>NW_024543069.1:35555000-36962500 GCF_018167655.1 Microtus oregoni | reverse complement strand
TCTTTTTAAGCTGCCAGACATTGAAAGCCAAATTAAAGGCCCCAATTCTGGCCTCTGCTGCCTGGGGACGTCCCTTCTCCTAAGTCACTTGTTTTCTTACGTTTTATCGCTTGTCAAAATTTATTTCTTCTATTCCTAGACAAAACAAGTTTTATTAAAGAATTAATGTGTCTTGACTCAGCAAAAATATTAAACTGATAATGTAATATACTTCTGGATATTTGCGGATCATCAGTGAGCTGAGCTCTTAAAGTCATGGGCAGGCAACAGCTGCCCTCCTCACACTCGTAATTTATGCACACACACACACACACACACACACACACGGGAGAGAGACAGAGACAGAGATGAGAGAGAGAGACAGAGACAGAGATGAGAGAGAGACAGAGATGAGAGAGACAGAGACAGAGATGAGATGAGAGAGACAGAGAGAGAGAGAGAGAGAGAGAGAGAGAGAGATCACAAGCTAACCAGGCACACTCCACGAGCACAGGAGGGCTCAACAGATTCAACAAGCATTAGCCAAGATGTGTGAAATTATATAAGAAAATTCTGAACACACTGTTAGTCCTCAGGCTTCTACTTGGAGCCCAACTAAGCTAACCTCATCCGTGCTGAGTGAGCCTTCAGATCCAGGTGGAAGTGGAATCTTTAAAACCAGATGGTAATTGAACTCGGCAGAAGGAAAACAACATGATTTTCAGAACTTTACCTTTCAAGTGAACTGCTCCACTGTAATTGGCTCTGGGATGAGGGCCCGACAAGGGCCTGCTGCTCTGAATACCTTATGGCCTTTGAAACCCACAATCCTGTCGCTGAACCTCAGAATCATTCAGCCACAGTGGGTCATCAACATTTCCCTGGTTTTTGTTCACTCCTACTTTTTGAAGTGCTTTAAATAAAACCTGTAAGCAGTCACAGTGCCCGCAGACAGAACATCCATTGGCTTGTCCTTGAAATGCTGAGGGGTGGCCCGGTAAGGGGCTCGTGACTCCGTTGGTAGGACCTGTCATGGCGCAAAGTCTTTCTGGTTTTGGTTGGCGGTGGTTAGTAATCATTTTGCTTTACTAGTTTCTTATCCGCTAGTGACTTTCTTAGTTGTAGACTTTAGATAACGCACATACTTAAGTTACCAGTCGGCTATGTTCCCGCTCTGCACCCTCCCCGTCCTCCTATCTTGCCTTCTGACCTAGAACCAAGGCTTTCCTTTGCACTCACATATACACAGAGAATAATCCATTTCTGGCAGACCCTGATTTTGGCCTGGGTACTCACACGCAGTCCACTCCCGTAGGTTCACTGCTGAAGTGAGGCAGGAATTAACGGAGAGCAAAAGCCTGTCTTCTCATGTTTCAAACATTTCTGGGGAGAGATGAATTTTCAGATTCCAGATTTATATGACAGTGAAGACAGGGTGGTGACTCTCCCTTTCTCTCCTTCTGGGTGTTAATTATTCATTGAAAAGCTTTTTAAAGACACAGTTCAATATTTCTTTACTGCCTGGCTGTTAATGAAATTGCAGGTAGTGATTGGCGTCCTCGGTTCATTTGGATGGCACTGTTTTCTTTCTAAATGGCTCCGAAGTGATGTTCTGGATGTGTGAGCATGAACTGTTTGTACATTAAGGTCCATCACTACTCGCCTTCATCAGGACCCGCCTAAGTCCTCAGTCCTGGGTTTGGTCCTAACTGCTGCCCATTTTCTCACCTCGGCTTCTGAGTAGGCAGAGTGTATAGGAATGACAGAGGAGGCAGGAGCATTGGTCCAGAATTTGCAAATGAAATTTGACCTTTACCCTTAGGTTCCAACCCCCCCCCCTCGCCAACACTGAGCTAGCATCCCTAAGAGAAAGCTTTAGAAGAGACCCAAATTTGATGACAGAGGCGTGCTCACGTATGGCAAGTCTAAGATTTCATTAGTGTTGTTTGGGATGCTGCTAATGTTATTACTGTAATGCAAACATCAAAGGAAATCAGATCACAGAGTCAGGGAAATCACTCCCTGCTGGAAATCCTATTAGCTGACTTCAATTGTGCAACTCCTCATTCAGAGGGCCCTGCTAGCCTCATCAACTCCCCCCCCCAACACACCCCTTCCTAATGCAAGTGCACACATTTGAAATTCATCAAATTAAGTAAAATAAAGTTTTAATCTTGTGATTGTTTGGGTTCAGATCTTAGCAATAACAAAGTGATTTTGATTGCTTCAAGTTCGTCTCTGACAGCAGTTGGAAAATGAGCACGTAGAATCGAATTAGAATAAGAAATAGATCTCTCTTCCTTGGCCTCTCCCTGTCCTTCTCCTCAGTATCTCTCACAGGATCCTGCTATGTTGCCCACACTGGTCTCCCCGCTCCCTGACATTTGGGAGTACAAGGTACAACACAACACCTGGCGGTTCATTGTTTATTCATTGTGCAGGGTGCAGCACAAAGCTTTCTTGGTGATAAGCAGCGAAGCTCATCAGAGTAACTGTTTCTTGAGGAATAACATACTTTTTAAACATTACAAGTCATGATGCGTTCCCTATCCTCCATCTTGTTTCTTCAAAGGAATGTGAACTTACATATTGTCTATGTGATGTATATATATATATCTGTGTACACACACACACACACACACACACACGCACACACACGTGTCCATCCTTTGGGAGGGGACTCGTTTTTATTCTGAAAATTTTGAACACATAGACAAGCAGAGATCATAGAATAACAATTTCTCATCATGTTTAAAATACAACTCTTTCTAGGTGGGGCATGGTGGCGCATCCCTTTTATTGTACATGCATGAGACAGTTCCCTGAGTTTGAAGCCAGCCTTGTCTACTTAGTGAGTTCAGTCAGGCCTACATAGTGAGACCCTGTCTCAAAACAACACAACACAACAAAACAAAACAAAAAAAAACCCACCACACCCAGAGAGAGAACTCTTACTATTTGACATAGTTTTACCACAGATGTTAAATGTTTAAAAACCTAATTTGGCAGCTAGAGATAAGGCTCAGTCAGTAAAATGCCTGCTGTACAAGCATTAGAACTTGAGTTCAGATCCCTAGGCTCCAATTAAAAAACTAGGCATGGCAGCCGGAACCCTAAGCTTGCAGATGGGGCAAATGTTGACGGAGGTTTCTGTCCCACCGGGTCCTGCAACCATTCAGTCCCAAAGAAACACACAGAGGTCTACATTAATTATAAACTGGTTGGCCTAGTAGCTTAGGCTTCTTTTAATTAATTCTTATAACTTATATTAGCCCATAATTCTTGTCTGTGTTAGCCACATGGCTTGGTACCTTTTTCAGAGAGGCAGTCACATCTTGCTTGCCCTGTGTCTGGCTTCCTCTCTGTCCGGGTGACAGACAGCAGACTGAAACTTCCCTCTTCCCAGAATTCTCTACTTCCTGCCTGGTCACCCTGCCTATACTTCCTGCCTGGCTACTGGCCAATCAGCATTTATTTAAAATACAAGTGACAGGGTACAGACCATTGTCCACAGCAGGCAAAGACAGGCAGAAGCCCATCAGCCAGCCAGCCTAGCTGAACTGATGAGCTTCAGGTCCAGTGAGAGGTCCTGTCTTAAAAATAAAGGCTGAACTGTGGGAACTCAGTCCAGTGCTCTGAGGTGGATCCTGTTGCTGGATGAAGAGAGGGAGGAGCGATAATATGAGCAAAGGAGTCAAGACCATGATGGGGACACCCACTGAAACAGTTGACCTGAGCTAGTAGAATCTCACCTGCTCTGGCTTGACAGTGGTGGAGCCAGCATAGGCCCAAACCAGGCCTTCCGAGTGTGGGTGACAGTTGTATGGCTGGGGCAGACTGTGGGGCCACTGGCAGTGAGACTAGGATTTATTCCTACTGCTTATACTGGTTTTTTGGAACCCATTCTCTTTGGAGGGACACCTTGCTCAGTCTAGATCTAGTGGGGAGGGCCTTGGACCACCTCAAAGCAATGCACCTGACTTTGTTCACTTCCCATGGGAAGCCTTACCTTCTCTGAGGACTGAATAGGGGGTGAGATAGGGTGGGGTGAATTGAAGGGAGCAGGAGGAGAGGAGGGAATGGGAATTGGAATTGGTATGTAAAATGAGAAAAAGGTAGCTTTCTTAAAAATTAATTAATTAATTTTAAAAAAGGTTGAAAGTATCTGGGAAAGTCCACTTTTATTGTCATTCTTAGGGAGGTGGTAATATAGCCCCACTTAACATTTAATTTCCAGGTAATACTCCATTTCTCTAATTGTCTTAAGTCCTGTAGAGGTGATTTCTTCAAACTGGGAAATGCCTTACCTATGAAGTATGAAGGGTCCAGCTTCAGCTTCAGCATGGCTGTGGGCACCTTTATGCCTTTATAGCCATCTTTAAATCGTCCTTAAAGCTCAGCCAAAGAAAGAAATAGCACTTATTTTGTTTCAAGCATCTGAGGTTGGCTGCAACCAACATTTTGATTTCTAGCATTTAATGAAAAATGATTTTGCATTATTTAATTTCCATAAGATGTTACAGGAAGCCAAGGATGAGTAGAAATGGTTTCCACGGATCAATAAGCACGTAAAATTTTCTACTCAGAACAGGCTCTGAGGTTAGGAGTGCTGGCAGCCCCTGTAGAGACCCGGTACAGTTCCTAGCGCCCACGTCTGGAGAAAAGGCTCTGGGGTTAGGAGTGCTGGCCCGCCCCTGCAGAGACCCCATATTCGGTTCCTAGTGCCCACATCTGGTGGCTCACAGCTGTTGTGGGTGCTTGATCCGTTTAGTCAATGACATTTGGAGATGATTTGCCATGGATGGGATTTTCCCTGATATGAGACCAGACAAGAACTGAGGTGGGGGGGGGGCGCACTCTCTCACTTAGACATGGAAGGCTTCTGACACACCATTTGGTCTGACCTGATCTGTATCCGTGAGTGTATGTTCCCTATTTCATACCATAATAAGTTTTCTTCCCAAGCGTCCCTGCGTCCCTGGATTCCTCGCAATACAGACACCTAAAGCTTCAGCTCTAGGGATTCAGCGCCCTCTTCTGGCCTCCATGGGTAGCGGGACTCACATTCACACACCCACCCCAGTACATAATTAAGAATAAAATAAAAATTTAAAACAAACACAGAGGACCAAGAACAAAACAGTTGGAGAATTAAAACATTACGGCTACCTGTGACACCCTAACATATGGTGATCTGAAATCATGACTATCAAATTAACCTCATTGTTTTAGAAAGGCTTTGTGTGTCCTATAGGTGTCATTGGCAAACATAGGAAGGATCTATTTAGCTGAGCACAGTGGCGTACTCTGTAATCTCAGAACTTTGGAGGCTGAGGCAGAAGGACTCCTGTATGTCTGAGGCCAGCCTGGGTTATAGGGTGAGTTCAGGGCCAGCCTTGGCTACATAGCAAGACCCTGTCCAAAAGAATTAAAAGAAAAAGAAGAAAGGAACTTGAGCAGAAAGGACAGAGAGGGAGGGATCTCCTGATACCTCACGAGATGCTATTCTGAGTCTCAGAGGACTTATCAGGGAAGTCCAGCCAAGGGAGTGCCTGAGATCCTAGGCTTCCTCCGATGCACAGAGTGCCTCCCTCCATTTAGTTTCTGCTGGTTAGGTAGGGGATGTAGGGATCAAGAGGCCATAAAGGCCAGGTCATGTTTTGATAACATGGCACTAGTATGCTGATACAAGACACCTAAAACATGACTGGTGGTTTGAATGAGAAATGTCCCCCACAGGTTCTGGGATTTGAAAATGTGGTTCGCAGTTGGTGATGCTGTTTGGGGCAGTTTAGGAGGCCCAGCTTTGCTGGAGGAAGTCTGTCCGAGGGGTCAGGGGGACAGTAAGTCTGCCTACTTCCAGTTTGTTCTTTCTGCTTCATGTGTAGAGTAAAAGCACAGTGATCTCTCAGTTTCTGAGTGCTGCCCCTGCAGCTTGCTGCCGTGCTTTCCCACCACGACGGACCCTTCTCCCTTGGAACTGGAAGGTCAAATAAAGGTTTTCTTCTATAAATTCTCCTGGTCATGGTGTTTTTTATCACAAAACAGAAAGGTAACAAAAATAAGCTGCTAACAAGAAATAAGAAAGTGATCCATAATTTTTATTTCTTATGTATTTATTATTTAAGTCAGACCACCAACTTAGAAACAATGTTAAACTGAATTTTCTAATTTGTTTCTGATTTTGCGCAAGTACTGTAAATATGTCTTTTTGTTTGTTTGTGTTGTGTTGTTGTTTTTTTTAAGGCAGCGCTAGTCTAGAAACAATAAACTTTGATCCTTTGATTCTTGTTGACTTCTGGAAATGTGGTGAGGGCATCTTTTGTTTCTCTCTGCCAGGGGTCTCCTTTCCTGGTCTCTTATGTCTGTGTCCGAGGAGGGACCCGTCCTGGATCCTCTCAGAGGTCACTTGTGCAATGACCTTATGTGACACTCTCCTTCTCTCGCTACAGTGTTCCCCTCAAGCGTCTGGAGCTGTAGAATTCATCGGGCTGGGAAAGCAGGGTGGAAATAGGAATTGATTCTTTAGCGCTTGTTTGCGGCGGTAGAAAATTAATTATTGAGTTGCCGCTGAGGGAGCACCGTTACTGAGTTACTGACTCAGCTCTGAGCTCTGAGTCACCCTAATAGGTGCAAAAGATTTAAGTCACAGCGCATTTGAGATGAGCAGGACGATTCTTCCTCTTTTTTTTTTTTCCTAAACTCATTACCCTTTGGTTACGGGTGTCAGTGGGCTCTGCAGGAGTTAAAAAACAGGCTAAGGAGGCTAGGCGGTAGCTAGAACAGACACCGACGGGCAGCGCAGTGTGCTTGGCACCTCAGGATACGTGTCCTGATTATCTGTGTTCATAGATCATAAGCGTTTGGTAAGGTGCTCTGATAATGCTAATCAAATCATTTCCTTTCTACGTCATGAAATGCATGTTTCTCTAAAGGAAAGAGACTACCTGGCTAAAGAAGTATCAGTCACTTGCCACAACCAGACACCAGAATAAACGCAGATTATTTCTTTCCGTTAGCCCTGAAGATGAATAAGATTACCGTAGCCTGTGGATTGATGGCTTTTACTGATGTAACCTACAACACATAAGACAGAAACAAACCTCTCCAGATTAAGAGTGAGTCAAACACAGGAGTTAAGGAAGATGGCAAAGGACAGGTTAAGTTTTTCTAGTATGCGATAGTTTCCTTTAACATCCGAATCCCTTATCATAGAGACAAGCAGATTAGGCCTGCCCTGCCCTCCCTTCTGCGAGGCCTGTAGAAATGATGAGTACACCCTGTGTCTCCAGCTCAGGTTCTGGCTCTGTCCAGGAGTCCCTGCACTGCTCTGCAGTCCGGAAGCAGAGGAAGGTCAATGATGGTGCTCAGCCTGCTGTTTTTATTCAATCTGAGACCCCAACCCATAGAATGATGCTACTCACATTTAGAAATGGGTCTTCCCACTTCAATGGACCCAGTCTAGAAAGTCAGATTGCTCAAATGTTTGTCTCTGCCTTAGTTGCTATGGCTTTGATTAAAGAAAAAGCAAAGCAAGTTGGAGGAAAGGGTTTATTTGGCCTACAATTCCCTATTACCAGTCATCCTGGAAGGGAGTCAGGACAGGAACTCAAACAGGGCAGGAACCTGGAGGCAGGAGCTGATGCAGAGGTCATGGAGTGGTGCTGCTTATTGACTTGCTCCTCATGGCTTGCTCAGTTTGTTTTCTTATAGAACCCAGGACCACCAGCCCAGGAGTAGCCCTGCCCACAATGATCTGTGCCCTCCCACATCAATTACTAATTAAGACTATGTCCTACAGCTGGCTATTCTAGAGGGATTTTCTTTTTTTATTGTTTATTATTATTATTAAAAATTTCCACCTCCTCCCCTCCTCCCATTTCCCTCCCCCTTCCTTGCCCCCCCTTTCCAGTCCAAAGAGCAGTCAGGGTTCCCTGCCCTGTGGGAAGTCCAAGGTCCTCCCCCCTCCATCCAGGTCTAGGAAGGTGAGCATCCAAACAGACTAGGCTCCCACAAACCCAGAACATGAAGTAGGATCAAAACCCCGTGCCATTGTCCTTGACTTCTCATCAGCCCTCATTGTCCGCCATGTTCAGAGAGTCCGGTTTGATCACATGCTCCATCAGTCCCAGTCCAGCTGGCCTTGGTGAGCTCCCATTAGATCAGCCCCACCATCTCAGTGGGTGGGTGCACCCCTCGCAGTCCTGACTTCCTTGCTCATGTTCTCCCTCCTTCTGCTCCTCATTTGGACCTTGGGGGCTCAGTCCAATGCTCCAATGTGGGTCTCTGTCTCTAGCTTCATTCATCACCAGAGGAAGGTTCTATGGTGATATGCAAGATATTCATTAGTATGGCTATAGGATCAGGCCATTTCAGGCTCCCTCTCGTCAGTTGCCCAAGGAACTAGCTGGGGACATCTCCTAGGACTCCTGGGAACCCCTCTAGAGGATTTTCTAAGCACATATGATAGAGATTGAGTTCCATGATGTCTTCCATGAAAATGACCTGGAGGTATGAGTGGTCTTAATGTAATTAAACATCATGATTGAATGGATTATAATCTGTATGCTAAGCTGTATGCATAGAAACATAGCATATAAGGGAAGAGAGACTATGGTCTTCTTGATCAAATTCACATCCTGCTCAAGGACCCTCATTTTATAAGGGGGACTGGGAAGTGGAAAAATATCTAATGCAATATAAAAAAATGTACAGGTATTGGATCCATTTATCTTATAAAGTAGGTGGCCACAGGAAGATGTGACATCTGTCCCCATTGGCAGACTCTTCTAGGCTAAAACACGCTACTTGGTTTAACTTCAGAGAACAGAACTTCTCATTTGTGTAAGGAGCCAGGCAGCTTCTATTTAAAGCAAAGGGGTTTTCTAGTAATTTAAAAAAAAAAACACCCTAACTATACAGTTGACTGCTCCCTGGAGTGGAATTCCCTTATTACTGGAACGGAATAAACAGGGGCCGTTTAAACACAAGTCAAGAATCACAAACACGAAGTTCCCAGTCCGTGTCTACCTAATCAGCACCATTATTATCAAGCCTCAGCTGCAGTTGGAGCACAGGTAACAGTAGAGCCTGCACAGAACTTCTGGTCGGACCGCAGAGGATCCACTGCACAAACCAGCCCCGCGAAGCACTGGGAGACCCGAGAAAGTTTCCTTCACCTCTCTCCACTTCCTTCCTCATCTGTAAAATGGGGACACTCCAAAGATCGGCTTGGTTAGTTAGCATCAAGCATGCATAGGGATGCCTGGTGTACAACCATGTTTCCCCAGAGTGATTGTGAAGAAGAACAGAAGGCTTAAAGGCAGCAGATAGTTCAGTTCCTTCACCCCTTCCCCACTGATGTTAGGAACTCTCCCTGCATCTTCTTCTGCTACCGCAGCACCACTGGGTCAAACTGTAAAATATGTACTAAATATTTCCTTGTCTAAAGAAGTTAAAGACAGGCCAGACGCGCAGAGGCGGAGCGGCGGCGGCGCCAGACGCGGCGTCCAGACCCAAGCGGTGGGGACAGGCGTGCAATAAGGAGAGCAGATCGCCCTACTACAATTGAATCAAAGAGGTAGGCCTTTGGTTGGCCAGGTCACTGGCACAAGGGGAGCCTGGTCCTGTCCTGAAGAGCCTTCAGAGGGGTGAGAGGGTTCTTGGCCTGCGGCAGGAACCACGAAAGAGAGTGAAGGCATTGTGTAAGCGGAGCCCTTGGCCAGCAGGGAAACCTGATCCGGTTTCTAAAGGACCCATTGGATAGGATCAATAGGAGGAGATGGGCAGGCGCCAAGGCAAGAACTCACCCAATAATCCGAAAAACAACATGAAAACATCAGAACCCAATGATCTTACAACAGAAGTATTTGAACAACCTAACACAGAAGAAGTGGAAAAAATCGACTTTATGAAGATAATAGAGTCCCTTAAACAACATGTAAAAAATGCCCTTATAGAAATGGATGAGAAGTATAACAAAAAGTTTGAAGAAATGAGTAAATACGTACATGATACCCTGGGAAACCAAGAAAAAACCATCAAAGAGGTAATGGAAACAGTTCAAGAATTGAAAACTGAAATGAAGGCAAAGAAGAAAATACAAACTGAAGACCAGCTGGATATGGAAAATCTAGGCCAACGAGCAGAGTCTACAGAAATAAGCATAATCAATAGAATACAAGAGCTAGAAGAAAGACTCTCAGATGCTGAGGACACCATAGAGAAAATAAACGAACAGATCAAAGAAAACAGCAAAGCCAACAAATTCTCAACACAAAACATTCAGGAACTATGGGACACAATAAAAAAACCAAACCTAAGAATAATAGGAATAGAAGAAGGAGAAGAGTCACAGCTCAAAGGCCCAGAAAATATTTTCAACAAAATTATGGAAGAAAACTTTCCCAACTTAAAGAAAGATATTCATTTAAATATTCAAGAAGCATACAGAACACCAAACAGACTGGATCAAAGAAAAACATCTCCTCGCCATATAATAATCAAAACACAAAATATACAGGTTAAAGAAAGAATATTAAGAGCTGCAAAAGAAAAAGGGCAAGTAACTTATAAAGGTAAACCGATCAGACTTACACCTGACTTCTCGATGGAAACTATGAAAGCCAGAAGGTCCTGGATAGAGGTTCTGCAGAAGCTAAGAGACCATGGATGCAAACCCAAACTACTATACCCAGCCAAGCTATCGTTCACTATCAACGGAGAAAACAAGACATTCCAGGATAAGAACAAATTTAAACAATACGTAGCCACAAATCCAGCCCTACAGAAAGTAATAGAAGGAAAATCGCAACCCAAGGAATCCAACACTGCCAACACTGCCTACAATAACCCAGGCATCTAATGACCCTTCACGAGCACATCTCAAAGAAAGGAGACACACAATCTCTACTACCAAAAGCAATAAGAATAACCGGAGTAAACAACCACTGGTCATTAATATCACTTAATATTAATGGGCTCAATTCACCTATAAAAAGGCACAGGCTAAAAGATTGGATACGAAAACAGGATCCAACATTCTTCTGTTTGCAAGAAACACATCTCAACCACAAAGACAGGCACCTACTCAGAGTAAAGGGCTGGGAAAAGGTGTTTCAAGCAAATGGTCCTAAGAAAAAAGCAGGTGTGGCCATACTAATTTCTAACAAAACTGACTTCAAACTAAAATCAATCAGAAGAGACCGAGACGGTCACTTTATACTCATAACAGGAACAATTCATCAGGAGGACGTATCAATCCTGAATATATACGCACCCAATATAAAAGCACCTACTTATGTAAAAGAAATATTACTAGAACTCAAGGCAGACATCAAACCACACACACTAGTAGTAGGAGACTTCAACACACCTCTCTCTCCAAGGGACAGGTCAATCAGACAGAAACCTAATAGAGAATTAAGAGAATTATTGGAGGTAATGAAGCAAATGGACTTAACAGACATCTATAGAACATTCCCCCCAAATAGGAAAGAATATACCTTCTTCTCTGCAGCTCATGGAACCTTCTCAAAAATTGACCACATACTCGGAAACAAAGGAAACCTCCACAGATACAAAAATATATCAGTGTCCACCTGTGTCTTATCAGATCATCACGGATTAAGGTTAGAAGGCAACAACCACGCTGCCCCCAAAAAACCGACAAACTCATGGAAACTGAACAGTCAACTACTGAACCACACCTGGGTCAAGGAAGAAATCAAGAAAGAAATTAAAGTCTTCCTTGAATTTAATGAAAATAAAGGGACAACATACTCAAACCTATGGGACACAATGAAAGCAGTGCTAAGAGGAAAGTTCATAGCACTAAGTGCCCACTTAAAGAAAACGGAGAATGCATACATTGGGGACTTAAAAACACACCTGAAAGCTCTAGAAAAAAAAGAAGCAGACGCGCCCAGGAGAAGTAGAAGACTGGAAATAATAAAACTGAGGGCTGAAATCAACAAAATAGAAACCCAGAAAACAGTCCAAAGAATCAATGAAACAAAAAGCTGGTTCTTGGAGAAAATCAACAAGATCGACAAACCCCTATCCAAACTAATTAAACGACAGAGAGAGAACACGCAAATAAATAAGATCAGAAATGAAAAGGGGGACATAACCACAGACACAGAGGAAATTCAGAGAATCATTAGATCTTACTACAAAAGCCTGTATGCCACAAAACTGGAAAATACAAAAGAAATGGACATTTTTTTTAAATAAGTATCATATACCAAAGCTAAACCAAGACCAGGTGAATGATCTAAATAGACTGGTTTCTCGCGAAGAATTAGAAATGGTTATCAAAAATCTCCCTTCGAAAAAAAGCCCAGGACCAGATGGTTTCAATGCAGAATTCTACCAGAACTTCCAAGAAGAACTAATACCTATACTCCTTAATGTATTTCACAATATAGAATCAGAAGAGTCATTGCCAAATTCCTTTTATGAAGCTACAGTTACCCTGATACCAAAACCACAAAAAGACCCAACCAAGAAAGAGAATTACAGACCGATCTCACTCATGAACATCGACGCAAAAATTTTCAATAAAATACTGGCAAACCGAATCCAAGAACACATAAGAAAAATTATCCATTATGATCAAGTAGGCTTCATCCCAGAGATGCAGGGCTGGTTCAACATACGCAAATCTATCAATGTAATCCACCATATAAATAAACTGAAAGAAAAAAACCATATGATCATTTCACTAGATGCGGAAAAAGCATTCGACAAAATTCAACACCCCTTTATGATAAAGGTCTTGGAGAGAATAGGGATACAAGGGTCCTACCTAAATATAATAAAAGCTATTTACAGCAAGCCAACAGCTAACATTAAATTAAACGGAGAAAAACTCAAAGCCATCCCACTGGGTTTATCAGCCACGCCCCAGAATAGGTATCCTGCTCAGGAATAGTTGACCAAACAAAGGGGATCCCATGCTTTGTTTTGGCTATGGTTTGGTGGCTTTTTGTCTTTTTGGGTTTTTTGTTGCTGTTTTGTTTTTTTCTTTAGTTTTTTAAAAGAGAGAGAGGGAGAGACAGAGAGAGAGAGAGAGAGAGAGAGAGAGAGAGAACATAGAGTTGGTGGGTAGGAAAGAGGGAGGACTTGAAAGGACTTGGGAAAAGAGGAAGAATTACGATCAAGATATATTGTGCACAGTTTTGAAAATGATTTTTAAAACATTTTTTTAAATGGCTGAAATTCTATGGAACTGCAGGCTAAGGATAAAACCCTCATTCTGCAATTTGCTCACCACAAGTGACAGCTCTGTTAAAAGAGTACCGCCCTTCTAGCTGGTTAAAGAAATCTGTCTGTTCAGCAGCCACGAGCCAATTCCTCTAAGAGCCAATTAAGGTGCATTTTTAACTTTTAGAGACCTAGCTGGCATTTCCCGCTCACCCAAATCTCCCTTCTCTTTATTTATGTCAGTGCTTCTCTTTTATGTGTGTATGTTATTATAAATTATTCTACTCTAATATTCTGCTAGATCAATAACACTGAAAAGCTGTGTACGTCCCACAATGTCTGTCCTCCTCCACGAATCCACAGTGCAGTCTCTGCAGCTCTTCTGTCATCTTTCTCAATTAGGTGACATTATTGACACTACATTTGGGCTCCACCACCCATGACTGATGAACAGAAGATGCTAAATCAGAGGCTGCTGAAACAAAGAGGTCCTGTGTCACTCTGCTGGCAATAACTACAGAGATGCTGGTGAGGGGACATGGCGTTTGTGAGCAAACCAGCGCTGTTGTCTCCAAGGCTTCATGGAACCTTAGTAAGCAAAAGTAACCCTAGATTTCATCTGATAGTATTAGGAAATTACCTGACGTTAGTGAGGCAGACTGACGTTCCTTTTGTGGTGCTCGGGACGGTGATCAAGGCAAGTGCTCTTCCACTGAGCTGCATCTAGCTTGTGAAATCACACTGTTTAAGTGTGATTTTACACTTACCAAGAATTGTGCTCATATATGGCATGATAGTTGAACCTACGATTCACTAGCGGGATTAAAGTCAGGCTGAGAAGGGTTGTGGAGTAAGACAGCCTCTGGTCATGGCCTGACTGTCCACCAGTACAATCACTCACTCCACCTACTTTTAGCACTAGGGACAGCAATGGTGTAATGATTGTGAGGAGCTTAGCACAGTGCCCAGGGGTGGGAAAGACTAGCACAACACACAAGGATGTGGGGGCTTAGCACAGTGCATAAGGATGTGGGGAATGACCTCAGTACACGGGACAGGGAGGACTGACCTCAGTATACAGTATGGGGAGTAATGACCTTAGTACACGGGACAGGGAGGACTGACTTTAGTACACAGGACAGGGAGGACTGACCTCAGTACACGGGACAGGGAGGACTGACCTCAGTACACGGGACAGGGAGGACTGACCTCAGTACACAGGACAGGGGGGACTGACTTCAGTACACAGGACAGGGAGGACTGACTTCAGTACACAGGACAGGGAGGACTGATCTCAATACACAGGACAGGGAGGACTGACCTCAGTATACAGTATGGGGAGGACTGATCTCAGTACACAGGACAGGGAGGACTGACCTCAGTACACAGGACAGGGAGGACTGATCTCAGTACACAGAACAGGGAGGACTGATCTCAGTACACAGGACAGGGAGGACTGACCTCAGTATACAGTATGGGGAGGACTGATCTCAGTACACAGGACAGGGAGGACTGACCTCAGTACACAGGACAGGGAGGACTGATCTCAGTACACAGGACAGGGAGGATTGATCTCAGTACACAGGACAGGGAGGACTAACCTCAGCACACAGGACAGGGAGGACTGATCTCAGTACACGGGAAAGGGAGGACTGACCTCAGTACACAGGACAGGGAGGACTAACCTCAGCACACAGGACAGGGAGGACTGACCTCAGTACACGGGGATATGAAGACAGCACAGCACACTAGCGTGTAGAGGATTCAGGGTAGCCTAAGGAGCACAGAGCTGTTTGGCTACCCTGGTTGCTAGCCCACGACTGGTCACAGTTGACGGAAACAGAGCCATTGCTGTCTTGGCTTATGAGGTAGCACATGGTGGAGCTGCTTGAGGTCCTTCTAGCCTGAAGTCCATGCAGTCATGTTTCTCCTTGGGGTTTTCCATGTCCCCACAGGAGACTGCCGGAATCAAGAGCTGTCTTTGTTCTGAACAGCATCTCTTCTCTACAGGGGCTTTGCCCCCTATCTCACCCAACACACACGTGTTCACATACTTAGCAGTAAAAATCGAATCTCTGAAATGAAAAAAGGATTAATTTTTTTCCTTTCAAGCATTGAATCCATGGTGTCCTGATGCTAAGCATACATGTTCTCCCTGACCTGAGATCTTATCCACTGAAGTGGGTATCTTGACGGACAAAGCTTTAGTTAATGGCGTAAGGGTTTATTATCACATGAATATTAATATTGTCTCTATACATACATTATCTATGATAAATGTTTTGAAGAAAAAAATATTTCTGTAATTTCAAAAGAAAGCTGCATACATACCCTGAAAGATGAAAAAGGAATGTGTAATAAAGAATCATAAAATTATTTAGACACAAAGAACTACATTCATTATAAGTAGAATGTAGTAGGCTTAAAAACACAAGATCAAAATAAATAAAAACCACTCTCCTCTCCAAAGGGAATCATTATTAAATAATTGAAAATATATATTAACACATGAATATTAAAAATGCAAATACTGAAAAGAAAAGTGCAGACAGAGGGCCATCTCCCAGAACCCCTCTCTGAATGGGAATCGTCACCACCACCGGCGAATTTGTCTTTGCACAACCGGAGGGTCCAGGTAAGGCCTCTATGTGGCTCTAAATATATTCAGAACTCAGTAGCAAAACCTTTCTAAAAATGGCTTCAGCCTCAGAAACTGGCACAGCGTTTTTCTGGAGCTCTCCAGCAACATCGCTATAAAAGACTCAGGTCAGGGACAGGAGGACGAGTGCAGATGCCAAGGCCAAGGGTGACACTCAGCGGCCTCTCCAGGGCTGCCTGCAAGATCAGAGTATGATCTACTTCTTGTTGGCTGTCACGGTTTCAGTCACCGCCTCTTAAATCCCCCGAGCTCGCCCTGTCACCAATCCACTCCAGCCCGGCGAAATGTTCCTGACTGACCTTGCTGTCCAGAACAGCACTGAAGAACCCAAGAATAAACAAAGTAGTATTATCGTAGTTGGATTAAGACTGTTATTAAACAGAAATGAAAAGGAAAGAGATCCAATTCCACAAAATGCCAATATGTTGGGCAGTCCTAGGGACCTCTGAGACAGCACAAGCCCTGACTGCCACAGGTAAAAGGCTTAGTTCCAGACACATCGACTTTTCATCCTGTCCCCTGGGAAACTGAAGTAATTTTAGGGAGAACCCCATCTTCAGAGAGATGGGCTCCCCTAGGGATGTGCATGGCCGGGGATGCTCATCTTCTCCAGGGCCTGGTGGTAATCCCCCCTGGGCTCTAAGTGTGAGTTTTAGCATACATGGTGCTGGGATAAGAAACTCGAATTTGCAGATGGGTTCTTGGCTGTTTTCACTAAAGCAGCCTCTACTGACTAAACCACTGATGCTTGGCAGAGGAGTGGCAGCTGTCATAGCGTCTGTTTAAGCTGATGACGAGGCTCCCAAAGCACCTGTGGAATTCTCACCTCGACCCTTGACCAGGCCTCCTCCTGTCTACTAAGAAGCTCCCACTCCCACCCCAGGACTCTGCATTTTTAAAGGTTTATCTGTTTGCTTGTGTCATCTGTGCATGCGTGTGTGGTGCAGTGTCTGGTTCTCCAGGGTCATTCCCCTCATAGTTCCCTGAGGCGGGGTCTCTCCTTCTGTCTCTGCGCTTCCCCCACCCTGCACTTAGAACCAGGGTTGCAGGCGTGTGTGGGATGCCCGGCTCGCTATGTGGGTGTTGGGATCTGAACTCCAGTCCTCATGATTGTGCAGCAAGCACTATTGACTGTAGCGCCATCTTTTCTGCGTGTCTCAGCTCCTTTTTATTGTTTAGGAAATCCCTTACTCTTCTGCATTCAGAACCCTCCTTCCTTGTACTCACACAGAGAGGAGATTCCGTATGAGGGTTCATGGTGACTAGGGCTGTGAGTCGGCCTTGTGGTCACTAGAATTGTCAGCCGGCGTCGTGGTCACTAGAATTGTCAGCCGGCATCGTGGTCATTAGGAATGTCAGCCAGCCTTGTGTTCACCAGGGCTGTCAGTCGGCCTTGTGTTCACCAGGGCTGTCAGTCGGCTTTGTGTTCACCAGGATTGTCAGTCGGCCTTGTGTTCACTAGGGCTGTCAGTCGGCCTTGTGGTCACCAGGACTGTCAGTCGGCCTTGTGTTCACTAGGGCTGTCAGTCGGCCTTGTGTTCACCAGGGCTGTCAGTCGGCCTTGTGGTCACCAGGGCTGTCAGTCGGCCTTGTGTTCACCAGGGCTGTCAGTCGGCCTTGTGGTCACTAGGGTTGTCAGTCGGCCTTGTGGTCACTAGGAATGTGAATTGTCATCATGTTCACTAGGACTGTCAGTTGTCATATTTCTTCCTCACAGGTCCTTGTTGGATGGACAGGGTGGTGAACACTCATGTCTCAGGAAGGAAAGGGGGGTTTCCTAGGAAGGTGTGGTAGCCTCTTCCCAAGGCTTTGGGGTGGTGGCTGGCTGCCGAGGGCGGAGCCTGAAGGTGTAGTTCAGGTCACTTTCACGCTCTCCCAATACTCTTCAGTTTTAGGATAATAACATATTCAGGTGCAGAAATGGTGGACTTTGTAAAGACATAGGATGAAGAGTGGCCACAGGGCCCTTCTCTATCACACACCCCGTACTGACCCTTTGTTTAAGAAAACTGGGCATAGGGCTGGAGAGATGGCTCAGTGGTTTAGAGCATTGCTTGTTCTTCCAAAGGTCCTGAGTTCAATTCCCGGCAACCACATGGTGGCTCACAACCATCTGTAATGAGATCTGGTGCCTGCAGACATACACACAGACAGAATATTGTATACATAATAAATAAATAAATATTAAAAAAAAGAAAGGCTCATAGTAATAAACCTTAAAAAAAAAAAGAAAACTGGGCATAGGAGAGTGACCTGTGACCTCTGGGGATAGCTAGAGACCGTCTCTATTTTCTCTTATGATGTGGTTTAAGCCCAGCAACTACTGACCTTTGTGGGACCTCCTGAGGTATAAAGGGATAGTGTGTTTGCCAGGGATGGATATGCTGTCTCAATGCTTTCCTTTTCCAGTGCAGAAGCCCCGTGAAGGGCAGTAATCCAAGGTAATACAGCTTTTAAACATGGTAGGACCACAAACTCTTAACTACAGACTAAAGGTAAATGTTCACCCAATTAAGCAACTTCCTTATGGCCAAAGGTCAAGATCAGGGGTCTCTCTCTACTGTTGCCTGCCTTTTTTGTTTTTAAAGACTTCTTATTTTTATTTGATGTGCACATGTAAATGCCAGCATGTATCATGTATGTATGTGCACCAAGTGGATGCCAGTGTCTGAGAAGGGCAGAAGACAGCATGGAGTTACTTGTGACTGTGAGCCACCCAATGTGGGTGCGGGGAACCAAACTCTGGTCCTCTGGGAGTCCTCTTAACCACTGAACCACTCTCCTGCTTCTCCACTTTAGTTTTTGAGACAAGGTATGCCAGTGAACCTGGAGGTCCTCATCAGCTAGACCCGCTAGCGTCTGTGACATAGCAATCCTTCTCTCCGGCACTGGCATTCCAGAGGCATGATGCTGGGCTTGGCTTTATGTGGGTACCAAGAATCTGAACTCAGATCCTTATTCTTGTGAGACCGGTTCTCTACCAGCTGGGCCAGCTCCCCAGTCCCCTGATTTCTTTTCTATCTGATAAATGCTCATTGATTAGCTACTCTGCTGGACCAGACACTCTTCAAAGGAATGTTGGATCAGATGATAAACAGCCACTGCAGGCCGAGAGCCAACAGTGTAACTGTATTCTAGACGATAAATAAGTAAATTCAATGTGTGTCAGGAACTGCTAAGCACACGGAATAAAAATGAAGGGAGTCAAGCATGACTGGGTCAGGGGAGCGCATTCTGTTTCAGAAAGGTCACTCAAAAAAGGTCTTCCTAGCAAGAAGATGCCCAAGCAAAGCTCTGGAGGCCGTGGCCGCAGATGGTTAGGTGCATGGTCTCCAAGCTGAGAGGGTAGGCTGTGCAAAGGTCTGTGCCTCCGCTTGATGTGCACATAGCGTAGCAGGAAGGTGAGAGGATCAGAGGCAGCTGATGGCAGACCCTGTATAACCTGTGTGGGCCAGAACACGGGTCTAGGCTTGCATTCTAAATGAGAGAGAACCTTTGGAAGCCAGCAAGGAAGTGCGTACTAATAGCTAACTTGCTTTATTACCCAAGAGCAGCCAAGACTCTACTATGGTGTGGATTAATCTTGGAGCAGTGGCTCCCAACCTTCCTAATGCTGCTACTCTTCAGTACAGCTCCTCGTGTCGTGGTGACCCCCAAACCATAAAATTATTTTCATTGCTACTTCATGACTGTTACTTTGCTGCTGTTATGAACTGTAATGTAAGCATCTGGTATGCAGGATATCTGATATGTGTCCCGAGTAAAAGGGTTGTTCGACCCCCAAAAGGGTCATGAACCACATGTTGACAACACCTGCCTTAAAGGAACAAAGCCTGGAGCAGAGGAATCCAAGACAATCGTCCCTATCAGAGAGGACGTTGGCTGGGATCTGTACTTGCTAGTGATGAGAGAAGCAATTCCTGAAGGCAAGGTTGGTGGGCTTGTGGATAGAAGTGATGAGACAAATGGTCTCCAGGGTCTCCTTGCAGCCTTTGGTAAATGCAACCAAAACGGACGGCACAATAGACAGACTGTTCATTTCATTAAAGAGGAAAACAGAACCCACGCTTTCCAACTCTCTAGTCAGATTCTTTCACTGATAATAGCTTCCTTTATGACTAGGGATTTACTGTAAGTTCTGCTTCTATCCACAGACCCCCAGAGATATAAAATAAATTCAATATAGTTGCAAATCTCCGTAACTGAAGATGCTCTTCCAGAAGCCGCAATGGTTATCAGTATTGACTGTCAACTTGGTAAGATCTATAATCATCTAGTAACCAAGTCTCTGGGCATGTCCGTGAGGGAGAGTCCATAGGCTAGGTTAAGTGTGGTGGAAATATCCCACCACCACCTTGCTCCTGTAGGAGATAGCTTTCTATAGGGTGGGATCCTGGGCCGAATAAAAAGGAAACAACGAGATGAGAACCAGCAATCATCTCTCATGGCTTCCTGATTATGGATACAAGGTGACCAATTGCCTCCGTTCCTTTAGTCGTGACCCCCGCCACACACCATTATTAACTATACCCTTAAAACATGAGCCAAAATAAGTCTGGTTGCTTTGGTCTGGGCATTTTATTCCATCCCCAGAAAATGACCTAAACAGAAGCCCACACCAGGGTCACTCTCATTTCAATTTCAGAAGAGGGTCACATTTTAACCATGTACTGTCACTGACAAAATGAAGAGTTCTCCTATAATGCCAGGCATAATAAAAAAGGATTTTACATCTGAAATAGACGGGTAAAAAACGGCACCAGGAAAAACAATTGGTCTAGCACCATGAGAAAGATTGTTGTTTTGCAAACCAACAATATCTAACAATAATAACCTAAACCAATACAGTTTTAACTATATCACTGTCAATTCAAACATGTAAAAGGAAGGGCTAGAAAGATTTGATTTCTTCATCTATGAACTTCTAATACTAATAAAACCTAGTTGTTGAGCTTCTGGAACAGTAAGTGAGAAAACGCTTCTGCAACCGTCCATGTTCAGAGTATGTGCTCAAAGTAGCTGCTATTTCATCAATAACATAACTTTTATTTATGATTAATATTAATAGGCATCAAAATCCACACAATTTAATAAATTCACAAATTATATGGTATTAGACAAAGGTTTCTGCCTGCTGACGTAAGCTTCTTTATTGCTGTCTTCTGTTACCCTGAATTTCTTGTGTTAATTTCCAGTGTCTTAAAGAATTAGAGTTCCTGTTTCATTTGTGGTATCTTCAGCCTCAACATTTCAGTGCACACTGGGTTGGTGGTGCCCTTTCTCCTCTGGCGTCCTGCAGGCTCTCTGCCATGAACACTAGTCGGCTCTAGTTAGGCCCCAGCTGGACTTCTGTGTGTTCAGTGGGGTTTCTAGGTGCTGTCTTCAGCAATGGGGACTTTACCATTGACTTATGGAGAGCAGTCAATGGCCTTAGAGTAGCCTCAGCTGTTTGGGGGTTTCAACAGGGTCCCTTTGGCCAACAACTCAATTAGATGTGACCCATTCCTGGCACTGAACTTTCACTTGGTGGCTTAAAATGTTTAGTTGGGGCTTTGTCTCCCCCTGTTATTCGGTGACTCTCTTTAGATTTCTCTCATATATGTGTTTATTTTAAGTAACTTCTGTTGCCGTAGGTTTCCATGCAACTTCTCACCTTAGTATTATCTGTCCCTCCCTGTATTTCTTCCTTTACCTTCCCCACCCCATTTAGTCCTCCTATTCTGGCCTCCCCACTGTGTCTCCTTAATATATATTCTATTTTCCCTTCTTTGGGAGATCCTCCCCTACCCTCTAGTCCTTACTCTGTACCTAAACCTGGTGTTCTGTTCAGAAAGTCTTTTCCTGTGCCAATGAGTTCAAGGCTATGCCCCACTTTCTGGTTTGTCAGGTTCAGTGTATCTGGCCTTTTATTGGTCCATTTAAAATTGGGTTTTGTGAAGGGTGAACAATATGGATCTATTTGTATTCTTCTATATGCAAACATCAAGTTGACCAGCACCATTTGTTGAAGATGCTGTCTTTGTTCCAGCAGGTATTTCTGGCTTCTTTATCAAAAACCAGGTGCCCATAGGTATTTGGATTTAGATTGGATCTTCTATTTGATTCCGTTGATCAGTGTGTCTGTTTCTTTGCCAATACAATGCAGTTTTTTATTGTTACTGTAGCTCTCTCGTAGAGCTTGAGATCAGGATTGGTGACTCCTCCAGCGGTTCTTCTGTTGTTCAGGATTGTTCTAGCAATCCTGGGTTTTCTGTTTTTCCGTAGGAAGCTGAGAATTGTCCTTTTATTGTGCTGATTGTTTTTACAGGGATTTGTTGAATCTGTAGATATCTAAGCCCTTCTTTTAAAAAATATTTTGTACAATATATTTTGATCATAATTCCTTTTACTCCCCAAACTCTTCCCAGATCTTCCTGTATCCTTATCCACTCAGGTTCATGTTCTCTCTCTCCCTCTAAGGAAAAAAATGGAAATAAAAATAAAATATAATAAAACCAAACAAATAAAACATGGTGTCTGTTTTGTGTTGGCCAACCACTCCTGGGCATGGGATGTTCCTGGAGTGTGGTCAATAACCAGAGAGACTCCATTGAAGACTGACTTTCCCCTTCCCAGCAGATAACAGTTGGGAATAGCATCTGGATCACCAATGGGACTTTGTGTCTACTTCCACATTTCCATGCTAGGATTTGTCAGGTCCTGTGCTGCTGCCATAGTCTCTGTGAGTTCATATTTGCACCTGTCAGGTCCTGTGCTGCCACAGTCTCCGTGAGGTCATATGTGCATGAGTCTTGTGTGTCTGAAGGTACTCTTTCCTTCGAGTCACCTCTGACTCTTGAAATATTTTCATCTCTTCTGCATAGGGATTGATAAAGGCATCACACCTTCATCTGGGCCTGAGTGCTCCAAAGTCTCTCACTCTGCACATTACTCATTGTGGGTCCCTGTGTTAACCAACATCTACTGCATGAAAGGAAGCTTCTCTGATGAGGGTTAAATGATGCTCTTATCTATGAATATAGAAATATGTCATGAGAAGTCATTTTAATACTATGTATCTTTAGCATAGTAATAGTAGTAGGTTTTCCCCTTAGGACCCATGGCCAATCTGGTCTCAGGTTCTTGGCCACTTTTGCAGTGTCAGGTATGAGTTCCATCTCACGGAATTGGTCTTATATCCAATCAAAAAGTTATTGGTGGTGCTCTCATAACATTTATGCCCCTACTGTACCAGTGTATTTTGCAGGGCAGGCCCTCTGTGGTAGGTTGCATGGTTTGTAGTTGGGTGATATTTATGAGTACTTTTCTCCTCCCGTAGTGAGCAAAGCACCTCTCAACATCACAAATGCTAGCGTCAGTAGGGATGAGGTTTCAGCTGGGCATCAGCTCACTTCCTCCACGTTCAGTGACACATGTAAGTTGTGTCTTCAGCAATAGGTGAGTAACCAATAACCTTGACAACAGTCCGTGGTGTTTGGGGCGAATCTGTGTGACTCCTTTGGCCAATGATTCAATAAGACCTAACCTATTTATGGCACTGTTTGTTGGCATACAGTGTCCACTTGGGGCATTATCTTATCCATTATATAGCAACTCTGTTGCAAATGGAGCGGGCTGCATTCCCACCGCCCGAGAGGAGCGCAGGCCTGTTGGGCACCACTCTGTTGTAAAAGGAGTGGTGGGCTGCCTTCCTGGCACCCAGCTGCCTGGCTAGTTTACACCCAAAATATTTACACGGAAACTGTATTCAGTTTAAAATACTGCCTGGCCCATTAGCTCTAACCTCTTATTAGCTAACTCTTACATATTTGTTTAACCCATCTCCATTAATGTGTATCACCACTTGACTGTGGCTTACTGGCATGAGTCTAACCAGTGTCCATCTTGGGCAGGAGAAGCATGGCGTCTACACTGCCTTCTTCCCAGCATTCTGTTCTGTCTACTCCGCCCACCTAAGGGCTGCCCTATCAAAAGGCCAAGGCAATCTCTTTATTTAACCAATGAAAGTAACACATAGACAGAAGACCTCCTATACCACAACTCCTTTTAAATTCCTTTCACACATATATAGTTTTTAGGAAGCTTCTGCAGTGGTATATTCTACATGGCTTTTGTCCTTCCCCGTATTCTCTCCTTTACCCTGCCCTCCCACTCCCTGCCCACACACTCCTTCTATTCTAGTTTTAATCTCTTTATAACATTATATTATATTTCTCCTTCCTTAGGTGGAAGATCTCCTCCTGCCCTGGGTCCCTTACTGTCCCGCTAACCTCTGTGGTTATTTGTTTTTTTTTTGTTTTTTTTTCTCTGTGGTTATTTGTATTGAGACATTTACATCTAAAGTTTAAAAGCTAACATCCACACATAAAGAAAGCATGTGATATTTTTATTTCATAATTTCACCTTTATTAACAAATGAGTAATATTCCATTGTGTAAATGTTCTACATATTCATATCCATTCACTGGTTTATTAACATGTAGGCTGTTTCCAATTTCTGGCTATTATGAATAAAGCTGCAATGAGCATGCACGACCAAGTGCCTCTGTAGTAAGATGTAGAGCCCATTGGGTGTTTTATAGCTGAATCTTGTGGCATATCTCTTCCAGCTTTTTGAAGAACCTCCACACAGATTTCCATAGTGTCTATACTAGGTTGCAGTCCACCAGAAATAACTTTTCCCCTTTCCCTGCAGTCTCACCAGTATGAATTGTTGTTTGTTTTATTGAACTTGGTTACATTGACTTGTAACCAACATTCTAAACAAAGATAAATATCCATAATCCATTTTTTGGGAATGTGGGCATAGTTTTCCAAGCGACTTCCTGATGATTGGGGGCACTGATAATCTTATGGGGACCTGAAGAAAATTTAGAATTATGATCAAGTCCTGACTGGAGTATTCTGTGAGGCTTGCTCATCTCAGTCAGCAGTCTTGAAACTGTTTTGGATGTAGAACTCAGAGGAAACTCCAACAGAGGACCTCTGAAATGTAGGATCATCTGTACTATCTGCTCTTATCGGAGATTTTTTTTAAAGATTTATTTATTTATTATGTACACAGTGTTCAGCCTGTATGCCTGCAGGCCAAAAGAGGGCACCAAATCTCATTACAGCTGTTTGTGAGCCTCCATGTGGTTGCTGGGAATTGAACTCAGGACCTCTGGAAGAGCAGTCAGTGCTCTTAACCTCTGAGCCATCTCTCCAGCCCAAACCTGATTTTTCTTAACCCAGAATGAGTCCACAGCCTCTCATTTCCTGTGGAACAAAAACAAAACCTCTTCTCCAAAGTAACATATCTTTTGAATTATATTTTAAAGTCAAGGCATTTTCAAAATATATATGTGTTGAATTAATTCAGCAGCATTATATCCAAATGTCTTTTAGCAGCTTTTGCTCCTTCCTCAGCCATCAAACAATTCAAAGACCACACAATAACATACATTATACAGATTTTCTGTGTATTTTCCATCTTTATGTGACTTTTTTAAACTCTATTTTTTTATTTTTATCTTTAATTTTTGTTTTTGAGACAAGGTTTCTCTGTGTATCTTCAGCTGTCCTGAAACTCACTCTGTAGACCAGGCTCTCCTTGAACTCACAGAGATCTGCCTGCCTCTGCCTTCCAAGTGCTGGGATTAAAGGTGTGTGCCACCACACCCAACTTCTCTCTCTCTCTCTCTCTCTCTCTCTCTCTCTCTCTGGACTTTATCCTTTTTCTTTTCTCTCTCTCTCTCTCTCTCTCTCTCTCTCTATATATATATATATATATATATATAGTTTAGAGGTTTTCTTCATCTTTGAATCTGTATTTATTGTATCTCTCTTTTTCTGACCACATGAGTCTTTAATTTACTAAGTGATATGGCTAGGATTAAAGTCATGGCTTTAATGGCTGGATCCCCTCCATTCCTTAGCTTCCTGAGAGTCTAGCCTCATAGTGGAGGTACTGGCAGGAACCATGTTTATTACCACAACTCTGTGGAGTTTCAAGGTCCCTGCCAACACCAAGAAGCATGCTGTCTGCTATTCATCAACACCATTTAAGTGTTTGAATGTGGGACCTCTTAAAAGAGCTGCAAGGTTTTTGCAGCTGAAGCTGAGTCAGAAAGCCAAGTTTGCCTCTAGCAAACAGAGCTCACCTGAGAAAATGCTGCTCCCAAGAAGTCATGCTTAACACTGTTCTTTCATGTCTAGAATTGCTCTCCAAGCTCTCTTAGGATTTATGTGGATGCAGTTATCCAAGTTGGCACCATTGGTTGACAGAGATTTCTGTTCTGCCTGGCCCCACAGCCTTTCAGACACAAAGAAACACACAGAGGTCTCCATTATAAACTGCTTGGTCTAGTAGCTCGGACTTTTTAATTAACTCTTATAACTTATGCTAACTCATAATTCTTATCTGTGTTAGCCGTGTGGCTTGGTACCTTTTATCAGTGAGGCTTTTTCATATTGCACTGCAGACTGAGTCTTTCCACTTCCCAGAATTCTCCTGTTCTTATGGCCCTGCCTCTACTTCCTGCCTGGCTATTGGCCAATCAGCATTTTATTAAAACAATGCAAGTGACAGGTGTGAGACCATTGTCCCACAGCAATGGAGTATTACTCAGCTATAAAAAACAATGACATCATGAAATTTGCAGTCAAATGGATGAAACTAGAAAAAAAATCATCCTGAGTGAGGTAACCCAGACCAAGAAAGACAAATGCAGTATGTACTCACTCATAAGTGGATATTAGACATAAAGTAAAGAATAACAAGACTACAATCCATAGCTCCAGAGAAGCTAGGGAACAAGGAGGACCCTAAGAGGGAAGCCTGGCTCACCCTTGGAACAGGAAATAGATGAGATCTCCTGGGTAAACTGGGGGATGGGGAAGATAAGGGGATAGGGGATGGGAACATGATGTATCAGGATGGCCAAGATGGGGGAAGGATGGCGAGGGAGAGCTATGAAAGAGATATCTTGATAGAGGGGCACAATATGGGGCTTGGGGAAAACCTGGTACCAGGGAAACTCCCAGGTAACCACAAGGATGACTCCAGCTAAGACTCCTAGCAATAGTGGAAAGGACACATGAACTAGTTCTCCTGTAATGAGATTGGTGACTACCCTAAACGTTCATAGAACCTTCACCCAGTAACTGATGGAAGCAGATGCAGAGACCCAAGCGAAGCACCAGGCCAAGCTCTGGGAGTCTAGTTGAAGAGAGGAAGGAGGGATTATATGAGCAAGAGGTATCAGGATCATGACAGGGAAATGCACAGAGACAGCTGACCAGAGCTGGTGGGAGCTCAGGAACTCTATACAGAGAGCTAGGGACCCTGCATGAAACTGACCTAGGTCCTCTGGGTATGGGTGACATTTGTATAGCTTGGTTTGGTTGAGGAGGCCCTAGCAGTGGGACCAGGATCAGTCCTTGGCACATCAACTGGCTTTTTGGAATCCTTTCCCTATGGCGGGATGCCTAGCTCCGCCTTGATGCAAGGGACAAGAGCTTGATCCTGCCTCAGCTTGACGTGCCAGGCTTTGCTGACTCTCTGTGGGAGGCCTTAGCCTTTCAGAAGAGTGAATGGAAGGGTAGAAAGGAGGTGGAGGGAGGAGAGGAGGGAGGGGAAACTGGTTGGTGTGCAAAATAAATAAAAATTTTTAATAAAAAAGGAGAAAAAATGTGATGTCCAATTAATTCCTTTTTTTATTATAGAGCCTCAATGTTCCTGACAAAGAAGTCAAAGGCCAGGAAGATATGTCCAACAATTTTAATATCATTAAAAGCTGGACTGGACAAACTAAAACAGTGTTGTCAAAGGCAAGATTATGTGGTAGGAAGACTAGTGTGCGCCGAAGACAGGGAAAGGCACAGAAGAAAATGAAGGAAACTGCATGTGATTTGTAGCTCCAAAGATGAATGTGACCAGGCTATTAGCAAACAAAAGATTCTAACACCACGTGGAATAAATCTAGCTCCAAGCTGTTTACAAGAGGTATATTTTTAAAACAGAATTTTGGAAGTTTGAAAATAGATGTCTCAAGCTGTGGGGCCAGAAAATTACAATGATTATTTATTGTTATTCCATCCTTGATTAAAATTGAGCTGACACCCGAGGCTGCAGACCTCAAATGGCAATTTAATGATGAATCTTAAGCATCTCTTCACTTGGCTGCTATAAAAATGGGCGTCAAATGCAAAGCTAGCCACTACATCCTGGGATATCAATAAATATAAAAACTGAAAATATTTACAGAAAACTCATCCTAAGGTTGTCAAGAAGATTAATGTCAGTCCAAATAAGGTGGACTTAGGGCTTCTCTTGTCAGGTTTATGCTTGTTGTATATTTTGAGAACATAAAATTGAATTCTATGTTAGACTATTTGTAACAGAGGGCCACGGTGAGATGCTTATTCTAGTCACAAGTGCTATGGCTGACTTGGGACTTGGGATATAAGACCTAGAGTAGTGTGTTAGAGGGGTCAATCTGTTGAGATGTTTGTCATAGAGAACCATGTTTGTGGGGTGGTGAGATGGCTCACTGGGTAAAGGCTGATGTCACACCTGGTGTCTTGGAATTGATCCCTGGGACCCACACTGTGGAAAGAGAGAACTGATTTCTGCTAACTGCACTCTGACCTCCACATACGCAACATGACACACACACATGTGCAAGCAGGCACACACATACACATAAATAAATAAAGGTCATTTCTTTAAAAGGGAACCATTTTGCTTCCCCAATACTATAAATTCTGGTTTGGAATAAAGTTTGGTCCTCAGCCTTATGGCAATAACCAAAGAGCAGCATTTCATTCCTGCAGTAATAACCTCAATCATTATGAACATCAATGCACAGATGTTTTATGGCTCAGATATTAAGATACTCATGTTTTTAAAAATAAGCCAATAAACAATATAATCCTATTTTAAGATGAAAGTTAAAAATTTTGCAGATTAATTATATGTATATGCACGTATGTATTATGTACGTGTGTATATATGTATCTTGGACTAGGTCTTGCTATGTAGCCTAGGCTGGCCCTGAATCCATGATCTTCTTACCCTAACTTCTCAATGCTGAGATTGCAGGTGTGCACCCCAACGTCAGCTAGAATATTTTCAAACTTTAAATTTTAAAAATGATTAAGGATTAACAGATTAAAAATGACTATTCTTTTCTTCGTTTTATATAGAGTTTGGCTTGAGCTCTGGAATTTTCTGACATCTATCCTTTGAGCTTTGTATGGGCCATGATACCTTGGAGGTTGAGAAACCTAGTTCACCGATGTTTATTTTCTCCCCAACAGAAGTTTCTGAAATTGGTCTGCACAGAGCAAAAGATGGATTAAGATGGAAATACAGAGAGATTTTATTGTCTTGAAGTTAATTGTGTTGTTCGAAGGGTAAATTTACAGACCCAACATCCGATGAAAAAATTCCTGAAATAAATGCACTAAAAGTCTATAAGGAGGGTGAAAATCTGAAGTCCGTGTCGATAGGCTGTGTGGGGTTGCATATGGAGAGTGTGCCAGCGCCACTGACCACATCTTCAGCTCCAAGAGTGGACAAGAAGGCAAATTTAGTTACAATCGGGAAAGCAGCAAAGCAATTTGCTAATGGCAATGATGGTACCACCAGCAGGACTTGACATCACCAGACAGAGATTTAGTGGTGATGATGGCACCACCAGCACGACTTGACATCACCAGACAGAGATTTAAGTAGACTCTCTTTTTATGTCCTACACTAACCTCAACTGGAAGAATACAAACGTTTGGTAATTAAAATACCTAGCCAGGCATGGTGAGGTACTCTTGTAATCCCAACATTCATGATGTTTGCAATTTTGAGGCTACATAGCAAAACCCTAACCAAAATAAATAAATAAGGTCTAAAATTAAAAAAAAATAACACAATATATGTTGCAGACCCATAGTCAAATTCGTCCTAAATAGTGAAAACCTCAAATCCCATTAAAAGCAAGAACAACAAAGGGAGGGTGCCGGGGCCAGCCACACAGCCAGCCATGGAATAAGAAGGAAAGAAAGATATGTAGAATAAAGTAAGGTAAAAAGCCCAGAGGCAAAACACAATTAAAGAGAAACAGGATAACTTAAGTTAGAAAAGCTGGCTAAAAACAAGCCAAGCTAAGGTTGGGCATTCATAAGTAAGAATATGAAGTCTCTGTGTATTTACCCGGGAGCTGGATGGGGGGCCCCCAAAGAGTTACAAAAAAAAAAAAAACTACAAAGAAAAGTCTACATGATTTAGAACAGGACTAGTTCATAAGACATGAAATAAGTAAGCTGAGATTTTTATTGAAAATTTGAAAACTAAGAGGAAAGTTAACGAGCCAAAGGAAAAAGCGTGGCAGTGAAAACATAAAACAAGAAGTGGCTGCAAAAACGGGGACTTAAGTGGTAGAACCCGGAAATCGCCATCTCACCGATAGGCTAGGAAGCCTAAGCAGAAAAGGGGTGGGTTTTCAGGAAGATAGAGAGTTCTGTGATTGGCTAAAGAGGTATAAGAAATCTGAACGACAGAAACGGGAATGGCAGTTTCTCCTCTCTTTCGCCCAATAGCACAAAGCTTAGGTGATTTTCTAAGTCACTTTTCCCAAAGCTCTGAGGACCAGACAGCTCTCTTCCAGGACTGCTCCAAAGGATAAACAAACACAGCAGCCATATGATTCACCTTTTGAAACATATTACTCACAAAAACAGCTCTCGGAGAAACGGTAAGCACATATCATTGATGGATACAAATATAAAATATGTAAATGTTAGCATTAGCTTAAGAGGTATTAAAAATGAGGTTAGGTCTTTTAAAAATTGAACAGGAAGAGTTTGCCCTGGGAATGCCCTAGAGACCCTGTGAGCCTGTAGAATTCTATCAGGAGACTGTGCAAATCTTTAGATTGGCTCCGAAGGATCATAAAAATTAAATTCAATTCCTATTTATGAAATAAACTCTTACACAAGCAGAAACCACCTTTAAGTTGATAAAGATTGGCTACTGCTGGCATTAACACCATACTTAATTATGAAATGAACCACCAGAGTGAAATCTTTGCCTTAGACAGAATCCCAGGAGCAGCTGAGCACGGAGGATGGAGCTGAGGCAGGAGGATCAAGAATTTAAGGCTAGATTGGGCCTCATAGTGAGGCCCTGAGCCGAAAAACCAGACCAAACAAACAAACAAAACCTTTTGTAATCATGATGAATAATATTTAACACAGCATTGTTTTCAAGTCAATATTGATACATAAAGCCCAAGATGAACTGTAAATATTATAAGTTTGCCGGGCGGTGGTGGCGCATGCCTTTAATCCCAGCATTCAGGAGGCAGAGGCAGGCGGACCTCTGTGAGTTCGAGGCCATCCTGGTCTACAGTTCCAGGACAGGTTCCAAAGCTACTGAGAAACTCTGTCTCAAAAACATTTTATATATATATATATTCACAAGTTTCGGTTAAGGCATGTGCCTGGCAAGCACACAGAAGCCTGAGAACCCTGTGTTTCTGTTTAATACTCGGTAGGTGCTTTTTTGCATATGTATACGTGTATATGTGTGTGCAAGCATTGTACATGTACATACTGAGGTGCACAGCATATGTGTGCACATGCCTGTAGATCTGGAGTTGGGGGTGGATGTCTTCTGCGATTGTTCTCCACTTTGTTGAGGAAAGGCCTCTCAGTTAAACCCAGAGCTCCCTGATCAGCTAAACTTCTCATCTCTGCCTCTGAGTGCTGGCGTTGCAGGTGACCACCCCAGCTGTCTGGAATCCAAATTCTGGCCCTCATGCTCCATGTGCCACCTCTCTGCTGTCCCATCCCCCATCCCCCGAGGCAAGCTACACATTTATGTGTTTATACACAGAGAAATATGTGCGTTTGTAATAAATTCACACAGCCTATTTTTGAAAGCAAACAGTCTGAATATGAACTTTATTCTATTTTTATTCTATGGGTATCAATTTGTATGACAATATAATTGCCTGCTCTTCCTTCCTTTCTTTCCTTTCTTTCTTTTTGAAAAATGAGGTCTCACTATGGAGTCTTGGCTAGTCTTGCAAAAATCCCACTTTTACAGAATTCATAGCGATCCATCTGCCTCCGCCTCCTGGGTGCTAGGATTAAAGGTATGTGCCACCACATCCAACTAACTGTTATTTCTTTGGGATTTTTTTTTCTGGTATTTCTTGGGACTTTGGCTTTTCAGATAAAGAAAGCAGCTATATATAGGTAACTTTCCATGTTTATAGTTTCAGCATTTCATGATTTATTCTGTGAACTGACCACCCTGACATTTCTCCCACCTTCTCTATTAGTGTGGTCTCTTATCCAGCCACTAGTAGTGGTTGGCTTATCAGTTTTCCAGGTTTAGCAAATAAAAATTTGGGATGGATGACCAAGTAAACTCTAAAACATAGTAATATCAAATTTCATTTTCAAGACTTTACAACAACCAGGAACTTTTCTAAGTACCTTCTCAGCATTATTTCTCGTTGCTGGAATTGAGCAGGAATTCCCAGGTGGGATCATTGTTATTACCCCAACTGTCTATACCAGGATACCTGAACGTTAACTGGTCGGCTAGATCACAGATAACAACAGTGGGGCCCAAATTCAAACTGTGGTTCGCTCTTCTGCTCCAGAGCCACCAGCTGTGCCATCAAAGGGTCAGGCACAGTGACACTTGGTCACACTAGGGGTGCATGGAGTGGAGCATGAAGGAACATCTTTGCCTCGGGCTGCCCTGCTTCCCATCTCACATTATAGCCCAGGAAAATTGGGGTTTCATAGAGAATGGGTTCCTTGGACATGAGTGGGTAGTAGGATAGCAAGTGGACTGTAAAGCCAAGAATCTTTTTTAATAGCAAGGTGATCGGGATTGAATATATTTAAACTATAGAGGGTGACATTTCAGCACACATTCACTGAATTGATTACTAGTTAAGCTAGTGTGTGTGTGTGTGTGTGTGTGTGTGTGTGTGTGTGTGTGATGAGAACACTTAAGTTCCCTCCCTCTCTCACATAGCAAATTTTTAGAGCTTATATTGTTAATCATCCCTAATGCTGGTCCTGGACTTCCTCATTCTGCATGACTTTATGTCCTTTTCCCAACACTTTCCTAAATTTGTATTTCACACACTTAACAATTTTTTTAGTAACACATGAAATCATGCAATATTGGGGATATATTTTTATTATGGATTATTCATAGGCTGTAGAAATGACTCATTGGTTAAGAGTGCTTGCTACTTTTCCAAATGACCCAAGTTTGGTTCCTACAACCCTGTTGGGCTGCTCACAGAGTCCAACACATTCTTCTGGCATGTGGCATATGCTCATCTATAGGTGCACACAGGAGGGGAGGGAGGGAGAGAGGGGGAAAGGAAGGGAGGAAGAGAGGGGATGGAAGGCAGGGAGGGGGAAAATATTGAGAGATTATTCATCATCAAGAATTCTAAATTAATTAGATATTCAATATTTTATCTCCCAACCCTAGAGATAAGTCTAGGTTTTGTGGTTTTGGCTTTTTGTTTGTTTTCTACTCTTTCTGTGGAGTCAGAGCTAACCACAAAATGGAAGCCTTCTAATGCAGAGGAAATAGCTTTCGGCTGTCACCCTTCCTTACCCGAGAGAGACGAGAGCTGAGATTTAGCAGTTCATATATAGACATTTTAAAGTATAGATATGAGTCTGATCAAAATTTGGTTCTTGTCTATCAATCAGTAAATAGATCTATGTGTTTAGCCACCAAAAGTAGGTAGAAGTAGATAGAATTGCATCAGAAGCATTTTCAGTCTGCATACCAATAACATGTCCCAAAGAACAATAAGGATTTCTTAGTACCCACTGAATATAAAGTTTAAAAGTCCCCACGTGACACAAAAAGTTTATGTCTTAGCCATCAAGTTTTAATGGCTTGAGGGTCTCAGGACTCATTTAGAAATTTCAATAATTATTAATTTGGGGTGTGAAGAGTCTTCCCTAAACATAAAATTCACTCTGAATATATACCTCATGAGGGTTAAGGGAAAGAACATGAGTTTTCACTACATTAAGGCCTACATTAAAACCTGTGCTCACTACTCCCTAATATGGTTTTCAATACGTTTACTTTTTGTTTTGCAATTTTTTTAATCCACTGGGAAGTTGAATGAATGCACACAAAAAAGATTCAATACTCAGTTTGATTCACTGTGTCTACATCTTGCTGCCTGTGTGCTCACACGCATGCACGTGCACGCACACACACACACACACACATACACATACACACACATATACTCACACATGCACACACATACATACACATACACACACACACACACACACTTCGCTTTGTCTGCCCTTTGGGTCACCATTTGATTAGAGACCACAGATGTCATGAGATTTTATCTCTAGACCAAAAATTCCCTAGAAATCACAACACTGTCATGGCTTCTAAAATTTCAACACAAACTCAACATGACCATTAAAGCCCCACCCCTCCCATTCAAATTGGCCTTTTGTTACATTGGATTTTGTTACAATTGATTTTGTTACATTTCCATCATCTAGACTGTTTTCTAACTCTTGTTTATTTTTATTTTAATTAATTAATTAATTAATTAAATTTTTTTTGCTTTTGAGTTCTTTAGAGTCCAGACCAGCTGCCCTAGGAGGCTGTACCTCATCTTGGCTTCTGGTTCCTCATAGAATATTTCCGATGTGGGCAGTGTGGTGGTGATGTCGTGAGTTCCCCACTGAGCCACGAGTCTTAGAAAGCTGTGTCAGCCTGCCTCCCACCACGGCAATCCTCACAGAAAGACACGTTTTCCTTTGGTAATTAGGAAATAATTTGTTGAGCCACCTGTAACCCTCTGTTTAATTGTTCACTAAAAATCCGTGCCTGAATCATTTATAATAGTGCACGTTACAAACTGATGATTGGGCATCAAATCATTCCTTCTAGAGCCATGAGCTCTCATTGTGGAAATATCCAGTTTCCCTTTCTCTCCCTACTTCTTTCCTGATTATTGTCCACTCAGTGTCTTATAATCCATCTCCACCACTTTTATTTTAGATGATGAAATCATTCCAGAGCTGGTCAGCACCTGGCTCTTCAAGCTGGTCCATGGGCCCTTTAGATGCAGCCACCTTAATTTTTAAATATTTTGTTGTTTTCTGGTCCAAGATGTCCCAAGCTCACTTTGTACTTGAGCTTCCTTGTCTCAGACCTGAAATCTCATGGATCTCCTCAGAGGGAAATGTTTCTTAGAAATCAAGATTCAGGTACAATTACTCATGGAGTCGCACACCCTCTTGGCCCTGCTAATCATGAGTTAATACTGATGTATACACTTGACTCTCACAGCACAGAATTCTCTCAGTCAGCTTCATCTTTAGAATTGCCCGAGAGTCCCAAAATGTGACTTCAGCATTAACTCTGACTTAATAAATATGCAAAACAGTTTTCAGAATTACAAGATCAATGCTTCTACTACTACAAACCTAGAAAATAGAACTAAAATTATCTGCAATGTCCTGATATACCATGCACAGTGTATAGTCTAGAATGTGCTTAAACATTTTCTGAACCCCTCTGTGTGGATGGGTTGCTAATTTCACATACTGTTGAAAATTTTTACATATTTTTTTCTGATAAAAATCGTATATACTATTTATTTATATAAAATCATACATATTACTGAAGTCTTGCTCCAAATCCTCTGTACGTTGTTCTTCTCACATCTGAAAACGTGGAAAGGTAGTAAGCAGCATTGAATGGTATTTATCTTTCTTTGGCTTTTTCTTGCACAGATAGTAAATAACATTTTATGTACTTTGTTTCTTTCCCTGGTAACAATGTGTCTTACAAATGAATATGAATCAGTTCTTAGATAATGAATGTCCCATTGTTTTTGTAGCTACTGTCCCTCCATGATCAGCTGGATCTTTTCTAGATAGGTATTTTGATTGCAGCTATCTTTTCTAGATAGGTATTTAAATTGCAGCCCTGCACTGCCGTAGCCGATAGTGCCACAACAGATAAACTTACAAATGGGTTATTTTAAATTGGTGGCTTTGAAAATTAAAGGTAGGTTTCTAGGGATAGAATTTTCATATCTGGAAACAAATATCTATGCAGTTCTGTTAGAGATTTCCAAGCCCTCAGTTATAAGGATCATAACATTTGGCATTCATGGAAGCAATGGACAGAGGGTCCCTCATCTCCCTAGGGCATGGCCAGTGGAGTATGGTGTCAAGTTGTCAAATTTATAGGCAAAAAATAGCACACCTCACAGTATTTTAAGTTTAGAAAATACAATTGTGAGCAACTCGCTAAGTCTCTTTGTGCCTCCTTTCCTACTTAAGATAAAAATGGACAGCTGGGTTGTAGCAGCACCAGTAGGATTTGCCGAAGAGGCAGAGTCAAGGAACCAAGAGTTTGAGATCAGCTTCCCTACACCTTTTCCTTCCCCCCTTTTCTATCAGCTTATGAGGGAACCCTACCCAAACACAGACCCACAACCCTCACCGCCTATGATGGCACCAGCAATAGCCACCGCCACCACCACCCCAAGATGGAACCCAAGTGTACCTCACCTTCCTCTCAATGCTACCTTTTCTGTTTCACTCTCCAGAGCCTTCTACTCTCCCCTCAAATACCGCTTGGATGATCAGATATATACCTTACAAGACACCTGTTTAGGTTCATTCTGTTACTGTGACAACCTCAAGTAATTTAAGAGAGAAAAGCTATATTTGGCTTACATGTCCAGGTCACAGCTCTTCACTGAGGGAAGTCAGGACAGGAACTCAAGCAGGCATTTGAAACGAGATCTCCTTAATATTCCTTGAAGAATTACCTCCGGCCTAACCAGGGCTCACTCACAGCCAAGGAGGTGCACCTGAAACATAGAGAATGCTACTTACTGGCTCACTTAGTCATACTTCCATTGATTTAGCATCCATCCCAAGACTACCTACCTAGGAATGGCCCTGCTCACAATGGGCTAGACCCTCCTGCATCAATTAATAAAGACAATCTCTCTCCCAGATATGTCCACAGGCCCATCTGATTTAGACAATTCCTCAACTGAGGTGTTTTTTCAGATGATTTGAGGCTGTACCGTGTTGATAATTAGAGCTAATTAGGACAGCATCTAACTTGACATCCTTCTGCCCTATCCTCACGAGCACTGGGATTACAAATGCAGCACCACATTTGGCCGTGTGTGTGTGTGTGTGTGTGTGTGTGTGTGTGAGAGAGAGAGAGAGAGAGAGAGAGAGAGAGAGAGAGAGAGAGAGAGACTTCTTTCTCTACAAGTATGCAGCCTAACAAACATGTGGAGTCAACATCTGAAAGCTGTAGCCAGGACAGATTAGCAAGGGGCTGCCTTGGGATATTAAATTGTGGAAACAGCACTTTCAGACTTCCGTGATGAGAGGGCACAGTCCTTTATAAATTACGGTCCTTTTTATAGAAGAAAGGTGAGGCTAGGTGGTCAGAGAAGTAGAACAATTTCTTGGTTGAGTTTAGATTTGGCTGATTTAATGAAAGTAGAAAATGCAAGACTAAATGATTTTACAGATAGAGGGGGCAAAAACCAGGGATTTACAAACAGCTTATAGTGTACCAGAATCCTTGATGCTCTTGTTTCAGGTCTGAGGGGTTTGTTAGCAGAGCCGAGAAGGCAGCATTCCCAGTGTGAAGAGCCATGTCGTGGAGAGGGAAGAGTTACTTGAGGAGCAGCCAGCTCAGAGGCAGAATGAACAAACAACACGACAAGCATCCCTACAAAGCAATACATCAAATGCAAATTAGGACACAGCTAGTCTTATCGAGACATTACTTATCTGATGATCTCAACTCTGGACACGGCCTTAAATCATTGAGTATGCAAATCAGTTTTTGAACAGGGGAAATACGAGTCAGAAAATTCATGACTTCCCCAGATGCATTTTATTTATCACAAGTCTGAATATTCTACAGACTTCAACTTTTCTTCTTGAGAGACGAAGGAAGGCATCACAGCATTCTGAGCAGAGGATTAGTGTAAACTAGCTTGCATTCAAAGTATCCCCTGGTCACCATGTTAAGAGCACACATGAATGGACAGCAAGGACAGCAACCAGAAAGCATTGCCTCAACTCAGGCTGCGGGTAATAGATGAATGGCTGAAATGTTTAAAGTAAATCCAAGACCAAGACTAAGCTATTGCTAGGCTTGTCTAGCAAAATGTTTGAGAGAGTTCAAACTTTTTGCTAGTCAAGCGCTGTTTCTAAATTGTAATGAGGAGCTGCAGGCTGAGTCTGTAGTGAAGGGAGCAGCGGGCTGCGGCCCAGCTCCCGGCTAGCTTTACCCAAAATAATTACACGGAAACTGTATTCTTTTAAACATTGCTTGGCCCGTTAGCTCTAGCCTCTTACTGGCTAACTCTCACATCTTGGTTAACCCATTTCTGTTAATGAGTGTAGCACCACGAGGTGGTGTCTTACGGGGAACAATCTTAACCTGCGTCCATCTTGGAGAGGAGAGCTATAGTGTCTGCTTCGCTTCCCTTCTTCCCAACATTCTGTTCGGTCTACTCCGCCTATCTAAATTCTGCCCTATCAGGCCAAGCAGTTTCTTTATTAATTAACCAGTGAAAACAATAGATAGACAGATGACCCTCCTCGATCACTAAACACTGAAATGGGAAAGACGATGGAAGAAGCAATCTGGACAGAAAGGCTGGTACTTTGTAACGGTAACACATTGGCCTCAGAAAGTTATATTCAGTAGACTTGGCTATAAAAATTGGAACCCTTCAGTGACTGTCACCATATAAAATTTTCCCACAAAGTTGGTTTGTGTGACTTATCACTGACAACTCAAGAAAAAAGGTTAAATTTTTCTCCTTCATAGAACAGTTGTTGCCTCAAAAGGACAGAAAATGAAGTATTAGGTTTCCTCAGGAGCTGAGGGGATGGTTGATGGAAAATTAGCTTTAAGATCTGCAGGAGTGGGTAAGTCTAACTCAGAAGAAAGGGTTGATGGGCGTGGTTAAGTCTAACTCAGAAGAAAGGGTTACAGGGTCTTGTTTGGAATCTTAGAGTTGGACAGACCCTTCCTCAGGGAGAACTCAGGAAGTCTCCAGTCAGTACTGTACGCTGAATCAGTGGAAGAAACAGCAGAATTGTGAGGTGAACTGTGGGATGCTCTGAGAGATGAGGCAAAATGAACTGGAGAGTCCCAGCTTGAGAAAAGGAGTCACAGCAAGGCACCAGCAGTCCTGACTCTGTGGGAAGGTGACCAGATTGTGTCCAAGGCACCTTTACGCCCCAGTTAGAATTCTGTTCCTCTAAGTGAGACTTCTTTTTACAGCTTGAGAAAGGTTCATTATTCAGAAGGTATTAGCCAACTGTTCATCACCTCCAAGAAGGACTGGATGTGGATCCGTTAATCCTAACAGAAATTATTGGTTGTTGTTAAATCCCAGAGTGAGATCTGGAGGACAATCTGCCGCCAGATTAATCTCCTTAAAGACCAGGTTGATTGTGTTACTGGCCTTTGCCAAGCTCTCACAGCTTTCTGTGGATCCCAAGTCTGGTCTCAAGGAGTCTATGGTCTGACCTCAAGGTAACGGGCAGTCACTGCTACCCCTCCTATCCAGTGGCCTCATAGGGGGTTCACTGTCCTGTTCGTTCTTATCTCAACTCATTCAGAATCTAGCGATGCCTTCCCAGATCACCTCAGGCAAAGTGGACAGTTCAATTTTTATCCGCACCGTCATTGTGCCCTACAGCTGAGCAGTTCTGAACAAATGAGTTACTATTCCCTCTCTCTCTTTAGAATATGAGATAAAATGGCTTCATACAAGTTTAGAAGCATATAAAGCCCTAGTTATGAAGCAGGACAAAGATTAAAACTTGTACATTTAATTGGTCTTCGTCAGTTTCCCCGTATGCACTTTTGCTGGGGATGTGCAGGCTCCGTGGAAACTGTAGCTAACAAAATGCTGCATTAACAGTGCACCACATAAGTGAAGACCACACTGACTCATAATCCATCTAAAACTAAGAACTGAGAGTAAAGGGGGAAAGAAAGATGAGGAGGGAAGACACAATAACAGCCAGGGAAAGAAGGAAGCTTCTGGTGAAACGAGGAAGAATTTGATAGCAGGTGATAAACAGCATTGAAAATCGACCATTTTACAAACCATGATCTGAAATATGAATGTATCCCTAGAATTTTAGGAACCATTGAATTAAAATGTGAAAAACTGCTCTTATTTCTGAGAAGCAACATGCAGGAAGGAGATGAAGACCCAGGCAGTAACAGGCACCAAGCTGTCCATTATTAGTGAATAGTTGCCAAAGATGGAGACAGAATTTAAATCCGGGCCATAGGCAAAGTGATCCCGTTTATTGATTATAGCAATATATGCCTCTATCTTCTCTGCAGTAAAGACTATTAAGTTAAATTCCATTTGCTGCGGTTTTAGATCCCTACGTGGAAGAGATTTCTAGTCTCTACCCACAGAACATTTGCATCTGGATGTTTTATGGATCATTGTAGCCACTTATGTTTATGTTTCATTTATAATAATTCACTCAAGATGGATGGCTGCTTGTTAAAATTTTCCCAAGAAGAAAGCACACTGATATTAATGACCAGCTTGACACAGAGGAGAAAACAATGGCACCATAAACTACAAATCGGTTCCTCTCATCCGCCCAAGTCTAAAATCGCTGTGTAAAGGGCTCAGATCTTAGTTTCAGAAAAGTAGAGAGTAAACACTCACACCTGATGGTTCCTAAAAACTATGCGTTTCCAGCCTTTCTTCTCTTAAACTGATCCAAAATTTCTCTGATCAGGTTTCTTCGTTCTGAGATAAAGTTTCACTCCACAACCCAAGTTGACCTCAGCCTCCCCATAGTTCCTGTCATTTTAAGGAGAAATAGAGATAAAGTCAGAGAGAGACTGAGACAGGGAGAGACAGAGACAGGGAGACAGAGAAATGGAGACAGACAGACTGGGCTTTTGAAACCTCAAAGCCCACCCCCAGGGACACACTTCCTCCAACAAGGCCACACCTACTCCAACAAGGCCACACCTCCTAATCCTCCTAATCCTTTCAAACAGTTCTACTTCCTGGTGATTAAGCTCTCAAGTATGTGAGTTTACACCTTAACTAATACAGTGGATATGGTTCACTTAGTAACAGCAATCTTTCTTACAGTAGAAACACATGGCTTCTGCATCTCCTGAAATAGTAAGCCAAACCTGGTGGTGGGTGTCTCTGTATACATTAAAGTGCTTCTCCCACGTCACCCCATCTTTTTGGAAACTCATCCTAAGGACAAATTCTCAGGACTCATTCCCGAGTCACTGAATGACAGGCAGAGATGAAAGCTTTAACAAGGCTTTCGGGCCACACTGAAACTGGACAGTTCTAGCAATGGCATGTTCTCAGGTGTGGACATCATTTTGAAGTGTCACAGTGGCGACAAGGCATGCTTGGTAGAGGGTCACTCCAGGACAGGTCTGCCTGTCCCAGCTACACGGAAGGGCCTCGGGGTATCCTACAGAGTGAATAAAATTAATTTTTTAAAATATAATGTATTTCAACTTTGTAAAATACAGTTTTTAAATACAGAATAAAAAATTTCCAGCAATCATGAGCACAAATACTTTAGACTTGGCCTAAATTAACCTAGATGTTTTTCTCATTTTTTTTTTTCGAGTTTTTCTTGTGTTGTTCTTATTCTCTGGTTCTTCTTTAATTCTAGTAAGTTCTTAAAGCCCCTGGAGCTTAAGTGTGCTGATCTAAAGCTCCCTGCCAAGACATTAATACTAATGGCCATGCTGAAGAGTCTGTATTAAGATCACGTGCTCAACGCTGGGAGCATAGTCACCTTGCTCAAGATCCCCTAGCATGGGGCCCAGACAGTGGATGCCGAAATGGAAAAAGGCAAGGAGAGCGAACTCTAACTTTCTGAACTGTTTTAGAATTTAGCCCAAACAGCCTGCACAGACGACACACTGTATTTTATGGAAACTGCTGAAAGTAAGTGCTATTGCCTGCCAGAGATTTATGTGGCACACCCAGGGACCATTCGCACTGCAATTCTACCGTGTGCAAAACTATAAGAAATAAAATCACATCTCTTCACAGAGATGCCAAAAATCCCTAAGACCTACTAAAAGGCGAGTCATGTCCTTATATCTGAAGTGTAACCAAGATGCCCTTTTTAGGATCTCCCTTTTGAACTTCAGCAAACCCTCCCAGGATGCACAGGGCTAGAGGAAGCGAGCCCCTCTTCCAATGAGAGATCTGATTTGATAGAAGTAGGAATGGTTCTGAATGCAAACTTCCTGTTAGTAGGTGGGGTAGGCAGACCAGTGCTCCTGAAAGGAGAGCCATCCTCAAATGTCAGGAAACAAAGACAGAGTGAAGATTGCTAATAGACAGATTTAAAGGAGAAACCCACGTGGGTCATCCATAGGCCCAAAGTCATCACAAGAATTCTTCAAATGGCAAGAACAGAGCAGAGGCAGCAGTGTGAGCCAGCCAGCACAACTGTCTGAGGTTGCTGGCTTTGAAGATATGCTGGGCCATTAACCAGTTATTTAGGAAGCTTCTAGAAATCATAGAAGGGAGAAAATGGAGTCCCCTTGGAGTCTGAGAAGGAAGGCAGCTCAGACACCTCAAGTCCAAATGAGATCTTTTTCAGATGTCTTGCCTCTAGGGCCATATGGTAATGACTTTCTGCTATTCGAAGCCAGGAGTTGGGGATAACTGTCTGTAACAGGAACAAGCCATGAGTAGGATGCTAACACACTGCCTAGGAGAGAGAGGGGTGCAATGTGGGGATCCCCCTTTCCTAAGACTTTCTTAGAACCTCTCCACCCCCAGCCTTTGGTCAGACCCCTCTCAGTCTCATCGTGAAGAACTCAAGAGAGAACTCTGGCCATGGCCGTACAGTCTGAAGTTGGGCTTTGTCTGTGAAGGAGGTGATTACACTGGAGGCCTCACGAGAGACCAAGCCTGTCTCTAAGTGCCCTGTGGAGTGAGAAGCAAAAGTAGGTTTTATGACTGGCTCCTGGCACAGAGCTCCTAACTTTGGAATTTCTGATTCGAATTCCACTTCTCCAGAGGTTTAAGTGACAGCCGAAGAAAACCTAGGTGGTGTACATGAGTACTCACTGTAAAACTGAGAAACTTGCCAAGATGTTGGAGGAAGTGGAACCGAGAACATCATCACAGTCTAGCTGCTTTTAGAGTGTTTGTTGCGCTGTTTTGTGGTTTGTTTGTTTGTGGTTTACAACGGGGCCTTACCATATACGAACAGCTCCAGATGGCTTCAGATTCAAAGTCCTCCTGCCTCAGCCACCCAAGTGTTGGGATCACAGGCAGGCACTACCATGGGCTGGCTCGTGGTCTGTCTGGAAGAGCAAAAATTGCTCAGAGTGGGAGAGGTTGAAGGTGTGGTCAATTGAAACTTGCAGGGTCAGGACTGTGCGGGGCTGGTCAACTTTTCAGTGTCTCCTTGCCAGCCAGTGACTCTGCTTCTGCAGCCTTCCCAAAGTCCTAGGGGCCCATGATTATTTCAGAATGAATAAGTGAATAAATGGACAAACACACAATGATTGTGTTCCCGTTCTCCAGTCCCACAGCCCAGAAGTTAGCTTTACGTAGCCCAGGACCACACCCGTGACTGGCATGCCTTCACTTGAGCTTTCCCTGTCTTCACGTTAGATAAAGTTGTCTTCGGGTTGGGAGTGGGGTGGTGTTAAGTTTTTCTGACCTGACAAAACAATCCAAATCAGACCAAATCAAACTGAATTAGAAAAAGGCCCAGGTTTAATGGATGCCCGCCCTCTAGGTGGCTCTCTGGGAAAACACGGAGAGGAATAAGGAGAACCAGAGAGACCACGTGATTGTTTTCTGGGGAGAGGGGGAATTTAAATAGCCCGTGGGAGTGGTCTTGACCCTCTCTGGGGAGGGGTCGTGGTTTGACCGGCTTTCTCAGAGGTGGAGTCTGGACTGAGGCAACTCCCAGGGGAGGGGGCTTGAAATGGAGCTTTCCACCCGGCATTCCAAAATGGGTGCCAGGAGCTGGGGTGAAGCCCCACTCAAACAGGTGGGGCTAAAATGTGTCTTGATGGAGAGAGATGACTCAGCTGGTAAAGGGGCTTGCACCCAAACCTGAAGACCCGAGTTTGATCCCTGGGACTCACATGGTGGGAATAAAATGCTGACTTCAACAGGGTTGTCCTTTGTTTGATCTTCACACGAGTGCCACGGCACCAGTGAACGCGCACACATACACACAAACACACAGAAAATCAGAGAACAAATAAATGTACCAAAATAATGCTTTAACAAATAGCGGTCTATACTAACAATACTAGAAAGGATGTTTAATATATAATATTCACACCCATCCCTTTAGATGCAATAACTTAAAATATATGATAAGACATATGCAATTTAAGTCTCCTGAATCAAGCATCTAAAAATCCATGGGAACTTCTAAAGGCTACTATCGTCGGAGAGAAATAAATCAAATGAAAATAATGAGAATTAACAGCAGAAGAACGTGATCTAAGGAGCAATGTACGATTTCTCACCAACTCATTTCCTCTTGATCTGTTTGTGCAAGTATCCACGTTCTGGACAAATGACTCGTGCCAGGAATTGCTCTAAGTGGCATTTTGTTCAAGTGAATTGAGATTGGATCTCTAGATATGCTGAAAATGAGGATAGACTCTGTAACTTTGTCTCGTTTTAATCTCCTCACCACGTGGAATTTGAGCCTGACAACGATGGAGCATTAGCAATAATAAGGAGAAAACAGGGGCGTGGCTTCAGATGTGAACTATTAGAATTTTTTTTTCCATCTAAGACCTTTATTAAACAGAACCTATAAGTGCTGGGCTGGATTGAAACTCAGGGGCCGCTAAGTGTGAGTGCCTGGGTTCAATTCCTATTACTTAAAAAAAATAATAAAGAAGGTTGGAGATGCGGCTCAGGTTCAGCTGGTAGAGTGGTTTCCTGGCATGCACACGGCCCTGGGTTTCACCTCCAGCACCATACAAAACCCGGCATGGTCTTGTTCCTTGCACACAAGTCATCGCCTCACTTGGGAGATGAATGAGGAGCAGGTGGTTCAAGATCCTTCTCTGGTACATAATGAGTTCGAGGCTAGCCCTCGATGCATGGAGCCCCATCCCTCCCCAAACAAAAACAAGTTATTCACAGAATGCGTCCAGTGAGATATATTGTAAGTATTATACCACTTAGGTCAGCTAAGCTCACTGGATTATCTTACCTAGGTAGAATGCAGTATCTAAATGAGTTCGCCCCCTGCTCCCCCCCACACACACAACCCTCCATCCTGAAAGTTACAGACAAGCTTGTAATTACATATTTCCAACCTTCCATTTCCCATGATGCTGGACTATTACCCAGGAAACAAACACGATTGAGTCTGCTTATTTCCTGAAACCATGAGAAAAATGTGAACTGCTTGCAGAGTCACACCCAGGGGACAAGGCTCACGCTGAGCTCTCTGACACTGTGGACGTGTCTGGTCACTTTTCTCAAACGTCTGCTTCTCCTTGATGGCTTGGGAAGCCAGTGGTCTGCTGAGAACCAGTATCCTGTCCAAAGTCAACAGAATACAGGAACCACACCAGTGTCTCGACACAGCACTCTACCTCTAGCTGTGACCTCCTGTGCAGAGTCTAACATTTTAAATATAATTTACTAAAGGGCTTCCAACTTAATGGGAAAAAAACCTCCACAGTGTCTTCTCCTACTCTCCAAACTGCCTCATTTATAGCTGTGACCTCAGTTCTTGTAGAGAGCTTGGGTTAGCTTGTTTAGAGTCAAGTTTATAAGGTGGCAGAGCCAACTGTTATTGTGAGAAGTAGGGTCTGACCGAGACCTGGAAGAATGGGCAGCTCTGCTAGGTGGGAGGGAACCAAGAGAAACCTAACATGTGTGCAGCTCTGGCAAATGCCAGAACGCAGAAGGCCCAGGGTGGACCTGGAGGTCAGTAGCTCCAGCTGCTGGGGTGCAGAGTTTCACTGCCCTTTCAGCTGAACATCTTCCCACCTCTTCTCACCTCCCCTGCCTGCCACATCCATAGGAAATTTCAGAGACTAAAGGTGAGATTAGGGCAAACAGGATCTGCTGAGCTTTCTTTCAAGTTGCAGTTATCCTGAACTTAAAGTAGGGATCATTTATTAGCTCCTTGTAGGAACAGCTGGAAATGCTAAGGTCCCAGTCGTCTAGACATCATATTTATTTATTTATTTATTTATTTATTTATTTATTCATTCATTCATTCATCTATCAATCTATTTATCTATCTTCTATTTGGTTTTCATGTGGCCCCAGTCTTCTAGACATAATGTTTATTTATTTACTTCTTTATTTATCCCCTATTTGGTTTTCATGTGTTTATATATGTATATATGTATGTATGTATTTGTATAAGGTCTGTATGTTCCAGGCTGGTCTCAAACTTCCTATGAAAGTGAGAATAACCTTGAACTTCGGATCCTGCTGCCTCTACCCTCCAAATACTGGGTTACAAGCACAGACCACCATGCCTTTCTAAGTGGTGCCGGGAATTGAACTCGGGCCTTCATTTAGGCTGGGCAGGCTTTCCACCAAAGGAGTCGCACCTTCAGTCCCAGAGTTACTTTTTAAAAAGTTTTTAAATTTTCAATAAAATAAAAGAGAAGAGGTCTAGCAGGGACTCTGGCGGTGTGAAAATGATTTTGACCTAATGGCATTTGAAAATGGGCTTTTTCTCTGAACCCTCTCATGTGACAGAACTCACCTGTCAGAGCCTTTTCCTTCGGGAATTTATGCAGGAAGAGTTATTCTTATCACCAGTGACCCAAACAGACATTGTCACAAGGCTATCCTGTCTCCGTCCATTCTCCAGAGGGTCCCTTTACCTTTCTTCGAAGTTCTTTGTCTTTCCCTAAGTGGTTTTCTCTTTTATTGAAAGGATAGAGGAGGCCCAAACCCTACCATCATCTTTCTGTGAATTCTTGTTTATTCCACAATTAGATTAATACTTCCCTCCATTTTCTTGCTAACTTTTCTTTTGTTATTTTGGTTTGCTGGATCCCAGTCAACCTAAGAGGGTGGAGGGAAAGCTCCTTCTCTCAAAAGCAGGGCAGTGGTGAGTGTTCTGTATATCCCCTCCCCACCAGACGCCAGGTGCACTTGCCTCCTGTTTTTCTCTTTGTAGACCCTTGCCTAGCTCCTGTGCTCCCTGCGTTCTTGTCATTTAGGAAATAGTATGTGTGTTTGCTCACAGCCGAGGTGCAGATGCACACGTGTGTGGGGCCAGAGTCAACCTCACGTGGCTTCCTCAATCGCTTCTCCGCGCTAATTTTTGAGACTGGATCTCTAATGAAACCTGGAGCTCTCCTCTTAGGCTAGAGCCGCTGACGAGGGAGCGCCGCCCAGATATCCCTGTCTACCCGGTGCTGGGAGTACAGCATGAATCTCCACATTGTGATTTTTTTATGCCGGTCCCGGAGATTGAACTCAGGTCCTCGGGATCGGGTGACAAGCACTTTTCAGCTGAGTCATTTGACCAGCCTCCTATAATCTAGGCCCCTTGTAATGTAAGGTTTAGCATTGGGTTCGCTTCCCTTTTTCATGGGCTAGCAAATGCTGACAGCAAGACATAGCGACCCCTTTATGAGTGCTTCACTGTTGGGCAGTGTTCCCAGTGTCTTGGGTTAAAGGTAAATAACTGGGTAAGAAGTTCAAGGCAGGCACCCTGGGGGCAGAGCTCAAGTCCTTAATACCCACCCCGCTGCAGCCCCATCCCTCCACATCTGCCCTCCGCCCCTGCAACACTCCCCCCCCCCCATAAAACAAGATTTAAAAGTTAAAAAAAGGAAAACATTAAAAATCTCATCATGGCAGCCATATGGATGTCACACTGCAGCTTCCATGACAGGGTGTATGTCTTAACAGTGTGAACACGCAAGTTCTGAGAGCCGTGGTTTACTGGTGAGAATGTGCCCAACAAGAAGCATTCAAATTCAAACTTACAAACTGCATTTTTGCCAAATAATATAATATAAAATAAAATAAACCTATCAGTATATAAACTGCAAATCAGAACTACTACAGGCTGCAAGCTTCAGTTTCTGGCCCACAGTCAAAACACCTGAATAAATACAGAATCAAGAACTTCCTACAGCTTTCTCTCCAGAGACCTAAAGCCAAAGAACGGATGTGTGGTCTGACATTTCGAATTCTTAATTGTTCAAGCTGAGCTGAAATCCTGTGAACTCCCATGTCCTCAGAATGAGTTGTCTTCCTGGTGTTGCGATCCCATCAAACAAGGTCCCTCCTCTTGCACTAGGGCATCCACTGAAGGCACAAACCAGAGCAGGGTTCAATGCTGTCATTTAACTTCTCTCTGCTTCCATTTGCCCCAGAAAACGGTGCTAATCGTAGTGCCTGCCTTCTTTGTGCTACTTTAAGCTTAAGTGAACCAGCGCTTTAGGGAACTTAGCCTTGCTAATTAGCACCTAATGTTACATATCATCATCTTCATAGATGAGTCCAATGTAAGGACTTGAAAGTTCACTAAAGTAGTCTTTCATATTATCCTCCAGGGAGGAATTTCTGATTCATGGTGTGGATCTTTCCTGGTGATCTGTCCTCTCATCTACGACACGGCAGTTGTAGTGATGTGGAAACAGATACACTTTCTCAGAGCACCATCCTATCAAAGGACTCACCAAAACTGATTTTATATTAACCGTCTTTTCTCCTAAGTGTCAGCTGTGCGATGGCGTGCTCTAAGAGCAACGATGCTGATCGTTGGCATCAATTCTAAACAAGCATCTTTGTGTTGCGCAGCCATAGATACGTCCTGGATTCCACACACAAAAGGACAGCTTTGACTTGGGATGAGGAAACACACCTGATAAAGATGTCGCTTCATACATGCATTGAGCAGCATTTTACGCATGCTTTCTCAGTGATTACCACATGAAGTAAGAGGAGGGGGCCTTTCGAGGCTGTTTCCAGGTGAGGGTTTTGGGGCACCTCAGCGGTGACCATCACAGTTGGCTCATCTGCTGTTTCTATGTAGCCTGCAAGCTAAGGATGGTTTTCACATTTTTAAATGCTTAAAGAGTAAATCAAAATAGAATAATATAATAATATAGATGCAACAACTATATGAAATTCAAATCCAAGTTTTTATTGATGGAGTTTGATTGGAAGATGGCCATGTCCATTAATGTAAATATTGCCCATGGCTGTTCTCATATTGAAACATCATAGCTGACACAGAAAGTATTTTCTAACTAGTGTTTTATAATGAAATTTCGCTATGCCCTGTTCTCAGAGTTGAATGATTTCTACAAATCACACTTGTAGGGAAAAGTTTGAATCTCAAAGAACAGGCTCAAGACTAGCTGTTCCTTTGTTTTATAGAAATAAAAAAGCAATATTTTTACACTTTCAGAATCATTTTGGGGACTGACAAGCTTTGAAGCTTCGATTTCAGTCATGAAAAGCTTCAATTATAGATGCAGGAAAAGTCCCCGTCTGCAGATGTAGCCTCTTGAGTGCAGCTGGTGGGAGCATCTCCTCTCATCACTAATCAGACAGGGCCATGCTTCTTCCCCAAGCCACCCTCAAAGCTGAAGTGTAGTACCTGCAAGAAATTCACTCCTCCCAATGGTGCACAGTGAGATTTGCTCTTCGATCACCCCTCCAAAATACCTATCAAGAGTGACCCATCCCTTGGCATCCTAAGGACAATCAAAATAATACATTGTCAGGAGAAAGAAAGATCTCCCTCACACGATGCCTTAAAAGTGGCTTCCTAACATCTTTTTGATGTAGAGCAACAATACCGTCTCTGTGTATTTCCATATACAAAGACTGCTTTCAGAACACAAATACTGTGTCTACTGCAAAGCAATTGCCGTACACTGAGCTCACAGTCATCTGAAATCTGGAAGACAGCCATCTGTTCTCAACAGGGAGTGACTTGCCTGGAGGATTTAAACAGGAGCAAGATGGCCAATTTGGGCAGCTTCCCAAATATTCTTTGTTGACTGTTGACAGCCATTTTTTCTTATGAATTCTCAAAAAAAAACTAAACACATTTATATCCACACATAAATATATGCACGTATGTAAAAATCCGTATCATTTTTTGAAACCCTTTACATTTTGGAATAAGTGTCGGTGCTGAGAGCCAAGAATTGAATGAGCATTTTCTATCTGGAAAACACAGTATTTGATGTCTTTTCCAATATTGCACAGAGTAAATAGAAGACCAATTTTCCATTTTCCTTACTGCGCTGAGGATGCCATATGCTATCATAGTTTATGTATATAGCCGTGATTCATGGACGTGTCAAGGAGAAGGGTAAACCACACATATACTACAGTGAGAAAACGTCTTATTTCATTCCCATTGTCATGGTTCCTAATAAAAGACTATTGGAAATACGTTGGGCTTGACTTTCCACTAGGCCTTCAGGGTCACCTCTAACAGGGCGGCAATTATTACAGAATAGAAAGCGTGAGTAGGCAGAAGGACTCCATTTGCTTTAGTTATATTTTTGCACTAAGCAGATAATAGTGATAATAATAATTAAATATAGCGATATAGCTATAGAGATAGATGAGTAGATGGGTGTAATCATGTTTTTGAACCACTTGAGAGCGTTTCAGAGGCACGATGCTCAGTTACTATTCAATAACTCGGGGCTCATTGCTGAAAATCAAGATTGTTCTCTTGCATAACCACAGCATGAATGGTCTAGAAATGTAACTCAGTGACAAAGCACTCGACTAGCGTGCGAGAAGCCTCAGATTCTATCCTCAGTACAGAAAAAAATAATAATTAATAATTTTCTGGGCAAGTATTTCAGGATACAGGATTCCATGTAGGGTCACAAATTGCATTGAGTTTTTATTCATTTTTAGTCTGGGATCTCAAATCTGATGACCTTTGACAGTTTGGAAGAATCCAGCGATTTATCTCCAAAAGTGTATCTCTATTTGTAGCTTCTGCCAGTTCATCGGCATTAATTTGTGCCACAAATAACAGATATTGGGGTTCAACCTGAAGATCCGAAAAGCAAAGTCACCAAGCCACTAGAGAGCTCTTACCGCTAAGAAATCCTCAGATTAAAAGAGAGTGAGTTCCTGTCTTATCCCATCTTATATTCCTCTTTAGTTCTGGGGTTAAAGGCATGCACCATCATTGCCTGGATTCTATGGCGAACAACTGTGTCACCATTGCCTGGTCTACATGGTGACCAATGTGTCTGTTTTACTCTCTGATCTTCAGGCAAGCTTTATTTATTAAAATACAAATAAAATATCACTACATTAATTCACACTGTGTGCTGGGGATTCCTAGTGGATGTCTGACCCATTCTTGTATCAGAGGGCCAGGACAACTCTTGGTTAGATCCCAGATGATAATCACCTTGCCACTGCACAGATTCTAGATGTCTCTTTGTCATTAAGACAAATCTTTTATGAGCTTTTGTTGAGACTATAATATTCCCTTTCTCACCGAACTTCCAACCAGTAATTTTATCATATGTGGGTGGTAGTTTTACAGTTTAGAGATGAACCTAAATGGGGTGACAAAGAATGACGAGATGACAGAATACACCTACAGAAAGGTTGGGATTGGGTGAGTCATGTACTCTGACAGAGACACACCAACAACAGCACCCCATAAACTAAATTTGTTTTACAGCTGACCAAGGAGGTAAGCCTAGCTAATCTTGGTAGGAGATCTTTGTAGCAGAGAAATATGAGCCTGAAAACACCCAAGAGGAGGAAGCTGTCGTCAACATTCTCCTCATGGGACAGGAGAAGGCCTTGCCGTTTCCTTGAGCCAGACCTGAGGAAGGTCTTGTCATTCCCATGTCCCTGAGGAACTGGGGTCCTTGGCATGACTGTGCTCATGTCAACAACACACGCGTACACACACACACACACACACACACACACACACACACACCCAGGACTTCATCTGCTTCCTGCACAAAACAATTATTATGAGAGAGGTTACCAGAGGTGATTCTTAATTGCATCATGTCATCCATGTTCATTACTAAGGAGAAGTTTCTTTTTGCTCACTTATTTTTATATCTATTTATTTATGATAATTTATGATAATATGCTCATGAATTATTATTTTATTTGGTGACTTTTAACTCTCATTATTCACTCTGACACACACATAGTGGGAGTTCCATTGTGAATTTTTGGGTGGGCAGAAAGCAACCGGAATGGTTTTGTGGTGCAATTCTGGTGGTAAAAGGTACTTTACCAACAAAAGAAGTAGGTAAAACCGGGACATCAGAGACAAGGAGAGCCTGGGTACAGGAAAGACCACAGCGATTTTAGCAACTCTAGGAATGGGAAATCAGTAGATTGGTGTAGCAAGCTTTTCCTTCTGGGCCACCAACCAGCTCCCAACTCATGACATGGAGACTTATTATTAGTTAAGAATGCTTGGCCTAGCTTAGGTTTGCTTCTGGCTAGCTCTTTTAACTTAAATCAATCTGTTTCTCTTTATCTACTTTTTACCTTAGGACCTTTTACCTCTCTTCCTTCTGTATACGTTACTTAAGCTGCTTCTCGTGGCTGCCTGGTTTCCGGCTCCAGGTGAGTCCCTCTCTTTCTCCCTCATTCCTTTCTTTGTCTACTTTTCTTCACTTCCAGCCTAGAGTTCTCCTCTTAATTTTTCTCTCCATCTGCCAGCTCCCCCTATCCCTCTCCTGCACAACTATTGACCATTTAGCTTTTTATTAGACCAATCAAATGCCTTAGGCAGGCAAGGTAAAACAGATGCAACACATCTTTGCAAAATTAAACAAATGCAGGATAAACAACAACAACACATCTTCATATTGTTAGCAAATGGAGCAGAAACAGATGTAACAGGCCTTTGCGTGCCTAGTTAAAATATTATTCCACAACGCACTGGAGGGAAGTCTAAAGCAAAGGAAGAAGGGGGCAGGCCTAGTAACAGCTGTTGAGGGAGAAGTGGAGAGCACAGAGACAGGACAGAAAACAAGTGAAGGCAAGGAGTCTAGATTTATACCTGGGGAACTCCATGTAGACATGCCAGCATTTCAAAGTAGAAACGTGGAACTCAGAAAAGAAATACAGAGAATAGCTTGACTTGGGAATTGTCAAAGAATGGAGCTTTGGAAGTGAGCAAGCTCCCTTAGCAGGGGTGGAAAACCGAATGGAAGAGAACAGGGCCAACATCAGGGAATTTCTAAAATTAAAATGTCAGTTACAGAGTAAGAGAAGATGCTTAGTAAAGGAATGCCAAACTTTCTATCCTAGCATGGTGGTACAGACCTGCAGTCTCAGGAATGCCAAGCTTTCTCTCCAGGCATGGTGGTACAGACCTGCAGTCTCAGGAATGCCAAGCTTTCTATCCAGGCACGGTGGTACACACCTACAATCCCAGGTCCAGAGAGACTGAGGCAGAAGGATTGTGGGGAGTTCTGAGGTCAGTAGGGCCTATATAGTGAGTTTCAAGCCAGCTCTGAGTACAAAGTGAGACATTGTCTCAACAAATAAAACAAAACCCAGCTAATGGGTCAAACAAAGATTCTATGTACTACGACTTTGTATGTGTTATTTGTTTGACCCACCCCTAAGAAACTGGGTTCACTTTAAGCCACGCTAAAGAGGTGGGAGAAATAAGCCATCTTCTAATGAGATAATACACTCTTCCTTCCCAGAATTCCCACCTCCTAGCACAGGTCCTCCCAGTCACTGCAAGGTTCTGTTGAGTCTGTCCATATTTTCAAATCCTGTTTCCAAACGGTGTAATTTTCCATTCTTCTCTGTCTTTCTTTTGGGTGCTGATCAGAGCTGAAGTATACTTTTCGGGTACTCTGGGCTTTCTTACTCTTTCTCTATCCTCTGTTTCCCTGCTATGTGGCTAACTAACCTCCTTGCCGACTTCCCTCAAATGGCGTGGTTTTTTTCTTCTCTGCTCCTTCCTTGAAGGTACTGAGATTTGCAGCTTGCCTGCCCTGTGTGTTTTTTCTTTAAACCTCTAATAAAATTGTCTTCAAGCTTCCATTTGAAGTTCATCTTCAAATTCTTTTATGAGCCCCAAGAGGGGACCCCAGTTCCTCAGAATCATGACATCATTACTTCCACTAATTAGCATATCTGCTGACCGGGCATGTGGCTCACTGGAAGAATACATGCTCAACACGCATGATATTCTGGGATCAATATCCAGAGTTACATATGTAATAATAATTATTAGAAACAAATGAGTCCAGCGAAGTCAATTATCCCTTCTATTCAGCCTCCCCGCAGCTTGCTTCCTGCATTACCCTTTGTCTCCCTCCCTAAATTAGCTAACTCCAAGTTCAGAGCTGCTGTATTTTCATTTAGGTTCCCACTACCCTCACTTCCATCCAGTCTTCCAAGGTCTGAGGGCCTCCGCACACACATCCATTTTAGCCGTGTGTTAGAACATGATTAATTCTTCCCAACACAATGCTCTCAGGGCATTTAATAGGGACCCTTCCAAGTGAACCAGACTTTCAAAATTTAGACTCATTACATGTACACTATGGGAGCACAGAAGCAGGGCAAACAACTGGCCACGAAGAGTATATTGGCATGATCCTTTCTTTCAAAACAGTAACTTTTAGTAACAAGTGTTCTGCATGATTATTTTTTTAAACACTAACAAAAGTGGCCAATAGAATGCAGGCTTGATGACTCCCCGTCAGCTCGGTCAAGTACCCAGGAACGCACACACTGCAGTACAAACCCCTGCCTGTCTAGGCCGTTTCCTTCCCCATCTTCTGCACCGTGGACTGAAGTCTCTCCTCCTTGACTTCCTCCTGTTTATTTCTGTTTCTTCATTTTGATCTATTAATTGGAGCTGTCACGGTGCTCAGCCATCATTATCATGATGCATTCCTAGTGATTTTGTTGTAGCTTTGTTCCTTTGTTGTGATAAAATATTCTGAGCAAAGTGACTTAGGGGAGGGAAGGACTTATTTGGCTTACACTCCCAGCTCACTGTCCTTCTTTAGTAGGAACCCAAGGAAAAGCTTGAAGCAGAAACCATGGGGAAATGCTGTTTGCTGGCTTGCCGGCTCCACGCTAAGCTAGCTTTCTTAGACATCCCAGGGCTACTTGCGCACAGTAGGTCAGGTCCTCCTACATCAATTAAGAATCAAGACACTCCTCCACAGGCCATTTTGACCTGGGCCATCCTCAGTTGAAACATCCTTCTCTGATAACTCTAGACTGCACCAAACCGACAGGTAGAGATTGCTAGGTCACACAGTAGACAGGAATGCTGCCTTATTAGATATGTGTCTCTCCTCGTGACCACTGCTCAAAATCATCTTTACTCTTCCAAATCCTTAGTCTAGGCCTTCCTAACGCTGCGACCCTTTAACACAGTTTCTCCTGTTGTGCCGACCCCCACGGCTACTTCATAACTGCGATTTTGCCGCTGTTGTGAATTGTGATATGTGACCCACAGGTTGAGAATCACTGCCTGAGACCTTGTTCTTTCCCCTGTTCTTGGGCTCTTCTGAGAAATCGGGTATTTAATTTAGCCTGAACCCGGGCTTCTCTTGATGGCTGCTCCTTTCCCTTTAGGCCTCCTCTACTTGCACACATGCTTCTCTTCTGTATTCCAGGTAACACAGGGTTTTCTGCCATTGTCTTCTTGATCTTGTCTAACTGCTACAATCTTGATCCTGTCCCCACTTTTGTCCTTAGGCCAAAGCAATGGTTGAGTCCTCCATCTTAAGAAGAACGCTTCTTTCGGAGCTTTGCCCTGTCTTCAGCTCACTGCTGAGCTTTGGCAGAGTGGAGATTGTACGCATTGCATCACCATCTCCTCTCACCTTACCTGTGGACAGTCTTCAGTCCACAGTACTTTATGGACATTGTTCTCTGAAAGACAGCACTGGCTTCTGACCTCTTTGCTGTCAAGCTCCCGTCCTCCCTTTGTCTTAAGGCAGCAAAACAGCGGCAATGTTGATTCAGATCTGTTTTCAAAATTTTCCTTTTCAAGAGGGTGCTCTTCTCAGCCCTCTGTATCATCTTTGGCATAGATAAGCTTTTAAAAAATAATTTAAATGAATGGGATATTGGGCATGACAAGTATAATTGTTTTAGCCTGTTTAAGTGACCAGAAATATGCTGGGCCAGGAGAAATCAAAGTCTATCTCTCCTATATTCTTTTCATTTACACATGCCTTGGGTTTTTTTTTTTTTTTGGGTCTGGATTTCTTTGCAGCAATATTTTTCAAGCCACTTGTCATTCTTACCAAAACTGGTTTAGCTAAAAACTAGGAGCTGTAATCATTCAGACTCCCCATGTGACCCTTTCCCTGTTCACCTGAATTCATGGGACTTTGTCATGGCCCTGTAGGCTCCTTCATGTTCAAACAGATTGAATTTGGATATGCTGAAAGCAAGCAACTAATTGTTCCCATCCCCACAGCAAATCTTACTTTTTGCTCAGAATACCAGACCTGTGATTTCATAGAAAGTTAGGTGCCACTTAGTGCGAGCCATGCACATGCTCTGCCCATCACAAAGTTGCTATTCTGTGCTTGATTCCAGGTTCTCGGTGAGGACTATCTACCTTGGTGAGCAATGCCATTCTAAGGTGATGTGCGCAAACCCAAGTCCTCTCTTGAGCCCCTGTAAGTGTGCCTGCCCCCCTCTTTGGTAGAATATAGTGATAGCTTTACCTCGTGAGACCAAAAGGAGGAGATCTGTGAGAATTAGAAACAAACCACTAGAGAAAACCAACGGCACAGAAACACCTCACACCATGAGAAGATGCAGGACCAGCACTTGTGCTGTGCACAATTGCACACAGCACAAGAGCAGCTATAAAAACACCGGAGGAAAAAGTGTGTTTCTGAAAAACAATTGGAAGGAAGCAGATTCCTCATGTGCAGAACGCAGCTTCCAGAGAAAAGTCTCTGGGGCTAAGAGAAGGTACCTGTAGTGCAGTTCAAGACTGCAGGTTCTGAACTCAGATTTCTGCAGGCCTCATCCCTCTTCTGGTACCCATAAAAGCTCTCTCAGTGTAGCCAGAAGTCCTCTTGGCTGCCAGTTTCCACCAACTACAGAGGAAATAAGCAAGGCTGTCGTTCCCATCCCTCGGTCAGTTAATTACATAAAACCGAATGCAGACACTGAAAAACCCAGATTCAATCCTTAGTTTACATATTTAGTTCTAGTGTCTTAACACAGTCCAAAGTAATTTGTGATTTATTGAATGTGTTTGTGATTAATCACAAACATTAAAGTATCACATTGTCATTGAATTATAAACCTGCTCAAGACATGGCTATTTAGAATTAGCAGAATGAAAATAAAGTAATAAGCCCCTGCATTGATGCTAAACAGGTTCTATTACTGTTGGTGAGGTTAGAAGCCCATATTTTACAGAGAGGTTTACCTGACAGGTTTAGGATTCCCCTTTGGTATTTACAGAATAACCTTTCTTTATTGGGTCTCTTAGTCACTTCCCATGTTGCTTTGATTACATGGATGGCTTACAGTTCAAGGGGATTGTTCATAAGGGGGAAGATGTGGAGAAAGCATCGTGGCAGAAGCAAAAAGCAAGCTGGCCACATCGCATCCACACTCAGGAAGCAACAAGAGGGACTACGGAGTGGGTGGGGCCGTAAAATGTTAAGATTCTCTCTCAATGATGCACTTCTTCCAGTGAGATTCCACATCGTAAAAGTTTCATGACAGTCCCACAGCACCACCAGATGGAAACCAAGGGCACAAATGAACTTCACACCCTAACCCCAGCATTCACAGACTACCAAGAACCTTACAGAGGCTCTCTTGGGAGTATAAATTCCTAGAGGACCAGGACTGCACATTTTTGTTGATTGATTGTATTAGTCTGGTTTCTGTTGCTTCAACAGCATCATGATCAAAGGCAATTTGGAAGAGTTTGTTTCAGTTTACAATTTACAGTTCATCGTTCTGGGAAGTCAGGGCTAGAGGCAGCCACTGATGGCACCACCCACAATGAACTGAGCCCTCCCACATAAGTCATCAATCAAAAAGATTGGCTTGCCTACAGGCCAATGTGGAGGAGGCATTTTCTCAATTGAGGGTCCTCTACCCAGATAACTCTAGATTGTGTCAAGTGGACCAAAACGAACCAAGGCAGAGATTGAAAAAAATTTCCCAACTGGTATAGTATCGCAGAGGCAAGGATTTTTCTTTTAATCATTTAGGATGCTTTCGTCTGGAATTAACAGAAAATTCACTTCACTCTGCTCCAGCAATTCATGATAGGGCTTATTTTTATGACAAGTAAATCCAGGCAGAGTTAGGGAATCTTGCCAAGGGGCTCACTGTCATTACCAAAGTTTGCTTCCCTCTTTCCAATATGCTAACCACAGAATATGACCTTTGACTAATAGGACAACTTCTTCTCCTGTGGATTAAAGACAGGCCTCGCATTCCAGACTTCAAATGCTGATGTATGGGTATGATGAACACGTGGCTGTTCCCCCCACACACACACCATGCATATCTATCTACAGAGCAACATTTCACAGGAACCCTTTGAATTCTTTCTTTAGGAACAGAACAACATGACCACTGCAAACACAATCACTGGCAAAGCACATATGATTAATGAGATCTAATTCTGAGGCTTGACGGGGAAAGATGCTCAGCACTACCAATTAAGGATCATTTGGCTATTCTGTCATGGAGAATTAAACTAATTGAGCCTTAAATAAGAAAGAAAATTTCCCACATGAAAATATGTTATCTCTTGGCCACAGATGACTGGAAACAGCAACTTGAGTTAACTTATAAATCTGGAGATAACTGAGTGACTCTTCGGAGCTAGACTTGCACAGCCAGAGGTTGACTGCTGCAGGTCATACTTACTGGAAGTTCAGGGGCTTCTTTGTCTTCTCACACTCTCAAATGGGGAGAGAGACTGGATCGTCTGTGTTCGTATCTGAAGTCGGCTAGGCTGAAGTCATTCTCAGAGGAGGTCCTGAAGAACAAACAGAAACAGGCAGACCTTCCTGTTACTGCATAACAAGCCTCTCCACAGATCACTTGTCTGAGGCAGGTATTAGCTTCTGCTTGCAGGTCACTTGCTTACCTGCATACAGAGTGGGGGTAAGTGGCTGCTTCTGGAACTTGGATGGCTCTCAGCGGGAGGAAGATGGACAGAATCTTACACAGAGGAAAGATGTGACGAGAGATCACAGGGTCTTCCCTAGGAGAGGACAGCCCTTCTTGGAAACAGCCCTGCAGGACTGTACTGGGGATTTCCTCTCTGAATGGAGGGAAAGAGTACATGTCCAGGACTGGAGAGATGGCTCAGCAGTTAAGAGCACTGAGTGTTCTTCCTGAAGTTCTGAGTTCAATTCCCAGCAACCACGTGGTAGCTCATAATCATCTATAATGAGGTCTGGTGCCCTCTTCTGGCCTGCAGGTACACATGCAGGCACAGAACACTGTATACATAATAAATAAATTTCCAAAACAACAACAACAACAACAAAGAGTACAAGTCCCAAAGCATCACGAGGCACATATGCCAAGGAGAGAGCACTGGGTGACTAAAGCCATTGTTTCCTCTTTAGTCCTATCTGTCCTGTACACTAGTTCAATTTGACAGGCAAAGGAAATGGCTCTTTTTTTTATGTAAATGGGTGTTCTGCCGTTTTCGTGTGTCTGTGAACTACCATGGTGCAAACCCCCTGGAGTATAGGGGAGGTTTTTAGAACTGGAGTTACAGATGGCTGTGAGCCACCATGTGAGCGCTGAGATTTGAACCCACCTCCTTTGAAAGAGCAGCTAGTGCTCTTAACCTCTGAGTCATCACCCCAGTCCTCAAAAGGCTCTGTTCTTCAGTAAGCATTCACGCCTTGTTCCCACCCAGAACTGCCTCCGCAGATCCCGCCCACTGTGAATAAGAACCACACATCTTCTAGAGCCAACTCTGTATCCCACCCTCTTCAAGACCACATGTCTCTAATCCACAATTTGTTTGGATTTTGCACTAATTCTTTTGCTCTTCTCTGTACCCATGGACTCTGACATCGACCCTACATTCCAGCAGAGCAGAGAATGAGACTGGGTGTCTGTCACATCAGACACTCAGGTAAAGAAGTCAGTGGACATGATTACGCACTTCCTGGATTAAAAAGATAACCCCCAAAAGGACCCTGAAATCAGAAGCGTGAAGTCCTGACAGGCATTTCTGTAAACTAGGATTCATTTGTGCTGTGTTTAATACTTAAGCATATTTAAATTGACACATAACGATTGCACTTATTTATGGCAAAGGAATTGGGATTCTTTATCTAGGATTCATAAATTTAGGTGGGAAATAATGACCTATTTTCCCAAACTCCACCTGAAATTTAATAATTTCTTCAATTATTAATGCAAACAAGACAGAAATGCATGGGACTTTGTTATCAGTAAAGATTACTGACATTTCATAACATCTTGAGTTATTACACATATTATAAAATAATGTTTTGATTCATCTCTAATTCAAAATTGCAGGTAATTTGGTGTATGATTTATATAGCAACTCCCAGGCTAGTGTTTGACTAAATGCAGCATTCCAACCTAGCCAATCTGATACTTGGAACCATCACCTTCTCCCAGAATGTTCTTGCTTTTCCTGTTTCCTTGGCCTTAAAATCTCTACTTTCTGGTCCCTGCTTCTCATCACCCATCATTCAGGTATTTAGAAATATCAGCTAAATGAACAAAGCAGTGAACCTCCCGGCTTAGGTGTTTCCAGTGTTCTGGACCATGGCAAACCGATGTAGCAGTTGCCTCCAGAATGTTCTGAAGTGCCACGTTAGGGGCTAAGTTCATGTGCTCTTTCTGTGAACGCAGCAGGTTAGCCTTTTAGCCATCATTAGGAGAAATCTCGGGGTATTCTCTCCCCTCCTTCACACTTTGGACTATGTAAAGACAGTAGGGGTAGGTTTGGACTCTGACAGCTTCATTATAGTATACCACAAGGCTGTTTTCTGTATTAGTTCATCACTTTGGGCTGAAGTTAAATGGGATAAATAGGATTAGGGACTTGGTTTTGTTTCATTTCTGTAGCTCCTGAACTCAAACAGTATCTGTTGTATTGTAGGAGCTTACTATTCACTGCTTGATGTTTGGACTAAAATTTTTATTTATTATTATTTTTTATATTTTATTTTTATTTTAAGTGTATAAGTATTCTGCCTGCATGTATGTGTATGCACCGTGTTCATATCTGGTGCCTATGGAGGCCAGAAAAGGGTATCTGATCCCCTGGAACTGAATTACTGGTGGTTGTAAGCCACAATAAAGATGCTGGGAACCAAATCCAAGTCCTCTACAAGAGCTACAAGCGTTCTTAACCACTAAGCCACCTGTCCAGACCCAGGCTAAAATTTTGTTCATTCCAATAGCTGTTAGAGGAAGGAGATCTGATGTTTCTACTTTGTTCTACTCTTTGCTTACTTTCATATTCAGAAATGTAATTTCTAAAAGATTTGTTTTATTTTAAGTTATGCATATGTGTGCCTCTGTTACTGTGTACATGTGGATGGAGATGCCTGCAGAGGCCAGAGGCACTGGATCGCCTCTGGAACTGGAGTTACAGGCAGTTGTGAGGCACTCAGTGTAGGTACTGGGACGCAAACCACATCGTATCAGTACACGAAGGCGTTTCGTCATCGCCCTTCTTCACCTTTTCCTTCTCTTCTTCCTCCTTCTCGGTCTTATTTTTCACCTCCTTTATGTATGCACTGTGTGTACTATAGTTCATTTTGTTAACCCGTCATCTGTGATGGGCACTGAGATCTATTTCCAATATTTTGACAATACAAACTATGCTCCACAAAATTATCTGTTGTGGTTTTTTTTTCATATTTTTGCATCTTCAGGCTCAATTCCTTGGGTTGGGAATTCTTGATCTACATACATGTGTGGATTTTATGGGTACCCTCCTACATCCCTCAATAGGAATTTGCCCTTTTGTCCTTCCTCAGAGATTCTGGGAGCGCTTGTTTTTCACAGTCCAGTCAATCACGTGCGTTAATCAGTTATTGAACTATTTGACAATCTAATAAGACAGAAACAATCTAATTAGACGGTTATCAACATACGGGTAATGACTTCTTAGGAGATAGGGTTCTCCTAAGACCACTGCATATCAGATATTTATATTACAATTCATAACAGTACCAAAATTACAGTTATGAAGCAGCAATGGAAATAATTTTACCACAACATGAGGCACTGTATTAAAGGGTCTCAAATTGGGTAACATTAATTTAAGATGTGTTCCATTAATTTATACTGTGGAATATTTGTTTAATGATGCAAAGATGTGTTGCATTCTTTTATGTCACATATGTTTAACTCTGTGAAGCTGTATGACTTTGCCTGTTTAAAACACCTGATTGGTCTAATAAAGAGTTGAATGGCCAATAGCTAGGCAGGAGAGAGGGATAGGTGGCGATTCCAGGCAGAGAGAATCCATAGGAGGAGATATCTAGACTCAAGGGAAGAAGAGTAAGAAGTGAGAAAAGGAGGAGAGGAAAATGCCAGGAGTTAGTCACCCAGCCACCCACCCAGCCAGCCAGCCATTGAATAAGAAGGAAAGAAAAATGTATAGAATAAAAAAAGGTTAAAAGCCTAGAGGCAAAACATAAATAAAGAGGAGCAGGGTAATTTGTTAGAAAAGCTGGTTAGAAATGAGCCAAGCTAAGGCCGGCATTCATAAATAAAAATAAGTCTTTGTGTGTTTATTTGGGAGCTGGGTGTCAGGCCCCAAGAGAAAAAAAAAACTATAGTTGCAGCATTAGGAAGGTTGAGAAGCCGATCTAATGCTTAGTGAAGGTCTGGTCTCTTTCCTAATGACTTATCTGCCATCTCCTCTGTGCATTCTTGCTTTGCATTATTACAGAAGATAAGCTGACCGTTTCCACTTCTATCTTCATTGCATACGGCAGTCCCACCAGCCCACCTCCTTCCCTCCCCTGTGCTGTGGTGACGTTGGCCCTCTTCCTGCTCCTCGAACTCCAGGTATCAGCCAGGCTTCTGCAGAGAAGCAGAGTCCAGGCGATATTCATCCTGACAGCAACTGCAGGATGGCTCTTCAGAAGTCAACTTACAGCATGAATCTATGCAGATACTTAGATCATTATATAAATACGGAACTTATTAATGTCAACATTTCTATATCTCTAAATCTATGTGTATACTGTAATAGCTCCATTTTTCCTCCTGTATGTATCAGCCAGTTGATTGACAGATAAATGCATAGACAAAAAATTTATTTTGAAAATTTAGTTCATGTTGCTGTGAGCCGATGAGTCTAAACTATGCACACAGGCTTGCAGCTGGGGATTTCAGCAGGATCATTAGTGCTGCAGTCTGGAGGCAGGATTTCATCTTCTTGGGAAAAGCTGGCTTTGTTCTTCTATAAAAGCATGAGGCCCGTCTACAGTATAGACAATAATCTTTCAGTCACCTGATTAAGGATGTTAATCTACAGATACCACAATAACCTAGGAAGCACATGAAACATAATGGACAGAGGAATATAAATAAAATGCTAACTTTTGCATAAGAAAGGAGGGAGAATAATAGTGTGGAGGTATTTTTTTTTTAAAAAAAAATAGTCTAAAAAAAATCAGGAACCGAGAAAGGGATCTGGACCCAAGTGTATTCTGGATTGAGCCTGATCAGATTCAGACAGCACATAGCATGGGCAGGTCACCGAACATCCCCTAGTATCCACCAGCATTGCACCGTGCTCCACCCCCTTCCAGGAAGGGTAATAAAAGGTAAGCTGGGGCGGATGGCAAATGCACAGAGGCTCATTCAAAGATGGTCTTAGCAGTGATAAGGGACGAGTATCTCAATGGGCAGAGCCCCCAGAGACTGAGAGGTCTGGGACATACAGAAATGCACATTAAGTGTCAAGACTTTTTTAAGTCACAACTTAGAGACCAACAGAGAGCGTCTGATGTAGAAGACAATCAGGCAAATGAAGTGATTTGACCAGGAGTTGTCTTCTGGCCTTTTGTACCTTCTAGCTAAAACTGGTACGTAGTACAAATGTGTACATGCAGTTATGATATAAAAATTTGTTGGGATGGGAACATAGGCCAGTGGTAAAGAGCACATGCCTAGCACGTGTGAGACTCTGGGTTTGACCCTTGGCACTGAAAGGCAAAGTTGAAGATTTCTGCATGAAAATGTCTATTTCCTATTTACAACCAGTGGAATTAAATTTTAACTATCAACTCGACACAGTCTCATCAACTGAAAAGAGAGTTTTGATTGAATAACCGTCTCTATCAAGTTGGTCAGGGAGCATTTATGTGAGGGACTATATGGTGGTTTGAATGAGAATGCCCCCTGTAGGCTCGCATGTTTGGAGACTTGGTCACCAGCTGGTGGAACTGTTTGGGAAGGATTAGGTGGGGTTGCCTTGTTAGAGGAGGCGAGCCATGGAACAAAGCCACAGAGCAGGATGCAAGGACTGAGGCTTTAAATGTTTCCCATGGTCCCTGTTGTAGATTCAGATATGAGTGCCCTGCTGCTGCTCTGGAGCCGTGCCTGTCTGCCTGCTGCCATGTTCTCTGCCATGACGGTGAGAGAGTCCTATCTCTCTGGAAATGGTAAGCCCCAGATAAACCCTTTCTTTTATAAGTTGCCTCTCATGGCAATAAAAGAGTAATTAGGATAGACTGCCATGATTGTTAATTGATGGAGAATGCAGCTCACCGGGGGTGGTACCTGGGCAGACAGCCCTGGGCTGCATGAGAAGGCTAGTTAAGCATGAGACCAAGTGAGCCATCGAAAGGCGTTCCTCCATGGTTTCTGCTGCAGGTGCCCACATGGGTTCTTACCTCACCTTCCCTAAATGATGGGCTGTACCTTAAGATGAAATAAACCCTTTCTCCCGTCAGCTGCTTTTTGTCAGGCCGTTCTATCACAGCAAAGAGACTAGAACACCAGAAGAAATTACTTTTCTGCAAAGGAGCACACCTATTTCACAGGAACATATGCTTTTATTGCAAGAAAGAAATTAAATGATCACATCTTTAAGGAGTTCCTACTGACCAACTTGGGATAATTTGAATACCAAAATGAATAATGATAAAAAGAATTGCAGCACATTGAATAAAAAGACAACCATAGCTTGATGTAGTTAAGCTCATCCCTGTAATTCTGGAACTTAGGATGCTGAGACATGAGGATGGCTATGATTTTTGAGGCTAGCCTTGGCTACATGTAACATGAAGGGGGACTGTTTGTTGGAGTTTTTTCTTTCCTGTCTGGTACCCCACAGCTGGCCAAAGAAAATCACAGAGATCTCTATAAGTTATAAAGCTGATTGGCCCATTAGGTCAGGCTACTTATTAGCTCTTGTAGCTCATATTAACACTTTATTCTGATCTATGTTAGTCATGTGGCTCAGTACCTTTTTCAGTGGGCAGATCACATCCTGCTGCTTTGTTGATCTGGGCAGGAGTGGGAGGAATCAACTTCCTCCTTCCCAGAATTCTCCTGTTCTCATAGCATCATTTCTACTTCCTGTCTGGTTTTCCCAACTATACTTCCTGCCTGGCCAATCAGCGTTTATTTAAAACATGATTGACAGAATACAGACAATTCTCCTGCACTAGCTATACAGTGAGTTTAGGTCCAGATTGAGCTAAAGAGGGGGGCCTTCCCTCAAATTACCACCATCACTACCACCATCATCCTTAAATCCACTGCAACCTTTAAAATAAAACTCACTTGTTAGTGGGTGTGTGTACATGATGTATGTGGGGAGTAGGGCTTTCAGGTGTGCCCACAGCACATGCCTGACATGTGTATAGAGGCCAGAGAACAATTCTGTGGAGTCCGTTCTAAGGACCAAACTCCAGTTGTCAGGCTTGTGTGGCAGGTGCCTCCATCTGTTGTGTCGCCTCACTGCCTCTGTGGAAGAACACCAGCCAAGAGATGCAGTAGACAAGTCAACCAGAAAAATCATCAGTTGCAGCCACTTATTACTGTCGGAGAGACTCCATGACCTATGCTGAACAGTGAGTAAAATGTTACTGGGGAAATAGGATAGTCACGTAGTTTCCAAACATCGCCTTACAGATAGCTCATTTATTATAGAGAGGTTAAAAAGCACATATCTTTGTAACAGGAATGATCTGGTGGTCACCATCATAGCCATGTGATAAAGCTTTCCCTCCTTGGTGACAGAAGCTTGTTTTTGTTTTCTTCTCTTTGGGATGCACTGGGGAGATACTCCCTATGCTATGCTCTTGCCAGAATGTTCAGGCTGAATCTGCAATTAGAAAATAATAAGATACATGTAGATTATAGGATAAGTTTCAATTTAATAAGCCTTCCAAAATGTCATCCAATGTCAAATGAAAGATAAGGAAACTCTTCTAGATTAAAGAAAAGAAAAGAGTTCTGGGACATGGCTCAGCGGGTGAAGCGCACGCATGACCGTCCGAGTTCAATACCTGGGAGCTATGGAAAGCTGGAAGTCTCTGTGCTACTTTCAGTGGAGAAAACACTATTATACAGATAGCCAAGATGACTTCACTCAGTGCAGAAACATAATAACATTTAAAAAGACGAAGAGATTACAGCTCTTCATTGGAAGTTCCAGGATGGAGATATGTACTCGCTCCCCCAGATACAGGGAGGGAGAGACAGGAGACTTCTTGGGACTCACCGGCTAGCTAGTCTAGCCTACTTGACAAGTCTTAGGTCACAGTGAGTGACCATGTCTCAAAAGCCAAGGTGAGATGTCCTGTAAAGGACAAGTATGGTTGTCTCCTGCCCCTCCCCCACACTCACCTGTTCACCTTCATACACATATGAGCCCAAAAGCAGACTAAAAAGTTATGAGCACCAACACATGTAACACATTATTCTCAGTGGGATCCTGGATGAAAGCCAAAGGGAGGCAGCGAGAAGGTATGCTTTGTGTATGAAGCAGAGAAAAGTATGTATTGTATCTAAGTTAAAAATGACGTTAGTTAAGTTTCTGTGTATAATAATGGTGCTATGATCGTGTGGCCAAGGTACTTCAGAGGGATTTATTTGGGTATTCACGGATGTTATTAGAGGGTAAGTCAGGTTGAAGAGTAGCTGGATTGATTAGTTATATAATTAATTTTAGTGTTCCTTTAACTTTCTATATTGAAGTGATTTCAAAGTAAGAGTTGGTGGCAAAATGTTTTCAGAAATGATGTATTATATCCACACCCATAGAAAAAGCAATTTTGTGCCAGTAGAACATGAAATAGAGCAATTTCAAAAGCAAAAATTAACGAGTTGTAGCACACAGACAAGACCGAAAGGTGGCTGACAGCCAAGAGAAGCTGACAATCAGCCTGCTAGAGCAGTAGGGTCGGCTAACAAGAAGCCACACCCTGGGGAAGAATGCAATGTATAGAAATGATGTCAACAGGGCCATCTTCCCTAGAAAAGCAGAAAACTTACTATGGTAGTGGGAGAAGGTTTCCAAGTGTAGGGAAGGAGCATGCGGAGGAAGGAGTGTTGGGTTGTTCTGTAAGCATTCTCTGTTTCTCCTGCTAGTTTGCATAACTGCAGGAAATAGTGCACAATCATACTCTAACACACATCCCACTGGGCTTCCTTGGTAGCAGGCTTTGATTCCAAGGCAAGCACTGCTTTTTCCCTTCCTTCCTTCCTTCCTTCCTTCCTTCCTTTATTTTTTCAGCTCTATAGCTGACAGTTCCAGCCACAGGGCCACCATAGGGCACAGGATCATGGGTGTTTTTCTTAGGTTTATGACAAGGTCCTTCTTTCACAACCTCAGAGGAAAAGCTCTGAGATATGAGGTATGCACGAACTGAGTGTTGAAATGCAGTATTTCCTGAACAGTGGGACACATCGCTTCCTAACTGGAGGGTTAACTTTTACAAACACATAGGGCTTTGTGCAGATAGGAAAACAAAGACACTGCCTTCAGTGTCTCATTTACTTTTCTCTCCGTTGTACAAACATTTCCCCAGCATCTGCATTTTCTAACAAACCAGGGTGAAGCCAGCAGTGTAACTGCTACACTTGCCTGCTCCAGGGGCCATAGTTTGAGTCACTGTTGGTGTTCTCTTCAGAGAAGACACATGCATTCACACAAAAGTGCAAAGCCCCTTCTGGCCTCTCAACTGCCTCCCTAGTGTTCTATAGATAATTTTTAAAGCATATTTTTATCTTGGCACTTGTACCAACATATAAAAGGGGGTTTTTGAACTTCTTTATTGGAATACAGTGATGTTGTTTCATATTTCAATGCTGTTACAGACAATAATTTTCTCCTACTCTACAAGAGAGATAAGCTGGCCATATCCCTCACAACATACGCAGCAGTTACCTGACGACTCATCTCGTCCTGCATCTTGAGGTAGTCTTCTTGATGCTCTTGGCTGTACCTGGGCTGACAGCTGGTGCTGGACTTGACTGGTCTAGACAAGTTTGGGGTATCAGTCTGCCCAACAGCCTTTTCCCCTTTCAATGCTTCATTCTACTGTTAGCTTCCCCAGTACTCAACTGTGAATTGAGAGACAAGGCAGAGATTGGCAAGGTTCAGTTCTCCATTTTTTTTTGATGAAATTATTTCTGATTACCTTCATCTGGCGATGGATGGAGATAGAGACAGAGACCCACATTGGAGCACTGGACTGAGCCCCCAAGGTCTAAATGAGGAGCAGAAGGAGAGAGAACATGAGCAAGGAAGTCAGGACCACAAGGGGTGCACCCACCTACTGAGATGGTGGGGCTGATCTAATGGGAGCTCACCAAGGCCAGCTGGACTGGGACTGATGGAGCATGTGATCAAATTGGACTCGCTGAACATGGCGGACAATGAGGGCGGACTGAGAAGCCAAGGACAATGGCACTGGGTTTTGATCCTACTTCATGTACTGGCTTTGTGGGAGCCTAGTCTGTTTGGATGCTCACCTTCCTAGACCAGGATGGAGCGGGGAGGACCTTGGACTTCCCACAGGGCAGGGAACCCTGACTGCTCTTTTGACTGGAGAGGGACAGGGAGTGGGATTGGGAGGAGAGGGAGGGAAATGGGAGGAGGGGAGGAGGTGGAAATTTTTAATAATAATAAAAATAAAGCAAAAAAAGAAATTATCTCTGATTCCAGAAATGCTACTGAAAGTATAAAAACAGGACAGGTGATGAAACATAGGTTTCTTCAATAAAAATAAACCATAATCGGGAAATCTCGAAAGTAAACTTTCTTCCACTAGATCAATCTATTATCTATCTAGTTGCCTATTTATCTATTATAGATCTATTTGTTGTGTATCTATCTATTTATCTGCCTACTTATCATCTATATATCATCAATTAATTATTAATGTATCAATCATTAATATATCTGCCTAATTATTTATCATCTACTACATATCTATCACTGTCTCCTGTCTGTCTGTCTATCTATTATCTATCTATCTATCTATCTATCTATCTATCTTCTGTCTGTCATCTATCTATCTATCATCAATCATCTATCAATCTCTCTTTATCAATCATCTCTGTTCATCTGTCAGTTATCTATTTGGAGTACCCAATGTATACTTATTAATGGTGTGCATCTATCATGTTTTATATACATTTCCCTGGTCTTAGCTCCTTATGATAAACAGTGGTAACAATAAACATTTTCATAAACAGTCAATCAGGGACCTGTAAAAATGTTTGCCTGGAGTAGACTCACAGTGCGGCAGGGAAAGACTTTGAACATTATCAGGTGGCTTCTAGAATGGAAGTCTCACAAGCAATGCACTGTTACCCAAATTTGGTATTCTTTTATCCTTATAATTTTTGTCATCTGACAAGTTCATATGACATTTTTTTTAAAAAAATATTTATTTATTCATTCTGAATACAGTATTCTATCTGTGTGTATGCCTGCAGGCCAGAAGAGGGCACCAGACCTCATTACAGATGGTTGTGAGCCACCATGTGGTTGCTGGGTATTGAACTCAGGACCTTTGGAAGAGCAGGCAATGCTCTTAACCTCTGAGCCATCTCTCCAGCCTGACATTTTTTGTTATTATAAATTAGAGAATCTTGTGCTTATGGGGCAGTGGGCCTTCTCACCTTTGAATCTCTATTCAGGTCTTATGCCAATTTTTCAATTATTTTCTTACTTCAATGACATATTTACTTTTATTTATAGCTATTTGTTTTGTTTCAGGATTTTTTGATGGCTTGATTCTGGTGCTAAGAATGAATACAATGTCTTATCCATAAGTATGTACTCTATTTGCCACCAAGTCTCGTCTCCTCATTGGTTCATCAGTTTTAATAGGATGAGTATCTTCCTTGTTTTTCCAGTCACCCATCTCTTAATGCTACTTGTGATATCTTGCCCTGAACAGAAATTATGACTATTTTCTCTTAATTTTTAGTAGTCAATATCCATTTTTAATTTTATAGCTTTGCCTTTAGGGTTTTGTTTAGAAAATCTTTGCTTAACTATATATTACAATCATTTTCTTTTATATCGTTTTATCTGTATCCCATCTGTTTGTCTTGTTTATATGGTATTTATTAGAGATATAATTAAGTGTCTCTAATGAGCCAATTAGATATCCCAATACCCTGACAAGAGATCCTTTCAGTTTGCCTTTGTTTGTGATTGTGAACTTTAAATATCAGTTTTTAGCACACATTCATATATCACATTATCTTTTATTTTCCTATTTATCTATTTCTGCTTCAAAAAATAATATTGGTTTGTGTTTCCACTAACAGTTTCCACTACCGTCTTTCCTTCCTTTAGTCCCTCCATCTCTCCCCCTCTCTCTTTCTGTTTATTGAAACAGGGTCTCATATAACCCATAGTAGCCTAAAATTTACTCTAAACCTCAGGATGGCCTTGTGATATAGAATGTCCTTCTGTATGCTGCAAATATGTGTTACTTTTATTAGTTGATAAATAAAGCTGCTTTGGGCTATGGCAGGGTAGAATATAGCTAGGCAGGAAAGGCAAACTGAATGGAGGGAGAAAGAGGGGAGAGTCAAATGAGACGCCAGCAGCCTCCAGGGAAGCAAGATGTGAGGTAAGATGCCACAAGCCTCCTGGTAAAATATAGACTAATAGAAATGGGTTCATTTAGTTGTAAGAACTAATAAATAATAAGCCTGATCTAATAGGCCAAGCTGTTTGTAATTAATAATAAGCTTCTGGGTGATTATTTTAAAGGGGTCTTGGGACCAGGTGGAGCAGAATAAGTCTCCATTTACATTTGGAAGAATTGTTGTGGCTTATCTACTCACCTCCTTTATTTCAATTTCAGGTCTATGATATTGAAGTAACCTCAGGGCCTCACTGATCATTTTCATACCAGCAACGGGGAAGAAGCTGAACACTGCCAGTCTTGAGTGAGTCTCAAAGCAGCCTTCAAGAATCTCACATGTTCACAAGGGAAGGGCTTGAAGAGGTTATTCAAGATGAGCAAGGAAATGCGAGCCTTGGAACTTCTCTGGAATAATCTGCTTTCTTAGTTAAATTTTATTTCTAAATCCTATGTTTTGTAAAATCCCAATTATATGTACATTTTAAAAAATGTCTGTACATAGAGGTAGTTCTAAAATGAAAAAAAAACTAGATCATGCTATTATACTGGACTGTAGCTCGGTGGTAAAGTACATGCTTAGAATGGGAAAGACTGTGGATTTGATCACCAGAACCCAAACACACACTCACACACACACATGCAACGACAACAACACAAGACTGGAGTGTTGCTCAGCGATAAAGTGCATGCTTAGGATGGAAAAGACTGTGGATTTGATCACCAGAACCCAAACATACACATACACATACAACAACAACAACATACTACTGGAGTGTAGCTCAGTGGTAAAGTGCATACTTAGAATGGGAAGGACTGTGGATTTGATCATCAGAACCCAAACACACACTCACACACACATGCAACAACAACAACACAAGACTGGAGTGTTGCTCAACGATAAAGTGCATGCTTAGGATGGGAAAGACTTTGGCTTTGAAGACCAGAACACAAACACACAGATACATTCACATGAAACAACACATGATTGGAGTGTAGCTCAGTGGTAAAGTGCATTTTTAGAATGGGAAAGACTTTGAATTTGATTCTTACGTAACCTCTATATTTATATACATTCAAGGTTAAACTTTCATGCAGAGTTTTCTCAAGTCTAATACTCCTTAACTGAAAATAAAAGGATTTTCAAGACATTTTCAGGCCCCAAAATATAGAGACTGATTTTTAGAATTTTACCAATGTTTGTGTCCACTGCTATGGAAACAATCTGTTTATATAAACCAAGATGAATAATGTAGTAGTTTGTTTTGATTTTGAATGAATTACAGTCCAAGTAGAAAATGGCAGAGGATTGCTTATGATATATGAATGAGTGAGGCAATAATTTAATTATATGTTATTGCCATGTGAGTTTATTAAAGGGAAATAAGATTATTTTTTTTAAAAAAGTTACATTAAGAATTATATCTTTCCTTGGGAGCTCAGTCCAGTGCTCCAATGTGTGGGTCTTGCCCCTTCTTGATAAAGGTCTTGGAGAGGTCAGGGATAAAAGGAGCATATGTAGATACAATAAAAGCAATATACAGCAAGTCGACAGCCAACATCAAATTAAATGGAGAGAAACCCAAAGCGATTCCACTAAAATTAGGAACAAGACAAGGCTGTCCACTCTCTCCATATCTCTTTAACATAGTTCTTGAAGTTTTAGCAATAGCAATCAGAGATGTTTTGATTTGCATTTTTCTGATGGCTAAGAATGTTGAGGATTTCCTTAAGTGTCTTTCAATCATTTTAGATTCCTTTGTTGAGAGTTCTCTGTTTAGGCTTGTACTCCATTTTTTTTTATTGGATTCTTTGTACTTTTGATGACCAATTTCTTGAGTTCTTTGTATATTTTGAAGATCAATCCTCTGTCTGATGTGAGGTTTGTGAAGATCTTTTCCCATTCTGTAGGCTGCTGTTTTGCCTTGTTGACTGTGTCCTTTGCTTTACAGAAGCTTCTCAGCTTTAAGAAGCCCCATTTATTAATTGTTTCTCTCAGTTTCTGTGCTACTGGGGTTCTATTTAGGAAGTGGTCTCCTGTGCCAATGTGTTGTACTTCCCACTATCTCTTCTGTGAGCTTCCATGTTGTTGGCTTTATGTTGAGGTCTTTGATCCATTTGGACTTGAGTTTTGTGCATGGTGATAGATATGGCTCTATTTTCATTCTTCTACATGTTGATATCCAGTTACGCCAGCACCATTCATTTGCTCTTCATTTTATATCAACTATTACTTGGATGGTGTGTTTTACTGGTGCTAATATTTGTGACTGTCATATATTCTATATACAAATTGCTTGTTAGATGTATAATTGGCAGATTCCCTTTCTTTTTTTTTTTCATGCTACTGTTTTCTTTTTCATTCACATGTTAACCTAATGCAATTCTATGTGTCAATGCTTGTGACTGTTTTCTGAGCTGCTGGAGTTCTTTTCAGAGAGTCTTTGCTTTTGTCTGTGTATTGGAATGTTTCCTCTGGCAATTTTGTAGTTTCAGCTCTTATATTAAGGTTCTTGGTGTGTCCTGAATTGATTTTTTGTGCAGAGTGAGAGACAGAAATTTAGTTTCATTCTTCTACATATGACTATCCCATTTTCCTAGCACCGTTTATTGACGAGACTGTCTTTGTCAATGCACGTTTCCACCACATTTGTCAAAAATTAGGTGACTGTAGCGTGTCAGATTATGTGTACGACTTTTGTTTCATTAGTTTGTGTATCTGTTTTTCTGCCAATACTAATGCTTTTTTTCTATATTTATACAATTTTTAGTCTGGAATTTATATCATCATTTTTCTGCTTAATATTTCTTTAAGTATTTGGTATTTCCTGCATGAATTTTAAGGATTCTGTTTTCTGGTTCTGTGAAAAATACCATCAGAGTTTTTGTGGCCTACTTTTAGGAGTAGCACATTCACAATGCATTCTGCTGGCCCACTAATATGGGAGGTCTTTCTGTTTTCTAGCGTCCTCTTCTCTTTTCCCTTTGGTGGTTTAGTTTCCATTGTAGAAGACTTTCAGTCCCTTTGTTAGGCTTGTTCCTGTTTTACTTTTGAAGCTACTGTTAATATGATTGTTTTTCCAAATTTTATCACCATGTTTCTTACTGGTATATAGAAAAACAACTGTCTTTTTTTTTTTTTTGTAGGTTGATTTTGTATCTTTTGGTTCTGTTGAAGGCATTGATCAGATCTGAGAATTTTCTGGGAAAATCTTTAGACTCTTTGATATGTAAGATCATATCATCTGAAGGAGGGATAATCTGATTTCTTCCTTCCTTGAGGATAATTTGATATCTTTTTTATCCTTTTTTTGCCTTATTGCTCCAAGATTCCAAGCACTGTATTAACCAAGGCAGAGAGTAGACATTTTGTTCTTTATCATGATTTTAGAGGAAATCCTTTCAGTAGGATGTTGGCTACAGGCTGCTATATAGAGACCTTACCATGTTGAGGTATAGTTGTTCAATCCCTACTATCCTCAGAGCATTTATTATAAAGGGATTCTGGATTTTACCACAGGTTTTTATGTATCTATTGAGATGATCACACGGTTTCTGTCCGTGAGTCTATGTGCTGTACTAAATTTACTGATTTGTATGTTCTCTTAACACTGAAATAAAGCCGAGATGGTCATGGTGTAAAAAAAAAAAGAATTATATCTTTGTGTATAGAGACAAATAAACACACTATAATATTCTTTTTGATGAAGACATCAAGATTCTGACTTGGGAAATTGATATTACTGCTGTAGAGAATTTTATTTGTTGCTGAAAATCTGTAGCACTAGTTCAATGACAGTGTTGAAACAGCAGCAAAATTCTAATTCTAGGTTATGTTTACTAACTGAAATTTTATTTTTCATGCCATTTGTACAGAAAAGAAAGCTGGGTACTTTGATTGCTCCTTAACACATTTTGATTTTGATAAGTAGAAATGATGCAATAACAAGTCAAATTTATGAGATTTATAGTTTAATTTTCAAATTACCTATTTACCCAAAATAGAATCAGTATTGTAATTTTTCCTTTGTAGATTAACTATCTCCCCAAAGTTCCTGTCTTCAAAATATCTTTTTTGCCCAAAGTTACACTTTGCCACAAATAAATCATTTTCCTATTTCTTCTGTTTTATCATGTTGTTGATGAAAAGTTCATCTTTTATTTTTAATTGCAGCTTTTACTTTTGACCATGGAGCATGGCTCCATGTTGAGGCTTTTTGTTTCTCATGGCTTCTTTGCTATCAATCTTCTTTGGTTTTCTTTCCACCTTTCTGGCTATTTGGCCCACTTTGACTGATATGTCATAAACCACCTTTTTGGAGTGACTTCTGCCAGGACCCTAGCCGTGATTTCAAATGTTTCAGGGTGTGAGGAGTAGAATTATTAAGCAAAAAGAACACACACACACACACACACACGCACACGCACACGCACATGCACACACACACACACACACACACGAGAAATAAGAAACAGAAACATAGGATAGTATCGGGAGGGAGTGTCAGTGAATGCTAAAATTGCCTTTGTTTAATTTCCATTTGCTTAAATACTCCAACCCCAAAAGATAAGATAAGAAACTATATTCACATGATACAAGAAATGAACAGACCTGATGAAGGATTAGGGTCTACATTCTTAGTTAAGCATTCTGTTGCCAGAACAAGACAATAACACTCACACCTGTTGACTGAGATTTCTGTCCTGCCCAGACCTGTAGCTGTTAAGTCCCAAAGAAACACACAGAGGTCTACATTAATCATAAACTGGTTGGCTTATTAGTTCAGGCTTCTTATCAACTCTTTCATCCTATATTAACCCATAATTCTTGTCTGTGTCAGGCACATAGCTTGGTACCCAGCTGTCTTACTTTTCTATAGCTGTGAGTAGACACAGTGACCAAGGCGACTTGTAGAAGAAAGAGTTTAATGGGGCTTGCTGTTTCAGAGGGTGAGTCCATGACCATTATGTTAGGAGCTTGGCAGTAGGCATCATGGTACCAGAGCAGTAGAAGAGATCTTATATTCTTGTCCACAAATAGGGGACAGTAGGAGAGAGAGAGAGAGAGAGAGAGAGAGAGAGAGAGAGAGAGACAGTAGGAGAGAAAGAGGGGGGAGAGAGAGAGGACAGAGAGAAGAGAGAGAGAGAGAGAGAGCTAACTGGGAGTAGTCTGAGATTTTGAAACCTCAAAGCCTATTCCCAGTGACACACCTCCTCCAACAAGGTCATGCCTCCCAATCCTCTCCTAACAGTTCCACCAACTGGGGACCAAGCATTCAAACCTATGAGTTTATGGAGGTCCTTTTATTCAAACCTCCACACAGACTCCTAAACCCAGCTCTTTCCCATGAGACCTGGCAATTTGCTAATTTGCTTTCTTTATCACTGGATTTTCTTATTCTAAATATTTCATGTAAGTGGAATTATGAAATATAAAGTCTTAAGATCAGCTTATTTCACTTATAATATTTTCAAGATTCACCCATGCAACAAGTATTGGTTCCATCTTTTGTTTTACGTGTGTGTGTGTGTGTGTGTGTGTGTGTGCGCGCGTGTAGATCAGAGGTCAACTTTAGGGGATCTTATTCAATTGCTCTCCCCCTTATTTTTTTGAGAGTGAACCCAGAGCTCATGAATTTTTTCAGACTGGCCAGCTAGCAAGCCCTAAAATTGTTTTTAAGATTATTTTCTGTGTGTTGACTGTGTTGGTATGTTCAGGTCTTGCTGTGGTAAAGACAGCTGGGCTCTGGTTGTGCCACACTGCTCTGATGTTGTTGATTGTTATCTTACACTGGCATTTAGGCATCTGGGCTTGGGCTGATTAGGACTAAGTCCTGATTTCTGACTTTTTCTTTGTTGGATGTGTGTTTTGTTCCTTGGTTTCTGTTTCCTCTTCTAGTCTTTGTGGCCTGAATTGCTGATGACCAGTGTGGTCTCTGATCTAGTAGGAGTCACTGTCTGAGATGTGAGCTGGCCTTCTGGTGCTTAGCTTGGCCTTTGGTGCAGCATTGAGAGTAAGGGATGGGCTCTGTTCTTCTGACTGGTGCACCTGGTCAGAGACTAGCTTCAACAAGGATATCACTTGCCAGAGTAGGTGTAATGGATTATTAAAAAATGCTTCCGGAATCCTGGCAGCAGCAGGCAGTGGGCAGGGATTCTGGAGAGCAGCCAGTCCAAGGCAGGTCTCTGAAGGTGGCTGGTCCCTGACAGTGAGCCATGTGGCTGCGGCAGGTGAGAGACAGCCGGATAGGCACACCATGTAGAGTGAGGTTAGATATTTATTAGGTGGATTATGGAGGGGAAGGGAAAAGGGGAGAAGAGCAGAGAGAGAGAAGAGAGAGGAAGAAGCGGGGGAAGGGGAGAAGTGGGGAGAGGCAGAAGCTGCCTCTTCAAGAGAAAGATGGAAAAGAGAAAGAACTCAGACTGAAAGCTGAAGATCAGCCTGTCTCAGCAGACAGGGAGGGAGTGGGCGTGGCTTGTCTCTTAAAGAGACAGAATAGATAATTACAGTAGGGGCATGGGGATTAGAAAAATAAGTAAAGAGAATGGAAATGAGAGTGAAAATACTAAAACAAAAACATAGGACAGTACTGACGTCCAATGAATACTGAAATGAAATCGCCCAGGTTTAATTTTCTGAACACTTTTATATCCCAAAATAAAAAGGGGAAGAAGACAAAAGACTGTTTTAACATGATACAAAGGACAACCAGAACAATTACTTGCTTCAATACTTAAGACATCGATTCATTAAATCTTGAGAAAAACTTTCTGTTGTTTAGGCAGTGAACCCACTCTAGACCAAGTATCCTGAAGGCAGTCACTCCCTAGGTCAAACCTCCTAATTCAAAAAAAGAAGCAGAAGTATGCTAGAATTCCGACCTTTGGTCAGGGTGGAGTGGATCTACCTGTAAGGGCTATCTTAATGTCCAAAACGCCACGTAACCACACCCTAGGCCAGGGTGTATAGCCACACTTGTTAACAACTTTGAGCAAGCTAAAACTCTCTGACCTTCAGACAAGGTGGAAATAGGCTCACACTTTTTGGCCTCCACACATCTAAGCAGTGGAAGTCTGTTGGGATTGGGGAAAGGGCCCAGCAGTGGCTGGGGTGATGAGATGGGAGGGCAAAGGCTGTGGGATGGGTCTTGGGGAACAGAATCTTGGGAGTGAGGCAGTTCAGTGGCCAGGCAGGCTCTTCACCTCTTCTTCTGACTGTGGAGCTGCGGGGACAGGCTGGCCACAGGGAAAATGATGAGGTGTGAAGACTTGAGTATTAGAATGAGATTGTTTGACTTCTTAGGCTAGAGTGAGCAAGTAATGCTACAGTGAATATTCCTTTTATGAAAACAGAGTGTTCCTGGTTTTCTTGGACATACACAGAACAGGGGAATTGCTGGGTCACTAGACAGCTCTATGTTCAACATTGTGAAGAAGTGTCAAACTGTTTTCCATGGTGGTTACATGGCTTTGAATTCCTATCAGCAACACAAGAAGGTTCCAGTTTCTCCATATCCTCTCCAATATATGTATTTTTCATAACCTTTTAAATCTATTGATTTGTTGTTTCTGGAAATGGAGTTTTGCCACATTTCCCAGACCAGACTAAGTAATACCCTTGTTTGCAGGCCTATGCCACTATTCCCAGCTTTTTTTTTTTTTCCATTGTGGTCACTAGAGTGGGTATGAAAAGACATTTAATTGACATACTGATTTGTATTTCCCTGTTAATGAAAGATTTTGAACATCTTTTCATTTACTTACTAATTTTTGTAGGCTTTTGACTAGTTTATTTAGTTTTCATACATCATTTCAGACTTATTATTAGGTAGAAATTTCCCACCCCCATTCCCATCCCTTATCTCTTCCTTTTTCTCTCCTTCCTTCCTTTAAACAAATCTATGTAGTTTACAAACTAGCAGGTGTACTCTAAAGCATTTTCACCTGCGCATAATTTTGGCTGATCCTGCTCTTGCACAGCGCCAGGTGCTTCTTTGTCTGGGTGGAGTGCAGAGATGGACTCCACTCTCAAGCACAAGCTCCTTTGAAGTTCTCTTTGTAGCCCAGACTAACCTCGATCTCCCCAAAGTCCTCTGACCTCAAGCGTCCTGAGGCAGCCAAATCTGTTTCTGGGGCCCTCTTTAGCATCTGTGCTATTTAGTTTCTCACCGAAGAGTGTGAGAACATGGTGAAACTGATAGGGCACGGAGCTTCACTCATCCTGCCGCCTGCGTTCATCACTTGGCTTTGTCTCCAGAGAGGTCAATTGTAGGCCTTCCCCGCAGTGTTGAAAGCCCTTTGTGGCTGACCAGATGTGGTAAGTGCTGAGCATGCTTGTGATCTTGTTCTTTTCCTTTTTGATCTGCACGATGGTGGTCAGATTCTCCTGCATAGCCACAAGAACCCAGATTGGTGGTTGCCAGGTGTCTTAGTTTGGGTTTCTATTGCTGCAGCAAAACACTGTGAACAAAAGAACTCGGGGAGGAAAGGCTTAATTTCACTCATAGCTCCATGTCACAGTTCATCATCAGAAGTAGTGGGGGCAGGAACCTGGAGGCGGAGCTGATGCAGAGGCCATGGAGGAGTGCTGCTTACTGTCTTACTCACCATGCCTTGCTCAGTATGCTTTATCATAGAACCCGGGACCACCAGCCCAGGAATGGCACCACCCACAATGGGCTGGACCCTCCCACGTCAATCATTATTAAGGAAATACCACAGGATTGCCTGCAGTCAGATCATATAGAAGCATTTTCTTTTTTTTTTAAAGATTTATTTATTTATTATGTATACAACATTCTGCCTTGATGTATGCCCACACGCCAGAGGAGGGCGCCAGATCTCAGTACAGATGGTTGTGAGCCACCATGTGGTTGCTGGGAATTGAACTCAGGACCTCTGGAAGAGCAGCCAATGCTCTTAACCTCTGAGCCATCTCTCCAGCCCCTAGAAGCATTTTCTTAATTGCAGTTTTCCCCTCTCAGAAGACTGGCTTGTGTCAAGTTCACATAAGCTATCCATGACACCAGGGTTTAGAGATAGGTGCTGGTTTGAATGAAAATGGCTTTTATAGACGTACAGGGAGTGACGTTATTGGAAGTGTGGCCTTGTTGGAGTAGATGTGGTCTTGTTGGAGGAAGTGTATCACAGTTTTCAAAAGCTCAAGCCAGGTCCAGTGTCACTCTCTCTTCCTGCTTCCTGCAGATCCAGGTGCAGAACTCTCAGCTTCCTCTCCAGCACCATGCTTGCCTGCATGCTGCTGCCATCCTTCCGCCGTGCTTCCCTCTGTGACGATTACAGACTAAACCTGAAACTGTAAGCCAGCCCCAGTGAAATGCTTTCATTTGTAAGAGTTTCTGGCTCCTGGTGTCTCTTCACAGCAATAAAACCCTAAGACTGGAGTCGAGTGGGGAGTGACCATAAAAAATAGCAGGAAGGTAATCTCTGTGCTGATATGCAGTGATGGTTACATGAGTTTACAGGTGACAAAGTGGCACATAGCTACACACACATCGTACCTGTGTAGAATATGGTTTTCATGTTGTACAGTGCTTATACAGGTTAGAGCAGCCAGAGGGCAGTGTACAAGTGCCCAAGATAATTTTGCATGATCTTTGTAACTTCTTGTGAACTAGTCATAATTTCTAAGTAAAATATTATAACATAAAACATCATTAGATGGCTTTCGTCATAAAATTCTTTTAGTTGTTGATTTTTAAAAACATGGTCTTTTGATGTAACCCGAACTGGCCCAGAACTTTCTCCTTTGGTCTCAAACCCAAGATTCTCCTGCCTTGGCTTCCAATGATGCTGTGCTATGCCCAGCTCACATTATATTTTCTGGAGGCAGTTCTTTTGGTAGCTCCTTCTTGGAGACATGTTGGGGAAAAGTGAAGGTAGGATAAAGGTCAGGGAATCCAAGAGGCATTGCGATGTAAGTGTTGTGAGCCACATGGACTGCCTGTGTGTCTTTTCAGGGTTAGAGGCCTTTCAAATAGGAAGGCTCGAAAATAGGTAGTCCATCTTGATGTTATCTCACAAACAGCTGTAGTCACCACGAGGCTCTTAGTCATAGGGGTGGGAAGAAAGGAGAGGCAGAAGTGTCCAGATTCTCCCAGTCCCTCACTCACTGTAGAGGAAATCTGCAGTGAATCCCCCCCCCCCCCCCCTTGCCATTCTAAAATCTTCCTATTATCTCTGGAGTTTGTTTAGTTTTGTTTCGGGGGGATTGTGGATCATATCTAGGTCGTGTTTTGCTCCAAGAACTTGTGGTGGGATACTTTTCTGTTTTGGACCTTGATTTCTTTATATTCAATAACAATTTAGTTGCAGTACCTCGTTTTGTTTTTGTTTTCTTTTTCTTGCAGCCTTATATCTGGCTTCATATCTGTTTAAGAGCAGACACTACCACGCCCTTGGAGAAATGTTGAAATGACCTGAGCACTCAGAACCAGAGCTAGTGTAAAGAAGGAACTGGAGACTGTGGTTCAGATCCTAGCTCTCTAGACTGGAAATGTATTTCTAATCTCTAAGCCTTACGTTTTCAGTTTGTGAAGTGGAGAAAAAGGAGGATAAGAATGTTCTTTGCAGATCTTAGGGAGGACAAGCAAGTGTCTACGTCCTGCTCAACAGTTTGCTCTTGCTGTTCCCATTTCAAGTTGTACGAGCACTTTCCACTCCGCTCCAAGCATCCTGCAATCTTTCATTATAACGTTTGCTTTACACTGTTTGTGCATAAGAAACACACAGGTTAAGTAGCTGTCCTAACAGCAAGTTGATAATCTTGAATCACTTGCTAAATCATATCCAGGGTGGCGAGCGCAAACCACTGCCATTATTAGGATAATAATGTATTTGGTTGCCTTACTGTGTCAGCGTTTTACACAATTAAGTACATCTTCTGTGAGCACTCATTTCACACCATACGGCTATCTGACTCCTTTTTTTGTCCTCTTTTTCCTATGTTGACTGTACTATCCACGTTATCAGGACGGTGTTTATCTCCCACTTTGAATCTTGAACAAGGTAGTTTTAAATTCTCGGTGACTTGTGCTCCTCAGACCAGGTATCACTCTATGGTCACGGGCCGGTGACAAAGCTCAGGCTCCGTCCCTTTTTGAGTCCCTCTTCCAGGTTTCTTTGCTCCAGGACCCGCCCCTAGGTTTCGCCTAGAGTCCTTGCTTAGGTCTCGCATCTCAGGCCCCGCCCCTCGGGCCAGGCCTTACCCTGGAGCCAGGACCCTGTCCCAGACCTAGCTCCGCCCCTCCGCCCAGGTCCCGCCCTTACCCCGGTCAGCGAGGGGTGGGGCCCACTCGGTTCTTGGGCGGGGCCGGAGTGGCGTGCCCTGAGGCGCCGACGCCCTGACGTGAGACGCCGCCGGTTGACGTCGCCGCAGTGCCGCTGGCCTCCGCTGCTGCCCCGGCTCTGCTCCTCCGCCCCATGGGCGTCCGAGGCTGTCGGCGGCGGAGCTGGAGCTGCGCAGGCTGAGGGTGCAGGCATCGACGGAGGTCCCGGCTCGGGCCTGCCGCGCTGTCAGGTGAGATGAGCTCGCGAGGCTGCGTGCGGCGAGGGCCTGGCGGTCGTGAGGCGGGCAGCGCCTTCCCGGGCGAGTCCCTCCGGGGAGGTTGGCGGGGTCGCGGCCGTGGCGCGGGGCTGGGGACGCGGGGTCGGAGGTTGCGGTCGAGGCCTAGCAGGCCCTGACAGCCGGGCGCCCGGGGTTCCGGGCACGCGCGGAGCTGGCGGAGCGAGCAGGGCAGGGCCGAAGCCCCCGGGATGGCCCGGCTGCCCTGATGCGGGAAGGCTCGTCCAGTAGGGCACCCACCTCAGTGGACAGCTCTCCGGCCAGAAGCAGGTCCGGAACGGTTGTCTTCCTTCCGGGGTGTCTTAGTTACCGTCCTTCCTCCCCCCCCCCCCCCCCATTGGTTCCCGTGTAGACAGCGGGGTGTCTGGTAAAGGGAACGAATTCTTGTAAATTTCCTCTGAGGAAGTCACAGGTTCTGGAACTGAGAGAGTAGGTTTCAGCTGGTCTCGTGGTGCTGTTTTCATCCCATGCATGACAGTGAAGCAGATGTAGTCTGACAGGTGTAAAAATGGGGTGAATTCGTGAGACTTTCTGACATATCAGCATTTAACTGGTGTGGTGTCATATAATAGTGCCAGCACTATTAGGAGCCGTCCCCACACTTTGTGGCTGAGAACCTTGAAGCACAACTGTTTCAAACCTGGCATTCTCGCTTCTTTATAGCCCCTCAGTCAGCATGCAACCCAATCCCCCAAATGTCTTAGAGTTTGCAAGGCAACTGTCATTTGGTAAACAGTGCGCCCGGTGTCCAGAGTAGAAGGGAAACTAAGTCACGCTTCTTTCCAGGGAAGACTCCGTGTCAATAGGAAAACACTTTCAAATGTGTCCTGACTCCTACTCAGTGACTCCTAGGTCATATCCTTTTCATATGTAGAGTGGTTTTGAAAAGTTCAGTTTTATTTGAGGTCTAGGAGTTCTTAATGCAGTTATTGGCCCAATATCGAAGTTTTCTGGCGTGTTAAATAATTTAATTTGAAAGCATCACTAACAAAGTTAGGATACCCTTTATAATTGGTTAATATGCTGTGCTTTTCAGACTTAAGATGAAACGCTACAGAAGGGCCTTCAGAAGTGGAAAGATAAACAACATTGAAGATTAAAAAAATATGTTGTGTAAGTATTTTTGCCTAAGATTAAAGAAAAATCAAATTTCTTATTAAAGCCCAGATAGAAACATGTTGGATTCATGCTTCGTTTGTGTTCGGTACATCTGTGGCCACCAAATCATGTTGTCTGAATTCTGGACTGTTGATACATGACTGATAGTAAGTCAAGTGCTTAGCTTTTGTGTTGGCAGAGGTAAGCCCAGAGAAACCCATGCTTCATTACGAAGATCCAGTATTCTTATCTTTTGCTTGCTTTTATTAGCTGCTCATGTTTATAAAAGGTTTAAAAAAGAATATTTATATGTATCTCTGTTTGACATTGTTTGTTTTTTGAGCCCATATTACCAAAGTCAAGGCTTGTCTGGAACTAGAGATCTTCCTGCTTCAGCTTCTTGGTATCAACTTGCAGTATTACCGAACTTAAAGCCTTTTTTTTTTCTTTTCTTTCTTTCCTTTAATTTTGGGTTCTATAGAGATAGTAAAAGACTGGTTAAACATGATTGCAAGTAGTTTAATTCATTTAATAGATATTTATAGAGTGCTATATATATGTATATATATATATATAGTTAGGGTTAGGGTTAAGGGTTAGGGATATATATATATATATATATATATATATATATATAATTTGAGCTTCTGGTAAGAGATTAAACTGTTCAGGATAGTAGAAGAAGAGGAAAGAACCCCTTTTGTTTCTCCCCAATCAATCATTTACTGTATGAAGATCATGCAGTAGATTTTTATATTAGAGGAACTTCTTATAGTAGAGGAGCTTCCAGCTCCTCTTCATTAAGCAGTTGTTGTACTATGAGATGTGTCTGCACTGTGTAGCCCTAGTTCCTGTGGATACCCTCTTGCCTTGATCCTTATGCTAGAATACCATGCTGTTCTTACTCAAAGGCTGAATTAGTTTCTTTTCTATTGCTGTGATAAGACACCATGACCGAGGCAACTCAATTTGGTTTGTGATTCAGAGGATTCGAGTCTATGGAGATGGAGCAAAGGCATGGTGCCAGACAGCTGCAGCAGCAGCTAAGAGCTTACATCTTGATATAAAACAGGCATCATAAGCAGGAGACAGAGAGCACTAAGAATGACACTAGTCTTTGAAATCTTAAAGCCTGTCAGCAGTGACATACCTATTCCAAGGCCTTACTTCCGAATCCTTCTCAAACAGTTTTACCAACTGGGAATAAATATTTAAACATATAGCCAATGAAGTTCATATTCTCATTCAAACTACTGCATTTCACTCCTGGGCACCCATTGACTCATAGCCATATCATAATTCAAAATTTAGTCCAACTTCAAAAATTTCCTTAGTTTTTCGGTCTCAACACTTTTGAAAAATCCAAAGTTTAAAGACTCTCCTGAGACTTAAGGCAGTCTTTTTATTGTAAACCCTTATAAAATGAAACAGCAATTTAAATATACAATGGTTTAGAATATTGATTACCATTCTAAAGGGAAAGAATTTGGTACATAGTAATGAAATACGGGCCCAAAAGAAAGACAGAAACTCAACAGGAGAAACCCCTGAGCTCCATGTCTGATGTCAAAGGGTTTAGATGACTTCTCTTCCAGTTTTTCTGTCTGCAGCATACATCTCTTGGGCTTATTCCACTCCCCGTACTCAGCTCTCCCTGCAGATATCCTATGGCTCTGACATCTCTTAACAACTTGGGGTATCCCACACAACTCAGGCTTCATTTTCCCTGCTATCCTTAGGCACTGAGGGAGTTTCTATAACTTCTTTAGTCTTTTATCCTTCATGATTCTAAAGCCATAACCATGTGAAAAACCCTGCTAAATTCTGCTGCTCACTTGGGATGGAGCCTGGCCTCACATTTACTGCAGCTTTATTTGTTGTTGCTTTTAAATTCCTTAGGCCTTTTCAAGTTGGAGGCTTAGTTGGCTGGGGTCTTTCCCTTAGTGTGCCCCTCCCTTTATTCCAGTGCAGATCAGGCCTAGCCTTGATCTTACCTCCTTCAGTAGAAAGAAGCCTTGCTTCCAACACTAAATTTCCAGCTGTTCTTTTTCTCTTCAAGCTGTACATTTTGTATTTTTATTTACCCTTCTTGCTCTTATTCTTTGTAGATGTGCGTACATTAACAACTGTGTGACAGTCAATATTAGGCTGTCTTGAGATCTCCACTGCCAAAGAAATTAGTTCATTACTATTCAATTTAGCCTCAGGCAAAGTTTTAGGACAGGGTAGAAGGCAGCTTCTTTGCTAAAATATCACAAAAATGGTCTGAGGTACAGCTGAAACTTCTTCAGCTGGGTCTCCATGGTCAACATTGTTCTTAGTAAGTCTGTCTTCCAAGCTCCTACTAGGATGGCCTATTAATCTCAGTTTACAGCACTCAGCTGCTTTTCTAGTCCAAAGTCTCAAAGTCTTTCATATTTTCCCCAAACAACAACAAAAACAGCATGGTCAGGACTGTCACAGCAATAACCCACTTCCTAGTATCAACTTAGTTTCTATTACTATGATAAAGACACTATGACCAAGGCAACTTATAAAAGAAAGTTTTATTTGGCTTATGGTTCTAGATGGTTGTTTATGATGGCAGAGCAAAGACATGGTAGCAGATGGCTGGATGGATCCACAAGTGGGAGGCAGAGAGGGGAGTCCTGGCAAGGAGAAGTTTTTTTTTTTTTTTTTTTTTTTTTTGGTTTTTTCAAGACAGGGTTTCTCTGTAGCTTTGGAGCATGTCCTGGAACTAGCTCTTATAGACCAGGCTGGCCTTGAACTCACAGAGATCCACTTGCCGCTGCCTCGTGAGTGCTGGGATTAAAATGTGCTACCACTGCTACATTTTTTAAAACCATAAAGCCTTTCCCCAGTAACATATTTCCTCAACAAAGTCACACCTCCTAATCTTTCCCAAAGAATTCTACCAACCGGGAACCAAGTATTTAAACATGTGCGCCTATGGAAGTCATTCTTGTTCAAAGTATCATCACAAAGTAGTTTCTTTATTCTTTATTTGCTTGATATATATATATATATATATATATATATATATATTTTTTTTTTTTTCCGAGACAGGGTTTCTCTGTGGTTTTGGAGCCTGTCCTGGAACTAGCTCTTGTAGACCAGGCTGATCTCGAACTCACAGAGATCCACCTGCCTCTGCCTCCCGAGTGCTGGGATTAAAGGTGTGCGCCACCATCACCCGGTTTGAGATATGTTTTTAACATTGGGTTTTTGTCTGATGATTTTTCTTAAATGTTTTGCATTCATCTTATACTGGGGAGAATGTTGGTAGATACTTATGGCTTTCCAGCCTCAACACCCTCTTTCTCCATTCCTTTCATAAGAATGATGAGCTGTTATATCACATGGTGGTGATTTTGGTTGAGGATTCTAGGTTTTTTTTGTGGATGGGTTGCACTTTTTGGACTTGATTAGAAACATATTTTTGTGTAGAGGCTCAAATGCGGAACATATGTACCTCACCTAACCTTGTTTCCTTCAGTAAATACTCATTTTACATCTCTAAATGATAAAAAGTAAGCATAAATAGGTACATACAATTTTATCACATGTAATTCATTATAAAATGTGTGGATATTTATTTAATATGCTTTTTGATATAAATTTTACTGGATTTAAATTTGTGATTCTCTAGGTTTAGCCACCTGAGGAACTGAGATTATAGGAGTGATTACATTACTATCAATTATGTTAATATACTAATTACAGAAGTTACTAGATCTGGCTAGGTATGCTCTTGGCCTTCTTTTTTTCCTTTTTTTTCTTTCAGTATTAGGTATCAAATGTGTGTTCTCATATTTGTTTTTATATCTGTGGGTCTTTCAAAGTATTTCACCCATTTAAATAGTGTTGAACAAAAGACAAAAGAGAATTCATGGGTTATAAAGTGATCGCTTCCTTCTAAAATTTAGGCTGGTGATTGACAAGTCTTTCAGTGCTTTTAAAAATATGAGAATCTGTTTTATTCAGTTTGTAAACAGTGGGAGAAAAATTTAAAAATAGAAACATTTCTCTAGCTTCTTTGCTGTTTCATGGTATTGTCACTGTCTACTGTTGCATGTGTCCCCTTTTACTTTTCAGACACGTTTTGTTTTCATCTTTATGCTATACTAAGATTTCAGCTATATATGTGTGTGTGTATGTATATATGTTTTTATATACATACATATATGAAAATTATATCTATTGTGATCTCCAAAGTGAGAGTCATGGCAAACAAACAAAAAATATGTTTAGAAAGTTGACAAGTCATATTCATTGAATTTCAGTGAAAAACTTGTCCTCATACATTCTTTGTATGTCCTGAAAATTACCTATTGTTATTTTTATTCCCCCCAAACTTACCTGTGCTACTTGGTCTAAAGGAATATTAATGATACAGTTTTTCTTATGATTCTTTGTCCCCATTTTCTTTGAGTTTTTTAAATTTGTATTATAATTGGAGACTGTTGTTAGTGGATTGGGTTAATTGTATTATATTGTACTAAAAGGAAAATGCCTCTTGTTTTTTATTATAATGTAAGAATTTTCTTATTTTTAGTTCATTCTTTATAAAATAATCATAATTATGCTACTTGCCTGTCTATGTATGTGGATATAAATACTGTCTTAATTACTGTTCTATTGCTGTGAAGAGACACTGTGAGCAAGGCAGCTCTTATAAAAGAAAGCATTTAACTGGGGGCTTTCTTACAATTTCAGAGGGTTAGTTCATTATTATGGTGGAGAGCATGGTGGCAGGCATGGTAGGCATGGCAGGCATGGTGCTGGAAAAGTAGTTGAGAACTACATCTTGATCAACAGGCACAGAGAGAGAGAGAGATGGAGGGAGGGTGGGTGTGTGCGAGGGAGACGAAGCTTGGCATGGGTTTTTGACACTTAAGAGTCCACTCTCAGTGACTTATTTCTTCAGTAAGGCTACATACACCTTTTAATCTTTCTGATCTTATCAAAGAGTTCTACTCCCTGGTGACTAACCATTTAAATATCTGCACTTTTGGGTTCATCTTACTCAAACTAGGACAAACACATATCTATATGCATATTTATCTACACAATTGACCATGTCTGTTCATAGCTTGACATTTTATTATAATTTTTCCCGAACATGTGATGGCAAGAGATCATTTAACTTTTCACATGCTATCTAAAGGAAGCATGTGACTAGGAAGATTATTATCCTGTTGAATATTGGTGAATACACAGAGGTGATGGAAATTATGAAGATTTATTTAATATATAATTATAATATTAAGCACTAACTTTGAGCAAAAATCTAGATGAATATTAATAATATATTCATTATCCATTATATTATTTGCAATAACATACCATTAATGATGCATTAATTAATACAATTAATTAAAATTTAATTAAAACATAATTATTAGGTATTATATTGTTTATGCAATATATGTGTCTATATAATAATTATTGATTATTATTAATGATGACTAGTAAGTATATAGATGATTAATACTCCTTATTAAAGTAGATTTTTTTTACTATGATCTTTAATAGCAATCATGCCTCTCTCAGTACTACTCTTTTAATTTGTTTTTGAAAGAGGTTATGTAACCCTGGCCATTCTGTAACTTGCTATGTAGACCATAAGTAGACCTCAAACTCACAGAGATTTGCTTACCTTGATTGTAAAATCAAGGCATTGCTAATGTGAACCATGGTCTTCTATTTAGATAGAAATATGTACAAACATTTCATTTGTTATTTACTTGCAATCCCAGTGAAAGACATAAAAAGTAACTTTAAAACCTCGTTAATTCACCTTTTAATGTTTTACGTGATTTCTGTTGGAGTTTTATGAATCTTTGATTCTAAGTTTAACTGTTGATCTCTTTTAGGCCTTTAGATGTTCTGAAAAAATATCAGTAATGGATCAAAGGAAGAATGACAGCATTGTCCCCAGTATCACTCAATTAGAAGATTTTCTTACAGAACACAATTCCAATGTTGTTTGGCTTCTTGTTGGTAAGTAGAATATATTTTAAAAAGTTATTTTGTTGTGTTTTCTTCCAAGTATTAACAACTGTCAGATTTTAGGCAGTGGTGGCTCAACCTGAAATGCTAGAGTAGCATTCATTTATCTTTAGGAAGGGGGATTTTATATATGTCTTTTGATTATTTCCTCTGGAATGGAAACTACTCTGTATTGTTTTTGTTTTTCTTAGGCTGCTAAGTTATCTGACTTATGAGAGCTGGGGGAGAGAAAAGGCATTGATTATGCTGAGCTTATTTTTCCTGTTTTAAATTACTTTCCCCACCCCTATTCCAACACATACACAAACATTTTTAATATAAGCTTAATAAACGTTCATTGTAAATAATATTTTGTAGTGAAATAACATATATTTAATACTTTATTTTAATTTCTTTTTTTCTCCATTCGGAAAAATGGTTGTGGTTTATTCTATTTATTACTTTTTTTGTGTAATGGTCTAGAAGTTTTCTCGGTATATGCAGATAGTTCAAAACAGTGCTAATTAAATGGAAGAGAAGGGAGAGAGAGGGAAGAAATGAAGGAATGAATATGAAGGAAAAGGAAGATGTATAAAATAATATTAATGAATAAAGAGATTATTGAAGGCTGTTATTCTTGCACAAGTTGATGTGAAATCGTGCTGTTTGAGTTGGATTTTGGTGTAGGAGCCCCAGATGTAGAAGGGAAATTACGAAGGGTAGAAAGGAAAAGGAGACATACTGATATTTTTCAGCATACTTGGTTTACTGAATATAATAGGAAGTTTGTATGTGTTGTTTCAGTGCTCAAAGCAGTTTTATGAAGATAGGTTTTAATTTTCTCATTTTAATAATAGCATGGATTACGTGCTATGGATTACATAGCAGTGTTTACTAAATGCATGATTTTGCGTCTATATGACTTGATGCCATATGCTATAAGGCAGGAATATGGGCAGAGGTGATGAATATCCTGAAGGAATAATGATGCTTCATAACATGTAGGTAGGACTGAATTACAACTTAGAGTTCTATAGTTTCTATTCGACAAAAGAAAGTTACTGTAAATTATTAATAAAATCCAAAAAAATGAAACAAAGCTATTGCTTTGTTTTTAAAAACTGTAGCATTTTGAACAAAGTGAAGATCTTACTATGATGTTGGTAGGTCACATTTTAACCTGCTACACATTACTTTTTCCTCACTTAGAAAGCAATTATACATTTAAAATAAAGGTCAATTCATTATAAAAACAATGGTTTTTCTATTTTTCCTTTTGTGTATTGATGAACAGGGTATTTAAAAAATACAATTTTAAAAAATATAAATTTTAGATGACAACTTTTCATGACTAGTTAAGTTTAGGCTATGATTTATTTCTACCATAATCAGTGACATTTTTAAAAAGTAGGTTATTGTCACAACAGTTACTACAAATATTTAGGAGAGGGTAGCCTCTTAGTTAGGATTTCTGTTGCTGTGAAGAGACATGGCAGCTCTTAGAAAGGAAAACATTCAGTTGGGGCTGGTTTATAGTTTCCTGCTATAATGGCAGGAAACATGGCAGTACTTAGGCAGACCTGAGGAAGGAGCTGAGAGATCAACATCTTGAACTGCAGGCAGCAGGAAGTAAACTGAGGCACACTTCCTCCAACAGTACCACACCTGCTCCAGCTAGGCTATACCTCCTAGTAGTATCTGTCACTCCCTATGAGTTTATGGGAGCTAGTTATATTCACATGACCGCAGGTAGGCTATTTAATGTTTCTTTGACAAAATTTCTTGGATTCTATTTCTTTTCTTAGTATGTGTTTATGCACATTTGTATTGGTGTATGTGTGTGATGTACATACATTTGTGAAGACAGAGTCTTTCAGTAAACTTGAAGCTCATTGCTTTCACTAAGCTTGCTGGCCAGTGAACTCTGGGGATTGCGCTATCTCTGGCTTCTGCTTCCTAGGTCTTTTCTACAGGTTGCATGTGCCGAGCCCAATTTTATGTGAGTGCTGGTGATTCAAAATCAGGTCCTTATGCATGCACTGTACCAACTGAGCCATTTCCTCAGCTCCTGTTACTTTTTTAACAGTAGAGATTGTTGATTAAAAAAACAATGATTTTTCTCTAAGTTGAAAAAAAAACCAAGAGGCATGGCTAAGGTAGTAACTCTGGTATCTGTGACCTAACCAGGAATGGTATGGTTGTGGTGCAGCAGCCCTTGAGCTGCTCACCTGTCCCTGGAGCTGATTTATTCCTTAACTGGCTCATTGTACCAGACTTCTGCTGAGCGGGGCACAGCTGGGAGGAGTGAATCTTCATAGACTTAGAATCTGTGGGGGAATAAACTGGGTACGGATGGAATGCAGCTATCCAACAGGCCAGTGATGGAAGAACAACACTAGTTTGAATAATGAAGGAGCAAAAGAAAATTGAAAACAAATCTTTGGGTCTTGAAAAGGAGGAGATAGCATCATGAGTGACTGCCTGGAGGAAGACCAGGCATGTGGGAAGCCACATACAGACTTTGTAACCCACCTATTTCTCTTTCCTTCTTGTTTATATATCGTCTAATTCAATTGAATGGACCAGTTTTGTTCTGCTCTGCTCTCCTTGTCCCTCTTTTTTTTTTCTTTTTTTCTTTTTTTTTTTTTTGGCTTTTCTTAAAAGCATAGATTGGCCAGGATTTCTGGATCTTCTTGCTTCAGTTTCCCAAGTGCTGGGGTGGCTTTAGGTTGTTTGATTACATTTCTTTATATTTTTCTCTTTTCATTTTGCTATCCAATGGAGCTGCTTTATCTCTTCCCCTTATCTTAACTATTACATCCTTTTATTCATTTTTCCTTCTTTTATTTTCTGTGTGCTGCTCTAATACTAATGACTAGTTTTACTTTCTTTCCATACTGTTCTTAGTCTCTAATACCTTGTTACATACTGTGCTTTTGTACTCATCCAAAATTTAGGGTTGGGCAGTTATTTTAATTGAAGATAATTCTGTTTTCATAATAGACTTGTCCTGAAATTAGTGGTTTGCTCTCAGAGATGAGTCAAGTCCAGTGGGGGAAAATGACACCTTCACCATATTATAACATAGTTCCACTTGAACACTGCAGATATTTGCGCTGAAGAAAATATGGTGGTTAAAAAAATATTCCAGCCAGTGAGTCATTCCAGATGCTTAAATCCCAACACAGAAATGCAAAAACAAAACAACAAAAACATTTAAAAAAAACAAGGCTATAACTATGCGCTTGAAAATTCCCAATTATGTAGTAATAGACTTCAATGAGAGCAAATTGGATGAAATTTCATGGAAGTCAAAAGAATATAAGGGCTGGGCTGTGGTGACGTATGCCTTTAATCCCAGCATTTGGGAGGCAGAGGCAGGCGGATCTCTGAGAGTTTGACGCCAGCCTGATTTACAGAGAGAGTGCCAGGACAGGCCCAAAGCTACACAGAGAAACTCCTCTGTCTCGAAAGTAATAATGATGATGATGTCCAGTGAAAGAAAAGAAGACATGAGTAAGCTGAATGAATTCAAGGAGCACAAACAGTTGAATGAAATAAGGAAGGTAATACAGAGAGATAAGATAGAGGAATTCAGTAGAGACATAGGAGTGCTGAAAATGAATCAATTTGAAATTTTGAAAATGAAAATGTCAATAGGTCAAAATAAAAAACTTACGGAAAGCCGGGCGGTGGTGGCTCACGCCTTTAATCCCAGCACTCGGGAGGCAGAGGCAGGCGGATCTCTGTGAGTTCGAGACCAGCCTGGTCTACAGAGCTAGTTCCAGGACAGGCTCCAAAACCACAGAGAAACCCGGTCTCGAAAAACCAAAAAAAAAAAAAAAAAAAAAAAAACCAAAAACTTAGGGAAAACCTCACTAATAAAATAGATCAAATGGAAATTGAATTCCAGGTCTTGAAGACATGATAGACAAATTGGAATATTCAGAGGATAATCAAGGTGAAATAGTAAGACAAAAAAAACATACAGGATTTATGGAATACAATTGAGAGGACACATTTGGGAATCATGGCAGAGAAGAGGAGCAGAGCATATACAGAACAAAGAAGAATGTTGACAGCTGTAAGAGGCACCAGTTTACATGTAAAGGCAAAAACTTAGAATAATTGCTAATTTAGTTTTCTTAACCAAAACTTAAAGCAGAGGCATGGAACAATACCTTTCAAGTTCTTTAAGCATTGCACTTTAATCTGATTAGAATCTACATTTAAAATATTTATTTATTTAGGCAAATAACTGAAGAAAAAAGGTTATATAAGAAAGAACCCATGATTTTACAATTCCAAGTATTAAATTGTTAAAATACAGATTACTATATGAAAGTAAATCTTCGCTGATTTGTTTTCCCTCTGAACAGCTACCATTTTGTCTTGTGGATGGATTATTTATCTCACCTACTATAATTCTCGGAATGTTGGTCTTATTTTAACACTGGTCCTTAATAGATTGTATAAACATGGCTATATCCATATTGGTAAGTGTGTTTAACACTATATTTTTTCTTTTACATTATAATGAGATAATATGTTATAAATTTATATTTTGTAAACAAATAGTAGTTTTAGAACATCATTTGGTTCAGTAGTTTGAAGTAATTCATCTATTTGGCCTTTCTGGTAACATTCCTTAGATAGTAATAAACTGCCATTTGGTTACTTTTACGTACCATATTGTCTTTGCTTAAAGTGTTTCTATAGTAACTTTTTGGCTTTTTTTTTTCTTAAAAAATATGCTTATAAAAATATTTGAAAAACAAAATATTTAAATTGAGTTTCCTTAAAGTTTGTCTTGTATTTGAATATTAATATAGATGTCCCCCTTTTATAAAGTTGTTATTTTAAAAATTTATAAGTTGAGATAATTTTGTGTATTTCATTTGTGGCTACTTTTAGTCGACTTCTTATTGTCAGAAGAAATTTTGCATGAGGGTGGGCGTTTGCATTACGAAAGCATGTTCCTTGGGAAGAAGCCCAGTAGTTAATTGGGTGGGATGGGACGAGGGTGGCTGGATAGAGCCACTCCAGCATGCCTCATATGAAAAAACTTATTAATGAGCACAAGTAAACCTTCTCTGAAGCATAAATTGTCTTCTGTTAATTAGGAAAAATGACTGATGCAGACAGATTAATGAGAAAAATGATGAGTTAGGTATTGTTTGTGTATATGTAGTGGCTGTTTTTAATTAAAGGATCTACCTATATGGAACAGTTATAAAAATGTTTATTTAGTAGTTCAGCCCATACTGATAATTTTAGCCCTTTTTGTTTCATTGGGGAAGGAAAAATGAGAGATTTATAAGACTTGTGAGTATATGGAGAAGGGAATGGAATAAGATGAATTATTTATTAATTTAAAGGTTTAAGATTAGTCTAAGCTCTAAATGCTCTACTATGTATTAAAAGAATTACTGGGGGCTGGAGAGATGGCTCAGAGGTTAAGAGCATTGCCTGCTCTTCCAAAGGTCCTGAGTTCAATTCCCAGCAACCACATGGTGGCTCACAACCATCTGTAATGGGGTCTGGTGCCCTCTTCTGGCCTTCGAGCATACACACAGACAGAATATTGTATACATAATAAATAAATAAATATTTAAAAAAAAAAGAATTACTGTAGTTACCATTGTTTTTTCTCTGTAACAGGTTCCTTCTCTTTCTCTGTTCTCTCTGGCAAAGTCATGGTTCGTGAAATATATTACATTACAGAAGATATGTCTATTAGGTAACAAGAAATGAAAAGAGATCCAAAAAAATGTGAACTATTATAAAAATGTTCTTAATATGGTTTTATTTAATATGATTTGTTTATTCAAATAAATCATAAATCAAAAGTTGTTTATTCAGCAATGTTTAAAATTATTTAGACCAACAAAATACTTCCTACCTAGCAGTTCATAGAAATGAATATTTTCATTTGATTTGTAGCTGGAAAATTGAACCATTGTGTTAGTTGACTATTCCAATTGTTGTTACATGGCATGCGCGTTAGGGCTATTGGTATGGCTCATCAGTTTTCTCAAGGTCAGCATGCAAGTATTGAGTACATATTAGCAACTATAATTTTGCTGTGAGAATATAAAACTAATCTAGTATAATAGGAAATAATAACACGATTAAATTGTTTTCTGTAAGCTTTGAAGAAAAGCTTACTCTATTTTTGTGTTTTTTCAAAATTTGTGACTTAGAAAAAAGTTTAGAGTGAGAGATACTATGATTGGCATTGCTTATATGTCATTTAAAACTTGGAAGCAACTTTTGTGGTAGCCTATAATATGTCTAAATCAAAGGAAAAGCTCAGAGAGGATCTTTTTAAGGTATGAAATCATAGGTAATTGATAGATAGGAAGGAGTATTTTAGAAATTTTTCCCTGAGTTTATTAACACCTTCTTTAAGATTTGACTTTTTAAATATGTTTTATGCATTAAAATGTTATTTAAAATATATTTTTTTCTGCACTTCATTTTCCTGTAAATATATTAGCATTATGTTTTACATAGTTAGAAGAGCCCAGTAATTTTTATGTGTTATACATGATAAATCTGTACAATTTTTATCAATTAAATGAACATTCTTTCTTAATTTGGAGTTAGGCAGTTCTTTATTTTTTTCCTGAAAGATGATGAAACAAGGATGAGCTAAGGAATGCTGGGTGTGGTGGGGAAGGTTTAGACAGAATGACCTGAAAGAATCAGTTCAAGGTCACTTTGGCTTCACAGCAATTTTGAGGTCTAAAAAATGAGTTCAGTAAATTGTTTTCTTGCTTTTGTAATCTGGTATAATTTGACTTCCCTCAGGATTCAAGATGGATTCATCATTTTTCGGTGGTGGAAAATGTATAACCCAAAGCAGAAACAACATGGTAAATTCTCTTTTTTATATGTTTCAAAGGTATTTAATCATATAATCATAATTTTCCTTTATATGTATTAAATACTTTGCATAATAGATAATTTTTAATAACTTGGCATTTACAAAGCTCTTATTTTATCTGTTGCTTAAATTAATCATTCATTTTGCTGTATTATCCAGTCATGTCCTCAGTATGCTCTGTCCATGTTTCTAGTATCTGTTGAATATGTGGACCTAACCTATTAGTATCTGAATAAAATGGCCCGCATCACTCTAATGTTTGTAAGACATCCACATTCTTGAGCTTCTCTTCACTAATACGTGCTGTGTCACCCAGTTTGGTCTCGACCTCATGGATACAAGAGATGTGTGTGCTCCTGCTTTTCTAGTAGCTGGGTCCTTAAGTGTGTGCCGCCACCTCATGTGATTGGTGGTGCTAACTGCTTGTCTGTTCACACTCATTACGTCTCTTGTTTGTTTTTTAACCAGTTGTTTTCTTCCTGTAGAGTACTTTAAGTTCCTTATATATTTTGTGTACAGTTTTTATCAGAGGACTTCTTTATCAGTTAATATGGTTTGAAAATATTTACTCCCAATGATTAGTTTGTACCTTCTGTTAATTATTCCCTTTATTATGAATATACTTTTATTTGGACATAATACAGTTGGTCTTTTTTACCTGTGTTTTTTGGGGTCAAGTTTAAATATCAGTACCTGGACCAGAGTGGTATGTAGTTTATTACTCTGTTATTGTTATTATTTTTTCCTAGTAGTTTTATGATTTGGGGTTTTAAAGTCTTCAGACCATTTTTGGTTGATTTTTGTGTATGTGGTTTTGAGATGAGGTCCTGTATGTGGATTTATAGTTGTCAGCACCATTTATTAAAGAGATTTGTTTTCCATTGTATGTTTTTGTTACTTTTGTTGAAAATCAATTTACTGTAGGTTCTTGGGTTCATTGGTAGACTCTTGTGTTTTGTTACTGTTCTAGGTGTCTCTCTTATGCCAGTTTTGTGCTGTTCTAGTGGTAATCACTTTGTATATAGTTAAACATGGAATATGTGAGCTATTACTAGCATTGTTTTTGTGCTGTGGTTTCCTTGACAGTTTGAATTCTTCTGTAATTCCACATGACATTTAGGATTATTTTTTCTTTAGCTGTTATCTTGATCAGTGTTCTATTGCTGTGAACACACACCATGACCATGACAACTCTTAAAAAGGAAAACATTTAATTGGGGCTGGTTTGCAGTACAGTTTCAAGTTTCACCATTATCATCATGGTGACACGCAGGCAGACATGATGCTAGAGTAGTAGCCAAGAGTCTGCATCCAGATATACAGGCATCAGGAAGAGAGGGACTTTGGACTTGGAATGATCTTTTTGAAACCTCAAAGCTAGAGACATACTTTCTCCAACAAGGCCCACCACCTACTAATGCTTTCAAATAGTGCTATTCACATTTATGAGCCTGTGAGGGGCTATTCTCATTTACAACACCACAGCTGTGAAAAGTGATACTGAATTTTGAGGGAATTATATCGACTCTGTAGATGGCTTTCATTAGTAAAATTTTAACAGTATTGTTTCTTCTAACCCATGAATATGGAATGTGTTTTCTCTTGGGTCTAGGACTTTAACTCCTTTAGTTAATTTAATCTTAAGTACTATATATATATATATATATATATATATATATATATATATAAATTTTTTTTTCTGGTAACTTGTTGAGATTGTTTGCCTGAAAAATTGCTGTTAGTATGGAGAAATGTTAATGATTTCCATATGTTGATTATCTTCAGTCTTGTAACTTTGCTGAATTCTATTTTTTTTTCAGTTTTAAGAGTTTTTGGTGAAATATTGAGGATTTTCTAACAAGACCATGTTGTCAGCAAACAATAATTTAATGACTTTATTTCCTATTGATACCTAATTTATTTCTTTTGTCTTAATTACTTAGACAAGGAACTACAACAATTTTGAAAAGACATGAGGGTAGGTAGGTGTTCATTGAGTCTTAGAGGAAAGAGTTCTACTTTTCACTATTGGTTAATGTTATATGTGAGCTTCTTATATATTCCATGTACTTTTTAAGGGAATTCTCTATTATGGAAGTTGATGTTCTTAGTAATGTGCTCACAGTCATATCTGTTGAAAGTCAAGTCATATGAAATAGAAAGGTAGAATGCACCGTTGAATCTATATATATTATTAGTCTTTCATGATTTGGGAATCAAAGTTTTAGAATAAAGTGCATAGAATAGTAAATAGGTTAGAATTTAGCACTGACAAAATCCAAGCACTATTAGTAGATTATGTAATTATTTTTAACATATAATAAGAGTGGACTATATTCTCTAGTAAGACTTTATAGCAAATATATGATTTCTTGCTGATTTATGGGCAGATTGATGTATGTGCTTTGACAATTATCCAGACAGTATAGGTGGTTGACATTCCTTGATGAAAATCTTAGAAGTCTAGCTAGAGTGTGGGCCTGAAAATAGTAGAAGCTACACAGACTTCCAAGGAGGTGATTTAAAGACTACATCTTGGAGCTGGGCTGTGGTTGTGTGCATGCCTTTAATCCTCAGCTCTCAGGGAGGCAGAGGTAGTTGGGTCTCTGTGAGTTCAAGGCCAGCGTGACCTACAGAGTAAGTTCCAAGACAGCCAGAGATACACAGAGAAACCCTGTCTCGAGAGGGAAAAAAAAAAAAAAAAAAGAAAGTGCCTCTTGGTAGGGCTAAGATTTCCATTAGAAATTAGAGTTGTTTGATTGGAAGAAAAGAGTGATGTTCACAAATCTTTTTTTTAACTTTCTTTTTATTTATTCTTTGTGTCTTTCACATCATGTGTCTTGATTCCATTCATTTCCCCCATTCCTTTGTATGTGCCCTCTGCTCTTGCAACTCCCACCCCCAAGATAAAATAAAATTTAAGAGAAAAAAAAAGGATAATAAAAAAGGAGAGACCAATCTCATCATGAAAGCTACAGTATGGCACAGTGAGTCATGCAGTAAATCCTTTTATCCATATATTTTCTTGGTTTGAGGCCTCTGGTTTCTGCTACACTATTGATGCCGGACCCTTTCTGGGACTTCTCTTGGCTATTCTGTTGTTGCCCTGTGTTGTAGAGATCCTGCATCTTTGGGTCTGCAGGACTGTTCCCTTTACTTGCTCCAGCAGATCATGGATGGGATACTTGTTGGGGTGGGCCAACTTATAACCCTCCTTCTGTGCCTGGGTAGTTGCAGGGTTGAGCAACTGGCGAGTTAGCTCTCCCCTGTCCTCACCACCAGAGTGCGCTCTCCAGCATTGCCCTAATTAGTTCACTACTGGCAGAAGTGAGCAAGGGGCAGGGCCAGTTCTCCAGCTTTCATGCCCTCAGGGTCGGCTCTCCACACCTACACCATTTCAGTCCACTCTACTGTGTTGCCCAGGTGAGGTGCAGGGGCCCCTCTCCTGGGTGCTGCAGCTGGTGAGGGGTAGGAACAGCTCTCCTACTCTTATGACCTCAGGGCCTGTTTTCTCCCTGGCACAGGTGGGGAGGAAGGGGACATCTCTTCCCCCATCCACACTACCATAGGGTCCACAAATCCTTTGTTATAGACGTTGGTTGGAATAATTTTATCCAGGAATACATTGAAATTTGTTGGTTGTTCAGGATTGTCTTAAAAAACAAAAGAAAAAAAAAGAGAAAAGAGACATTTAATGAATTTGATTTAAAATATTCTCTGTTATGAAATGAGTTATTTGCAAGAAATAGAGTCTGCAATAAATAAAGTCTCTGTTTTAGGATAATTGATTTTAAGTCATTCTTCTAGAAAATAATTAGCTAGCAGTACCAGTTGCATCTTAATGTGTTATATTGTTTAGATGAATATGGACCTGAATAATTAGTTAGGCATTTTTCTTGCCCAGAAGGGATTCTTATATTAAGAAGTGGACAGGATAATAAAGTATGCCCTTTTCTGTCATTTTGATGATTACATGTTTTAGTGTTATATCATTTAGTACTTTTAAAATTTTTTACAGCTAAATATTTGCTTTCATACATTAATATAACTGGCTAGGTAATTTAAGTTTCAATATTTAGAAACTTAGTTTCCAGTCTTCTTGAGGTTTCTATAATGAGCTTCAACTGTTAACTGTTTCAACTTGTATGAGAAGATGTGAGTAAAAGTGCCTAGACTAAAGCCAAAAATATAGTCACTGTTGAACACAGGCATACTGCTTTTATTACTACCGTACTATATTACATTATATCACATCACAGAATAAAAAACTGCTTCAAAAGCATAACTCAAAAGCTAATACTATTCACCCTCAGTGTGAGTAGAAGATTGGCTTCAGGACACCCCTCTTTCTTGTATGGGTAGTGAAGTTAAAGAATATTCAAGTATTTTACATAAAAACATATATGTACTTCATTTCTGGCTTATTCAAAATACTTGATTCAGTTTGCATGCTGTGTAAATAATCATTGTATTGTTCAAGGAATAAAGAGAAAAATCAGTATATGTTTAGTACAGGCACATGTAGTAATTTTTAGTATAGGCACATGTACAAATATTTGCAGTCATGGTTGGTTGAATCTACAGATGCATAGTTCATGAATACAGAGGTAATTGTATGTAACTTATATGACTAATAAAATGTTGATTTGCTAAGGAAGCTAATATTTATTGTGTATAACAGTCCATAGGTTGGTAGTATAGTTCTCATTTTATATGTGAATCAAACAAGGCATTTATAATTAAAATAGTAAAATACTTGTCTCTGGTCACCACATTAATAAAAAATATTATGTGGGGATCCATACCTTTATCTTTCTTACTGTTTATCTCCTTGTCTAGTTCTTGGAGACTCCACTACAAGTATCCTAGTTTAATTTTTAATTTTATTATTATTAATGTTTATAAAAGATGCTGTTGTTTGTGAATATGTATATGTTTGTGGAGATTGATGCTTTTGAAGGACTGCCTGTGTTTTGGAGGAGTGCTTGTGCTTTGTCTGTCTTTGAGTGGACATACCCCTCTTGGGAATATTCACCTTCTGATCTGTGTGGACTACTTTTGCAAGTGAGCTCTGTGTAGTTATCTCTGTGAAGGTCATACTGTCATTGTGCTGTTAGTTGTAGGCATGCATGTATGACTCTGTAAGAGTATGTACATGTGCGTGCTTGTATCGAAATATTTCTAAGTCTCTATGTGAGTGCCCCAATGTGTGGTGTACATCTTTGTATGTATTTGTCTCTTTAATAGGTATATTGTTTCTCTGTCTCTAAGGATATACTTTTAAATCACTTGCTGTAGCACGATTATTAAAAACCTAGAGACAAATATTGGGGTTCAACCTGAAGGTCAGAAAAGCAAAATAGCCAGCCACACTGGCTCTTACCTCTACCTCAGTCTGAAATGACATTCTTGCCTCTTGGAATCTCAGAATGACACTATGTCTGAGTGCTAGCTCCTCCTGTTTTAAAGTCTTCTCTAGGGCTGGGATTAAAGGTGAGCACCACTACTGCCTGGTTTCTATGGCAAACTAGTGTGGCTACTGGGATTAAAGGTGTGTGTTACACTGCCTGGTCTGTAAAGCTGACCAGTGGGGCTGTTTTACTCTCTGATGTTCAGGCAAACTTTATTGATTAAATACAAATGAAATATCACTACAACTGTGTCCATATGTGTGTCTGAGTAGGGATGAAAGATGGAGTGAGTGACTGTATAGAAGTTATAGAAGTTATAGAGTTATAGAAGGCTGGTGACATTGATAGAAAGGATCATGGACAGAGACCCTGAAGACCTGCAGGTTGTGTAAGTGTGAATATGAACCAGGAATTTGATTTAGTGTTAGAACGCTGACTGAAATATTGTCAGTGCAGTCAAAATAAGTAGAAACAATAGGACACAGAAAAATATAGAATGTGAACTCTGATAAATGTTTCTCTTTTCTAAAACTGAGGTCAAAATGTGTTTTTAAAACTAAAAACTTGCTATTTAATACTTTTCGAAAGTGATTTTTAGAAGGAAAAGATGATCTTTAGACTAATAATGGTTTAATGTGGCCTAAATTTTGTCTTATTTGAAATTTAGATCCATTACTATTTTTGATCAGTGATTTAAATATGAATTGAGTTCCTGCCTATATTCCAGGCATGTGATAGATGTTCAGGGATAAAATAAGTGAATGTAATGAGCTAACATTTCTTCTAATGGAGATCACCTTCTAGTAGGAGAAGTAATAAACATTGTAAAAAACCGGGGTATGAAAGAAGGAATCGGGATCTTACAGTGTCGTATTGTATACTTAGTACTTATGGGGGTTGTCAAATGTATTTAGAAATTAATAATTATCTTTATACCTTGGCATCCTTAATACATTAATGAAGCTGTGTTCTCATCAGTTGTATTGAAAGGAGATGATTTTTGCAGATTCTACAAGGTGGAGATGAAGTGAGAGCAGTTCTGCTTTATTTTATATAGTATTCATTTGTTTATTTATCACTGTTGATCCCATTAGGAATAAATCAGGTTCTGTAACTAATCCATTGGCCTTTGTAGCATAAACCTGATTGATGCTTAGGGCATTTGTGCTAAGGGATCATTACTAAACTGTTGGATAACTAAACCTGAAACCATGTGCCTTAGTGAGTTTAAAGGTGAATTGTTTATGACCTTGAAGAATTGTGTAATAATTTCTACGTGTACAACTCTATGTGTGAATGTAAAAATATTCTACATATATTTATTATGTTTTACTTATTAAGTATTCAAACAGAATAAGATCTCACTATTAACGTAGGATTTTTGCTTTCCTAGAAGTACGACTTGTAGGAAGATGCTCTGGTTTTTTGTTTTGTTTTGTACAAATGAACTCTTCTATACATTTAGCATTCTTCTAGATACTAGGAATTTACCAGTGAGTAAAATGGTCCCACTGTTCACTGAACTTCCTATATTCACGTTGGGAAGATTCAGATAATCAGCAAGTAATGAGGAAAATACAGAAATGAAAAAAAAAATAATATAAAACCAGGGCAAGTTGAATGTGGAGTACTTTTTGGTGAAGTTCCTCCTGGGAAATCAGGAGCCTCCATTGGCAGAGGAGAGTTAAAAGAGAACAGTTCAGCAACTAAGGGAGTATGTAACTTACTGTCTCAGGGAGAGCTTTCTTTACTTGGAGTTGGGGTAGAAAGCAGGATTACCATGTGAGAGTGTAGATTGTTTAGAACTTAGATATTTGAAAGGCCATATTGTTTTTCTGGGTCAGATAGGAAGATTAGAAAGTTTATGAATAGAGGATGAGATGTCTTGAGTTTTAAATAGCCTGGTCAATGTGCTAAGCACAAGCATGAGAAGCGCATAACGAAAGCACAGACTAGTTGGGAGACTGTTATAAGAAGTGCACAGAGATGGTGACTTGAGTCTGAGCATTAAAAAGTGGTTAGATTCTGGATGTTTAAGAAAAGCTGTCAGGATTGTCTGGTTATCTATGGGACATGAATGAACAGTCAAAACTTTTGACTTTTTCGTAATGGAAAAGACAGATTTGCTATTGATGAGGAATATTGGATTTGGATAGGGAAATCAGGTGTTGGTTAAGTCTTATTTCAGGAAAGTTGGAGACATTGAGGACTGCCCACTTACTCTGTGACCTTGGAGTATGGGGTGCACCATTGTTGATTACTAAGCAAAGGTTTAAACCTAATGCAAAATAGAGTTTGATTTACTTGTTTATTTAAAATTGGTAATTATGGTTTCTGGTTTCAAGAATTATACTTCATGTATATTAATAAAATTCCTTTTACTGTCAGTTTTAAGGATTTGATATGCAGCAAGGAAGAATGATGGAGTGGTTGATGTAATGAGCACTGTCTTAGCTCTTAGTTATGTGGTAAAACTGAAGAGCAGAGAATCTAGGCCAGAGAATAAATGACAGGAAATATCAGAGAACTACATAAATGACAGCTCATAGCTATCGAGTATCTGGAGTTAATATTACTTTATTTTTATTACCATTGATTTTTTTAAAGGACTGAATTTATTCTGCTTTCCCCAGTTGCCCTAGAAAATGATGAGAAAATACCTTAATTGAAGTAACATGATTACTATGTGAAAAATAAATATTAATGATTTGTTTTTCTTAGTTTTCTTTTAAAAATGTGAATGGCACTGTATTTTGTTAGTTGCAAATTTATTTTTTTTTTATTTTTTTTTTTTTTTTGAATACCAAAACTGAGGATTGTTCTGAGCCATTTTAGATGGTCTCTAACTTTAATAAACTTGTACAAGATATAATGTCAATTTTAGATAGGTGGGTACTTAACCTTTTTATAACAGAGCATTTGCTTGAGGATAAATGCACAAACTGATATGTAATGGTACAGTATTTTCATAGTAAGCATCACATATTCTTTACAAGAAACAGAACATGAAATACCATAGAAAAGTTCATGATAATATTTCCTAGTTTTGTCTGAGCTATCAAGGGTCACATCACTAGCTGCATAGGTTAAGAACAGTTGCAAATTTATATTTGCTTACACTTTTGAACATTACAATTTTGCAAGAAACATGAAAAAAGTAGTTTTGATGAAATTTGGTATCTTCAGAAAGGTTAGACACTTCTTATTTTAATTTGGCATAGCAACTTCATCTACTACTAAGATGAAAGTTAGTAAGTTTTTCACTCATTTTTAAAAGTTAAGGGTATTTTTGAACTGACTATCCAATTTTAAAGAATATTCAGTAGAATCTGTTAGATAGAAGTGGAAAATAGACTAAGATTACAAAAGATGTTACAAAAATGTAACATTTTATTTTAGAACAAAAGAAATCCTAGGTAAATTTCTCCTGCTATGGTTAACATGAGATTGATGACTTGAAACTTCCTCTGTAGAAGCAAATGTCCTCTCTCTTATAAGTAAGTTTGTTTTACTTTGTGAGAAAAGATTTGACAAAAATATTTTGATTAAAATTCTTGAAAAGTTGATTGAAACCTTTCTTTTCATTATTCTCTTTCTTGCACTTATTTATTTATTTATCTATTTATTTATTTATTTTGCTGGCATGCGTCTTTAGATCCAAAGGCAGAAACCAGATTATATATCACAGTTAATGACTTTGAATTTCATGTCTACAATCGTTCGGATCTTTATGGACGTCTTCAAGAGTTGTTTGGTTTGGAACCAACTATAATTCCACCCAAGAAGGATGATGATAAGACAAGGGAAAATGGAAGAACAAGAACTCAATCCAAAATCGAAAGGTTGTAAAATAAAAACTTGTATTTTATTAATTTACAGTATTTAAATTCTTTTTAGTAGAATATCATCAACAATGTTCACCTAAACAGAATCTTATCCCTTTGTGTTTTTTTTTTAATATTTATTTATTTAACCTGCATGCCTGCGTGCGCGCACACACACACACCAGAAGAGGGCACCAGATCTCATTATAGATGGTTATGAGCTACCATGTGGTTGCTGGGAATTGAACTCAGGACCTCTTTAAAGAGCAGCCAGTGCTCCTAACCTCTGAGCCATCTCTCCAGCCCTTATCCCTTTGTTTTTATAGCTATATAATCTTTTAAAAATTAAACTAATGGAAGATTAGTTTTTATAAAAAGTTCCATCTCTTAACATGTTAGTCCATTTTCATAGACTATTATATAATTTGCCTTTTATCCTTTTAATATGTGTACATAAACACACACCATATTTATATGTTCAAAGTACACATGTAAGTATTGTGTTCTTTGTGTTTCTTAAAATTACATGTGACCTCTTGTGTAACTTCTTTCTTCTGTTCTGTTCTGTTCTGTTCTGTTTTGTTCTTTCTTCTTGGTGGTGCTAGGGATTGAACCCAGGCCTTGCCCATTCTAAGTGAGCAATCTATCACTGAGCTAATTCCCTGTAATCTGCTCGTTATCTGTAAATATATATTTAAATCTTTCTGTATCTGTATACTTTAAATATATGACAATTTTACAAAGGAAAATAGAATAATCTGTATTTGCCATAAAATATGTATCATTATCACTTATCTTTGTGTGTGTGTGTGTGTGTGTGTGTGTGTATATATATATATATATATATATATATGTTGTTGAAAGGGCAAGAGACAGAACAGGAACACATCAATAAAAGGAAATCTATTAATAGAAAAAGAAATATCTTTAAGAAGGCGCTTATAAAATAATAGAGTCAACACAGTGTTCAATGCGTAGTAATTTATTATGAGTCTTGGAAAATAAGCCACAATTAGAAAATGATTGGGAAATGAAATGACTTGTGTACCCTTTCTAGAGATATTAAAGTTACTTAAATTAAAAGTTTTATTCAGGAGTTCTTTTTAAAATCAAACTATTATTTTCAAATGAAGCTCATTATATTTTTAACTTACTGTTATGTTTTAGACACAGATTCTCCTTTTATTTATTTTTTAATTTGAAAATTGTTCCATTGTATGAAATATTAACCCCTTTTTTTATAAAAGGAAATCTTATTATTTGCAACAAAATAGATATTATGAAATAAGCCAAGCCTAGAAAGGCAATCTAGCATAATCTTGTTTATATGTGGAGTTTAAAATAATTGAGCTCACCTGGGCTTAAGGGACAAATGTGAATGTGAGATCAGCTACATAGTAAGAATGAAATGAAATCTATGCCCTGGCAATGCTGAAGCAGGCATGGTCAGCCCGTATATGGCGGTTCTGTTGAACTCGTCCTTATTGGGTTTCATGATCTAAGTTGATGAGAATGACTGACCAGGTCTCTTCCTCAAGAGGACACCAGATCTCATTACAGATTGTTGTGAACCACCAAGTGGTTGCTGGAAATTGAACTCAGGACCCTTGGAAGAGCAGGCAGCGCTCTTAACCTTAAATCTTTGAGAAGTTCCTTTTTTTTCCCCACCAAAAATACATAGTAAGACCCTTTCTCAAAACAAACAAACAAACAAAAAAACGGAACTTGTCAAAGAATTAATAAAAATACTCTTAAAAACATGTTTAAAAAAAAAAGGAAACCAACAACATAGATCTCTTCTCCCCCAATCTTAAACTCAAAGAAATAGAGTAGAATTGTGGTTACCAGGGGCCAGAGGTGATGAGAATTAATACTGACTTTATACCTTGATTACATAAATCACATGGCTGATTAACTTTGTTGTGTTACAAAGTGGGGTGATAAAATGAGTATCACAGTACAATAATTGTGTCATATTCTACTCTGGAGTGTTATTATAGAAAGATGGTATTTCATTATAGCTTGTAAAAAAGTATGAAAAACTACATGCCAAAAGATACTTTTAGGCATGTTACTTAATATCCCTAATAAATACCTAATAATATAGCTAATAAACATGTTTATTGTTTTGTTTACTTGAATACTCATTAGATAGTTTTGGAAAATGCAGTTGGCATGATGTGTGTATGTTATAAGGAAGTTTAATTTTATACCCTTAAGTTTTTCTTCATGTAAGTTTTATTTTTCTCATCAGAGTTAAAGTAAAAACAGAGTCTCAAGACCCCACATCTTCGTGGAGATCACTTATCCCAGTTATTAAGGTCAATGTGAGCACAGTAAGTAAATTATGTTTAAGTCAATGTTTGACACATTAACCCATAGAACTTAATATTATTTGCAAATACAAAGTCCATATAAGAAAATAAAAGTTTTTTGCACATTTTAGTTCCTATTTCTTTAGGGTATGAATGAACTGTTTTAACACCAGCTGTGTATTTAGGTGCTTATTAAACCTGAAGGACTGTTTACAAGTGGTTAAGTTGCTCTAAACTTATCTTTATTTTCTTTGAATATTGATTTAAATAAATGATAATTATTTTAAATAATGATTTAAATAGCATATACAGCTAAAATGGAATCAGTTATTGCTTGAGAATGTTGGTTATTAGGTCAGCTAAGGAAAAACAATGACTATGCTGGTATAGTATCTCTTTTATATTTTTAGGGACGTTTGGCCTTTGGGAACCATTACCAACCTCAGACTCTGTGCATCAACTTTGATGATGCTTTCTTAACTTACACTACAAAACCACCTTCAAGTCATCTTGACCAGTTCATGCACATTGTGAAAGGAAAGCTTGAAAATGTTCGAGTAATGCTTGTTCCTAGTCCAAGATATGTTGGTCTTCAAAACGATGAGTAAGAAAACATCATAAAAATAGTAACTTCTTTGTAGCTAGTATAAGGAGCCTGTAGTATCCTTCTCATTTCTGTAGTAGAAGTTGTACAGCAATCACATATATCTTCAGTCTGTTAGAGCTTTTGTGTGAAAAGTAATAGGTATACTTTTCAATGTGTTTCTGTATGATTATAATGATAATTTTTTTACTTTCTCATTTATTTTGGATTAAATTAACCTCTGATATTTATGTTAGGACATGCTCATTAAAGGTGTATTTTTGTATCTAGAAGGCTAGGATAAGTAATAAATTGAAGGGATTAATTACAACTCTCTCTTGGGAAAATTGGTTAAGGTAGAGTGGTCCAATTTTGAGATAGCCACTTGACTTTTCCTATCTAGCTTTTCATCTTCTTCCTGTGCTCAAATAGCTGTTTTATTTAGAAGAACATTACATTATACTCATCAGTATGGTGAGACGTTTATGCAGAAATAGACTAGACCCTGAGGAAACAGCCCTTTATTAACTCCTGCCAGACACCAAGTCACCTGTTTTTAGAATAACAGTCCCCAATCTTTCTCAGTCTCTTTTATTTTTATGATAAGAACTCTTGCTGAAGTTGTATAATTTTAAGTATATACATAGAAAATTTATATTGTAATATTTCAGCTTTTTCTTATATCAGCAATGTAAGTTTTTAATGAAATTATGAAAAGCAAATTTTAATTCTTGGCTGACACTCAACTAAAATTTCCAGGATTGGCTAGCATGGTAGAAAGGGTTTCCTCTGTATGATTTCCAAGTGGCTATGTGTCCATTTGGTTTTACTTTTAATTATTGTTGTATTTAGCCTCTGTTTTAAATAGATTTATCTCATTCAAAACCTAAAGTGAGGACTATAAGCCAATTTTTCATTTTCCTGAACTAATTTATCAATAGATTTCAGGGTCATTTTTATCACTTAACCTGATATAGTATACAACTAGACAACAACAGTAACTTGTTACATTTGTTACGGTATTTGTGTGAAATTTTTTTTTTTAAATATACAATCTCTTGCACCCTTGCACCCAGGAGAGTTGGGGGCCAGCCTGGCCTACAAGAGCTAGTTCCAGGACAGAGGGACAGACTCCAAAGTTACAGAGAAACCCTGTTTCAAAAAACCAAACCAAACCAAAAAGATACAATCTGTCATGTACTTCGTAGTTTATCTGCCCCCCCCCTTTTCCTCTTCACTCTTAACTGTTGTTCAATAGAGTGCTGAGCATTTTATAGTCTAAGATGTATTTATTAATTTGTTGTGTTTCACACTTGTTCTCGTAGACCACCGAGACTCATGGGAGAGGGTTTTGTGGTGATGCAGTCAAATGATGTTGACATCTACTATTACATGGATGAGCCAGGTGTGTCCTCTTTGAAAGTGTGTCTCAGAGGACTGCTTCTGCTTTTTCTGGGAAATGCGCTTGTATGCATATTTCAAAATTCTGAAAGTTAGCATCAGTAAATGTTTAACACGACAGAGTGTCAAATTCCAAAAAAAGGTATCATGTCTTAAGAGTTGAGTATTGCATTACTGTTTTGTAGACTAATCTTTCCTACAAATGCATTTCATAGATGTACTCAAAAATTGTAAACAAATAACCCCAAGAAAAACCTCGGGATATGTGTTAACAGGGTAGTTTGTCTTAACTTAGAGGGAAAAAAAATTACAATTTATTACATTTTGATTTCACAACATAAAAATTGAGACTTAGCTACTCTCATTGTTTGATAGATGGCTTCCATTTGAGAAAAGTTCCTAATGTTGGATTGTTTGAGCTCTTTTATCATGCTTCTGTTCTTTTTGCCTCCCAGTGGTTTGTGTGGTCAGTGTTTTCAGTACAGGACCAGGATCCTTGTCCCTTTGTCATGACATTGTAGAAGCAATAGTATTCAGAAGTTACTGCCACACATTGTGGTCCAACAGAAAATGTCAATTCTCAAAAGAATTCCTTGTTGAAACCATAAAAAATATCAATTTTATTACCTTTTTAGCCTTAATAGTCTTTGCACTTGGTATGATGAACTGGGAAGGAAGTGTCATGGAGCACTTGTGCTATAAGAGTTCAGAAAAAGTACCCACTTGATTAAGTCATAAGCCTGCTCGCTTTTCTTCATGGAACACTGATTTTACTTGAAAGAATAATTCAAGGCAAACCATATAGTTTTTCATGTGAAAATAATTTTGGAAACTTTGGTGCTGTATGACAGCATCCCAGTATTCACAGCTTTTCTAATGAAACTGTGAGTGATAATAACATGTGGTTTTAGGAAAAGTTTAAGAATTAATTTGCCAATTTTTATAAAAATGAACATAATGAACCACTGTTTTCCAAATAATCAGTACATAATTTTACAGAGACATGCATGGACAAAAGATTCACTCAGAATACAAGAGAGAGCAGTAGATTTTAACATGAGACAGTTTGAAAATTTTAATAATGTGTTTCATTACTACACTGTAATCTTTTGAAGTGTCATTTGTTGAATTTTGCTCTAGTACACACACACACACACACACACACACACATATGGGCTGTTGAAATGTTTCTTCCTTTTCTATCTACACTGAAGGCGAGATTGCTTCAGACTCTTTTAACAATATTATCTAGTGTAGAGTGGCTATGAGAATCTGTTTTCTGTTTGTCTGGACACTGATACCTGCTGATGTGAAGAGCAATACAAAAAGTTCTCACTAAATTGTTTTGGAAGTTACAGTTTTTTTTTTATTTTTTCTTGAGGTGAAAACTTAAGTTTAATTAGTTAGTTTTTATTTATTTATACTTTTAAAAAGTTATTCTTTATGTAAATAAACAGTAAGTTTATTGTTTAAATAAAACCTTAAAATCATGGAATTTTAATTTTGAATATAATAAATTTGATATATAATATACAAACAAAACAAAAACCACCAACCTCTCTGGAACTTTTAAATTTTTAGTTGTAAGGTTATGTGAGATTAAAATATTTGAACTGCTAATGTAAGGAAACTTCTTAAAGGTGGTTTTAACTAATTGCTTTCTATATTTTGGAACGTAGGACTTGTTCCAGAAGAAACAGAAGAGAATCTAGAAGGAGAAATAAGCAGTGAAGATTGCAAATTACAAGACTTACCTCCATGCTGGGGACTAGATATTGTTTGTGGTAAAGGAACAGATTTTAATTATGGACCCTGGGCTGACAGACAGAGGTATTTGAGTAAATTATATTTCTAATAGTTTTTTTTAAGTATATTGAGATTTTATTTTAGTTTTTATTGACTAGCTTAAGGTTTGAAAACATCTTTATTATTTTTTAATTATGTGTATTCATGTGTGTCTGTATGCTAATGTATCCATATGCATTCAGGTATGTGCACCTGAGCTCAGGTACCCATGGAGGCCAGAGGATCTCCTGGAGCAGGAGTTACAGTCATTTGTAAGATGCTTGGTATAGGTGCCAAGAACCAAACTCAGGTCCTCTGGAAGAGCATCAAGTGCTCTTAACAGCTGAATCATCACTCTAGCTCCCATTACTTAATTTTTGAAAACTATTATGTTGTAGCAAAGTAAGTTTTTACTAAACACTTGATCCAGTTAATAATTTGTTTGTGGAGAAACCACAAACTCTAGTGAGCAGCCTACTTACTGGTTTCTTTGTTTTATTTTTATATTTAATTTATGATTTATTTACTGACCTTCTGTGAGTCAGGGATTTTGGGAATATAGATTAAGAAATGAAAGACTGCAATAGCTTTAGTAAGCCATGATAAGTGAGGAAGGCTTATCATGACAGGCTCTAAAAGACAGTAGCAGTTTCTGAGGATTAAATGGCAAAGCATTGCTGGGATATTGCCTCAGCAGCAGAAACTTGTTTAATCAAGTTCTGGAGTTCAAGAGTCACACTTGGAGGTATTAGCAATATTGGTCCTTTTTGAGCATCATGAGAGGTGGATGTGTCCCAGCCCCTTCTTGGAGCTAAGGCAACGTGTGTTGGCTCCTCTTTTGACATGCCCTGTCTTATAGTCTGTTGATCTCTTTTTTTGAGAAGCACACCAGCCATACAGGATTAGGGTATTTTCTGATGACCCTTCACAAACTCATCTTTAAAGTCCCTGTCACCAAATACAGCCATGTGTTAAAGGATTTAAACTTAGGATTTAAACATGAAATTTTAGGGAACAGTTTGGCTTGTAACAAGCTGTTAGCATTAAAGATTAGCACAGTGAATAAAGAAGGCCTTATTAGAGGGAATGTGAGTATGGTTTATGAAAGATAAGCAGAAGTTTGCAAGGTGAAAGAAGGGGGTATGACTAATCAAGGAAAGATGAATAAGGACAGTAAAAAATTTCCCTGAAGGTCTTGTAGGTAGTTCAGAGTTCTGTACTAAAGAGACATGGCAGGTACAGTGATTCATGCCTGTCATTTCAGCATGCCAGAGGGGTCTGTGTAGGAGAATTGTGAGGTAGAGGCCAACCTGAGTTATGAAGTGAGACCCCTCCCTCAACCTAGAAAGCCAGGGGCTGAGGCTTTAAATAAATGTTAGAATGCTTGCCTACCTAATGTGCAAGGCCTTAGGGAAAGAATAAATTAATAGATAAATGCAGGTATGGGTTTCATAGTAATGAGGAGTACCAGAAAGGCTTTGTTTGCCTATGTGTTCGTTTTGAGGTGGGGCTGTTGTTCAACCTGGTCTTAAACTCTGGGTTCAACTGATCCTTTTGCTTTAGTGTCCTGAGTAACTATATATACTCTTCAGTATCATACTTGCTTACCTGGAAGGTTTTTTAAACTAAACTAGTCTTCCATTTTAAAATAACTTATTTATAATATATTATGACCAATTTCCTACTTCTGAAGAATTTAGGAGACATTTAGCACTGATTATTAGGGGACATTGAGAAATTAGAGTAGACACTGGGTGGTGGTGGCTCACACCTTTAATCTCAGCACTTGGGAGACAGAGGCAGGTGGATCTTAGTGAGTTTGAGGCCAGCCTGGTCTACAGAGCAAATTCCAGGACTGTTAGATAGAGAAACCTTATTTCTGTGGGGGGTGGGGGTGAGTGAGAGAGAGAAATTGGAGTAGACATTACTTAGAATTAGGCTAGTTTTGTACTTATGATCTAGTTTTCTTGAAAAAAGAGAGATAAGCTAAGTCCCTCAGTGAATCAGGTATTTTTAACCTGTTGATGGAGTGCTGAAATTAATTCTTGATACATTGGCTTTTTTTAACTTTTTACTTTCAAATGAGTTCCCTACCTAGTACTGTTGGAAAAATTACACACTGTCAAGTAATATGGTCTTTCTTCTTTTTAAAAAATGGTATTAGAGATAAAACCAGGATCCAACATATTCTAGGCAAGTATTCTCAGCATATTTTTTTGTTATTTTTTTACTTTTATCATTTTCCCATCTGCTCACATCCTTTCTCTGCTCTAGCAGCCTCCCCTCAAAAGAAAACCAAATTTAAAAGAAAACCCAAACCAGACAAAACAAAAAAGCAAAACAAAATAAAAACAACAATAACAAAAAAGTAGAAGAATCTTGTTGTGGAAGCCGTAGTGTGACCTGTTGAGTCACACAGTTTACCCTTTAGTCCATTCTACTCTACTTACAAGTGTTCTTGCCAAGTGCTATTGATCTGGCTTGAGGCCTCTGGCTTCTACTGTGCCACAGATAATGGGCTCTCGCTGGAGCTCCTCTTGGATGTCCTGTTGTTATCCTATGTTGTGGAGATCCTGCAGTTTTGGATCGGTAGATTTGTCCCCTTCACATGCTCACACAGTTCACAGACAAGGTGAATGTTGGGGTGGGCCAACTCAACCCTGGTTCTGGGCCTGGGTGTTAGCTCCTCCCTAGCTTTTCCTCATCAACACTACCTGGGTGAGTGCTCCAGCACTGCCTCAGCTGGCTCACCCAGTGCAGCCTGCAGCAAGAAGCAGGACTAGTTCTGCTCTCAGGTTCCTCATATTTGGCTCACCTACACTCACATCACCAGGGCCAGCTCTATTGTTTTAGCCAGACTAGGTGCAGGGTCCTTTCTCTCAATTGCTGTAGGGGCCGCACAAGGGGCGGGGTCAGTTCTCCTACTGTGGCACCCTTAGGGCTGACTCACCTGCTCCCCTCCTTCCCCCAACAACAGGGTTAGCTTTAGTGTGCTACCCTGGCAGGGTTCAGGGCCAGTTCCCCTGTGTGCTACAGCTGGTGAGGGGCAGGGCTAGTTCTCTCACCCATGTACCCTGGGACCAACTCTCATCTACAGGCCTCTTCATGGTTCTCAGTGGCCACAGGAGTCACAGACATCAACACAGGCCCCCTTCATGGCTACTTCAGGGCCTCAGACCCAGAACTGGCCTTTGGCAGTAGCCCAGGCTCAATCATCACCTTAGACTTGGGTGACTAACAGGCTATTCACGTCAGCCTGTTCCTTACCATGCTCACCTCTTCAGATCCACCTCTAAACATGGCCCCTTGAACCATTCTGCCTTTTCCATTTTCCCACCATGTACTCATTATAATAGTGCCCATTCACTCTGTGCCAGGGCTCTTGATTGGGTTACAGGTGGGCACTTGGTTGAGTCTTGCCTGCCTTAGCCACAAGGCTTGGCACGGAGCTGTTGCTTTTCTTTTCTCACATGGCTGGGCCTAGGAACCCTCAGGTAGTGCTTGGTGTGATGGTGCCTGACCAAGAAATCTGGGAGGAGCCACTAGCTCAGGCCTGGAATGGGCCGAACACTTCTGCTTGATTGTTCATTATATACTTTTCATGTTAATATTTCAGGTATATTGAAATAACATGCCTCAGTATATCATTGTTGGACAGTTGTTCAAAATCTGGATTAATTTTTTGAAAACCTTGGAAATATGTTATTATATTTACTATGCTAGATTATTAAATTTGAGCATCAATGGAGCCTAAAATTTCAGGTTTGAAAACAAAGACTTTATGTTACTAGATTTTAATCTTCCTCTTGTAGTATTTTTTTAGTTTAATGATGCTGTAGTCACTGTGGCATCAGTTGATAATGAGAGGTTTCTATGAAGTAATAACTGACACTATTTGAACTGTATTCAGAAATCTTAGGAGAAATTAGTCTTTGGGGGGGGTCCTGGTGAACAGTTAGTTATATTAGGAAAATAACTATGAAATGTTTTTGTATTTTTTAACTTGAATAAACCATGATTCTTCTTAAATTATATTTAATCTTGCTATACTTAAAAATTTCAGCACATATTTGCTCAAAAGCCCGAGTTAAATTTTCATAATAAGTTTTTTTTTTTTAATTTTGTTTTGAGACAGGGTCTCTACATAGCTGTCCTCCTGGACCTATGTAGACCAGGCTTGCCTTAAATACAAAAAGATTCATCAGCCTCTTCCTAAGTGCTGGAATTAAAGGCATGTGCCTCCATGCCAGACACAAAAACTCACGTTAGAGACTAACCAATCATAGTATTATTTAGAGAAATGGTACTGCATTTATATGCACTTTCACAACCCTCTCTAGCATGTTTTCCCCTGCTGAGAGAGAACACCAGTGTTTTTAAAAATTAGACTTGGAGCACATTAAATCTCAAGGTTTACTCATGCTCTTTAAATCAAAAGGTTTGTTTTTCAGTGTGCTTTGTTCATATGGTACTTCACTCATGGAAAGATGGCTGTGTGATGTGGGGAAGGTATTGAAGCAGTAGTAAGGGCCATGGTTCAGATCAGCTCTTCTACCCAGTGTTCTTTCCATTACAGCCTAATGCCTGTAGCTCTGGGTGTGCTGTATTTTTTGGATTAGTGTGTTGTGAGTCTCAGAACATTTGCAGAATTTTTGTGCATTTTTACGTAATGATGACAAGTCTAACTCTGTGAATTTCAGTTTTCAGATTTTGTTCTGTTCATCTACTTTTTCCAAGTCTCTTATTTTAAGTAGTCTTTACTGTCACTACTGACTCCTTCAACCCTATTATTTAAAAGTCATGCACTGCTACCTTCTGTGAACATATACTAAACTGATGTTGGCCCACATAGAAGACTCTGAGTTGAACATTTGTTAAGTTCTTTCATCCTTGTCAAATGATATAGGGAGACATATATATTAGGCTCAGCGACTAAATACTTGTTTACTTTTTAGAATATATTGCTCTTTGTCCTTTCAATGATATTATGTTGATTAAAAGACATGGTCTCAGCCGGGCGGTGGTGGTGCACACCTTTAATCCCAGCACTCGGGAGGCAGAGGCAGGCAGATCTCTGTGAGTTGGAGGCCAGCCTGGTCTACAAGAGCTAGTTCCAGGACAGGAGCCAAAAAAGCTACGGAGAAACCCTGTCTCGAAATGGTCTGGTGGTTCAGAGCACTGGTTAGTCTTGCAGAGGACTTGGGGTTACCGGCACCCACATAGTGGCTTACAACTGTTTATAATTGTTGTCTCAGGGGATCTTATGGTTTTTTTTTTATCCTTCACACACTGCATCCATGAAATGCACAATATATGTGCAAGCAAAATACCCATAGATATAAAATAAAAATAAAGTTAATTTTTTAAATGATTGTGACAGTAGCACAAAATTCTTCCTTGTGTCACATACTGTTAAGTATTTTTCAATCCTCAGTGCCACTCTCTGAGATAAGTTATTTTTATACACAAGGAAACTGATCAGGTTTTCTCAGAAAGATTAATTCACTTGCTTAGGGAGAAATGATGAATTAAGCTATCTTTCTTCAGTTCTTGATCATTTACATAACTGATATGCTTATAGTCTGTTTTTATAACTCATATACACTTAGATTGGGGCCTGCCCATGTTTCACTCAGTAATAGTGTATTAGGTGTTCAAAGTTTATTGTTATCTATATGATATGGAAAAATAGTTTGTCAAATGAGATAGCAATGATAGGTTAAAATAAGATTTTAGTTACTTATCAAAGATGATTGTGTTTGACTAATATGCCATTACTCCTTTTCCTTGATATGTAGAGATTGTTTATGGAAGTTTTTCTTTCCACCTGACTATCAAGTTCTGAAAGTTTCTGAGATCGCACAGCCTGGGAGACCAAGACAGATCCTTGCATTTGAACTACGAATGAATATTATTGCAGATGCTACCATTGACTTGCTGTTTACTAAAAACAGGGTATTTATTATAAGATAATAGAAAATAGTGTTTAAAATTTGAAAATTATTTTTTAGAGTATTTTTGGGTCATAATTCTAAGCTTAGCTTCATTTCTATTTTATGTTTACAATACTTTGTTAAATGCCAAATAATGAAAAGAAATTAATAATGATTAATAGTAATAACAGTGAACTTTTAAGTTATCTTCTAATTTTTCCTATGTATTTTGTTAAATTGTTTTAGTATAATTTTGGTGTAAATCTGAACCTTTGTTTTTCCAAATTTTTAATACTTCATATTATTAATTATATTTCTTTGATAATTTAAAAGTAAAATGATAGGAATATAAATACAATAAATCTCACGTAATTAATCTTGTTCTTTTGGTAGGAAACAAATGCTGTACATGTAAATGTAGGGGCTGGCTCATATTTAGAAATTAATATTCCAATGACAGTTGAAGAAAATGGTAAGTTATCATTATTTTGCCTGAAATGATTAGTGACATGATTAATATGATAATGTAGTTTGTTAGTCCTTCCAGATTAATAATAGTAATGTTTTATTTTAATTTTTTTGTCTATTAATTTAAGTATAGTTTAGGTTTTTACTGATACATAAAAGTGTATCTATTTATGAGGTGCCATGTGATGTTTGAACCCATGTATATAGACTTACAATGTTCAAGTCAAAGTAAACGTGTTTCTACATTTATAACTTCTGTGTGGTAAAAGAATTTAAAATCCTTTTGTTTAGTTTCGCACTTACTTATTTTTTGGAGACAGCATCTCATTATGTAGACCATGCTGAGCAAGGACTTGCTATGTAGCTTAGGCTTGTCCCCAACTTGAGATGCTCCTTCCTCAGACTCTCAAGTGCTGTGATTGCAGATTGGAACTACCATACTGACCAGCTTTCCTTGAGCTTTTTGAAGTGTATAACATTCTCATTATCTGTGGATCAGCCTACAATTTGTGTCTATAACTTAGTAGTCATTTTTTACCCACTCCTAACCCTTCCTTTCTCAGTATTCCCCCCCAGCCTTGAGTAACTACCATTCTGCTCTCAACTTCTATAAGCTCAGTGTTTATTTTTTTCTTGTTTTAGGTTGCATGCACTAATGAGATCATTAATAAGATCACATCCTTTTTTGTGTGTCTTATTTCACTTGACATAATGACTTTCATTTGGAGCCATTTTGTCTTATCATTTGATAAGAATTCAACTTTTTTTTGTGGCTAGATTCCCATTTCACATATGTACCATATTTTATTCTGTTCATTCATCAGTTGATGGATACCGCACCTAGTTTGTTTTCATGTCATGACTTTTGTGCATGGTGCTACCATGAACATGGGCATGCAGATGGTTCTTCAGCCCACTTATTCATTGCCTTTGGAGATAGACTCAATAATGGGGTTGCTGGATCATGTGATAGTCCTATTTGTAAGCAGATGAGGGCATAGTTTTACATTTCAATGTACCTGTACTTTAAGTGATTACATAATATTTGAGTATCTATCAAGAACAATTTTTGACTTGTTAGAGATAGTAATTCTATATTTTTCTTATATTGTACACATCTCTTGTAGGTCTGATAATTTTTCTAGTTAAGCTTTGGTACTGTGAGAGTGAATACTATATCAATCACAGGTCTCATACTTACTTCAGATCCTGGAATTTGAACAGTAATTGTTTGATAAATAGGCTTAAATTTTTGCTTTGTTTTTTTTTTTTCACTTCTCCTTTCTTTGAATTTGGTTATTTTTTTTTTTAATAATTTTTTTTATAAAGAAAAGAAGAAAAAAAACATAAACAAAAAACAAGTTTCCACCTCCTCCCAGCCTCCCATTTCCCTCCCCCTCCTCCCACCCTTCTCCCCCTCCTCCCACCCTTCTACCCCTCCCCCCACTCCTCTCCCCCTCCCTCTCCAGTCCACAGAGCAGTCCAGGTTCCCTGCCCTGTGGTAAGTCCTAGGTCCTCCCCGCTCCGTCCATATCTAGGAAGGTGAACATCCAAACTGGCTAGGCTTCCACAAAGCCAGCACATTAAGTAGATATCATCTTACACCTGTCAGAATGTTTTTGTTTTTTTGAGATAGAGTTTCTCTGTGTAACAGCTCTGACTGTCCTGGAACTCATTCTGTAGACCACGCTGGCCTCGGACTCACAGTGATCAACCTACCTCTGCCTCTCAGGTGCTGGGGATAAAGGTGTGCACCACCCCTGCCTGGCACAAATTTTTTTAGGGTGTGACATTAATAGATATTTTTTTCATAGACTAAGCTGGGTACTTAGAACAGTGTAACTGAGAAAGAAAAAAAGCGCATATTAAAATATTAATTCTCTTACAGCTACAATTTCATCTGAGCTACTATAATTCATTGCATATTTGAAATTTGGGCACTTAATCAGTAACATGAATAAATAGTGCTTTAGGTTAAGTTTTGCTTTTTTTAACTCCCACTTTAGTATATTTGTTACTGAGGAGAGTTAAGATGAAATTGTGTACATAGTCACTTTCTTGGTGTAAAGAGAATAGTGATAGACTCTATTTTAAGGTCATTAAATGGCAATGATAGTATGGATATCTGTCATTAATTTTTTTATTCATATTTTATTTTATTTAGCTCTCCTATCTTGTTTCTATCATCTATATCCATGCTCCTATATAAAGCGAGAAAGAGAGGTTGATTCATTTCTTATATTTACATAAAATTTACAGCATTTGGGCTTTTCTGTTTAAATAATCCATTGAAACAGTCACTGAAGACGGCATAATATATACTCCCACCCAACTCCAAGTTTTGATGTGGGAGGGCTCAACCTATGGTGGTGCCATCCCTGGGCTGGTCATCCTGGGTTCTTTATAGAAAGCAAACTGAGCAAGATACAGGAAGCAAGCCAGTAAGCAGCACCCCTCCATGGTCTCTGCATCAGCTCCTGCCTCCAAGTTCCTGCTCTGTTTGAGTTCCTATCCTGACTTCCTTAACAATATGAAAGAAAAAAAAACTTTCTTTTTCTTGTAAAGAACTAGAGCTCATGTGAGCTCTTGAAGGAGAGATCTGAGATCCTCTAGCGCTGCCTGATTCATAGGAGTTATTTGATAAGAAAAGTCTGTTAGAAATACTTTAGTTACAGTGTATCACAGGGGAGAAAGAAAGTTGGAAGTTGTATAAAATTAATAATGGTTCAAATATGGGAGTGTTCTGACCTTTTAGTTCCTAGCACCAACCACATGGTGGTTTACAACCCACTATAACATTCTCTCTGGCATGAACACACGTGGTGCACATCCATAAAGGCAGGCAAAATACTTACTTACAAAATAAAATTTTTAAGTTGATCAGTCAATCATTTTCTTAGTTACGTGTTTTTATTTTATTTATTTATTTACTTGGTTTTTCAAGACAGGGTTTCTGTGGCTTTGGAGCCTGTCCGAACTAGCTCTGGTAGACCAGGCTGGCCTTGAACTCTCAGAGATCCTCCTGCCTCTGCTCCCCCCTCCCCCAGTGCCCTACTAGTTGCGGTTTCTATTGCTGCAATGAAACCCCATGACCTGAAAGCAAGTTGGGGAGGAAAGGGTTTTTTGGCTTACCTTTCATATTGTTAAGGAAGTCAGGATAGGAACTCAAATAGAGCAGGAACTTGGAGGCAGGAGCTGATGCAGAGACCATGGAGGGGTGCTGCTTACTGGCTTGCTTCCTGTATCTTGCTCAGTTTGCTTTCTATAAAGAACCCAGGATGACCAGCCCAGGGATGGCGCCACCATAGGCTGAGCCCTCCCACATCAATCACTAATTAAGAGAACACCTTACAGTTGGATCTTATTTCTCTCACTTGTGGTTCTCCTCTTCCAGATAACTCTAGCTTGTGTCAAGTTGACTTAAGACTAGCCTGCACAATAATGCACATAGTAATTTCACAGTGCATAGCTATTGTACAAATGTTGGCGCACTGAGATAAATATGGGCCAGCTGAGAATTGAGGAATCAGTATTCCAAACACCCGTATGCTAGAAAAAAAGGACCAGTTTTCACAGGGTACCCTCTGACCTCCACACAGACATATACCCAAATGCATAAAATGTAACAAAAGTTGTCAAAAGGATTTGGCGGATTTTTAAGATGACTTTGTGGAGCTTAGGAATGACAAATGGACTTAGGAATCATGAAAAGGACAACACATGGCTCCAAACACACAAAAACCTAAAGTATTTTTCAAATTCAAATATTTAGGATGGAAAAGAAAGCCTATAGCGGAGTGTGTTGTAGATATGCTATAAAACTCTTAGTATAATAACATACAGCTGGTTAGAAAAGGAGGCTCATTAGGGAAGGAAATGGCATTTTAAACTTTCCTGCTTGTGCCGAGAATGGCATTTATTGATGTGAAAGTGTCATTATAAGAGAAATAGATGATATTTGGCAACCGTAGTTATATAGGGAGTAGTTGAAAAAAGTGATGAAAAAATAATATACGTGAGTCAGTGAATAAAGTAAAAGTATGGAGTTTGTGTTAATATTTGAAAAGTATTCCTTGGGCCGGAGAGATGGCTCTGTGGTTAAGAGCTCTGCCTGCTCTTCCAAAGGTCCTGAGTTCAATTCCCAGCAACCACATGGTAGCTCACAACCATCTGTAATGAGATTTGGTGCCCTCTTCTGGCCTGCAGGGATACATGCAGATAGAGCACTGTATACATAATAAGTATATAAAGTTGTTTTTTTTTAAAAAAGGAAAAGTATTCCTTAGAGAATAAACATGCAGTAAGTCTTCATATCTATAGGCTTCAATATGAAAATATTTAAGTAAAGTTGAGTTTGTACTGTATACTTTTTCCTTGTCATTCCCTAAGCAGTACTGTTTAGTGGTTATTATGTAGTGTTTACATTGCATTAAAGATTAAGTGTAAGTAATGTGGGATAATTTGGCATATGTGGAAGATGTATGAAATAATGTGAAATACTTTGACATTTCACATAAAGGTCTTGAACATCATAGATTTTGGTTTAATTATGGGATCTTGGAACCATCCTGAATGGATACTGAGAGAGCATTGTAGGTTCATACTCCAAAGCAAACTAGAGTAGATATCAATGGTGATGATGATTCCTTACTATATTAGCAAGCTCTTTTACTGATGAATACTTAAGCTGTTTCTCAGGGATTATTTTTTTTTTGAGTTGGTTTTACTACAAAAATTATAATTGTATAGTTTTTATTCTAGTCCTTACGTTTTATATTTCTATTTACTAGGTTACACTCCTGCAATTAAAGGACAACTATTACATGTTGATGCTACTACCAGCATGCAGTATCGAACCCTGTTAGAAGCAGAAATGTTAGCAGTAAGTCTAAATATATGAATGTATTCTTTTAGTAGTTATAATTTGGTTTCAAATTTTCAGTGTAAAATTAAAAATTATCTGTTTTCTTATTTAAGAACTGCCAAGTAGGTACTTTAGTTATACCATACTAGGGAAGAGAAGTTGATTGCAGATACTGTGTACTGCCTTTGCATTCCTTTATTGCCCTGCTTCTTTCCTTCCTTCCTTCCCTCCCTCACTTGCTCCTTCTTTCCTTCCCTCTCTCCCTCTCTGTCTCTCTCTTTCCTTCCCTTGCTCCCTCTTCTCTTCCTTCCTTTTTTCTTTTCTTTTTTTTTTTCCTAAAATTTTTGGAGACAGGGTTCTTCTGTATTACCCAGGATGTCCTGGAACTTGCTTTGTAGACCAGGCTAGTCTCGAACTCACAAATCTACCTGCCCCTGCTTCCTAAGTGCTGGGATTAAAGGTATATGCTACCTCCCCATCCCACCACCAGGCTTATTGCTCTGCTTCTAATATATAGGAAGTAAGTAGAAGGCCCCAAAAGTTGTTTGAATGCTAATTTTCAACTTCATGTGTTTTTCCTAAATTATAAGTAAAATAATTTTTGAGCATGTATGGCTTGCTTGGATTTTCTCTCAGAGCTTAACATTTTATTCTTCGTCAAGTCAGTGACTAAGTTTAAAGGAAGAAAATTTTGATGGTACTTTGGGTTGTCTGACAGTACATGTAGTTTAAATTTCAGATTAAGATACTCATTAATCTGGGACTTAAAAAGAAAAGTCAGTAACAACAAGAACAACCACAAAAACCCACTGTTTTTTTTTTTTTTTTTTTTTTTTTTTTTTTTTTATTTGGTTTTTCGAGACAGGGTTTCTCTGTGGTTTTGGAGCCTCTCCTGGAACTAGCTCTTGTAGACCAGGCTGGTCTCGAACTCACAGAGATCCGCCTGCCTCTGCCTCCCGAGTGCTGGGATTAAAGGCGTGCGCCACCACCGCCCGGCAAACCCACTGTTTTGAATGGTTGGTATTCACTGAAGATTCATTTATATAAGATGATGTCATAAGGTTCTTAATTACTTGCCTTAAGCTAACATTTTACATATAACCTACAAGAAAATTTCACAATTACTAAGAAAAACCCATATATATTTATATAATTATCTACAGCAGCATTCACAAATAGTCAGGTTTGTTGGCTTAGCCTGAGAGTCAGTGTGTAGTCTTTTCTGTTGACATGAATTAAGTTGATGCCAACAATGTTGAAAAAAAAACCTTATTTTTTGGAGCATTCATATTTCATAAGTATAAAAACGTGCCTTAGTATATGAATAATATAAAATTACTACAGAAATCTATTATTACGTAAAATCTAGCATTAAAATCTATCAAAATCAGTATTCCTTACAGTTCAGCACTTGTTAGAATTCTCAAGCTATTGCTGATAAATAGGGCTATGTAAAACATTGCTGCTACTCTTTTTTTTTTATTAAGAAAAGAAGAAAAAAAAACATAAACAAAAAACAAGTTTCCACCTCCTCCCAGCCTCCCATTTCCCTCCCCCTCCTCCCACCCTTCTCCCCCTCCCCCTACTCCTCTCCCCCTCCCTCTCCAGTCCACAGAGCAGTCCAGGTTCCCTGCCCTGTGGTAAGTCCTAGGTCCTCCCCCCTCCGTCCATATCTAGGAAGGTGAACATCCAAACTGGCTAGGCTTCCACAAAGCCAGCTCATTAAGTAGGATCAAAACCCCGTGCCATTGTCCTTGGCGTCTCATCAGCCCTCATTGCTCGCCATGTTCAGAGAGTCCGGTTTTATCCCATGCTTTTTCGGTCACAGTCCAGCTGGCCTTGGTGAGCTCCCAGTAGATCAGCTCCACTGTCTCAGTGGGTGGGTGCACGCCTCGTGGTCCCGACTTCTTTGCTCACGTTCTCCCTCCTTCTGCTCCTCATTGGGACCTTGGGCGTTCAGTCCAGTGCTCATGTGTGGTTCTCTCTCTCTATCTCTATCCATCACCAGATGAAGGTTCTATGATGATATGCAAGATATTCGTCAATATTGCTCTAGGATAGGGTCATTTCAGATTCCCAATCCTCAGCTGCCCAAGGAACTAACTGGGAACCTCATCTTGGGCACTTGGGAGCCCCTCTAGGGTCAAATCTCTTGCCCACCCTAAAGTGGCTCCCTTAACTAAGAATTGTGGTTCCGTGCTCCCCTATCCACCTTTCCTTTATCCCAATTCTCCTGATTCCCCAAGTCCCCCCTCCTTCCCTTCTACCTTTTCTCTCCCCATCTCCCCTTACCCCCATCCCACCCCACCCCCAAGATCCTAATTTTCTCCCCGGCAATTTGGTCTACTTCCCTTAGCCAAGAGGATAACTATATGTTTTTCCCTGGGTTCACCTTCTTACTTAGCTTCTTTAGGTTCACCTATTGTAGACTCCGTGGCCCTTATTTATGGCTAGAAAGCAATTATGAGCGAGTACATCCCATGTTCATCTTTTTGGGTCTGGGACACCTCACTCAGGATAGTGTTTTCTATTTCCATCCATTTGCATGCAAAATTCGAGAAGTCATTGTTTTTCACCGCAGCATAGTACTCTAGCGTGTATATATTCCATACTTTCTTCATCCATTCTTCCATTGAAGGGCATCTAGGTTGTTTCCAGGTTCTGGCTATTACAAATAATACTGCTATGAACATAGTTGAACAAATGCTTTTGTCATATGATAGAGCATCTCTTGGGTATATTCCCAGGAGTGGTATTGCTGGGTCCAGGGGAAGTTGATCCCGAATTTCCTGAGAAACCGAAACACTGACTTCCACAGTGGTTGCACAAGATTGCATTCCCACCAGCAATGGATGAGGGTACCCGTTCCTCCACAGCCTCTCCAGCAAAGGTTATCCTTGGTGTTTTTGACTTTAGCCATTCTGACAGGTGTAAGATGATATCTCAAAGTTGTTTTGATTTGCATTTCCCTGATTGCTAAGGAGGTTGAGCATGACCTTAAGTGTCTTTTGGCCATTTGAACTTCCTCTGCTGAGAATTCTCTGTTCAGTTCAGTGCCCCATTTTTTAATTGGGTTAATTAGCATTTTAAAGTCTAGTTTCTTGAGTTCTCTATATATTTTGGAGATCAGACCTTTGTCTGTTGTGGGGTTGGTGAAGATCTTCTCCCAGTCAGTAGGTTGCCTTTGTGTCTTAGTGACTATGTCCTTTGCTTTACAGAAGCTTCTCAGTTTAAGTAGGTCCCATTTATTCAATGTTGCCCTTAATGTCTGTGCTTCTGGGGTTATACATAGGAAGCGATCTCCTGTGCCCATCTCCTGTAGGGTACTTCCCACTTTCTCTTCTATCAGGTTCAGTGTGTTCGGGCTGATATTGAGGTCTTTAATCCATTTGGACTTAAGTTTTGTGCACGGTGATAGATAAGGGTCTATTTTTATTCTTCTACAGGATGACATCCAGTTGTGCCAGCACCATTTGTTGAAGATGCTTTCTTTCTTCCATTGTATACTTTTAGCTCCTTTATCAAAAATGAGGTGTTCATAGGTTTGTGGGATAAAATCCGGGTCTTCTATACGATTCCATTGGTCGACTTCTCTGTTTTTATGCCAGTACCACACTGTTTTCATTACTGTAGCTCTGTAATAGAGTTTGAAGTCAGGGATGGTAATGCCTCCAGAAGATCCTTTATTGTATAGGATTGTTTTGGCTATCCTGGGTTTTTTGTTTTTCCATATAAAGTTGATTATTGTCCTCTCCAGATCTGTGAAGAATTTTGATGGGATCTTGATGGGGATTGCATTGAATCTATAAATTGCCTTTGGTAGAATTGCCATTTTTACTATGTTGATCCTCCCAATCCAAGAGCAAGGGAGGTCCATCCATTTTTTGGTATCCTCTTCAATTTCTTTCTTCAATGCCTTAAAGTTCTTGTCAAATATATCTTTCACTTCCTTGGTTAGATTTACCCCAAGATATTTTATGCTGTTTTTGGCTATTGTGAATGGTGAAGCTTCTCTGATTTCCCTCTCTGCTTCCATATCCTTTGTGTATAAGAGGGCGACTGATTTTTTGGAGTTGATCCATTGCTGCTACTCTTAAGCAGGCAGCTTTTTCCTTTGCAGAAATGCCAGGATCAGGTTGTATGATGGTGTGCATGGTATTTCACCTTCCTTCTATTAACAGAGGAGGAATTAGGGGCATGGTTTATTACCTGCTACATTAGTTAGCTAGTTTAAACTAGAGCATGAGTCCTTGTTCTCAGAAAATTTTGACTACACCAAAGCTTAATATTTCAAAGATGTGAGTATTGACCAGGAATACTGACCTTTTGCTACAGCAAGTTGTTTTTTTAAATTTACTTTTAATTTATTTTTCTCTCATATATTACATTCAAATCGATGTTTCCATTCCCTCCTCTTTTTCCAGTCCCTTCCCCCAATCTACTTTTCTTCATTTCCCTTCAGAAAAGGGCAGGCTTCCCAGGGATATAAGCCGAACATGGCATAACAAGTCACAACAAGAGTAGGTGCATCCCCTCATATTAAGGCAATCCAACAGGAGGAAGAGTCCCTAAAGCAGGCAAAAAAAAAAAAAAAAGTCAGAGACAGTCCCCATTCTCACTTTTAGGAGTCTCACAAGAACACCTGGCTACACAACCATAATGTATACAGAGGACAGTCCCATAGAGGCTCTCTGACTGTCACTTCAGTCTCTGTGAGCCCCTATAAGCCCTGTTTAGTTGATTCTGTGGGCTGTTTTTTTTTTTTTTTTTTTTTTTTTTTTTGTGTGTGTGTGTGTGTGTGTGTGTGTGTGTATTGAATCCTTTGGCTCCCACAGTCCTTCTTTGCAGCCTTCATCAGAATTCGCCTAATGTTTGGATGTGGGTCTCTGCATCTGTTCCCATCAGTTGCTGGATGAAGCCTCTCTGATGACAATTTTGCTAGGCTCTGGTATAGAAGTATAGCAGAGTATCATTAGAATCATTTCATTTACTTTTTTTCTTGTTTTTATTTTACTGGTTGTGTTACAACAGTTTTAAAAGTCTCAGACACCTTCTGTTCAGCTTAGCGGGAAAATAAATTTTAATTACTCACTAGTGTGTGTGCCTTCATTTCCAATGCTGTTAGCATTGTCACATTTTAAGCTCTAACATTTATTTTGCAGTTTCACATCAATGCCAGCTACCCCAGGATTTGGAACATGCCACAGACCTGGCAGTGTGAATTAGAGGTTTATAAAGCCACCTACCATTTCATCTTTGCACAGAAGAACTTCTTTACAGGTATTTTTTGGTAAACATAGAGTGATTTATTGTGATGAGCTTATTTCTATTCTGTAGGTTTACTTTTATATTCAATATAGGGATTTGTTGATATTATTTATGCTATCTTAATTTGTTTTAGGCTGAGAATACCAAAGGAACTATTTTAATACAAATTTTTTGTTTTCGTCAATTCCAAACAATGGCAGTGAAAATATTAAACCAATTTTGAGCTTAGAAACAAATGGAAGAGCTTAGTTTAGCCTATGGCTTTGGATCAGGTTAGTAAAACATAAAGCACTGATGAGCCAGTTGCTGCCTTTTCCAGCTTTATATCATCATCTATGACAGTATACTCAAATAGTAAAATATATTATTTTAGCTCAAACTTTTCTGTTAGTGTGGATTATGTCAATGCCATTATAGTTGGAAATAAAGAAAAACCAACTTCTTGGTGCATTCATATTTCATAAAAAACAGGTAGTCTGCCGGGCGATGGTGGCGCACGCCTTTAATCCCAGCACTCGGGAGGCAGAGGCAGGCGGATCTCTGTGAGTTCGAGACCAGCCTGGTCTACAAGAGCTAGTTCCAGGACAGGCTCCAAAGCCACAGAAAAACCCTGTCTCGAAAAACCAAAAAAAAAAAAAAAAAAAAAAAAAAAACCCAAAAAAACCTAGGTAGTCTGGGTCTATGAATGTTGTAAATATTACTACTAGTAGCTTTTATGATTGTGGCTCTAGAAGTTCATCCCACAGAGTTGATCTGATTTATTAGGATCAACAGCTGCTTTATGGAGACACAACATTTGCTTCACTGCTTCTTACTATTTAAATCTTTCTAAGACTTTTCCTAGTTTCAGATACTTTCTTTCAGGCATTTCATTTTTGCATCAGCAGTATTAAAAATAGAGTTGAGTTAAAAACCTTCATGATTTAAAAAAATGTACTTTAAAGTTGCTCTTTAAACTAGATGTTTTGTTACTTTTAAATACTTGATTACACATTTCTTTAATTAGAACAGATTTTCTGTACTTTTTTGTCACTAATTCTTATGCTTTTCCTGTTTAATTCATTCTTTTTTATAGTGTGTTTGTACCATTTAAGTTCTCATTTCTTAGATAACTGTCACATTTGACCGCTTTATATTGATTCTGGAAGACATGATAGCATAGTAACTTCAGGAGTACCTTTTAAATTTACTAATTTTACTGAAAGGCTACCTCGTAGATATTAATAGTGGTTCATCCCTGAGTGAATATCCTTGGTCACGTGCTTGAGTTGTTTTCTCTGTTGACAGAATCTACAAGAAATAAGTTCTCTAGCTGGTGTGAGGGAATGCCCTTTGTTCAACAGCAATTCTCTTTTTCTTTTGGTATTTTTGTTAATTAATTTCTTTTATTAATTAAAATTTTCTACGTATTTCACATCCTGATCACAGTTTACCCTCCCTCTTCTCCTCCCATTTCCCCTCTGTCCTTCTCCAAAATCCATTACTCCATTTCTGTTTAGAAAAGGGCAGGCCTCCCATGGCTATCAGCAAAGCATGGCAAGACAAGATTTCCTGAGTAAATTGGGAGTATGGGGACCTTGAGGGAGGGTTGAAGTAGGGAGGGCAGAGGCAGGGAGGGGAGCAGAGAAAAATGTAAAGCTCAATAAAAAATCAATAAAAAAAAAAGCATGGCATATCAAGTTGCTGTAGTACTAAGCACTTCTTGTATTAAGGATGGGCAAGGCACCCAGTACGAGGAATAGATTCCCCAAAGCCAGGCAGTGTTAGGGACAGCCCCTGCTCCCATTGTTGGGAGTCCTGCAAGTAGACCAAGCTATATAACTGTCACATATTATCTAGAGGGCTTAGATTGGTTCCATGTGGGCTTGCTGGTTCAGTTCAGACTCTCTGAGGTCCTATGAGTCCAGCAGTGATTCTTACGCCTTTTATAATAAAGTAAAATAGTTCTTTAGAAATTTGGATGTGGGGCAGAGCTTTATCATAAATACTATGCCCCAGGAGTTGAAGCTGTCAAAGAAAGGTGGAAACTGAAGCCTCTTGTGGAAATAGATTGATTTAAGAATATTATGATGGGGGGGGGGGCAATTATGGACTGATACAAAGCTCTAATACCAACTGGTTGACATTTTATGGGGTATTACTTATAACAATTTAGTTTTCTTTTTTTTTTTCTCCCGTTTTCTTTTTTTCTGATATTTTGAGATAAGGTTCTGTGTAACAGCCCTAGCTGTCCTGGACCTAGCTTTTGTGGACCAAGCTGGCCTCAAACTCCCAGAGATCCACCTGCCTCTGCCTCCTGAGTGCTGGGATTATAGGCGTGCACTACACCGCCCAGTTAACAATTTAGTTCTAAAGTAAATTGTTAGTGTGTTTTTCAGATTAATTTTTAACTTACTGTCTTTATAATTTTTAAATTTCTTGCACAAATGAATTAGGTCATAAAGAAAGTGCTTCATTTTTTTAATCACATTATTTGATAAGACCATCTGGTAATGTGAGCAGCTTTTGATCTGAAGAAAAAAGTGCTATTAAAGTGCAACAAGTGCTTGTTACAGATATTAATAAAAATGGTTTTGGCAATCACTTCTTAGACTCTGGTTATTGTACCGTAGTCTTCTGTAAGACAGAGTTACTTCTTGCTGTGTGACTGCTAACATTCGCAGTAGGTTACTTGCTATAGCAGTCTTCCTTGGCTTACTACCACTGTGGTGTTAGGTGGTAGGTGATGTTATAGGGCCTTTGATTAAGTATTTAATTTTCATCCTTCTTGGACCCATTTGGCCTCTCAGTTGAACAGGGATTTCTGTTAAACAGTTTGAAGTTATTGTCTCTTGTAGCAGAAACTTAATAAAGTTTCTGTTATGTGTGTGAAAAATATTTTTCACCCCAATTCTTAATATTTATCAGTAAAAATATAGAAGCTGGTGTGAAGATAATATTGTATGATGATATTATAAACTTTCAAATAAGGTTTTAAAATCTAAGATTTATTAAAGTGGAAATTAGCGATTTATACCATTTCAATTACTACTGAAGAAAAACATTAAGATTTGTTAAAATAGAAGGTGGCGAATAAATTTATTTAGAAACTACATTCATTTCTTGAGCTATTAAATGATTCGAATTTCTGTTTTTTACTAAATTCATGTTGTGCTTTTAACCAATGTAAACATATGATAGATAGATGCTTCTACTAGACATTCCAAGTCTCATAATAATTTAAAACAATTACTGAATATGATTTCTGCCCACAGAGAACTTATGGACATATCACTTAGGTTTTTCTTGTTTTAATTAGTAATCTCAAGTACATCGATAGACATACTAGATATAAAATGAAACAGTGCAAAACATTGTTTATGTTGAGCTAGAGTAAACTATGGTCCTTCCACTGCATCTGAGATGGAAGGACATCAGAAATTAATACCATCTGAAGGTGTAAATAAAGAAGGTTTATTAATGATGGAAATGGACTTTATAAAGTGAACCTTGATATAATAGGAATGATTTATGTAACATTTTGGCATTTACAAAGCTCATTAATTTATATTTTCTTCATATAACTCTAAAAAAAACAATATTATTGTCTCTAAGTTAACAGTTAGAAACTTGAAGAAAAGCTGGGTGGTGATGGTGCACACTTTTAATCCCAGCACTCGGGAGGCAGAGGCAGGCGGATCTCTGTGAGTTTGAGGCCAGCCTGGTCTACAAGAGCTAGTTCCAGGACAGGTTCCAAAGCCACAGAGAAACCCTGCCTCGAAAAAACAAAACAAAACAAAACAACAAAACAAACAAAAAACCAAAATCTTGAAGAAAATAGAATTATTGAAGCAGATATTTGTATAGTACCTGCCATTAGAAATGGTTGTTTTCCTTCCACATAAAGGATATGAATGACAGGGTAGTCAATACTTCATATCCATAGATTATTGGTTCCTTGTATATACAAAATCTGTAGATGCTCAGTACCTTCTATGAAATGGTATGGTTCTGGAATATAGATTATATATCTTCCTGTATACCTTCATTAATCTGCAAGTTACTTAAAATACTTATCACAGTGTTGATATTTCATAAAAAAATCACTTGTAGTATCTAAGGAATAATGACAGGCAAATGTTTAGTTCATATGCAAAGAAAAACATTTTCAACCCATGGTAGATTGTATCTATGGTTATGGAAAGATGACTATATTAGTTTCAGACAGGTTAAATAGTGTGTGTGTTTGTGTGTATGTGTGTGTATATAGTATATATATAGTGCATATGCTGAACTATAAGAGTTTACTAAGGAGAAAAATGAAGAAGTCAGTCTGGAAAATGTTGAATTTTATTATGAAATTGATTATTCCCAGGGATGAATTTTGAAGGAATAAATCTTGAAAGAAAGAAAGAGAGTCAGACTTCTTCAAGAGGCTGGGATGTAGAACTGAAGTTTAAGTGTCTCCTTGAATGTTTTCCCTTTTATTTTTCTTTCTGTTTTTGAGGCAAATGTCTACCTTTGTAAAACAGGGAAGAAGATAACTTTGGGAGTGGATGGAAGTGGAGATGTATTGCATGTATGCCAGTCACAATGAAGCTTGTATGTAGGATGTTTGCCCCTGTAGTTTTGGTATAAACACTTCCTTTGTTAGAAAATAAAACAATGAGTGTGTGTATATGTTTCCAAGGTAAGCATAGGTGCAATAGGAGTGGCTACCCTCTGTAATTTTTAAATGAAATAAAGGTATATTTAAAGTAAATTTGACATACTAAGATTTCCCTTTTCTATTAATAGTAAAGGTTAATAGTTACATACCTTTTATTTGATTTATTTTTATCTTATTAATGAGATTATTTATAGTTAAGATTGCTATTTATTAAGTCAGGATTAGGCAGCTAATTTTTACATGAAATCATATGACTGCTTTCTGTCATGACTCTAACTCATTTTTTCAGTTTAAAGATCCTCTTTAAAAACAAAGTGACATTAAATATTTAGGTTTTATTTGTAAATTCCCTTCAAGTAGTCTCAATGATAAGTGTACTTTATGGAGTGCTTACTTGATGCCATTTTTTTTTCCATTTTTTTTTTATTGAGAAAAGGAGAAAAAAAAAACAAGTTTCCACCTCCTCCCAGCCTCCCATTTCACTCCCCCTCCTCCCACCCTTCTCCCCCTCCTCCCACCCTTCTCCCCTCCCCCACTCCTCTCCCTCTCCCTCTCCAGTCCAAAGAGCAGTCAGGGTTCCCTGCCCTGTGGTAAGTTCTAGGTCCTCCCCCCTCCATCCATATCTAGGAAGGTGAACATCCAAACTGGCTAGGCTCCCACAAAGCCAGCACATTACGTAGGTTCAAAACCCCGTGCCATTGTCCTTGGCTTCTCATCAGCCCTCATTGTTCGCCATGCTCAGAGAGTCCAGTTTTATCCCATGCTTTTTCAGTCACAGTCCAGCTGGCCTTGGTGAGCTCCCAATAGATCAGCTCCACTGTCTCAGTGGGTGGGTGCACCCCTCGTGGTCCCGACTTCTTTGCTCATGTTCTCCCTCCTTCTGCTCCTCATTGGGACCTTGGGAGCTCAGTCCAGTGCTCCAGTGTGGGTCTCTGTTTCTATCTCCATCCATCACCAGATGAAGGTTCTATGATGATATGCAAGATATTCGTCAGTATTGCTATAGGATAGGGTCATTTCAGGTTCCCTATCCTCAGCTGCCCAAGGAACTAACTGGATGCCATTTAGTTGTTAAAATGTCACATAAATCATTTCTATTCTTCCAATAAGTTAGGGAAATTGTCTTTATTCTTATTGTCTTTATTTAGGAGAAAGTAGTAATACTTAAGTTATATTCTCAAAATTATGTTGCTAATAAAGCCAGAACTTAAAGTTATTATTGTCTGATATCAGAACCAAAAATGCACACCTAATTTCATGTACATGGCATGAGGCTTCTATGTATTATAAGTGTACAAAGCTGAATTTGACATCTCTAAGAATAGAGCTATTTCTCAAGAAATGTTGATCTTGATGATTATATACAATCCATACAAATGACAGGAAAACAGAAAAAAAAGTTGTGGAAATTACTGTACTTCCAAAGCTAGTATTACCATATACAGAACCTTTACTTCTTTCTTTTCCTTTTTTTTTTTGAAACAGGCTTCTTCTGGGTATCAGCTCTGGCTGTCCTGAAACTCATTTTGTAGACCAGGCTGGCCTCAAACTCACAAAGATCCACCTGTCTCCTCAGTGCTGGGATTAAAAGTATGTACCACCAACAGCCTAATGAGAGCCTTTACTTCCTAAATTTAAAAGAAAATTAATTTAACAGAGAAACAGACTAGATATATAAAGACAAATTTAAAAGACGCAACTAGGAACCGGTACAATAATCCACATGTAAAAATGCTTGCTGCTGCATAAGTCTGGTAATCTAAATTTGACCCCTATAGCCTGTGTAAAGGTGAAAGGAGAAAACTGACTTCACACACTTATTCTCATATGTACACTATGGCATGGTAATGGCCTGACACCTACATCACACTCAATAGTAATAATAAATAAAAATTATAAAACACTTTTAAAAAGCAGCAATTCAAGCTTGACACATAAGCACTAATGGTTGTTTTAAACTTTCAGATGACTGTATCTGTTTATTTCATTGCAGTCCCAGAGTTTAGAACAGAGGTTCCCATATAATAGGTACTCAGTGGATACTTATTTCATGAACAGATATGAAAATTTTATCTGTATTTAAGACAAGGCCTTACTGTGCACCTCGGCTGGCCTGGAACTCACAGATTATCTGCCTTGGCCTCCTGAGTGGTAGGATTAAAGGGGTTCACTGCCATGCTTAGCTATATTTGTTATTTAAAAAGTTGATTAAAATAAGATATTTTTCACTCATAGCAAACCCCTCATGCCCCCCAATTAACAGATAGGTAGAAATAAGCACAATAAAAAGAGGATTCAAAGAAGTAAGTGTGCAGGTATATAAAGTTTTTTTTTTATTTACAAAAGAATTTATTTTTGATGAACTAGGGTGTGTATGTGTGTGTGAATATGTAAACAAACATACATGCGTGTTCATGTTTAATCAGTTTTACTTTTCTTTGTTTTAAGATCTGATTCAAGATTGGTCTAGTGATAATGCTCCAGATATTTTTTCATTTGTTCCATACACATGGAATTTTAAAATCATGTTCCATCAATTTGAAATGATTTGGGCTGCCAATCAACATAACTGGATTGACTGTTCCACTAAACAACAGGAAAATGGTAAGAGTGCTACAAGTTTGTTAATCTACTCATTAAGATGTGCCAACAAAAATGAGGTTAAAATACGTAGATTTCCTCCCCCCTTTCTTTTCTGTCTCCTAAAAATCAGGCAGTGTGCTTTTGCAGTCTGTCCCTTAAGACAAAAATTTGATAGGTGCCTATGGTGATGGAACATTCAAGGTTTTGCAGAAAAAGTAAGCTCCTTCTACCTACAAGATAAATTTATCCTGTTAGTGCCTCTCTTTCCAGCAGGTAGGTCAGGCCAAATTATATAAATGCTGCAAAGAATTCCTACCCGGTAAAATTTAGAAGTCAGCAATCCCCTTTGTTCTCAGTATTGAAAGCTCTTCTCTTCACCCTGTTATACCCATCCCTATCCTAGTGCTACACATGGTGAATATTTTCTCTAAGGCAGTTCCTTCTTCAGGGCCACAATTCCTATTAAAGTCCTTCTAAAGGCTTATCTCATGACAACCCTTTATCCATGAATCTGCTTCTCTTTTCTTTCACTTAGAACAGCTGGAGTTGATTTTCCTATATTATCTTCTGAGACTATTTCATAATTGTTTTTAGATTTTTATGCTTTCATACAGTTTATTTTATTTAATTGTACATTTAATGTAGTTTTGCCCTTTAAATTTTGTTGACATTAAACTATATTTACTTTACTTTTTTTTATAGTATATCTGGCAGCCTGTGGGGAAACATTGAACATTGATTTTTCTTTGCCTTTTACGGACTTTGTTCCAGCTACATGTAATACCAGATTCTCCTTAAGAGTACGTATAATTGGATGCATTGTTTATTCCATAGGTTTGTTAGTAGACTTGATTTCCCAGAGTTTCTGTGTGCTGTTCATCCCATTGCTACTGTGAGAGTGTAGCAACCTTCAGTTACTAATAGCTTTAGTGTTAGTGTTACTCCTCTGTCCTTCTAACAGCCTCTAGAAATTGATCTGAGAAAATACAAATTATTTTCTTAGAAATCATTTGTAATTGTTAGAGCTTCTTCCACCTATACTGTACTATAAACAAATTTTATGTTTCTTTATTATTCTTGATTTCTAGATAAACCACAAATTCAGAGATTAAGTACTTCTCTCTATATCTAAGAGGTAGCAATTATGTACTTCTGAGCTCAAAATTTTATGATGTATCTAATGTTAAGGTACGGGTAATAATTACCAATAATATTATTTGAATCAAAGTAGTAAGAATAAAATAATAAGCAATAATAAAAGGACCAACTAATACCTATTAACCCCTTTTAAATGTACCATTTTCAGAGTGCTATATGCATAGTAACTCATTTAGTTCTCAAAAAACCTTCTTGGCATAGTTGCCTATATTTGTATCTTAGAAAACTGAGATGTATTTGGGTATGATGCCTGTAATTCTAGTATTCAGGACCCAGAGGCAGGATGATCACAAATTGAGGAGAATCTGAGCTACTTGGGAAGTTAGGAGGGAATATGCATAATAATTGGGAGACAGTTTATGTAAATTTTCATGCAGCTAGTGAGTTGCCATTTTGGATTTTGAACCCTGGCAATGTAGCTTTTAACCACCCTATTTTACTATGTTACCCGCTGAGAAACTAGGCATTGAGATAAACAAGAATAGAGGGTCCATAAGAAAAACATGAAATCCAACCAAGGTCTAGTGGCTAAGTTATTTTAAAAGTTAAGAAATGATAGAAGATATTCTACCTGATCCCATATTAGAGTTTTGATTCTCTTAAATTGTGTATCTTGTAAAACCCAGTAACAGCTATTGAAGATAGTCATTTTATTGTTACTTGGAAACTATGCACTACTTTCTGTAATACCTGTTTTATACTTTTCAATAAGGATTTAATTTTAGTCATTGTATAATCTTATTCCAGATATCTATCTGACTTTTCAGTGCTAAATATGCTTTTTAAAATTTATCATTTAATTTTCAGTTTGTTTTCAAGATTTTAGAAATAGATTTAAGTATAGATACTGTGCTATCATATTTATGTTCTGATTTTTTTATTATAAATTATTTTTTAGGGAGAAGATGTTGATCTTCATTTATTTCTACCAGATTGTCACCCTAGTAAATATTCATTATTTATGCTGGTAAAGAATTGTCACCCAAATAAAATGGTTCCTGAAACTGGTATTCCTGCTGAGTGTCAGAGTGGCCAGAAAACAGTTAAACCAAAATGGCGCAACGTTACTCAGGAAAAGTAAGGGCATAAAAATAGTGGTCTGAGAATTTTGTAAGCTTATAGGTAGAGAAATTTCTTTCAAATCATAAGCTTTATCTGTAAAAAAAAAGTGCTTTTATACAACTAAAGATTAAGTGTCTGAATAGATTTTTGTTTTTATTTATATTTGGAAGGGCTGGTTGGGTTGAATGCTGGACTGTCCCAAGTGTCATGCTTACCATTGATTATACCTGGCATCCAATTTATCCACAAAAAGCAGATGAACAGCTGAAACAGTCATGTAAGTGTTTTGAATATCATTTGTGTTTTGAAACCACTGCTGTTTTAATAGATACCTAATAAAATATAGAAAAGATAAAATTAATTTACAGGTATGTAGTCTCAAATACATATGATTTTGTATTCTTTTAACTATTTTGAAATAATTATAAATAATTTTTATTGAGCATTTACTCTGTATCAAAAACTAAATCAGGTAGTTTTTTTTACTTATTTTCCCATTTAATCCTTATTAGCACTCTGTGATACAGGTAATATACTTGTGCTTATTTTAGAGTTAAAGAGATACATTTTCTCCAAGGCCTACCAAAGTAAAAGTAGCAAAGCTGGACTACAAAGTACAGTGTCTTAAATAGTATATTTATAACACTAATTGAAAAGAAAGTTAGTTTTTAATGCAGTTTTACAACTATCCTGTATTTCTGGATTATCAAAGCTAACTTTTTACATTTCTGGGTATAGAAAAAGAATTCAAGAGTTAAGTGGTTTTGTTTTTGTATTTTCCAATTTGTTATGATCAAAGAACAGTTTTCATTTTTATTCATACTTATAGTATTTAATAATGTCACACATTTAAATAACTATTTATGTGAAAACTCTAATGCCTATAGATATAATTGATGCCTAATTGTGACCTGAATTTCTATTTTAGGGACTTGTAATATTATATGTAATAGAAGCTTTTCATTTATTCTGTTCATAAATTCTAATTTATGCATATCTCTCCTTATGTTAGTGAAATTTTTTGTTTTCTTTATTTTTGATCTTTCAGTTTTTTTGTTAAATATTACAGATACAATATTTAATTTTTATGTAAGTATAGTGAAATTTCTTATAATTATCTTGAAGAACTTCTAAAAAGCCATTTACTTTTTTCTGACATACTAATCTTTCCACCTCCATCAATTTATTCTAGTGTCAGAAATGGAAGAAACAATGCTATCTGTATTAAGGCCAGCCCAGAAAACATCAGAGAGAGTTGTTTCTTCTCCATCTACTTCACCACGCCCTCCTGTTGATCCCTCAGAACTACCACCTGATAAACTTCATGTGGAAATGGAACTGTCCCCAGATTCTCAGATAACTCTCTATGGACCGCTCTTAAATGCCTTTTTGTGTATAAAGGTATTAAGAATTTTTTTCTTTTGGTTTTTCGAGACAAGGTTTCTCTGTGTAACAGCCCTGACTGTCCTGAAACTCACTTTGGTAGCCTCAAACTCACTAACATCCATCTGCCTCTGCCTCTGCAAGTGCTGGGATTAAAGGCGAGCACCACCATGGTCCAGCTAAGAAAAAGTTTTAAGCATGTGCTATAAACAGTGATAATAGAAAATTAGGGTCATAAGAAATACTAGTTGGATGATTTAAATTATTGTTGAGGTATTATGTGTGTTACTGGACTTTTTTTTTCTCCCTAAAGACCAAATTTTTTTTTATTAAATTTTTTTTTTCATGTTTTGCCCTCCCTGAGCTCCTCCTAGATCCTCCCTACCTCTCTACAAACCTAACTTTCTTTCTCTCTGTCTCTTTCAAAAAAACAAAGAACAAAACTAGAAATGAAAAGAAAAACTAAAAATACAAGAAACACAGGTGAATACTGTTCTGTTGTGTAAATATATCACATTTTATTATCCTTTCAACATTTTCTCATTGAGGTTTATTTTGAGGTTAAACCCATTAACTCTTTCAGAGTCCAGAAAGATTTGCCAGGGCAGGTGAAAACTGGCTGGGGAAAGGAATCCTGCATGTTTATTCCTTGTTGGAAGGAAAGGAAGAAGAAGGGGGAAAAGGGACAGTTTTCTTCAAAGCTTTCAGTTTATATAGGCATACAGACAAGTTAGCAATTTCATAGGCTGTAACAATAGTATCAAGCATGCATTTTCAGAGTCACAAACAAACAAACAAAACCTGTGGGGGTGGATCAGACAAGGAGGCACCTTATGTCTCAGGGGTTATGACTGTAAAGCTCTCAGAAGGCTTGGAACACAGCATTGGTAACCATAGTGACCTAATGGCTTGATTTGCATTAGCCTTTTACTGGTTGAGTTAAAGGGAATCTCTTTTGGGTACTTTGCTTTTGACTCCAGCTGAATGCCCAAATGAGAATTTTTCTCTCTGAACCACAAGTATTAGAGACTCAGTACTTTTTCCTGTATAAACAGTTAATTTCCTGGACTATGTTAACTGAAACTGAAGGATAAACACAGAATATTCGTAGTTTGTTAAGAGCTGAAGACCAGTAGATTACACCTTTCTGAGTTTCTGTTAGAGCAGACATACTGCCTCCTGTTTAGGGCTCCTTTCTTATCAGTGAGTGCTGTCAGTAAAGTAAGTTGTGGGGACTAGTTTTATGTAAATTTTGGCTATGAGAACAAGGCTATGAGAACAAGGTTTGACTGAGTGAATGCTTTCACTCCAGGGCTTCATGGTGTGAGGGAAGGTATCCAGTTGTCCTACAGGAAAGTCAGGTTTACACTGCTGGGATAATACAGAAAGGAGAAATGTAGTGATTCCACAAGATTTATATAGAATTAACAGTGACTTATCCAAAATATAGATGTTCCCACAGCTCTGCAAAATGGATTCTTCACGATATTATATTATTTGTGAATTTTTCTAGTGGTCTATCAACTGTACTTTTACTAAGTATAATACTTGTGGGTTCACCACACATTTTTTGTTTTGTTTGTTTTTCTTTTTTTTTTATTGATTTTTATTGAGCTCTACATTTTTTTCTGCTCTCCTCCCTGCCTCTTCCCTCCCCTTCAACCCTCCCCCAAAGTTCCCGTGCTCCCAATTTACTCACACATTTTTATGGATACCTATGCTTTTATTAATAGAGCAGCAGTGGACATGATTGAACAAGTGTCTCTCTAGAAGGATGTTGAGCTCTTTGGGTGTATGCTCAAGAGTAGTATAGCTGAATCTTGAGGTAGATCTATTCTCAGCTTTGTTAATAACCACCATGCTAATTTCCATAGTGGTTGTACAAATTAGCACTCCCACCAATAATGGATTGTTGGGCCCTTATCCCACATCCTCACTAGCATGAACTGTTATTTGTTTTATTCATTTTGGTCATTCTGACTACTGTAAGATAAAATCTCAAATAGTTTTAATTTCCATTTCCCTGATGGCTAAAGGATGTTGAACATGTTCAAAGTGTTTCTCAGCCATTTATGTTTCATACATGAGAACTGTTTAGCTTTGTACCCATTTTTAAATTGAGTTGTTTTCTTGATTTTCAGCTTTTAAAGTTCTTTATAATACTAAGCCTCTATCATATTTGCAATTGGTAAAGACCTTTTCCCATTCTATAGCTTTCCGGTTTGTCTAACTGATGGTTTCTTTTTCTATACATAAACTTTTCAATTTCATGAGGTTCCATTAATTAATTATTTGTCTTAGTGCTTGTACTACCAGTGTCCTGTTCATAAAATCTTTTCCTATGCAAATGAGTACCCTACATTCGCTACATTCTCTTCTGTTAGATTCAGGGTATCTGACCTCATGTTGAGGTCCTTGAATTATTTGGAGTTGAGTGTTATACAGATTGAAAGATACGGATCTATTTCCATTCTTCTACATGCAGCCATCCAGTTAGTACTAGTTGCTAGTGGGATAGAAACTAAAGGAGTAAGAGAAGGAGAGACAGCTTTAATATATTGTAACTTTGATATATTGTAACTAATAAAACAGAAATATCACTCAATATTTGAGCATAATTAGCTATGATTTCTTTTGAGCTATATTCTACAAACAGAAACTAATTTATCTCAGAATAAACCAAATTAATAAGTTTTAAGTAAATGTTCATTGTATTCTAGAATGAAGATTGAATCTAGAACTGCTTCCTTTTGGTGTAACTTTTCTGCTGATGTTGTTCTTTTGGTTTTTTGAGACAGGGTTTCTCTGTAGCTTTGGAGCCTATCCTGGAACTAACTCTTATAGACCAGGCTGTCCTTGAACTTCTCTTGTAGCCTAAGCTGGATTTGAACTCACAGCAGTCTTCTTGTCTCCATCTCCTAAGTACTTAAGATTACTGGATGAGCCAACATAATTGGCTTTCTCTCTCTCCAGGATTATAATAAACCTTTGTACCTGTCCTTTTCTCACTACAAACCATCCCAGTATTACTCCTTGTTTTCCAAATTCACGGCCTTTTATTTCACTAATTGTTATTGTTTGCGTATGTGTATTTATTTACATTTCTAAATATGATCAATCAATGTGTCCTTCCATGGAGAAGACAATTTCTTCTGCTCTCAGCATTCCACAGTTGCCTGTAGTTCTTTTTATAGGATTGAGGTCTCGTGGGCCTTTCCTGTCTTTGGCATGCTCCTTTGTGTTGTCCATGTTTAGCTCATTTCAGGCAATCAAGTTGGTGAGACTTGGGTGTGGTTTCTGGCATTACTGGGAGACACAGTCTCACAGCAGACTCCCTGATCTTATGGTCCTTACAATATTGCTTCCCTCCTTCTCAGTGTTCTCTTAACCTTAGGTGGGAGAGTGTTAGCAGATGTACTTCTTGGGACTCACAACTCTGTATGTGGTTTTCTGTAGTGGTCTTTATCGGTTGCAAAGCCAAGTTTCCTAGATGAAGGGTGTCCTTACCTGTGGGTCTGAGGACAAATGTTTAGATTTTTTAGGAATTGTTCTGGTTTAGTAGTAGCTGTAGATTTTCTTAACAATATTCATGACTTTGCAGCACTGAATAATTAGCTAGGTTTCAAGTACCAGGTATGGTTTCACTCTTGTTGAGCAGGTCTTAAGTCTAGTAAGAGAGCTATTGGGTACCACTGAGGTACACGTGCCACTACTGCACCCTTAGAGTTATTATGCCGTGCTAGTGGTTGTTCAAGTTCATGCATTATAACTGGGTAAAACGGTTGGTTGGTTGGTTTGTAGTTGGCTCAGATGTTTGGGTCAGAAAGCTGTTTACAGATTAAATGACCTGAAGGATTTTTATCTGCTTTATACTTGTTTGGACTCCATGCCTGCCACATACCTGCTGAACCTGTCTCCAAGAAATGAATGGTGTGTGTTTTTAAAAACAGAATGGTTTGAATTGAGTTTGATCAATAAACATATTCATCTTCCTTCTTTCCTTTCTTCTCTTCTTCCTTTTTTCCTTTCTTTTGTCCTTTCTCTCTCTATTTCTTTCTCTCTTTTTTTCTATTTTTTCTCTCTGTGTCTCTCTTTTTTCTTTCTTTCTTCTCTCTCTCTTTCTTCCTTTCTTTGATTCATTCTTTCTCCCTTCTCTCCCCTCTTTCTCTTTTGTTCTCTCTTTTTTCTTTCTCTTTTTCTCTCCATTCCTCTTTTTTCTTTGTTTTTCTTTCTTTTTCTGTCATCTTTCTTTTTTCTATTCTCTCTCTCTCTCTTCTTTCTCCCTCCCACCCCCATCTCCTTCTCTTTCCCCAGAGAAATGGCTCAGTGGATAGAAGAACTTGCTTTGCAATCATGAGCACCCATATAAAGTCATGTGCAGTTGTGTGTTTATAACACTAGTGTTATGGGTCAAAGGCAAGTAGATCAGGGAAACATACTGGCCAGCCAGCCTAGTTGAATGGTGATTCTGCAGTTCAGTGAGGTTTTGTTCTCGAAGGATAAGAAGACACCTGACACCCTCCTCTGGCCTCTGCATGTGCATACACCATTTATTCATATATTACACATATGTAGTACACATGCATATATGTGAATTTAATGTTGGAATTAAGATATAACAGTGTTATATAAATATAACTTTTTGCTTCAGTTTGTTTCTATTTCTGATTTATGAGGAAAATTATCAAGATTTTAGTTGCATCTGTATTATTTAGAAGTGGACAGCACTAGATACCAGTAGGATTTTAATTTTAGTGTTTCCGTTTTGTATAAGCTTAAAAAATACCCTTTCCTAGGAAAAGGTGCTGCGGCCTGATGTTTATAACCTAGTCATAAAATAAAGTTGTCAGTAATCATAGTACATATGCCAAAATGCCGACTCGGTTCTCATATTTAACAATATAACAGTGATAATACTTAACAGCTTTTCTTTCATGCTCACAGATCAAATAAGTAAAATGGAAATTTATTCAGTGGAAAAAAGAACTTCAATCAAAACTGAATTTGTTTTTTAAGACAAAAAATGTTATTTGCAAATTTGAGGAAATCAGAATAATAACACTTGTGTATAAAATAAAAATTAGTGAACTATCTGAAAAGAAATTTGATAATTGCTGGTAAAGCATGTTTGCATTTCATTAACAATACAAGCTGGATGTTCTTAAGAGCTTTTGAATATCTGATAAAAATTTCAACTGGAAAATCTATAATTATATATTTATCTAATTGAACTTAGCCAAATTAATTTTCAGTAAATGGATCTGTTTTGCTCATTGTCTCATGACTCTGAGAAGCCAAGATGGAAAGCAATTGAGCTCTTCCTACCTTCAGTTGTCTCTTTGAGGATTTAAGTTTGTGTAAGTTGTCAAAGAGCTTTACTGTATTGCATATTTCTATGCAGGATGTTTATTTACTAAGAGAAATATATTTTTTCATATGATGTAAGTAGACCTAATGTTTTTAATTAAATACAGCAGTTTAGAAAGATGAATATTGTGTAAATGTAGGGCTTATAGTCATATCTCTTATTAATGATTTCTTATTTAATAATAATTATAGAAAATTTATTATATACCTTTTTTAGTGGCAGCTTACTTTTAAAATATTTATAGGAAAACTACTTTGGAGAAGATGACATGTACATGGATTTTGAAGAGGCTGTCTCAAGCCCTGTCCTGTCACTGTCAACATCTTCCAGTTCTGGGTGGACCGGTGTTGGAGTGGACAGTGACAAAAAAGAAAATGAAAGTTCAACCAAATCGATTCATCCGCTTGCCTTGCGTCCCTGGGATATTACAGTGCTTGTTAATTTGTATAAAGTTCATGGGCGTCTTCCTGTGGTAAGTGTTCAAGATAAAAATGATATTGGGGTATATTATGCTATCTGTCTGCCATAGGACACTGTATATTTGTGCCTTGTTATACCCACATTAAAAAAACTTAAATTCAAAAGCTTCTGAAATTATCTCTTTATGTTTTTCTTCATTATATAATTATTTGATCATCAATGATTTTACTTGTGTTTTTTGTTTGTTTTCACTTAAGCTCCTCTTTCCTTGTGCTGTGTAACTTTAGAACATTTTGCTGTGATGTTGCAGTAACCTAGTGGCTATTCTGGAACTTTATATTTTCTTAGATTCTTGTCATGTGACCACAACCAGTTTGGGGCATTCTGGCTGCATAGGAACCCCACTCCCACCCCACCCCCACCCACAAGAAAGGTTCAGGCTTGACTCTGGAGGTTGAATTGTGTTGTAGGTTTTGGTTTAGTTTTGGTTCTGCTCCACAAAGCTTGTTCTTGAACTTGTTGAAGCTGACTGTTCCTGACTTATTTCCTTAAGAAGCCAGGGGCTTCAGGCCAGGGCTATTCAAGGAAGAGGGGACTCTGGAGCATCTTCTACACAGGTCGTATAGTTCTTATGTTGTTAAATAGGGGACAGGACTATTAGTTTGGTTAGTATGTACTGTTATTCCTTTTGAGGAATCAAATTCTCTTAATCATGTTAAATTTTATTTTGAAGTTTATGTTTTGATAGTGATTTTTTTTTTTAAACTGTAGCATGGAACTACTGATGGTCCTGAATGCCCAACAGCATTCTTGGAAAGACTGTGTTTTGAAATGAAAAAAGGATTCAGGGAGACCATGCTGCAACTTGTCCTGTCACCCTTGAACGTGTTTGTCAGTGATAACTATCAGGTAATGTCAACATGATATATAATGTAAATACTTCAGTGATTTATTATTAATACTTATGGGGTCAAAACAGTTTTAGCTTCCATATGTAGTTCTTTTTAGGTTATGTTTTTATTTTCACTGTAGTAGTTTTGTATGAATGTGGACATAGAAGAATTGTTTGAAGAGTCCATCTTTTTTCTTTTGTGTGATTCCCTATTTATGTGATCCTAATTATGTTTTACTTTTTTTGCCGTTAGAAATGGAAAGAATGCAAGAGAATCCTGAGGATTTTTCCAGTAGAAACTTTTATTAACTATTCTCTTGCATTCTTACTGATAAGAGGAGTTAAAGGCATAGAGAATAGATTTAATTTTATATAAAATTAAAATTGTACAAAAGAGCTAGCTATTGCAGTCATAATTTGAAATTTCCTTTAGAAAATTTCTTACAAGATTTAGCACTTATCTTTTATAAATGTATTAAAAAATACATTTTCAGAAATGTAAGGCAGGAACACTAACTTCATGATAAGACCTACACACTAACACAAAAGAAAAACCATAGTAGTAATAGTTTTCTAAATATCTGTAAATTATTTTAATGTATTTTCGTTGTTGAAGACCCCAACAAAAGAGCTCTGTCTAGCTATTTAGTAGCTTCTACTTTTCGTGTAACATTGTTAGATAAAGTGAGATTCTTGGTGAGCAAAACAGTAATGGTCATTACTCAAGTGATTTTGGGGGAGAAGATAAAATTGAGAAAATTGAAATTTAAATAAATAATTTCAAGTATAAAAAGTACACAAGAAGATGTATGTAGTGCTTTGATGTCATGTTATAGGGTCTGGAGGCAAGAATTGATCGTATTTGCATTTTTGAAAGATCTGTTTGGTTGTTGGTAGAGTGTGAACAAAAAGATAAAAGGTACATGTTAGAACACTGTGCAAGGTTCTTACAGGAGGTGATACTAAATGAAAAAAAGATGATAGATAAGATTGGAAACATATCCAGTATAGACATTTTTCAACGTGTGTGTGTGTCTTGGTAGCAATCAAACTCAGGGTTTATATGCTACCCAAAATTCTATCATTGGGCTAGAATACACCCACGCCTGTATATATTCTTAATAATGTTTTCTGAAGCCAGTGTATCAAAAAACAGTTTTTTTTTAAAAAAAAATATTTCCTTTGTTTCTCTAAGTATGTCTTAGATAATCTTAGCTAAAAAGCTTAGAATTCTGAATGTCTTAGATTTCTCTCTGAAATACATGCTTTTTGATTGTAAGTATATAAAGTCCTCAAAATCTGTATGAACCTTGGTCCCCCTTTTAGTCCCCATATTCTTGATTATATAGTCTTTTCTCACTTTTCTTCTTAATTTGAGCATTTTAATATCATGATTCCTAGCCTCAACATAAGATTGACCTTTTATCTTTCCTGTCAGATACTAAATTTTTTTCATTATTGTACAGCTACCTGCCTGAGAGCTGCATACTTTCAGGATTTAGTACTTTTCCTTGTGGTGGGCTCCATAGATACTGTATCAGCTAAACACAAAATGCCTAAGGTTAATTATGAAGTCTTACTTTCCAGACAGCATAATTTTATAAATTTTTATAAAATTAATATCTGGGGCGGGGAGTAAAGCAACTAGAAATTGCAGTGTGTTTTCTTGGACTTCTTATTGTTTTCAGCAGCGACCACCTGTAGATGAAGTACTCAGGGAAGGCCACATCAATTTGTCAGGTCTCCAGCTGAGAGCACATGCAATGTTTTCAGCAGAAGGTCTTCCCTTAGGAAGTGATTCTTTAGAATACGCATGGCTGATTGATGTGCAGGCTGGAAACCTTACAGCTAAAGTCACAGCACCACAGGTAGGTTCTCCCACTGCTGTCTCCATAGGTTCATTCTCGCAGTACTGTCTCATGCCATTTCCTTTGTTTCTTACTCACCTTCCTAAGAATTGCTGTATGCCATGTTCATTGCATTTCCAGTAGTGCCATGCTAATGGGAGCCATGCTTAACTCTCAGAACGTAGCAATAGGCAAGTCGTTGGCACGTTTTACTTTTCTGAGCCATATATAATTGACTAATATGTAATTCTACTTAGCACATGAATTTTAGACTTTATGTGAGGTAAAACGATGCTCTAATATTGGAAGCTAAATATGCTATAATATTAAAGCTAAAGTTAATTTAGCTTTAAAATATATTACTTATAGAACAGTGCTTATCACTTGGGCTTTTCTTATATGGAGCCACATTATTTTAATCCATAGGTAATTTTATGTTTATTGTATTCTTTGTTTTAAATGTAAAGTTCATATAGCCTAATTTCTGAAATTATGTATTTTAGAATGACATGATGTGTACCCATCGCTCAATGTGTTTATTGTTAACAACTCTAATAAATTATACAATCTGAAGAATTATTCTAGTCACTGAAGCTATTAAATAGACAGGAATGCTTTAATCATCAAAGTACCTAGTTTTTTAAAATTGAAAATAAATGTTATCATAGACAATTATATTTTTCAAAATTAAATCTTTATTATTATGAGGTTTTAGGTGCCCTTTTCTGCAATTAGTTATGCAATGGATCGAGTTAGCTTTAGACAATTAGAAGTATAATCCTTGATTTAAAAAGTATTTACTTTAGAAGTTGCTGAAGTGGAAATTTTAGTTGAAATTGATTTTAATTTAACAATGTATTGACATTCACAAATGAAAAGCAGCAAGTTTATAAATGGTCTCAACATAGAAAATCATTGGATAGCCAGTATTTATTAAGTAGCAGTTATACAATTTTGAATTATTTCAGGTCATTTTAGACTTCATAAGCTTTTGATACTGAACACTTGTTTAGGATGCTAATAGTATTAACACCTGTTATTATCTGTAGCTGGCATGTCTCTTAGAATGGGGGCAGACGTTTGTTTTTCATGTGGTATGTCGGGAATATGAACTGGAAAGACCAAAGGCAGTAATAATATGCCAGCATGGAATTGATCGTCGGGTCTGTGAATCCAAGGTAAGTTAACAAGCTTGCTGGTGATGTTATAACCATTTATGCGTTTTAGGCTTAGCTTTAAATCAAATGAACATAGCCTTGAAGTTAATAAATAGCTCACTAATTTGAATAAATGATTTTGTAAATTTATGGCTTTTTAGTTGTATCTAGAATGAGGTCACATGAAAACAGAATTTATTACTTTGCATTTTTACTCTTAAGATTCATATCCCATTGCACTATGGTACTATCCATCTGTAGTTTAGCTGTGCATATATATATTTTGAAATTGAAGCAATAAGACCAAGTAAATGCCTTATGTAACTCGATTCACACAGTATCCCCAAACATACTTTTAGTATGGGCATTTGTCAATATCTAACACCCCAGATTGCGTGTTCTCTTCAGAATACTGTGTTGCCTTCAGTTAAGGTTATATTAGTATCTCCACAAGGGTTATAAGGTGTAGATAGGAGCCTCTACAGACTGTTTATGGTGACAGTAAAATACACACTTTTTTTAGTGTTATGTCATTACACGCCCTGTGTGAGTTTGAAAGAGCCATGTGCTCCTGGTTTTGGAAATATACACACTTCAGAAAACTGAGAAATCATGGCAGTTTCAAACAAGGAAAATAACCATAGTTTTGTGGCAGATAAGATGTTAATAACTAAATATTTCTTTTTCTAATAGTGCTTCCCTTTATGTTCTTTTACCATGTAAATTGTATTTATGAATCACTAAAATTTTATGTTATAAAAGCAGCATTGCCCCACAAAAATCAAACAGCAAAGTGTTTGTGTTATTAAAGTTTTTATTAATCAGGTTTATTGAGCCATAATTTACGTGTGTTATATTCACTCTTTAAGTTGTACAATGTAAGCTTTACAAATGTTGTATATATGTGTGTAGTTTTTACCACCTGTGCAGATACAGGACATTTTATACCTTAGAAAATTTGTTTTTTATTTCAGTCAGCTCTTGCCCTTATACAACTACTGATATGCCTCTTTTGGCTGTGCTACCAGTATGCCTCACATGCTTTTTGGTTTGTGTGTATTATCTTAAGTATGAAAATATTCAAAGTTTATTTTTTCATGCATGGTAAGAAAATATGGATATGTGACATGTGTGCCTGTGCATGTGATTTTTATATGGAAATCTTATACCAGAAAACTTATACTAGTAAAGTGTTGCGTGGCTTTATATGACCTTGTGATGTGTTTATTTCATCAGTTTACTCTGATACATTTTGAGTCTCAATAGTAAGTACTATATATATAATATAGTATATACTGTGTATAATATATACATACATATAATGTAGTCAGAGAAAGAGCGAGATTGAGAAATTTGCCACTTTTGAAATTTGTACATGGTTACATAAGGCTGGATTTTTACTTGGTTAATTTGATATTTTACCATTTCAGTTATCCTTATAGAAGAATGAAACTTAATTAAGAAATTAACATGTAACAAGAATTTTACTTAAATAATGAGATTTACCTGCTGTCAAAATAATGAATTAATAGTTGGACTACCTTTTTTAAAATTTTAGTTGAGTTGTATTCCTGGGCCTTGTCCAACATCAGATGATTTAAAATACACCATGACTCGTTTAGCAGTAGATGGAGCTGATATTTATATTGTGGAACATGGTTGTGCTACAAATATAAAGGTAACCATTTGTTTCTTAGCCAGGGTAATTATTTTTCTTTTTCTTTTTACTAAACCAAGTTTCCATCTCTTGAAATATTAGGACTGTGTCATCTCATAGGCTATTCATACTTTTTTCTTTATGTTCTCTTGAAGTATTGTTTCTGTTAGTGTACTTACCATTTTCTGCCTCTGAATTACTGTAACATTGATTCAAATAGCAGGTTGTATTTATACCCATGGTATGTATTTTTTAGAAAGACAATACTTTGAATCACTTAATAAGCTGAATGCTGTGGCACACGACTGTGCTCTCAGTATGCCTATGGTAAAGTAGGAGGCAGAGATAGGACTGCCCAGAAGCTTGCAGGCCAGTTAGAATTGCAGAGTAGTAGCAGAAATAAGAGAGATCTTGCCTTAGCATGGTAGGAAGAGAGAACCAACGTCCATGAAGTTGTCTTCAGACTTCATGTGTATTCCACAACATGCGGTAGTAGTGTGTCCTCCCTCCTTCCTTCACTCTCACCCTCTCCCTTTCCCACTCACTCAGTAAATAATTATAAAACGTTTTTGTTTTGAATACCTGTTGTTTTTAGCCTTTTATACTTCCTCTTTGGCGTCTAAAAGCATTTGCTTATCCCCTCTGCTTTATGAATTGCTTTTACTTTTTAAAATAAAGTCCTGCTATGTTCCTGGGGTTTCATTATTATTTAATACTCTCAATACTTAGTCTTCTCTTATTCCTTTGTAGTTATGCTCCTCTGTGTGCATCTGCTCTTTAGAAACCATTTACCTATTTAGATGTGTATAGGTAGGTCAGAGGAAAACTCTTAGGAGTTAGTTCTCTCCTTTGACCATACGGGTTCTGGGACCCAACTCCAGGCCTGCCAGCCTGTGTTCCTTCCCCACTTTGCCATTCTTGCCAGCCCTGCTTTAAATAGATTTTTTTTCTTACATTTTAAAAATCTGTTTAGTGTGCGTTCTGGGGTGTATCTACCTGCTCAATGCCGAGGTGCTTGTGTTGAAAATTGGAGGACAGTTTATAGGATTTAGTTCTTTCTATCATTTGGTTGTGGGGTTTCAGCTCAGGTGGTCATAATTGGTGGTAAACTCCCTTACCCACTAAGCCACCTCACCAACCCTTCCTGCTAATTTTTTTATTGCATGTCTACTTTTCATATATTATTGAATTGTACCCTTATTTCCTTCCTTTCTTTTCCTTTGCTAATTTCCCCCTTTCTCCCTTATTCTTTCAGTTTCTTCCACCTGCCTTTTACTTTTTTTAAAGTAGTCACCAGTTCTGTAGTTTATGCTAAGATACTTAAAAATACTGAAATTACAGCTTTGTTTCATTTTCTAATTTAACTTTAGATGGGTGCAATTCGGGTTGCAAATTGTAACCTCCACAACCAGTCAGTTGGGGAAGGAATAAGTGCTGCAATTCAGGACTTTCAAGTGAGACAGTATATTGAACAATTAAATAACTGCAGAATTGGACTTCAGCCAGCAGTGCTACGGAGAGCCTACTGGCTGGAAGCTGGGTCAGCCAACTTAGGTCTTATAACAGTTGATATTGCACTAGCTGCTGATCACCATTCTAAACATGAGGCACAAAGACATTTCTTGGAAACTCACGATGCCAGAACTAAAAGGTGGGTGAAAGTCTTTTTAAAGAGTGGTGGTATTATCTTCCATTGAAAATTACTTGATAATTTTAAAGAAAATCGTACAGTTTGAGTAGATTAAAATATTTTAAATAAACACTTACTGTGATTTTGCTCCTATACCTTGGTTAATGCACAAAGACCTGATAAATAATTTGAGGTTCTGTAGTGATGGTGTGGTTTTGGAAATCTATACTATGTATTTTAACATGGGTACACTTTAAATTATGGTTTCCAGATAATATTTTATGAGACACTCTTTTTTTTTCACTCTTTTTTTGTTTTTCATCTCTAGAAGCCATCACACCATTATGTACTGCAGAAAAATCTTTTGGCAGTTCTTCAAAATTTCAGGGCTGAGTAAGAACACTTACACGTGGTTTCATTAGCTTTTAAGGAATGATTATACCTTTTAAAACAATTGCCGGAGCCTCTTGTTATTCTTATTTTCATTTTTCTTGCTGTTATACAGCTGTGTTCTGTTTTGAAAGGTAGATTGATTAAAAAGATATACTGCACTACTAAGTGATTACTTGTATTTACTTTGACTTTCATATATATTAACAGTTAATGTGCCATTTTTATTTTATCTTTTTTATTTGTTAATGAGGTTTCTTCTATGTTGTTTTATTTTGGGTTCTGTTTAGGTTGTGGTTTTTGTGGCCAGATGACACCTTAAAGAATAAGAAGTGCAGAAACAAGTGTGGCTGTCTTGGTGGTTGCAGATTCTTTGGTGGCACAGTAACTGGCCTAGATTTCTTCAAATTCGAAGAGCTGACACCTTCCAGTAGCTCTGCATTTTCAAACATAACTGCGGAATCTGATATGCATTATGGCCAGTCTTTGCTGCACCCTGGAGAGTGGATCATTACTAAAGAAATCCCTAAAACTGTAGATGGTAATAAAAATGTATTGTTTATCTGGAGCTGACCTTTTCTGTCACTGTGCCATTCTGAGAGAGTGCTGCTACTTTATTCAATATAATTGATTCTTTTGAGTACTGTTACAGATAGGGGTTAAAATAATCTATATTCATTATTCAAAGCCAGAAAAATGTAGTATTTCTTTTATTGAGGGTGTTGACGTAGGGTCAAAGTAGGTGTACTATTCAGACTTCTACAGTTGAAAATGATAATGGGCAGCTTTTCCTGTGAAGATTAAAGAAGAAAAAACTAAAATTTACGTATTATAGACTGTGGATCCAGAATTTTGTAGACAACTTTTTGTAATGTGTAACATGTTGCTATGTGAAGTTAAACACTTGTGCTTTTTAAAAAAGAACAATATTTTAAAATGTAGTTATAGTAAATTGCTATATTTTTCGTATATTCCTTCAAAAATGTTTGCAGTCATTTAGTCCACATTTTATTTGTTTAGGAAATGTGAATGGTACGAAGAGGAAGGAATGGGAAAACAAATCAGTGGGAATAGAAGTCGAGAGGAAAGCTCAGCACCTTAGTCTTCAGGTGCCCTTACGGTCCCACAGTTCATCCTCTTCCTCAGAGGAGAATAGCAGCTCAAGTGCTGTGCAGCCCTTACTGGCTGGTGAGAAGGAAAGCCCCTCTTCTGTTGCTGATGACCACTTGGTTCAGAAAGATTTCTTACATGGTACCAAAAGAGATGATGGCCAAGCAAGGTTAGTATTCAGATAGACTTAGAAATTTGATGATGACTGGATTATAATTACTTAAAAATACTAACACAAGAAACTTCTTTCCTCGCCACACACTCATTTTATATTTTATTTCTTGAACATATATTTATGTCAGTTTGTCTTTCAAAAGAAAATTAATATTTTCTTTGCAAGTCTTAGAAAATGCAATGATGTATTTATAATGAAAATATTTCTTATTCTACCACTCAGTGAATTTTTGTTATTATTCATATACTGTCCTTCTTATTTGTTGAACATTTTTTGAACTTATCAAATTAATTTATCAAATTTTTGATCTTCTTATCATATTAACAGTTGAACACTCCTTCTTTTGAATTATCCTTGCTTGACATCTTTCAAATGTAAAAACTATAGTAAAAATCTTTGTCCCTCCAGCCTAGGTACCTTGATATTTCTGTTTGGATGCTTCATAGAGACCTTCGGTTCAGAGTCATTAAAATGATTGTTTTAGTACAGCTTTTTAGAGCAGTGGTTCTCAAGCTTCTTGATGCTGTGACCCTTTAATATAGTTCCTCATGCTGTGGTGACCCTCAACCATAAAATTATTTTTATTTCTACTTAACTATAATTTTGCTACTGTTACGAATCATAATGTAAATATTTTGGAGATAGAGGCTTTCGAATGGTTTGCGACCCACAGGTTGAGAACCACTACTCTAGAGGAATACAGCTGATAAAGTTGGGTAGGTGTGTGTGTGTGTGTGTGTGTGTATGTAAATATATGTATGTATGTATGTGTATATGTTTGCCTGTGTGAGTCTGTTTGTACCCATCTGTGTAGTAGCCTCTGGAGTTCAGAAAAGGGTACAAAGTCCTCCGAAACTTGAGTCACAGGCAGTTGTTAGCTCTCAAGGGGGTGCCAGGTCTTCTGCAAGAGCAGAAAGCACTCTTAAACCCTGACCCATCTCTCTAGTCCTCAGTCTTTCCCTTGACTTTAACAACACTGTTAAGTGTATATTGCTGGATAAGCTTTTAGAAGATGTGGGAAGAAAAAAAAACCCTATAAATGTGCTATTGTTCCTTGTCTTCTTTAAATTTTTAAGATGTTTTGTTTTGGTTTTATGGTTCTATTTTTTTTCTTTTTAGCTTTATGGGGAATATGAACTCACGTAATGTTTTGCTGTTTTAAATCAATATTTTAATGTATAATTCTAGATTTTCTTTTATTTGTAACTTTTTACTAAATTACTAAATTGATTTTATAAGTACTTTATGTTTAAATTGTTTGTGGGCTGAAAATCAAAACAGTTTTCCTCTCTGTTTTAGTATTCCTACAGAAATTTCAGGAACCAGTCCTGTATCTCCTAACAACCAAGACAAGTCAGTAGGACAGTCTCCTCTTAGATCTCCTTTGAAGCGTCAAGCCTCTGTGTGTTCTACCCGACTTGGTAGTACTAAGAGCCTCACTGCTGCTTTTTATGGAGACAAACAGCCTGTTACAGTTGGAGTCCAGTTTAGTAGTGATGTCTCTCGAAGTGATGAGAATGTGCTGGACTCACCAAAACAGAGAAGTTTTGGTTCATTCCCATACACACCATCAGCTGACTCTAATTCATTTCATCAGTATCGGTCAATGGATTCCAGTATGTCAATGGCTGATAGTGAAGCCTACTTCTCTGCAGCTGAAGAGTTTGAGCCCATTAGCAGTGATGAAGGTCCTGGAACTTACCCTGGTAGAAAAAAGAAGAAAAAGCAAATGCAACAGATTGACTACAGTAGGGGTTCTATATATCACAGTGTAGAAGGACCACTTACTGTCCATGGAGAAAGCATTACAGATCCTCGAACTCTTCCATTCAAAACTCACCCTTCCCAGGCTTCCTTTGTTTCTGCATTAGGTGGTGAAGATGAAGTCATAGAACATCTGTACATTGTGGAAGGTGAGAAAACAGGAGAGACTGAGCAGATCACGTCTCAACAGCCTGTGATGAGTTGCTATCAGACTTACCTTACTCAGTTTCAGGTAATTAACTGGTCTGTTAAACATCCTACCAACAAAAGAACCTCCAAGTCCTCATTGCATCGCCCCCTTGACCTAGATACTCCAACCAGTGAAGAGAGCTCATCATCATTTGAACAACTTTCTGTTCCAACATTTAAGGTACAAATCAAATCATTATTTCCTATTAACATACTTAAATAGTAAAGTTTTCAGAACTACTAAGTCATTTTAGCTATCTTTCTAAAATATAGACTTTCTGTTGCAAATGTTAACTCTGTTTAACAGTTAGGTTACAGGTTTTTTTTATGAGTATTATAAATTTAAATGAATTGAATTGAAGATGGCTTAAGATTTTATATTGTTAATGTAGTAAATTAACATGTAGGCTAATCTACATTTCCAGTAATCCTAAGATTAGGATCAAATCTCCTCTGTGAGTTTATACATTTCCTGTGTTTTAAAAATAAGAATTTGGGCTGGGTGATGGTGACACATACCTTTAATTTCAGCACTCAGGAGATAGAGGCAGGCAGATCTCTTTGAGTTTGAGGCCAGCCTGGTCTACAAGAGCTAGTTCCAGGATAGGCTCCAAAGCTACAAAGAAACTCTGTCTCGAAAAACCAAAATAACAAAAGATTTTGGAGCCTAGAGAGCTGGTTTAGTGGTTAAGAGTGCATAATATTCTTCCAGAGGACTAAATTTCTCTTTTCAGCACCCATGGTTGACTCACAACCACCTGTAACTCCAGCTCTTGGGGATTCAGGTCTCTTTTGTCCTTCACAGTCACCTTACTCATGCATACATACACAGTCATAGATATACACATAATTAAAAAGATATTTAAAAAATAAGATTTTGGAATTATTTGAATATGATTTGAAGTAATTTTCTATTGGTCCATAGCTTTTTCTGGTATTTCCAGTTCAACTCAGTTAATGATTGAACTATTATAATTTAGTGTGAATGTGGTTTCTTAAATGATTTTAGAAAAGTCAGAAACATTTCAAAATATATTTAGTCATAATAGTCAGTATGAAAATTCTTATCTTTAAACAATGTACAATAAGACAAAGTTTTATGATGTTAAAGGTATATAAAGTCTGTGGACCTAATGAACAGTGTTTGGTAATCGTTTTTGTGTGTGTATGTGTGTATTACATTTTTCTCCATCTTATTTTTGAGGGTAGATGTCTCACTGAACTTGGAGATTGCCTTTTTGGATAGACTAGTTGGCCATTGAAATCCCAGGATCTGCCTGTCTTCCACTACACTCATCATTAGGGCTATGTAGGCACAAGCTTCCATGCCCATCTTATTACATGGGTGCTAGGGACACAAACTCAGATCACGCAGCAAGTATTTTTCCATTGAACCATTTTCCCCAGCCCAGGGCGTAGAATTTTAACTGAAAATTGAAGAAGGAGGAATCATTGAGGATGAGAATCAGACTTAGGGCCTCTGGATTAGAGGCAAAGACAATGGTCATCTAGACTTTCATTGTGTGGTTGATGTTTCATTGTGTCTTGCAGTTATACTAGGAGAAAACTGAAATCAGCTTCAGAAAGAACTAACTCAGTTTAAAAAAGAACTCACAGAGGAAAGACATTTGAAATTCCTGTTTCAGTCATCTGTCATTCTCATTCCACCCTCACAACTCTGTCACTTAATAAAGTACAAAGTTACCTGCTGTTGTACCCTATAAAGATTTGTCACTCCTATTGGTTTAATAAAACATTGATTGGCCAGTAGCCAAGCAGGAAGTATAGGTGGGGCGACCAGACTAGGAGACTTCTGGGAAGAGGAAAAGCTCAGTTTGCAGATGCCACCCAGATGCAGAGGAAGCAAGATGGAAATGCTGCACTGAGAAATGGTACCAAGCCACATGGCTAAACATACATAAGAATTATGAATTAATTTAAGTTGTAAGAGCTAGTTAATAATAAGCCTAAACTAATAGGACAAACAGTTTCTAATTAATATAAGTGTCTTTGTATTTTGTTGGAACTGAACGGCTGTGGTAACAGGCAGGACAGAAACTTCCGTCTACAGTTACCCATTAAATATTTTCTGTAAATATTTATATTGAATATGTTAAGATTACAATAGCAGGTTACTTTGAATATTCACAAATATTGCTTATCATAAGAAGAAATAATTAAAATTTTAGACTATAAACAATATTTTATTCTATTCTAGGTCATCAAACAGGGACTCACTGCTAATTCCTTGCTAGACAGAGGGATGCAACTTTCAGGATCAACTTCAAAGTAAGATTTTTTTGTCTTATTTTAATTTTTAGACACAGCATCTTACTATGTTATCCAGCATGACCTAGAATTCGGGGACTAAAGGAATCTTTCTGCCTTAGTCTTCAAGCAGCTAGGAGTAGAGGTGCCTTAAAATTGCATTTTTAAAGCTCAGAGTCATAGTCCTTCTTGATTATGAGATTAGTAGAGTTTATTCTGAGTAATAACCATTTTGTCCTTGATTTTAAGCCTACTTTAAGAATAAATTACTCCAGTATTTTTTTGTGTGGAGTAGATAAATATGTTTGCACATTTTAGGACAGGACTATCAAGTAAATAAATATATAAAAATATTTTTTGTCATGTGATATAATTGGCATCTTTGGCCATTTTGCATTTTAAAAAGTACCTCATTTGGCCTGCTTTTGAGATGTGAAATATTAGTCTGTGAGAGTTTTTTCATTGAAATAAATGTATTTTAAATGTTTATGTACTTTAAAGAAGTTCCAACTTGTTTATATTCTTTTAAATATTTGCTTTTCTGGTTAAACTGTATAGCACACCATATACTCCATTAGACAAGAAAATTGTTGATAATACAGATGATGGAACATTAACAGAAGAGTGGACCCTGGACCAGCCTGTTGCTCAGACCAAGACAACAGCCATTGTTGAAGTAAAAGGAACTGTTGATGTTGTTCTGACTCCACTGGTGGCTGAAGCCTTAGACAGGTATTTGTCTAAAAATAGAATTACTGCTTTATAAAGTGACATATTTTACACGATATGTGAAAATGTGGTAGTGTTCATTTAAGAGTTTATTAACTATGCAGACACAGATATTTGGCTAGGTTTATAATCTCAGGCATAAATTTCCTCCTATTAGATTTACCTGACAACCAACTTGACAGTTGTTGGCTATCACCAAGTTAAAATTGCCAGTACTAAACCACTGCAATTAGTATTCCAATTTAGTCATTGTTGTGATCAATTAATAGGCTTTACAATGGAGTAGCACCATTTTCACCACTTTTTACAGAAGAGATGCCATAAATTCTACCAGAAAACTTCTAAAAATGATCAACCCATTCAACAAAGTAACAGGGTACAAAATCAACTTAATCAGTAGTCTTTCTATAGACCAATAACAAACATGCTGAGAAAATCATAGAATCAGCCCCATCTATAACACTCTTAAAAAGTATCTAGGACTAAACCTAATAAAGGAGATACAGATGACTCTATACTGTGTCTGCAGAGAGATCATAGTTTCTAGAGAATAACCTATTGCTGCCATTTTCCTAAACCAATATAGTTTCTAGCTCTTTTTAAAACACTTACTTTTATACTCATAGATACATGTAGTTCATACTTTTTGTCAAAGAAGCTTCTTTTACAAGAGATAGAGTCTATTACAGAAGTTCACAACTGGTTAAAATATAGAAAATAAGTGAATGTGATTGATATGTCTACAATGTAACTGCTACACCTAAAACTCAGATAAAAATTGAGGGAAAGGGCGCAAAAAGATTGAAAGAGTCAGAGGACAAGAATACCTGCTGTTATAGTGGACAAGGACACCTGCTGTTATAGTGTCTTCTATATGTATGAAAACTGTACTTATGGAACTTCAATGATATGGTCACCAAACAATACCTGATCATAAAAGACAGTGACTTGCCAGTGTGGATGGGGGAGAAGTCAGAATGCACCACCCACAGATGAACAACAATCAATGGATGCCAAAAGAAGGAGGAGTTGTTTTCTCTAGGGACCTCTAGTTTCCTGATAGATTATCTAATCTCAATTTGTTAGCTCTAAACACAGGTACATATGATCAACACTAAATGGGCTCTGTTGGTTATATAAAACCTGTACACACACACACACACACACACACACACACACATACACACAGGGAGAGAGAGAGAGAGAGAGAGAGAGAGAGCGCAATAATAATTAAAGAGGAGGTCATGAATTTGTGAGGGTTTGTTAGTGGACAAGGGACGAATTGAAAGGGGTTCAGACAGGAGTAGAAATGATATAAGTATTCATTTCATGAATCAAATTCTCACATATTTTAAGTGAAAAATGCCTTGTTAATCTTTTGTCTTGATGTCAAGTTAGTCTCAATTTGTTAAAAAAATAATACGTCAATAATATGTATAATAAATAAATATCTCAGACATTTTTTAAAAAAAAAGAGTTTATTAACTAGTTGTTTTCAGTAAAAATACAAGGTAAATATATTGGCATTGTTATAATAGTTACAATATATTTTGTCTTTTAAATTTGGACTAACAAACATAAAACGATCAAATGCCTGTGAAGTAATCATTTCATATTCTTCCTTGTTAATTGAAGAGCTAAAAGGAAAATAATAATTATTGTGTGCTGCAAGGTGTGTGTAGTCTATTTAAGGAGATAAAATTGACACAAGTAAAAGCCAAAGTGAAACAAAATAGAATGCAAATTGTGTGGAAAATAAAGAAGTTCAGAAGAGACTCAGGACCAGTTCTCATGAAAATACTCCTTTTACTGGAGTACATAGTATTCTCTGATAAATTGTCAAGATTCTTGTAAAGTATCATATTAATGAAGAATATAGGAAATTGTCTAGGAGATTCTAAAAGACTTACTGGTTTAAAAATAACTCAAAGACATGGTGGCACATGTTTTTGTGCACAGCACTTGGGAGGCTGAAGGAGAATCATGAGCTCGATGCCAACATGGGTAACTACAAACCAAGATCCTGTCTCAGAAAACAAAAATACTGACTCAGAATGTATTAACAACCTAAGTAGAATACCAGTAATATTAAACTACCCCTCTCCCCACACAAAATGGACAGTGGATTGACTTTAGGACATTAAAATGTACAAGAATTCTTCACTTGTGGGGGTTGTGTGGAGGTGGGGGTGAAATTATAGCAGCAAAATAAATAAATAAAATAGATAAATGGTATTATAACAAATTAAAAGTTTTAGCAGACATGATACAGTTCACAGAATTGGAGAAGATATTTATAAATCAAACATCTGACAAAGGGTGGATATTTAGAATATATTAGGAATACCAAAAATCTATTAGCAATATCTTAAAAAATTAAATAAAAAATAAATATAGATAGTAGACCTAGGTAGACATTTCTCAGCATTGATGTATAAATGCCAACAGATATATGAAAAAATTACTAATCCCTGAGGAAATGCCAATTAAAACTATAGTGAGATATTGCCTCACCCCAGCAAGAATGACCATTATAAAAAGGAAAAGGGACTGTTGTACATTGTTTATGGAAATGTAGGTTAATACATCTCTATATTGAGGTTCCTCACAAGCAAAAGACAACACTGCTATGATTCAGCAACCCGATTAGTGGGTATATATGCAAAGAAAACGAAAGTAGTATGTTGAAGAAACATCTTCCCTCCATGTGCACTAACACTCTTTACAGTAACTAAGAATGGAAATGACCCATATCCACTAACTGACAGCATTTGTTAATTTGCATTATGGAATGGTGTTTAGCCATAAGACAATTGAATTCTGTAATTTGTGACAATGTAAATGGAACTGAATGTCAATAGGTTAAATCAAATAAGCCAGGCAGAGACAAATTTTACATGTATTACTTCATATGAATCTGAAACAGTTTAGTCTTTTAATGGTAGAATAGTGATTACGAAATTCCAGTTGGAGAGAGAAAGGGCAGAGGAATGTTGATTGACTGGTACTAGTTAGAAGCTCTGATGTGCACAGAAGAAGGGATTTTTAAAGTTTTCTCCTTTAATAAATGAGACTCATAGTATCTAGACAGTAACTTGTTAGTATGTACAATCCTAATGTTTTTTAAATATCAGGCAAGAATAAATTAAAAAACCAAGTTTCAGATATTAGTGTAAGGTGGAAGTCTGTAGAAAATGTTGAACGTTGTTTGTGGTGGGGGCAGATGTTCCTGCCCAATCTCAGGGTTTTGGGATTGATGGTAGGTCTAAAAATTTCAGTAACATTTTCCCTGTAAAATTTCTGAAGGTATAATTGAGGATTTTGCATTTCTGTATTGAAGAACTGTAAATATTCAGATGATGGTAAGTTTCACTGCCTGGTATAATAGTAAATGAAATTTTAATTTTTCATTGTTCTTTTTCTTTCATCAGATATATTGAAGCTATGGTTCACTGTGCTAGTACCCGGCACCCAGCTGCAATTGTAGATGATCTTCACACCAAAGTCCTTAGAGAAGCTGTCCAAAATAGTAAGACTACATTCTCAGAAAATGTAAGAAGTTTTTGATTCAATGGGCATAACAAATTGAATATTCACCATGTGTCAGAATATGCCAACTTGAAAAACTTGAATGTTTCAAATTTTATCAATAAGTTCAATTGAAATGTACCACAAATAACTACTGTGGATTAAGTAGTACTACTTAAAAATCATAGCTTTATTTTTTTCTTTTATTTTGAAAGTAGCTTAGTTCTGAATATTTTTAAGCAAGCCTTGTCCTTAAGTGGTGAAAACATTTTTAAGATTTATTTTGTTTTAAATTTGTGATACTCAGAAAGATCAGTATATGTCCATAAATGCTGAACATTTCTCCATCCCTGTGGTAAACATTCTTTAGCATTAATATTTTAGTGTTTTAAGAACCAAAAGTACACATGTTTCTAACTTCCTTTTATTTTTATGTTGTTTCTTGTTCACCTCAGTGAATTGAGTAACACTCTCTCCTGTGACACTTTTGCTGTTATTCTGGCTCTGACACCAGTTGCTTAGCAGTCACAGTGTGGTGCTCTTTGATAATTCTATATCACATGTGGATTAGTACCAAGTAGATGTGAAAGTGAGCCTGAGTATTTCTGGCGAACTCATTATTACTCATGCTATGTTGGCCTTCATGTGCTACATTCAGTTAGTTAGGGTAGAGCAGTAAGATCAGTATTACAAAAGGAAATTTGAATTATTCCCTGTCAATAAGGAGCCAGTTGGCAGAAATAAAGTCAGCCTTCAAGACTGTAGAGTTCAGTTTGCCTAAAATTAATAATAATAATAATAGTAATAACATTATAAATATATACTATTGCCATCTTTGTTTCTCCATAGATGGATTTAATTTATTGTATAGTATTTTTTCAGAATGACAAGCTGGTCTATTTGCCAGCTTTTGCTTGAATTTCAAGATTGTGTTTTAGGATAGTCGATGTCATGTAGACTGGGGAAGTGTAACAATATATGAATACACATGGTGGTGTGGATCCTGTATAACCTACGAAATGTCTGGAGAATAATTTCTACTCAATCCTTTCAGTTGTCCCCTAAGCAAGATGTTCGAGGAACAAAAACTGAGCAACCTGTGATAGGAACAACTAACCAGGGACAAATTCAGACAAATGTTACAACAAAGCAAGATAATGTGACAATTAAAGGTCTGCAGGCTAATGTGAGCATACCAAAGGTAATATTAAGCTTTTCAGAAACATTTCCCTGATATAGGAAAGCATATTTGATACGTTTTATCTTTTACTTTCAAAGGGAATATTAGTCAAATACTTTGCAGTATCAAATAATATATTCCTTTTCCTTGATGATCTAATGTAAATTTACTATATTATAAGTAGCTTACTATAGCAAACTCTTAGAATAATAGGGTTTTCTCATAGTTCCATGACTAGTCCTTATCTAGTAGTCTGTCTGTCTAGTAGTCCTTATCTAGATCAGGTTCTTGGTATTGTTAACATTAGTTGGTATGGGTTCAGTCTCATGGAGTAGACTTTAAATTCAATGAGAAAGTGATGTGTTACTCCCATAACATTTGTACCACCATTGCAACAATTCATCTTGCAGGCATATCATTGTTGTAAGTTGCCTAGAAATATTGATGATTGCCTTTCTCCAGTAGTGTGCAGAGTACCTGCCAGTATCATAAATGCTAGGGTTAGCTTGTCTTGTGCATAAAGTCATATCCTTTGTTAGTTTTGTGCAATGTCTGCTCATATCTAAAATAAAGTTTCACAGAAGTTATCCACCACTTTTGGCTCTTAACATCTCTCCTCTTTTTACTCACTGATTCCTGAGACTTGAGGATGAGGGAGAGACATAAATGTTCTATTTCTGTATGAGTACTCTAACTCCCTACATGTTGACAAATTGTGAGTTTCTTTATTGCCATGTACTACAAAAAGAAACGTATCTGTATTTTTCTTTAAAAGCGTAGTCAACCACACTCCAATGGGAAAATACTTACCCACAAATATTTGGGCAGCATAGACTGGTCTTGAAGGATCTTAAAAAAAAAAAAAAGATACAAAATTGGGTTGGTAGAGAAGGAAATAAGAAGAATACAATCAAAACTCGATACTAATAAAAGAGAGAGAAACAGCTTCTTTAATGAGTGTTGAGGGATGCACTAATGTATGTATGAGTATAGACATTCTTGGGAAAAAAGTTATTAATAATGTGTCCATTTAGCAGAACAATATTCGTAGATTTTCCCCAGATTCTATGACCTACTTAGCCACTGGTTCTTGGTCCAGTTAATAATCCAGAAATGAATTCTATCAAGATCAGGCCTTAAATTCAATCAGAAAGTGTTGATTACTTGCATAACGTTTTTGCCACTATTGTTTGCACTAGTGAACATATCTTAGCAGGAATTATGGCTGTTTTGAGAACTTAGAAGTTTTTTCTTCATTACCCTCAGATATGTCTATATATTATTATTAGGTTCTTTTTTATTTTTATTTGTGATTTAGGTATAAAGTATGCTTTGTAACTTTTCAATTCTGAAATGTATGACATTTGTGTGTTAGGTTAACTTATGCTTGTTACAAGCCTCAGTGGAAGAATCTCCAGCCTCAGTTCCTAGTAGAAGTGTGACTCATGTTTCCCTGGTGGCTTTGTGTTTTGACAGAATTGCTACACAAGTTCGTATGAACAGGTAAAAAGATTTTAATAATGTAAGCCATGATTTTTTGTTGGATGTTAAAAACATTAATTTTCTTAATTGATCATAATTATTTTTAAGAAACACTTAGGTAATAATATTATTGGTTTAATTTAGACAGTGTTCTTTTTAAACAACTTAGTTAAATGTTTTTATTGGACTATATTATCTAAATGTTAACCATTGTGTTTTTTCTGTTTTCATTAAGAGGTGTGGTTGAAGAGACTTCAAATAATGTAGACCCTAGTAAAACATCAAATTTTGATAGATATGTTCATGCCAGCAAGATGCAGCCACAGTCATCTGGGTCACTTAGATCAAATGCTGGAGCAGAGAAAGGCAAGGAAATTGCTGCCAAGTTGAATATCCATCGAGTCCATGGGCAACTTAGAGGTCTTGATACTACAGGTAGGCTTCAAAATATTTGTGTTTCTTTGGCATTTGTAAATGTGTCATTTTCGAAAATAAAATATTTTCCTATGAATAGTGCAACAATTTGATTTTGTAAGGAAGAGAAAGGTGCTTCTACATATGAGGTATTTAAATACTTATATTGTGTGCAGAGTGGAAAGCAAAGTAAGTTTTAGGACTTCAATTAGAAATTTTTTTCTTTTAATTTCTGTTTCTTGCTCATAGAACAGAGAACATCATACATCGGGCTTTTTAAAAATTAAAATTGTGAGGATTATTAAAAGGAACTAATCATAATATTAATCTAGAGTGAGTTTTTTCTTAATATCCCTAGAAAACTGAAAGAGAAAAGTAGAGCTTTTACATACCATTTTGGTGGGGTTTTTTTGTTGTTGTTGTTTTTTGTTTTTTGAGACAGGGTTTCTCTGTAGCTTTGGTGCCGGTCCCGTAACTAGCTCTTGTAGACCAGGCTGGCCTCGAACTCCCAGAGATCTGCCTGCCTTTGCCTCCCGAGTGCTGGGATTAAAGGCGTGAGCCACCACCGCCCGGCTTTGGTGGGTTTTATGTGATTTTTTTTTAATTTTAGAAATTTTAAAAAATCTCAGAATATCAGATTGAATTTCAAAAATTTTGTTTGTTAGTCTCCCAAAATTTGTATGTTGGTCATACAACCAATCCCAAATGAACAAATAGTTTTATCAATCTGTTCCCTTTCTTGTGGGTTCTGTAGGTGTCATGATTCCTGGCTGTGTTCTAGGTCAGTGTAACTGTTCTTCCTGTCTCAGGGTTTGTCTTAGTTAGGGTTTCTGTGACCGCAGTGAAATACTTTAATGAAGCCGGGCAGTGGTGGCGCACACCTTTAATCCCAGCACTCGGGAGGCAGAGGCAGGCGGATCTCTGTGAGTTCGAGGCCAGCCTGGTCTACAAGAGCTAGTTCCAGGACAGGAACCAAAAGCTACGGAGAAACCCTGTCTCGAAAATCAAAAAAAAGAAAAAAGAAAAAAAAAAGAAATACTTTAATGGAAAAAAGGCATGGGAAGGAAGGGTTTATTTAGTTTACTCTTTGATATCCCAGTCCATCATCAAAGGAAGCCAGAACAGGACACTCAACAGGGCTGGAACCTGGAGGCGAGAGCTGATTTAGAAGCTGTGGAGGAGTGATGCTTACTGGCTTGTTCTTCATGGCTTGTAGAGACATTTTCTTAATCGAGGTTCCCTCCTCTCAGATGACTTTAGCTTGTATCAAGCTGGCATAAAAGTATTCAGCAAAGAGCTTATTTCATCATTTTGTGTATAAAGTTACAGCATTCGACCTGAGACTTTCAAGAGATTTTTTTTTTTATAACTACCTGCTAACGATAGTTCCAAAATTGGGGCAAAATAGTAGTTTGAGTTTTAAAATTTCTGTAGATTGTAGTGGTGATCAATTTGCACTTATGTGTTATGCCAGGACATAAGCATTACATTATATAACTTGAAACCCACCATTTGGAATAAAAACTCATTGCAAACAAAACTTGTCATGAATTTCCATAAAAATGCTGAACAAAAGTAAATGTTTATACATATGCTAGCAATTCCCAGTTTCATGGCATTTGATAGCCACAGAGAGATGAGGTAGGTTTCTGACTGCAGTGCTCTCCGTTAGGTATGCTTTCATATCTACAGCAGTTAGATTATTCAGGAAATTAAATAAGTTTCTCACCTTATACCCACACTTAAAAGTAAGTTCAAGAGATTTAAATAGAAATGCAAGTAATTAAATAATCATAAAAATTTGGGAAATGAGGGTACATTTTACTTCATTCCATCTGTAAGCAATAGATTCATAGCAATGTTTAATACATTACAATTATTTAAAATGTTAGTGTAAAGCAGTCTTTTAGTAAAAGTTACACTTTTCCTAGGAAATAATAGGAAAGAATGCTTTTCCTCAGGCCACATAATTGAAATAATTTTGTTGTAAATGATGGAGCTTTTTAAAGTACTTTACCACAAAGTTGGATTATGTAGGAATTTGTTACCTTTGTTGACAGGATACTCTGATTTTTTTTTAAATAAATTGATAAATTAATTGTTAATCTGGAATTTCTTTACATCATTGTAGATGGCATTTTTTAAAAAGTGTTTTATTTTTCTGTCTTTGTAGAATACTAATACATCTTTTTAGGATAACAATTGTGAGTGATTTATCTTCTCAAATATTAATATCTGTATTTTTTCTTTAAAAAAATAGTTTATTGTGCTCTCTCAATAATAGACATCGGGACCTGTGCCATCACTGCCATTCCCTTTGAGAAGTCCAAAGTTTTATTTACTCTTGAAGAGTTGGATGAATTTACTTTTGTAGATGAGACAGATCAGCACGCTATCCCAGATGTCACACGGATAGGTCCCAGTCAAGAAAAATGGGGCTGGATAATGTTTGAATGTGGACTTGAAAATTTAACTATAAAAGGTAAGGTTTTTTTTGTTTTGTTTTTTTTAAATCCTGAGTTCTGCTGAAGTGGGTGCAGTTCAGTCCCACATTACTGAAATGTGTTTAACGTTGTTACTTGTAGCAACCTGAATAACATAATACAGCAAAAATTGTGATGCCTGATATTCCTTACAAGAGGTGGATTGCTCCCAGTTATACCAGTGATATTTTCTTACACAGCTAGAGAGACAGTTCCTCTTTTTTAAACCTTGGGACCTCACAGAACAGCAGGATTTAGAGCTTTGCCATATAAGAAGTAAATATTTTATGTAAATTCTTCATTTACTGAAAACTACTTATTTATACTTGTTTCTTATGTAAGATAAGAGGGGAGGAAAGGAAGAGAGTAAGTCATGTGGTTATGAATAATGCTTTAAAGTAGGAAAGTTGAGTTGTAATAAGACTTTCGGTTTAGTCTCACTTTACACAATAACTTGAAATACTGGTGAGGCAGTCATACATAGCTCTCTTAGATAAGAGCAAAGGCTAGTGAGGAAAAACATGGTCTTGATGAAGTTATTATATACAGGTATTTTGTAGTGCAGCAGTAAAACACATATCTGCTCTTTTTCTAACAGATAACTTCCTTCATTTTTATAGGAGGAAGACAGTCTGGGGCAGTTTTATATAACAGTTTTGGAATTATGGGTAAGACTAATGTCACAGAAAGAGGTGGAGTGCTGACATCCAATAATTCTTCTGATTCTCCTACGGGCAGCGGCTACAATACTGATGTCTCTGATGATAACCTTCCATGTGACCGAACCAGTCCTTCCTCTGACATAAATGGAAACTCAGTCTCAGATGAACAAGTTGGTGAATTTCTAATGATACTAGTGGTTTGGAATTAGGGAACTACGCAATCAATTTCTAGAACATATCTCCTTGTCGTTTCCTTTTTGGGAGTTGTTACATTTTGTTGAATATACCATGACTAGAGTATAGTTAGGTATAGGAATATATACCTATGGTGCATATTCCTGACCATTATAGTATTATTTAGCATAATACTCAGTTTATGTTATGCATTTAATAAAATTTTGTTAAATAAATGAATTTATAGAATTTAAGTAAAGTAAGTTTGATTAATTAATTAGGTTTTGATTATTTTAAAAGTCATTTTAATACTTGTTATTGGTGATATTTTATGTAGATAATAAATATTTCTATTATCTGCTTTTTTATATAGCATTTTAAGTAATGCCTTATATTCAATTTAGTATTTTTAATGTAGTAGAATTTAATTGTTGCATATGATAACAACAAAAGTATTTAAAATTCTGTATTTTGGAGGTTGGTTCATTAACTGCTTGATGATCTTGGACAAGCAAGTTTTTTAGCTTTTTTTTTTTTTTAGTTGTAATAGTATTGTAAGTAATGCCATTGGCTTTATAGAATTTTCAACACTGAAACAGTACCATATATGAAAAACTTTATTCAAGTGTCTAGTTCAAGCAAGAATTTAGTGAATGTATATGCAAATATACATACACTTCTGAGAGTATACAAAAAAAAGCTTAAGAAAACAGCCTTTCATTGAGAAATAGGTTGTGGGCATCTAGTAATCATGGTTATACTCACCTCTGAACCCCATTTTCTCAGGATTCTTTGTGTTTCTCTGTGTATGAGAAACAGATGTGAGTGTGTGGGTATAGGCATGTCATAGCCTACATGTGGAGATCAGAGACACCTTCTACCAGAGACAGGTTTCTTCAGTGCTGTGGAGACCAGGTTGGCTGGTCTTGAAGCACCCTGAGATTCTCCTGTCACCACCACCTCCATTCCCCTGTAGAGACACTGACATGTTGTACTGCCTGGAGGGTGTGTGTTTTTTGTTTTAATGTTCTGATGATCCGAACCCAGGTTGTCAGGCTTGCTGGGCAAATGCTCACCAAGCCATCTACCCAGCTCCTGATTTGTTTGGTCCATAGTTGTAGAGTTAATCAATTTCCAGAACAGCCTGATGGCTCAGCGGGTAGAGCCAATTGCTAGGTGGCATGATTGGCAACCAAAATTTGGTTTCCTGAACCTCATAAAAGCAGGAGGAGAAAACTGACTCCACAGAGTGGTCCTGTGATCTCCATATCTGCACCATGGTACTCTTATACCCACACTTACACTTCATACTCACACCCCCACACAATAATAATAAATTAAAATTTAAATTAATTAGTTATCTTATTCTTCAGAACTGTGTGGTAGATTGAGTTATAGTTTTCATGAGGGGAATGAGACATATGTGGCTGTGCACCAAACAAGAGTTATTTCAGTGTTCTTTCCTTCTCACCTATTGCAAAACTTCCCATATATTTTTTTAAAGATTTATCTATTTTATTTTACGTGGGAGAGTGTTGTGTGCATTTGTATCGGTGCATCACTTGTGTACCTGGTGCCCACTAAGACCAGAAGAGGGTTAGGATCCCTATAAACAGGAGCAAGGACAGTTGTGAACCAGACTGGAAACAGAGCCCACCTCCAACTGGTGCTTTTAACTGCTCTTCAGCCTCCCTTCACAGAATTTTAAGGACCTTTCTCCCAGATCCTGTACTATGTGGATTCCTTTTCCTTTTTCCCTTCCCTTTTCTTTTTTTCTTTTTTTTTCTTCTTTTTCTCACCCCCCCCCCCCCCCCCGCGCCGCACAGGGTTTCTCTGTAGCTTTGGAGCCTATCATGGAACTAGCTCTTGTAAATCAGGCTGGCCTCGAACTCACAGAGATCTGCTTGCCTCTGCCTCCCAAGTGCTGGGATTAAAGGCATGTGCCACCACAGCCCCACCTATGTGGATTTTCTAACAATTTATCCAAGTTTTGTGTTTTCTTTTCCTGTTTCTCTTCAAATGTGGGTGTTCCCTGGAAGTTGTATTTGTGGCACCAACTTCCTCTTGTGTTTGTCTGTTCCCTGATTCATTGCTAGTTCTATTATGTGGTAACACTTTCCCATGCTTCTTTCACAGAACTCCTAAGCCATGTCATGACATTTATGCATGATGTTTAAGTATGCCATGACTCCAGAGACAGTTCAGTCTACTTGACCATGCACTTTGCTACAGTAATAATGCACAAGTCTCCCTACTTTGTTCAAATGTCAGGTTCTATATTTTTATACACCCAAGTGCCTGGTTCATAGCTCCTTGAGAAAATCAGTGTTTCAAATTTATTTATTATGTTTTGTGATGCTGAGGATTAAGTTCAGGATATTGTAACATGCTTTGTAAGAGTTAACTATACCACTTAGCTGCCTCCCCCAGCCATGGAGGTTTCTTTTTGTTGTTGCTGTTTTGTTTCTGTTTTTCAGGATAGTCTATGTTGCCTAGACTAGTATTAATATCCTGGGCTTTTAAAAGATTCTCTTGTTTCAGCCTCCTGAATATCTAGGACCCTAGGTTTAGATTTCTTTCGCAAAGAAAAGTATATGGGGTCTAGTAAGATGACTCAGCAAGCAAAGGCATTTGCTGTCTTGCTGCAAGCCTGATGGATGACCTGGGCTGAGATCCTAAGCAGAAGGCTACTTTGAGCAGTAGCCACAGATCAAGGGTTTATGTAAAAGTGTAGCCTGTTAAGCCTGATGAATGAAAAAGTTTTGTGTTTAAAGTTCTAGTAAGCCTATATTGTGGTTCCGCAGAATCAATACATATTTAAGTTGCTGTCTTTTTTTTTTTTTTTGATATAGGATGAAGGAGTTGAATCTGATGATTTGAAAAAAGATCTACCTCTAATGCCACCACCTCCAGATTCATGTAGCATGAAATTAACTATTAAAGAAATTTGGTTTAGTTTTGCAGCTCCCACCAATGTGAGATCTCTTACACATGCATTTTCTAGGTAAAAAATTTCAAAATGTAGTTTTGTCCATTGACAGTTTGTCCTTATTTTAGACAGCATGATATTCTGTTTCATGTACTTACTGAAATAATTTCTGACATGTCTGATACTCTGTGGGTGCTAAAATGGCTACTGTTCCTATCTTTCTCCTTGGATACTTTCTTTAGACATTGTATGTTCTCTACTTAGCCCAATTTCTTTCCTAGTATTTTAGCTGTATTTACTTGTCTTGCTGTCTGAAAACTTTTGTTTTATTCTTCATTTCAGACGTGTTTGCCCTTTCCAAGTGTCCATTTCTTATTTATAAGTTCATAACTTGTTATTGACTAAAAAGAAAAATATTGCCTGAGTAAAATAATAGTAAATGCGTAAGATATATATGATTGTTTGAAAATTTGTTAAAGTTTGATCTTATAATTTTTTTTTTATTTTAAAAGGCAGCTGAATCTTTTAAGTACTGCAACCCCAGCTGTTGGTGCATGGCTTGTTCCCATTGATCAACTCAAGTCATCTTTAAACAAATTAGAGACTGAGGGAACCTTGAGAATTTGTGCTGTTATGGGATGCATAATGACAGAAGCATTAGAGGTGTGTCTTTTAGTCATATAAGGTATCAGACATGCTTGATTACTGAAAATGATTCACTTCCATAATAGTGGAAGGTACCAGGTCTACAGGTTATTATTTACTAGATATCTTTGATTTTAGGATCTCTTATAATTCTAAGTCTTTTGTTTTTGTTTGGTTTTCAGAATAAAAGTGTACATTTCCCTTTAAGAAGTAAATACAATAGACTTACAAAAGTTGCTCGCTTTCTCCAAGAAAATCCTTCATGTTTACTATGTAATATTCTACACCACTACCTCCACCAAGCAAATTACTCCATCATTGATGATGCCACAATGGTTAGTATTTTAAATTTTTTGTTTGTTGACATAGGGTTTCTTTGTGTAGATCCTGAAACTTGCTTTATAGAGCAGGCTGGCTGCAAACTCTCAGAGATCCACCTCTCTCTGCCTCCTGAGTGTTGGGATTAAAGGCATGTGCCACCGCACCTGATTGGTAAGTACTAGCTTTAAGGAAACTGTTATTCTGTAGCAATAGTACTGATGGACAGGTTGAGACATTTGGTTAGAAATGCAATCTGTGCTCTGATTGACACTCTCAGAGTGACCTATATAAAGGTGTTAGTAGAAGCTGTCAAGATGGATAAGATTTCTCAGCTTGATAGATTATGAGAAATGATCAAAGTTGGAATTCTGAAAAACTTTAAGAAGGTTAGAGGGGTTAGATAAGCTAGGCGGAGTACTAAGAAGGGATAGAAGATAGAAGAACTGAGACAGTTGTATCTTGAAAGCTGAAAGCATGAGTTTCAAGCCAGGAAATAATCCGTAGAGTCATAATGGTTTAATAAAGTAAAGGGTGCTTAATCATAGAGGGGAGACTATATAATTGAACAACTCATCCTCACCCTTAGAAAAACAAATGGCAAATTGGGATTGGGATTTTAGAAGTTTGAGAGCATTGCTTGTCTCCTCTAGGCTTCTGGGTAGTAGAGCATGTGCAACAATATTTAGCCAAATTAGACACCTATGTATCAGTACTGTTCATGGCCAGCCATACCTTTCACCAGGCTTGTAAAGAATCTATGGTAAGTGATAGGTTTTAAAAAGATGTTTATATCTAAGCCTGAAATAGCACTTTCTCCTTTCTAGGAATTAAAGACAAAGTTGTACATTGTAAGCCTGACATGCCTAGCCTAATTGTGGTCAGAGAAACTAGAACTGACAGTCTTGAGGCATTAACTCTGAGGGGATGCTCTACAAAATGGGAAAGGAAGAGGTGCAGATGGCACTGTACCTGGACAGGAAAGAGAAGGCCTGATGTTCTCAGAAAGTGGGTGTGAGGTTCTTTGGCCATCTATGTCAGTATGAGAAATTGCAGAAAATTAGAGTTGAGAAGAATTTACGGTTTTCTTTTTAGGCTACAGCAAAAATAGGAAAGAAACTGAAGTTTCTTGTAGCCATCTTTGTTGTTAACTTTCAAGATAGTTACAAATCCATTTAATTTGTAGCAATTCATTTTAACATTTAAATAGTAGAGATACCTGATAGATTATAATCTTGCAGTGAATAATTTTATTTCTTTTTATCTTAGTGAATCATCTAAATAGTTGAGAGTAAATTTTGAGTCTTCATTTGGGCCAAAATAATAAAGTCTATTAAATGGTTCTTTAAACAAAACAACAACTTTGTCTCCAGTGTTTAGTGTCATATTCACCTGAAGCAGTCATAGTGCCTTATATATATGCAATGCTGTGTTTAGAGTTTGGGTTTAATCAGATATGTGGGACTGGTAATTTATGAACAAAGGATCAGTGTGGCTCTGGTGAGGCTGATAATCCCTTAACTATTTAGATGATTCACTAAGATAACATGTGGCTTCATGGTGTGTGTGTGTGTGTGTATGTGTGAGTGTGAGAGAGAGGGGGAGAAAGGGGGAGAGAGAGAGAGAGAGAGATCATCAGGATATCAAGACCATCTGCCAAGTCAGGAAGCCAGGAGCTGATGAAATGGTGGCCTTGCTCTTTAATAACAGCCTGTGTACAGACTTTCCAGGTCTCACCAAAACTGCTGTAATGAATTCTGATGCCACTGTCATCAGCGATTGCCACTAGATACCCTCTTAAAGATTTTGCACCTTTCCAAATACATTGCTACACTGAAACCCAAACTTTTGAACCCCATAAACCCTCAAGGCACATTCTCAATGTATGCGTAGCTGTAGAAAGTTTTATTATCAACTTGAAATACTGAGTTTTGTTGAACAAATTATCTAAATTCTAAATTTTAGTTTCTTCTCTAAGTGGATATTTTGAGATTCAAATAAGTTTTTCTTTGTTATTGCAGAGTGATGGGCTTCCTGCATTGGTAACCTTAAAGAAAGGATTAGTTGCTTTGGCACGGCAGTGGATGAAGTTCATTGTGGTGACACCTGCCTTTAAAGTAGTTAACTTACACCGACCAGCTCAGCCACTGAAACCTCCAGCTGCTATGGATCAGGAACATGAAGATGGACTTGGCCTGGATAATGGAGGTGGTCTTCAAAGTGATACCAGTGCTGATGGTGCAGAATTTGAGTTTGATGCAGGTAAATTTAGAAGTGGGTTTTTGGGGGAAGTGGGGCATATTGGGTATGTGCATCTTATAGGAATAGCTTCATATGGATAATGTGCCTCTTTAAAGATACCAATCAAGACCTTTTTCCTATAGCTATTAGCAAATTATTAATAGAAGCAAATCCTAGCTGTACATAGTTGGTCACATGGTATTAATTTTAATAATTTTTGTCTCAAATTTGAAAATGCTGTGGGTTTAACTAGGCAGTTTTATAAACCCACATTCACAATAACTTTGGAATCTTTTCATTGAACAAGTTTTACGATTTGCATTTGTGAGATACAGTATACTGATGATCCATACAGTAGAGACAGCTTTTATAGCAAACTCATAAAGACCTATCTTTTAACATTGTATTTGTCCCCTCTGATTTTAACCAAGTTGTATCTACTGCCTGTTACATATATTTGCTCTTTAAGTAAATTTGGAAGCCTGAGCTGAGCATGCAGTTCTGTAAATAAAATGTGTTGCATCTGAACAAGGTGGATGCTTTTGAAATGTATGTTTGTATTTTAACTATTTGCCAAAGGTTAATTTTTTATTATGATGATAGATTGTCTTACACTGTTTTGACAAAGAATTAAAAGTAGGGGAAAGGGTAGTCCCAAAATTAGCGCTTTAGTATAGCTTAATTAAAAAAAATTACTTTTAATGAATCCATTATAAAAAGTAGCCTAAATTTTATTGCTTATTATCCAGAATTTATTAAGCACAGAACTTGAATTAGGCTTTCCCTTTCTAGGTACTTTCTAGGTACTTTCTAGTACCTGTATTCATTTGTGCCTCTCTGGATATTCTTGAGAGTAGTTGAGTTGGGTCTTGGGCACTATATCAGTGGATAGCATAAACTCAGATTAAAGTTGGAAAGTAAAGAAACAAGAATAAAAAAATTTAAAAATTTATATTTTTCAGCTTATAAATATGGATCGTAATTATACAGATCAGGATGTTGGTTGATTTTTTTTTCAAAAGTGTGTGGTCACATATATATATTCTCTTATTTAATCATTTTAGCCACAATCAGTGAACACACAATGCTTCTAGAAGGAACAGCTAACCGGCCACCACCTGGGAGCTCTGGACCTGTCACTGGAGCAGAAATAATGAGGAAACTTTCTAAAACTCATACACATAGTGACTCTGCATTAAAAATAAAGGTACAGTATTGCTGGTTTTGATTATAGTTTAAAACTTACATCAAAAACTTGATTTTTTGATTTCAATATTAAATATATTAGATGCCTACTCTAAATATTCCAGTAGTGTATGTTGAAATTAATTTGGCTAATAACTTTTTTTTAATGCATATACTGCTCCTCCTGCATGTATACTTCTGTGCCAGAAGAGGGTACCAGATCTCATGACAGATATTGTGAGCCATTATGTGGTTGCTGGGAATTGAACTCAGGACCTCTGGAAGAGCTGCCAGTGTTCTTAGGCTCCGAGCCCCATCTGCAGCCCCCTTGGATAATAACTTTTAATGTATATATTTCCATGAAAATTGTATCATCAATATTTAATACTTAACGACTACTAAACCTTTGTGTTCTTTTAACTTATTGAATATTATATGCAATAAAATTCAATACTAAAAATGTTGATAATCTAGTCATTTCAGTTTTAGTGAGAAGCCTTTTAGGCTGTATATTATTGATTGCAAACCATAGGTTGGGTTTTTACAAATTATGATCTTAATGTACACTCTGTTGTATTAGGAGCGGCGGGGCTGCATCCCCTGCACCCAGCCGCCTGCACGGCTAGCTTTACCCGAAATAATTACATAGAAACTGTATTCTTTTAAACACCACTTGGCCCATTATATCTAGCCTTTTCTCGGCTAACTCTCGCACCTGGACTAGCCCATTTCTAATAATCTATGTAGCCAAAGAGCCGGCTTACCAGGAATGATCTTAACCTGCGTCTGGCTGGAGTGGGAGAATCATGGCGACTCCCTGACTCAGCTTCTTTCTCCCAGCATTCGGTTCTGTTTACTCCTCCCACCTATGTTTTAACCTATGAGGGCCAAGCAGTTTCTTTATTGCTTAACCAATGAAATCAACAGATTGATATATGACACTCCCACATCGCTTCCCCTTTTTCTGTTTAAACAAAAAAAGGAAGGCTTTAACTTTAGCATAGCAAAATTACATATAACAAAAAGTTATCAAGCAAGAATTACAATTACAATATTTATATCTGTTTTATCTTTTATCATAACTAAGGAAAACTATAACTATCTATTCATTCTTCAACTCCATCAAAGACTCCAGAAGGATATAATATTACCTAAGTAAACAAGAAATCCAAAACTCTAGAAATGACAGAGACATCTCGCTGCCTGTACAGTCACCCAAAATTCCTCTGTACCGTTGGGGCATCCATCTTCAGCCTTCAGGCCCATAGTATCCAGCAGACATTTCCATGAAGCAGGCAATTTCAAAGACAGTTCAGTCACTATCTACTGTGTCCTGCAGAATGTCTCGCAGACTCTTTCATGAGTCATGAACCCCAAAAGACCGTCTCACCTTTAGGCAAGTTCAGCAGTCCTCTCTCTCTGCGGGTTCTCTGCAATAGTCCAGGCAAGAGCAGTTTCTTGCCCAAATGGCTATCAGACTCCATAAGGATCCTCTTCGATGCCCATCTTCCTCTCGAAGTAGATTGGTGCCGCCAGGAGCAGACATGTCTCATTGTCATGAAAAGTCCCAAGTTATTAAAATATTTTAAATGCCATATTCTGTAGCCTTTGAGAGATATGAAGAATGCCTATCTGAAATATATCTCTATATATCTAGAAAATCTAAGTAACATGACTACAAACTTGACTATTATTTATGATTATCCATCAACAACCTATATTTCCTAATTATACATTACATTTTAAAAATGAACTACACAATCACAATACCTTAATCAAGATCAGAAATACATATACATATAACAAAATTGACCTAAAATCCATACCAATGTAAATTATTCATATCTATATCATTTCCCCCTTTAAATGTAAAAGAACATTTATAAACAATATTTTGGGAACATGGGCACAGTTTTTTCTCTCCAAACTGCTTTCTGCTGAATGGGGGCGCTGTTAATCAAATCATTTAGGGTGTAACCTGTGTGCCAGGTTTATCTCAGTTGGCAGTTGAGTGAAGTAATTTTTTGAGGGTGTTCACAGGAACTTTTCGGGAGGTCATGGTCTATCATACCATATCGGGATAGATGCAATCCACAGGGTCTGGTCCTCTGTGAAAACAAAAGAAGACCCTCCCCAAAGCATCATATCCTTAGACCCAAATTTTGAAATCGTAATACCCTTATATCCATTCTGGTTTAGCTTGGCAGCCCTTGTAATGAAATGTCTCTCTGTACTTAGCTCCTTCACAGTCAAAAATTTTAAAGAAAACACAATGTACATAATCCAGACTCTCTGTGAATTTTCCATTTTTACGTGGCTTAATTTTCTTTATTTCTTTTAATCTCTTAACTATCTGTACTCTGTCTCTTTAAAGACTTTACCTCTTTTTTTTTTTAAACCATCAACTTTATTCTCTATATTCTTTTTCTTTTCTCTTTTCAAGCCTATGTACATTCATCCAACAGTGTGGTCTTTTATGTCTGAATCTGTTTTATTGTGAATCTGTAATATTTTTTTTTTTTTACTATCCCGGAGCACTTTGTTTTGTGCCTTTAAATCACTAAGCACTTAAGAATCTAAGCTGTGACATTCCTAAGTCAAAAACAGGTACTGCCTGCTGGCCCCGCCCAGTCCAACATGGCGCTCTTGCCTCTGATTCTTGCACATTGCACCACTAGCATGGCGGAGCTGCTTGTGCCTCTGAGCTGCAGCACACAATTTCCCCCTTTTAGGCACACAACAGTCTAGTTGCCATCAAACAAATCGTAGCACGTTACTCCAAATGCTCCATTCAAAAGCTCTGTCTCCCGCAGGAGACAGACAGAGATTGCAATGGCGGCACAGTCCAGAAAGCCAGCATTTTAAAACAGCCAGTTTTTTCCTGCTGCTGAGTCAGGAAAATTTCAAAATGGAGGACGTACCATTTTGTGCTAGCTCTGGAGCCGCCAGGTAGGAGCGGCACTCAGCACTTTAATTCTGAGACTGAGCGTGCAGCACAGAAATTCTTTTCATCCAAGTTACATCCAAATCTGACACGCAGAGCACTGCACAGTCTGAAAACACTGGCAGGAATCTGCCATGCTCTTCCGCTGGCCTAAGCCTGATTCTGCAGTCTGCCCAGGTGCACACAGGGAGCAATGAGCCATTGGCAAGGTCTCAGAGCACTCTCCTTCTGATCCCAAGCAGGAACACAAACATCCAGTCCCATAAAATCCATTGAAATGCTTTAAAGCCAGAGTTTGCACTGGCAGCACAGCCTCAAAAAGCTGCGCTTTAAAATGACACAGCGTTTTTTCTGCTGCTGTTGCTGAATCAGGAAATCTCTCTACAGCACGCCACCAACAAACAGCAAAAATCTGTGTTAAACTCTCTCTCCCTTATTTTTAAGCCTTCTCAGGTTTTTAAGTGGATTTAGTCCATCACGTCTGGGCACCATCTGTTGAAATAAGAGCAGCGGGGCCGGGGCTGCGTACCTGGCACCCGGCCACCTGCACGGCTAGCCTTATCTGAAATAATTACACGGAAACTGTATTCTTTTAAACACCGCTTGGCCCATTATATCTAGCCTTTTCTCGACTAACTCTCACACCTGGACTAGCTCATTTCTAATAATCTATGTAGCCAAAGAGCCGGCTTACCAGGAATGATCTTAACCTGAGTCTGGCTGGAGTGGGAGAATCATGGCGACTCCCTGACTCAGCTTCTTTCTCCCAGCATTCGGTTCTGTTTACTCCTCCCACCTATGTTTTAACCTATGAGGGCCAAGCAGTTTCTTTATTGCTTAACCAATGAAATCAACAGATTGATATATGACACTCCCAGATCTCATGACAGATATTGTGAGCCATTATGTGGTTGCTGGGAATTGAACTCAGGACCTCTGGAAGAGCTGCCAGTGTTCTTAGGCTCCGAGCCCTATCTCCAGCCCCCTTGGATAATAACTTTTAATGTATATATTTCCATGAAAATTGTATCATCAATATTTAATACTTAAAGACTATTAAACCTTTGTGTTCTTTTATCTTATTGAATATTATATGCAATAAAATTCAATACTAAAAATGTTGATAATCTAGTCATTAATATACAGCCTTTTAGGCTGTATATTATTGATTGCAAACCTTAGGTTGGGTTTTTACAAATTATGATCTTAATGTACACTCCATTGTTTTAGCAAGTTTAAAGAATCTTTGATAAAAGGAACAATATAACCAGGTGAGTAGACTAGCATATGGAGCAATACCTTTATTTTAATCCTGCTCTGCAACTTGAAAAATTACTGACTGAATTGTGCATCTTTATTTGTAAGGTAGGGATTTTGACAGCTACCTCCTTTGAAGTATTATGGTGAAAAATAACTGAGTTAAGACATGATAAGTGTATCTGATATTTTACATTGTTATGGTTTTTTTTGGTTGTTAGTGTGCTTTTCTAAGAACTGAAAATGGTAGTTAATAAGTTTACTTTTACTCAAAGTCTGCACATAGATTTATAATGACAAAATAGTTTTGACATTAAAATATTAAATTTCTAAATAAAAATTATAAAAATACTTATAAAAAGGGCTTTCAAATAAACAACAGCAGAAGTTTTTCCTAATCACTAAGAAAAAGACAAGATACTAAAATGAAAAGTTAAAAAATGGGTAAAGGCATAAAATATGTCACAAAAATATATATATATATACATATGAAGATATATTTTCTTATAAAAAGTATAAAACAAAATGACATTTTTGTTTTTGTTTACAAGATTATAATACTAAAACTTAATATATATGTGAAAATATAAGAATATAGTCATTCTCATGCAATATTAGAATATTATTTATATGATAAACCTTGTTCTGGGGAGACAGTATGGCAGTTATATGTGAAAAGTTAACATCTTTCCATGTCAATGACTATTCATTTTAAAAGTGACCATAATTGATCAGACAGATCCTACAGCTTTCTCTTGGCAACACCAAATGGGAATATAATAGATATGACATAAAAGAATTCAACATAAGAGGGCTAATAAAATTTGCCTACCACAAAGCCTTTCCAAAAAGGGGGTAGGTCTTTGTGCAGCTGTAGATGTCACTGAAGTTAAATGGATTGATAACAATATAGTTGTGAGTATGTGTGTGTGTGTGAGAGAGAGAGAGAGAGAGAGAGACTTTTCTATTGCTGTAGATGTAGAAACATCAAGGTAACTTTTAAAATAAAGCATTTAAATGGGAACTTAACAGTTTCAAAGGGCTAGAATTCATGACCATCATTGTGGGATGCATGGGAGCAGGCAGGTAAGCAGGCATGGCAATGGGGCAGTAGCTGAGAACTTACACGTTAAGACAACCATGAGGCAGAAAGAAAGAGAGAGCTTACTGGGAATGGCATAGGCTTTTGAAATCTCAAAACCACCCCCAGCACACCTTCTCCAACAAGGCCACATCTGCTAGTCCTTCCCAAACAGTCACACAAGCTCTAGAACAAGCATTAAAAAATGTGAGCCTATGGGGGCTATTCTTATTCAAACCACCACAGTGTGTGTTTTTTATAACACATGAATAATATATTATTGACTTACATATTTACCAGCATTTTATTTCCTGTATTCTGTTTGAGATGCTGTTCTTGGGCTCTTGTTCAGCTGTAGAAACTGATTAATAATTCATTGTTAAAATACTTAAAGGGATAAACTTGAATATGATTTGTAGTCCTTAATATTGTACTACAGTTATAAAAAATGCGTTTGTACATTTGAGACTCAATAATTGTAGTATATACAACCACTGTATTAAAGGGTAGGATACCAATAGCAACAGTCATAGATGTTGTCAGGAGTCATTTTACATATGCAAAAAAAAATCATGTGTTTATTTTGTAGGGCATTCATCCATATCATTCTCTGAGTTACACCAGTGGAGACACTGCGACGGATTCTCCCGTGCATGTTGGACGTGCTGGGATGCCAGTGAAGGAGAGTCCAAGGAAGGAGAGCCTTCTCAGCTATCTGACGGGAAGCTTCCCAAGCCTGCACAACCTTCTGGAAGGCACTCCGCAGAGAAGTAGTGCAGCTGTGAAAAGTAGCTCCCTAACAAGAACAGGTATCTAGCTCCTATGGACCAGGTCATTCCTCTGTACTTTACACACAGGTGTACTCACGTGTGTGCACACACACACATAATTAAAAATAAAATAATTCTTTCCAGTTTTTTGGTTGCATCACTAATACTTTTAGTATACTTTGTTTTTGAGGAAATATTTTAGAAGAAAATTTTAACTTTATCTTCATTTTCATTTTTTGTTTTCAAATAAGTACTGACTAATGCTAACCTACACATGCTGAGACTACGGAATATAGAATCATCTCCCTATGAGAGTAAAATTGAGTTCTGTACTAATGTCTTAGAATCCACCTCCTGAAGTGAGAATTGAAAAATACTGGGAAGAGATGCTCAGTAGTTAAGAGCACTAGCTGCTCCTGCTAAGACCTGGGTTTAGTTCCCAGCATCCACATGGCTGCTGACAACTGTCTTAACTCCAGCTCCAGTGAATCCTGATGCCCTCCCTCTTCTGGTTCCCACAGGCACTGCATGCACTTTGTATACAGAAACAAGCAAAGCACCTATATACATAAATAAAAGTAAAGGAAATCTTTAAAAAAAAATTGGTAAAGACATTTTCATCTAACTTTCGGAAAGTATATTAGTAACATTTTTTTCTGTGTTACAGTATATAATAATTTTATTCTCAGTAAACTTTGTTTTTAGGAAATACAGTGGCCACTGACATGTTATCTGAACATCCTTTGTTATCTGAGCCATCATCTGTGAGTTTTTATAATTGGATGTCAAATGCTGTGGGTAATCGTGGAAGCGTGGTACAAGAATCTCCCATTACAAAGTCAGGACATAACAGTCTTCCAACAGGTATTAAAATTGTCTTTTTTTAAAAATCTTAACTGTCTTAAGTAGCACAAACAGTTATAGCAAATTCTTGTTTCCCAGAGTATAATTAAGTTGTCAGATGTTTAAGTAATATTTGTTTGAAATTGTACTCATTCAGAAAATGATCAATCAAACTATCACTTATTGATCTTGCTGTATCTAATACAAGATTTAAAGAGTTTAAAACTTACGTTTAATGTGGTTGGTTAAACATTCATAACACCAAAGGAGGCAGGATAAAAAACATAAAGTGTAGTTACAACATGATGTACCTACAGTAGAAAATACTTTGAATTTGTTTAGCTCTCTCTGAGATATTGTAACTATTAATTTATGTACTCTTTATAGTTACTTAACAAATATGTAATCAGATCTATGGGAACAGTAAAGTAAGATTTCTTTGCCCAACGAGAGAGATAAATGAAGGCCATTTTTTAATTTTAAAATAATATGCATGTATAGGAAGAAAACAGGCAGGATGTTTCCCCAAGAAAGTGGTGGCTGTATCCAGTGTAAGAATATTAGCCTTCCTTTTTCAATATTCAAAGGTTTTCCAAGTTAGTAAATACTGAAGAATATTGGTATTGATTACTCAAGGCTGCTAAAATGAATTTTTCAAACAGCTATCTGAACCATGTGAATTCTTTCCATATAGAAATTACTAAAATGTGAATGCCTACTCAGCTCTTTCTTGTTGGTGTGGCTCACCTCCATCTTGAAGTGATATGATAGTCACATCCTAGTTCTCTGCATTGACTCTTGGCTGAAGAAGATAGAAAAATGGCACCCTGCAGTTCTTGGCATTTCTTTTGGTTCTCATTTCACCATTGTTCTAAGTGGCTATAGTTTAAATTACAGGAGAACTAGGATGGAACAGATTCTCTTTCTTAAGGGTCCTTTGTCTTGGAAATGATACAGAAAGTGCCCAGAGAAGCCATAGCTTATTTGTTTTTTTTTTTTTCTTCCCCCGGAAAACTGGATGTGAGACTATTAACAATGCTTTTTGCCTGCTGCATCAGCATTTCAGAGATTTTTCCAGTTGTAAAATCCTACATTTTGGACTGACTGGCTTGAGTACCTGTATAAAGATCACTAGTATTTTCTGAATATTTGTTTTAATTTTTTAAAATAAATTACATCTATAAGATTTTACTATTACATATTATCATTTTTTCTTTATCAAGTAGTCTGATAAGGGCACTACAACATAGGTTGTCTTTAAATTTGACTTGTTATGCCCTTTTATGGTTTACAAATTTGTTGCATTTTACTTACTCTTGAAATATTACTGTTAGGAGTTGCACCCAATCTTCCTACGATACCATCAGCCTCAGATTTCAACACCGTCCTGTCTAGTGATCAGAATACTCTGGATGGGACACATTCTCAGCACAGTACTAGTCAAGATGATGTGGCAGGCGTGGAAGAAGCAAACCAAGGCTTTCCTGCTGTTCAACTTGCTGATGCACAGGTGAGCTTGCCTGTTGTACTTGATACTGATATCTCCTTCAGCAGGGCTTACAGGAGGAACCATTAAGTAGTAGGTACTTGAAGTTCAAATGAACTCTATTCTGTTCCTGTAGTAAAAACGTTCTTGCAGAGGAGGAACAGCCTTTAAAAAGTACATTGATTAATTATGAATGCAAATTAACCAATAGTTTATCAAATTGAAAGTCTGATTATAATGTTTTATTATGTGTAAAAATTTTACAGTAACATGACTAGAAAGTTAAATTTTATTATATCCCATAGTCTTTCATATAAATCTCAGACTTTATTAAGTGAGCAATTTTGAGACAGTGGATTTAGAATAGAGAAATAAAGTAATTAAACACATGGAGATATATGAGTAATAAGTAGTATAAATCAATCAGGGTCAAAAGTAGAGGTGAAAGGTAAACTGTTAAAGTCATTCATACCAGTGATGATGAAACACTAGAAAAATTTGTGGCTTTACAAAAGTATAGGCTGAATTAAAAATACACAAAGTGAACAGACAAAAAGGAAAGGACATGACTGCTAAGCATGGTGGAGGAACAAGTTTATAAAATGGAGAGCAGAGACAGTCAGGAATGTCTGGTTGTGTTCAAAGTGGACATGACCAAGCTGAGCTGGTCTATGTGGGGAAAAGAGCAGGGGGAGGAAGAGGAGAGAGAAGGGAGCCAGGTGCAGAGTCAAGAGGGCAAAAGAATAAAAAGCCAGTAACCAAAATGGCTGGCTATATAGGGAGGAGCCTCTGGAGGAAGGGAAGACCAGTCCCTGAGCTGGAGAGTTGGGATGGGCATAGAGAAAGGGGTATGCCCATCTCCCCTTACCCCCATCCCACCCCACCCCCCAGTTCCCAAGTTTTTGCCCAGCAATCTTGTCTACTTCCCATACCGGAGATAGAGACAGAGACCCACACTGGAGCATCGGACTGAGCTCCCAAGGGCCCAATGAAGAGCAGAAGGAGGGAGAACATGAGCAAGGAAGTCAGGACCACGAGGGGTGCACCCACCCACTGAGACAGTGAGGCTGATCATATTGGGAGCTCACCAAGGCCAGCTGGACTGTGACTGAAAAAGCATGGGATAAAACCGGACTCTTTGAACATGGCGGACAATGAGGGCTGATGAGAAGCCAAAGACAATGGCACTGGGTTTTGATCCTACTTCATGTTCTGGCTTTGTGGGAGCCTAGCCAGTATGGATGTTCACCTTCCTAGACCAGGATGGAGGGGGGAGGACCTTGGACTTTCCACAGGGCAGGGAACCCTGACTGCTCTTCAGACTGGAGAGGGAGGGGGAGAGACTGGGGGGAGGGGGAGGGAAATGGGAGGCTGGGAGGAGGCATTTTAAGCTTCAAGACGAAAATCACTAAAGGATAAGGTGCCATGAATTACAAGGAGCTGGGAAACCACTGTATAGCATTCAGACATAGGATATGGAGAAGGAAAAATAAATCAACACCAGAGAGTTGATAATTAAAGTATTATGGTACTCTTGTTAGACACATTTGCTTCTGTGACATTAAGTTAGCTGGAAATTTCATGTGAGTTATGCACTTCTGTAAGCATTTAGAGAAGGAATCTTTAAAATATGTGTTCTAAAACATGCTAAGTGGCTGATATAGCCAAGTGATAGCATTTAAAAATGGGATAAGTGTTCATAATACAACATGTAAACTGTTTTTATATTATTGCAAGAAGTGGTGAACTATTAGTGAACCGTATATATTAGTTTTTAGTTGTTTTGGTTTTGTTTCCACTCCTGGAATTTGAACTCATCTAGGCAAGTGCTCTATTACTGAGCTGTAGCCCCATCCCCTTTTAAAATGTTATTTTGAGATAGGTCTCATTAAGTTGCCCAGGCTGGCCTTGAACTCACTCCATAGCCCAGCAGGCTTTGAATTCACATTCCTTTTGACTGTCTTCTCTATTAGCTGTGATAATGGACTTGAGCCACAAGGCCTGGTACTAGTTTTGTTTTGTTTTAATAGAAGTACACTGGGTATTCATAGACTTTTTAAAAAGCATGAATGAATGTAAATTATTTAAATCTCAGGGAAGATATAGCTAATCTTTGCTTTCATCAAAGCAATTATGATGTCTTTGGTTTCATTTCATTCTGTGGTAATAGATACTATGTGCTGGACTAAGAACAGAAGTAAACAATGAACAATTAATTATGTTAATATGGTTGTTTGATTTCTTCTAGGTTGTTTTTAAACCTCTTCTGAGTCATACTGGGATCCAGTCACAGGACACAATGCCACTCTGTTACCGGATGTACTTTGGAGAACATCTTTCATTTTCAGGAACTTTGGACTGCCTCAGAGCAGATATTGTAGATTCAGACACAGCTAAAGACAGGAAAGGCAAAAGAGCAAGAAGGTGACATGATAGTGTATAAAAATTTAACCAAGAGTTATAATTAATTTTAATAACAATGAGAAGATAATTTCTAATTAATAAATGTAATAAACATATTTTGTTATAATTTGTTGATTTTATTAATGGATCAAGCAGCCTATTTTAGGCATATTTTGAAGCATATACATGAGGTATTCTAAGGTATATCTATTGATAAATGCACTCAGTGTTTATATGCTTAGCTTCAATAGTGGGGTTCTTATGGCTCTTTGTTTTTAATCTTTGCACTTAACAGTTTATTTCTAACTTACCTTTTGAGTCAACTTTTAGCAGATTTGTGTAGTCATGGATATATTTATGTATGTATGCATGTGTCTGTATGATTGTGTGCACATGTGTATGTATATAGGTGGAGTGTACACATGCAGAGAGACCAGAAGAAGGTGTCAGGTAGTCTCTAACATTTTCTACCTGTTCATTTGAGACAGAGTCTCTCCCTCACCTGAGATTAATATTTTGTTAGTTAGACTCCAAGTTAGCAAGTGTGAGAAATTGTCCTACTTTCTTAACCCTTAGAGCTGGGCTTACAGGTTTTCATGGGATACTTGGCTTGTTGAATGAGTGCTGAGGTCAGTGCCAGTCCTCATGATTGCAGAGCAGACACTCTTAGTCACTGAGCCATCTCTCCAGCCCCTCAGACAGTATTAGGGCTAGAGTAAAATTCATATTGATAGCATGGCCATCAGAACAAATGCACATATGTGCACTGAAGATAGGAGCTGTTACTGCCGTTCTGTGTTTTCATGAGTAGTTCTTCCGGTTCCTTACTGCTTGAGTAGGCAGTTTTGTATCTATTAATAGGTTTGATTGTTCTTTTCAGAAGTTGGAATTTTACTTTAGGTATATTCTTATACCTTGTTAAACTACAAAGAGCACCTTAATATGTTACAAAAACATTATCAGAAATGCCACCTTTGAGCATATTTCTATTCCTTATCTCACCTTACTGCTTTTGTTCTAAATGACTGCTTCAGCACGTACCCAGAATTCTTTTCTCCTTTTCTCAACTCTTCTTCCTTTTTGTTATCATTATTTTTCAGGTTTTATTGGTTTGTTTATTTTTTTCTCAGAGATTTGCTATTGCCCCCCACTCCAGTCTTGGATTATTTCATATCTTTTTAGTCTTCCGTTTGTTCTAGTTCTCAATATAATGTTTCCTTCTATAGCCACATGTAGAACATTGATAGTCAGCGACTTGTGAGTGCCTGTATTTGTACATATTATACTATAGTGTGCCATACATTTTATTAATAAATGCTATTACTCAGTAAGGAATTACATGTTCTAGTTATAAACTTAAATTAGTTTCTGATTTTTTTTTTTAAATTTATTTATTTATTAAGGATTTCTGCCTCGTCCCCACAACCGCTTCCCATTTCCCTCCCCCTCCCCCGATCAAGTCCCCCCCCCCTCATCTGCTCGAAGAGCAATCAGGGTTCCCTGACCTGTGGGAAGCCCAAGGACTGCCCACCTCTATCCAGGTCTCTGATTTTTTAAAATAGGAATATAGTCTCTCTTTAATTTGCTCTGTGTGGCAGTATACTCACAGTGCATATGAAAAAAGAGAGGAAATGATGCTTTACTTGAGATTTGTTATTGTTGATAGAAGTTGAGTGGTTTTTAAAAATAAAATGTTTAAAGTGATCATAATTCTTTCACAGAAGTTTTTAGATAAGTGAAGGGTTTAAAATAATTTTTGTGTCAGATTTTAGGAATTTTTAGTGTGGTTTTGTTTTTAATTTTCATTTCCATTTGAAACTTGTCAGACCAAGCTATGAGGACTTTCTAATAGCAAATAAAATTATAATGAGTTGAAAATTTAGTTAATCATTTAATATGAGGGCCTGCTTCTGATCTCTTATTAACTCTAAGTTTCTATAGTGTTTGGTATACTGTTGGATTATTATTTTATTGAAACTTTTTAAATTGAAAATGAATGATATTGACTTCTTAGTAAATTTTAGTGTAAAAGTAACAAGAAAAACTAAAGTTCGTCTGGTAATTCCCGAAAAGACTAGACTAGTGCAAACACAATTGTATTGAATCTCTTACTTAATGGTACGTTTCGCCTTCTAGGCTATTATGTTTATAAATTCATAAGAATATGCTATACTGTTCTTCAAAAAAGGAAGTAACAGCTTTTTTTTTCTTTTGAACATTTTAGGCAAGGCCATGTGAATCTTCCTCCGCTTGAGTTCAAACCAGCATTAATGTTGGAAACCTTCAGCATCAGTGCTGTTGTGATGGAAAAGTCAGTGTGTACTCCTCAGAACCCTACCAGTGCTCTTTCCTTTCATGATCTCAATAAGCGCTATTACAACACCTTCCACTGCAACTTTACTATTTCCTGCCAGTCAATAAGTCAACATGTGGATATGGCTCTGGTTCGTCTTATCCATCAGTTCAGTACAATGATAGATGACATCAAAGCAACTCAGACCGACATTAAACTTAGTAGATACACAGCTGGATCAGCTTCTCCTACACCTACCTTCAAAACCAGAAAACATCGGGATTTCCGTTCATCTGACTTCAGCCGTAGTTCTAGAGGAAGTCTCAATGGTGGGAACAGAGTAAATAATGCTAAGAACAAACGGGCTAACAATGAGAACAACAAAAAAGAATCCCGAAACAAAAATTCACTAGGAAGGTCTGAAAGAAGAACTTCAAAAGTATCTAGGAAAGGTTCGAAAGATGTAGTGGATCACATGACCATCCATATGGATGACTCAGATTCTATTACAGTGTCAGAACAAAGTGAGCCTTCGGCTGAGTGCTGGCAGAATATGTATAAATTGCTTAACTTCTACTCACTTATCTCAGATCCAACAGGAATATTGGAAAAATCGTCAGAAACATTTGGACCAGCAGGTAATAGGCATTTTTATGATTTTTAAAATTTCTGTTTAGGAATGCTAAAGAGATGGTAGGTTGCTCACCATATTAATGGTAATAAATTATTGAAATATAGAGAAATTGGTAGTTACCAAGGAGAGATAATAGTGCTAATATTCAGATATTGTATCACCAAAGTCCCCATCTTCCCTGAACTTTTTTTTATGTTTTATAAATAAAGTTTGCCTGAAGACCAGAAGGTAAAACTAAGCCACTAGATTGTCACACACCCTTAGACTACTCTTTAAGAGATTTAGACAGATTTCATTTCAAATATCTACTAGTAGATACTAGGGAAGATGTTGGAAAAATAGTTATATTGTTTAGAGAAGGAAAAGGTCTAATTTGGAATTTGAAACCAAGAAAGTTAATGCAGTATTTAGATCATTCTTTATGTTGGCTTCATTTTTCAAATCTGAAACCATATACTTCTGTTTGCTAAAAAGGTGTTCGGAGTCCTACAGAGCCAACATGTAGAGTTGTGTTTGAGAATGAACAAGACAACAACAGTTTGACTAAAACACAGAGAAAACGTAGTCTGGTAACCTCTGAGCCTCAGCATGTTACTTTAATTGTGTTTGGGATTGGCATGGTGAACCGCACACACCTAGAGGCAGATATTGGTGGACTGACAATGGAGTCAGAGCTGAAAAGGATCCATGGCAGTTTCACTCTTAAGGAAAAAATGAAAGGTATGATGCTTTTCTGGTACTGTGATGTTGCTTTTGTGAAAGAAGTGAATGCCAATTGTTGCAGAAATTCCTACCTAGCAGGCTTCTTCAGAAAATGAGACTTGACAAAATTCTGCAGGTTAGTCAAGATCTGTGAATAGAGGGAGCTTTGATACCTAGCAGAAGTCCTTGGGCATGGACTCATTAATGTGTGATGCTGAGTACCTATTTACTAGCTTGTCTTTGAATGCCAGTAACAGGTTTCTGATGTCTAAAAATTGAATAAAAAGTGAAATTTGTAAAATATTTGCTTTTCTTACTACTTCTATAGAAATCTTACAACCTAATACTCATTTTAATATTTAGAAAAGCTAAGAGCTTTATAAAAATTCTATTAGTGGATGGAAAAGTTCACTTCTATTAATGAAAATGTGCCATTCAGGGGCTGGAGAGATGGCTCAGAGGTTAAGAGCATTGCCTGCTCTTCCAAAGGTCCTGAGTTCAATTCCCAGCAACCACATGGTGGCTCACAACCATCTATAATGGGGTCTGGTGCCCTCTTCTGACCTGCGGTCATACACACAGACAGAATATTGTATACATAATAAATAAATAAATATTTAAAAAAAAAGAAAAAAGAAAATGTGCCATTCATCTGAAAAATGATAATAGTATAATAATTAAATCTAGGAGAACATCTGCTTGAATATAGTCCATAACTTTGTGGTGCAGGAGAATTGTCTGTATCGTGTCAGTCATGTTTTAAAAAAACACTGATTGGCCAGTAGCCAGGCAGGAAGTATAGGCGGGACAACCAGACAAGAAGTAGAGGCAGGGCAATGAGAGCAGGAGTATTCTGGGAAGAAGGAAGCTCTTCCACAGTCCTGCCCAGACACCAAAGAAGCAGGATGTGACCTGCCCCGCTGAAAAAGGTACCAAGCCATGTGACTAACATAGTTAAGAATAATGGGTTATTTTAAGTTATAAGAGCTAATACGAAGCCTGAGCTAATGGGCCAATCAGTTTATAACTTAGGGAGACCTCTGTGTGATTTTCTTTGGGGCTTACCGGCTGTGGGAACTGGGAAGGACAGAAACCCCAACAAGCAGGCCCCTCCTGTTACAGCTTTGTGTATCACAAAAAAATAATTCCACCAGATATAATCAGTTGTAAAATATCCCCCCAGTTTCAGAAATTTTTGTATTGCAGAAGAAAAGAAAATTATGAATGACTGTGGTTTTTTTTAATTTTATGGTTACCCAACAAATAAATCTAAACTTTTCATTAAATACCCATCTTTGACTGTTTTATTTCATGTCCTGACTATGAAACAAAAGTCAATCAAACACTGATTTTGCATGAAAATTTATGTGAGATTAAAGAAAATTGTTGCAGAAATGAAAGATTATAAATTGCTGAGAGACATACAAACATATTAATTCTCAAATACAAGGCAATGGATGTGTGGTGCACATACTTCAGATGGCTACATTGAAGTAAAATTTTCTTTAACTTCAATGGTTTTAAAATTAACCAGTTTTTTTTGTTCTGTTTTAATAAAATATAAGAGTTATATTGGTTCTTTTGGGTAGAATCTGGGAAATGGACAATCTCTTCTAAATCAATTGGTTTAACATTCCCCAAGTTTTATCAATAGTCTTTACACTGAATTTAATCTTTGGCCTAGCAATTCTAGTTCTTACAAACATAGGAAATAAAAACATAATTTTGTAAAAATGACTGATGTTAAATAGCTAATTGTTATTTTTATAGCCCCAAGACAGTTTAAAATTTATTCATTTCAAATTGTATCATGGGATTTAAATGAAAAAAAAATGGTAAAAGAGAGAATCAGGCAAAATGACATGTTTATTTTATTTAGTTTTGTAAGTAATAAGTATATTAAAATCATAGCAACTATATGGACCAAGAGTAATAGTTTATTTGATTTCTTTTTTTATGTTCACAGTATATCTGTGGTATAGACCATTTAACGCCAGTAAATTACTTAATTCATGAAAGCTTGTTAAAGTGCATTTTTGTCTAATTCCAGTTTTCGTATAGACTTTGTATGCGTATATGAACACAAAAAAGTAAGCTGAGGAAGTTTTCTTAAGGCAGTTTAACATTGAGTGCATTTCCTCATGATTTACAGTCATCATGTGTCACCAAATATATTGTGAATAAAGTAATTTTACTATAAGATACAATGATATTATTTCGAGAACTCAGAATATTTTTTTCTCATATTTAAGATGTTTTACATCAAAAGATGACTGAGACATGTGCTACTGCTCACATTGGTGGGGTTAATATTGTGCTACTTGAAGGGATCACACCAAATATACAGTAAGTGTGTTTACTTTTACTATTTTCTTATACTTCTTTTTTATAGCTTTTAGAACACTTGGAATTCCTTGAATGAACTGGTACTTGTTAATTTTGAGATTTATACAGTGTTTCTAGATACTGTCACTTAGAATATCATCTAATAGGATATGAGGGTGTTCTGGCTGCAACATCTGTCACCCCATTGATCTCCAGGGTTGATTTGGTTGATCTGGCTGGCTAGGCAGGTATCTCCTTCCTTCTTCACTGCCAATAGAGGATAACCGGTTTTTGGTCAAGGGTATAAAACAAGCTGCGTTCTTCTGCTAGAACCGCCAAACAAGCTCCCAAGAATATCACCCAGTAAAATATTTTTTGGAAAACATAATTGATTTTGCTCTCTCTTCTTACCCTAAATTCACCTCTGTTTAAAAGTAAGTAAGAAAGAAAGAAAGAAAGAAAGAAAGAAAGAAAGGAAAGAAAGAGAAAAGCCCAAATTTTAGGACTTTGTGAGGTTGTCTTATAGGAAAAAGATCACAGTACAAATTTCTGTTTAGCATGTAGATTGTAAGTTTTCCTATCATTTAAATAGTTAATTAAAACTACAAACTCTTAACTTTATATTAAGGATTAAGTAACTCAATTTAATAAATTACTTATTTTATTAGATAAGTAATCATTACTCATATTCACCTAGACTTCAAGTTTGTCATTTTGCACTTAACAAACTTAACAGTAAAGCCTTTGAAATCTGTGTTACAGTATAAATTAAGCCTTTTTAAGAGAGCATATCAAGCCGGTGTGGCAGCTCACAACTGTAATTCCAGTTTTGGGAGGTTGAGGCAGGACAGTACCACAAATTAGAGGCCAACTTTGGCTATATATTGTGTGCCAGGCTACCCTGAATTATTCTTTTTCTTAAAGAAAAAAAATCAATGACAACAAAAATCCAAGTAAACAAAAACCCATATATTATATTTCAACTCTTCTTTGTTTTCTTCTTTTTTAAATATAAGTTCTATTCTTGGATCTGTTCAGAATTATTTTGATATTGATAACATTTGCTCCTGGTATTCCAACACTGTCTATCAAGATTGCATTTAACCATATGGCATTGTTTATATCTTTGGCAGTATTTGCCAAAATTAATTTCTAATTTGTTTTTAGTGAATCAGTTTTGCATTATAACTAAAATTGTTTAAATAGTTAAGGTCATATTTTGAGAATTTGTTCCTCTTTGATGGGATAACTAATATTATGCTAATGTTGTCCTGCAATATAGCCCTCAAACTAGCTAATCACTAAAATAGAAGATTTGGCTACTACTGTAAAACTTACTAATAGATCAGCTAGTAAACATGATTAGTTACAGTTCTAGTCACAGTGTTCTGGAAATCTGGGTAATGCATATCTACCTTGGGCAACATTTTAAGTAGGTATCTACAAACAGGCCAGAGCCTGGTAGAGGAGGTCTCTTGCCCAAGTAGCTTAAACCTGGAATCATTGACAGTTTATTTCTAGGAGCTTTCCAGGACCCAGATTCCATTTACTAAGCAGTCGTTGTCCTCTTCATTTTTTTCTTCCTCCTCCTCCTCCTCTTAATCTTCTTCCTCTTCTCCCCCCTCCCCCCTCCTTCTCCTTCTTTTTTTAAAAAGGGATTAGGAGACCAGGAAATCCCCATGGTTAAAACATTATAGAATAATATTTAGTTGTATTATGAAGCCCCTACTGTGGGTTAGGAACTGATTATCGGTTCCTTTACTTAATCTCAATGCAGTTCTGTGAGCTGAGGTGATTTTAGCTCCACTTTATAGCATAACAAGAAGTTGAGATTTAGAAAGATCAAAGTATCAGCATAAACTGTTTTAAGTAGTCCAGTCAGAAGAGCCCAGAGCTGCACTGCTTCCATCTTCCTCCCTCATCTGCAGAAAGTCATCACAGAAAGCACACTTCATGATTGTTCCATTGACTCTAGGCCTCTTCCCAAAGCAAGCCAGATTAGGTGTCCCCAGTGCTAGCTTTATCTTGTGTCTCATTGTCTGTACTCTCTCAAGAGAATGTCTTTAGTCTCTTCAGCTTGTAAAAGTTAACATGCATTTAATGAGATTTTAAAAATGTAAAATTGATATTTCTTATCAGTTTTACTTGAAATGTAAAAGTTATTCATTTGTTACTGCCAACCTCTTAGAATTAAGACTTTTTGTTAATATTTTTTGAATTTATTCTTCAGCAATTTATTTCTAACTGCAGTTGAAAGGAAATAGAATGGGGAAAGATAGTTTCAAAAGTAATTTGAAAAAAATTTAAGAACTGGACATTAGTAAAGTTTCCTGATGTGCAGTCCTGTTGTAACTAACTTACATATGAACACTGATTGCTTCCTTTTTGTTTTCCTGCTTTCTCTTGAATCTGCATCTGTAGATTGGAGGATTTTCCTACATCTCCTACAAGTACAGCCAAACAAGAGTTTCTGTATGTCATACTATTTTTCATGACTTGCGATTAATATCATATTGTATAATGTTTATATTATCTTCATGGTATGTGTATAGCTAGCTACCATTTCAAAGCTTTACCATAGACACAAGTAGTTTAATACATATTAGTAGTCAATCACAGCCTAAGTGAGGCTGTCTCTTAGGTAAGACAGACTTTTAGTGTGTTTAGTGTGTGTTACTTGTGTTTCTGTAGACATGTTACTGTTTGGTACTATAATAAAACCAAAAAAATTCACTTGGTGAGTTTTTGTTAGTTATGAAGTAATTTTTAAAAACTAACAATGCAACTGCATGTTTCAGCTTTCTGATTTTTTTAATGGGAATATTTTAATTTCTGGTTGTCAAGTTTTATCTATGGCTTTTGCTACATGAGCATTTATGTTTTGAGTATCTTAATTTAAACCATCGTGCATATGATATTTTGTTTGCAGTTGGCTGCACTTGAGGTGCAGTGTAAATGTTGACCACATGAGTCTATCCCATGTCACATCAACATTAAACTTAGCACAGTTACATCTGTGTACATTTTTTATAATATTTAAATATGTTGACTAGGTAGGTGACCTATGTTTCCTGTTGGTATGATTATCATATCTTATGAAATTTGTTTCATTATTGATAATAAGCCATAGACAAAACATCATTTGTTAGAAGTCTATTGTTGATATTAGCATGGTCTGTTTCATTTTATGAGCTAACTAAAAGTATTAAAAATTGAATTTTATTTCTGGAAAATATCCTGTGTAATATTAGTGTTTTTTTTATGCCTTTTGCTTTTATAGAAAAACATAAATAGAACCACATTTAGTTCCACTCAGACAGTACCTAGATTTTTTCTTTTTATTCATTTTCTCTGGATATATCAATATTGACTTTATAGAGAATGCTTTTAGAAGCAAAAGGTCACGTCTATTTCACACAAAGAAAATATTTATGGACATAGATATTATGTACTAGAAAGGCTCCAGGAAGGCAGTAATGGAAAAGTAAAAGGTGGTCTTTGTTGTCATATCATCATGTTAGGCTACCCTAGTCTATTCTCAGGCTTTCTGCTGAGAGAGACAGTTACCTAGAATACAGTTGCTAAGTAGGAAAGATTTCCTGGCTTTAAGCATTGATCATGTCACACATTCCATGTCACTATTGTAGAAAAAAGTAAACTGATTTGAGGTCGTCAGCACAGGCCAAGTTATGTAAATTAATATCCTCCACCTTCTTTCCTTTTTTATGTTGGAAGCCAATTCAAGGAGGCAAGGCCTGAGGGAGTGTAGAGATTGAGACAGAGCTACTAGACTGGTGTAAAGCTGATAAAATTATAGTGTAAGTTAGGCTCTCTACTGCTGAACAGGACAATTCTTCTATCTTTGAAATCCAAATTTCTACTGAACCACCTTGGTAGAGGCCTGTGAGCTTTCTATTTTAAATTTTGGTTTAAATTGAGAATTAAGTTTTGCACGTTTTCTTATAAAACCTTAAGTGATTTTTAGACAGGCTAACAGGTTATAAAAGTAGATGTGAAAAATAATAAAGATTTATTGATTTTTTTCAACTTACACTTTTACTATATGTAAAGAACTAATAAAAGTTCAATGCACATTGAGCAAAACTATTGCTACTGAACAAACAACAGCAAGATTTGTGATGCAGATAAAGGCTTTCCAGAGCTAAACATCATGGTGATTCTGCACTGATGAAATTCAACTAGAAGTTGTAAAGGATGCTCTTGTCAGCCTTGAAAGAGATGTGGAGAGATCTGGGATATAATTTAGTTTGTAGGTTGTTAGTATGAGTCCTCTGTTTGCAGTTTCGTTATTTTTGAAGAGAGTTAACCACTTAGTTTAAGGTACACATGTATATTTTATTCAAGGAAGAAATAGTCATGATCTCACTTAAAAAAATGATTAAAAGTTTGAACCATGCTTGTTATTCCCACTGTATATACAAAAAGTTCATGACAGATGTCCACAGAGACTGACTAAAGATTCATGGAAAGTGCAGTTTACAGAGTTCTGCCAGATCTACTGTTAAGCCTTGGCCTCATCACACCAGGGTCTATTCTCACTTCCTTTTCCTGAGTTCAAGCAACAGGCTGCCTGCCTTCTATTTCTTTTAACAGAGTAGATGATTGTTAGAATGACGTGTGCTTTGATTATATTTTAGAAGTATAATATATAAAAAAAAGAAGTATAATAAGTGTATTTTTCTTTCTGTATTGTGTCTGTTGCTTTAGATCCCAAAAATAAATTGGAGGAAAAAAGAGGATTTTGAGTGGGGAAAAAAAAATCAAAATGGGATTTTTTTGTGTGTGTGTACACATATAACGATGTGTTAATGATTGTGCTTTTACTCACATTAGTATTTACTAAAGAAATAATAGACTTTTCTCTGCAGTGTAAATTTAGTATCTTTTTAAGATCTTTTAAACTAGCTTTTCATATTCTTGACATATGAATGATTTCATTCTAACTCATTGAGTAAGAATATATTATATTCTTGGTATTCTTCCAAAATTTTCATTTGGCTATGTTTTAATAGTCTTCCTCCTCTGTTGCTAGAACTGTGGTGAAATGTAGTATTGCCAAGTCCCAAGCCCTCTACAGTGCCCAGAGAGGGCTGAAGACAAACAATGCTGCAGTATTCAAAGTAGGAGCTATCAGTATCAACATCCCTCAGCATCCTGCCACCTTACACAGCATGATGGTTCGAAGCTCTCACCAATTATCCAAACAAATCTCAGACCTTATTAGACAGCCTTCCACAGCGTGAGTTATTTCATTTTTTATATATTCTGTGACTTTACAATAAAATGTACCTTTTATTTTTGCTGTGATAGCAGAGGTTTGCAGGAAAATGAGCAGTTACTATAAGCATCGACTCTCACAGTAATGGGACTGGTAGAGAGTATCCCAATGACATCATGGGAGAATCACAGTGAATATCATTAAAGTATTACATCATCATGGCCTTGTCATTGTCTCATGCTAAATAGGGAGCATAAACATAAAGTTTGAGAGATCCCTGATTTTTATTGGCATCATAAGAAATACCAATTAGCTGGACGGTGGTGGTGCACACTTTTAATCCCAACACTTGGAAGGCAGAAGCAAGCAGATCTCTGTGAGTTCGAGGCCAGCCTGGTCTACAGAGCAAGTTTCAGGACATGTTCCCAAACTACACAGAGAAACCCTGTCTTGAAAAAGAGAAAAAAAAGCTGGGCAATAGTGGCACACACCTTTAATCTCAGCACTCAGATGGGAAAGGCAGGCAGATCTCTGTGAGTTCAAATCCAGCCTGGTCTGCAAGAGCTAGTTTAAGGACAGGCTCCAAAGCTACAGAGAAACCCTGTTTTGAAAAAATAATAAATAAATAAATACATACATACATAAATAAATAAGCAAACCAATTTTTAAAAAAGCAAATTAATGAATTCTAGAACTGTCAGTCCTTGTTTAATTTTAAGAAATTGCAGTGGTCATTTATAGCATGCATGGTTTTGTATGTTCTTTTATTTTGAAATTACTGTTTATGATTGAAGATGAACTACAGTGCCATATAGCGTTTTAAAAGGCAGTAAAATCAGACCTTTTCACTGTAACTTACTCTCTGTGTATGTTGCCACTATTTATAGCTTCTACTTTTCTGATATCTCTATCTATCTAGCTAGCTAGCTAGCTATCTCTATCTCTGTGTGTTTGTGTGTGTACATGCATGCTTACCTTTCCCCATCCTATAGTTTCTCCATGTGTATGTGTGTGCACACATGTGAGTGTCTGCACATGCATGATTGCTTTTCCCTATCCTATAAAGTGACGAAATAGCATGCATTTTGATAGTCTTGATGGTTTTTTTGCTACAATTTTTTAATCTAGGTTCTCATGTTAATAAGTTGTAGTAATAAGGGCGGCGGGGCTGTGTTCCCAGCACCCCGGCCGCCTGCTCGGCTAGCTCATGCCCGAAATAACAACACACAAACTGTATTTATTTAAACACTGCTTGGCCCATTCTCTTCTAGGCTAATTCTCACATATTAATTTAGCCCATTTCTAATCATCTGTGTATGGCACCCCAAGGTGCACTTACCAGGAAGATTCTAGCCTATGTCCATCCTGGGTCGGAGCCTTATCCCGGGAGCGGGGCATGGCATCTCTCTCAGGTGTCTGCCCCCGAGAGGAGAGCTGTCGAGTCTGACCTCACTTCCTCTTCCTCCCAGCGTTCTGTTCTGTTTACTCCTCCCACCTATCTCCTAACCAATAAAATGGGCCAAGGCAGTTCCTTTATTAGCCAATGACCTTCCTCCATCAATAAGTTATGAAATAAGATATTACTCTGTCCGTTTTTCTAGATCATCATTATTTTTTAGCTATTTTTCCACTGAGAAATTCAGTAATTTTATTCAATAAAGTAGTATTTGCAAATAGTTTTAATGTTATATTTTGGTTTATAGCCCACAGCCTATGAAAGAAGATATTGCAACCCCACTGCCTTCTGAAAAAACTCCAACAAGTGTTAATCAAACTCCTATTGAAACAAATGAATTTCCTCAACTACCAGAAGGTTTAGAGAAGAAGCCTATTGTTCTCAAATTTAGCGCCATGTTGGATGGCATAGCCATTGGAGCAGCACTCTTACCATCACTGAAAGCAGAGTACAAGATGGGGAGAATGAGAAGCCATGGAATGACAGGTAACATTGGATTATGAGTCTAACCACATAAAACTGATGGTAATTTTGAAAAGAAAGTATTTTGATGAAAAGGTAAAGCTCTTAAAAATATATTAAAGAATATCTAAATAGCTAGGCATGGTGGTAACACTTTAATCTTAGTACTAAAGAATCAGAGACAAGTGGATCTCTGTGAACTTGAGACTAGCCTGGTCTATGTTGTGAGTTCAGTGCAACATAATGAGACCCTCTCAAAAAGTAACAAATAAATAAATAAATAATTTAATTATTCAAATTTCAACAATGATATTCTTTTATAAATTTTATTCATGTAGCCTTTTATAATTTCATTTATGGTTACAATGTATTTTGATCTTATCCACTCCCCTCATCCCCAACTTCTCCCAGACACCTCTAAATCATCCTTAAATATCTTACCTTCTTTTTCCCCATTTTATAAAATGTTTTTAATCTTCTTTGTCATTTTTGCCTTGTCTCAACTTTAGTTTTAAGGTATAATAACACTTTACTAATGAGTCTGTTTGCTTTGTTTTTCATAGGTTTCAAAACCTTTGTCATTTTAACAAAAGTGATTTCTTTTCCTACTGTGTTATGAAATTTCTATAAAGAATAATTGGTTACTGTATACAGATACTTTCTTTTATACCTGTTGAAATAAAAATGTATTTTCCTTTTTGTTGCTTTAACATGATAAATTAGTGCATTTAAAGCACTAATAGATCTATTTTAACACAGATATGTTACGTTAAGGATCTCTATATTACTACTCCTTACATTTCAGAGTTTGTCGATTAAGAGAGTTTTCTGAACATTTCATTCAACCTTTATATTACCAGAAATAGAAACACTCTAAAGTGAGCTTTTGGATTTGGCAAAGTTAGCATGGGCTTTCACTATCAGAGGCGGTCCTATGAGTACATTGGCTAATTTGTTCATATATTCATATCATCTGGAATCCATAAATTAATGGAAAAAGCAAGCCCAATAGGCAGTTTAGAACTGTTTAAGAACAGAGTGAACAGCTTGTTGAATATCCATACAAGTAAGAACCCAGAATTCTATAAATGAGGAAAAAGGACACAATCAGTAAAAGAATGGCACTGTACCATCAGGGCTGGCTTGTAGGGGTTTCTGTCCTGCCCAGTTCCCAAAATCGTGAGGTCCCAATGAAAATCACACAGAGAGTCTGCATTAGATATAAAGTGATTGGCCCATTAGCTTCGTCCTTGTATTAGCTCTTATAATGTATATTAACCCATTATCATTATCTATGTTAGCCACAGGGCTCAGTTCCTTTTTCAGCGGGGCAGGTCACATCCTGCTTCTTCAGTGGTCTGGGCAAGACTGGCGAGTGAGCTTCCTTCTTCCCAGAATTCTCCTGTTCTCATTGCTACACCTCTACTTCCTGTTGGATTGTCCCACCTATACTTTCTGCCTGGCTATGGCCAATCAGCGTTTATTTAAAACGTAATTGACAGAATACAGAATTGTTCTCCACCATGACACATTCTTGATTACAGATATGTGATAACTGAGGCCTAGGGTTGCTTTGATCTGGATGAATTTTATTTAGTGATACTCACAGTAGAGATAGTAGGAGACAGACCCTATCTCTTGAAGCTTGCAGTAGCTAGTCAAAGGTATACTTTGTTGTAGCAGTTGTATAAGAGGGAACTGAGAGAATGGCAGTCTGCTGTTTATGAAAGGAACATGGGTGTATATACATTACCTTTATCAATGTGTAGTCATAGGTATATACATTGAGCAGTGATAGAGTTGATGGCAATACAACTTCTACCAATTCCTCATGCCTACAGAGATAACTAAACAGTATTGGCAAAATAATGGAATTGACTATTCATTAATATTTGCTTGACCAACTCTGCCAGTTAGAGGACTTAAAAAATTTAACACAATATTGAGCTAAAATTTGTAGCTTATTTTTTAGCCTCTTAATATTTGTTAAGGCTAAAGGAATGTGTGCTTAATATTTCAGAATTTGGGAGTTGTTTTTAGCATGAGTTGTTGTAGTATAACTCCTCTACATGAAGGGCAATGTCTTTCTGTTCTCCCTTCTGTGATATACTAAATCTGTGTCTTTCTGCATATGATACAATACTAGGTACCCAGTAAGCTTCATAAATACTGCTGTATTGCTTAATGGTACTTGCTAATTCTTAAAGTGAGTGAATGTACTTGTTTAAAGATAAGGAATCTCTCATATATAAATTTTAAATATTGCTGTTATGTATAGCAAACTGAGGGATGACAAAACATTTTTCTTAAGACACCATTTTTGGAAAAATGAAAATATTAATGCATGCTTGTATGGCTATATAATGTTCCTTACTTCTTACAGGTGCACAGACAAGGTTTACATTTGAGTTACCAAATCATAGATTGCGTTTTACTTCAAAAGTTTCTGCAACAGATATGTCAACTATCCCTCCTTCTGCAAGTCTTAATCTTCCACCTGTTACCATGTCAGGGAAATATATCATGGAAGAACATGATAGTTACTCAGATCAAGTGTGGAGCATAGATGAGCTGCCTTCTAAACAGGGCTACTATTTACAAGGGAATTATCTACGTTGTGTAGCAGAAGTAAGTTTACTTTTAAAGTTACTTTTAGCAGTTTTTATGTTTTCAGTATTTAGATACCAATATGTGTAGTGATCTAAACTTTGAAGGTTAAATGTTAAATTGTTTGTTTATACAGAAGAAGAAATCCTACTGAATTTGAATAGGAATGAGCATGTGTCTGTCACTGACTCGTCCCCCTTGCTTTATTGAAACATGCTTTTTGGAACAATATACTAATAATCTCTTACTTTGCATTTTATATATTAAATTTCAAGCCCATCATGGCAATGTTTTATGGCTTATTTGATTATAAAAAGGGAATTGACAACTAACAGCAAGAGTTTTATATGTTTACTTCTATGGTCCTTTAATTAACTTTGAGTTAAACATACTGTTCTCTTTTTTAAGTGGGGGATAAACTGATTTTTAATATGGTTATATGATTTAAAACATAATTATTAGTCATGTTCTGAAGGCCATATGGAAAAATGAAACAAATTAACAGAATCATTTATTATTTAAGACAGAATTAAAAATGACTGCCTCATTATTTTTTTACCTGTATGTATAACTGTCGAAAACTTCAAAAACATGACATACCTGGTTTGAAAATCTGTAAGAAAGCTCTTTGAATTCAATAGAAATACTATAACTGGAAGAGACACATTTAATTATGATATACCTTTTCTAAACTGGCCTTCACACCTAAGAGTTTGAATTTCTTTTAGTTTTTAATTTCATTTGTGTGTGCGCATGTGTGTGAGTGTGCATATGTGTCTGTCCATCCATGTCCATGATATGTGATTGGAAGTGGATGCCACAGCACACATATGGTGATCAGATGACACTTTTGTGGAGTTTGTTCTACTTTACCTTGGTTTGGGGGATAAAACTCAGGTCTCCAGGTTTTTATCATAAGCTCCTTTGCCCAGTAATCTACCTAGCCAGGCCCAGAGTTGAAATTTCTGTATTTGAAAAACAAGTCTATCCAAATGTACACAGGATTCTAAGAAGCCAAAGGTTGATTGAAGTAGGAAATTTTATATGGCAGGTATGCTTTCCACATAGAAAAATGAGTCGCAAAAATAGTTGAGCAGCACTAATAATGATGCCTCATTTCAAAGAAAGTAAATTTAAAGCATTCTGTTGTATAATTCCACGTTAATGTTATATACTAAAAAGAAAGAATTTATACTCTAGGAAAAATACAATCTCAGATTTACCAAAAAGGAAAAGAAAATAACAAATTACTTTCAAAGCATATAAAGTTGAACCTTATTTCAAATTGCCTATTTTATTGTGTCCTAATATAAATACACTGTAACTCATTTTTGTCCTGTCTGTACGATTTTGGGCAAGATAAAGTGCCTGGTGCAGAGTTGGAGGGACAGCTAGTGGTTAAGAACATGTACTGCTCTCCCAGAGTACCTGAGTTCAGCTCCCAACAACATCAGACAACTCCATAGGAATATCATCTCTTTGGCCTGTGTGGGCACTTGCATTCATATGCACATTCCCCCACACAGACAAGACACATAATTAAAAATAACAAAAACAAATTTTTAAAAATGTGCCTCCTGGTCTAATTAAGCATTTTGTGATTTCTTTTCTAAGATGACAAATATATTTTCCTCTTTTAATTTTTGACCAAAATATGAACCATGTCACAATGATAAAGTGCTTTAATCAAAAGAGTGCTTGACTCTATGTTTTTTGTAATGGTCACTAAATAATTAGAAGCTGCTTTCTGCTTCATCTGTTTATTGACTAATTCTGTCAGGAATTAATGCTTTGTACTAATCACAAGACACATGTTTCATACTATTAGATTAGGTATCTGATTGATAATTCACTCTCATGAAATCCTGAGGTCTGTAGTGTGCTGTTTTAGGGATTTTGTTTTTAATCACTATAGCTTTAGCATTTAATTCAAATAGAATTGATCATTGGGACTGAATAAGCCCCTTTCAATGCATTGTTCTCATATACTATATAGATAATTATCTCCTTTTCCTCGAGTTTTTTGGCTTTGTGGAAATGCAGTACAGTGCTAACATATAATCTCACACTCTGATTTTGTTTGGCAGGTTGGTTCCTTTGAACACAATCTCACAACAGATCTTTTAAACCACTTGGTGTTTGTACAGAAAGTATTCATGAAGGAAGTGAATGAAGTAATACAGAAGGTGTCTGGTAAGGCTGTCTGGGACCTAGCAATGCAAATGTCTGTTCTTATTTGCCCGTGAGTTTTCATGATCTGAACTAAGACCTAAGTGACACAAAAGTAAGAAAAATTATATTGGTAACTAGTGTGTGTGTGTGTGTGTGTGTGTGTGTGTGTGTGTGTGTGTAAGAGAGAGAGACAGACACAACAGACAGACAGACAGACAGACAGACAGAGGAAGGTAAGAGAGAAGATGCACATCCAGAGAAGAAGAGAACATCAGCTAGCTTTTTTAAATTGTCTTCATCTTATTCCCTTAAGCTGGGATCTTTCATTGAATCTGGAGCTTGTTTTTGTTATTTGAGACTGTAGAGAGCTATATTTCAAGAAAGAAAACCTGTAGGCTGATGAGGAGACTCTCTGTAAGAATCAAAGCCCACCATTCACTTACAAGCTGGGGTAATTATAGGGTAGGCATGGCAGGAAGCAGAAAGTAGGACGAAAAGTTTCCTTTTTTGATCAGAGATGGACTTTTTCTAGGAATGGCCAAAGAAATGATGAGTAGTGAGTCAAAGAATGTCAGATGATAGGTAGCCATCTCTTATGTACAGCTGTTAAGGTCTGCAGAAGTGTGTATGAAAGAAATATAGGTGATTATCAGGGGTAGTGGTTGGGGTTCAAAATGCCATGGCCATGATTCACATTGGTGACTTTTGTATGTATGGATAGATGGAGAAGAAGGCACATTTGTTGTTCATGTAGTTCTTATCTACTTTCAAAACCAGCGTCCTCATCATGGTTTAAGGACAGTTTCTAGTGTTGGAAACTTTGGAAGAGGATGCCATAAGGGTAGAATCCTTTAATGGCATCCAAGCCTGTTAGTACCTGTCTGTCTAGCTAACATTCGCAGCTCACGAGTTGAGACCCTTATTGATGTTGAATAAGTCTGGCCTCTTCCAACTAAAATTAGAAGAATAAAGGGGTTTTAGAGTCTTCATTCTTGCTGACTTTTAAGCATTGGAGAACAGTCAAAGGGACCCAGAGTTAGATCATTTTAGGATGATTTGAATATGGATCAACTGTAAATAAATATAGACAAAATTAAGACAGTGGTTGAATTTAAAAGTCTAGCGAATTGTCTTTCCACTAAGATTATACTAGATTTAACTCATTTTTACTACAGAGATTCAGGTGTAAAGCTGTTCACCGATGAGATAGTAATCTTTGGCATGGTTTTAATCTTATTTTGTAGATCTTGCAAAGCAAAGGAAGCATAATCAAAATTTTCAGAAATACGTAAATAAGAATATGTTAGAAAAAGTATTTGAGTCTTTTAACTTAAGAGCTTTAATTTGATTAAAAGCCTATGTTTTGTATTATTATCAATTATTTCAACTTCAGTTGTATTTTCCTGCTGTGTGCTTAAGAATTTTCAGATGGCCAAAATTAATTACTTTCTTTTTACTGTCACGGACATTTAGATTCTGGTTCTCAAGAATTACTTGCACTTGGGAGGAGTCTTCCTTCTGCCCTTATAGCAGCATTCCATTGCCCTTTCCCGTACTTAAGAGCTCTTCCTTCCCCACCACAATAACCTGCTACTTTATTCATTTTCCATTACAGAGAAGTTACTACTTATTCTTTATTTAACAAAGAACTGCAAAGACTTTGAAAAAGAACCTTATAGTTCTTACTTGGTCGCACATGCACTATGTTGGTTGTGCCATAAGATTATTCTAGAGCAATGTTTCTAATCTTCCTAATGCTGAGACCCTTTAAAACAGTTCTTCATGTTGTGTTGTCCCCATCCATAAAGTTATTTTCATAACTAATTTTGCTACTATTGTGAATTGTAATATAAGTATTTTATATGAAGGATATCTGATATACGACCCCTGTAAAAGGGATGCTTGACCCACCAAGGGGTTATGATCCACAGGTTAGAACCTCTGCTCTAGAGTCATCTGGAATCTAATTTTGACTATAGGACCATGTTGGAGGCCTATACTGACTTAAACATTTTTATTAACAGTATTTTAAAAATAATTCTCAAAGTGTAAGTAACTATGCTGTGAGATTTTTTTTCTCTTTAGTATGTGATATACTTTTGTAATTTTAAGTAGAAATTGTCTTTATATAATTATCTTTATAAATCGTATTTCTATATAAAAGAACTGATAATAAATCAATTTAAGTAGAATTTATGAGAGAAACTATGTGACTCTAAGTTAAATCATGAAGAAGTTACAAAGATGTAGAAATAAGAGTTATTGGACTTTGCAGACTTATACCTCCATTAGGATGGTCTCTCTCTCTCAAACACACACAAAATGAATGAATGAAAAAAAAATGTAATATTGAAAGTCTTAAGGAGAAAGGATACTTCATGCATACATTATCACTGAGGACTTCCTAATATCAGGATGACTTGAACTAGGGCTTGAATACATTCTACATTTTGATTATAGAACCATTCCAAAAGACAGGGAGAGTCTCAGGAAAGAAAACAGCAAAAGTCATGTTCATTTGCTGTGATTGAATAAGACTTAGAGGAGTCTAAAGAAAGTTAGGAAGACTTGTCATAACTGTTGTGAGAAGGGTATCACGGATATGACTGAAGATGACAAGTTGGTCATGAAACAGAACAGGTACACGTGACAGAGTTGAGGAAAACACCGAGAACTCAATAAAATAATGCTTTCCCCAAGAAACTCAGTCTAATTTGGGAGATAACTATGGGGGTAAGTAAAAGTTATGACAGACATGGATATTTTTGACACATCACATGAGAAAGAAAGACCAAGTACTCGTAATGATATATCAGGGAAGAACTGATAAATGAGAATTATTAGAATAAGAGTGGCTATAACAATGTATGGTGGGGGCCGGGCGGTGGTGGCGCATGCCTTTGATCCCAGCACTCGGGAGGCAGAGGCAGGCGGATCTCTGTGAGTTCGAGACCAGCCTGGTCTACAAGAGCTAGTTCCAGGACAGGCACCAAAGCTACAGAGAAACCCTGTCTCGAAAAACCAAAAATAAATAAATAAATAAATAAACCAACCAATGTATGGTGGGCTGAGGTGAGCACATGGCACATTGCATGTACTCCATAACTCACCCTCCTTGGTACCAGGGCCCACATGGATCTCTGCATGGTTGAGAATGCAGCAAGTAAATAAGAACATAATATGCTTTAGAAAAGGGAGTTAAGAGAATGGTAAAATCAGAGAGTTATGACTTAAATTCAAATGCTGAAAAACAGTAATAGTGATTTAACATTTAAAAGTTTTTCATTGAAAAGTAATATAAAGACTTCTTTTGGAATGAGTTAGCGTGAGACTTCCAAATGTGGTATCAGATAAAGCCTTATTTAAGGAAATTAAGACATTTAGGAAATGGTGACTTTGTCACCTGAAATTTTGGTGGTAGCTGACGATTGAGACAAGAAGAAAGATAAAATAGTTGATAGCTGGCTGCAGATAAGGTAATCACTGATTTCACTAATTAAGTTTCGTTAAGAAAGGTTTTTGTAGATTTCTGATATGAGGTAGAAATTGGGGCCTGATGATGAGCAGAAGAGGAGAAAAGAGTAGGTTTTAAGTTATAGAGCAGAGTTGTTGAAAGAGGGAGAGTGTAAGCATGCAAGTAGGCACTTAGCTTGCAAAGACACATAAATCTACACAGATTCATGTAAAATAATAGGTTCTGGGAAGGTGAACATCCAAACTGGCTAGGCTCCCACAAAGCCAGCACATTAAGTAGGATCAAAACCCCCTGCCATTGTCCTTGGTGTCTCATCAGCCCTCATTGTTCGCCATGTTCAGAGAGTCCGGTTTTATCCCATGCTTTTTCGGTCACAGTCCAGCTGGCCTTGGTGAGCTCCCCGTAGATCAGCTCCACTGTCTCAGTGGGTGGATGCACGCCTCGTGGTCCCGAATTCTTTGCTCATGTTCTCCCTCCTTCTGCTCCTCCTTGGGACCTTGGGAGCTCAGTCCAGTGCTTCCTAGATATGGACGGAGTGGGGAGGACCTAGGACTTAACACAGGGCAGGGAACACAGACTGCTCTGTGGACTGGAGAGGGAGGGGGGGGAGAGGAGTGGGGGGAGGGGGAGAAGGGTGGGAGGAGGGGGAGAAGGGTGGGAGGAGGGGGGAGAAGGGTGGGAGGAGGGGATGGGAAATGGGAGGCTGGGAGGAGGTGGAAACTTGTTTTTTGTTTATGTTTTTTTTCTTCTTTTCGCAATAAAAAAAATATAAAAAAAAAATAATAGGTTCTGGTATTCTGAGTTCCAGAATTTGTGTTCTTGTCCCAGTATACATGCCGTTTCTCTTTACTCTCCTGCCTGTACTCATACACAGTGTGTGTGTGTGTGTGTGTGTGAGAGAGAGAGAGAGAGAGAGAGAGAGAGGGAGAGAGAGAGAGAGAGAGAGAGAGAGAATAAATGACAACAGTCAAAGAAAAAGAGACCATGAATTTGAGAGGGGGCGAGAGAGAACAAGAGAGGTTGCACAGGAGGAATTGGAAGTAAGAAAGGGAAGAGATTAGGGATACAAGGGTCATACCTAAATATAATAAAAGCTATTTACAGCAAACCGACAGCTAACATCAAACTAAATGGAGAGAAACTCAAAGCCATCCCACTAAAATCAGGAACACGGCAAGGCTGTCCACTCTCTCCATACCTCTTCAATATAGTGCTTGAAGTTTTAGCAATTGCAATAAGACAACATAAGGAGATCAAGGGGATTCAAATTGGGAAGGAAGAGGTTAAACTTTCATTATTTGCAGATGATATGATAGTGTACATAAGCGACCGCAAAAACTCCACCAAAGAACTCCTAAAGCTGATAAACAGCTTTAGTAATGTGGCAGGATACAAGATCAACTCCAAAAAATCAGTCGCCTTCCTATACACAAAGGATATGGAAGCAGAGAGGGAAATCAGAGAAGCATCACCTTTCACGATAGCCACAAATAGCATAAAATATCTTGGGGTAACTCTAACCAAGGAAGTGAAAGATCTATTTGACAAGAACTTTAAGGAATTGAAGAAAGAAATTGAAGAGGATACCAGAAAGTGGAAAGATCTCCCTTGCTCTTGGATTGGGAGGATCAACATAGTAAAAATGGCAATTCTACCAAAGGCAATTTATAGATTCAATGCAATCCCTATCAAGGTCCCATCAAAATTCTTATTTTTCTTTTTATATTGCAGTAGAAATCACAAAATATGGGGTTTTTTTTTGGGGTTTTTTTTTTTTTTTTTTTTTTTTTTGATTTTTCGAGACAGGATTTCTCCGTAGCTTTTGGTTCCTGTCCTGGAACTAGCTCTTGTAGACCTGGCTTGCCTCAAACTCACAGAGATCTGCCTGCCTCTGCCTCCCGAGTGCTAGGATTAAAGGCGTGTGTCACCACCGCCCGGCCACAAAATATGTTTTTATCATAGTATTTATAGATAGATTTTAGATCACTAGTCTAAATTTTAAGAGCCAATATGAAATCAGTATCTTTTTCAAAGCAATACCTAGTCTTTCCAATCTGATTCTTTGTTAATTTGTTATGGCTGTAGTAGAAGTAGTTTCTTCCTCACCTCTAGAGACTCTCTGGGGTGATGCTAGACTCAAAGCTTATCATATATATGAAAAATAATTATTTTGAAGTAGATCATTTGGAAAGAAAAACATGCAGAGAAATATTCAAATTGAGGGAAACAAGTAGAAATACATGTTATACCTTAAATACAAACGTATCACTTCCTATTCCACGTTGTCTGTGTTCATAATGCTTTGTTCATAGGAACTTCACCACCAGGTTTCCTGCCATCAGTGTTTTTAGTTTCTGGAGTAAATGTTTGTTGTCACATTCTTTATTATTAACACATACTTACCTATGTTGGTTTGCAGCATTTCTGAGTGTGAACACGTTTACATTGCTGATTAAAGAAATCAGTTTACATTTTGGCTTCAAATACATTTTCCAAGATGTATGATCATGTGTTTGGCACGATTACATATTTAATGTTTTGCACTCAATTGTAGCCAAAAGTCTGAGAAGTACTAATGTTGTAATTCCTTATGAGATTCTATGAATAGTGTATGTTATATAACCTGCTTCGCTGAAATGTGACTTGGCTAAAGATTGCAATTGAAGATTGCATTAACTTGTCATTATTTTTTTTTACTGGAGTTTTCTTTTTAATGTACAAAATACAGTCTGATTTTTATCTGATAAGGACGCTTCTCTAGTTCTTCAGTATTTAACCTCTTTCTAGGTGGAGAGCAGCCTATTCCTCTTTGGAATGAACATGATGGAACAACAGATGGAGATAAACCAAAAATTCTCCTGTATTCCCTGAATTTACAGTTTAAGGTAAAATTTACATAACAGTGATAACATTTAGGACTTTCTAATTAATTAGTGTACATATGTTGTGGAATATTTGTATAATTTATAAATTGAAAAATAGGAAGTAAAATTAAACTATAATCTAGTTTCCTCAGGGGAAAGCTTTAACAGTTGAATACTCTATCAGTGCTTTTTTGGCTCCTTTTTACTTTTTCATTTTAACACAGCTGTGCTTTCAGCCCATGGCCTTGCAAATATACAGCAAGCCTCTCTCACTGAGCTACATCCTCAATCCTTTTAAGGGCAGGCACTAAGCTTCCTGAAACTACCAGCTTCTTCCTTTTTTTTCCCTTCCTTTCTTCCTTCCTTCCTTCCTTCCTTCCTTTTTTTTTTTTTTTCAGAGTCTCAATTAAGCAGCCCTGACTAGCCTGCTAGCCTGCTGGAACTCACTATATAGACTAGACTAGCCTTCTCAGAAAGCCACCTCTGCCTTCCCAGTACTGAGATTAAAGTTGTGTGCTATCATGCCTGGACCTTCTATTATTATGTGTACATGTTTTTTATGGATTTTTAAAAAACTTTTAAATCTTTCTACATCAGATTTTTGAGATCAACTTTATCTTCTTGAAACCTGTATTATATAGTTGAGACAGTTTAATTTGCTGCATTCCAGTGAACATTTGATATTTCTTAATTACTTTTTTTATAATTTACTTTGCAAGGATATATTAGATATTTGTTTCATTAATAATAATATTTTAGGGACTGTGATAGAATAGTTACCTATATGTGCAATTATCTGAATGAAATAAGGCTCTGGGTTCTATCCTCAGCACCAAAGGTGGGAGAACAGGGCATGGCTAAAAGCAAAACAGAAAACTATAATACTACTGTAAACCTTCATTTTCTCCTATAAAAATATTATTTTTTAAAGAGTAAATATTTACTTAATGACTTTTTAATTATAATTAATATACTTAACCCCAAAACACTTTGAATTTTAAGTAAAAATATTAAAACAAAATTTATTAACTATAAAGTCCTAGAAATCTAGCTGAATTAAAGACTATTTTCCTTATGTATAACCTACACATTTTAAACATGACTTTTTACCATATTTCAAAAGATTGCATTTGAATAAGTCTGTAATTGGTTTATTTTCTTATTTTCCTTGTAACATGTAACCTGCTAGGGTATTCAGGTAACAGCCACCACTCCTTCAATGAGAGCTGTGAGATTTGAAACTGGACTGATTGAACTGGAACTTTCAAACCGACTTCAAACCAAAGCTTCACCAGGAAGTAGCAGCTATCTGAAACTCTTTGGTAAATGCCAAGTAGACTTAAATCTGGCATTAGGGCAAATTGTCAAACATCAGGTTTGTACAGACTATATTGTTATTTTCACTATTGTCTTTAAATTAATTTATGTGTTTCGATTTTAGAACTTAGTTCTTAAAATTTGTATTTTAAATTCTGTTGAAAACTTAGACTTCTACAATTTTAATTTGCCATTTCATTACAGTTTTTTATTGTATTCTACCTATTTACAGGTTAGTACAATGGCAATCTCATGAGACTTTATCCAGAACCTGCATAAACATTTGCTTATAATTTTTCAATTTGTTAAACATTATTTTTATTTCACTGTCTCGTGGTTTCATTAGTTAATATCTAAAGTGTTAAGTTTACCCTTTCCCTGTAGAACATTTGAAAATTCAACATATAATAAATGTTAAGCATTTAACGTTTTAAGAAAAAGACAATAGTAGCTAGTATAGTTCCCCAATACACAAAGTTTTACTGTTTATCAGAGTTATTTTCTGTTTCAATTTGACTAAGTATGTATTTTAATGCCCCACCTAATTTTCACCCAAAGTCATTTTTTAAATGCAGTTACAGTTTAAAAATTGATGGCTATATTAACTATGTTAAATTAACTATATTAACTGTGGAAAAGCTAACTTTTTCAAATGGATACATATTTTGAGAGAAAAATAAATCTTATTTATTTTGATGTATTTAATACATCACTATGTTTACTTCTGTCTTGGGTTAACTCGGCTTGCTAGCTCTCTACCACAGAGTCACAGCCCAGCTCCACGTTTGCCTTTTATATAGTTCTTAATATTTTATCTTAATTTTAAGCATTTGTGGTACAGAATGTAAGGTGTGTACCATTTAATGGTTGAATTAGAACAGTATACTGTAGGTCTTTTGTAGAACAATGCTATTAATAATGTTTGAATTGTTTTGGTAAAATTTTTTCATTATTTGATTTTGTTAAGCTTTGAATTTCATTTTAGGTTTATGAGGAAGCTGGTTCTGATTTTCATCAAGTTGCCTATTTTAAAACTAGAATTGGATTAAGGAATGCCCTTCGAGAAGAAATCAGTGGTTCTTCAGATAGGGAAGCTGTGCTTATTACCTTGAATAGACCAATAGTTTATGCACAACCTGTGGCCTTTGATAGAGGTAAGATTATGTCCACCATTATTGACTGCCGGGTGGGCATGCTCTGGGTACATCGACTGTAGCGTTCTAGTACAGAGACTTGACAGCTAAATACCTCCTGAGTGTGAAATGTGAGCACTTAAAACAAGTCTTGCAAACCCTAGTTTTTAAAAAAAAATTCATATTTTACATTTATTTTGCTTTTGACATAACTATAATTATTTTATTACAAGTTTCAATCTTAAATGCTAAATTTTTTGTTTGGATTATCTACTCATTTCTGTTTTTGCCATGGGGTTGGTTCATTCATTTTGAAAATGTTTGCTGTGTGATGGCTAAATGTGGGATACAAAAATGGATAACAGAATCAGGATCCCTGCCCTCAAAGAATGTAGTCTGCTGAAAAAGAGTTCAGGTAAACTTCTAAATGGAGTCAGAAATATTTGTTTTAGATCTGAAAGAGTCTGTGACTTCCTATGCTTTTTAGAAGAGAATCAAATTCTTCAGTTTCAACTTTGAATGTAAAGTTCAACAAAGCGATAAGCACATGAAATCTGTGTTATTTACTTTCTTATCCTAGGTTCTAGAACATTATTACATACACTAACTAAATGTTTGTCAAGTGAGAGAAGCAAGTGAGTGTTCATAAGCACAGTGGTCTAAGAGAAGATAGCAGCTTTCAGGAAAGAAAAGAGTGGGAAAGAAGACTGACTAGATGGACAAACTAATGTTTAAATTGTTTTTCAGAGTCAGTGAGGAATAATTCTGAATCCCTGTAAAATTTCCATTAGCAGTGGTCTTAGATCTGCCATTAAAAACCTTCCCTCCTGACAGTGCTGCCATAGCATTTTGTTTGCTGAGCGTTTTGCTCCTGCTATGCATCTTTCATCACACTAACCTTCCTTTGTCCTTCACCAAGTCCTTAAAACACTCCCCAACTGCTGAGTGACACATCTTGGTTTTCTTCTTCTGTTGTCTCTCCATTTTTATCTTCTTAAACTTCCATAGTCTGTTGTGAGATGAAGATTTTCCTTGGAGGTGGGGATTACTGTTACTAACAAACTCAAAATCGTATCCTTCTAAAATATATGCCTACCTTGTGTCTGTATCCTTAGAAATGTTTGAAAGAAGTAAGGGTGTATTTGGGCTTAGGGTTCCGGAGTGATAGTCCATAATGGCTGCAGAGGCATGACAGCAAATAGTCAAGCACGAAGTTAAGAAATCATATCTCAGCTACACAAAGAAGTCCATTGTGAACTATAATGGGACAGTGCTATAAACTTTCATCCACCTCCACTGCCTATTTCCTTCAGTAAGGTTCTGATCCTAAAATTCCCATAGCCTCTCAAATAGCGTTATCAACTGGGAACCAAGTATTAAAGTACATGGGCATATGGGAGACATTTCTTAGTCAAACCAACACAAAAGGTAAACCGTATAGTTAAAGTCAAGGACCATGTTTGTTTGCATTTATTATTCCACCCAAATGTAGCATGAATAATAAAAACCCAGAGACAGATATTGAGGTTCAACCGGAAAAATCAGAAAAGCAAAGCAGCCAAGCCACTAGAGAGCTTTTACTTCTTCGAAATCTTAGGACTGAAAGAGAGCGAGTTCCTGTTTCATCCTGCCTTCTAGTCCTCTCTAGTGCTGGCATTAAAGGTGTACACCACCACCGCCCAGCCTCTATGGCTAAGTGTGACTGCTGGGATTAAAGGTGTGTGCCACCACTGCCTGGCCTATATGGCTAACTAGTGTAGCTGTTTTGTATTCTGGTGTTCAGGCAACCTTTATTTATTAAAATGCAAATGAAATATCACTATTCCCAGGACTAAATGTGTAATAGGCATTCTACAGTATTGAATGGCTAAATGGATCTGTGTTTTCTTTCTTTTGCCATTAGGCAGTTGCTTACTTTCTGCATCATTTTTCATTTGTCTATGAAAAGTATTTTAGTTTCATTACAATCCTAGTTCTACAATTTTCTGGAGTAAGTTAATAAAACTTACTAAAGTATTATTAATCATCAGTTTTTGTAGTAGTTGAAATTTACTAACTGTAATAAACCACTTGCATTATTGACTTTAATTTTCTTTCTGCCTGTTCTTTATTTGCAAAAGCTGTGCTGTTTTGGTTGAATTATAAGGCTGCCTATGACAACTGGAATGAACAACGAATGGCTTTACATAAGGATATTCATATGGCGACAAAGGAAGTGGTAGACATGCTCCCTGGTATCCAGCAAACATCAGCCCAGGCCTTTGGGACTCTCTTCCTCCAGCTGACTGTGAATGATCTAGGAATTTGCCTCCCTATAACAAATACTGCACAGGTACAGAAAAATCAAGACATAGGAGGCTTTATTCCAGGATTGACAGCCAGATAGACAATTCTACTCAACTTTTCTGTGAGTTTAGCGTATAAAAAAAATTAAGTAGAGCACTTTATAAATTGAACAAAACTCTTATTTCTTGCTTTTACAAATAAGCTTCAGAATCTTCTTAATTAGTTTTTTAAGCAAAGAAATCTTTTATTAATCTTTGTATAAAGTGGAAACAAAAGGACATTTGAGAATGCATTTTAATACTGTCATCTGTAATATGGCAGGGAATTTCAATTTGCTTACAAACCTTATGTATTAAGTATGAATGTTAAATGATGACAAGGTAACTTGAAAGTTATGTATGTAATTGGATAGGCAAGGATACTGTCTTCATAGTTTAGGGCCAGTTTTCAGGAAGGTATATGTACTTGAACATGTGCTTAAGCAAGAAAATGCTGTGGGCACCTGTCACACCCAGAAGAAGTAGCCCTAAGAATTACATGCAGAGATCTGTCTTATTCTTACAGTTTTCCTTAAATGCCATGGCAGAGATAAGCCTGTGAGTGGAATAAATTTATATTTAGGGTTCTGTTTGGCAGAACAATGCTAAGAGAAACTTGGAGTTTAAGATGGGCGGTGTTTTGTATCTAAAGAGTTGAAGCATGGCAGCTTTTTGATGACATGATGACAGCGTTCACGAAAGCTGCACACACAAGAACTGGTTGTCTAGTGAGAATGTTCCCCATTATTTAAACAGAGACACACAGGTAGTTAGCCCTTGGTATATTTAAAAGGGAAAGGCACAAGGAGAATACATTTTGTTTGAATAATGTTTAAAATTTATTTTTTTCTAAGTTGCTTTATATTGAGGATTTCTAGACTTGACTCTTTCTAAATTTTTATTCTTATGAAATGTGAAGATTTCTGAATTTTAAAAGTCATCTGGTCTAAAGAAATTGCTCTTGTTGCTCTTGCAGAGAACCTGGTTTTAATTCTCAGCACCCATATGATGGCTCACAACCATTTGTAAATCTAGTTCAGTGGATCTAAAGCCCTCTTCTGACTTCTGTGGGCACCACACACTCATGCACATAATCAATGGGCAGGCAAAATAGTCATACACATAAAATGCATTTTTACAAGAAATTAATTCCTCTTTTGCCTCATTTTTCCTGTGGTATTTCTGTAGTCTAATCACACTGGGGACCTTGACACCGGCTCTGCTCTAGTGCTAACCATTGAAAGTACCCTCATCACTGCATGTTCCTCAGAGTCTCTGGTTAGCAAAGGCCATTTCAAGAACTTCTGTATCCGTTTTGCTGATGGCTTTGAGACATCGTGGGATGACTGGAAACCAGAGATCCGTGGAGATCTAGTCATGAATGCTTGTGAGTCTGGTTTGTTTTCTGCATGAGGCTGATAATTGTAAAGAATTAAAATGTCTCTGTGTTGGTAACTAAAGAATGTTCAGATATAGGAATGCTATTAGAAATGAAATAGAATTTTAGGCCTTATTATTAAAGGTAGCAAAATATATCTACAAAAACTTGTAACTTCAATCTTCTAGTAATGCAGGGAGACTTTTATACGTTTGAGGCTTTGATTTCTTCCTGTTTTTTCCTATAATAGAACCATGAATAACTGGATAAAACCTTATTCCATAGATCCTGAAAGTGATAACTGCAAGACCCAACTCAGTAAACATAGAGTAGCGTAAATCCCCTGAACTAGAATTTCAGCTTTAATTATTGCTGACACAAGAAATAACCCAATAACAGTATTAACAGTACACGACAGAGAGTATTGTGAATTCTACTTCCACTATTTTTGCACATGCTAATCTGAAAGTAAAAAGGTTTGTTGTCTCACTTTTAATATTTTTAAGTATTACATCAGAGATAGTACAGTATCACCATTCTTAATCATGAAGAAGTCCACATATAGAAGCTGAAAGATGCTGAAACTGAAATCTTCAGCCAATCCTAGGATCCAGATACATTGTAGAAGGTGGTTTGACATCATTTATGCAACTTCTCCATTCTAAAAAGTCACGATAACTTAATATATTCCCAAAGTAAAGACAAAAACTAATTTAAACCTGATTTGTGTTGAATTAAAATAAATACACAATGGATGGAAAGGAAATAAACCATTTTCCTAATAATTAAGAAAATTTATCTCATAGAGATTATAAAAAATAGGCCTTGGGCTCAGAATTAAAAGCATATTATTAAAATGAATAGATAATTATTTAGTACCTCAGTATTTATTGTTTTGGCAATAAAGAACTTTGCCATTCTGATTTCTGTGATATTCAGTTAACTGGATTTATACTTTGAAGAGCATTACTTTTGTAGCTCAGTTGTTTTGGGGGAAGAAAATTGGAGCGACAGTGAATAGAGCAATTGTTTTATTGATATTTGAATTCAAAATGATAAAATGAACAAATTGATTTAATAGTTTGTAGTTTCTAGTGGGAAGAATACTGTTATATAATTTTCATATTTGGTAGAGAAAAGAGATAATGTTCAAGTTTTAAAGTTTTTATTATGTAGTCTTCTTAAATTTGAAAAGCCAGTAATTTAGGCTTTGTTCTGACTTGTGACAATGACTGAAGTGCATATCTTTACCTGAAGCCGTAGCTTGCCTTGTTTGTTGTAATTCAGAATTGACAAGGTAGGCATCCATTCTTTATGGTTGAAAAGTATATTTTTTTAACTTTTTTTCTTTTTTTATTGATATTAATTGAGTTCTACATTTTTTTCTGCTCCCCTACCTGCCTCTCACCTCCCCCCTTCAAACCTCCCCCAAGGTCTCCATGCTCCCAGTTTACTCAGGAGATCTTGTCTTTTTCTTCTACTTTCTACTTCCCATGTAGATTACATCTATGTAAGTCTCTCTTTGTGTCCTCATTGTTGTCTAAGTTCTGTGGGATTGTGGTTTGTAGGCTGATTTTCTTTGCTTTATGTTTAAAAACCATCTATGAGTGAGTACATGTAATAATTGTCTTTCTGGGTCTGGGTTACCTCACTCAAAATGATGTTTTCTAGCTCCATCCATTTTCCTGCAGTATTCAAGCTGTCATTTTTTTCTGCTGTGTAGTACTCCATTGTATAAATGTACCACATTTTCCTTATCCATTCTTTGGTCAAGGAGCATTTAAGTTGTTTCTATGTTCTGGCTATGACAAAGATGCTATGAATATGAACATAGTTGAGCACATATCCTTCTGGCACGATTGAGCATCCTTTGGATATATACCCAAAAGTGGTATTACTGGGTCTTCAGGAAGGTTGTTTCCTAATTTTCTGAGAAATCGTCACACTGACATCCAAAGGGGTTGTACCAGCTTGCATTCTCACCAGCAATGCAGAAGTGTTCCCTTTACCCCACAACTGCTGGGTTATATTTAGGAAGTGGTTCCCTATGCCAATGTGTTCAAGTGTACTTCCCACTTTCTCTTCTATGAGGTTCAGTGTGGCTGGCTTTATGTTGAGGTCTTTGATCCATTTGAACTTGAGTTTTGTGCATGGTGATAGATATGGGTATATTTTCATTCTTCTACATGTTGATATCCAGTTTTGCCAGCATCACTTATTAAATATGCTTTCTTTTTTCCATTTGATATTTTTTGCTTCTTTCTCAAAAGTCAATTGTTCGAAGATGTGTGGATTGATATCCAGGTCTTCTATTAGGTTCCATTGGTCTTCCTGTCTGTTCTTATGCCAATACCAGGCTGTTTTCAGTACTGTAGCTTTGTATTAGAGTTTGAAATCAGGGATTGTGATGCCCCTAGAAGTTCTTTTATTGTTCAGATTTTTTTTGGCTATCCTGGTTTTTTGCTTTTCCATATGAAGTTAAGTACCATTCTTTCGAGGTTTTTGACAAATTTACTGGGATTTTGATGGACATTGTGTTGAATCTGTGAAAAGTATAATTTTTAAGTTACTGCAATATCTTTTTTTTTATTGAAAACAAAATTTCCGCCTCCTTCCAGCCTCCCATTTCCCTCCCCCTCCTCCTACTCCTCTCCCCCTCCCCCCCCACTCCTCTCCCTCTCCCTCTCCAGTCTGAAGAGCAGTCAGGGTTCCCTGCCCTGTGGAAAGTCCAAAGTCCTCCCCCCTCCATCCAGGTCTAGGAAGGTGAACATCCATACTGGCTAGGCTCCCACAAAGCCAGAACATGAAGTAGGATCAAAACCCAGTGCCATTGTCTTTGGCTTCTCATCAGCCCTCATTGTCCGCCATGTTCAAAGAGTCCGGTTTTATCCCATGCTTTTTCAGTCACAGTCCAGCTGGCCTTGGTGAGCTCCCAATAGATCAGCCTCACTGTCTCCGTGGGTGGGTGCACCCCTTGTGGTCCTGACTTCTTTGTTCATGTTCTCCCTCCTTCTGCTCCTCATTGGGACATTGGGAGCTCAGTCCGGTACTCCAGTGTGGGTCTCTGTCTCTATCTCCATCCATCGCCAGATGAAGGTTCTATGGTGATATGCAAGATATTCATCAGTATGGCTATAGGATAGGGTCATTTCAGGTTCCCTATCCTCAGCTGCCCCAGGAACTAACTGGGGACATTGCCCTGGGTACCTGGGAGCCCCTCTAGGTCCAAGTCTCTTGCCAACCCTAAGATGGCTCCCTTAATTAAGATATGTGCTTCCCTGCTCCCCTATCCAACCTTCCTTTATCCCAATCATCCACTTTCCCCAAGTTCCCCCCATCCTCCCCTTCTCACTTTCTCTCCCCATCTCCCCTTACCCCCCTCCCACTCCACCCCAAAGATCCCAATTTTTTGCCCGGCAATCTTGTCTACTTCCCATAACCAGGAGGATAGCTATATGTTTTTCTTTGGGTTCTCCTTCTTATTTAGCTTCTCTAGGATCACTAATCATAGGCTCAATGTCCTTTATTTATGGCTAGAAACCAATTATGAGTGAGTACATCCCATGTTCATCTTTTTGGGTCTGGGTTACTTCACTCAGGATAGTTTTTTCTATTTCCATCCATTTGCATGCAAAATTCGAGAAGTCATTGTTTTTTACCGCTGAGTAGTACTCTAATGTGTATATATTCCACACTTTCTTCATCCGTTTTTCCATTGAAGGACATCTAGGTTGTTTCCAGGTTCTGGCTATTACAAATAATACTGCTATGAACATAGTTGAACAAATGCCCTTGTCATATGATCGGGCATCTCTTGGGTATATTCCCAAGAGTGGTATTGCTGGGTCCAGGGGTAGGTTGATCCCGAATTTCCTGAGAAACCAAAACACTGATTTCCAAAGTGGTTGCACAAGTTTGCATTCCCACCAGCAATGGATGAGTGTACCCGTTCCTTCACAACCTCTCCAGCAAAGGCTATCTTTGGTGTTTTTGATTTTAGCCATTCTGACTGGTGTAAGATGATATCTCAAAGTTGTTTTGATTTGCATTTCCCTGATCGCTAAGGAGGTTGAGCATGACCTTAAGTGCCTTTTGGCCATTTGAACTTCTTCTTTTGAGAATTCTCTGTTCAGATCAGTGTCCCATTTTTTAATTGGGTTAATTAGCATTTTAAAGTCTAGTTTCTTGAGTTATTTATATATTTTGGAGATCAGACCTTTGTCTGTTGCGGGGTTGGTGAAGATCTTCTCCCAGTCAGTGGGTTGCCTTTTTGTCTTAGTGACAGTGTCCTTTGCTTTACAGAAGCTTCTTAGTTTCAATTGGTCCCATTTATTCAATGTTGCCCTTAATGTCTGTGCTGCTGGGGTTATACCTAGGAAGCGATCACCTGTGCCCATATGTTGTAGGGTACTTCCCACTTTCTCTTCTATCATATTTAGTGTGTTCAGATTGATATTGAGGTCTTTGATCCATTTGGACTTGAGTTTTGTGCATGGTGATAGATATGGGTCTATTTTCATTCTTCTACAGGTTGACATCCAGTTGTGCCAGCACCATTTGTTGAAGATACTTTCTTTCTTCCATTGTATACTATTAGCTCCTTTATCAAAAATGAGGTGTTCATAGGTTTGTGGGTTAAAATCCTGGTCTTCTATACAATTCCATTGAGGTCTGGAGATGTAGCTCAGTGGGTAGAGTACTTGCCTACCATCAGGAAACTCTGGATTAGATCTCTAGCACCGCATAAAACTGGCCTTGATAGGCATGCCTGTAATCACAGACTTTCACAAAAAGAGGCCAAAAGATCTTGAGTTCAAGGTCAGCCTATTAATCCTCAATTATATAACAATAGTTTGAAGCCCATATGTACTACAGCCCTGAGGAGCTGTCTCAAAAGAAAGAAAAGAGGTGTGGGGTGGGAGAGGAGAAGGAAGAGGAAAGAAGAAGAATTGATCCTTTCTCACAAATGGTAGGTAGTATGCCTAAATTGGGAATATTTTTCTTTTTAGAAAATGTTCAAGGAAAGACAAACGATATCAGAGTACCTAGAAAAGGGATGTGACTCCAACATTAAGTGACACTGAATACCAAATTAGGATTCACAGTTATAAAAGAACATTTCACTTAGTAGTGTGATCGAATTTAGATTGTTTTATTTTCATTAAGGCTTACTGAAAGTGACCTTAATTCTTTCCTCACAACTTATTTTGTGCCAGGCAATGGTGGCTCATGCCTTTAATCCCAGCACTCAGGAAGCAGAGGCAGGTGGATCGCTGTGAGTTCGAGAACAGCCTGGTCTACAAGAGCTAGTTCCAGGACAGGCTCCAAAGCCACAGAGAAACCCTGGCTCGGGGGAAAAAAATCAAAACTTATTTTGTTTAGAGATATTTCAAAGATAGCATATTCTTCACTGATTAAGTTTAAGGTATTAAACTTAATAATCCTTGACAAAGAGATGACAAAAGTGACAGATTATCTCTGACCTCATATGGTAGTTCTAAATTGTTAGTTCTTTTTCAGTGATTTCCATTCTTAAAAAATTTATATATGGGGCAGCACCTGTGACTTAGGCAGTAAAGGCCCTTGCCTCTAAGATGGATTCAATCCTCGGGACCCACAGGGTAGAAATTCACTCCTACTCTTTACTCTTGTCATGGCACCTGCACACATGTATGCACATAATAAATAAGTATAATAATTTTGTCATTAAAAAACAAATCTGCTCACCAAGGTTTAGTGCCTCATCTGTAATCCTAGTACTTGGAAGCCTGAGAGTGGATTGTGAGTTCAAGTCCAAGACATGCTGCATAGCAAGAGCATGTCATCAAAAAAAAACAGCAACAACGTGTGTGTGTGTGTTGTGTTTTTATGATGTCACAAATAATCAGAGAATCCTAGAGGTTGTTAGAGAGCCATCTAGAGGTGTCCAGGTATATGAGTCTAATAACTATATGTTACAAATAAAGCCAAAGCTATAGGTAAGTTGCTAAAATCATAAAATAAAATGCTATACTTTGTAGAACAGGGCTGAGTCCAAAGGTTCTCCTTTTGTGGGGAAGAAATGAAGTATAACAGAGCTACAAATCCTGTTTACATTTAGGTAATTGTGTTTGGGAGGCAATATGTGGTACAGTGTTTAATACAAGCATGTTTTTTATTGCTAATTGCATTGGGGTCATTCTTGTGCAGGTGTAGTTCCAGATGGCACCTATGAAGTTTGTTCAAGGACTACAGGACAAGCTGCAGCTGGTAGGTTCACTCTTCACTTTAAAACAGAGTTAGGTGAAAATAAAATGGTACATCTCAAGTGCCAAATTCAGGAGTTGATTTGTTGATGAATAGGGAGGCTATTAAATATTTTTGAGCAAGAAATCAAATGGTGATGCCATCAAAGAAAGGCCTCAAGGTACTAAGGCATAGGAACACAGCTGGTCAGTAAGTGTGAGTGTGGAGTGTTGTAGCTAAAATAATAAAGTGTCAGCTATTAATTTCTCATGTAATAAAAGTGATCTGTGCTAAAGGCAGACATTTACTGAAAGGCCCTTGGGATACTGACAAGCATAGACTAATCAAAGCCAGTAATATTTGTAGTGATCCTTTCTTTTTTTACTGTTCCTTGACACTCTTCCAACTGTAGCTTTAGTGTTCAACCTGAATAAGCTATCTCAAGAGGTGCTTGTTATTCCCAGCAACAAAGGACTAAAATGTTATGACAGTTTTCAGCATTACTGCTAGGAAGCTAGAGACTGAGCAAACACTCCCTTTGGGAGAGAGGACACGTTTTCTTTATCAGAACTGTCTGTTTGTAAGTAAAAGCAATTTATTCAAACTAGCTTAACAAAAAGCAAAATCTTATCCCAGGGTATTTGCAGATGATTTTAAATTGAAGAATGCTGTGTCAGGTAAGGGAGGGGACAACTGGAACCAGTATCTGTTACCAGGACCTGTTCAGCTCTGGGTTTTGTTCCTCTCTCACTGCCTCTTTTATTTCGGATCCTTTTTTTCTTTGTTTTCTTTGCTTTAATTGATGACATTGCATGAATAGATAGAGCTCATGGCCTCATTTACACTCTCTCATTTAAAATAAACCAACCTTTGCTGGAGCCCAGCCTCAGCTTGGGTTCAGGTCCTGAGGTGGGGAAGGGTGTGGGCTCAAGGAAAGCTTCTGATTACCAAGTGATTGCACTCAAGTGGCTCCAAATAGCTCAGGCTGTTTTTATTTATTCTTTAAACAGAGTTTTTCTTACTAGGTTACATAAATAGCTTTATTATTGGTTTCTATTTTTTACTTTTAAGAAATACATCACAAATTAAAGAATACATTGTGATCATGAAATCCCCATTGTTCCTCCTTTATGCTTCTCCAAATACACCTTCCCACCCTGCATAACTTTATTCTAGACATAGAGTTCAGCATTTTTGCCAGATTAACTAAATATAAAGCCAGACATCCTGTTCTTGCAGCACTTACATCAGCTGGCAGCTTTGCAGTTACAAAGTTAAAGGTAATAGACATGGGCACAATGCTTTAAGGACAATATTTAAATGCAGACAGTGATTTCATGTTTGTAAGATATATTTTTATACAGTTCCCTTTTCTACAAGAGGGTCCAATGTCTCAATCTCTCTGTAAAAGGCATACTTTGATAAGTTACTCTTTTCCCATCTCACTCTATCATACTTTTCCAACCAGTATAAGCTCCTGTGTATGGTAAAGATGGATTTACCCATCCCATATTTTACATTGTGTTATTCCCATCAGAATATACTAGATCGTATCATTGATTCTGTATGATTGGTGCCCAGAGAACTTGTTCTTAACAGTTGGCACTGTGTATTCCTGAGGCTTTTCCCTGTTCTTTGTACTTATGTGTTAATCTCCTGTCCAGAACTGTGAGACATGGTTAATGTTCCAAGTGTTGTTTTCTCATATGTACCTGTCTCTATTGAGTCAGAAAAGCTCCCAGGATTAGGAGTTGTAGTTAGTAATTACAGATTAGAGATTTTGGAAACATTAGGTCCCTGTTGAATTTTAGGGAAAAATATCTGAAAATAGAATTTCCATGGAAAATTACAACTGTTGCATGTATGACTGACAAAGTAAAACTAAAAACCACCCAAAGAATCACCAATATAATGAAAGAGAAAAGAACCTGCATGAGTTTTGCAAATTCTTATGCTGTCCCATGGATTACTGGCCCTTACCAAGTGAGAATCCATTTCCACAGGTTCCTTGCTCCATGGAAACACATTGGAAAGGTAGTCATATGCTTATCTGAGACTAGGCTGCACAGCTCCCAACAAATCTTTTCTTAAGTACAGAGAAAGATTTTTGTTTTTACAGCTTTGATGTTTACTTTGACCAGTTATTTAGTTACTTGTAGCTGATGGATAAATTGATGATGGTTTTCTCATGCACGGGGATATCTGTTGTGCTCAGAAGAAAAAAACGTGTAGTCCTTGAGATAAAGAGTCATGCTATTATACAAAAGAGGTAGATTCACACTCTATACATGGAAACCAATTCACTGTATGGTGTTTCGGACAGTCCTTGCTGTAAAAGTCCATCATTTTAGAACTGCTTATACTCTTATTCCTAGGATTTTTTTTAAATGCCACTTCTTTATTTAAACAGAAAGTAGTAGTGCTGGAACATGGACTCTCAATGTGTTGTGGAAAATGTGTGGGATTGATGTCCACATGGACCCTAACATTGGCAAAAGGCTTAATGCTCTGGGAAACACCCTTACAACACTGACAGGAGAGGAAGATATAGATGACATTGCTGACCTCAATTCAGTGAACATAGCTGACCTGTCAGATGAAGACGAAGTCGATACTATGTCTCCCACAATCCATACTGTAAGTGTAGGAGTTTCAAGACTGGCTTTTCTTGAGACAGATACCTGGTAAACTCAGTGTTATTTTGTGTGTTGTGGTTACTGTGTATGAAGAAAGGGAAGAAGGTAGAGGTTTCTGGGTCTGCATTTCACAGTGCTGTTGTATATTTCATAATAATGACATTTGAAATGTGCCTTAGCCAATATAACATTGGAAGTCAGGTAAGATAAATCTAAACATTGAAAGTAGATCAGTGGGTCCTCAGTCTGGGTGGATGATAAGGTTTGAGAACTGGGATGGAAAGACCTGCTACAAAGAAAGGAGCTTTTCTGGGTGATGCTCAGAGTGTGGTGTGACTGTAGAGTTCTAAATATCCTGAAACCATGGAGTTGTACATGCTAAATGGATGTCTTATGGTTCGTAAACCATATCCTAGGAAAGATTTTTACAAATAAGTCTTTGAAAAAGAAAAGTGCTTACACCATGACATATACATTTAAAATGTGTTTTTTCCAGCTATACTGCTTATTCTGTACTATCAAGTTACTTAGTAGTCAAAAAGAAAGTGACTTTCAGATTTCATTCTGGTTTGATTGTAAAGATATTTTAAATACATTTATCTATTGTATCATGAAATAGTTTTGTCTTTGAAATTAATTTTAAATTAATAATACTGTTTATTATTTAGAGTTCAGATGGAAGTACAGTAAGTGGAGATGGCCACAAACTCACCTTTGGGCAACGACTTGTAAATCACCTACTAGGCCTGGCACCCCAAAATCAGCGCTATTCTGTTCCTGCAGAGTATCTGTGTGATTCAGAAATGTGGGGCTCCCCTCAGTCTAGCCAGTCCCATTTGAGAGCATGCAGAGCACACTCATGGGGAAACGTAGGTAGCATTCAGTGAGCTTCTTATGAAATGAGGGGATCTGAATCAGTGGAGAACTGCAATCATCTTACCTGCCATAGATGACTTCGATTCTTGCATGCTTTCTTTGATCTGAGGCATTAATTTTGTAGTATAGATTGTCTATATGAACTGAAAGTGGTATTAACATATATACGTTCAATTTTTTTAGGAAACTATAGATTATCGAAGACAAGGAACATCATCTAGCCAGCCAGGAGAACCCAGAGGAAGAAAGATTATGAAACGTTTAGTGGACATCAGAGAACTGAATGAACAGGCGAAAGTCATAGATGATCTTAAGTATGTCATTGGTTTTTTTAACTTAATATAGCATTGCCTAGTAATAGAATAATAAGATGGTAAAGATGAAAGAAACCTTTTAGTTTATTAGTGATGTCATCAGTGCTCCAAGAAGTATAGTAAATTTTCTGAACTCATTAGCAATAAAGTCAAGCTTGGAATCCTAGTTTTATGTCTTCAAAACTTCTTATTTCTGTGAAGTGAATGGCTGACTTTATATCATGTATATACAACTCATGTGCATGTCCATACTTGCTTATATTTACATGCATAGTTGAGTGTGGTTTTTTTTTTGAGGAATTAATAATCAGCATTTATGGGTACCTGTTCTGGTGTGACATGTTGTCTCACAGTGAACCTCACAGTGTAGTTGTAAGGTTAAATAGCTTTTTCCGAATGTAATGATGAGAAAACTATCTCAGAGTAAAAAAAACTGAGATTTGTGCTTTTATAAATATGAATTCAAAGTCAGTGAGGTTTTTTTAATCTTGCCTGTTGATATTAACAGTTCTTTAGAACAATAGTAGAGGTAAGGCAGTAAGCATCAGTAACCTTTTTTGTTTTTTTTTTTACATGTGTTGTATTGTAATTTTACTAAGTACCTTTTGTGCAAGAATAAATATTCTTGCTAAGCTTTGAAGCTTACATTTTCTCAAAGGTGGTAGCCGTGCCTCCTCTTTCATAATCTTCAAATACTTATACCTGTGGGGATTTTGTTGTTATTATTCAATCATGACTTCTCACAAATACAGGAGTTTTGAAAAATGAAAAGGTGTGACCTTAGAATTTGTCTGTAAATTATCATGTAATGTTTCATATTTTCCATCATTTTGAGTTTTACTCTCAGGTATAAAAATAACTTGAGGCAAAATGTATTAGTCTTCCAAAATCGTATATACATTTTTCTGCAGAGTTAGTGTTTGATTTGCATGAGATTGCTATCACCTTTTGCTACATCAATGGGTAGAGAGTATAAGAACCTTTCCTCAGATGTTAGTGGGTGTAGATGGATTTTTCTTTGGGCCACCAACTCACAAATAACAACATGGAGACGACTTATTAATTATGAAAGCTTGGCCTTAGTTCAGACTTTTCCCAACTATCTCTTATAATTTAATTACTCCATACTTTTATAATCTATATTCTGTCTATTGGCTTGGTTACCTCTGATTTGTACCATATATCCAGCTTCTTTAGAGTCCCACTGGTGTCTCTTGCTGGTCTCAATTCTTCCTCCTCATTCTCCCCCTGGAAATCCCACCTGTAACTCTTGCGTAGCTATTGACTATTCAGCTTTTTATTATACCAATCACAACAAATACATCTTCACAGGTGTGCAAATATCCCACAACAAGTGGGCCTTTTTAATTTTCCAGATACGTGTGTTAAAGCTGCAGGTGTTTTGACCCATCCAGACATAGTCCTTTGCTTCTCTGACAAGTGGAAGAACTTGAAGGGAGCAGTTGAAAATCAGTTTTACTTTCTTACTTCTTTACAATAACCTCTCTCCATTTTGGTGGGGGTTTTTGTTTTGCTTTGATTTTCTTTTTCTTTTTGATTTTGTTATGTTTTGTTTTCCTTTAGAAAATTGGGTGCAAGTGAAGGAACCATAAACCAGGAAATTCAGCGTTACCAACAGCTGGAGTCTGTGGCTGTGAATGACATCCGAAGAGATGTTCGTAAAAAGTTACGGAGATCCAGTATGCGAGTGAGTACATACTTAAAAGTTTTAGAAGACTATTTTTGCTTTTTGAAACCTAACAATGATAAAATGTTTTTGTTCATGCTGGTAAAATACCACCTGATTTCTGAATAGCAGACCTGTGTACCAGACACTATTTAAAACACTTTACATTATAAAGCTCCACAATAGTTCTATGAAGTCACCTTTTCTTGTATTTTAAAAATGAGAAAACAAGGCACAGAGAAGTCAATAAAGATTCTCCACTCCATTCCCTTGGATTTCCCGGCAGGGCACTGTCCTTATGACATTCTCTACTTGTGAATTCTGTTCTTATCAGCTGAAACTCCCATTTATGTATTTACCTGCTTTTCCAAATCCTTGGTGCAGCATTTTGCCCTTCTCTTATAGCTCAGGAAGGATTATTACTTTCTGTATGGTCATGGGACTAGAAACTGGAAATAAAAATAGCTCCAAAAGAAGGGTAGGGATGGGGGGAGATTGTAGGTGATCTCTCAAATCACTTTTAACTGCCAGAGAACCTTTCTCAAGTTCTACTCTAAATTATTTAAAGATTAAATGCATTTTAATTTATCCATTGCTATTCTCTGAAAGTAATAGGCTTTGATAATAAAAGTACATAGTTATATATTTAAAATTATACTGAAAGTCATACACTAAGTAAAATAATACATCTGTGCTGTTTCTATGGTAGTTTATCTGGTAGGTTGCTAAAAATAAAACTTGATAGAGATTATTAAAGATATCATTGAAATTTCATCTACTGTCTTACTACTTATCTCACTCAACATTTCCCCTTTGATCTCTACGATTTCATGAATATTCAACTGTGTCAGAATCCTTCTAGTTTGCAGTATCTTAGCACATTTGAGTATCCCAGTCTCTTTCATCTGTTACAGTGAAGTAGAGATCTGCAGCAGGGGTGCAGTTTGAATGGTCCTGGAAATAATAAAGTGGTCTCTTTTCAACACATACCTAGCTTTTCCCTGGGATCTTTGCTCATTTTCTTTTTCCCTTCTTTTCCTCTAATTAATTATTTTCTTTATTCTCACTTTGCTTCTGTCCTCTGCTTCCCTTCCCCAATCTTTTCCTTTGCTGTTGAGTTAGTCAATAGCTGTTCTTTCCATTGTCTTATCCTCCTAAAGGATATCATGACATCAGGATAGCTGATTGTTGTGGTACTTGATTCATTTATGCCAGATGTCATTTAAAGTCACCTGGAGGTGAAAGAACTAACACAGTTTTTGTTTTAGCTGAAGTGAAATGCCACATTATTATATAATTGCCTTGAGTCACTTTTTTTTTTCCTCTATCATTTTATTAGGCTGCTTCTCTCAAGGATAAGTGGGGTTTAGGTTACAAACCAAGTTACAGCCGATCAAAGAGCATTTCAGCTTCTGGAAGACCACCTCTTAAGAGAATGGAAAGAGCAAGGTAATACATATTTCCACCAGTAAGACAAATTATAAAATTGCTGGCTTCTAACCAACTAAGATTCAGTACTTTTTTGTTTTTACTGTGTTCCAGCTATATAGTAATAATTTTTAAAAAATCACCTTTATTAGTAATTACCATCATACATCATTAGTTTGAAGAAAGCTCCACTGTGTTTATTCTGCAAAGCAGTAACAAAATTTTAGTAAAGCAAACTTGTCTAGATATGATTTATATATAAGCTTATAAATAATCCAAAGAAAATAAAATTTACATACTGGTAGTTGCTTTTTTTAAAAAAAAAAATATTTATTTATTTACTATGTATACAATATTCTTTCTGCGTGTATGCCTAAAGGCCAAAAGAGGGCACCAGACCTCATTTCAGATGGTTGTAGCCACCATGTGGTTGCTGGGAATTGAACTCAGGACCTTTGGAAGAGCAGGCCATGCTCTTAACATGCTCAGAGAGGGGCTGAGCCATCTCTCCAGCCCCTGGTAGTTGCTTTTTGAGTCAGGCGCGTGGCTGGCCGTGATCGTATGGTAGTTGCTTTTTAAATAGTCAATTTAGGAAGGATGATTGTGCACATTAAAAACTCATTTAGTATTAAGTCAACACTATAAAAATAAGGTGTAGAAATTTCTAAGGTGGGCTGTAGCTGAGTTGGTAGAGTACTTGCCAGGCATATATGAAACCCTGGGTTCAATTCCTAGTACCACATAAATTGAGTGGTTCATGCCTGTAATGGTAGCTCTTCAGACAGGCAAGGGGATCAAAAGTTCAAGAGCATTTTCTCTCAGCTACACAGTGGTTTCGAGGCTAGCCTGGGACATAGGAGACCCTATCTCCAAAAAATAAAAATAAAAAGCATAAATCCTTTTTATATGGTTTAGTTTTAGACAATGTAAAGTTAATTGAAAGAAACATCGAGGCTTTTTCACTTGTTGAAGGCTAATGTATGGGATTCCAAAAATTAAATCATCTGATAAGGTCAGTATTTAGACATAGAATATTAATGTCATTAATAAGACTTCTATAAAGTCATGAGTTTTTAAATGAGACTATTGGTGTTTTATATTTGTGTTATATATTTATGCTTATTTTATAACTATTTTATTACTTATAGTTCTCGAATAGGAGAAACTGATGAGCTTCCAGAAATCCGTGTGGATGCGGCATCTCCTGGACCCAGAGTAACTTTTAACATCCAGGATACAGTAAGAGAGACAGTACTTGTTAGAGATTTGTGTTGCTTAGTAGTTTAAAAAATGAAATGATATTTAAGAATAAATTTAAAAATATGAATTGTTGCCTATGGTGAAAGTGAAAGTTGTCATAGGTGAAGTATCTGCACCACCAGCAAGCAGACGCTGCCTACAACAGCTGCACTGCAGATGACCAAGTGTGTGTAGAGTAAAAATCCCATAGCTGCTTGCTTTTACATGGAGTTGTTTTGTTGAGCAGTTTTCTTAGTGAGGATCTACATTAAATAATTTGTGTCTTTTACACTGTTATTAATGTGAAATACATACTCATTTATGTATTAAGTTCATAATTTATAAATAGTAGACACTAGAAGAAATGCCAACTTCAGAGCTATACACTATAGCACTTCAAAATTCATGTGAAAATGTTTATTTGGGGAATATTTGTTTATGTTGTCTTTATTTTTCATGAGTTTTATTTTCTTTTCTTATTATTTTAATTAAGTTGAAAAATACAGTGTGGGGAAGTTCACCACAGCCCAGCTCTCCAGGGGAAGGGTACTTTCAGGTACTTATGAAAACAACATAAAATTTTACTTTCAAACTAATTAATGCCCTGAATTTCTTTTAAAATGTCTTTTCAAGCTAAACTGAAGCTTCAAAAATACTTTATGTAAAGAGTTAAGATTGTTGGAATTCTTTTTGTTATGTTTATTTCATAATACCCTGTTTTGGTTTTACATTTACTTATAGTTTAATTTTACCTGACCTTCAAATTAATAAACTTTAATCAGATTATTATATCAATTGAACCAGGTTTTAAGCTCTAAAGCTGAAGTTTACTAAATCAATTACTATCAATTTGTTAATCCTGAAATCAATCTTTTTTCCTTGCATTTAACTACAAAGTGAGTCATTTTAAAATTAGCAATCTTTGTTAAGTGCTTCAAATTCAAGTCAAATCTAACTCCAAATAGAAAATTGATTGATCATTGTCTACCAGTTCTTTTAAGTCACTGTGATGCACTAGTATTTATTAAATGTTATATTTAAAGCGGAGTGTGACAACACATGCCTGTAATTTCAGCTCCTTGACAAAACAGGAAGTGCAAACCCAGCATGAATGACTTACTTTTGTTTCAGTTTTTGAGGCAGGGTTTCATCTAGCCTACACTGACTTTTAAGGTCACTGTGTCACTGAAGATGGCCTTTGCTTCCAAATGCTCAGAATACAGTCATGTGTTGTTGCTTCTGTTCTCAGCCTGGGCAATTTAGTCTTTAAACAAAAACAGGACAAGAGATATTATTCACTAGTAGAATAGTTGCCATCATGCATAAAACCCTGATTTTGATCCCTAGAACCAAAATATTAAAAAAATGAAAAGAATCATTTAAAAGATTGTCACTGTATTCAGAACAGTGTGAAAATGTGCTACATAATACTTAACATTTTAAGTCAATTTTTTTCTGAACGTGTCATTAAACTAATTACTAATGTTATATACATCTGTACAACACACACACATTATCCCATGTGCAACACCAGACATTTAATCTTGCCTAGAATTTTTCTTTCAAATTTCAGTTTTACAAAAGAAAATTGGCAATAACTCCAAATATGTTTCCTTGTCTTTACTTTTTCAGACTAATCTCAACATGCATCCCATAATTTTTTATCTCAAAGCAATTAGAATGTAATACAAGGTCTGAGCACATGGCTTAGCAGGTAAGAGCACTTGCTGCTCTTTTAGAAGACCTGGGTTCAGTTCCAAGCACCCACATGGCGTCTTACAACCACCTATAACCCCAGTTCCAGAAAATCTGATGTCTTCTGACCTCTTTATTCTTTGCGCACATGTGGAGCACATCCATGTGCTTAGACACATACATATATCCATAAAAGAAAATACTTTTCACACTGTTTTGTTTTGTTTTGTTTTTCAAGATAGGGTTTCTTATGTATTCCTGGTTATCCTGAAGCTGGCCTCAAACTCACAGATTCGCCTCCCTCTGGCTCCCACGTGCTGTGATTAAAGGTGTGCGCCCCCACCATCCTGCTTAATATTTTTTTTAAAAAAATGAATGATATATAAGTTTGACAAAAACTTTACAATGGCACACGTGTGCTGCCACCCACCCTACCCCACCTCCAGCACACACAATTAAATGTAAAAATAGCTGAAGGTAATTTATGTCCTGTTTTTAAATAATAATATACCCCATTTATATATAAAAAATCTTAAATTAGATAACATGAGATTAGATATTAGATAATAGATTATGAAGGTATGATTTTATATAAAATAAATATCAAGTAAATAGGTAATTGCCTATTGAAATTTATCAACTTTAAAAATTGAAAGATGTCCTAAAATTATCTGTTTATTTACTCAATAACACCTTTATATTTTAAGTGATTTCTACAAATGTTTAATGTTTTTATTTTACTATGAATCTTACAGTAGCATCTACTTTTTAATAATAAATTACATTACCTTGCTAGCTGCACTTTATTGGGACTAATCAGGTTTAGATGGCACTAGAGCAGTATTAGCTGGGAAACTGAAATCAGCTCAGAGCAAGTTTTGCTGGCATTTTGGACACTTTAAAACTGTGGCCTCCAGTAAAATCCCAAACTAGAGGTACAGTATTTAAACAAGTTATTTGCTTTTAAAATACAGCATTGCTAGGTTTGAGTAGTTGATACATGTTTTATTATTCAGATGTTTACATATCTTCCATCAATTCATGAAGGTTTCATTTTAGAGATTTGTCCACAGCAACTTCTCTAGGAGATGTCTGCACTCACAGTCACTGCTCATCATGGGCTCTTCTTTCATTCTGATTTATGGTCGATTTCTTTTTCTTTCCTCATAATCTGCTTCTGCTCAGTGTGAACTGATTAAAGTGTGATCTTTTATGTTCCTCTAAAGTAAAATGACGCTGTGACTTTCAGGTGTCAGTGGTGGCTCTGTGGTTGTCCTTTCTCCCATTGCATATATGTCCCTGAGCCTGCCCTTCCTTTCAGTTCACAATGAGGAAATTCAACTCAGAGAGTCTAAATGTTTACACTTAGATCTTTCATATTTTTAGTTTTTCTCTTTTTAATTGAGAGAGAATTTGAAAAAACATCTAATTTGTATTTACCATTTTTATACTCAGTTTCCAGAGGAGACAGAACTGGATCTTTTATCAGTAACTATTGAAGGTCCATCGCATTACTCATCAAACAGTGAAGGATCATGCTCGGTGTTCAGCTCTCCCAAAACCACAGGAAGCTTTTCACCAAATGTCCCTTTCCAGTCCGAAGATGGCCGACGGGATGACAGTCTGTCTTCTACCAGTGAAGACTCTGAAAAGGATGAAAAAGATGAAGACCGTGAGAGGGAAAGATTCTATATTTATAGGAAGCCCTCGTGAGTAGCCTTTTATTTTAAGATCTTTAGGCGGTATCAGAATCTAGACATAAACCTAAGGCATTTTATCTAGCCTAATATTTAACGAGCCAAGCATGATGTCACATGCCCGTAATCCCAGCAGTGGAATCAGGAGTTAAGATCCTCCTAGACTACATAACAAGCCCTACTCCAACCTGGGCTATATTTGACTTTGTCTCAAAAATATAAAGTCTGAACAACAACAAATTTAAAAAGTATTAATTTTTGAATTTTTGAGTAATTCTAAAATTCATATCCATAATTTCCTAATGTTACTTAATTTTATATGGCACTATTTTCTTCAAAATTTAAATGGATTTATTTAAATTATTTCTCCATGATAATACCTGTCAGTAAAATGGAGATAGAGATATGGTTATAGGTTTAATAAAGAAAAAAGCAATATCCTCCTGGGTTTAATAAAAATAAAAAGAAACATATAGTTGAGAAAAATAATAAATAGTAAAGGGAAATATGTAGCAGTGGATAAGAATTTCTAGTCATTCTTGAAAGAAATGAGATGAGATAGTGTCGATGAAATAAAAGGCATATATGTGTGAAGTCTTAACTGAGAATGTGCCCTCGTGAAGAACTAGAAGGGCCTTTAAAATCTACCCACCTCTAAAGCCTTCTTGGAAGTGTCTATTTAAACTGTAAGCTCTTTTTCTTTTCTTTCTCTTTTTTGGTTTTTTTTTTAAACTTGTGATGATATTATTGTTGTTGTTGTTGTTGTTGTTATTATTATTATTATTACTGGCTTTGTGGGGACCTAGTCTGTTTGGATCCTCACCTTCCTAGACCTGGACAGAGCAGGGAGGACCTTGGACTTCCCACAGGGCAGGGAACCCAGACTGCTCTTTTTTGGTTTTTGGGACAGGGTTGGTGTGGAATAATATTTTAACTGGACAAATATGTGTTGCATTTGTTTATGCTGCAGAATACTACTTTTAACTGTGTAAAGGTGTGTAACTTTTGTTTATGCTGCATTTGTTTTGTTTAATTATGTAATAATGTGTTGTATTTGTTTCACCTTTCTTACCTAAGGCACCTGATTGGTCTAATACAGAGCTGAATGGCCCATAGCCAGACAGGAAAAAGAATAGGTGGGACTGGCAGGCAGAGAGAATAAATGGGAGGAGAAATCTATGGAAGAGAGTAAGGAGTGAGAAAAGGAGAAGGAACAAATGAGGGACACACCCTGGGCAAGAAGCCAGGCCGATGCTAGCCAGCCAGCCGCAGAGAAGCAGTGAGAGTAAGATGTACAGAAGTAAGAAAGGTAATAAGCCCTGAGGCAAAAGCTAGATAAAGAGAAACAGGTTATTTTAACTTAAAATACCTAGCCAGAAAATGTGCCTTAGCTGGGCTGAGCATTCAGAACTAAAGAAAATCCTCTGTGTCATTTGAGAGCTGGTTGGTGGCCCAAAAGAAAAAGATTTCTCTGTCAGCCCTGGCTGTCCTGGAACTCACTCACACAAGACCAGGCTGGCCTTGAACTCCACCTGCCTCTGCCTCCCAAGTGCTGGGCTTAGTCTGGCTATAAGTTCTTTTTATAATTGGGTTTTGGGTTTTTTCTTTTTTTCTGTTTATCTCTATGAGTTTCTTATGTGTTTTAGAAATTAACCTCTTGTCTTAGTTCATATGCTGCCTTTTACTCTGTTGATTATTTCCTTTGCTCTGGAGACACAGAACTTATTTGGTTTGATCCAATTTTGTCTGTTTTTTCTTTTATTTTCTTGTGCTTTCAAAATTGTGGTATCTATGAAATCATTGTCAAGATCAGTGTCATAGAAATTTTTCCTTTGTTTCCTCCAAGGAGTTTTACCATAATAGGTCTTATATTTAAGTCGTTAATCTTGTTGGAGGGTTTTGGGGGTTGTTTTGTTTTACTTTTTCTTGTGAGGGATAAGTTCCTGTTGTGTAGTCAGTCTGGCAGCCTCCTGAGTGTTGTGCTAACAGCATGAATGAATTTGTGGAGCAGCATCAGGGTCAGTGTCATCGCCCTTGTGTGTGGTGTTAGCTCCATCACATGTCGGAGACCTTTGCATTTTTCTTCTCTTCCTTTCCCTATCCTTCTGTCTTTAAATAAAAACAGGAAGCCAGCATTTAGATTTTGCAATTTGTGGAAATGAGACCTCTTCCAGAGAGTATAGTTCGTACACTGGTGTTCACACTCATTAATGGTTGTGTTTATGCCTGTGTCTTCATCTCCTAGCATCTACTAGCAGATAATGGTCAGTTCATAATTGCGACTACATTAAACCTGGAAAAAAACTTGTTAGGATTAACTAGTTGAATAATTTCTATTATTTTATAAAATAATAAAATTTCTTTGCATACTATTACTCACATTACATTGGAAAATAGCTCATTAGGAAGACTTCAGTTTGCTATAAGGAACAATTCCTTGTTTTCTGCAGACATACCTCTCGGAAGAAAGCTACAGGCTTTGCTGCTGTTCATCAACTTCTTACTGAACGCTGGCCTACAACACCAGTCAACCGAAGTCTTAGTGGCACAGCTACTGAGAGAAATATTGACTTTGAACTTGATATAAGGGTAGAAATTGACAGTGGGAAATGTGTCCTCCACCCGACCACTCTTTTGCAGGAGCATGATGATATAAGTTTAAGAAGGTAAGAGACTAGCTGGAAAAGCTACAGGAATTCATTAGTTAGAAACACTGTTCCTATACCATGAATTATCACAGACTTTTCCCTATCCAAAACTGCACATTTAATTTAAAAGAAACTGTTCATAGTTATAGTGGTCATTTGTATAACATACAATTCTTTAGAACAAATACATATCTTCTGGCAATTAAAAGTGACTATCTGATTTAGAAATAGGTAAATTTTTTAATTAAAATAGATCTTTAGACTGAGGATTTTAACTCAGTGGTAGAGTGTACCTATTGTCTGAGTACAGGATTTAATTCCCAATAGCACTTACCACACACATACACACATATATAATTAAAGAATTCTTTGGAAGTCTTTCAACAAGCCTGAATTTTTTTTTTTGCCTTTGTATTGAATACATTTTTGTTTTAAAGAATAATTAATGCAGGACTCTTGACTAGGAATTTTGATATGTTTACAAACAAATAAGAAAAGACTGAAATAGGGCCTCACTAAATAGAAATATTCAGGGTATAACTGCAAGATTACCACTTGTTTTTATCATTAACTAAATAATGATATAAACAGATTTAGCATTGGGTTGTGGTTTTTTTTGGCTGTGTGTATGTTCATGTGTGGATGTATGTATGTACTTTTGTGTGTGGAGGTCGGAAGCAGACTGGGGTATCGATCCTCAGATACCTTCCACTCTGTGTTTTCAGCAGGGTCTTTAACCTACCTGGCAACAGCTCACCAACTAGGCTACACTGACTGAGCAGAGAGCCCAAAGGATCTTCCTATCTGTAACTACACAGTACTGGAATTATGAGTGTGTGTCACCATTATTTTTTTTTCTGGGCTATGAGGCTTAAACTCAGGTCCTCATGGATGCTGTTGGAAATGCTTTCCTGGCTGAGCCATTTCATCAGCTTTTTTCCTGGTCAAATAATTAGTTATGAAAATAAGGTAATAGTTACTAGAAAGTGAGAAGGTAGAAATATAGGAATGGAAGAATGCTAACAGCTGCTGAAATTGGCAATATTCTCCACTTCATTCCCTTTATTTTTTATATGTCTGAAATAAAAGATTCTAACTATCAAATGAAATTTTTACAAAATTTCATATATACATACATACATACATACAGCTAGCATTAAAACATAAAACATTATCACTTCTCTAAAACATTAACTAATCTAACTAAAAGTTCTGATCTTTCAAATTTTTTAATTACTACTTTTCATTTACTATATAAATATGTTTGTTTTGAAATAAAAGAAAAGAAATAAAATAATACCCTGTCCCTTTTTTTTTTAACTGTAGGAGTTATGATCGAAGTTCTAGGAGTTTAGATCAAGATTCTCCTTCAAAAAAGAAAAAATTTCAAACTAATTATGCTTCTACGACTCATTTAATGACGGGCAAGAAAGTGCCATCCTCTCTGCAGACCAAGCCCAGTGACTTAGAAACAACAGTGTTTTATATTCCTGGAGTGGACGTAAAGGTAAAAACCTGATTGTCTGGAATAAGAGACTAGACCCTTAGTAGCAGTGTTTATTTTCTATAATATATTTGTCTTTTCCTTGTTTTATTAAAAAAAACTTTCTGGCTTACCTAAATGTAGCCATAGGCTGAATATGAGAGTATCTAAATTGTGGCTTACCATTTTGCTCATATATCTTTTCCTATGAAAGTTTGGCAGAAAGAAGTGATACTGATATTAATAGTAGGCTTGCCTACTGTAATTTCATTAAATAATAATGTTTTTAATTTCAAAAATTATTGACTTTAGACTTTAAGCTCAAAAGAACTTTAAACATGATCTAGATTGATCTCTTTAATTTAAATAATGAAAAAGGCAAGAAGTCTCCAGAACCTGAAAGCTAACTCACAGAGCTGGAGCTAAGACTTCAGGCTCTTGAACCAATGTTTCTTTGATCTACATCTTCTATATTTCACGCTGTTTCCTCATCTACCAAATTTTTATTTTGAATTTTTTTTAATACAGTTGCATTACAATTCTAAGACATTAAAGACCGAATCACCTAATGCCTCCAGAGGATCTTCCTTGCCTAGAACACTCTCCAAAGAGTCCAAGTTGTATGGTATGAAAGATAACGCAGCATCTCCTTCTTCTCCTCCTTTACCTTGTACTGTCCAGAGCAAGACTAACACCTTACTTCCTCCCCAACCCCCACCTATTCCCTCAGGTATTTGAGACTGCACTGTCATGCTTTTTTAATTTTTAGTTCTTTTACTTGCTCTGTTTAGACTTTTTAATTCCTTTGTTTAAGAAAGGACATAGACTTGTCAGTAATAGCTATATAAAATCCATCTGTGGAAACATCTGTATAAAATAACTACTTTAGACTCTTTCTTGAATTTTTATTACATTAGAATAAGCTTAATAAATAAACCACACTTTTAGAACAATGTATATTTACCAAAGGGGTTGTTCATGTGGTTTAAGTTTGAGAGCTATGGTCAGCTAGGGATCAAATTTACACATATGTGAGTATACTGCAATACTTGCAATTATTAATTATCTGTTGTAACACAGTGAATTACCAAAAACATATAAACTTAATCACAGTGCCTTGTTGATTACAGAAAAAAAAAGAAATTTGCCTTGATAAATCTCAACTTAAAAAAGTCTTTGATGACCTTGAAGTCAAGATGCTGGCTAGGAGACCCGAATACTTAAGTAAACTAGGAAGATTTTCCATCCTGTCCTAGTCATGTGACTGACTGACTGACTGACTGACTGACTAACTGACTGACTGGGACATCACATGTGGGCATCTCAACTGAGATAGGAGTATTTTCTATGACATTGCAGTTCACAAACTTTGAGTGGAATGATTAAAAGAAGAGCTGACTGAACCTAAAATTCTTAATAACTTTAAATATCACAGAGTACTATATTTAGTTTCTTACTGGTTGTGCAGATCATTGAGGATGGGAACTAGAGCTTGAAAGCCAGCAAGGATTCTTGGCAGCCATCTTGGAAATGGCTATCATAGCACATAAATGATACTTTACACGTGCATATATACATCTATATATTATGTATATATGCATGCGTATATGTATATATGGTATAATTTCTAACATAGGGAAAAATCATAAAAGAAGTTTCATTTGAGAATTTCACATATCAACCCTTTAAAATACTCAGTAAAGAATCATGATGGTAATGCCTAGTGCTAACCACTTTTCAATTGACAGAGCATAGCTAGATCCATTTATAATGAGGCACATACTGGAATTCCATTTTATAAAATGGAGAAAGTTAGGGCTTACAGATTTGGGGCATTTTTCGATATTTATACAGCTAATGTTTAAATTGGGTATTAAAGACAAAGTTAACTAAGACTTTGTTAGATATTTTTATGTATTTTATGAAGCAGAAATACTAGATTTTGTAGAATGAGACATGGCATCCAATGTATAGAAGTATTCTCAGTGTGTATATATTAGGTATAAAAAATCCAAAAGCTGTGATAGTTTACCTCCACTTTCCACTAAATCATATTAGTCAAGCTTTGCTATCTTTTTAAGTGAACAGATGGACTAACATCAGCCAAAAACTTAGCAAAAGTATAAAATTGAAAATTTGGAATATAATGTATAGCCTGGCATAACTAAGAATAAACATAGTATTATAAATCATTAATGATACTTGTAGACTAACAATGTATCATTTCTATCATCAGCCTATTTTTGTTTTCTTATGTAGTCTTAGGTAAAGTACTTCACTTAATTAAGCTGTCATACAGTTCTAATTTCTCATTAACTTGCCATGTTTTGTTGGGACATTTTATTGAATTTCATTCAATGTGCATCATATTTATTGACTTTCTAGCCAAAGGAAAAAGCAGTGGAGGAGTAAAAACAGCCAAGCTCTATGCCTGGGTAGCACTTCAGTCATTACCAGAAGAAATGGTTATTAGCCCTTGTCTATTGGACTTTCTGGAGAAGGCTCTGGAAACTATCCCAATTACACCAATTGAAAGGAATTATACAGGTAAGTATTCTCATATACATTCGGATTTTAGATATTATTAGAATTTCTCAGTGCTATTAAACGTTGTTGTATATTCCATTATAAAACAAGTTACAGAACTGGAGAAGAACCAGAGAGGTCATCTCACTCTCCTTTGCAAGTCAAGAACCAAGCTTTTTGATTTCAAGGGTACTGCTAAATAGTGACAACATTAATGATTAATGTGTTTCTTGCACTGAACTTCCTTTGTAGGCAAGTAGTAGGTGCAGTAAACTGTGTATAGTTTGTGATGTGGAAGAATTTAATTTGGGAGATGAAATTGAGATTTGAGTAGGCAAGAATATGTAAACGGACAGACTTAAAAGCAACTTTCTGATGTTGATATTAGTTAGAGATAGGGATCTTCTAATGGTTTGCCCTTGATATGTTATAAAACTTGAAACTAAATATTTTAACAGCAGTCAGCTCACAAGATGAAGATATGGGGCATTTTGAAATCCCAGATCCTATGGAAGAATCAACAACATCCCTAGTGTCATCTTCAACGTCTGCTTACTCTTCCTTCCCTGTAGATGTTGTGGTTTACGTTCGAGTTCAGGTGATGTGTGTTATTTCTTCATAAAGACAAAATTGTATTTGAAATTTCTACAGCATTTCCCTTCAAATTTTTTCTGAGTCATAGCTTTACACATGTTTGATACAATGGCTTAGAAGTTTGATAATTCCTGAGAAGTATATTTAAAACTGTATGTATGTATTTACTATTCAGAACAGTTTCATAGATTAAGAGTTTTCCATTTCTTAATCTCAATCTTCTATTAAATAAAATTAAGTTTTAAACCTTTTGAAAGCATTTCATTTCTTTATTAGTGTTGTATTCTTAGCTCTCACCATTATGTTTCTTTCTGGGCAGATTTGCAATGTAATTAAGGCACAATAATGCCTTTTATGGAGTTTTTGGAACTGTTATGTAGTTTTAAAATATTTTATTCTTTAATGCAACCTTATCAATACACCTTTAGGAATACATATCATCCTTTGATTTTATCTACTTGTTAAAGAGGATTAGAAAGATGCTTGTATCGACTCTTCAAGTTCAGTTTACCATTCAGTTAAATTTTTAAAATCAATCTATAAGAATAAGAAAACTGCTAGTGTCATCAGTTGCAGGTATTTTCTACAGTAACTGTTTGCCAAAAGATCTCTAGTCTGATACTCTGGAGTTTTGTTAATTCTGATGAAATATGCTAAGTACTTGAAGGTGTGTAAAAACCTTTGTTACTAACACAACAGTGTTTTTTAATTTTTAAAATTTAATTACTTTAAGTTTAAAGATTAACTGTTTGCCAAAAGATCTCTAGTCTGATACTCTGGAGTTTTGTTAATTCTGATGAAATATGCTAAGTACTTGAAGGTGTGTAAAAACCTTTGTTACTAACACAACAATGTTTTTTAATTTTTAAAATTTAATTAATTTTAAAGATTACTTCCTTTAAAAGATTGGATTATTAGCAAAATTACTATGGGCATAAATATGTTTAAGATGCTGAATTATCCAAATGTCAGTGAATCTTCTTTGTTTGTTTAAGACAAGATCTCAACTCAGTAGCCCAGGCTGGCATGTACTAGGTTGACCTTAAACTTGCAGTAATCCTCCTTCCCCAGAGCCCCAAGAGCCAGGCATTAGAATAAACCTGTATGTCTAGAATGTTTAGTTTCATAAAGATTGTACCATTTTGTTAATGCATTTTGGCTTATGTGCCATCCTTCTGTTTTTTGTAAGTTGTGACATTAGATTAAATTGCTTTTAAATGTCAGATGATTAAACATAATACATTTGGTGTATATGAATGTTTAAATGGAAATTACATATAACTTTTAGAATCTAATATGAAATTGTTTAGACCATGCAGTTCCTAGAAATCTTTTTTTCTCTTGCTTTCTATTCTTTAGCCTTCACAGATCAAATTTAGTTGTTTGCCAGTATCAAGAGTAGAATGCATGCTAAAGCTGCCATCCCTGGACTTGGTTTTTTCTTCAAACCGAGGAGAACTGGACACTTTGGGGACTACGTACCCTGCAGAGATCTTGTCCCCTGGTGGTAATGCTCCTCAGAGTGGGACAAAGACTTCTGCCAGCAAAGCTGGAATACCAGGTATAGAAACATTAAGTTACCTGATACAAATCCAACTATTATTTTTACATAAATTTTAACAGTTATTCATCTATATTCTATATAGATTTAGGAAAGCATACTTAGAGAATTGTGACATTTGAAGGAAAAAAATACCAAAGTTCTAGGTATATTTCATGTGTTAATAGAATATGAGTCCCCTTTAATATATTTTTTTAACTCAATGGTGATTAGATAGCATTATAGTTTGAGCTTGAGTGATACTAAAAGCACTGTTACAAGAATACTGTTTACACATCCATGTGCATTTGAATGTTTTGTGTTGTGTTGTGTTGGATTTCACATTTTAGGAACAATGGGTTTGCAAATGAAAGTAAAGGATAAGTTTTTATAAAAATATGTTCTCATTAAACATTTACCAAATAGCACTTATAATTTTTTTCTGTTTCTTTTCTTTTTGGGGTTTTTTTGTTTGTTTTTTGTTTTGGTTTGGTTTGGTTTGGTTTTTCAAGACAGGGTTTCTTTGTGTAACAGCCCTGACTGTCCTGGAACTTGCTTTGTAGACCAGGCTGGCCTCGAACTCACTGAGATCCACGTGCCTCGCCTCTGCCTCCTGAGTGTTGGGATTAAAGGCATATGCCACCACCGCCTGGCTAGCACTTGTATTTTTAAATGATAAATATTGCTGTCTACCTCGTTTGTTTCGTGAAAGGTTTTGTTGTAAAATACACTTGAGGATTTCTTGATGAGGTAACACTCCTTCCTCACTAAAAGTTCTGTGCTCAAAAGTCAAATAGAAATACAAATATAAATAATAGCAATATTGACTAGTTTGAATGGAAATTGACAATAGAATTGAAATGTAATTAAAATGGTGATTCTTAATCAAGGGCAGCAGGTGCCTTACAGTTTGGGATTTCACAACTGAAAGACTTTAACAGGAAACTTGTGAGGAAACAAGGAACACTGTGCGAGCAACCTGCCAATCTGAAAAGGTTTCTTTCTGAAAAGAATTGTTTGGTTTAAAATGCTAGAAGGGCCAAGGTTGAATTTACTAAAGCAAAAGTGTGGGAATGAAATCTTAAACTCCAGTTTCAAAAGAAACATGAAAGCTGTTGAATAAAAATCAGCCTTCAGATTTGGAAATGATCACTCAGGTCCCGTTTTTTGTACAAATATTTTGAATTCAAAATTTTACCCAAAATTTTAGCCTCATGTTTGCCTTTTGAGAGCATGTTAGTGCTTATAGACTTGCTTGTGGTTGATAATGTTGGATGTCTCCTATTTACAGGCTCATCAGGATTAGGGAGCCCACTTGGCCGAAGTCGACACAGTAGCAGTCAGTCAGATCTCACTGGCTCCAGCAGCAGCTCATCTGGCCTGAGCTTCACTGCATGCATGTCTGACTTTTCCCTGTATGTGTTTCACCCCTATGGTGCAGGGAAGCAAAAGTCCACGGTTTCTGGTCTTACATCTGGATCAGGAGGACTAGGTAGATTTGCTTGTTTGTGTCTTTTGTTACTTTTTCAAAATATTTTCTATTCTTAGTCCACATTGCCTTAAGTAATAGGTATGAACTATTTTTTTTTTTTTTTTTTTTTTTTTGGTTTTTCAAGACAGGGTTTCTCTGTGGTTTTGGAGCCTGTCCTGGAACTAGCTCTTGTAGACCAGGCTGGCCTCGAACTCACAGAGATCCGCCTGCCTCTGCCTCCCGAGTGCTGGGATTAAAGGCGTGCGCCACCACCGCCCAGCAGGTATGAACTATTTTATCTCTCTCTCTCTCTCTCTCTCTCTCTCTCTCTCTCTCTCTCTCTCTCTCTCTCACACACACACACACACACACACACACACACACAAACACACAGGGTTTCTCTGTAGCTTTGGAACCTGTCCTGGAACTATCTCTTGTAGATCAGGCTGGCCTCAAATTCACAGAGATCCACCTGCCTCTGCCTCCCTAGTGCTGGGATTAAAGGCATTTGCCACCACCGCCCTGCTGATAATACCTATTTTATAAGTAAAAATATGAAACGAAATTCAGATAAACTGATTTTACAAGGATTTAAAACTTAAGAATACTTGTTACATGATATATATAGCATAATACCTAAAGATACAATTTTTATGTTACATTTTTAAGTATATTATCAAATTACTTTGCAAAAAATTTTAGTCAATGAAAAGTAAAATTTTAAAGTATGTAGGTTATGCTTGGTAATTTTAAATGAGATCATTAAGCCAGCATTTAGTAAAATAAAGTCTACATTTTAAAGTTCAGGCTTTATTAGTGAATATTTCTTTATGTGGTTGGAGTGAGCTTATTAAATTGCTACTCTTGTATACAAGCTTCAATCTATCAAATCTACTGTGAAGAATGCAAATGCTCATTAGGTTATTCTGTCTAAATTTTCCCTAATTTAACTGCATTTAATTGGTGACACGTTACAGTATACTGGATAATTTTCATTAACTAGTTGTCTGCATATACACACATCTCTTTGCATATGCATACTTGTGGATATTTTTCTTATTTTGGTTTTTTTCTTAGGGAATGTAGATGAAGAACCTACTTCAGTCACTGGTCGAAAAGACTCGTTAAGTATAAACCTTGAGTTTGTAAAAGTGAGCTTGTCTCGGATAAGGCGCTCAGGAGGTGCTTCATTTTTTGAAAGTCAGTCTATAAGCAAGTCTGCAAGCAAAATGGACACTACATTAATCAATATATCTGGTATTCTATTTTATAGTTCTTAATTAAAATATTATTATAAAGAATTAAACAATGGCCTTTGTTTTTAAGGTGGCTTTGAGTTTAGATGATTTGGAGGGGAAGGTTAAACCCTTAATTAACTTAGATAACTATAAACTAAAGTGAGAGTGGTTATAGACCTATCAGTGGGTCAGCTGACCACCAAGTCTGGACGTAAGGCTCAGGCAGTGTGCACTGGAAGTTATCAATAGGTCAGTCTAAAGAAGCCGTGGAAGAGGAACAGAGAGAAGAAAGGCAGAAGGGGAATGATGACAAACAGAAGCTCTGAAGGTGGCCATAAGGGAGTTTTTCATGTGAAAGTTTCTGCCCTGGAACAAAAAGGGAGATAAGTACTCCCTTGCATTCAGTTGTTTGGTTTGCAGTTCTCTTTGTGCAAGTTCATATTGTAGCTCATACAGTTGACTTATTTTCCATATTTTAGAGGAGCCCTGTGTCAAACTGAAAGCTGCCATGTAGTTAATGTCTAGAACCTCTCCATAACTGTGGCAGAACCGTAACTTGTCATCTCCCCCAGGAAAAGGACACAAAGCTAATGATCTTACAATACACTGTTTTCTGTAATTTGAAGAAAGAAATAAAATCATTGTTAAATACAATGGAGTCTAGATTTTATGAATTAGAACAGTAGGTATAATACCATGTTTGATAAAGTGTTAAAAGATCTGGAAGCCTGTTCTAAGCTCTAACAAACTTTATTTCTGCATCAGCTGTTTGTGATATAGGGTCCGCTTCGTTTAAGTATGATATGCGCCGACTCAGTGAAATTTTGGCGTTTCCAAGAGCCTGGTACAGGAGAAGTATTGCAAGACGCCTGTTCCTTGGAGACCAAACTGTAAATTTGCCAAGTAAGCTCGTTATCGTAATTAGGTTTCTTAGTTTGGGTTAAAATAAACAAGATCCATGATTGATAATACAAATTTTGATTTACTTTGTAAACTTTACCATGTAATTTGTTTGAAAGAATATCTATGGAGTCCCTCTAATAGTAAGCACTGGGCATTCCAAACAAATAAATGCATGACCCTCTTCAAGATTACCTCCTAATTAACATTTTATTTTGTAATAATTTACTCTGTAATCCTTGTAAATTTGGAAGTGCAAGTATACACTTAACTATTACTAATCATAGTTACGTATGGAAAAATGAAAATATTGGAGACTTACTACCATTTTGCCTCCATCTCTTTCATGATCTTAGATGTTATGTTCTACTGAAGAGGTTATGGAAGTGAAGAGTACAGTTGGTCTGAAACAGTAAAAAAATGTAACATAATGTCATGAGTGGGTCTATTTTCTTACCTGTAATAGGACCAAAATATTTGTTTTGACCTTCTCACTCAGTTTCTGTCAGAAGTAAATAAATACTGGATTGTTCTTTCCAAATTATTTACTGCCATACAGTTGCAAAATATGGAAGTTGAAAATATATGCAATATACTGAGAAATGGTGTCTGGGTGAAAGGACTTTTATCACTTAATGGGTTTTATTTTGTTTTTTTTTGTTTGTTTGTTTTTGAGATAGGGTTTCACTGTGTAGCCTTGGCTGTCCTGGAAGTCACCTTGTAGACCAGGCTGGCCTCAAACGCACAGAGATCCGCCTGCCTCTTGCCTCCTGAATGCTGGGATTAAAGGCGTCTGCCACCATTGCCCAGCATTACTTAATGCTCTTACGTGTGACTTTATTTTGTTTTCTACTGTTGTACCAGCATCTGGTCCAGGGACTCCTGATTCCATTGAAGGGGTTAGCCAGCACCTTTCTCCTGAGTCTTCAAGGAAAGCATACTGCAGGACCTGGGATCAGCCAAGTCAGTCAGCCTCTTTCACTCATATGCCTCAGTCACCCAACGTGTTCAATGAGCACATGACCAATAGTACCATGTCACCAGGGTCAGCAGCACAGAACCTCAAGTCCCCAGCTTCCATAAGGTCAAGGAGTGTGTCAGACTCTTCAGTTCCTCGAAGAGGTAACACTGCTTTTTGTTATCAGTGGCCTTCCCAGGTTCTTAAATTAAAGATCTTAATCACTGGGAAAAGAAAAAGATAACAAAAAAACTCTTAAGTACCAAACACTTCAGAGCACTGCCTGTGAATATCTATTAGATTCACAGAGTTACAGGAAATGTGGAGTTGTTATTGTCAATATACTCCCTAAGGACAGATGCTTTTACAAACATTCCAATAATGCGGTGAATGTACCAAAAGAAGGTTTGCTATTGAAGAAATAAATCTTTATATTGATTCAGTTTGTTTATTTAGTGTTTTTCCAACTCATGTGTGCTGGTGTTGTCTTGTGGTTATACCTGAATGTATCAGGATGATATGGTTCTCCGTACAACAGAGAATAAAATATAATGAGTAAAGTCAGTACTTGGTTTTCACACTGAGTTCATTAGATAAATGCCAGGTACTTAGCCAATGCCTGCATTTTAGAATGGTCCCTGCCTTTGAGTCTTCTATTTGACCGAAACACTGTTTTCTCTTTTATAAAGAAAATCTTAGGTGATGAAATATATGTGCATCTATATTTCATGAACACCTAAATTCCCTCATCTCACCTGTTTTAGAAGCAATATGGCAACTGTTAAAACATTTGACTGGTGCAAGAAGCTCATGTTTACCTTTTGGATTATGGAATCTAGTAGGTTTTGCTTTGTAGTAAGCTTTGATTTGTGTAAATAAGTGCATATTTGATTTTTTTCTGTCTTTAGATTCAATTTCCAAAACATCAACACCTGTTAACAAATCAAACAAAGCAGCAAGCCAGCAAGGAACTCCATGGGAGACACTTGTTGTATTCGCTATCAACTTGAAACAACTAAACGTTCAAATGAATATGAGTAATGTCATGGGAAATACAACGTAAGCTATTTAGATACAAAGAAAATAGATTTAATAAAATTTTTAATTTTCTTATAATGTTTTAAAGCAATCCCAACCCTCTTAGATGAAGAGATCTTTGAGACAGTGAATATAGTGGGTAAAATGTTAACTTTTTATTTTGACTTAATTGTAAGGATACTGTAATACAAACACCATAAAACACATTCCCAAAGGAAAAAAAAATAAGGAAATAGGATAATTTTCTAGCTAGAAAGCTTCATTAGTTTATATTCAAACATCTATCATGTAGTTCTTGTTTAAATTCTGTGTTAAATGATCTGGTGGGTGTATACCACTCATCCCAGCATTCAGGTGGCTTAACTAAGAGGATGAGCTGAGTTCCAGTAATCAAAACCAGTTTGAACAACACTGTGTGATCCAGACTCAGAAAAAGGAAGAAATGGTTCAGTGTCAAATTGGATCTTCTATTAAATAATCTGATTTAGCTACCTACTATTTTTAATTTATGACAGACAGCCACTTATCTAACAACTTTTTCCTTCTTTTTAGTTGGACAACTAGTGGTTTGAAAAGCCAAGGCCGGCTTTCTGTAGGAAGTAACCGTGATCGAGAGATTAGCATGTCTGTCGGTCTGGGAAGGTCACAGTTAGATTCCAAAGGAGGAGTAGTTGGTGGGACCATCGATGTCAATGCTTTGGAGATGGTTGGTATGTTGAAATTTTACACTAGTATATTCCCAAACGTATTGGGAGAAAAAAAGTTTTAAAAAGTCAGATTTGCTAAGTTTTCCCATGAATTACAATGGAAAGTAATTACTGTTTTTATTTAGCTCATATTTCTGAACATCCAAATCAGCAACCCAGCCACAAAATTCAGATTACCATGGGTTCTACTGAATCTCGGGTTGATTACATGGGCTCAAGTATCCTCATGGGTATCTTCAGCAATGCTGATCTTAAGCTTCAGGATGAGTGGAAAGTGAACTTATATAACACCCTGGATTCAAGCATGACTGATAAAAGGTATTTATTAGGATGGCCCCTTCTGGAAACTTTATGTGACTGCCCTTAACATTTTTTTACATTCAGGGATGGGAGAAATAGTTAATTTTTTTTCTACAGATTGATTTTATATTATACAGTTAATACAAATGTAAACACTGGGCAGGGAAGATAATTATTCTTGTATTGTTTATGTCTTCTGTGAAATTTATGATACAGATTCTGTTTCATACTCTAGTGAGATTTTTGTGCATGGAGACTTGAAGTGGGATATTTTCCAAGTAATGATATCAAGATCTACTACACCAGACTTGATAAAAATAGGAATGAAGCTCCAAGAATTTTTCACACAACAGTTTGACACCAGCAAAAGAGCTCTGTCGACCTGGGGACCTGTTCCTTATCTTCCACCCAAGACCATGACTAACAACCTGGAGAAAAATTCACAAGAACAATGTAAGAGTTAGAATTCAACATTGATATATTCCCTATCTTCTCTAATGTATATTATTAAGCAACACATTTATATGCCATACTTAGAAGGTATCCTGTGGGTTCTTCATTTACCCACTCAGCACTGACTATGGTCCTGATAATGGCATCGGCTGTCCCTTGGGAGGGTATAACTTTTTCCATTACAGCTCACCTGGAGCATACCTGCTATGTGACAGTATTATATTCTGGTTTGTAGCATGGGCTGAGGAGTCAGAATAACTGCATCTATCTATTAACTTTTTATACTAGGCAGATTATTATCTTTCACTTAGTAATTCATAAATTAGCTTATATTTATTAAGTGACAGCTGTATGCTCTGGTACTTCTCTAAACACAAGAGTTGAAGATAATGACGATTTCTACCTCATGAACGTTACAATCAAATATTAGAGACTGTAATTAAATGCATAAATGATAGGATTGATTATTTAAAAATAAAGCAAAGGGATAATATAAAGAAGACTAAGGTGGAAGAATAGCTATTTTGGAAGAGATAATTGGGAATCGACATCTTGGTAGAAATGAGTCACTGGTTGAAACAACTGAGATAAAATGTGGGGAAAAGTTCTGGGCAGAGGGTCATGGAGATGTGAGGCCTCTTTTGTTCTTCACAAAATTGACTTATTTGAGAATCACTGTTGGACCTAGTGACACAGTTCTCTAATAACAACTACTTGGTAAATTGAGACAGGAGGATCACAAGTTCAAGGCCTGCCTGGGCTACAGAGCAAGTTCAATGCCATTTTGGACAACTTAATTTAAGACCCTGTCTCAAAATGAAATGATCATAATGGTCTGGGGGTGTGATTCCATGGTAGGACCCTTGCCCAGCATGTTTTCAATGAGTAGGGTTTGGGGGAATTGAGGGGCATTAAAATAACTGGTGAAAGCAGTTATCAGTAAGAAAAAACTTAGACATTAATTCGGGTGCAGGCCACAAATAAGGTTTTTAATAAGATGAGTAAGTATTGTAAAGTTTTTAAGAGATTCGCTATTGGGGCTGGAGAGATGGCTCACCGGTTAAGAACACTGGCTGCTTTTCCAGAGGTCCCTAATTCAATTCTCATATCCACATGGTGGCTCTCAACTATCTGTAATGAGATCTGGTGCCCTCTTCTGGCTGGAAGGCATACATGCAGGCAGGACACTTATTTATAATAAATAAATCTTTTAAAAGAGAGAGAGGTTTGGTATCATTTGAGTTGCCTTGTCATAAAATATTCCTTTTTTTAAATAAAATTTATTTTTTTAAAGCAGTCTTTTCTCATTTTACATACCTATCCCAGTTCCCACTACCTCCCCTCCTCCCACTCCCCTGACCCAGTTAGTTATCTCCTCTGGCTTCCAGGGCATATTCAAACTTCATGACTGACCCACAAGTATCAAGTAGTTTGTACAGCCATGTTCAAAGCTTAAATCTGGTTGTTACCTATCTTTACTCTCTTTAGTCTGGCATATTCCCTTTTTTTAATGACTGCACTCATTAAACAGATTTGGCCAGTTATCTTCAGGGTGCCCTACTCTTTTCAGTGACTTCTTTGTGGTGTTATCATCTTATTTCTCTAGGCCTTTATATTCTCTAGAAACAGTATTGTTAGCAAGCATGTGTAAATTGCAGTGCTGTGCAAGGTATATGGTTTACTTTCTTTTGACAAGTCCTTGTCAAGAGAAATAGCACCAGGTTTAGAGATTTGCTTTAAAGAATATATGCCAGTTAAACACAAAGCATGATTCTTGGTAGTGCTGAGATAAGCATGGTAAACAGCCACAAAGGACATTACTGGAATGAGTGGGGAAAATATCTGAATTCTCTGAATAATTAGTACTTCTCAAATATTAATGTGCATCTATAACACCTGGAAATCTTTATTTTGACAGTGCTAAGGAATGAACTCAGGACCTTGTACATGGCAAGCAAAGTCTTTGAAAAAGCAAATGTGATAGAGTAGAGAGTGGGGCGCAAGAATGCTGAGTTTTAACAAGCTCCTAGAGTGCTGATGGCGCTGGTCCTCTGACCTCACTGTACTAGAAAGCACATAGGAGAGAAAAACAGAAAACCTCTCATTCCTGTTTTTACCTATGAAGAGTTGTTAGACCTGATTGACAGTTGCTTTAATTATTGTTGTGTAGAAACTGTGTACAATGCCATTCTTTGGGAATCAGCTAGCATTACAGATGGTGTATCATTTCCACTTATTTTCTGAGTCACTTTTAGCTGTAGAATGTACCTGCCTCTGCCTTTTCCCTGCTCAGGTTGCTTGAGATCATTTATGACAAATGTTTTTTGGCTCTCTTGTAGTGCTTGATGCTGCGCACCACCGACATTGGCCTGGGGTGTTGAAGGTGGTATCTGGATGCCATATATCCTTATTTCAGATTCCATTGCCAGAAGATGGGATGCAGTTTGGAGGATCCATGAGCTTACATGGAAATCACATGACCCTGGCTTGTTTTCATGGCCCAAATTTCCGTTCAAAATCCTGGGCCCTTTTTCATTTAGAAGAACCAAATATTGCCTTTTGGACTGAAGCTCAGAAAATCTGGGAAGAGGGTAAACTGACACATTTCCAGCTTTTATTCTTTGCTATCATCTGGCTTGATCATAAATGACTTATGTAATTTTTCTTTCTTAGGTCTTTTGTGTGTTAATTTTTGAGGGTGTGTGTGTATGTATGGTGTATGTGTGTTTTTGTATGATGTCTTTGAATGAAGGCATGTTCATGGCACAGTGTGCTTGTGGAAGTAATAGAACAACCTCACCCTCCACCCTGTTTGAGACCAGGCTAACTGACTCATGTGCTTTCAGGGATTCTCCTGTAACCAACTCCAATCCCAGTATAGAAGCTCTTGAGATTAGAGGCACACTTTACTATATCCAGCTTTTCATTGGTTCTGGTGATTGAAGCTCAGGACCTCATACTTGAATAGCAAATGCTTTACATACTGAGCTGTCTCTCTGACTCCTTTGTGCTTTTGTTTGCTTACAATTATTTATTTTGAGAGAGACACATTTGTGCTATAACACACATGTGAAAGTCAGAAGCCAGCTTGAGGAGCTGTTCTTAGGGGTCTTGGGTTGTCAGGCTTGGTAGCAAGTGTCTTTATCCCCTGAACCATCTCCCCAACCCCTTTTGAGTGTTTTTATTGGAGATATCGTCTCTATTTGTAACAGATAAGTGACGAATTCATTGCTAGTGAAATTAGCATCTGTAAAGTCTGGACTTGTTAAAGAAATATCTGAACTTGCTGTCTTGTTCCATTACTTAAATTTAGTGCCTCTGTGACTGGTCTTAGCATGATGTGTAGAAATATTCCTTGTAAAAACATGCAGACAGTGGCAGTGTGAAGAGATTCTGTATAGACAAGACTGCATTATAAAACTTGAGGGCAACAATAATACCCTGGAAGGCCACACCTCCAGGGATATCTGGTCAGACAAATTGGTCACAATGGGTTATTTATTTATTTATTTTAATTTTTTTATTGATTTTTATTGAGTTCTACATTTTTCTCTCCTTCCCTCCCTACCTCTCCCCTCCCCTTTAACCCTCTCCCAAGGTCCCTATGCTCCCAATTTACTCAGGAGATCTTGTCTTTTTATACTTCCCATGTAGATTAGATTCATGTATGTCTCTCTTAGGGTGCTCATTGTTGTCTAGGTTCTCTGGGATTGTGATTTGTGGGCTGGTTTTCTTTGCTTTATGTTTAAAAACCACCTATGGGTGAGTACATGTGATAATTGTCTTTCTAGGTCTGGGTTACCTCACTCAAAATGATGTTTTCTAGCTCCATCCATTTTCCTGCAGTATTCAAGCTGACATTTTCCTTATCCATTCTTCGGTCGAAGGTCATTTAGGTTTTTCCAGGTTCTGGCTATGACAAGCAAAGCTGCTATGAACATAGCTGAGCACATGTCCTTCTGGCACGATTGAGCATCCTTTGGATATATACCCAAAAGTGGTATTACTGGGTCTTCAGGAAGGTTGTTTCCTAATTTTCTGAGAAATCGCCAAACTGACATCCAAAGGGGTTGTACCAGCTTGCATTCCCACCAGCAAGGCAGAAGTGTTCCCTTTTTCCCACAACCTCTCCAGCATAAGTTGTCTTCAGTGTTTTTGATATTGGCCATTCTTTCAGGTGTAAGATGGAATCTCAGAGTTGTTTTGATTTGCATTTCTCTGATGACTAAGGATGTTGAACATTTCCTTAAGTGTCTTTCAGCCATTTTAGATTCCTCTGTTGAGAGTTCTCTGTTTAGGTCTGCACTCCATTTTTTTTTTATTGGATTATTTATTCTTTTGATGACCAATTTCGTGAGTTCTTTGTCTGATGTGGGGTTAGTGAAGATCTTTTCCCATTCTGTAGGCTGTTGTTTTGTCTTGTTGACCATTTCCTTTGCTTTACAAAAGCTTTCCTGTTTCAGGAGGTCCCATTTATTGTTTCTCTCAGTGTCTGCTGCTGGGGTTATATTTAGGAAGTGGTCTCCTGTGCCAATGTGTTCAAGTGTACTTCCCACTTTCTCTTCTATGAGGTTCAGTGTGGCTGGCTTTATGTTGAGGTCTTTGATCCATTTGGACTTGAGTTTTGGTGAAAGATAGGGGTCTATTTTCATTCTTCTACATGTTGATATCCAGTTATGCCAGCACCACTTCTTAAATATGCTTTCTTTTTTCCATTTGATATTTTTTGCTTCTTTGTCAAAAATCAGGTGTTCAGAGGTGTGTGGATTAATATTCGGGTCTTCGATTTGGTTCCACAATGGGTTTTTTTTTTAATATTTATTTATTTATTATGTATACAATATTCTGTCTGTGTGTATGTCTGAAGGCCAGAAGAGGGCACCAGATCTCATTATAGATGGTTGTGAGCCACCATGTGGTTACTGGGAACTGAACTCAGGACCTTTGGAAGAGCAGGCAGTGTTCTTAACCTCTGAGCCATCTCTCCAGCCCCACAATGGGTTTTTTAAAAAGGACACCAAAACATGTACAAAATTCTCATAAAGAACTAATAAAATTATTTTAAAAGAGCAATTCCTTTGAGCAGTTTCCTATTCCGTGTTTTCTTCTGTTTGCCTTTTGATATTGCCTTACTCTTTAGCCCGGGTTGTCCTGTAACTCGGGATCCTCCTGTCTCTGCTTCCTGAGAGCCAGTATTGCAGGTGTGTCCCATTGCCTGACCCACTCAGTGGTTCTTAACAAAATGGTTGATGTTCTTCATCTCACTAGGATAAATCCAGTTAACTAAAATAACTATTTGTATACTTTCTCATTTATTCCCCTTTCTACCCTGTCTGTGTACAGCTTAGCTAAATCTATTACTCTGAAGCCACAGTTATTTTCTTAGTTATAAATATAGTTTATCACTTTTACAAACATATCTTTCTTGTACTCTAGGCACTAGTGATCATTCTACATATATTGTTCAAACACTGGATTTTCATCTGGGTCATAATACCATGGTTACCAAACCATGTGGTGCTCTGGAAAGTCCCATGGCAACAATAACCAAGATAACGAGACGTCGCCACGAAAACCCACCTCATGGAGTAGCAAGTGTAAAAGAATGGTTCAACTATGTCACTGCCACAAGAAACGAAGGTTGGCTCTTAGCTTTTGTTGGGCTTCTTCTGTTTGTTTTTCTATTTTGAGCTCTGTCAGCTGTTTAAAATATAAGTAGAGGTCAAGTTTTCATGCTTGATACAACTTTCATTTTATTTCTGTTGATACATAAGGTGATTTTTTTTAATACAAGAATCACCAGCCTGATGATATAACATTTTGTAGACTTAAATTAGCTATAACTGAAACTATGCTAAATAAATTGGTTTTAAATGAATAAAATTAAATTTGTTATATTTTATAGCATTTGAGAAATACCTTAGAAATTATTTGAAAAATGTTTTATAATTATTCTGTGCTTTTGATAACAATAATATATATATGCACATTTCTTTTTAAGAATATGAACATTTACAACTTCTTAAGTGAAGAGTTTAATGTATTACAGTGTCTTTAAAGCCACATTTCATTCAGCTTAGATAAATCTGTTACTTTACTCTGAGGTCACAATTATTTTCCTGGATTTAAATACAGCTTATCACATTCAGAAATACATGTTTTGATTTTGTTTTTTGTTGTTTTTGTTAATAGGGACAAGGTATCATTCTGCTTTATTTAAGTGTGGTGTGTTGATAGTACCCTTTGGTTTAGCTTAACCCTTACTGTTTTATGTGTGTAGAGCTAAACTTACTTCGTAATGTTGATGCTAATAACATGGAGAACAGTACTACTATGAAGAATTCTAGTTTGTTGAGTGGATTCAGGGGAGGTTCTAGCTACAACCATGAAACAGAGACTATCTTTGCATTGCCAAGGATGCAGCTTGAATTTAAATCAATTCATGTTCAAGAACCACAGGAGCCTTCATTACAAGGTATGTAGAGAAAGAATCTCTAGTCTTAACAGCACTAAGGAAATTCTAAAGAAACTTCTCACTACTGCTCTCTTACGACAGGTTATTTTGGTATATTAATTTAATAAAACAGATGATATAAGTCAAATTGATGTTTGTACCAGATACTTATTGCCTCTGGTTAATTATTTAGCCTGTTTGTGCCTTTTTTCCCAAGTACTAGGAATAACAATTGGACTTTATTAAAATAAACAATGGCACATTCTAAGAATTTTTAATAATCATTAGTCTATAAATCATGTGCATATAGCAGTTGCTCATTTCTTTACAGTTACATTTCAAATGGATGCATTATATTGATCTATGTAAATATTAATGGGAAGAGGCCTTGAAATTTTTTACTATGAAAGAACTTTATCATTACAGATGCCAACTTGAAACCCAAGGTGGAATGCAGTGTGGTGACAGAGTTCACTGACCACATTTGTGTGACTATGGATGCTGAGCTCATCATGTTTCTCCATGACCTAGTGTCAGCCTATCTGAAAGAAAAAGAAAAGGGTGTGTTGCATATTTTTAATTTCTCCTTTTATTTTCTTCCCTGTAAACTTTACAGGGAAAGCAGGGATCAGTGGATTAACATGGGGAATGTTTTCATGGTCTAATATAGAATGAATGGAGCATGTCTTTTCCTCTGCAGGCTGCAGATGTCAAGAAATAATATTGCTAAGACTAAATGACATTTCCTGAGTACCTGCTAGATACATGGCACTCTTTTTTTATTTCCATTTATTTATTCTGGTTTTGTGGGGGATGAGGTACATTGTGGCATACATGTAGAGATCAGTTTTCTCCTTCCACTATGGTATTTGTGAAAATCAAATTCAGGTCATCAGCCTTGGTAGCATCTGACTGCACTTCAATGGCACTCTTTCTATAAGAGTTTGGGATTTGGGTTTTTTTTTGTTGTTCATTTGTTTGCTTTATTTTTTAAAATAGGGACTGGAAAGATGGCTCCGTGTTTAAGAGTACTTGCTTGTCTTCCAGAAGGCCTAAGTTTGGATTCTAGCTCTCATGTCAGATGGCTCACAACAATACATAGTTCCTGCTCCAGGGGATCAAACACCCTCACATGCATGCACGCGCACCCACACCCACACACAGAGAGCATGCATATACATAAATAAAAATCAAAAATAAATGTTTTTAGTAGTTTCTAAAAATATTAAAGTCTGTAGTTAAAAGCCTTATAGATGATTTTTTGCAAAGTGGGAAATGGGAGGAAATACTACAGATTTAAGTAAAATGAGTGAAGAAACAGCTACCTAATAAAATTGTATTGTTTTATCCATAGCATACAGTTGGAAAAACTGAATTTATTAAGGAGATAATTCTGTGCAAAGAACATTTTAGTTTTATAAATAAGTTACTTATATCTTAGTAGCCCAGTTTTGATTTCATGAGCTAGATAACATCTGTTTCCTTACTGGCACATAAATATTGACTCATTAAGAAACATACAGTGACCCTAATAACCTATTTGGAATTGGTTTAATGTATTGTAGTCCTCCATAGCTATTGATAAAGTGAAGGTCTTTGAGTGACCTCCCAAACATGCTCATTTATTCTGTTCAGTATTTATTGCACAACTGTTGTGTATTTATGAAAAATAAAGTTATGGTGGGTTAAATATCAGATATATTGGTTTTTTTCAGTGCTAGGATCTAGGGCCTCATGCATGTGTAGCAGACAACAGCTGAACTATATACACATCACTTTTTACCTTTTGTTGTTGCTGGTGTTGGTGTTGAGCCAGGCTCTCCCTAAGTTGCCCAAACTGACCTTAAGCTCACTCTGCATCCAAAGCAGACATTGAACTTTTGATCCTCCTGCCTCCAGCTCCCACATAGCTCTGGGATTACAGGGATACACTGCCTGGCCCAATTCTACGTGTGATTCTTACTAAATGTAGCTTAAGAAGGATAATTTGTTCAGAATAAAATATAATACTATTTTGTTTTTTTATGAAGAAAATTTTTAAATTTACCTTGCAGATACATCAAAACTAAAAGATTATCGAAAAGACTGTGATGAAAGTACAAATTTAACGTAACATAGATTGGACTACTCTTCATTACTGTTCTTCAGAAATGTGCCAAAAATTGAGAGTAAAATCTATAATGATGGTGGGAAGGTTCAATATCCTACACATCTCACACTTTGCCCTAGAAAGCGCTGGGTGTTGCACCTACCCAAAGCATGAACCTATCCTTCATGTCCTAGCACATGAGGTGTAGCCGCCACTCGTTATCCTGTTCTGTGCCAACCATTTCTAATCTGCCCATGTATGAACGCCTGTACTTGTTCCTCTCAAATGTTATAGAAGGCGTTTGACATTTCATGAAATACTCTTCTTGGTCTTAGTCTACCTCAGAGTAGTCTCCCTCTAAAGCAAAAATCTCTTAATTTAAACTGTTTTAGTCAGGTGTGTAGCATAGGCTTATAATCCCAATGATTTAAGGGGATTGCGAGTTCCAGGTCAACCCAGGCAATTAGTGAGAGTCTCTTGCTCAGAAAAGAAAAATAAATTAAAGGGATTAGAGATACAGTCTTAGCGGTAGAGCACTAGTGTGGCATCCGGTAGGCCTTTAGACTCAGTCCCCAAGTACTGCATAGACAGTTTAAGATCTCTGAATGGGAAAAGACAAAGTGTTGTATGTGAGGATTTAGTTATAAAGATAGTATAATAGCTACTTAAGTAACTCATTATTACAAATTTGGGCCACAATAAGCATAAACATTCTCTGAGAAAGTTTTTTACCATCATTTAAGAGTAGAGTAAAATCAGTAATTTCTAGAACATAGAGATATGGCAGTGTAACTATCACCAATAGTGATAGCCCAGCAAGTACAATAGAACTTGTAGGAATCTGTGTTTTGACAGTGTGGTATTGCCTGGTTCATTACCAATCAATTTGCAATTAAGGGCTGCACAGTGAACATCATCTTCAGTTGTTTTTTTTTTTTTTTAATTTTAGTTTCTTTTTTTTTTATTGAGAAAAGGAGAAAAAAAAACACAAGTTTCCACCTCCTCCCAGCCTCCCATTTCCCTCCCCCTCCTCCCACCCTTCTCCCCCTCCTCCCACCCTTCTCCCCCTCCCCCCACTCCTTTCCCCCTCCCTCTCCAGTCCAAAGAGCAGTCAGGGTTTTCTTCCCTGTGGTAAGTCCAAGGTCCTCCCCCCTCCGTCCATATCTAGGAAGGTGAACATCCAAACTGGCTAGGCTCCCACAAAGCCAGCACATTAAGCAGGATCAAAACCCCATGCCATTGTCCTTTGCGTCTCATCAGCCCTCATTGTTCGCCATGTTCAGAGAGTCCAGTTTTATCCCATGCTTTTTCAGTCACAGACCAGCTGGCCTTGTTTTATGATCACGTTGTGTCTTGAAGCCTGTACTTCAAGAGAACTGCTGTATTTATTCAATAAGATCACATAAAAAGCAATGTGTGTCACAGATGTGATCTGTGTGTTTATGGTAGCCAACTTTAATAAAGACTTATCTTTTGTAAAGCATACTTGAGCATGAATAAAAGATGTTACACAAAAAGCTGCTTATTGACACTGTTTTTACAACTCTACAATCATTACAGGATGCACTAATTACAAGCTTTAAATGAATTTTATGTTATGTAAATAACAGTCCAACTAAGTCACCAAGTCACAACCTTTTTTTTTTTTCCGTGCTGAAGTTTAGAATCAAATGCTAACAAAGTATTTTACCATGGAATTAGTAACCCCTGGTCCTTCTTTGAATTATTTTGAGACAAAGTCTCAAATTTTAGGCTGACTTGAAACTGGCAGTCTCCTTGGTCTTCTAGTCAGCTGTGGTTACAGCTGTGACCAGCATAGCATACTCAACTGCTAGTTCTTGTTTAGGACACCCTATACCTGCTGTCACACATGTGAGCTCTACGGTCTATACAGTGGCAACCTTGCTTTTCTCAGAAATATTAAAAATTGGTATTTTCTCTTAAGATACTTTTTAATAATTAACTAAATGAGGCTTGGCATGGTCATAGATAAAATGATAGAGCCAATAGTGGTTCTTAAAATGGTTTAAAATTTATAAGATCTGATTTTATAAATTTTTTTATTGTAGCCATTTTTCCACCTCGGATTCTATCTACTCGACCAGGACAAAAAAGTTCAATTATTATGCATGATGATAATTCCTCTGATCGAGATAGAGAAGACAGCATCACTTACACCACTGTGGACTGGAGAGACTTTATGTGCAACACATGGCATTTGGAGCCTACCCTTAGGTAAGAAGTGGGTGTGCATACCTCAGCATGTCCAAAGTTACTGCACTGGTGGTTGTTCCCAGTGCTGTGAACAAATGCTTGACAAGAAGCTGGAGGGATGGTTTGTTTTGATTTATAGTTTAAGAGGGGATACAGTCCATCCTGGTGACCCAACATGAGGCAGCTGGTCACAGTGTATCCACAATCAGAACTAGAAAAATGACAGTTAAGTGGGGCCAGGATATAACACCTCAAAGCCTGTCTCTAGTAACCCACACTTCCTAAAGTTTCCACAACCTTCAACAGTGCCACCAACTAGGGACCAAGCCCATGAAGCATAGTTTATGTTCAAACCACAATACCTACTCCATCCCCACCAGGTTCATAGCCATCCCATAATGCAAAATGCATTCATTCACCTTCAAAAGTTTTCATAGCCCAAAGTTTCTCTTGAGATTTAGGGCAGTCTTTGAACTGTGAACCACTGTACAATCAAATATCAAGCTAATACTTCCAATATAAAGTGACATGGAGGAATAGAGGCATACCAAGGAAAAAATGGGCCAAAGCAGTACTGAAACCTGGCAAGGCAGAAACCAGGCCTCCAAGGATCTTCAGTGGCTCCACTCATCCAGTTCTGCCTCCTGAAACACATATACCCTCTCTCTTGGGCCAGTTCTCCATGCCTGTAGCTTTTCTCAGGAGACATCCTGTGGTCCTGGCATCTCCGTCACCCAGGGCTTTCCTCTCCTACTTGCACTTCACTTTCACAGTGAGTTCTTGGTGCTTCTTTGCAGAGACTCTGATATTGCTGTACGTTGTCTGGCTTCAGTGGCCTCAGGAACCTTGGCACAAACCTCTCTGATACCCCATCCTTGTGTCATTCTTGCCTGTAAGATCAGTACCATATAGACAGTGCTGCCAGGTTCTGCTGCTAGCTGAAAATGTAGCCTGCCTCCTCAGACAGGAGTAGCCTTTATGTGGTGGTCCTTGAAGAAACATCCTACTCAGCTGTTCTCCCACAAGGGAGCCCTTTTGGTAACATTCTCAGCTGAAGCTCTCTCCTTACAAATGAGTTTTCATCTTCTCAAAATGGAACTTCTGATGGGTGAGGTGCCAGGGCACATTTCCAATTGCTCCAGTGCAGACCACAAAAGTGACTCTTTAATAGTGTTTTTCTCTTTTAACAGCCACTTTCTTAGCACTAGTCCTATGTACAATTTTAAACTTACTTCTTTATCAAACTCCACATTTCTCGTCTTCTCCATTTATTTCTTACTCTTACTATTGACCTGGCTAGAGTAGCCTGAATGCTATTACGCCACAATATTTCCTCCATCAAACAGATTAGTCCATTATTTTTTAATTCAGCCCCATTCAAATTGTCAGAGCATAGACAGAATGTAGCCAAATTCTTGGAAAGGATGTAGGAAGAATAGCCTCTAGCCCAGTAATCAACAGTCCTTATCCCAGTCATGAACTAGACCTTCATTATCCACATTTGGTTTTTGGCATCCTTGACTTCTACACTTCCACCCATTAAACTCTGCTTTGTAATATTGAAGGGCTTTTTTAGCCCAAAGTTCCAAACTATTTTAATTCCTCTAGTAAACCAGTTCCAAAAGTCCAATAATTACATGGTCAAGATTATCACAGCAGCAGCTGCACTTTCAGAACTAATTGATGTAAGAGTCATGTTTTTCCATTGCTGTGACCATACCCAACAAGCAGCAACTTAAGTGGGAAAGGGAAGGCCTAAGAGGGGCATGAGACATCTGTAGTCAGGAAATAAAGAACAAACAGGAAATACAGCAGAACTGTAAAACTCAGGCGTGCTTATAGCCCCCACATCCCAGTTCCGCTATTAAAGGTTTCATAGTCTCCCTATACAGTGCCACCATCTGGGGACTGAATGTTGAAACACATGATCCTATGAGCAACATTTCACATTCAAATCACCAAAGGTTGTTTCCAGGTTCTGGGTATTATGAATAATAACCCTAAACCGAAGAATGGATAAAGAAAATGTGCTACATTTACACAGTAGAATTCTACTCAGCTGTAAAAATAATGACATCTTGAAATATTTAGGTAAATGGATGGATCTAGGAAGAAAAAAAACATATTGAGTGAAATAAACCAAACCCAGAAAGACAAATATGTAATCACTCATAAGTGGCTTTTAGACATAAAGAAAAGCCAACCTACAGTCTACAATCCCAGAGAACTTATACAACAAAGAGGACCCTAAGAGAGACGTGCATGGGTCTAAATAGGAAGGAGAAAAAGATAAGATCTCCTGAGTAATCTGGGAGCATGGGGATCTACCTGGGGTAGAAGGGGAGAAGGGAGGAAGGGAAGGGAACAGAGAAAAATGCATAGCTCAATAAAAACAATAAAAAAAATCACAGCGGGTGCTGTGAAGAAAGTTATGCGTATCTTCCATAGATTAACTCGTTAAATTTACAGTTGGTCACAGGTTATTTTTCATCTTTGGCAGCTATTTCTTCACTTCTGTTTGCTTTTGTAAGGGTCTCTGGGTGAAGCAAAACCAGTTATAGACATTGAGAGCAGCTCAGGTGCCATGGTCAGCTAGGGTTGTCCTTTTAACTCCTTATGCTCTTGGCCTTTCTTCACCTTCTGACGAGGACCTTAATTTTAAATTTTAGGCACCCACAGTATTAAGACCCATTAGTTGTCTTACTTGGGGTTTCTATTGCTTCTACAAAATAAAATAACCAAAAAGCAAGTTGGGGAGGAAAGGGTTTATCCGGTTTACACTCCCACAATGCTGTTCATCACTGAAGGAAGTCAGGATAGGAACTCAAGCATTACTGGAACCTGGTGGCTGGAGCTGATGCAGAAGCCATGGAGGGGTGCTGCTTGTTGGTTTGCTTCCCATGGCTTGCTCAACTCACCTTCTTATAGAACCCAGGACTAGCAAGCAGCCCAGGGATGGCACCACCCACCATGGACTGAGGCCTCTCCCAGTAATCACTAATTGAGAAAATGCCTTACAGATAGATCTAATGGAGGTTGTTACAGTGGTGCTGCTTTGTATGTTGTTTATGATTAACATTCTTTCTATTTTTCTCATCTACTTTTTATTCAAATTGTAATGTTCCAAATCCTTGGATGGTAACCAAAAATTGACTCCAGTCCAGTGCTTAAATAAAGTTATTAAGCAGATGTATTTGTATCACAAAATAACTCCAAAACAACAAAATTTTATCATGTACAGCTATGACTTGTTAGTATGTATATTCAATAAAATTTGCCTTAACCAAATCAACAGAACACTTTTTTTTAATGAGAAATCTTAGCATTGCTATTACTAAAGCCAACATAGGGATTTTTTTTTAGAGGTACAAATGCAGTAAAATATTTGGAAGATATATTTTAGATTTGTAAATCTAAATTATAATGGAACTAATTGTGTATTTAAATTGACTATAAATGAAGATTCAAGTGAATATAAAAAGTTACTATATTCCATTTTTAGCAAGCTCATGACTAAAAATGATGAATGGTATAGAGTGCTAAAGAATACTGTTAACCAGCTCTGGCTTCAACTTGACTTTACCAATAGTCAAGCTCAAAAGGCCTGTCTTCTCTTCCTTCTTTAGCTTCCTCATGAAATTTTTGAAAAGAAATGGTAATACTTAACCTGTGTGCTTACCTAGCCATCAGCAGCACTTAGCACCTAGAGCTAATCTTTTTCAAGCCCTGAAATGAGGTAGGAACACACCAATATGCGTACCCCCTCAAAAAAAAAAAGTCAGGAAATACTTAACACACCACTCAATTCCCCTATTAACTTTACCAGTCAGATAAATCCTCAGTATAGACTGAAAGTCCAAGAAGTGAGTTACCAGTAACCTATCCTCCACAAGAAATGAAATGTCAAAATCAAGGAGAAAATGCTTCTCCTCTCAAACATGTTTAGTATATAGCACTCAGTAAATTTTAGCTTTTCCCTTATTACAACCACATTCTTATGAAGTCTTTTAACCAGTTGTCCTTTTAAATATTTAAGATGACCATGTCACAGGCCTGAAATAAATTAAGCACACTGGAATTACATTAATATCATTGCTGTATGTAGTATGTCAGACATATCATCACCCATAAATAGTTTTCATAAAGCTATTACAATGAATCTAAGACTTTTAGACTCAAGTATTCAAATATATCTGCTGACATGTTTTACACAGACAATATTAAGGGTGTTAATAATGTTCATGGACTTACCCTCAGGGGTGTATGCAAATGGATCTTATGCCTTGACAATGACCTTTTCTGGTTACTGTTTTAGATTAATTTCTTGGACTGGAAGAAAGATTGATCCAGTAGGTGTTGATTATATTCTTCAAAAACTGGGCTTTCACCATGCCAGGACTACTATTCCCAAATGGCTGCAGAGAGGAGTGATGGACCCACTGGACAAGGTGCTGTCTGTTCTCATCAAAAAACTTGGTACTGCACTGCAGGATGAAAAAGAAAAGAAAGGAAAAGACAAAGAAGAACACTAGAGTAGTAGCTTCATCTGTGAAAAACCTGATTGTGTCCGTTAAGTTTTATTACACTGGATTTATTTTTCAGCGTAACTTTAAATATTACTTTAAATAATTCTAATTTTGTGGCCATTATTGTAACAGTTTTAAATTAATGTGTTTATTCTAGTTCTACCATTCTGTATACAGTAAAGTAGTGCATGAAAATATAAATTTTATGGAAAACTATATAAAATATACACATAAAATTTATGATTGTTTTATGTGCAATATAATTCTGCATTTAAAATATTTGCAGAGTAACTGTGAATTTTTTTGTTATTGGCCATAACTTTTAGAAAAACTCTTGTTGATAATGTGATTAGGGGGGTCTTTTTTATGTAGACTTGTATAAATATCTATTTGTATATAATTTGAGTAATTGTGATGATTGTATACAACAAAAATGTTGTTTGTAATTATTGTAATAAAGTCACAATAATGGCTTCAGCCCATGGTTAGTTGTTTCAGATTTTTTCTCACTAGTGTGTGTGTATACATATATATATAATATATAATATATATATATGCTCATCACAGTTACTATGTTTTTTATAGATATTACATGTAAAAAAATTTAAATGCGTAAAAATACTGAATAAAAATAGGAGAAGGGTTTCAGAGATTCCCAGAGGTTTCAGAGCCATTAGGGATTGTTATTTTCAGGTGGTGAGTACAAAGATGCTCATTTTTATTACACTTTATTTAATCTTTATGTATGTAACCTTTTATGCTTATGAATTCATAAGCTGTATTATATAATACACGTATATGTATAGTGGACATTTGTGAAAAACACTGGTACATGTGTAGGCGTGCTAAAAAGAATTTAAGAGAATTATAGTATCTAAAATAATATTCCATTCCTCAGTGCACCTGAATAAACAAATATTCAAAAGTAGGTGTATTATTGATAACTCAGATTGGAAATTTGGCCAAGTCAGGACAGTCCAAAGGTTAGGCATACAACAGAACTGAAGAAGTCTCAAACATCTGGTGGATCTTTGCATGTAGATGAGCTTTACTAAAAGAACAAGCCTCCAGAAAAGCCACTTGCTCAGTCACAGGGCTATGTCCAGTAAACAGTGGTAAATGGGGAGCTAACTACAGGTATCAACTCTCTAGTCTTTTGCTATCTCAATGTGTAACTGGCTTGGCAGACATGAAGGCAGGCAGAAGTGGCACTTGTGCTCCCCATTTTTGCCATCTCACTCTTGAAAAGATATGCCTTGGGGAATTGGAAGTTCTTCAGAAAAATCTCATGTTGGGAGAAAGCCTAAAGTCTGAGTCGGCCAAAAAGGAAACTTTTCTTCTAGAAAGAGATTTTCAACTTGACAGACCACCTTGTTGAAAAAATAGAGCCAAATGATGGGTCCAGGACTATTTAACCTCACTTCAGGACCCAGAAGATGCACTTAGGGGTGTCATTGGATCTTTGTCCCTCTTCCCTCTGTGGCTACATTGAATAAAAATCTCCTTTCTTTTTACTGTTGATTTGGAACTTTTAATTGAATTATCAAGGACAGGTAGTCAAACATGGCTTGTTGGGGCACAGGTTGTGACACTAAGTCCAATAATAGTCATATTTCAACCTCTGAATCCTCTCTAGTGCCCACAACAAATGGTCCCCAAAGGTATCTATGAAATATCATTTCATTAATCAATCTTACCATAGAAACAAGTGTACTACCAGAAAGTTATTTACTAAACAAAACAAAAATCAAGTCATTAGTTGACCTATTTGAATTCCTTTTTAGATACTGACTTATAGTTAAGTTCAAATAGAGAGCAAGAGTTATGTCTATCTAAGCAGTTGTGGTCAAAGTATAGTCCCACTTATCATTGACTGACCCATCATCGCAGTTCAAGACTTTCCTGTAAGATATGGTGCCAGTCCCTTTCCACTCCTAGCATGATGCCTAGGGGAAATTCCAGTTCCCTGGGTGCATTGTTTTACAGTCTGATGGGAGGTTCACAAATATACTTTTGGAATAAGAAAGTCCTCACAGAACTCCTAGATGTTGGGAGATGTTTCTGTTTTTAGTAAAGTGTTATTATTGAAAATCACTCAGAAGAACAACTACCGTCAACAGTGACAACACCTGTATCTGTGGGAGCAATGCTAGAAAGTGGCAATTACAAAGTTTGGACTCAGAATGAATGCAAGTTCAAAGTAGAATGTTGGTTTTTCTGTCCAGTGCTGCTGGTTAAGAGTGTTCTATGTTTCATCAGCCCTCATTGTTCGCCATGTTCAGAGAGTCCGGTTTTATCCCATGCTTTTTCGGTCACAGTCAAGCTGGCCTTGGTGAGCTCCCCGTAGATCAGCTCCACTGTCTCAGTGGGTGGATGCACGCCTCGTGGTCCCGAATTCTTTGCTCATGTTCTCCCTCCTTCTGCTCCTCCTTGGGACCTTGGGAGCTCAGTCCAGTGCTCCTGTGTGGGTCTCTGTCTCTATCTCTATCCATCACCAAGGACAATGGCAGGGGGTTTTGATCCTACTTAATGTGCTGGCTTTGTGGGAGCCTAGCCAGTTTGGATGTTCACCTTCCTAGATATGGACGGAGGGGGGAGGACCTAGGACTTAACACAGGGCAGGGAACCCGGACTGCTCTGTGGACTGGAGAGGGAGGGGGAGAGGAGTGGGGGGAGGGGGAGAAGGGTGGGAGGAGGGGGAGAAGGGTGGGAGGAGGGGAAGGGAAATGGGAGGCTGGGAGGAGGTGGAAACTTGTTTTTTGTTTATGTTTTTTTTCTTCTTTTTGCAATAAAAAAATAGAAAAAAAAGAGTGTTCTATGTTGTGCCAAACAACTTTCATTTCTGTTGTTTTGCTAGCATATATTTTTCTCTTTTTTCTATAGTTCATATAGCATTTTCATTATTATTGGTATCAAGGTCATAGGTTATGAAATTCACACACACACACAGAGTCAGTGGTGACAGAGGCAGAAGCCTAGCTCCATGCTGTCACTTGCAGCCTAAGGTGTTCCCTTGCCTTTTAGGGACCTAAACTCAGACAAAAAAACAAGATTCTTGGCCACACTGTTACAGTGGTCTTAGAAAGCATTCACATATGAAATCCTCAGAAAATATTTTTTAAAGTTACTTCAGCTGTGCCTGTCATCTCTCCAGGAGACCACCCTTGAATCCTGATTCACTGAATTCATGGGAAGGAAATAGGAATTATCTAAATATTTTCTATTATAAATTATCTATTTATTATCTAATATTATCTAATGATATATATTTGACCTTCCCCAGGAAATCCTGCCATACAGTTGCTTCCAGAGCTGCTTCTATATAGCTCTGCTAATCCTACCTGCTTTCAGAATTTTTTTTTTTTTTACTCGGGAAGTATTGTTTTCTTTTTCTTTTCCTTTTCAATTTGTTCAGCACGCTTTCTTGGACAGTGGGCTTTCTCATTCTTTTCTGGAGTTAACAGTGCTTTTTCCTTTCTGCCATGCCACACGGCTGCTGTTTATCATGAATCTACTTGCTGACCTCCACTCCCTGTTGTTTTTTCCTAGACTAAAATTGTCCCCAAACTTCCTTCTGAGTCCATTTTTTAAATTCTTTTATTATCAAACTAAGAACCTATGACAGGGAACACCGGTTTCCCTGATAACATCTAGCATCCAACATGGGGCTTTCCTAAAGTTTTCTGTAACATAGCAACCCAGATGGAATCTTAAAAGTTCTCAGGACAGAACATGTGAGCATATTCCAAGATTCTGGATTCCCACTTCTTTCATTAAACTACTATTCTCTCAGTTCTGGGGAGACCTTGGGTCATAATGTTTAGGGGAAGAAAGGAGAGCAAAGCATCTTGGCATTGTTAGGCCTCAAGGTCCCTGGGCAAAAAAGAGGGTACCAGTGAGACAGGACAAGACAGTGCAGAGGTTCCTACATCTTGTATTGCAGAGGCCATTTTAGGCTAACTAAAATTTGATCTTGATGGAAATTCTCGTGAGAATTACCCAACTCTATTCTAGGAGGTCAAGATGCCACACTTAACTTAGCTTCTGTTGTGCAAACCATCCCCTCCTGCTTACTGCTTATCTTAGCTTCTGTTAAACTGCTTCCTTGCCCAAAACTTCCCCTTGCAGCTGTCAAGCAAGATAACCAGGATGTGGTTTTTGCCTTCTAAAACCCCATAACCTAAACACTTAGGTACTGAGTACCTGAGTATAGTCCTAGTAAGCTGGAATAATGACTTTCAAATGGCTACAAACTGTGTCTTAAGTGGTCATCTCTGGTGAGCTCCCTGTAACACCAGCACTTGGCCTGTGGGTTTCAATCTTTCTAATGCTGTGACCCTTTAATACAGTTCTTAATGTTGTACTAACCCCCAACCAGAAAATTATTTCATTGCTACTTCATAACTCAAATTTTGCCAGTTTTGAATCATAATGTAAATATCTGATATACAGAGTATCTGATATGCAACCCCCAAAGGGACCATGACCCATAGGTTGAGAACCACTGACTTAGCCCTTAAATCATGTGGTCCCTAGTCAGTTGATCATCTAAGTGGGTAGATGTACACATAAGACTGCTGCAACATTAAGTCAGGATTAACTGTTTCTAACAGTGGGTTTCAAAGGGACAGAAATGTCTGATAATACAAAGTGAAAGATACTGTCTCAGCCCACATTATCCTTGTGTAATAATCCACATGAGATAGTTACTGATGGCCATGCTGATTACGCCAACTGAAAGTTAACATCACTGCTCTTTCCTTGCTTGTATCTGTATCTTTAACTGGTTTTTCATGTTGAAATTAACTTTTTTTTTTATTAATGGCCAGACCAAAAGTGGGCTCATCATTCTGAAAAGTCTCCTGGTGCCCAAGTTCAGGGGTACAGTGTTATAAAAGAAAAAATACATTATTACATCAGTGCTGGGTGGCGTGTATTATATTAGTGAGAGATTTAGAGCAGCTTTTTTACATCTGCTGTCCTTGCAGGGCTCAGAGGGATCTTCTAGACGTGCTTTTGAACCGTGGTCAAGGTCATAGACAATCCCTGAAGCATTCCCAAAGCAGAAGTATCTGTTAGGGGGTAGAAGACTGAGATATGACCAGGCAGGCATAAAGTTGGGACAGGATGGTGTTACCTTGATTATTTCACTTGGATGGAACAGAATGGCACCATGGAATGCTTTCTCCTTCTGAGTGTCTCCATGTAGTACAAAAACAACAGTGCCAATGTGGATGTGTACACAATTGCCCACCCTAACTCTTTCAAGGGCTCTTGTCCCAGATGACTCAGGAGCCATACAGAGAGAAAACAAAACCCAATGACATCTTTTGGTATTTTCCGTTACCACTTACGGTAAAGCATATGGACACCCTTTCTTGGATTGAGACCATGGAGTTTTTTGCTCTTTTCTGTCTCCTCAATTTCCTTACTTTGCTATTTTGGGACTTCATACCTCAATGTTATGTTCCCTGTTCCGAATATATTCCTGCTAGATCTGTGGTATGCTAACTCGGGTGCTCAGTCTTCTTGTGTGGTTTTTGTTTGTTTGTTGTTTTTTTTTTTTTTGTTATTTTAAAGGTAGCCTATAATCAGGTTTCCTAGGTGTCCCTATTGTCACACGATACAGTAATTTCCTGTATTAGACTAAAGAGGCAATACCATATGTCCAAGATGGATTCCTTGGGTTTCTGAGATAATTTATACAGTGTACCAACTGGTTTCTTGAAGGGAAGTTGTTGCCCTTGTGCCTTCAACATGTCCTGTCGAAATAAGCAGTTCTTACTTTTGGGATCCCTTCTGATCATTCCAAGAAGAAACACAAGATCTGAGAGAGGCAATCATCACCATCATACTTTTTTTTTTTTTTGAAAAGGGCAGAATAAAGCTTGCTCACTGCAAATCAAGGCACCTTGTAGGGCCTGATCCTACATGTCAGGAAGCTTACTTAGTCCCGAGGGACTAAGGTATTTCCAAAATGACCCTGACTCCCTGTAAACCTTTGAGTCTTGGGTCTCTTGTCAATCAAAGAAACTGGGATTAAGTGGTGCATGCTAAAGCTGATTCCCAGGTCTAATGATTTGTCCCCAAAATTTATTGCACATTTTTCTACCACTCATTTAAGTTAACCAGACAAAATGTGGGAATCTTTCAACAAGGTCGTAGGGTGGGAAGGACACTTTGATTAGGGGTCTTTTTCTCATGCCTGCTCATGAGGAAAGGATAAAGAAGAGACCAAAAGAAACATCTTTGATCCTACAGATAGGCAACTCATCCCATCATTTGACCTACAGACCTAAAATAGAAGCCTGACATTTTTCTGCATTTGAGCCTGAACTAAGCATAAACTGAAAGTTGAAAAAGTGAAGATCAAAACATAGGTTTTTCTGCTGTTTTATTTTTTGTTTGTTTGTTTTTTATTTAGGAGGGAGGCCACTCACTAAGTTTTTTAGGTTGTTTCCACATGCAAACACATGTAAATTGTGGGAATAGGTTCTAAAACAGTTGGTCTCCCCCAACCCCAAGTCTAGCTAGGAAGAATCCCAAATTAGACACAGGTAAAGGCAGATTCTTGTGTTAGGTTGATCCTATTTGATCATGGATGATGGCTGCCATATTTCCATGGCATAAAATTTAAAGATGTTAGGAGTGACTCAGGACAAGTCAGTACAATAGTTGTGAGTTTATTAAAAGGCATTTTTAATATAGACTTTAAGCACAGAGGCTAATAGAAACTCAAAGAAAGCATGGGACATACCCAGCTGTTGGTATAAGATTCTCAAAGAAATTGTTATTAGGTGTCTTTACAATGGCTATGTAAGAATCCTGTGAGTTATTTTTTTAAAATTAAAAATAATTCCTTTTATTTAAAAACAAAAGTTGTAAGGTAGATTTATGAGAGATATGATTTAGATGTGGGAATGAGAGAAACTGTTAAATCTCACCAGAGGAGAATAAGACCCCTGCCACAATTTTTTGAGACAAAGTTGAAGCAAGCTTTATTAAATACTGGCCGGGGTGACGGGCATTGGCCAGGTCCATACCTTAGATGGAATTGACAGAGTTGACAAAGCTAATCTTTTCTATCTTATGGGGGTCAGATAGAAAAAAGGCACCCACAAACTCTCCTGATGGTTTCCTTCTTTATTCTTTCTCTTCTTTATTCTCCCTCTCTTATTTTCTCTCCCCATCTCACATTGTTCTACAGCTTTTGTACCCCAACAGAATCTTCCAAGCAGTACAAGAGTCAAAACGGTTGCATTCCATTTTTTAAGTGAATGATTATAGGTAAGAACATGTTTTCGTCTCCCTTACATGATTAACATTTTATATATTACAGGTGAAAAACAAATTATCTTAAGAACACACATACATTCATACCCAAGTAACTTGTTATAGATCAACCATGTGGCAAGCAAGGGGTTTTTGTCAGGTCTTTTACTGGAAGGCTGCATTTTACAGTTACAAAGAAAGGGTCAACTAGTCTATTACTTAACTTGAAAGGTAATCTTATAAGGAATCTTAAATCACAAACCTAAACTTTTATATATAAAAAGAACCAGTCAGTTCTACTTTAGATCTTTAGGGTACATACCCACTCATCAATAGTTTTTTATATCAGGAGATTGAGGGCAGAAATGGGTATATGGAATTAATCATCACTTTTTGTCATCAACCAAACCTAGCAAGGAGAATTCATCAGTCAATAATAATTGGGCTGCTTTGTTCTTGTTCCCTGTCTTTAAAGAGTTCCTCACTCAACCATGTGCCTTCTAAAACTTTAGACTGTCTTCTTGGGTTTTTCACCTCAAAGTTATTTAACAAAAACATCTGAGTCTAACTTTGTTATTTTCAAAGCTTTGCTTCAGCTGTGATGTACTCCGAGACCTGTGAACACATCTCCCGACGTTAAGGTTTAAAGGATGAATTTAAGCTTGCTGGGCTCCTGGGACTCAATTGTTAGTCATTAACTTGAGTTACAATCCATGCAGCTCCTTAAGTGAGACTCACAGGCCCTGGCTGTGAAACATAACCTTGTATTTATTTGTATTCATCAAAATTCTGTATAAGCTATCATCATCATTATTATTATTATTATTATCAAATTAGACAGTACAGCTTAGGGAGGAATCATCTTCCTGATAATCCATAGGTAAAAATGCCCAGTAAGTAGGTCAGGATGTTTCCATGAGATAAACACACTACATTACAGGTAGTGGGAATCTCCCCACATCCACTCAAACCATGCCAGATACCAGAGAAAGACTGGGGCAGCAAACATGTAACGGCACAGCAGAAGCAAAAGACATTCTGGTGTCTGCGGTTCTGTGGCCTTGCCTAAACCAGAATGGCCTTTCGGAAGATTCCGTTCTGGTGGGCTCACACCTGGAACTTCAATTGCAGCTTGCTGCTCCTCTGGCATGGCCAACAGCAGGGAGGACTTTAATTCCATGTTCCTGGAATGCCTTTACTATCCCCAGACAAGGGAACAATAAATGCTGGCCAAGATCGAAATGTTTGGATAAAGGTTATTTGAGGACTCTCACCTTTCATAGTGGAAGTTACATTACAGCAAGCCTCTTGAAGAGAACCACTATGAAAGAGAAATACTACTGTCTTAGCCTTCAGAGCAAAATGAGGAGAAAGATTCTGTGTTAACCAGGGACTTTCTGATTTAAGGCCATGTGAGGCCATGGTAGACATGTGCTACCTGTCCAGTCCTGTAATCACTGGGCCTTTGACTCTTACTAACTTTATCTACCTAGTTAGCCTTCCAGTTAGTAGGTCTCAATCAATATATATTATATTTCTCTAGAGAGAGCATTCTACAAAATACCTGACCTGCACTCTTTAAACATATCTAAGCACGAGAAACAAGACTTAAAAACTAGCACAGACCACAGGAGACAAAGGAAACGATTTTTAAATGTATGTGGCAACCTGAGTCCTGAAAGAAAAACTGAACATTTGGGAAACTAAAATCCAAATGAATGTTTTATGTCAGTGTTAATTTCTTAGTTTTGATAGATTTGCCATGGCCATACAAGGTAACACAAGGGGAAACAGAGGAGTTCTACTGTCACAATTTTTCTGTAAATTGTGTATTTTAAGATTTCCCTTGTTGTTGTTGTTGTTGTATGTGTGCGTGTGCACATATGAAGGTCAGAGGAGAATCTACAGGAGTCAATTCTCTCCTTCTGAGGTTCAAACTTATTTGCAGCAGTGCCTTTACCCACTGACTCTCTCTCCCTTTATATTTGACCCTAATATAATTGAATGTTGTTATTAAACATTTTACTCTTGTCTTTATTCTTATCAGTAAAATTCCTGGATTATTAGTGGACTTTGGCTCAAGCAAACTAATCAAGACATCTTGATAATAACTAAAGAAAAATACTCACTGTAAGTGTTACTTACAAGGTTGGGATTGTTTTACCTTCAATTTCACTCCATACTTGTGAACGAATATTACTTCTTGCTATACTTAGGCAAGTGGCCATCAATTCTATTGTCCTTTTCTCTTTCCTTACTTTTAAAAATAGCTCTAATTCGTGAGAAAACCTTCCCACAGACATAAACTAGTAGATGTTATCAAAAATGTGAGTTTTGTGCTAACAAAACTCAAAAATTCTTTGAATTCCTTCTCGATTGCAAGTCAACACATGGTAATTTACTGTTTAAAATATTTTCAAACCACTATCAGCTAGGTGGTTAGGTTCTCTTTCGACTTTTATGAGGAAAAAAAAAAACAACTAGAAAGTGTGTGTCGGAGGGAATCAGCCATCCAGCCTCACATCTGACTTCCAGATTGTTTTTTGGGGCCGCACTAGTGGAGCTTCTGCTTGTCAAAGGTCTAACCCTTGGGCCCTTCTCAGTTCCTACCCGGAGATAAAGTGAAGGTGTCTTTGAAACAAGTCTCGAGTATCCTGGCTGCCTGGAAGGATGTAGAAGGGAAAGTCCTCCTAGATACAGGAAGTCCTCCTAGATACATGAGGTTAAGGAGCATCTGGGGGTTTGGAAGGGCTGGCACCAGTTGTCTACTAAGTGGGTTGGGGTCACCCTACGTGAGGCGGGGATAAGCAGTCATGTGATGCTCTTGAAGGTTGGGGTCACGCTAAGTGAAGTGGGGTGAAGACAAGTTGCCACATGAGGAGGTGAGTGGGGCAGGGTAGGAGGAGCGGCGGAGCCTTGGGACCTTGTCTTCCACAGAGACAGGAAGCTGCGGACGCGACTGTGGCCAGGAGAACGGTGAGGCCTGGAACCTGGGCGGGATTCGCAGGCACTCGGACCAGGCTACGTGCTCCGGGGGCGCAGGGGCGGGGCCGAGGGCGGGAGGTCCTTGCTGATTGGACGGCGGACGCCGCGGGGGCGCCAGCCCCACCCCTCAGGGTCAGCACGAGGGGCCTTTTGAAAGACGCGCCTGGCCGCGTGCTCCACAGAGGCCTGAGGCGAGAGGTCGACGGTGGCAGCTCAGCGATGGCGACCGCGGGCGGCAGCCGCCGAGCCCCGGTCCCGGGCCCTCGGCTCGGCCTGCCTCTGGCCGCTCACCTGCCGGCTAGCCTGGGCGGGGAGGCGACGAAGGACAGCCTCGGGGGTGCGCAGGCCGGGAGGCCGCCGGTTTGGTTCTGTCCTCTCCTGTTCTCACCTCTCTGGTCCTTGCTAATGAGGCCCCTCCATCCTGAGGGGATGGATGGTTTCCTGCCGCCTCCACTAAGCCGTCCCGCCATTCCCTCAACACAACACAGCTTTGCGGTTGATTCAGGAGGGATTTGGCGGTAGCATGGCTATGCCTGTGGCGAAGAAAAAGCTATGACCTTTAAAAGTTTTCGTGGGTTTTTCTTCCTCCTTCTGGGAACTTGTTTACCTAGGGTTTTCATTTTCTGCCAATTTCATCCTCAACAGGTGAGAAAACTTCGGGAAACAATGACTGGTTTCAGAGTTCCAGGGTTCCTAGCTTTGCTCAGATGCTGAAAAAGAACTTACCGGTTCAATCATCAGCCCAGACGGTCACTTTGCCCACGGGTTATTCCTCCGAAAGTTGTAGCCTGTCGAATATGGCATCCAAGGTTACACAAGTGACAGGTACAACTCTTTTTATTTTATTTTATTTTTATTTATTTATTTATTTTAGAAGTGTCTTGGTTCATTAAGACCCTGGGATGGCAGGTAACTGTGGTGTTTGGGGTGTATGTATGTATGTATGTGTGGTCTGTGTGTATCTCTGTGACCCTGTCGCGTTTGTCTAACTGTTGACCTACAATACAGTAGGTGGCCTATAGAGCTCTTTAGCCTTGCAGATCAGTTATTAGTCCCCACCTTCACTGTTAAAGTATGATTTCCTCCACCTCCACCCCCATGAGGTGTCAGGGAAAGAACTAGGCTAATAAGGTCTTTGTATCCCACATATCACTTATGGAAATACAAAGCGAAGCAAACACACTGTAAAACTGAGGTGACACTGTAAATCTGTCTCATTCCAGTGACTCAGTGGGATAGGCATTATAACAGCAGACTAGAGCTCAAAACTAGATTGTGGTCCCAACAAAGCCAGATTTGTATTGTCTCCATCTAGGCCTTAGTGAGCCAGCTGTAAAAATGGCTTATCTCTGAAAACAGCACTGAAATTATGGTATCTTTTCTAACATTAATATTTTGGTACAATGTGCCCTCAGTATGCCGAAAGTTGCCTTTCCGATAGCAGGTTGTGCCTGTGTGTGTGCCCAGACTGTCTAGTAGGGACTTGGGGGAAATGTAAGCTTATTTAAGAAGGATTTAGTAGTTTTGCTCGTTTTCTTTAAACCAGATTGACCAGTATAAACATCTGTTCCATAGGTAATTTTCCAGAGCCATTGCTTTCCAAAGGTCTTTCGTCCATTTCAAATCCTGTCCTTCCTCCAAAAAAAATACCTAAAGAATTTATAATGAAATACAAACGCGGAGAGATAAATCCTGTGTCAGCCTTGCACCAGTTTGCACAAATGCAGCGTGTTCAGCTTGACCTTAAGGAGACTGTAACCACAGGCAAGTCTGAAGTTGTGTCTAATCGTCCCAGAACTAGCGTTTTCCTCCAGTGAAAGTAGGGCCCGTTAGTGGTTCTGTGGTGCTGTCAGGGTTAACGGGTATTTTGTGATGCACATGGTAGCAATGTTAGGTATTTGTCCTGGTCATGAGAAAGACTCTGTGACTATGGTGCCTAAGATTGCTCAGATTTAGCCCCAGAAACTGAAGGATTTGATCTGAAAGGAGCGCTTCCATGTTGGTGCTGTATACGCAGACTTGTCTGAACATTTATTTCTTCCACTCTCTTAATCCTGAAAAAAAGTCTCTTACCGTGTTGTACTTGTGGGTAACTACAGGAGTATAACCAGTCAGAACCAGAAAGAGGCTTCTAATTTCTTTATGTTGTGGACAATAAGAAAGAATTTTAGGGACTTGCAGAAAGCATAGGTGCTTTTAAGAAGCACTGTCCAGCTGGGCCGTGGCGGTGCACATCGTTAATCCCAGTGCTTGGGAGGCAGAGGCCGGTTCTAGGCCAGCCTGGGCTACACAAAGAAATCCTGTCTCAAAAAAAAAAAAAGCATTGACTAAAAATATGACACTAAAAACACAACTTTGAAATATTTGTGTGTATGCATAGAGTTTTGTTTATTTTTCCAACTTTTGCCCATATGTTCCTATATGTTTATCAAAGATTTGCAACATAATTTAGAGCTCTGGAAATTTTGCTAAAGATTTTTAATAAGTTTATTTTGGTGAAATACCACTTAGAGTGACAAAAATGTACACTGTAATCTCAATCTTTGTTTAACTCTTAGCTTTCCTACATTATTCTCAAATAGAGCAGACTTGGAAAATGTAAGCTATTAGTAAAACGATAAAAATGCCCAGTGAAAGTGCTTCACTGGTCTGAAGATTGCCAGTGGTGTTCGTTTTTGTTACAAATATGATTCAGTAAGTTTGTGAAGCTGTAATATAAACAATTTTGAGGTTCAAAATTCAGTATTCTAATACAGAACACTTTCTAACACATTTACTGTGAAACACATAGAAGAATCATAGGAGCAACTTGTTAAGAATGTAAAATGTACTCTGGCTTAGCAGTTTAGGTTGAAATATAGGTAAACATGAAAAAATGGTAAATTGGGGTGTTTAGGTAAGGGAGAAAAAGCAAGGTTAGCCATATATAGGTTTAAGTTCCTAGTAAAATCTTGAGTGTGCCTTTTAAAAACAATTAATGTAGCATGGTTGTAAATATGTGAGAAAATAAGACAGTGGTGTGTGTAGTGATCTCTCCCTAGTCATCCCTAACCAAAAAGTATCAGTTTAGAGATTTAGTAGATATTCCTAACACTAAAATGTTCCACCTGTAAATTTAGAAGACGATTAAATTTCATTTTGCATGAGACAAATACAGAATCCAAGTAAAGGTAATAGTGTAAAGATGATCCTGCTGGGGAATTTGTGGAAGAATGGGCATTCGGTTTAATTCAAGAAGATGCTTTTCTCGTTTGCTTTGGCTCTTGCCATATGTTTTCTGACCTTCCCTTTCCTGAGTGGTAATGGATTCAGTTACGTACTATGATGCTTTAATGGGCATATAAAGTTTCTTCAAAGGTATCCCTTATAATTTGGAGCTCATAAAATTAATAGGACAATCCAGAGATGAGAGAAATTAATTTTATTTGAATTGAAGTTTTGACTATTGATAGAAGTCTTCAAATATTTTACCACCTCTCAAGTAGTTCAGTAAATATTTGAAGGCGAACCATTACTACCCATTATACTGTAACCTGAATCTGTCTTTATTGCTTGTATTATATCTGCAGCCAATACAACCGCTTGAAACCACAGAATTAGTTTAGAGACTGATATAATTGTAATTTTAATCCCGAATTTGAGTTTATACTAAAAGGAGATAATTTAATACTAAATGGATCTCCAGAAATTTATACTGGAATCTTTTTCTAACATTCAGACATTAATTGCAAGACTATTTTGTGAATTATTGTAGCATTCATGTTGGGTTCTTTTTCAAGGTAATGTTATGGGACCGTATTTTGCTTTTTGTGCTGTGGTGGATGGTGTTCAATACAAGACTGGACTGGGACAAAATAAAAAGGAATCTAGATCCAATGCAGCAAAATTAGCTCTTGATGAGCTTCTACAATTGGATGAGCCTGAGCCAAGAGTTATAGAACCAGCAGGTAAATTCCACTGACTACCATGTGTTTGAACGTGTCATTTTCCAGAAGGATTACTTAACAACTACAAAATTACAGAATTTGAATAATTTCTTTCACTTGCTATTTGCTGCAATGTTTTATCATTGCACTGATCTTGTATTTTCATCACCAAAATGTATAACCACATTTTGCCAGTCAGTAGTTACACTAAAGAATATGAAGTAGTATCATTTGTGGTTTGTGTGATGATGAAAACCTTTTCATGTGTTTATTGGATATTATCTTTTTAAGGAGGAGACAAATACTGTTCAAGTCACTTCTTCCATTTTAAATTAATTTTATTGTTATTGACTTTTAAACTCTACCCTGGACACTTAAAAGATACATGATGTACAAATAACATTCCATCCTGTGGGTTACCTTTTAACTTTATTGTTAGTATCCTTTGGTTTATAAAACATTTTACTTTAGATAAATCCAGTTTTCTTTTGCTGTCTTACATAATCTTTGGTGTCATACCCAAGAAGTTATTGCCAAATCCAATGTCGTGAAGTTACGCCCTGTGGTTTCTTTTTATAGCCTTATAGTTTTAGCTATTATGTTTAAATTTTTTTTGATAAATTTTTATTTTTGTATACAATGCTAGTGTACAACTTCATTCTGTTGCTTGTGAATGTTTGTTTTCCCAGGAGAATTTGTCAAAAATTTCCTGTGACACCCCTGTCAAAAACAACTAGATGTTCTGGGCTTCTTCTGGGCTCTCTGGTCTCTGTATCTGTCCTTATGCCAGTAATACACTGTTTTAATTACTGGCATTGTTTTGATTACACAGCTTTGGAATATTTTTTTTAATCTGGGTATGTGAATTCTCTAATTTTATTCTTTTTCAACTTTGTTTGGCTATTTGTACCTGGTATTTTACAATGAAGTTTTCCTTGTACAGTTTTGTTTTATTTATTGAGATTATTTGTTCAAGTAAGCAGAATTTAATATCTCTAGTTTCCCTTCTTCTTGAGTCATATTCTCTTGAGTAAATAAATCCTTCTTCCTGAGTTTTCGACTTGCTTTTCTCAAGTCCAGGGAGTATGTGTCAACTCTAGTCAGCACTCTGTCTAGTATGAGATGGCAGCTGACATCACTGTTCTTTCCTTGCTTGTATCTGTATCTTTAACTGGGTTTTCACCTTGAAGTAAGCTTGAGGAATTCTTTTTGTTTTCTTTTAACTAAGTTAAAAACCTTAACTTCCAAAGCTTCTTCACACCTTCCTGATTTTTTTTCCTTATGTGTCCCTCTGGTCCAGTTTTTTATGTGCTCTTTAGTTTTTAGGACTGAGCTGGAAAACATTTGGCAAAGATTAGAACTAATATCATTAGAAAATTTGTAGCATTGGCCTGTTAAAAGCCTAATAAGGACATTTTAAATAATTTTACTCATTTTAATAAAATGTTAACTTTAAATGTTTTACATAGTACTATTGTAAACAGAAAATTGTTCCTAAGTTTATGAAGTAAGCTGAATTTCAGAATGTTGCAGTTTTTACAATGGAAGCTAGGTTGTGCTGGTAAGATCCGGAAATTCAGAAATTCATTTGCACAGCTGATGTCAGAGTAGGAAGATCAGCTGAGCCAGTGAGCTTAATGATGACAGAGTTGACAGAAGTATAAAGAAAATCAAACCATTGTGTATTGCTATTATTGGAGTGCATTTCTGGATTACTGTTACTGCAGAATAGAAAAGCTCTGGCTCCCAGTTTGTTAGAAGGCTGCCATTTCATTGTCTGCTTGTTTTTGTTTTATTTACAGGACCTCCTCCTATCCCTGCAGAGCCTGTTGCTACACCTGAAGCTGCATATGTTTCAAAAGTGCAATATGGTAGGAAATGTTCTTTTTAGAAGATTAACCAGTGATAAATTAAAATGCACAGATATGAAAATGTACCTTAACATTTTATTCAGACCTTTCATGCTTCTATTAAATGGGAAATTTTGCTTAACAAATTGCTTGTGGTGAGAGAAATGAGATTGGAGAGGAAAGATTTTAAAAGGGATTTTATCTAGTTCTGATGGTACAGCATATATAAATCCTAACTGCTCTGGGGGCTGAGACAGGAGGATAGCAAGTTCAAGATTTGTCAGTCCACCAAGTAGCCTGTCAATGTAATGAGGCTTGTCTAGAGATGGGAAAGGGGTTTGGGCATAGCTTGGTGGTAGACTGTTTGCCTAGATGGTGTGGGAACTTTGAGTCATTTGTCAGAACCACATGAAATACTGGTGGACAGGACCCTTTTAAAAAGGAGATAGATTAATAAGGCATGTATGGTACAAATATATATATATATATATATATATATATCTCCACACATGTACACACATGTAGATAAAACTCATAAAATAAAATCTTTAAAATTCTCATATGCATATATACATATATATATACATTACCATGTGTGATATATAATTAAATAGATAAATATACATATATGTGTATATATATAAAACTTCAGTTGAAATTACTATTTATATGACCACGAACTAATTAATTCTCATTGCACTTTGATTTCTTCACTTTTTTTTCTGAGACAGGGTTTCTCTGTAGCTTTGGAGCCTGTCCTGGAAATAGCTCTTGTAGACCAGGCTGGTCTTGAACTCACAGAGATCAGCCTGCCTCTGCTTCCCAAGTGCTGGGATTAAAGGTGTGCGCCACTACCACAGGCTTGATCTCTTCACTTTTAAAATTACCATTCAAACACTTACCTCATGTAATTATTGTGAGGACTGAGTTGATAGGTACATGATATATTAGTGTCTGAAATACAGAAAGTGTTCATTAAATCAGAACTTTCATTGTTTTATCATGACATTATCACATTCAGTATTGTAAAGCAGCTGTGTCCTTGATGTAGACTGTTGTCTCCTGGAAGGCAGGACGTTTTTAGTTTCTATACTGACGATATTTGAGACACTTCAGACTTTAAGGCATTTGTAAAATGAAAAGAGCTTTCCTTTCATTTCTAGGCCTGGAGGTTAGGCTTTGGTTCCAGTTAGCCTTGCTGTTCTAGTTCTCTTTCTAAGACAAAGAAAAGGGGTCTCAATTATTTCTGTGCTTGCATGAACAGACCAGGGAAAATAAGCATATTCAAAAGACAAAAATCCATCAAGAGATAGGTATGGTAACGACCTCTGGAGTGTAATAGTTCATGAGCATCTTTGATGGCTCTGTCTATAAGAGTGATTGCTTAATCACTCTTAGGAAAAGGTTTTGTCATTCCCTATCAACCTCTAGATTCTATAATGATAAAAGGGGATAGATTTCAAAGAATTGACAAATGATCTAGATCACATTACCCTAATAAAACGGGCCATAATATCTGAGTCAGAAAGGAGAGTTTTAAAATAATGTAAAAGTAGAGTCCAGTTTGGGGAATTGAGTTTTGGAGTCAATTGTCAGAAAAAGGTGAGCAAACAAATACATGGGGCTAAAATAGGAATTGACTATTAAAACTTTTGAAGAAAAAATATGAGACCCACAAAAAATTTACTGAATACTTCATGTAGGGCCAGTTATCAAGGTTGATAGCTCCAACCTGTCTACTTTGCAGTACATTTCTAGTGGACTATACCTTTATGAAAACAGTAGTATACCAGCTCTGAAAATGGATTCACATTATTCATGATAATGGGTATCACTTGAAGTTAGCAACTCATAATCAAAGGTGCGTAAGAAGGCTGGAGAGATGGTTCCGTAGTTATGATCTCCTACTTACTGCTATGCTTACCATAGAGGACACTAATTCAGTTCCCAGCACTCACAGCACGTCACTCACAACTCCTTTAATTCCAGCTTCAGGAGGATTCAAGATCTCTGATTCCTAACAGTACCTGCACTCACATATACAACCCCCACCACACACACATGATAAATATCTTTTGAAAAATAGTATGAACAGATTTTTTTGTGTGTCACGGTTTCATCTCATTATTCCAGATCCCTTGTGATGATTCCCTTGTAGCACACGTGTACAAGGAAAACAGTATTGTTCTTGCTCATCTTTTCATTCATATGCTGAGAGGTATATTTAATAACTATTTGATTTGGTTATATTCAAAATCCCATTTCTTTCAACATTAAGAGAAGGGGGCTGAAGAGATGACTCAGCAGTTCAAGCATGTTGTGCTTTGCAGAGGGCTGGAGTGGAGTTTGTTTCCCATCACCCACATTGAGTGGCTCCCATCTGCCTGAAATCCCAGCTCCAGGGATCTCTCATCTTCTTTTGGTCTCCAGGAGTCCCCACACACATACACATTCACACAGAAAATAGACATGCGTACTCATGAATAAAAACAGATCTTTAGATTAAGAGAAGGGCTATTTTAGCACATTGTTTGGTTTTCTGTGGAGTTGAGGATTGAACCAGGGAGTACATTTCAAGTGCTTTACTCCTGAGCTATATGCTCATCTTACATTGGCACAGCAATGAGTCTCAAATGTTCTTTATGTTGTTTTTAATAGGCAGCAAAACATTTTCTTGCCATAGCCATGATTTGTATCCTCTTGGTACTGATTGCAGTATACTTTTCTGCATCATAAAATAAGACATAAAATAATTGCAAACCGTATAGTAATTCATTCTTGGAAAGATTAGAGAGAATGAAATCCATTAACAATCACCTTCATTGCTCATGACTTAAGTAAATATAAAGAGTGGGTTTTAGCAAGGTCTTGGTTTGATTTTTATAAATGAAGTATGTTTATACTTACTAATTGTGTCTCAAAATACCTGTAGAGAATTGGTGGCAGTGGTTCTGCATCCGGAGAGGGGAACTTATGAATCTATATCTCATTTTTATAAAAAGAATAATTTAAAATTTTTATGGAAACTTCTTTTTCTGTACTGTGAATTCCAGGTGATAAACAGAACCACTAGTTCACTTAGTTTTAACTCAAAGTTGAATTTTCTAATTTCATGACTATCCTTTTACTCTTTACCTTTTTTGTTGTTTCAAGTATAGTGTTAATAATATGAACAAATGAAAATGCAAGTTCAATGAAAAAAAGAACAGATAAATGGACTTGAAATAAGTTATATCCACTTACCAGGGTACTGAGACTGAACGCATTTGTGTGCCTTTTAGAAAATTATGATTATTAAGAGAACTTATTGAAAAATTTAAATAGTCATACATTTCATATACATGCATTGCACAAATGCAAAACCATTTCAGTTTGCTTTGAAAATATTAAATGAACTATGAACTACCTGACCAACCATTAACATTTACTGTAGAGCATCAAGAACCTTTTTCAGTGGTCTGGGCATGTTGGCAAATGCATGTAACCCCAGAGCTCTGGAGGCAAAGGCAACAGGATCATGAGTTTAAGACCAGCCTGGCCTGTAGAGTGAGATACTGTCTTAAAAACAAAATAGACAAACAAAAGGCGTGCTGTACAACCAGCTCTCAGAAATAATGAACTAGTGACTTTTGCCGTTTCTTAACCACTAGAACACATGAACATTCATTAGCAATGCACGGTTGTAAATGAACAAAATATTAGATCTCCAGGACTGTGCCTTGCAATTTCAGGCTCCATCATGTTAAAAAATAAAAATAAGTAAAGCTTTCTGAGTAACTAATTTATATTCTTGGCTATATACACTGTTCTGTGTTGATTTTGGTTATTACTTAGAATCATTCAAACCATTTTTCAATGGTCAGGAAGTTTTTTAGTGGGAATATGGAATTATATCCAAGTCCAAATGCTTTTTGGTTTGCAGTGGTCCTCACTGGGCAAACTCCAAGCATTTTGTGTCTTGATGACTATGATGAATATATTTTGGTTGCTATAAGTTGAGGAAGATTCAAGGCATTAAGTAGTATATTGAAATATGTAGGATGGAGAGTACTGTACACAGAAACAATTCCCTGTGTATCATAAGTTTGAATGTCATGTCTAGACTGAAGTGTGCAAACATAAGCAATAGTGTTCACATATTGGGGTTGATAACATCTTTCATAGGAGCAAAGTTCTGTATTTTTATTCTTTTACTATTGAATATAACCATAACAAAAGTTGGAAATTTGTCTATGTGTCTATAAATTAATAATTAATGTAACTGTAAAATAAAGCATTTCTTGGAAAAATCACAGTGCTCTTCAAATTCATACTGCTTTTTATTTTTTCTAGAAGGAAGACAAGTCCAGTATGCCAAGATTTCACAGCTTGTTAAAGAAACATTTAGTCAACTAATTTCTGCTCACTCGCAATATCTGAAATGTAGCAGCTCCTTGGCTGCTTTTATAATTGAAAGAGGTAAGTCCATATATTTGGTATATGTTTCTTTGCAGAAGAATTTATACCTCAGTGATTTGAACTACACTTCAGTAAAACAGTAACTGTCTTTGCTTCTGTACACAGTAGTGTTGCATTGATTTGAAGTGATCATTTCTGGTAGGCAAGCCATTAAATGCAAAGCTTCTCAATGGTAGAGAGTAAACAGACTGACCAGGAACCAGTAGAGAGCTGCAGAATGCAGAATAATGAATGACCAGAAGCTCTGCCATCTCCAAATCTAGGTCTCAGCATAGCAAATACTGAAAAGAGAGCTCTAGGGAAGAGTATGTGCCTGGGGGCATTTTGACGTTGCAGCTCTATTTTAATTTTATCCAGCCTTTTAACATTTAGAGTTTTACTTTCATGCCAATCCCTGAACTTTGTATTAGAGATATTGATAAAACATTTTTTGATATTTGATATATGCTTAAGGAATTCTTATGGCATACAGCATATATATCTTCTCTTCCCACCTAAATTATAAACATATATAAGATACAGCATATATACCTTACATATACATATATCTTCTATATATGTTTATAGAACTTAATACATAATATTTATTTATATATATGTAAGTTGAAAATCTAAGATGATGAAAAACTACTTTTAATAATGCAAACATGTATGAAAAGCTGGACATGTTAGGAGACCCCTGAATCCCAAAACTTGGGAATCGAGTGGAGGATCATGACTTCATAGTTAGCCTGGAATTACATAGTGAAGCCTTATCTCAACAAACAATTTATGAGAATTCATAGATAGGAAAGAAGTAACTGAATGAAAATCTTCTGCAATAGGCAAGAGTTAAGCTGGGACTTTAAATGCTAATGAGGCTTCCCTGAGAAGAGAGAAGGAAATATTTTTAGACAGAGAGAGGCATGAGGAAAAGGAAAAAATATTTATAGGAACACAAGGAGATGAATAATATTATTATATATAAAGGAGTAAAATAAATTTAGATTGATAAGATACGGTTGGTTCTAAGAGATGGCTTAAAAGTCAGCTAAAAATTTGATTAATAAGATTAACATGCAAAAGATATTTACATCAGGAATACTTGATATATATAATTATTGGGAACATTGGCATCAGACAGATCTACAGTTAAAAATTACTTTGGGTAAATACATACTTAGCATCTCTGTGCTTTAATTTTCTTCTCATTTTTAAAAATAAAGATAATGGAAATAATCACCTGTGTATATTATTGAGTTGTTTGAATTAAATATTATAATGTAAATAATTTAGCCCAATATTTGAAATTAGTAATTGGCTAAATTACTAATTTACACTATTAAAAGCTAAGGTAAATTTATGTTTAGTGGTTGAAAACATTTAAAGATGATGGAAGTAAAACCTGAATTAGGTGGTCACAGATGAAGCTATTATACTGGAGTTCCTGTGTAAGAACTAAGAACGTGAACAGAAAGAAAATCCACGTTTAAATTTTAATATTTAAATCCATATTAAACATTAAATTGATAATATGAACATGATAATAATAAACTAGAATGGATAAACATCACTTCAAGTTCACATGGCAGAATACTGTCTTTGTGATCCCAGAAATTCTGGAAGGTGACATGAAGTTGTATGAAGAATATAAGAGAGAATAAGAACATTCTAGGAAATGCAAGTGTGTATGTGGGCTAGTAAAATCCGAGGGAAATCAAGTGAGCATTCCTGCAGTAACCTGTGTTTCTAGACTTACCTTCCTTACCTTATTGTTTCAGCTGGGTTGTCAGAGGCTAACAGGAAAATAGATGGGTCTGGAAAGTAGTTAAATGGTCTGACAAAAGCCCAGGAAGAAAATCACATTCTCTCTCATGTGCAGATTTTAACTTTTAGTGTTTGCATGTGCGTAAATAAGTGGGTGTGGGTATAGATGTGAAACTAGATAGGAGACCACAAGTGGAAACTAGAGTGAGTGCTAGGAAGGGGACTAAGGACAGAGGATACATGTAACACAGAAGCAGAAAGGAGCCTACTGAGGTGGAAAGCTATAAGGTAGAGAAGGGGACTGAAGGAGGAAAAAACAAGAAACAAAAAACAAATTTTGTTTGAAAAATATCATGATAAAAATGAGAAAGAGTGGAAACTTGTTTTTTTGTTTATGTTTTTTTCTCCTTTTCTCAATAAAAAAAAATTAAAAAAAAAAGAATATGCTAAGAGGTGGAGGCATAGATGTGGGACATATGGCTCTAAACTGCTGAGCTTTGAACAGAAGAGTGGGAATATGGCTAAATGCCAAGGAGATGGAAAGGACTACCTGCCCTGGATACAACAAAAAGCCATCATTTGTGGTAAAACCCGATCATAGAATAATGGATATATAATGTCTGTGGATGTTTTTTTTTTCCCAATTAATAAAAAAAAATCAAAGGAAAAAAAATGAGAGAGTATATTCTGGCTTTGGTATGCTGATCATGTAGATAAATCCTTGTCAGTCAGGTACCACAGGGATTATTATCATTGATGTGAATTCTGTACACATTTCACAATAAAAATTTTTAAAAAGATGCAGGCTAGGGAGATGTCTCAGCAGCTAAGAGCACTTGGTCTGCAATTGTGAGGACTAGAGTTTTAACCCCAGGACCCATGTAATAAGCTGAGGAACCCCTTTAATTGCCTGTAACCCCTGCTCCAAGCAGAGTGGAAACAGGAGGATTGCTGGGGTCTGTTGGTTTCCAGCATAATCAAGAAATGATCACCAGGTTCAGGAAGAGACCCTACCTCAGGATCAGGCAGAGAGTAATGGAGGGACAGACTTGACATCCTCTTTTGGTTTCTGAACATGAGCACATGCACAGGCATGCACATACCCCCACACACGTGAGCATGCACTCACAATTCCTAGGGCAGTTGTTCTGGCTGCCTCTGTTTCCTCAGGGTGATACCCTGCATGGTTCCATCTAAAGTGGATGCTCTATACCCCTTAGGTTGCACCTTTAATTCCAACTTATTCGGAAAAGATTTAGCAACTACCTTGCATGATAACCTCTTATTCTTCAAATCAGTTTTTATTTCCTTCAAAGCACATATTATAATGTGGGATTTGTTTGGCTTTCCCCCCTTGTCTCCTGCATGCTTAGTGAACGTTTGTTTTTTTCAGCATTTCACCCTAGCATCTATTCAGGCCTGGTATAGGCCAGGACATTTCTAATGTCTGTCGCATGAGTAAGTCCCTCAGATTGCAGGCATAAATTGAACTTCGTTTGAAGGGTGAAGATAAGTTTATCTGAAATCATCAGCATAGAAGTAAAAGATAGAAAGAGGAAGACAGAGGTGAATTGTGTTGTTTTGAAGGAAAAGCAGTGAGCTACTCACTAGACTATTGACAGGACCCATAACTAGGATGTGGAAAAGAAAAGACTGCCAATTGAATTGTCCATTTTCAAAGCATGGAATTTCAGATATGAACACAGCAAAATGTGGGTGGGGAAAAAAGACTACTGAGAAATACATAGAGATCTTCTTTATTTAAAAACAAGTCAGCTTCAATCCAACAAAAAAAACCTAATTCAGTTTATAGAGAGATTGAGTGGACTGAAAAAAATTGGAAGCACTATATAGAGTATTCAGGACAGAAGTAGAGTAGTAAATGGAGTCTTGTTAACTGTGGTACATATTGAAGGTTAAGGTTGTTTGGTAATTCTGTTTAATTAAAAGTTTAGGTGATGTAATGTGCATAAGATAGTTGCCACTTAAATTGAGATAACTACTAAGATAACAGTCTTAAGACTGTTGGAACTGTATTTGCTGTTTGTTTTATCTGACTGAAGATTGAGGATAGGTACTAAGAGATGGCTCAGCAGTTAACAGCTCTACTGCCTTTGTGGAGGACCTGAGTTTGATTCCCAGGGCCCACTTTGGGTGACTCTCCGCTTCCAAGGGCTCCAACACCTTCTGGCCTCTTGGGGCACTGGCGTACACGTAGCACACACACACATACACACACACACACACACACACACAAATATATGTATAAAATCTTTTAAAAATATATGATAAAGGTAGAATTTGGGCAACTGAAGAGAGAGATTAAAATAACCGCTTGCTGCTGTTTTCAGCTGGACATCATGAAGTTGTGGCTATAGGCACAGGTGAATACAACTACAGCCAGTACATCAAGCCGAATGGGAGAGTGCTGCATGATACTCATGCAGTTGTTACAGCAAGAAGGTCTCTCCTTAGGTAAGTTAAAGAATGCATTAAAGGCCTTCAAATATTAATGTTCTCAGACCAAAGTAACTACATAAACATTTCTGTTACAAGTAGAGCAATACTTATAATAGAGCAAAGGATATGATAACCTCTAATCCAAGTCATCTGACATTTTTGTGTTGCTATAGTAACCTCACCATGGTAATTAAACTGTCTTGTGTAGATTTTGGTGACTTCCTTGTGAACTAAATTCTAAGACCCTACAAGATTTTTTAAAGTTAGAAATACCGTCTTTAAATGGTAACTGTAAGTGTAACTTAGGTTTGCACAAAGTAAACTTAATCTTACTTCACTTCTAAATTAGATGTACATATCTGTCTTAGGGTTTCTATTGCTGTGAAGAGACACCATGACCACAGCAACTCTTCTAAAGAAAACATTTAATTGGAGTGGCTCACTTACAGTTTCAGAAGTTCAGTCCATTATCATCTTGACAGGGAACATGGTGGCATTCAGACAGATGTACTGGACCTGAGAGTCCAGTACATCTTGCAGGCAGCAGGAAGTCGACTGAGACACTGGGTGATACCCTGAGTGTAGGAAACCTCAAAACCTGCCCCTACAGTGACACACTTCTTCCAGTAAGCTCATACTCCAACAAAGCCACACCTTCTAATGCTACTCCCTCTGAGATTATAGGAGCCAATTACATTCAAACTAACACATTACCCAAAGGCGGCAGCAGAAGAGCACAGGTTTTCAGTTACAAATTCCAAGCATGGTCTACTGATTAGCAGAATATAAACAATATATCCTTTAGATAAATGGTTCTCAACATGTGAGTCATGGGGTCACATATCAGATACCCTACATATCAGATATGTTAGAATTAATAACAGTAGCAAAATTACAGTTATGAAATAGCAATGAAATAATTTTATGGTTGGGGTTACCACAACCTTGAAGAGCTGTATTAAACATCTGAGAACCACTGCCTTAGACTGATAGATCAAAAGAGAAGGAAAGGGGCTGAAGTCAGATTTCCCTCTCCTTTTTTTTCCAGACTGATCATTCTGCTCTTCACAAGAAGTAGTAGCATGTGGTTCAAAATGGCCAAGAATGTTTGTTCTCTTTAGAAGCTGATGTTTATAAAAACATTAACAATGAGAACTTAGTGTTACATCCCATGATGTACACCAATTTTTTTATTTTCTTGAGCCATTAAACTTTGTTGTCAGTTGTTTTACTTTTTTGATCTTTCCTCTTTTGACATTTTGGGGGCCCACCACCCAGCTCTCAAATAAATCACACATGGAGTCTTATTCTTACTTATTAATGCCCAGCCTTATCTTTTTTCTTGCCAGCTTTTCTTAAATTATCCCTACTACCTTTTACCTCTGGGCTTTTTTTTTTTCTTACTTCTGTATATCTTACTTTCATTCTTAGTCCGTGGATGGCTGGGTGGCTGGACCCTGACATCCTCCTCCCTTTGTTCTTTCCTTGTTCCTCCTTCCCTTTCTCGTTTCTCCTTTTATTTATTCTCTCTGCCCTGCAGCCCCACCTATCCTTGCTCCTGCCTCACTATTGGCCGTTTTTCAGACCATCAGGTGTTTTAGACAGACAAAGAATCACAGCTTCACAGAGTTAAATAAATGCAGCATAAATAAAAGTAACACACCTTAAAATAATATTCCCCAACAAAACTTCTTACAAACTTTCATTATAGCAAATATCTAATCCAAATCTAAGTAAGTGTTCTCATCCAACTTTTTAGTTATTAGTATTCTTCTACTCTTGTTTAATTTCTGTATTCTCACGGTTGCTTTTTTCTTTGCTGGAATATTGAAAAGCAAATTTAGATCTGTTTTACCTGAAAAAAATGCAGTAGCTAACTCTAATAAAGAAAGAATTGTATAATTTTAAAATTTGTTAGAGAAAAGTGCTGGGGAGATAGATGGATCAGTATGTTTGCTCTGCAAGCATGACAACCTGCTTGCAAATCTCTGGAACTCAAATATAAAGCTGGTCATGGCTGCATGTTCCTGTGACCCCAGCTTTAGGGAGTGGAGAGTCTCAGAGATCAATTGTCACCTAACCTAGCCTAAACTGTAAGCCAAACTGTCTTTCTCAAGGAAATAAGAGGGAGAGCAGTTGAGGAAGACGTCCATCGCTCTGTTCTAGCCTTTGCATGTGCACTGTCTTGCACACATATATACATAAAACAGACACAGCATTATTGTGGAAGCCCTTTAGGACATTGCAACTCACGGTTGTCCATTCTTCCTTGATACTGAAGGAATTATCTGACCTTCTTAACGTGTGGAGTGGTTTTCTGTGCTTGACATTGTTACACACTGGTGTTTTATTATGTATTTCTGGTAGTGAGAATAGAGTGTAGCTTAAGGTCATGATGTTTTTGTAAAATAATATCAGTCCCTTACAGATTAGTTGCCATCTTTCAGGCTATCTACTTCATTTCTAGTACAATGTAATGTTCCCTGTGTTATATCTGTGCTCTTGGATTTTTCTTCAACACTAAGAAACTTGAGCCACTGGTGATGGTGGTAGTAATAAAACAGTAGGAGTAACTTGTTTTGATAGGGAAAAAGCATCAAGTTGGTTTTTCAGAGCTATCTCAGGAAGAAAGGAGGAACCTGGAGTCAGGGGTTCTTTACAAATATAAAGTGTAGGATAGTAATCAAGCAATGACGCTTTAATATAAGTTACAGGGCAGTCCAAGCTGAGGACTTCTTGAGGTGCTTAATTTTTCAATAGATAAAGCTAAAGTTATGATAAGACTTTTGTCAATATCAAAACTTTTGACATACAGAGATATTGCTCATGTTACATTTGGTTATGATATTCATTAAGATAATATCTGCATTAAATTTTATTACTTAACAAATCACAACATTTATTTTAGGTACTTTTATAGACAGCTTCTACTCTTCTATAGCAAAAATCCTGCTATGATGGAAAAGTCAATCTTTTGTACAGAACCAGCTTCTAATCTGCTTACTCTGAAACAGAACATCAACATTTACCTCTACATGAACCAGCTGCCTAAAGGATCAGCCCAGATTAAGTCACAGTTGTAAGTATTATGAAAGTTGTTTTTAAGACAGTAGGATGATAACTGTATATATGTTCTGAATGCCTGTCTCAAACAGAGTAAGCTCAGTCCGTATTGGTACAAATTTGTATCCATATTGTAGCCTTGAGTTATTTGTGGGTTTCAGAGTACCGCAAACCTCCCCCTCTCCATTCACTCTGTCCGAGGCCAGTTCTAAAGGTGCTCACTCTTGTTTCACCACTGCTTCCACTCTACTTCACGAGCTTTAGAAGACTGTGAGTCTGTGCAGTACTCATATTCACATACAGGAGATTAAAAACTGCTCTGTGGCCAAAATGTCATTACTGTGATGAATATATAGTATCAGGTAAGGCGAATGCTGAACAGTACAGGCACAGTGAAGAAAGAAAAACATACCCAAGTCTGACCATCTAGAAATAACCACAGGCAATATTTTTTTTATAAAAGATTCTATAAATCACTTTGAAAATAAGAACTATGGATAGATACAATTCAAGAAAAAATGACTTTAGATTTTATTAACATTTTATTATAGGTGAATCTTGAATAAAAGTTTTTCCATTTCATCATTTTGTAGTTCTAAATCTTTTTCTATATAGAAGAAACTAGCTCACAAGTTACAAGAACAAAGTATTTTTTGTTATTATTACTGGTTTTTAAAGACAGGGCTTCATGTGTTCCAGACAATCCTTGAATAATATATCCTCATTATATAGGCAAAGCTGGTCTTAAGCTTCTTTGCAGGAGTCATGAGGTTTATACAGCAGCTCACTATATACCCCTGGCTGGCCTTGAAGTTGTTGGGTAGACAAGACTGGCTTTGAACTCATGGAAATCTGCTTGCCTCTCCCACCCATGTGCTGGAGTTAAAGGCGTACACCACCATACTAGGCCTTACCATCCTATGTTAAAGGACATAAACAATGCTAAAAATAGGAAAATTGTGCTGCGACTCTGTGTGTCGGTAATTTGTTGTTCATTGTTATTTGCGGGGAGGTGATGAATCCATTCCTATTTTCTTTGTGTTTGCTTCTGTTCATGTTATTGGAATGAAGTGTGTCCTGGTAAATTAAACCTGTTAGAGACAAATCTTGAGAACATGCACATTTTACTTTTAACAAATTTGTATTTCTTAAAAAAAATAAATAAACAAAACTTTCTTTCCTCTCTCTAGACGCCTTAATCCACATTCTATTTCTGCGTTTGAAGCCAATGAAGAACTGAGTCTCCATGTGGCTGTTGAAGGCAAAATTTATCTTACTGTTTACTGTTCTGCTGATGGAATTAATAGAGTAAACAGTATGTCCTCAAGTGACAAGTTAACAAGATGGGAGGTGCTGGGTGTACAGGGAGCGTTGCTGAGTCACTTTATCCAGCCCGTGTATATCAGCAGTATACTTGTCGGTGAGTTGTAGCACAGTTTAGATATGACTTACCAGTATATAGCCAGCTTTTGCATACATGAAAGTAAAGTAAAAGCAGACATATTATCTGCTTTGTTGAGCTGTTGTTTTATAATGATTGGAAATTACACTTACTATATGACTTCTATAATCTTATTGGAGGCAAAGAATTAACATACTAGTCACTTAGATTTATTCCATCTGGAATTTACAGCTTCACTTACCTCATAATGAACCCCATTTCCTTATGGAAAAGATGCTGTTTTGAACCTCCTAAATTTAAAAGCTCATGCTACATTTTATCTTCTCTGATATAAGAAATTGAATGTCCATTTTGGATCCTTCTTATCTTTATATCATCTTAAGCATTTGATCATTATGAAGATCCTTTTAATTGGTCAGATAAATCTGATTAACTAGAATATAATTGACAGATTATTCACTTCCTAGCTAGAGGATGCTCTGAAGTTTGGGTTTATATTTGAATGGCTTTTCAGATACTATCTCATTAAAAAAGAGTTTGGGGCTCTTCTTCTTTTAAGTTGGTATACAAAGTAATGGGATTCAAAATGACATTTTCATTTTCATATATGCATGTCATTATACATATTTCTGTTTTATGTGTTATCATTTAGCACACACAATAATGGGAATCATAATATTTATATGCATGTGTATGTCATTGTACTGTGCTCGTATCCATGTCTATTATTCACTAACTACATCCTTCCCTCCCTCCTTTTGATGGTCCTCTTTGAATTGCATGCTGTGTGTGTACACATAAATGCATGTACACACATGCACACATATGTCTATATATATATATATATATATATATATATAAATTCTTCATATGAGAGAAAACATGACTAAATACGTATTGTGTTTATATACTGAATTCCCTTTTCCCATTCACCTGTTGAAGGGTACCTAGGCAGGTTTCATGTCTTATGTACTGTGCTTCCTGCTGTGTGTGTGTGTGCATGCCAGTATTGTGCTATTTTGGATCTATAGGTCAATCATCATGGATCTATAGGTCAATTTGATATCAGGTATTGTGATGATTTTAGCATTGATCTTTCTGCTTAGGATTAGGTTATTTAGATCTTTAGTGTGTCCATGGGAATTTTCTAATTATTTTCTGATTCTGTGAAGAATGCTGTTTTTAATTTTGATGGAGATTGTGTCAAATTTGTAGTTTGTTTTTTGTTAGCTATTTTCACAATGTAAATTTTGCATACTGATGGATTTGAGAGGTCTTTGCATACTCTGTCTCTCTCAATTTCTTTGTTTGGTGTTTTAAAGTTTTGATTGTAAAGGTATCTCATCTGCTTGGAAAGATTTATCTCCAAATATATTTAAGCTATTGAGAATGGGATTCTTTCCTTGGTTTCTTTTCCTGCAAGTTTGTCACTGATGTATAGAAATACTAGTAATTTTTAAATGTTGATTTTGTAACCTACTTTGAAAAAAGTTTTTATAAGATCTTTGTGTGTAGAAGGACAGCCTTGTTTTCTTGTTATGTTAGAGGAAACACTGTAAGGTTTTTCCCCATTTAGTATAATGTTAGCTGTAAATTTGTTGTATGTTTCCTTTATCTTAATTTCTAAGGGCTTTCCTCATGAAGAAATACTGAACTTTGTACGCGGTTTGTCCTGCTTCTATTTGAGATCATGATAAGATTTCTAACCCTAAGTCTATTCATGTTCTGTGTCACAAAGCATTCATTTGTATATGCCAAAACATCCACCCTTAGATGCCTAGGATGGAACCAGCTGAACATGGTTCATGTTCTTCATGTGTCATTGGATTTGGTTTGCAAGTGTTTCATTGAGAACGTTCACATCTGTGTTCTTTGAAGCAATCAGTATATAGTTGTTATGTCTTTGTCTGGTCTTTAACATCACAGAATGAGCTTGGTAGTGTTTCATACCTTTCTATTTTATAGACCAGGTCAAAGATGTGAGACTTTTTAAAATATTACCAAATAGCCCCAGTCAACTCTCACAGTAACCATGGGTGAGAATACATGCTCATTTCCTATGCTTCATGGGGATCTATTATGTGATACTTTTTAAGATCATATGGTTGACTAAAATTCTTACTATGTTTACAGTTTTAGTCAATTCAAATACTTTCTCAAGGCATTTTAAATTTTTCTAAATCTTCTGTAGAAGTCCCTCTTTGTTTTTGATAAATATGAGTTTGAGATATAAGAAATTTATGTGCATTTTCTGCAATCACAGACTTGATGAAGACAACTTTTGTTAAGTTTTATGATGATGTTTTTAAAAATTTGTCATTTGTATGATGTAACTTTACCCTGTAGTTATAATGTTGTTTAAGAGAACAGACATTGATTCCCTTATGTAGTTGGTTAGTGGTTTGGAGCAGGAGTATAAGAATTAGATATCTGGTCATTTGACTGCCATCTTGCACCTGGCAGTTTAGGGTGGTAGTATACAGACAATAAAAAGAAAATGGTGCTGGAAAGTTGCTTCAGGTTTTTCATCTCACAATCTCTGTGGGTCCCACATGAAAATAATTGGCTGTCTGGTTTAATCTAAAAAAGTCTTATGCGTATGAATAATAAAATGAAGATTTCCAGAACTCTTGGAATCTGCCTATAAACCCAGAAGCATACATTTTAGAGACTCTTCGGGGGTTCTGACACAGGTAATTGAATGGCTCACATTTTTAGCAATTCTCACTTAAAAGAGAGTGATTTGATTCCTAGGACATCTTGAGAGTTAATTGAACTTTATTCTGTCATACAGTTTATTACCTAATACATATAGCACTTACTAAATGCCATTCTAAATAGGTATTCATCTAAGCCTGTTGTTAAAACACTCAGTAAAGTGGAATATAGGCGTGAGTACAACCAGTTATGTTAATCAGGCAGCTCCAGTTCTTTACAGACTTCTTCCTTTTATATAATTGAACTTTGCTTCCCTTTTAATTCCGTAGAAGGGAGCAATTACAGATTAAATTTAATTCTTTGAAGATGACTTTATCTTCTTTTCTCTTAAGTCCTTTTAATAATTCGTGTTTTTGTGTTCACATGTCACAGTATATATGTGCATTTGGAGGTCAGAAGGGATCTTACAAGAGTAGGTTATCTCCTTCCACTGTGTGGGTTCTGAGACCAAACTCATTAGGAATTATGTCAGGGACTGTACAATTCTTTATATTTATTCTTCCAAGCCTATGTTAACTTAAAAGAATATGAATGCAAAGAACAGTGTGTTTAAATTTTCATTTTAATTTCTGAGAGGTTTTCAGGGTCTTCAATAGGAGGTTTAGACTTAAATAAAGGGCAAGAAACATGCATAACCAGTCCCTTGTTAGGATCTATCCCACGCATCATTGTCTCAATTCTAGTTTCTCTGCAAGATTGTCTGACAAGTTGCCAAACTCCCTTTCCCTGGCTGCCACTAGGATCCCAGACTTTTCAAGTTTCTTGGGGTACATCTAAATTTTAGTAGTTTGATAGCCAAAGTGAGCTATGATAGAGACACATTTGGGTCTCTTGAGAATGCCTTCACTCCTTTCAACAATATTGTGTGAATACAAAGAAAGCTTTTATTACTGTTCATGTTAACCAAAAATGGTCATTCTATAATTACTTTGTGTCCTTAAATTGGAACATTGTGGTTCCATAACAGCTATAATTTGTGCTCATTAAGTATAAAAAATTATTTGACTTTCACCAACAATCAGATGCTGATTTCATGCAAAAGCCTAAAAATCAAGACAGAGTGAACAGGTTCTTTCTGGCAGAACTCTGTAAAAAGTACCATTTCTTTGTGGTTTAGTACCGGTTCTTTGCAATTTTTTTAATTTGTTTTTTTATTTTTTGTATGTGAGTGTTTTGCCTGCATGTGTGTCTGTGTACCATGGGCCTGCGGTGCTTAGAGAAGCCAGAAGAAGTCATCAGATCTTATAGTACTGAAGTTAGAGAAAGTTGTGAGCTGCTGTGTGGATGCTGGGAATCAAACTCTGGTCCTCTGGAAGAACAGCCAGTGCTCTTAACCCCTGGGTATTCTCCAGTCCCTGGTTCTTAACCCTGGGGCACGCTCCAGTCCCTGGTTCTTAACACCCCGCCCCCCCGCCCCATGCTCCAGTCCCTGGTTCTTAACCCCCCCCCCCCCGCCCCATGCTCCATTCCCTGGGTCTTAACACCCCCCGCCCCATGCTCTAGTCCCTGGGTCTTAACACCCCCCGCCCCATGCTCTAGTCCCTGGGTCTTTACTTTTAGTCACTATTGCTTTTTTCCTTTTTGATCATTCCTCGATGGAAATTTTGTCATTACCTTGTCCTGATTCTGGTCAAATATATGGAAATAAGTGCTAAGAGGATAGATGCGGGGTAGAGAAAATTAAGAGAAGTGAGCTTTAGGGTATTTGCAGTTAACCCGAAACACAATTAATAAAAACTCAGAGAGAAAGATTGAGCTGAAACCCGAAAAGCAAAACAGCCAGCCACTGACTCAGTCTCAGTCCAAAATGACAATCCTGCCTCCAGGAATCTCAGAATAAGACTGAGCCCGAGAGCTGTTTCCTTCCATTTTATAATCCTTTCTCCGGCTGGGATTAAAGGCGTGCCCTGCCCAGTTTCTATGGCAAACTGGTGTGGCTACTGGGATTAAAGGTGTATGGCAGTGGTCTGTATGGCTGATCTTCAGGCAAGCTTAATGGTTAAAAAACAAATGAAATGTGGGATAGAGAAAATTAGAAGAGAAGTAAGCGTTGGAGTATTTATAGTTAACCTATTCCCGTTATATACCTTTTTTTTAGCACAATCTTTTCTTTGACCTTAAATTTCTGAGTGTGTTTTGTTTTTGCTTTTTAGGTGATGGGAATTGCAGTGACACTAGAGGCTTAGAAATCGCAATAAACCAACGTGTTGATGATGCGCTCACTTCAAAACTTCCCATGTTTTACTTGGTCAACAGACCTCACATTAGCTTAGTGCCCACTGCATATCCTCTGCAAATAAACTTGGACCACAAATCACTCAGTCTGAACTGGGCACAAGGGGACAATTCTTTGGAGATTGTGGATGGCCTAAGTGGGAAGATCACTGAAAGGTTAGAATTGCTACTTTCTCTAAAATCATATATTAAGCACAAGAAGACTTTTTATTGAAATTTTATTCTTTTTTTTTATTGAGAAAAGGAGAAAAAAAAACAAGTTTCCACCTCCTCCCAGCCTCCCATTTCCCTCCCCCTCCTCCCCCCCTACGCCCCCTCCTCCCACCCTTCTCCCCCTCCCCCCACTCCTTTCCCCCTCCCTCTCCAGTCCAAAGAGCAGTCAGGGTTTTCTGCCCTGTGGTAAGACCTAGGACCTCCCACCTCCGTCCATATCTAGGAAGGTGAACATCCAAACTGGCTGGGCTCCCACAAAGCCATCACATTACGTAGGATCAAACCCCCGTGCCATTGTCCTTTGTGTCTCATCAGCCCTCATAGTTCGCCATGTTCAGAGAGTCCAGTTTTATCCCATGCTTTTTCAGTCACAGTCCAGCTGGTCTTGGTGAGCTCTCAATAGATCAGCTCCACTGTCTCAGTGGGTGGGTGCATCCCTCGTGGTCCCGACTTCTTTGCTCATGTTCTCCCTCCTTCTGCTCCTCATTGGGACTTTGGGAGCTCAGTCCAGTGCTCCAGTGTGGGTCTCTGTCTCTATCTCCATCCATCACCAGATGAAGGTTCTATGATGATATGCAAGATATTCGTCAGTATTGCTCAAGGATAGGGTCATTTCAGGTTCCCTATTCTCAACTGCCCAAGGAACTAACTGGGGACCTCAGCTTGGGCACCTGGGAGCCCCTCTAGGGTCAGGTCTCTTGCCAACCCTAAAGTGGTTCCCTTAACTAAGAATTGTGGTTCCGTGCTCCCCTGTCCAACCTTCCTTTATCCCAATCCTCCTGCTTTCCCAAGGCCCGACCTCCTTCCCTTCTAACTTTTCTCTCCCCATCTCCCCTTACCCCCAACCCACCCCACCCCAAGATCCCAATTTTCTCCCCGGCAATTTTGTCTACTTCCCTTAGCCAAGAGGATAACTATATGTTTTTCCTTGGGTTCCCCTTCTTACTTAGCTTCTTTAGATTCACCTATTGTAGACTCCGTGACCCTTATTTATGGCTAGAAACCAATTATGAGTGAGTACAACCCATGTTCATCTTTTTGGGTCTGGGATACCTCACTCAGGATAGTGTTTTCTATTTCCATCCATTTGCATGCAAAATTCGAGAAGTCATTGTTTTTTACCGCTGAGTAGTACTCTAATGTGTAGATATTCCATACTTTCTTCATCCATTCTTCCATTGAAGGGCATCTAGGTTGTTTCCAGGTTCTGGCTATTACAAATAATACTGCTATGAACATAGTTGAACAAATGCTTTTGTCATATGATAGGGCATTTCTTGGGTATATTCCCAAGAGTGGTATTGCTGGGTCCAGGGGTCCTTAACATGCATATATTAATGTACATATATTAATATACACATGCAGACATACACATATAAATAAAATTTTTAAGAGTATCCAACTGTGTGTTTGTGTGTGTGTGTGTGTGTGTGTGTGTGTGTGTGTGTGTGTGTGTTAAAACAGAGTCTCTATATAGGTTAACCTCAGGTTTTCAGTTACCTTGTCTCAGCCTGCTAAGTGTTAGGGATACAGGCATGGATCACCATATCTGTTAGGAATCCACCAATCCTTGCATGAAGCAGATGTATCTTGCATCATGAAACATGTTGAAAGATTATTTCTTTCCCAACATACACACAAAACTTACAAAGAACACTTGCTGATAATCAAAACTGCAACAAAAAATGACAGCATATTAAAACACATAGATATTACATACAACAGTACTAATTGAAGTTTTTCCACAAGTGTAAATGTTATTTGCTTTTTTTCCCCTCTTTTGGGTCTTGCAGGGGCTGCCACCCAGCTACCAAATAAATCATACATGGAGACTTATTATTACTTATGAATGCCTGGCCTTAGCTTAGCCTGTTTCTAACCAGTTTTTCTTAAATTATCCCAACTATCTTCTGCCTCTGGGCCTTTCCCTTTCTCTATTTCTGCATATCTTTCTTTACTTCTTACTCCACGGCTTCCTGTGTAACTGGTGGTCTGGTCCCTTGAGTCCTCCTCTCCTCCTTCTCTCATTTCTTGATCTCTCTACTCTCCTTTTTTCCTTCTATTTATTCTCTCTGTCTGCCAGCCCAACCTCTCCTTTCTCCTGCCTCACTATTGGCCCTTCAGCTCTTTATTAGACCATCAGGTGTTTTAGACAGGCAAAGAATCACAGCTTCACAGAGTTAAACAAATGCAACATAAAAGAATGCAACACATCTTTGTATCATTAAACAGGTATTCAACAGCATAAACAAATTAACACATCTTAAAATAATATTCTACAACATGTAAATGTGGTAGTAGAGATGACACCAAATTAGAAATTTATATTTATCACAATTATTCCTATGATCGCTCTGCTAGAGCACATAACAAGGACCTACTAAGGAGTAACCGTAAAAAGGAGAGTAGTAGGTGGTTTGTTGAAGAGTACAATACAGCTTTATTGACTCAGAACACTATCATGATTGGTGAGGAAATGTCAGGGTGATGCTTGCTGTTACTGCTGTCCATAACATCAATATGTTGAATAAAAAAAGTAGACATAAAATACGGGGGAATGGAGGTAAAACAACCACTGTTAAGGGGATTTTATAGATTGAAGCCAGTACCTCACAAACACTAGGCACGTTCTGCTGTGTTCCTCAGTTCTGTTGAAAAGCCCAAGGAATTTACGGAAAATCTACCAATACTATCATGGTAGGAAATTAATATACAGAGATTAATAGATTTTGTATACATGAGTGCATGCTAACATTTGCTACATATAAACTACCTCAAATTCAGTGATTTAAAGCAACACTATATTATTGTTTCTCAATAAATGTTTGGATCAGCTGAGCGGTTCTTCTGGATCTAGTTAGAACTCCTGCAGGCATCTGGAATCAGGTGTGGGTCAAATAAAATGTCACTTTGGTTGATCTCTTAGAGAAATAACTGTCCTTTACCGGTTAGGCTAGTCACAGCACTCTTACCTGAACATGAAGGGGTCTCAAGAGAAGAATGCAGGGTTCCCCTGAAACATAGACTCTGAACTTGCACATTTTCTCTTTGTGGCACCATAACAAATCACAAGGCTAGCACATGTTCTAGGGGGCGTCTGCCTCTGAAAAGCTACATGGAAACCAGAAGAATTGAGGATTTTTACGGTTTTACTCATCTGTCACCAGGAACAGCTAATATGAGGGGGAAGTTGCTTAGCGCAAAGGTTTGTGATCTGTTACAACAGACGAATAATGTATTCATGTGCATGCAAACACATATGCATGGATGGATGGTTTCAAAGTAGTGTTTTCTAAATTACAGTTTGCTTGCAGAGAATGCATTGTACAATTTCAGGAGATTTGATACATGTATCCATCCAGGTCACCTATTACTCTAGTCAGAATTCAGTGGCTGTCCCCACTCCAGAAGGTATTTCTACACTCCCTTTCTTCAATCATAGGAGAATAACTCTTTTAATTTGTATTACCATAGATTAATTTTCTTTAAATAATAGGAATATTCAAATACAAACATTGTTTTAACTTTTGATGCAGTACAGTAATAAGTTAAACTAATTTAAGTTATATTAGCTTCTGACAGCAGTTAAGTAACTCAAGTTGCTTCTTATCTAAAATAGAGCTTCAGTACATGCATTCTTCTTCCTAATCAGGATCCTAAATGTCTATGAACTGCCTTTAATCCCTACAATTGCCAGCATAAGTCATTAACTATGATTATTGCATGTTTCATTCCTTTCAACTTTAGTTCCCCATTTAAAAGTGGTTTATCAATGGCAAGTCGGCTTTGTAAGGCTGCAATGTTAAGTCGATTTAATCTGCTTGCCAAGGAAGCTAAAACAGATGATTTACTTGAAGCTCGTACGTACCACGCAGCTAAGGTAAGGTGACCATAGAAATGTAGCTAAAGACAGTAATGTGGCGAATCTATAGAGACAACAAAAATTGTTTAAGTAGTTCTAAATATAACATATTATCAAACTTATTCTGACAATATTGCTTAGCACCTTTTTGTTATGCCCATAGATACAAAGGTTATAAAACTTTTTACTGTGCATGGCATTATTAACTAGAGAATGTTAAGTCTTACAATAATACATTGCTCAAAGTAAGTTTAATTCCAGACTCTAATTTAAAAGTGACTTAGTAGATAATACAGATTATTTTCTTCCTAAACAAATTTTGGGGGTGGGAGGGATAGATTAATAGTTATGATTGCTTGTATGGCAGAGTGGTATTAGCGCATACCTTTAATCCCAGAAGCTAGTTCTAGGACAGGCTCCAAAGCTACACAGAGAAACCCTGTATTGAAAAACAAAACAAAACAAAAAAGATTGCTTGCACATGCAAGACAAGCACTAAGCTAAAGTCACAGTACATGCTGGATTTTATTTTTCTACTATCATCTAATATGACATGTCAACTACAAGCCTGTGTGCATGTTCCCACCTACAGTCATATCAACTACAAACCTGTGCACACATCCCCACCAACAGTCATATCAACTACAAACCTGTGCACACATTCACACCTACAGTCATATCAACTACAAGCCTGTGTGCACGTTCCCACCTATACTAAGTATAAGCTTTTTTTTTAATAATATTATTGTTTTCAGTGATGTCTAGAAGCTATACGTATTTGTGTAAGAACAAATATAAAAAGCTTGATAATGTCAAAAACAGTCTTTTGTAGAAATGAATTCAAGGTAGTAAAATTTAAATATCAAAACTATATGTTCTTGAAAAAGTGCTAGGATTTTAAGAATAACAAGTTCGTGTTCTTGCTTGGAGCTCTTTTCTTTCTCTTGTCTTCATGTCTCTAGTCGGAATGGTGGGGAGTGTAGTTCACACCTCTAAAGTCATGGAGTTACTGTCAGAAGAAAAGGCCTCTGCGTGTCAGAGGATAACAATTTGTGGATTTTTTTTTCAGTTTAAGAGGTCCAACTTGGTAGGAAATGAATAGGAAAAGTTGTTGAATTCACTGGCTCAAGTTGCAGTTCTTGTTGGAGACAAGTGCTAACTCTGGTTACCAGAATGATACAGGGAAATTGAAAGACTGGGATAAATTTGAAATTCTCTGTGTTCTATGATTGATGTGGAACTACAGAGTCATATACAGGACAAGGTCAAAAAGTCAGGCTATGAACAAAAACCAAAGGATGCTTAAGATATATATCAAATATTCTTGATGTAAGTTTGCCAGAAGATGGCAGAAGCCTTACAGGTCTAATGTGTTTGAGTACAGTGTCTGCTGTTACTGAATAATTTATCTCTAAACTATAGAAACACGGTAACCACTGGAATGCTGGGCCTAGTGTAAAAATTAAAAATAAGATAGAATAAAAAGCTAGGATGAGACTATCAAAGCTATATACCTAATGAAGACAGACCTCACAGTAAAAGCAGGAGAACTTAAAAGTAAAACTTAAACATCACAGAAAATAGGTTCTGGCCACTATGGCATTAAAATATCAATTAACAGTGTAATGAAATCTGAGAAATTGCCATATATTTGGAAATTAATTTATGGATTAACAATGGTTAGTATGAAAGTCGGGCGGTGGTGGCGCACGCCTTCAATCCCAGCACTCGGGAGGCAGAGGCAGGCAGATCTCTGTGAGTTCGAGACCAGCCTGGTCTACAAGAGCTAGTTCCAGGACAGGAACCAAAAGCTACGGAGAAACCCTGTCTCGAAAATCAAAAAACAAAACAAAAAAAAAAAAAAAAACAATGGTTAATAGGAAACAACTTTCAGAAAAACGGAGAAATATCTTAGAATGAGTTGAAAAGCACAACGTATTGAAATTCATGGATGATTAAAGAAATAGGGAAATTGTATAGCTTTGAAAGTGTATATTACATAAGAATCCTAAAATCAGTGATTTAAGCTTCTGACTCAAGAAACTGGTTAAAATAAAAGTTGGGGGACTAGAACACAAAAATAAGTAAAATGGAATTAATAATATGGACTATAGTGGAAATCAATGAAATTTGAAACAAAAATTAAGTAAATGAAATATAAAATTGGCTCATTAAGAGAAATAAAATTTAATCTCTTAGTGATCAAAGAAGTATAAATGAGAACAGAAATTATTGAAAGCTGGAATGGAAAAAAGGGTCATTGTTATACACCACAAAAAGCCATTTCCAACAGCTGTTTGTTAACAAGTTAGATAAAATGGACATGCTGCTAGATCGACACAAATAAAAAGTATAACTGAAAAACAGAATATCCAACTGTAACTTAATCACATAGAGAAGCTATGAATTGTTAACATGTTCTTATAAAATTCTACAATACATAACAAAATTGTTATATAAATCCTACAAATCACTTTCATATATAGAGAACATTTCCCCAAAATTCTTGATACCCAAAATAATAAAAGCATCACAGAAAAAAATTATAATACAAACATAAATGTGAAAAGAAGTTAGCAAGGTACTGAAAAACCATCCAGTAGCATATAGAAATTCTGCTCTATGTTCAGGATTTGTTATGTCAGGTTTACAAGGTTGATTTAACATCAGTAAATTATTTTTATGTAATACACTGTATTAATAAGTCCAAGTTTAAAATTTTCATTATTAAATATGTTTAAAATGCATTTGACAGTCTACCTTTTTACAATAAAACACTAAGGAAGGAAAAAAATAGAAGTGAACTTCCCACAACTTCATAAAGGATATCAACAGTGAACTTAACAGTGGTATTATTCCTAGTAGTGAAATCTGAAAATTTTATTGAAATTGATATTGGGGAAAATTCTGAGAGATCAGAGAGACGAAGGACTCCTCATCTCTCAGCTTCCCAGCCAAAAAGAGAATGAGTGCCTGTTTCTTCCTGCCTTATCACTTTCTCTCTCTGCCCAACTGAAAGCTGAAATCTCCCTTCCCCACCTATGACTGGAAAGAAAACAAGGATGTTGACAATTACCCCTCTTCCGTTATTCTGTTTATCTGTTCTGATTTCCTGAAGAATGATCTGAAGTAACCATGGTTCAGTTTAGAATGAGTAATTATATTAAGTATATAGCAAGCCAAAGTAAAAGAATATACAGCAGGAGATAAAGAAAGATGGCAAAATGATGATTAATAATAATAATAAATGTGTAATTAGGTGCTTAAAACATGTAGCAGAAATCTCCTGGAGAAGCCCTATAAGACCATCACCTGGAGGACCTAACAGATTTCTAGGCAGAGTAGTGTCCTCTTGGGTGAGGTTTCCAAATAAATGAACAAACAGCAACATGGAGCATGTCTTCTTCCTCTGTGGGCTGCAAATGTCAGGAAATAACATTGCTAAGACTATAGGATAGATTTCCTGAGTATTTACTGGATAACTTACCATGTGCAATGTGTTAGATCATCATATGTGAATTTAGGAATGTCACAGAAAAGAAAAGTTTATTTGTATGTATGTATAAATTTTGTTGTATGTGGGTAACTGTGGAGACTAGAAGAGGGTATCAGATCCCTTGAAGCTGGAGTTACAGGTGGTTGTGAGCCACTGATGTGAGAGCTGGAACAAATATGAGTCTTCTGGAAAAGCAGCAAGCACTCTTAACTCCGAACCATCTCTCCAGCCCCTGTATCAGAACAATATTGTTGCACAAGTTCTAATACATGTTAGTAATAAAAGCCTGGAGTCAGATATTGGGGAAAATGCTGAGAGATCAGAGAGACAAAGGACTCTTTATCTCTCAACTTCTCAGTCAAAAAGAAAATGAGTTCCTATTTCCCCCTGCCTTATCACTTCCTGTCTGTCTTTACAGATCTCCAGACCTCTAAGGTTAGCTAGTGATTAGCTCTGCCCTCTGATCTTCAGGCAAGCTTTATTTGTACAAACAAGATATCACCACAACATAAAAAATAAATGATATAATTACTTTCTAAGAATAAATACTCCAAAAATTTATTTTAGAAAACTATTTCACACAACAGCAAATACACAGGCACACACACAGTAATAAACAAAAGACTTGTACACTAGAGATGATAAAACATTGCTGAGAAAAAGTAAAGAAGATGTAAACAAATGAGAGGATGTAACAAATTCATGAATTGGGAATCTCAGTGTTGTTAGGATGGCGCATGTCTCCAAATTTAATCTACTGCTCAGTGAATAATCAGTGTTGCTGCAGACACTTGTGTTGAAAATATCTGGTTGTGAGGTTGACAACATCTAAAGGTCATAGAAAATCAAAGCAGTTTTGGGCGATAACAAAGTTGGAAAACTTGCCTTGTTCACAATTTAATCACAATTTAAACTAGACATACCTTGGAAACTGCAGGTTTGTTTCAGACCACTCAACACAGGGAGTCAAACAGCTTTATATGGTCATGTGTGTAATAGTTAACTTTGTACAATACTGTACCCTAGTTACGTAGGTAACATCATTTCTTTAAAACATGATTTTTAAATGTTTCTAAAAACAACAACAGCAAAAACTTAGTTGCTTTGGCACTGGAGGAACTTGCTTTCATATAGATGGCTGCTGTTTAGAAACAGGGCTTCAGTAGATAGCCCAGGATAGCCTAACTCTCAGCAATCATCTTTCCTCCACTTCCCACATGCTGGAATGGCTACAGTTTCTCAAGATAGCAGTGAGGTTTGTCACATTCTTTCTTTCATGCAAGATTCAGTGTAGCAAACCTTGACATTGTTCATCGAGTAAATTTAAGTTAGATTCTAAATTTTTTGTTGTCGTTTCAACACGTTCACAGCCTCTACCAGGAGTAGATCCCACCTTAAGCGCTTGAGAGACTGAGGCAGGAAGATGTGAATTTGAGACTAGCCCCAGTTACCCAGAAGGACCTTGTCTCCAAACAACAGACATGCTTGAGTACACGTCCAGTAAGCCATGCTGTCAGCAGACGTGCGTTCATCCAGACTTTATTGTCTTCATATAAATCAGAAGACAAATATGTTTAGTGCGCTTCTTTTGATGACTGAAGGCTTTCAGGATAGTAAATGAACATTGGCTTTCACTTATAGCCAGTATCCCCATTAACCCTTAACAAAGCAGTTAGGTTATTTTTCAAAACTTTAAGCAGGCACAGGCTTCTCTTTAAGTCACAGGTGACATATTCTTCAAGATAAAGTTGATTACACTGAACACTGTAATTCAGTCACATTGGCCAGGTCTTCTAGACAGGGCAGGTAATTTCTTCAGCTTCTTCATCAGCACTTGCTGTTAGACCTTGCTCTTTGGTGGAGTCAGCTTCTCTCCCTAACCCTCACGAACAATTATAGTTCAGAAGATGGTGCCACACCAAGTGCTATTGATCTTCTGGAGAAAAGAGGCCTCATGCATTACAATAAGAATAAAAAATGGTACAGCCACTTTGGAGAACAATTTGGCTTCTCCCACCAACAAAGGTAAACATACTTGCTGTGTGACTCAGCAGTGCTGCTGTATTTGTGAGAAACAGAATTCACACGAATGTTTATGACAGCAATTTCCTAATAGTAAAAACTGAGGATAGTGCAAGTTCATGAGGCGGTGAATGGACTGCTGTAATAGACACGGACAATGTTTTAGTCTACAGTAAAGCCTAACCCTGACACATGGATTAGCTTGAATTGGGAAATGTGCTAGCCTGGCATTATAGAATGCTTACTGTATTAGTCAACTTATGTGAAACTTCCAGAAAAATAAATCTAGAGACAGAAAAATGTGTAGTTGCCTGGGGCTAGGGCCAAAGGTATATTATAGATTGACTGCAGGCAGGCACAATGGGCGATTTAGAGGTGGTGGAGTTTACCACTAGATTTTGCTGGCATTTGCACATCTCAGTAACTTTAACAAAGACCAAAATGTACACTTGCAGTGGATATAGTGATGGTAGTTATCTATAGTTTGGGTGTTATAGGTCATAGGTCATACTTTTTATGCTCTTTCAGTTTTTCTGCTGTGAATTTTGCTCTTAATTAAAATATTAAATAACAAGTAAAATTGCCTTCTTAGGCATGTTGGGAAATAATTGTTTTAAATTAGCACAGGCATTTAGAGTTTTTCATTTTTTTAAAACATAAAGTTAAACATTCTGAGGTTATTTACTTTGTAGGCCAATTTGATTCAGTTCAACTTTTTCTCTCCCTAGCGTATGTCTGGGCCCTATCAAGAAGCTAAAGCACTATTGAAGTCCTACTTACAGCAGCACGGCTATGGCTCCTGGATTGTGAAGTCTCCCTGTATAGAGCAATTTAGTATGTGAATTAGACAACACATTGTCATATTAAAAATCTTCTATTTTTGATGTGTTTGACTGGTAAAAATGTTTTAAAATATGGGGTTTCAGCCTTCACAGTAGAAGTCTTGCAACAGCACTGCCCAGATATTGTTAAACATGTATGAATACTCATGTCATCTTGCATTGAAACATTATGCTCCTTTGTCTTTTTTATAAAAATAATTACCAGACTAAACTCAAATAGATCCTCCTGCCTCTGCCTCTTCACTGCTGGGATTAAAGATGTGCACCACCACCATCCAGCTAGGAAATTGCATTTTTTTGTCTGTTTATTTTTTATTGTTGTTTTTTATTGTTGTTGTTGTTTTGAGAAAGGGTTTCTCTGTGTAACAGTCCCGGCCTGGAACTAGCTCTTGTAGACCAGATTGGCCTCAGACTCACAGGGCTCTATCTGCCTCTGCCTCTGCCTCCCCAGTCTGGGATTGTAGGTATGCACCACCACACTTGGGTTATGTAGTGCTGAGAACTGAACCCAGAATTCCATGCACTCTTGGCAAGCACTGTACCAACTGAGTATACCCCCCCATCCTTCCTCATCTCAGAAATTGTGAGGATTTATAAACTAGAGAATAGCAAATGAGTCTCCAAGTACCCATCATCTTGCTTTAGCAGGTTTTTTTTTTTTTTTTTGCTTTTTCAAGACAGGGTTTCTCTGTGGCTTTGGAGCCTACCCTGGAACTAGCTCTGTAGACCAGGCTAGCAGCTTTTAAATATAGGTAATATTAGATCACATAAACTTCCTCAATTGTTTCATGTTGGAGCAACATGTTACTTCATGAAAGGTAAAAGTATGTTTGGGTGCATATCTATGAGTCAGTTAGTACACCATAACAGTAGTATCCATTGTATTTGCAGACTGCTGGCACCAGAATTGACATGATTTATACAGTGGGATTTAGCTGCTATGTATCAGTCTATAGGTTTCCTATTACTCTTTTTTTTAACTGAATATGCCCAAAATACTGGCTCTTCTGTAGAGTTTTCCACAGTATTAGTTTTGTCTCTTTCATTTCCACAATAACATTTACCAGTCTGTCTCATTTTCTAAAGCCAATACTGAATCTAGAGTCCTCAAATTCAGTGTCAGGTTGTTAAACAAGAGTGCTTGTGGACAGTGTCATGTACTGTATTGTGTGCGTGTACGTGGAGGTCAGGCCCCTCCACCCCCAAATGGATCTAGTCTCCTTCCATCACGGGTTCCTCGGGTAGAATCCAAATAGTCAGGCTTTCAGGACAAGAGCCCTTACCCACAGAACCATGCTGCTGGCCCGGTGTTGTTTCAAGAGAAGGCACCATCCACCTGGTGCTTGCATGAATCCTTTGTTTTTTTTCAAAAATACATTGACTATTTTAACTTTGTATATGTCTATATAATTTTAAGGCTTAGGTTGTTGATTTTCTAATGTTTTCCTCATATGCATATCTTTATTGGCCTAAGCCTCATATCCTTATAGGCATAGATATTCTTATTACCACCATATATTCTATGTACATAATTATTGCAGCTCAATGAGGCAAACTAATTTTATTAATTATATTAACTGCAAATTCATTATAGAACACACCTTCTGTAAATATGGTTTACAAAAAACATTAGACTGTGAATATAATAACAGAAGTTGTCAGCTTCTTATTTATCAATAAACTATGCAAGAACTGCTAATCCCTGCTTCCATATATAAACATGACTTTTTTGCTTTTATAGGATAGTTTCTATAGGAGTCAAAAACTTGGTGCAACATCAAATAAAACTAATAAATAGGACCTCATCTTCCATCTTCTTAGTGTTCCAATTTTTATATCTGTAGCTGGCATTATTAAATCAATTCATTTTCCCTTATATATAACTTCATCTATCAAATATGCTTTCTTCCTAGCCTATCAACCCTAATATTCTAGTACTCTAACACTCCTAATTACTGACACTGAATTTCTATTAATTCTACCAAACTATTTGTTCAAAAGTTGACTATTTCTTCTTCTCTTTTTACCTTTGACTTTTTTATTTGTAACCTGATCAAGAATAGAGTTTTCTCATGGTATATTTATTCCGAGGCCCACCTAAACTATCTGATCAAATATCTCCTATTTTAATCACCATAATTATCCTTACTTCAGCCAACAACTATTTATTGGTTAGGAAGGCATAGGTACTGTATTATTTCTTCTTATTAGCTGATGATTTGGTTGAGCTGACACAAACATCATAACCCTCTAAGCAATCTTATTAATCACATTAGAGGCATTGGGTTCATGATTCTGCCAGACACCAACTCCTGAGAACTTCAACAGATTTTTCTTTGAAAAAACAACATCAATTTAATTCCTCTCTTAGGCCTTCTAATAACAGCCCCAGGCAAACTGGAACAATTTGGCCTCCCCCCTTACTCCCATCAGCCATAGATGGCCCTAACCCCATCTCAGCACTCCTTCACTCAAGTACTAAGAACTACAGCTGTTGCAGGGATCTGCTTAATAATCTGATTTTACCCACTTATTTCAAATAATAGTACTATTCTGACACCTACATTATGCTTTGGCTCACTAACCACACTGGTCACTGCCATCTGTGCATTTACTAAAAATGACATTTTAAAAAATGTAGCCTTTCCTACATCCAGCTGACTAGGCCTTATTATAGTAAACTTAGGTGTAAATCAACCCTGTCTAACTTTCCTTCACATCTTCACATGACGTTCTTCAAAGCTCTGCTTTTCATATGCTCAGGATCACGTTATCCACATTCTAAATGATGAACAAGACAACCTAAAATTAGGTAGTCTACTAAAAAGAAAAACCAAACCCCTTCCATTTACATCATCTCGTCTAACCACTGGCAGCCTTGCTTTAACTGGCATACCTTTCCTTATAGAACTGTAGCGAAGAAACCTAAGCTTTAAAGCCATTAACACATCTAATACCAACACCTGAGCCCTTCTTTTCCTTTGTCGTATACATCCATATAAAACTGACTGAATATTTAAGTGTAATTTCATTAATTTTATAGACTTAGGGAGAATTAACATCTTAAGATACAAGGCCTTATAATCTATTAGCTCACTCAATTTATTTAGCTCTTACTGTTGCTTAATATCTTCTTATTTTAACAGCCATATATTTATTACAATTATTCCCAAATCTCTGATGTTTGGGGTTCTAGAGTACATGGTATTATTTTCAGATACATTTCTTGTGATGTTAACATATATAAATACAATCTACTGCACATGTATATTGGCCATATTATTAGTAATCCTATTAAACTCACCCATTAATCCTACTATTTTTCACTTCATATCTTTACCATCTGTGAGTGATAAACTTTTTTGTTTTTGTTTTTTGAGACAGGATTTCTCTGTGTAACAGCCCTGGCTGACCACGCTGGCCTCAAACTCAGAGATCTGCCTGTCTCTGCCTCCCAGAATGCTAAGATTAAAGGGGTCTCTATGGTAATATTTTAACATATTCCTTTCAACCCTTTCCCTTTCCCTTTCACCACACTTGTTTAAATGCGTATTAGACAACTGAACAAAAATGGTGCTAAAACCAGCATGGTGATATTATATATGTAACCCAGCCACTCACAAGCAAGAGGCAGGAGTAACATGAGTATAAAGCCAAGCTGATCTACATAGTGACACACAGTGCTATGTATGGTACCCTTATGGAGATCATAGGACAACGCGCAGAAGGCAGCTCTCTCCTCTACTTGAGTTGCCAGGCTTTTCCGCAAGTGCCTTCACTGTGGAGCTTTCCTGCTGGTCTGTACCCAGAGGTTAGACTACTCCTACTCTAGGTTAGGGAGCCTGCATGGCTCTCGACTTCTGAGGTCCAGCCTTCTGGTTTGCGGCACATCCCCAGGGTGGTCCAAGGCTTTCTCCACTCTGATTTATTGAACCTAGATCTTTCCAGTTTCAGCATCATTAGCTTTTGTGGTTATGGTATTCCAGTGTACATTCTTTCCCTGATTATTATTCTTGGTTTGGAGTTGTAGATTCTGGTGCTTCTTAGTTTGTTGCCCAGAAAACAAAAGTTAGATATTTTATTTATATTTCTGTAGCCACTGTTATAGTTGCCTCTTTTCTGTTACTATAATTAACACATTCTTCAAGATTGTGTTAGTGAACCTGAACTCTAAACTGTTTCAAGTCAGTAAAATTGCAGTGGTTGTGTGTGTGTGTGTGTGTGTGTGTGTGTGTGTGTGTGCTCAACTGTGCCTACTTCATTAGTGTCACATCTCCTGCCTGTGGTTCAGAGTCCCTTTTCATGGATAGTCACAAGAGGGCTGCTTTGGTAACATGCTCTAACTAGGGTGGATGCAGAAGCTTTGGTCTGTGCTACAGTTAGATGGATCACATTTAGAAATGGTATATGCTTTGTTGAATGAACTCAGTGATCATTATAAAATCATGCCCTTATCTCTGCTCTTCTTGCTAAAGTATGCTTGGCTACCTATAGTTTTTGTTCTGCTTTTCTGTTGTTTTTGCTGTTGTTCAGGATTAGTATTTGTGTAGCATATTCTATTCCCTATTCAAGAGTTCATTCTACTATTTAAAGTATTTTAAGTAAACAAGAGATTATGCAGATAGTTACATAAATGGTATTGGCACACCATGAGATCAGAACATTCCATGTAGTGCTTGTCTTTCAGATTCACTTCATTGGCATAGCATGAAGTCGGGACATACCCATGTGATACAATTGCTGTGTTCCTTCCGTATCTGAGCAGTACAACTCCAGAGTCCAATTTGGGGATGTATTTCCTGGTGCTATTTCTGATACAATTAGTACATGTGAGCCTCAGCCGGAAGCAGGTGGCAATCCCCAGAAGGGAGATTGGAGAGGGGTGATTTATGAAGTGTTGGTCTGTAAAAGACAGCACAGGTACCCTATACCTGGCAACAACTAACGAGCACCCACAGCTTTAAAGGAGACATGGAAGGAAAGGTAAGATCCAGTAAGAAAATATATCCATAAAATCATCTCAGAAGAAGGTGGACTCTGGCCAAGATGCACAGCCAAAGGTAGGAAGATCTTCCTTTGACTCTTATGATACCGGCATTGTCAGAACCCAGAGAAAAACCAGAAAAGAACAGAAGCCTTTTTGATTTAGCCAGGTGAGAGCAGTGTTAAACAGTGTTAAAATGCAGCACATTATTCTGTGAGATGTGCTGATTTGTCCTTCAAAGGTTCATGTGGTGGAAAGTGTGGCAGTGTGAACGTGGTAGGAAATGATTGGGTTGGTGCAGGGTAATTATGCTATGGCCCAGGGCTGACCTTATGAACAATGCTGCTTCAGTTTGTATGGGAGGGGACTGTTTCCTGCAAGAATGGGTTCTTATAAGTCACATACAAATGCACACCCGCACACAGCATTTGTCTGCTTCACATACTCCCACTACGGTGATGCCATGTTGCTATGAGATCCTCACATGCTCCCGAACATCCAAAACTGTGAGCTAAACTTCTCTATATAAAGTATCAAGACTTTGTTTTGTTATGGCTCAAAGCAGATTATGACAAAAGGTTTCAAGAATTTTTGTTTAGTGTCCTGTTAAAATTTGAAAGGAACTAAAGAGCCAATCAATGCTTAAAGGAAAGTGCATGTTCCTGTCTCATTTTACATCCTTCTCTGGGGTAGAGTGATTCTTGTAAGCATACTATGACCATCATAGAATTCAGGGAGCTGAGAAGCGTTCTAGAGCTTACACCACGTTGTCTTCAAAATGACAGACGTCTGAGCTTATTTATATTCACCAACTCTTCTAAATGCTTTTATTAATGAATCTACACAGACATACTATTTAACAATTCAATATAATAAATAATTTCAGATAAATAATTTAAAACATTTTAGAGCCCTTGGGGCTTACAAACAGAATCTTTAAAGATCCATATTTATCATCTGAAGATTAATAGTTACAAAGATAGTAAACAATACATCCAAAATAAATATAACTTTAAATACTTAAATAAATAGAAGCCTTGTGTTGTAGGTAGGAGGCACATAGTTATTGAGTCATTGTTGCGATGATACTTTGACAGAAGGCAATCCATCTGCTCAGAAATTCCACCACAGTTACCGTCTCATCATCGAATTCACACGAGGATGTGTTCTCAGAGCCCTGAAAAAGAACAGTGAGCTTTAGGCTATGGAGTTTACTTTACACGCAGTTGTTCCTCACCAACGTTCTATAGGCATCCATTTAATTCTTGTATTAGTCATTCACACTTCTTGAGTGATCACAATTGTCAGATTGTGTTTTATTGTGATGCCAGATGATAAACCATCTGAGATAAAATTTCCCTGAGTACAACTGAACGTTTGAATGAAAACACTGAACACTCTAGAATGCAGTGGTTTGACCTCTTTTTCTCTGGTGAGTGTACACAGCTATGTACTGATTTAGGTTACATATATGTTATATGTTCATCTCTAAACCTTAAGATTCTATTATTCTCTTATTTTCCCAAATCAGGATAGGAGCAACCCAGAGTAGGTTAGGACAGAAGTCTAGCAGGGGAAATTTGGAGACAAACATTTCATAAATATGGATATGTGCCTTGATACCAATGCAGATGATTCTCCAGTTTGTACACGTAGAAATATTCTAAATTTGTTGTGTAGATGGACTTTCTGGAAGCTAACCTCCTTTGCTAGAGGAGATATTTCAACTCTGTTCCTAGATAAAAAGCTAAGAAGAAAATATTTTGACAGGTTTGGGGAACATTTTTTCCAAATCTGAGCAATCCCTTGTAAGTCAGTGAGGCAGAACATTTCTTTTGAATAAATGTTCCTTTTAAAGCAACTTACCGTGATCTTATTTTGCATAGTTACTTGAATGCTCTAATATCTTGGGTTTTTTTTTTAAGTATGTGACTCTTGAAACATGCCTTCCTAGTTTTTATGCACCTCAAAAATTTATATCACTCATTTAGGGTGACTTCTGGTGTGGCCCAGAGCTCTTAGAGCAGACTTCTTTACATAGATAAGGGCCCAAGCCTTTCAACACCTAGATGTAGTTCTCAGCCTATTTTACAAGTCTCAGGTGAAAGCAGTGTAGAGAAAAAGGACTAGCCTGACACCCTCTTGGAGGCTTGCTACTACTGCAGAAATGAAAACGATGCTGCTTGCTCAGGATACCTGTCAACTCAGCAATTTTGTTTAGCAGATGGATTGAGAAAAGAGAACTGCAATTCTCCCTTGCCTCACCAAAGTCCGTGTTTCCTGTGCATGGGATAAAACCGGACTCTCTGAATATGGCGGACAATGAGGGCTGCTGAGAAGCCAAGGACAATGGCACTGGGTTTTGATCCTACTTCATGTCCTGGCTTTGTGGGAGCCTAGCCAGTTTGGATGTTCTCCTTCCTAGACCAGGATGGAGGGAGGAGGACTTTGGACTTTCCACAGGGCAGGGAACCCTGACTGCTCTTCAGACTGGAGAGGGAGGGGGAGAGGAGTGGGGGAAGGGGGAGAGGAGTGGGGGAGGGGTAGAGGAGTGGGGGAAGGGGGAGAGGAGGGAGGAGGAGTGGGAGGTGGGAGGAGGCGGAAATTTTTTTTCTCAATAAAAATAAAAAAAAAAACAACCAAATCCCTAAAATGGGCGCTCACTGTCGTCCTCTCACCATTGTAATGGCTACTATTTTTGGAGAGAAATCTCTGCGTTCTTCCACCAGTATAGCACACCTCTCTGGAAAAGCCTTTCAGATCGTTGGTCCTGGTCTGATAAACATGAAGGCAACTAAAACTGCCTGTTTTTTGTGGAATTGTACTCAGTACTTTCTCTCGCTTCCAATATTAGTGTGAGAGGAAGCAGGGTGGGACTCTAGCTAGCATCATCCTGCAGTGGAAGGATTCACGCTCTCAGCAGACTTTAAATTTTGTCTGACCAAATGCGTGGAACCTGATAAAGACCAGAAATGTCGTACCACTTCAGAATGCAATTCTTCTCTCCTTTATTTTATTTCTAGCTCAGCAAATCAAGCAACATCTTACCTTCAGTTTCCCAACTGTTACTCTGATGTTGCTGATGAAATTCTCAGCATCTTTCAAGTGAAAGCTTTTGCTCTGAGCCAAATCCAGCACACTCTGCAGAGCCCCGAGCTCTTCTTCTAGGCAGTGAAGATGTTTTAGTTCTGTGGCCTGGAGGGTAATAAGCATAACTCTTAGCTCAGCTCACCATATAAGAGCAGCCAGAAGGCAATCTGCAGCTTATCTAACCAAGAGTAGACAGTACATAGCTTTTACCCAGTCCCTGTTCTCAGTGTAAAGAGAAACTGAAATAGTGGATATCCTACATCTAGTGGAGCAAGAGAGCAAAGCCCTGTGGTTAACACTGGCTGTTAGGTCACTCTAGTGAGTACTTCAATCCAGCTTCATTAGACTTTGTAAAAAGTGTATTTCCTTGTCACAGTGCACATCATAGGTATAGACTACATTTCTTATCAGCAGAGAAATCAAAGAATGTCAAAGTGCAAGATTCCCAGTCTACACTAACGTCATAATCCCAGAATTGAGAACACAGAACGGTGAGGAGCAGGAGTCCTTGGATGCCTGCTGTCACAGACCCAAATCGCACAGACCTTATCATGACCCAGAATGATTACTGTCAAGATATCCAGGAAGACATGTTTAATATTTCTTAAATTTTTATTTCTCTGTAATTACTAAAGATGAATTTTTAAAAAACCTATTTGTCAGGGCTAGAAAGATAGCTCTACAAGTAAAGTAAAGACCTGAATTCAACCTCAGTGACCCACATCGGAGAAGGAGTGACCCAGCTCTCACAGTACACTGTGGTACACATACAAACACAAATACGTAATTTAAAAGCTCTATTTGTCCCAATGAAATAATAAGTCACAGTATTTGGACAGACTATTTGGAGAAGATTCCTGTATATTTCTGAAAGAATATATAGATACATATATGTCACGGATATTTATGCATACAGGCAATGAGAAAGAATACTGTCTAGTACTATAGTGCACTATGATTTCCATAAAAGCCACTTTAAGTCTTCAGGTCCTCTAGAAGCAAGCTGTGACCTGGGTCAAGTCCATTTTACTAAGTCTCAGTACCACAGTCACAAGAATAGGTAGCTCAAGGGTGGCATGGGCACTCATTTTCATTAACCGCACCCTCTGAATTAAATGCTTCTAACATTTTTTAAATCTTACATTTATACAAAATGGAGGTTAAATTTAAAAAAAAACCACAACAGACTTTATCACATTACTCTTGTTTCCAATAGTTGTTTAAAAACTTAGATTTCTAGGAATTTCACCACTCTCTGACATGACCTCATGTCTCTCTAGGGATCCCTAGATGGGGAGGTCTGATCAGACAGTATGTATTTCCGGATTTGTCCACCTGTTTGCTTCAGACTTGTTAGGAGGAGTTCCGCATGCTGGGTGTGGAGCTCTTTCCCTCACAGAACTATCTAGTTGTTATTGTTGGACTTGAAAGTTATGTGACTCTGGTTAAGAAGATTAGCTCTTAGGGGCCATTTCCTTTCCATCTCCAGTAGAACAGCCAGAGAGAGTTCCCGACTTCATAGAGGTGGGTCAACAGCATTGCCCCTTTGGTCCCTCAGATCCCATTTTGCTCTAGGCTTGGATTTATCCTGGGACAAGCTTTTTCTAGCACCAGAGTTATTAGTTCTCTTTTGGCTGTTGGGACTCTAGCAAACTTCTACCCTGATGGAGCTCTAGGAGCCTGGGGAAGCTGTTTCTTATCATAGAAATTTTCAATATTGAGAGATAGTGTTGTATAGAAATATTACAGCTCTCTGGTTCTCCTGGTTAGAAAAAGACTACATAAATCCAAAATTGTTTATATGCCTCAGTCCTTTTCTTCACTAGTCCTCACAGCATGGTTATGTGGTGCTGGACAGACACTGTTCTGAAGCCTGTTGAACTATGAGCATACAATTATCATTATGTTAGTAGGTGAGTGAACATAGACAACTTCCTGAAGCCATGAGAGTTAGGGCCTAGCAGAGCTGGGCCTTTCTTTCAGATCCTCTGCCCTACCGTCTGTGAATTCTGGATACACTTTCCTCAAACATAGAGTCTTAGGAATCTTCCTTAAAACAGTAAAGTATTTATAAAATGAGTACCTCTGAAGTCAGTTTTGACATTTCACAACATAAAATAATAAATCCTATTCAAACATCACTAAGATGAGCATAAAACAGAAATCAGCACAGTCTTTAAATTATTCCAGCATCAAAATGCAATTATCCTGTGCTTTCTTCTCCTTTCCTCTTCCCCAACACACAAATAAATACATAAGAAAAATTTAGACATAATCATTTAAAATCAATGCCATTATCAAACAAGAATTTTTACACACAGATTTCAAAGTAACTTTTTTTCTTCAGATGAGGATCTATTCATCTGATCAGTGTGCAAAAAGCATATAACTTTGAGTTCATTAAAGCACCAGTTGAACACAGAAAGCTGCTTACCTTCTTGGGCATGTAAAATTTAAACGTGAGCATCATGGGGAGTTTCGGATTCCTGTCATTCTGAGAAAGCATAACACATTGTTATTAAAGCACAACCTCTGGCGAGAAAACTAAAGGTAATGCCTACAGATAGGAAAGACAGGCACTTACATTGATCCCTCTCAGAAGCATCTGTAAGTCCAGCAATAACTGCGTGAGGTGCTGCTGTGTTTCCTTTGTAGAGCTTGGAGTGGGTGCGCTGTTGACGAGGAGCACGAGCGTCAGTACAACACAGGATGCAAGCTGCATGTTGTACATGCCTGCAGTACTTGAGGTCACTGCGAGTAGTGATTAGCAAGGGTGATAGCAGCACTTCAGCATGGGAGGCAATTTATACTGTTAATGCTGGAAAAATAATCCGGGGGTGTCAGAATGTTTTACATATTACACATATTTTCAAAGACTACCTGAGTGGCAGAAAGCATCACCTTTGTTTTTCCTCTTCTGATGACTCTCTGGAATTTCTTTAAACCCCCATAAACTGACTGAATGGATGGAGGTGAAATCCCTCTTGGTTGAGTTAGCCCACACTTAGGTGGCAGTTTTCATTCATACAATGAACGCCTTCTGTATGAAACAGATTTTCCTCTTTTCTTTAAGAGGGGGTGGAGATACAAAAGTAACTCGTGAAAATGCTCTTTGTCAAAACCATCCTGAGCCTGTAAGCAGCCTGTTGTGGACAAGAGCAAGAGAAGGTAGATGAAAAGAATAAATCTTTTAGATTTGTTGATTAGACAGGAAGAATATTGGTTTCCTGTTTCAGGATGGTTTTACCTTCTTATCTACACAATAAGCTAATTGCACACAAGGTGATAGATAGGTGGCTTCCTACAGTTAGCCAGAGAAATAGTAAGATCAGGACCCTTAAAACACTTTTGAGTTTGAGGTACTACTTTGTTTTAAATTTAACATGCTTAAAAAACATGTTCAAAAGTCTTAGTGTTTATTATGCTTTTTAAAAAGAGTGTGATGTGTAACAAACTCTCACTAGGGTTAGCACCTAAGGATGTTGATGCTATTTTTATGTTTCTAGTTGCACTTTCATTATTTTAGAATATTTTCGTGTGTGTGCGTGTGCCATGCGTGCAGGCCACAGTTAACTTGGGGAAGTCAGTCAGAGAACTCTTGCTAGCCAGATCTCTCCTGTCACCGTGTGTGACCCAGGAACCTGAACTCAAGTCAGAGAGCTCTTGCTAGCCAGATCTCTCCTGTCACCGTGTGTGACCCAGGAACCTGAACTCAAGTCAGAGAGCTCTTGCTAGCCAGATCTCTCCTGTCACCGTGTGTGACCCAGGAACCTGAACTCCAGTCATCAGGTCTGTGTGCAAATGCCTCTGTCCCCTAAGCCATCTCAACAACTTTGTTTTCTCTTCTTTAATAGTCTTGGATTTCTCCTCAAAAGCACCTGGGGCACTGTGAGAGTAACAGCAAGGGAATATTAACATGTGTTCTCAGTGGGTGGATTGAGAAGGATATATCAGATTCCTCATCCTCAGTGGCTGTGTGATGGAAGAGGAACACAGTTCCAATTAATTGATAAAGATGAGATCCTTCTCAAAGGGGTTGCCTTTAATATCTTCATTTTTAGTGCCTTGTACTGGTCTAGTCTTTATGCAGACATTTATCTAGTATCTAAACCACCCCTGGGTACATAGAGAAAAAATATGTGCCTTACCACATACCTATGACATGATCCCATTTTGTAGGTCAAAAAACTGAGTGTCAAGGCTGATGAGATGGCTCACAGCGGAAAGGTTTTTACTGTGGGAACCTTGCATCCTGATCCCAGAACTCACATAAAGATGGCAAGTGAGAGCAGACTCCACAAAGTTGCCTTCTGACTGCTATGTGCACACTGTGGATACATGTATCCACATACACTTCATGTTTACATATAAAAAACAACAATGGATACAATTCATTTTTAAAAAAGAAAAAAAAAAGAATCAGAGAAGTTATTGTTTGAGGTTACTCAGTCATTACTGCCAGTAAAAGGGTAGGATGAAGATTTGAAACTAGAATGCTCTGACTCCAAAACCCACTCTCTTGTCATCTGTGTTCTTGTTGACCTAATGTTTGGATGTAGACACATGAGATTCTGAGGAAATGGTGCATGTTGAGTGTTGTAAAGAATTTTGAAAATCAAGCAATTACTTTCAACTGAATTTTGACACTGGGGATAGTGGAGGCTGGAAGGTTAATCACTGTAAGGAATAGTGGCTTGTAATCTCTCACAAAGAACAAAGAGAATGGTTCTGGGACAATTCTCCATGCATTGGGCAATATTCTGAAAAACAAAACAAAACTCTGCATGTATCTTGCAGTAAGCGCTACAGCTCCTTAGGTGGCATGAAGACAGGTCAGAGGCAGGTCTCCTGATCTTGATTTGTCACCTAAGAATTCAGAAGTTTCTTCTGTGCCTTTCAGACTAAAGCACGCCATTGTGTGAGCGGGCTACCTGCTGACCCGCCGGCGTCAGTGCTCTTGTCTTCTCAGATCTTCATCCAAGCCCAAGAAACTCAGGTCTCCCCCTTCCAGAATGGAAGAAATCAGGCCCACATATTTTCCTGTGTGGGGGCTTTCCCCCACAACGAGGGCTTTGATGTCCTCATGGGCTTGATATCTATATTTCTCCAGCTGTTTCCATTAGAGAAATTTACATGGCTCCATTTCTAAAAAGCCTGTAGAAAACTGAGTTCCTGGGGCCATAGTTCACCCCTTTCTACCGTTGCATAATAGGCACCTTTACAAAAGCCGGCCTCACAGTTTCTTGAAGTACTTGGGGAGAAAGCTACCAGCAAGTGGGGTGCACTTTCCATTTTTATCAGACTTGACACAGCAGCTGGGCTTTCTGGCTGAGGTGGTGATATAATCAGTAGCAGCCTGACTACCACGTGTGGCATAACCCGCAGAGCTCTGCTGCTCGGCATTGGCTACTTTAGCTGCTCCTAGAGACCTCTGTTAAGGCAGCCTCGGTCCCTAGAGCTGCCGGCCAGGAAGCCAATTCGCCATCGCACACATTGTCCATCCATGTGAACTACTTCTGAGGGCTCTGTCTTCCACGTGAATTTATTTTCCCTGATCTTTCATGTTTCAGTTTGGTCTGTGAGAGCAGGCTACCTGACAACCTGCCAGCTTCAGTGTTCTTGCTCACTGTGTAAGGCCAGTGTTAATTCATCTCATTGGATTCTCTAAAGTCCCTCTGCCTTTCAGTTCAGATCCTGTCCTTTACCTTTAAAAGTAGGACAGAACGTTTGTGAAATCTGCCTTTCCTCCGGGTGGTGCTCGGACTTGGTCTTCCAGGCAATTTTTAATGATGTTTATGACCTAAAAAAAAATGGAAACTTTTTAAAATTTCTTTTGTACTTTCAATTTTTAGAAGTTTTCCAGTTCATTCTCACTGAGTCACATTTTAATGGATAAGAAACCTGATGTTTGAGGAGGTTGATTGGTTCCATGATTCTTTTCCTAGTTGGTGGTAGGGTTGTAGTAAAAACCCGAATCTCCCTGACCCCACACCATTCCATCTATCGTCAGTGAAAATAGTGACGCTGAGGTCCCTTTGAGTCAGGCCAAATTCGACTGTACCTGCTGCTCATTCCAGCCTACAAGAGATAGCCAGGGAATTCAGACAAGGTTCTGTTCACCTACAGCACCTCATCTGAGCGCTTTCGGGGTCTTCCAAACTTAGAATAGCTAGAGTCACTCAGTAGCTACAGATCCTCGTGTAGAGAGCTGACGAAATCCTGAGTGAATGTGTATTGCAGCACTATGTCAATGACCCTAATGCCTCAGACCCACAAGTGTTGTCCAAACTTTCCTGGGCCAAGCTTGATGAACTCGGAAAGTCTTCCTCTGGTCCAGATAACAGGGCTTATAGATGATGGGCCAGTGTGCACAAAAACTAGCGACCATAGCTTCCTTCTCCCAGATGATTGCTCTCTTAGGACACCCACACTGAGACTAGCTAACCTGCCTCCTGATGCTGTCCTGGGTTGTTGCAGTGTAGGTGTCCTCTACCAGAGCAGGTACAACCACCCATCCCGCCTTTTCCATACATGTATCTGTGTGGCTGGGCTTTCTTCATTCCCTTATTGCCCATTCAGATCAAGTCCAGAGTGCTAGAGCCCTTGGTGATCCTTACATTTTCTCCTGTACCTAAAGTACGGTAATGATTGTATTCCCAGTGCATCCAAGTGTCACGGTGCTCTTAGGAGTGTGAAGCTCTAAAGCTGACATGAAGATGTAACAAATGATTGCTTTAACATAGCCAGGAGAACCCTGCTACTACCCCAAGGAATCTCCAGGAAATAGAGACCTGTGCATTAGGTCCCAGGCCGTGCCTGGAGGCTGAATGTGCTCCTCTACTGGCGGTTGTAATCAAGCTTTGCAAAACACAGCAAGTGCATAAAAGCACTTCACATCCAATAGCTCATCCTTTATCTTTAATATCATTTCACTACAAGTGGTCGGGGAAACAGTTTCATACAGTCAGGAACTTTCTATAATGTTAAGAAACACAGATAAATATTAGCATTTCCCTCCTTCAGGGTAAGTGAATTCATCAAAATCTTGTGAAAATAAAGTTATTAGAGGTTGTGATGCTTTCTGTCAAAACTTGCTGCACACTCCTTTGACAGTTCCTTCTTTTTTCTACAATGGTTTGGATAGACTAATGATAGAGTCCACTGAAGTGACACGCTAAAGAATATGTTCTTAGAGGAATCTAGCCCATTTATTTAATATTTCATAAAACCTTTTTTTCTAAATAAAATAATATACATTTATTATAGAGAATTTCAGAAATGCAAAGCCTTCTGAAATTTAAATCAAAAATCTCTTGTAATCTCTTGCCCACTCGAGCTAGCAATTGTTAACTTATTTTGCTTCATAATTTTGAAGATTAGGGGAAATTATTACTATGATATAATTACTACTCTGGGCCTGACTGAGGTAACCCAGACCCAGAAGCATCCTAAGTGGATACCAGACTTAACACAAATAATAACCAGCCTACAGTCCACAACCCCAGAGAAGCTAGAACCCTCTTCCAGAAACAGGGGGAAGCAGATGCAGAGATCCACAACTAACCACTGGGCCATGCCCCAGTCAGAGAGAGGGAGGAGAGATAATATGCACAAAGGGGTCAAGACCATGATGGGGAAACCCACAGAATCAGCTGACCTGAACTAGTGGGAGATCACTGACTCAATAGGACAAACTGGGGAACCTGCATAGGACCTAACTAGGCCTCCTGAATACAGGTGACAATGTTGTGGCTTGGGCCATGTATGGGGCCACTGGCAGTAGTACCAGGATCTGACTCTAATGCATGAGCTGACTGTGAGGAGTCCATTCTCTATGGAGTGATACCTTGTTCAGCCTAGGCACGGAGTGTGGGGTGCTTGGTCCTTTCTCAAGTGATGGGAAGACCTTAACCTTTCTGAGGAGCGGATGGGGGTGGGGTGAGGGAAAGGGGGACCCAGGTTGGATTCCCAGTTCCCACATGGCAGCTCACAGCTGCCTGTAGCGCTCATTCCAGGAATCTGATCCTTCCTCCAGCTTCTAAGAGCACAGCACAGACATGATACACAGATAGATACACATGCAGACAAAACAGCCATGCACATAAACAAAATTTAAAAAATAAGTTGTGAAGTAAGGGTTGGTTATATGAAATTTTAGAAGAAAGAAGCAAAACCTTAAAAGAATAATCTTTTGGTATGGTAGGAGTGAGTTGGAAGGCATGTTAGACATTTTGTTATTCTAAGTTTGAGCATGACTTTCAGGAGACAGCGTTCAGCACAGAGCCTAGGCAAAGAAGCTGTAGCATGGTTTCTTCCTGAGCCTCAGAATTGTTTGAAAGAACCTTGGAAATTCTGAGTCTCAGTCTTGCTTAGTTTCTGTGCTTTGATGTTCTAATTTATCCCCTTATTTCTGTGGTATTATGAACATTAGCAGGAGGAAAGATAATAATTCTTAAGAATTGTATTTTCTTTTCAAGTAAGGAATTACTGTTCTTTGATTTAGTAAACCTTAGCTGGGCAGAGTGGCATCTGCCTGTAATCCCAGCTACTTAGGAGGCTGAGACAAGGTGAGTGTGGGTTCAAAGCCAGCCTGAACAACATAGTACACCTTGTCTCTAAACAAAACCAAGCCCTATGGGGAGATTAGTGGTGGTATCAAAATGCAAAACCTTCTTGAGAAGTGCAATTATAGGTAAGGGGGAGAATATGTTTTCTGTGTTGAATACACAGAAGAGAAAGAATTTTTGTTACTTTATACTGAGAGGAGGCTCTGTAATCCAACATAACATTGTTTGCTCCTAAATTCATCTTTCATGGGTAGCTATATTGACTGTAGTAGCTAAATTTTCAATTACTAGAAGCATTTTGGGGGCTGAACATCACTGCAAGTTCTGTTGACATAAGTATATACTACCTCTAGTAATATAATAAACTTTTAGAATCTTGTGTATCAAGAGTTTTTAATTAAATGTTTTCTATCCTAGAGTAATTTGTGGGAGAATGGAACATCAAGAACCTATTTCAAAAGTTGATTTTTAGTTATATGTGTGTGTTGGGGGATACATGCGTGTGAGTGCTGGTATCCATGAATGTGGGGGTCTTCAATGTCAGATCCCTCTGGAACTGAAGTTACAGGTGGTCATGAGCCACCTGATATCAGTACTGGGGAGTCACCCAGGTCCTCTGTGAAAGTGGTACTCACTCTTAGCTGCTGAGCCGTCTCTCCAGCCCCAGCAACCTATTTCGTGGAGTAGGCATTTAGGGAAGATTTAGATTGACATAAAATGATGCTGCTTCTTAAGGAATATAAATTGTCAGACCCCACCAGGAGGAGACACACAGGCTCCTCTAGAGCCCCCAGAGCCTGGAGAAAGAAAGAACAGGCTCCACACCCATCCAGACTCACTCGCATCAAACTTCACGTCCATTGCTCCTGGGCAACTAGAAATCCCTAGATTCCCCACTTTCATTAAACCCAATGAACTTCTCATTTCTGTTGTGGAGAGTGTCCATTTCCCCTAGTAGCATTCAATTTCCTTACTAGTTAGAAACAGAATCCTGGTGTTTAACTGGATGGATCTGATGCTCCTCATTAAATATCATGATCTCCAATGATCTTTGCAATGAGTTATGGAGTGCTAATGATTCTAATCGAGCATGAGGACAGGGTTCCTACCACTCTCCAGGGACAACACAGACAACTGCATGGAGCTGCTAATAAACTCTGGTTCTGGCTCCTATATTCTCTCATGTGAGTGGCGAGCGAACGTCTATTTAAGCCACTTTTATTTTGGGTTCCTCGTTGAACTGGCCTTTATTTCACTGTAGCCACACACCTTAGACGGTTTAATTATTTAAAAAAAAGTCTATTTAGACTCATCGTTTTAGAAGTTACAATCCATTTTGGGGCCCCTAGGGAGGATGACACATCTTGATGCGAGCATGTAGTGGAGCAACCATTTGCTTTAGGAGCCTGGAAATGGAAGGAAAAGGAAATGGAGGCCGTGCAATCATCTTTGGAAACACGACTCCTGTAGTAATAAAGGCGGCGGCGGGGGCTGCGTCCCCAGCAACCCAGCCGCCCACACGGCTAGCTTATGCCCGAAATAACAACACACAAACTGTATTCATTTAAACACTGCTTGGCCCATTCTCTTCTAGGCTAATTCTCACATATTAATTTAGCCCATTTCTAATCATCTGTGTATGGCACCCCAAGGTGCGCTTACCAGGAAGATTCTAGCCTATGTCCATCCTGGGTTGGAGCTTCATCCCGGGAGCGGGGGCATTGTGTCTCTCTTGTGTCTCTCTCAGGCGTCTGCTCCCGAGAGGAGAGCTGTCGAGACTGAGCTCACTTCCTCTTCCTCCCAGCGTTCTGTTCTGTTTACTCCTCCCACCTATCCTCTAACCAATAAAATGGGCCAAGGCAGTTCCTTTATTAGCCAATGACCTTCCTTCATCACGACTCCTAGTGACTCAAGGACCTCCCACAAGATTTCAGCTCTCAAGATTCCATTTTTTCTCAACACTGCTACCCTGGACAAGCCTTCTGGTCATCTCTCTTGGGAAAACAAGCTGGCCGATCGCAGCTCTGTACGCGATGGTATTTTGCCAAGCCCCAAGCAGTGTCTTATTAACTCTTAATGATCAAAGTGCTAGTAGGCCCAAGAAAAAAATGCCCAGGCCAAACCTGCTGAAGTTACTATTCAATTTAGGGCACAATATAATGTTTACATTATATATAGAAAGAATTTACTTGTATGTCTAATCCTGGCATTCTTTGCTCCTTGGTCATATAACGTCATAATGACTAATAACTTTTCTAAGAAAGGGAGGTCCAGGTTCCTCATTCTTTTATCATTCTTCACACTTTTTTTTTGTCCCTCAATATAACCCCTGTGCCGGGCAGAGGTATCTCCAGTTTCATGTACGGAATATGCCACAATTGCCTGAGGAGATAATAGGAAGAGACTCGTACTTTGTTCTGTTTACTTGTTCTTGAGTAAGTACAGGGGCAGATGTTTCAAGAATATCTCAGAGCCTCATAAAGAGATCTCTGCCTTCTTTATTTGTGACACAACTTCCAGGGCATAAGGAAGACTTTCAAGTAGATAAGGATATCTCCCTAAAATATGTTCAGGATTTTCCCCAGGAAGCTTAGAAGCAGAATTCCTGGGAGAAGGCATAAATGATTCATAAGAAAGTTCCCATCAATCCAATATCCCCAACTGTACAAATATTGAAAGCTCCCCAAACATGCAACACATGGAGATCAAAACCAAAAGTGGCATGGTGGCCGTCACGCGGCTCAGCACATTTGTGCTGGCTTTATGATGTCTGCCATTCACATCAGATGCAGCTGTGGCTCCTCCCCTTCTTTATTCGTTAACTTGAGGGTCTGTAGACCTTACGTGGAACGTAGGGCCTTTCTCAGTCCTTGGAAGAAGACTGGAAGGACAAGAATCCAAATAAGCACAACTCCCAGGATCTCTCCCAAATTGATGACAATAGACCAGAAGCCCTGTCCCGACACAAAAGAAGTGAAGAAGGTAGGAATCTACTTAGAATCTATTTGCAACCTCAGATGCTGAGGTGGACTCCAGTTGAGCTGAACCAATGGCTGTAATTTCCTGATGTGACGATTGAATGTTTATAGCTCAGAATTGTTCCATAGGCCATGGCAGTGGGGCCTAACCTGTGTCCGGGTCATCTTAGAAGCCTTGTGTGGAAGTGAGGTGACACAAATCCACTTAAATTGTGAATGACAGGAAACAATTGATCTAATTTTAATGTTTTGAATTTGATTACCCATATATAAGATGGCTTCTTCCAAAGCATTTACCCTATCCTCTAGATTTTTATCAGTCTTTCTTGAGTGTTAAGTGCCAGGAACATACTTTTTGAGAGTCGATTAGCATGCTCTGCAGTATGAACCTGTTGTACTAAGGCAAGTGGAGATGCACCAATAGCTCCCATAATACTAATGAGTGTAGAATTCCTAAAATTAAAGCAGCAATAAATGGTTCAATAAATAAAGGCCATATGATATATACACAAATATATGGTTTATTTCAATATGTACAACTTGCTTATATGTATACATTATGCCATTGTCATCAAAAGAAAGCTAACATATCAATCTTTTCATGTAACTGTTTTCTTGATGCGTGTGGTATGAATACTAATACTCTCATTGCAAATTTCAAGAGTACAGTGGGGCATCCCTAACAAAAGTCACTTCACTGTCCTTACAGCTCCACGACTAATTCATCTTGCACAACTAAGTCCTTAGACCTGTGAAAAGCAGCCTTCTACTCCACCTGCCTCTCTAGTCCCTGGCAAGGACCATTCTCCAAGTGCGGCTGTTTTAAATTCCACATTCAAGTGAGGTCTTGTGGGGTTTACCTTTCAGCATTTTCTTTATCTCACTCGGCAGTGTGAACTCCACGATCATGCATCTAGCTCTAAGGGACAGTATTTGCTTCTTTTTAAGAACTGGACTAGACTAGCTAATATCCCCCCCACACACACACACATATTCTTTACCATTGGTGGACACTCGGGTTATTTCCTTCCTCAGCTGCTGTGAACAGTGTAACGTACTTGACCCCTTGATGGTCTTTCTTTTGGATACTATCTGCTGAAGACAGTTATCATTTGATAGTCCTAGATTTAATCTTTAGAGGACAGTCTACAGTTTTCCCTCGTAGTTCTACTGAAGGCGTACATAGCTTTCAACACATCCCATGCGACCATCAGTTAATCTTCTTGTTCTTTTATGATTGCCATTCTGTCAGGTGTGGGAGGATACCTCACTGAGATTTGATCTGTATTTCTTTGATACTGTATCTTTTCATGTGCCTGGTGTCTACTTCTGTGCCTTCATGCCTGGTTCTCATCTTTTTTTAAAAATAGTAACTTTCTCTTATATTTCCTGTATATTACTGCTTTTGTTTCTTGAATTGTTCCTAACCCTTGTGTTTTGTTGTTGTTGTTTGTGCCAGTGGCTGTTCAAGAGTGTGTTGGTCCATTTCCATTCATCTGAGAATTTTCCCATTCCCCTTCTTTTATCTCTCCAACTTTTCTCTGTACGATCAGAAAAGATATTTGAAATGGTTCGAGTATGAATCACTTGTTAGTATTTGTTTTGTGACCCAGCATTTGATTGCCGCAGCAAAGGTTCTATGTACACTTTAGGAAGTCAATTTTGGGTTGCTGTCTACGAATAAAAAAGGTTCATTTACTCACGAGTCCAGGAGCTGCAAGGTCCAAAGTATACGGTGCCAGGGTCCTTTTGTGGCCCAGGCAGCTACATAAGTGCATGGCAGGGACGTGGAAAGGGAAGTAGCTCTGGACATCCGATGAACATGCGTAAGCAGCCAGGCAAGGTGGGTCAGCTTGACGTTTCATAGGAGCTAATCCACTCCCACCAAGCCTGACTCACTCTTGCAACACAGCGCTATCTCACTCACGAGTGAGTTCCCCCAACCCAGCTCCCACCAGTACACACACGCCAAGGAGAAGATTGCGTGCTTGGCTTTTGTTTTCTTCTTTATCCCTCTTTTTGCCACTCTGCTTGTACAATTCTGACTTCACTGGACCTTTCTGCTGCTGGATGAGGCTGTGGTCAAAGTTCTATGTTCATTTTTCATTTAGATAATAGATTACTAATTTTTAGCCCCAGAACTTCTGCCTGGCTCTTTTTGTGGCTTCTATCTGTGTTGAAGCTATGTTTTGTTCTATTGCCATCCTGACTTGGTTAGTTGTTTGTCTGACCTTGTGTCTCCCTGAGGTTCTTTCAGACCTGAACTCATCAGGCAGTTCCCAGGTCTCCCTTTCTCTAGGCTCGGGAATTGCAGTTTCATTTTGTTCCTTTAAGGTGCCTTGCTTCCCTGATTCCTTCTGATTATTGATTGGAACCTTGCCTCGATGCCTGCGTATCTAAAGATGCAGTGATTTTTTTTTTTTGAGACTAGATTCCCCAGGACAGTCCCTGACCAGTCAGCAAACCAGCTGTCCTTGGCAACCAAGCTTCATTCAGGTGACAGTTAGCCCATCTCCACCGTCCACAGGTGGGCTGGCAGCAGGGTCTTCAGGTTGGTAGACTCAGTAGTAGGGTCTGTGAGTTTGTTACGGCCTCATTCCTCAGGAGAGGGAGTCTGCGGATACATTCTGCAAAGTACAAGCTCTGGGGTCTGCAAAGGCACAGTTTATTTTTTGTATTTATTTTTTTTAATTTATTTATTTATTAAGGATTTCTGCCTCCTCCCCGCCACCGCCTCCCATTTCCCTCCCCCCTCCCTCATCAGCTCGAAGAGCAATCTGGGTTCCCTGACCTGTGGGAAGTCCAAGGACCGCCCACCTCCATCCAGGTTTAGTAAGGTGAGCATCCAAACTGCCTAGGCTCCCCCAAAGCCAGTACGTGCAGTAGGATCAAAAACCTATATAATCGGAAATAAAATACTGGTTTGCACTTAGCCTCCTTTAATGTCTTAAGTTTCGCAAGTAGGGTTTTGTCCCTTGTTGGCTACTGTTGATGAGCACCTACTACAATTCTTGTCGAAATATAAATTGAGATTAGCTTTTTTTTTGTCAACACACATTTTTGCCAAGAGTTGGTGATTACCCAAGTGACTGGGAACTTTTCCTGAAAGATTCTCCAAAGAAGAATATCTAATAAGCAGCGTCATAAGGTCATACCCCAACTCACTACTGATAGACTTAAGTTAGAAAAAAAATGAGCTTTAAGAATATTTTAAGATAATCCATTTTATAATAAAGAAATACAAGAGAAATAATTACATTACCTAAGGACTAATATTCTTAATAATGTCATGTTAAATTAGCTTGAGATTTATTTTTATGTTTTAAGTAAAAATAGGGTTATATCTCTTCCCCTCTTCCTCCAACCTCTCTCAACTACCCTTCCTCGACCCCTCATGACCCCTCACCCAGGTTGACAGCTTCGTTTTCTTTACTAATGTTACATATGTGTGTATGTGTGTGTGCACATGTGCAAATCTACAAGTACAACCTGCTGAGTCAATTTGTGTTGTTTGTGTGTACGTGGTTTCAGGGCTGTACTGTATATTCACTTAGAAGGATCATCCCTGGAAAGTCTAATCCTCCTTAGGTGCCGATTGTTCTCTGTCTAGGGGTAGGACCCTGCAGAGTTTGGCCCCTTCCATGTTATCGTGTCTGTTGGTGTCACCATTGTTCCGGTCTTGTTTATGCATCCATTTCTAGGAGAGACTGTTTCAGAGCAGACCCTGGTCCTCTGGCTCTTACAGTCTTCCTGCCCCCTCTTCTATGATGTTTCCTGAGCCTTAGAGGCTGGAGCTGTGGTGTAGATTCATTCGCTGTGATCGGGCTCCCCACAATCTGTTGATCTCTGCATTGCACCCATTGTGATGTGATCCCCAGTGCCCACGGAACAGCCAACAAGCATGGTGGTACCCTGTCATTGTAGTGCAGCCAGATGGAGGTGGGCAGATCCCTAGGGCTCACTGCCCATCAGTCTAGTCTCCTTGACACATCCCAAGCCAGGGCGAGACATTATCTCAAAAATGAAATTACCCAAAATTGTCCTCAGGACTCACTCAATACACACGTGACTGCATAGACATGCATTGAAAACACACGGACACACACACACACACAATCTTGTCTGTTCTCTGTTGAGAATTGATCCTTAAACCACCATGTCTAAGCTTCACAGCTTTCATGGCTCAGGTCTCAGCACAGTCATCGTTTGTTTAATGTGCCAGTAACTCGTGTCTGCCTTCCAGTCATGCTCTACCTCAGCAAGTCTGTTTCCACACAGAAGACAGAGCCATCCTCCTAGAACCCCAGTCAAAGTACGATTCTGCAAAGAATCCTTGAGTGGCTTCCAAAAATAAAAGCCAAAGTCTTTAATTGGCCATCAAAGATGTTCTCGTGGGTCCCCAGTAACATCTCTCCCTTGGCTTGTTCTGTTTAAACAAAAATGAAGGCTTTCAATTTAACAGATGGCTAATTCGCTGATGGGTCCCCAATAACATCCCTCCCTTGGCTAATCCCTCACCTCCTGTAATGTCTTCCTCCCGGTGAGAACTTTTATGATGTTAGTAGCATTGATTTTTCCCGGCAAATAACATTTTGTCTTCTTTGCTTTTTCTCTCCTGTATGGCTCATTACCACCTTCCAACACAACCTAATTTTCTTGTTTCTCCGTACTTCTCTGTGTTCTTTTACTGTAATCCCAACTCAGTGAAGGCAGTGGCTTTCTTTGTTTCCAACTCTAGGACTTGTAACAGTTTCTGGTACATGGTGGCCACTCCACAGATTCTTTCCGGGTGTCCTTCTAAAGCAGTGAGCTTTTCCTGAGTGCCATGGAGAACTTCTGCGCACTTGATAGAGATTCCTACGGAAGCAACACAGAGAAGGTCACCACTGGGGGAGCCCCTACAGAGTGCTGAGAAACACTCTGCTTGGTTAAGCTTGCTGGCCACCTGTCGCTTCAGCATGGAAGTAGCAGTTTGTTGGGTTGTATGGTCTTTGGGCCTGGTTAATTTAACTGTGACTTTTTTGTAAGACTTTTTAAAAAACAAAGTTTAAAATAAATTTAAATTTTTTTTTTTTGAAATGTAAGGTCAACCTATATAGCTCCTGGTGGGTATCGACGCTCTCTGAGGAGAACTAGTGCGGAACAATGGTCTCCTGATTTGGGGACTAACCGCAGAAGAACATATCCGCCAAGCAGGTTGGAGACAAATCACACTCTTAGAAAAGCAAAAATTCCCTTTGTACTTTTTAGCTATTTCTGTCTGGAGTGAAGTAGAAATTCCATGTTTCCCTTTTCCTTTTGATGGCCATCTTTAACCTGGAATGGTGGTTTTTGCTTCCCTGGAAGTCTTCCACCTTGAAGTCCCTTCCCTTTTCTCAACTAAAGGACATGCGTCTATAGCTTTCTCTATATGATTATGCTAAGCATTTTCAGGAAAAACTGTGGTGTATATTGATACTGGGACAGATATGGTTTATATTTCAGTATTGCTGTTAAATAACTTCATACTTTATATTAATTTAACAATTACTAATTTTCTGGCAAAAAAAAATACCCACTCTGAGTGTTGCCTTACATTAAATCACATTCTAGTGGGAGGGAGAGAGAGCTAAGTTGACAAAGAGTCTGCTGCAGAAGAGAGAACAAGTTCAAATCCTTGGCGCTCACACAAAAGGCTGGCAGGGCGGCACCCTACTGCAATCCCAGCTGGGCCAGGCACAGTTCTAGAGTTCAGTGGCCAGTCACTCTGGCTAACCCCCAGTTCTAAATGAATGGCAGATCCTGTCTCAAAACTTAAGGTGGTCAGAGACTGAGGAAGACACCCTATGTCAGAGTCTGGCCTCCACCGCTTGTACACACGGGCATCTGCACACACATGTGAACACACACACACACACACACGGCTAACCAATCTACAGTCAGGGGAAATTGTGTAAAGAGTCACATATGTGAGTGGTGCAAAGCGGCCTTTGACACTCACTTTGGCCTGTGAGCGCCTGTGGTCAGCCTGCTCACAAGAGGGAGTCTTCCCCAGATACCACCCTTCGCTGTTTATTCTAGTGGATTTTTATCTTGGTTGACCAAACAAATTGGGTTCAAAATTTCTGTCTAAGTCAGCAGTTCTCAACATGTGGGGTCCAACGACCCTTTTATGGGAGTCAACTGAGACCATCAGAAAACACGGATATTTACACTCTGATTTATGAAGTAACAATAAAATGATTTTATGGTTGGGTGTCACCACAACATGAGGAACTGTATTAAAGGGTCACAGCACAAGCAAGGTTGAGAACCACTGCTTTAAATCATAAGTCAGTAACTAGAAGCAGAAGAGGTAAAACAATACATTTATCAAATCAGTTACATGGAAAATGGTTAATAGACCACCATTTTAAAATTCACTTTCTATTCAGTCTGATTTATTTTTTCATCCTGATTTTTTCTCTACATTTTTCAGGTAGACAATAAGAGCCTTTGAGGATATGAAGAAATTGGCACAAAGAGCTTGTGAAAACCTGAATCTCTTTTCTTGGTGTTTTTCCTCAGAGAGATTCACTCTCTGAGAAACAACCACCTTCTTCCCAACTTTAAGTCAGGCTGAGATCAAGAAAAAAAAATAGATGATATCACAAATTAGATGACATCACAGACCCACAGCACAATGGAAGGATTTAGGAATTCCACAGGGAGACATTATTTTTAAGTTCTGTCCACAGGATTATGTAAGTCAGTCTTCAGATAACTTGTTGGATCAGGTTTGTGTAGCTCTCTGGTCCTCAAGTATGCTGGAGACAGGAACTGAGAGAGAAAGCAAGTCTATCCGAAGCTAGCACTGTCCTCCTCAAACCTCATCTCAGAGGACCTCGGGGTCCAAAGAGCTTCAGTGGGAGAGGGAAAAGATGAGTTCTGGAAAGACATGGGGTCTAGAAACACCCTATACTGGTGATGTCTCCCTCCATCAACGGTGAGTCTCCTTCTCTGGCCAGAAGCTCACAGTTGACCCTCCTGGACTCCAGACAGCGGAAAGAACTTCTCTTCCACACAAGGCCAGGGATCTCAGGAGTCAGGGAAGACAGGTGGGCAGGAGAAGGCTCCAGATGAACCCCTGCCGGCATGACCGGAGGCATTGTTTCATGGGACGACGACAAGCATTTTGCTTTTTAATTAAAAATGTCATTTTCATTTGATGGTTAGATACCTTACAAAGCCCATTTGATTGTGTCAGGACCTAATTTCTAAGATACAGGGGCTTTCAGGAAATGCTGGCTGACGACGCAGGTGAGACCGCTGGGGACAGGTGATAGACGTGGCTGTGCCATCTGCTGTCATCTGCTGTCTTGAGGTACAACGCTGTGGCATACTGCTTCTGTAGAGATGAAAGCAAACTGACCAGAATCAGCGAGCAGAAACCAGTCTCTGTCTTCCTCCTTTCCTAACTTTGTAGACATCCTGCTGCCAGAAATGGCAGCTATTAATCTTTAGAGACAATTTTAGGCCTCCCCCCCCCATAGCTAGACACGTACACAGAAACTTGCAAGAAAAACAATGATTACTGTCCATTCTGCCCAATATTTTCACCTTGCCACACTTGGCGATCCCTAGAAGTTCTGTTTCCCTATAAAGTTAGCATTCTGTCAGGTTCTGTCCCCCGTCCTTCTGACCCGGCGCAGAGCCAGGGAGTGCGTGCGTCCCTGAGCACTGCACTTGGTAATTGGCTTGTTTCTTTTCTTTTTTTTTTCTGCTAGTTTAATATACAGATTCTAGCCATCTGATGCAATAGAATGGGTAGACAAACAAGAGCTTTGTTCCTCCCCTGGAAAGACAAGAAGCATATTTTTCTTTCTTATGAGATTGTGTCTTTTGCTTCAAGAGAAATCAAGATGGGTGAGGCAGTGAAGATGTCCGCCACCGCCCCCAGTGACGTCCAGAGATGGCTGCATGTCAGTCTCCTGCCTCTCCTGTTCCTTTTGTCTTTATTTTTCAAAAAGGAGTCCTGACAACACTGGCTTCTCAGCCATGTGGATTACAGGCAACCCACAGGATTGGAAGAGAGAAGCTCCCTGCCTTCACTGCTTTCAGCTGGGCCAGCCTGGCCCCAGTGCTCTGCCTGTCAAGGGACTTACTCTGTTCGCAGGAAGCTGCAAAGCAGCTCCCACGCCTGTTTCAAATCATTTTCCCCGCATCCCAGCACCAGTAGGTACTTGCTTACCCACTAGGGTCCGTGTTTCTACCAACTACTTCCCCGCTGAGTTTCAAGCTCTCAGCCATGGACGCTCACTGCTATCCCACTCAAGAAACTGCATTCTCACATTCAGCTCTGAGACTTAACATTACTTCAGTTTCCTGTCCAAATTTAGCGTCAATTTCGATGCTCCTCGGCGGTCACAGAAGCCTTGCTTTGAATTGTTTACGCCTAGGATTTTCCATTAGATACTCTCAGTGCAGAGTTAGCTGTGGGTAACTGAAACAACAGAAAGTGAAACCTCCATACCTAACTACCACACCCAGTTAGCTGCACTCCCCAAACCAGTTATGGGGGTGTTAAAGACTGAAAGTAATAAAACCTCAATATGGTGGCTTAAACAAACCTTATCCGTGTCACATAAGGAATCTGACCATGTGGATTTGCTGTGTTGGCCCCATGGCTCCACACCATGACTGGCATCTGTGATTCTCGGCCTTTTGTACATTCACACATAAACTATGTGCAAATCGTGTGACCTCGTGATCACAAAATGAATGCTGCCACCCAAGATGTCAAGCTTAGATTCTAGGTACAAACCAGGAGGACTAGCGATTCTATTTACATATTGTGAGCCAGAGAGTAATGTCCCGTGACTATCTCTTGTTGGCAGGCAGCTACGAGACAAGGTCTAGGTAAACCAAACGTGGTATCTGCTCTAGAAATCACACTGGTGAAGTCCGTGAATATTTAGTTTAGTGTAAAGTAATTTCAGGATCTGGAAATGAACTTGGGAGTGGCAGTAAACACGAGTATGTAAACACAGCCTGGTTGGAATTCACTGTGTTGCCTGCTGGTGGTATTCCCCCAGGACCATAGGCCATGGGCTTGGGTCTCTGCTGCCCTGGGGTTTGCTTTCAAACTTCCTGGGTTCCTGTCCAGAAAAAGTCCAATTGGTTTGAAGTAAGTTGCAATAGAGGTGCAGGAAGCCGTGGTTAGTTTGGTTTCCTGTTACCCCACAAACAGCCTACAGGTCTGCTACCATGGCTTCTTCACACTGTCCAGTGTGGGGATGAGTGTTTCCCTCCTCGCTCCCATGACTCAGTGGCTCTGCCGTGTTAGCTTTTACCAAAGCTCAGGCAGTGGCCTGCGGAAAGGGCTTTGCCTTCCTGTAAAGAGCTGTCCCCTTCTTGCTCTGGCTCCTTTTTCTGCCTCCCTCCCTCTGGATCCCCCCTCCCCACCTCTACATCTCTGTTCTCACTGGCAGAGATGCTGAAGCAATTGCAGCTCAGGGAGGAAGGCTCGGTTCTCGCTGCACCTAGGGCACGATCACAGGATAGGGCAAGACAAAAGACCGGCTTGCCATGCTGCCATTCCTAGGCTAGTCTCATCTAAGCAGAGTAAGGATGAAGACTCTTACAATGTCAAAGTTGCCCAGGATCTCTGGAATCCCAGAGGCAGCCAAGAGGAAGGAGTTCTCTTTTTAGCCTTTTTTTTTTTCATCCTCTTTTGCCCTGTTGGAACAGAACACCAGCCCGCACAGGAACAGACTTTCCAAGCTGGCTTCTAACATGCTGCCATGAAACCCATTTCAACCTCCAGAGGATCCGAGAACAGAAATGGGAATTTACTGGATATCTCTAAATCTAGAGAACTAGCTAGTTGTGTTCCAGAATGGATCTTGAGAGGGAAAATGACCTGTGTTCTCGGGTTTTTGCTTTGTTTTGCTTTGTTTTAAATGAAATGTGATTTGTAAGTAGAAATCAACAACCCAGGCCTCAGGAAATCCACATGTACCCTCGGGAGCTCACCACTTAGTGGAGCAAGGATCAGACTGCAAAAAGCACCAGGTCTGGGGGAGATGTGGGGAACAGAATCCAGACATCCTAGAAGCTGGAAAACATTTCAGGTTTTGGCCAGGGTACTGAGTACAAAACAGACATGGATTTCTTGGAAGAACTGATTTCTTTCAAAGTAGAAGGAGGAGGAGGAAGAGGAAGAAGAAGAGAAGGAGGAGAAGGGGGAGGGAGGAAGAGGGGAGAGGAAGAAGAGGAGGAGGAAAAGGAAGGAGGAGGAGGAGAGGAGGAGGAAGAGGAAGAAGAAAAAGAGAAAGGAGGAGGAGGAACTAAATCTATTCTTTCTTAGGATCTCATTCAATGTATTTTGGTCATATTCAGCCCCACAGATCAACCCATCAACTAACTGTCCATAGCTCCTCAGTTAGGGGTGGGACCTGTGACTGTCTTTCCACTCCGTGCTAGAAATGTTGACTGGCTTGATCTTGTGACATCCCAGAAGGACTGAATTCATACAAGGCATTTTTCTCCAGCCCCATGTTTTCCATGCTCTTCAATAGCTGTAGGCCCAGACTCCTCGGTACTGTCTGTTATTGGGAAGAGGTGGTATGTCCTTGCTTCTAAGACAGTTCTGATGCCCCTGAATAGGTGATCTTGCTGCCCAGGAGTGAACCTTAGGGCACCACAGCGGGCAGAGAGGGGAACTTTGGAGCCATTTGGCTGATCCCCATCTCTAGTAAGAGCCTGGCCAAGATCACAGTTGTATCAAGGAAGAGAGCAGAGCTTTTTCGTTAGAGAGAACTTCACATTCATTGTAAAACGAGGGATAGTGCCAAGAAGATGACGTCACCTGTAGTAGCTCCTGACTGGCTCCTTCCAGTTAGCACCCACCTCCTACATGTGTGTTCACAGCCTTCGCACAACTGGGAAGATAACAATCTAGCATTTTAGTCCAACATAATAACCTTTTCATATCATACTGTGAGAACATGATTTTACCTCTGCCTTTTCCCACCATCATTATCAAAAGGAGTCATTTTTCTTCAGTATTTTGCTGCTGCCTGAACCTCCTTATCTGTGTTCAATGCTACCCTACAGTTGTCTCATGCTATCTGAGGCTACATCAGTGAAGCCCTGGGCTTCACCCTGCTTTAATTGCTGCCTGTATCTACAAGGCCTGAGGTTAGTGATGAGCACTGACAAGCTCCAACATGGCCCTGACATTCCATCCAGCTGGAGTCTTCGGTTGTCTGGAGGAGGCTCCACTGGTCTATTGACTTCTCCTCTGGTCTCTGCTGTGATGCTTAGTTGGCCGGGGAGGAGGGTGAAACCCCGTGGTTCCCCTCTCTATGTTAACTTCTTATCTCCTCGAATCACAGTGAACAGGGTTGACCATGGCTTTAGGACTGTGTCCCCTTCTTGTTGATTCCATAGCTGAGAGTAGTGCTGGCACCTCAAGGGCCACCTCTTTCAGGTGTGCCAATGAAAAGGAATGATTCCGTCTTCAAAGAGGAAAGCAGACGGCATCAGCATGTGCTCAGTCACCCTCTTTGTCCCAGTGCAATAGAACGAAAATAGTCATGGGCTCAAATAAATGTCCCTTCCTCGAAGCCGTTCATTTCAGACACTTTATCATGAAGATGGGAAATTGACCAGCACAGCCAGTAGCCGCGGTTGCTTTTCTCTTTACTTCTTTTCAGGACAGGTTTCTCTGTCCTGGAACTAGCTCTTGTAGACCAGGCTGGCCTCAAACTCATTGAGATCTGCCTACAAGGCGTGCGCCTCCACCGCCTGGCGGTTTTTTTTTTTTAATCCCCCACATATGCATGGGAGCCCACTTACACCCACACAGGCACCTACACAAAGAAATGGCAATCTTACAGAAAAGCATATGAGGAGCCGAGGGCTTTCAGGCATAGTGTCTCATGAAGACTAACAAAGACAGTTATCCATCAGAGCCCCATTCCTGCCCCTCTCTGAATGCTAGCACTGCTCCATTCAAATTCGCCAAGAGAGTCGGGTCATCTTTGCCCTGTTGAAGACAAAGGGAGCTCAGAACAGAACTCTTTTTTTTTTTTTAATTTTTTTTTTATTGAGAAAAGGAGAAAAAAAAAGAAAAAAAAAACAAGTTTTCACCTCCTCCCAGCCTCCCATTTCCCTCCCCCTCCTCCCCCCTACGCCCCCTCCTCCCACCCTTCTCCCTCTCCCCCCACTCCTTTCCCCCTCCTTCTCCAGTCCAAAGAGCAGTCAGGGTTTTCTGCCCTGTGGTAAGACCTAGGACCTCCCACCTCCGTCCATATCTAGGAAGGTGAACATCCAAACTGGCTGGGCTCCCACAAAGCCATCACATTACGTAGGATCAAACCCCCGTGCCATTGTCCTTTGCGTCTCATCAGCCCTCATAGTTCGCCATGTTCAGAGAGTCCAGTTTTATCCCATGCTTTTTCAGTCACAGTCCAGCTGGTCTTGGTGAGCTCTCAATAGATCAGCTCCACTGTCTCAGTGGGTGGGTGCATCCCTCGTGGTCCCGACTTCTTTGCTCATGTTCTCCCTCCTTCTGCTCCTCATTGGGACTTTGGGAGCTCAGTCCAGTGCTCCAGTGTGGGTCTCTGTCTCTATCTCCATCCATCACCAGATGAAGGTTCTATGATGATATGCAAGATATTCGTCAGTATTGCTCAAGGATAGGGTCATTTCAGGTTCCCTATTCTCAACTGCCCAAGGAACTAACTGGGTACCTCAGAACAGAACTCTTGAGCAGGGCCAATCTACCTATGGCAGTCTTTGAGTTTGGTGGCTCTCCTGTTGTGATTAACCTTACCAAAGGTGGTAGATATGGGCTAGTGGACATGGTAGGCCAGATCTCTGAGGCAGTCCCCAAACTTTGACGTTTTCCCAAAGGACTCAACATTACCAGCAGGCCCCAGCCTTGTCTGGCTTCCCCCTACAAGACACTTCCTGTCGGCAACCATACGCAGTCTTGAAGGATGGGGTTTACTGAGGAGGAAGGCGGGACAGGCAGAGGTCACAGTCTGAATAGCAGACAGATGCACAAAACCACAGTGGCTCAGAGTCAGAGTTCCAGGTCGGGGCTTGCAGCATCCTACCCTGTTAGGACTATATCAGAAGAGCCTTACAGACAGTGAAGGAAGAGGGAACAGAAGTGGAGATCAACAGAAAACTGACTTTAAACGTAATAATAACTACCATTGTTATAGTGAGTTTAAAGAGGCCAGGGCCCTCTCATGGGCAGTCAATGGGTAGCAAGTGCCCCAGTAACTGAGGGTTAAGAACACAGAGCAAAGGTCAGCACGGGCCTGGTATGTACACCTATAAATCCACCACTCAGAGCCCGACGCAGGAGGATTGGTAGTTCAAGGCCAGCCTGCACAAAACTCTAAGTCAAAAATCAAACAAAACAAGGGTTGGGGGAACAGATTTAGAGGAGATAGGGTACGGACATTATAGGTACATCAAGGACACACATTTGGGTATACATACATTATAGTTCTAGTGTCATTTTTTCAAAGGAAGATTTTTATTCTTATCTATTGAAGTAGAATTGACAAATAAAAATTGTATTTATGCTGCGTAGCATCTTGCTGGATGCAAGCATACATGGTGGAATGGCCACCACCATGAAGCTGTCTGTTATAGAAGGGCATCACAGAGGCTCTTACTAACACAGCTAAGAGAGAGGAAGTGTTTGGCAGTCATCTTTGGGGGATGGCTGCTGTTTACTGAGTGACCACAGACACCTTCCTAATGAATGCAGACTGTTTCTCGGTAACCATGCAGCTGGTTGTTGGATCAGACAGGTTCGGAGCTGAAGATTCTAGAAAGTGCCTGTGTAACACCCAGAGCGGGGGGAGGGGTTACCAGACCCAATAACCAGAAGCACGGACATACCTGAACCTCTGGTTGGGCACCCTGCCAACCTGAGCCTCAGCCCCGGTTAGTAAACAGTTTTATTTTGTATGTCTACGTTGACATACAGACGTTCCCAAAAGCTGTTTTCTTGCTCTGGAACAGGTGGGTAGAGAGAGCAGCAGTTAGAACCCTGAGTGCACTGTGACTCTGGCACCCAAGGTGGAAACAAGAGGACGGTCATTCTAGGCAGCCTGGGCTACATAGTGAAACCCTTTGCTCAAACACAGAACAGCATCAACAACAAAAGGCAGAAAACAATGAGCAGGGTCCTTGAGCCAGCTGCTGCAAGATTCCGAAAGTTCTGGGTGGGGTTTCCTAGGACACCACTCTCCCTGGGTAAAGGCGAAGCAACGCTGTTGAAGCAGGCTTTCTCCTGCGTGTGCGTCCCATGCAGGGGGATGCTGCAGAGATTCTCCCCCACCCACTGCTGTGGCATTTGGGGCCACTCGGAGGGAGCCGGGCTCCATCAGATGCTTGTGTACGTCAGCCGGCTTCACAGCTCACCAGTTTCCTTAGAGGGGCTCTGAATTGTTCTGGAAACAAGATAACAGTGTGGTTCTAGCAATTTTCCTGAGTGATCTTTAGGGCTGTCCTGTGGTTAATTTGATCTGCAGAGCTACTACGCTGTGGGTAATTTTGAAACACGGAGTGCACTTATCTATCTACCCTAGGTGACAGCATTCAAGCACCAAATCGAGGGACAGTACCAGGTTTGGTTTGAGGACTTAGAGAAAGACAGGATCTCTCTCTCCTCAACCAAATTAATGTCCATATAAAGAGACACAATTGTGATGTACCTTTAACATTAATGATGATTACTTTCTAAATGTTATAATCTGGGGAGTGTTTTTCTTTTTCTTTTCCTTTATATCGCTGTATTTATTTTAATTTAAATCCTGGGGCGTAAGTCATCCTTTTAAACAAGTATTACCTTTTTCAAAGCAACAGCCAAACTATTTTCATTTGGAAGAACAGTTCCGGCCTTCTCTTTCATGACTGTGGCTTGTCTTCATATGTGAGCCGCTGCGGCTGCTTTCTGTTCTTCCCTTACAAGAGAAAGATTGAAAGAAGACAGAACAGAGTGTTCAAAGAGATCAGTCGGTAAAAATGCAAATAATCCGAACAGAAAGCCATCGAGAGTGGTGTGGCAGCCGCTGGCTGGGCTGACTAGTTATGCTCCCTAGGAAGCCCTGAAGAGTCAAGGCCACCTGTAGCCCCAGAACTTGAGGGGTGACAGCATATGAACTTGGAGTCTGAGACAGCCTGAGCTGTGGTTGTAGGACCCTGTCTCACAAACCAAAATAAACAAGACAGCAGAACAATCAAGGCTGGGGATGTTGCTCAGTGGAGTAGTGCGTGCCTAGCTTATATCAGGCTGTAGGTTCAAGGCTCGGCACTATTTTGAAAATGGATAGGCAAGTGTTTGGATTAAATCACAAGCCATAAACACAAGCAATAAGATTATGTAAGCTTGGGGCTTATGAAAACTCTTTTCAGGATTCACGGTGTATGCAGACATGCTCAGAAGTTTATGTTCCAGCCTTTTCAGTTGGCAGGAACCTCGAGGGTGAGTCTTAGGTTGAGGCCATTTTCACCCAATAATGTGCACCTACTTGCTGGGTAATTTTTCTGCCTGCAATCCCAAGGAGCTTCTGCAAGATGTAAGGATCCCTGTGAAATAGTCCTGAAAGATTTGTATCTGTAGGGAACAAATGGAATACAGAAGGCCTGGCGGGGTTCCCGAGAGCGTCATTCAGTATTCTGTATTTAGGGCTTTGTGTTGCCCTGTCCAGAGGCACTGTGGGAATAGAACATAGGCATGATTTCTCTCTGTGCCTCCCTGCCCCCCCCCCAGTGCTTTATAGAGGCCTGGTAGAGGAGGTGGGGTGGGGAGGGGGAGAGCACCTGAGTGGAGGAGGTGGGGAAGGGGTGGGCACCTGGTGGAGGAGATGGGGAGGGGGTGGGCACCTGGTGGAGGAGGTGGGGAGGGGGTCGGCACCTGGTGGAAGAGGTGGGGAGGGGAAGGCACCTGGTGGAGGAGGTGGGAAGGGGAGGGCACCTGGTGGAGGAGGTGGGGAGGGGGTGGGCACCTGGTGGAGGAGGTGGGGAGGGGGTGGGCACCTGGTGGAGGAGGTGGGGAGGGGAGGGCACCAGGGTAGAGGAGGTGGGTGGGGAGGGGGTGGGCACCTGGTGGAGGAGGTGGGGAGGGGTGGGCACCTGGTGGAGGAGGTGGGGAGGGGGTGGGGCACCTGGTGGAGGAGGTGGGGAGGGGAGGGCACCTGGTGGAGATGGTGGGGAAGGGGTGGGCACCTGGTGGAGGAGGTGGGGATGGGGTGGGCACCAGGGTAGAGGAGGTGGGGAGGGGAGGGAACCTGGTGGAGGAGGTGGGGAGGGGGCTAGACTTCCACTTAGCTCTTCCTGTCCTGGTCTCTTCTCTGGCTCAGGGTGCTGGGTCCTGATGTGTGGACATTAAAGGCCTATTGCTTTCACTGAAGCTGCTGACAACAGAAAACAGAAAGTTCTGAGGAAGCCAATTGTATGGGTTTTATGAGCAGAGAGAATGGGTTCCCTCCTTAGATAATAACATTACCCTCTACAAGCTAATGTTCTAATGTGGGGGGTTGTTCATAGTTAAACTGCAATTCCTCCAAATCACATAATTCTGACTCTTAGAAGTACAGCTGAATGTGATTCTTCTCCCAGCCTGATATCTTCAGGGAACTAGACCCATGTGGTGCCTGGGTTCCTTAGGGAACTGGACTCGGAGTCAGGGAATCAGAGTTGACGCCTGTCATTGTCTGGTTTTAGTCACCTGCTCTGCTGGAGTCTTCCATTCTTTGGTCTGAGGCCACCTTCAACTCTGCTGTCTCCCCGCTCGCCTAGATTCTCACCCACCTGTTCTAAACATCTCATCACAGAGAAAGCTTTTCAGCCAGGCCATTAGGCCACACCCACTTTCCCTGCCCCTTAGTCTCCACAGGTGAAGTGAGTCCCCGGGTGTCCCCTGGAGCCAGCACGAGGGCCACTGTGCTCTGCAGGGCTGTCTCACCTGTGCATACGAGGATCCAACTGCGTAGTCCCGCAACACATTATGTATTAAGAAACAAACAATATTGTTGGTATGGAGGCTGTTTGTAACAATTTTGAGATACACATGTTAATTTATTTCTTTCCAGGTGAATTTAGCCTTAGAGCATTCGTAACTCATAGTTGTGTTTTTAGAAAGTTGAAAAGAAAAATGGAAAACTTGAGTTGTACAACTTGTGTCGAAGGGTGCTGCGTGTTCCCCCTTCAAAGTGGGGGAGCCAGAGGTGGACAAGGGCCTTGAGACAATGGAAAAATGCGGATGGCCTGACGCACAGAGCAGTCAGTACGGTGGAGAGATGAGCTTGAGATCTGGCCTTCCCACCTTCATTTAAATTAGCATCTGCCATTTTCCACATCTTCAAGGGGGGAAAACTGAAAGTAAAGGAGGGGAGGGCTCGCCGTGTCGTGATCATACCTTCCGCCGCTGGAATGAGAATGATCGAGCAGTTTGGTTTTTCCACGTTCAGAAGTCATTTGTAAAAAGGTTCTGTTTTCAATGGCATTAAGATCGAAAGCCATCAACAAAGGCAGGAAACTCGGCGCAGGGGGACTGAGATTCCCTCCCAACTCAAAACCCTGAGACCAGCCTAGTGGTTTGCTCATATAGGGATCCCCTGCCCATACTCGAAAACCATCTTTTCCCTGTGACATATCTATTTTAGTCATGCAGAAAATTGCCTCGTGTGCATGCTTGTGGCGAGGTTTTATGATAAAATTCTCAAAGGGCTTGCTAAGTCAGGGCAGCTTGTGTCTTGCTTAGAGGACAAAGCTGCCAAACTGAAAAGAAGAAAAAAAAAAGAAAGAAAAGCAAAGTTTTCTGAGATTTCAAACCTCAAGGTTTGTTTTTGCTGTTTGTCTTTGTGGGGGGAGGGGCAGCTAGCCTGTGAAGAGAGATCTAGCAGAGATGGCCTCTTCGGAACATGTCTGCTGACTACCAACACGTGACCAACATATGAGGGCCCCCCAACTCAGACAAGATTGGATATTGTTGATGACGGAGGAAAACGTTTTCCTGTTATTCTGATTTTAATTCTTTCACCCACCAGTGAGTCGAAACCTCTCTTGTGTGTCTGTTTGCACTGTTGCTTTTTTTTAAATCTATGGATTTCTAATTCTATCAGGAGTGTGTGCCATGGGGATTAAACACTAGGCTTTGTGTACGAGGAGCTACATCCTGGCCCTCAACAGTCTCAGTAGTCAGCGAGAGCACTGGGATAAAGCCGGCCAGGGTCTTGCTCAGGAAGAAAGGAATGGCATTAAAGGGGTTACCACGGTGACCTCGTTAGGTTAGGGCAGAGCTGCTGTTCTGGATCATATTTCTTATGTTATGAATCATATTTCAGGGCAAAGAGGACAGGCTTTCCCTTTTGGACATGCTTAGAACATGGTTTAACAGGCATCATCTCACCGAGTGATGGTTCTAATGGCCTCTTATGGGACTAAAACGTACAAAGCAGAAACAAGTTTCTTTGGGTAGAGAATTATTCACTTGGTTCCCTCAGCTTATTGAGTCACGATTGCTCAATGCTGCCAGGGTTTCACTAATTCCCTCTTTCTTTTTTTGGCTTCTAGGTACTTTCTCTCACTTTTCATTTTCATTTTCAGGGGTTTTTCAGATATTAATTTGCCACCAAGCAATAGGGAGGGAAAGTTAGCCACTTCTTTCTCTTAGTTCTTTAACCCTTTGGTAAATCAAGTCACAGGATAAGACTCCTCTCTGGGAACAAAGTAAATGTCTGCTAGCAGGTAGGGCTAGCATGTCTCGGCATTATAATAAATAAATATTAAGTATTAAAATTATGAAATATTAAAATAATAAATATTCAAAATAATAATAAATAAATAAAATCTTTGGATATTTATTATAAGAAATGAATCAACTTTTAGGATGCCCTGCTACTTTTCTTCTTGGGAGCAGATAGAGGCAGCTTTTAATTTTCTTTATATTTCCTCCCTCCTTCCCTCCTTTTCCCTCTCTTTCTCTTTTTTATTTTGAAACAGAGTCTCGCTGTGAAGCCTAGGCTGACCTCAAACTGACATTATATCCTCCTGCCTCAGCCTACTGAGTACTAGAATTCCAGAACACCACTGTGCCCAGCTTAGAACTTTCTTTAAAAGGGAGAATCATAAGTTGATCTTCAAAGTATGAAGAAGTGATGTAGCATTTTAGAGACCAGCCATGAAGTTCACGATATAAAAGCACAGCACGGTATGAGACTCTTAAGTGTCCAGAGTGGTGTGAACCCCGGGAGCGGGGACCACTGAAGCAGCAGGCACCCCCAATTACAGTACGGAGTTGGAGAGAATCTGAAAGTACTGGAAACCATCAAGCGAGATGGGGGGGGAGGCACGCGCCCGGGTGTGCGCCAGTCATGGGGAGCTGTTCTCAAAGTGGGTGCCCACTCCTCAGTCTCACGCTAGAGCACTTCCTGATCTTAAAACTGACGCGAGGATTTTGAGAGAGAGCGAATTTTGCTTATAAAGGATGCCATAAGTTTATGTCAAATAAGGGAAAATGACATCGGCTCTCTTCAGGAGGCCGACCCACACCCTTGGGGGCTCTCTGGACATCTATCTACAGATCAGGAAGTGTAAGAAGCCTCTGAAAAAGGCAGAGAAGCTACTAAAGAAGTACAAGATGGGGTGCAGAGAGAAAGGCGTGTTGCCCCGAAGGTGAGATAACGTGTGGCCAGGAGCACAGAGATAAAGGTAACACCGCACACATGTGGAGAGAGGGGCGCGGGCGTGAGAACACAACTCCAAAACATTTTGCAAGCCATCAAAGGACAAGAGCCAGACCCTGGTAAAGCGAGAAGAAGCAATTGAGGCTATGTAGTGGCAGTTGGCGCAATAAAGGAGAGGAAGAAAGGGCCTTGGTGCCCTGGGAAGCCTAGAGCGGCGACTGGGGCTAGGGATGGAGGAGGCCTGTGATCAGGAGCCCCGAGTGACAAGAACGTACCTGAGGGAGGGAAACAAGCAGGAAAGACAGGGGCACCCACACAGAATGCTCTGAGCACCCACACTGTCTGCTTGCTCTTGGAACCCGGGTACTTACACAAGCTTCTCTCCCTCAGCGGCTCTAAACCCAAGCTCACATGCTTTCCACAGTGGAACCTGCCCTGCCTACTAAGAATAGAGCCAGTGAAAAATCTCAGCTTTTTATGTTGTTTTCGAATTATTTTTATATTTGAGATTTTTAGTTCTATTACTTCATCTCGTTGCCCTTCCTCTGGTAACATTCCCTTCCAAGAGGAGAAACTAAATTTACTGAAAATTATATTGAGACTAAAGGAGAGACCCTGAATATTTGTCCTGTGGACATTTAGGAAAAAATGTGTGGTAGGACCCTTAAAGGGAGGTAATGTTTGCCTTCGGAGCCAGGTGAGTGGCCTTGGACAAGCCCCTCCTTCTCTGGACTTCGGCTTCAGGAACATCTGATATAAGGCAGAAATTCTGTCTGCTGTTGATCTCACAGGGAGGGCTTTCTTATGTGGTTTTGAATTTGAGCGATGACCGCATCTTAGATGGGGTTTGGAGACACTCCTGTGTGGACCAGGACACACTTAGGACTCTTGGAGAAGTTTGTGTTTACTCTACCACTGTCCCAAATATGCTGCAGCTGAGGTCTATGTTAACTTCCTACTTGATAGCTCTTGAACAAAAAAAAGTGTACTCCAAATTAGTGTGAAGGTGGGCTTGCAGCAATCCTCAGGAACGGGGTACTCCTCGGCCTCGGCTTCTACATATCTAACTTGGTGGAGTTAGTTGCTTCGTTCGGATTTTATTTCATGCACACATATGCAGTTCAGCGTTTTTGAAAGAGTACAGTAACTGAACAACTTGCCAGATTAGAAAGCTTTTTCTAGTTAAATTGTATTGTATTTAATTAAGTTCTTATTAATTTCACCAGGTAATTGGCAAATGTCCTATTGATCAGCATCCTACAATCTTCAGAGAAGCAGAAGCCATAGGATGGTATATTATGCACACATGTATATATTTATATTACTATATATTAATGAAGATTAATTCATGCATTTCCCACAACTGCACTCAGAGACTCAAGAGAGCTAATTACAGGTTTCCACCGAAACCCAGAAGTCTTGAGACTGAGGATATCACAGCATCTCAGTTTGAGTCCCAAGTCCAGAAAAGATCATGTTCCTTCCTAATACCGGGAAGAGTTTCTTCCTCCGCAGAAATTTTGTGCTTAGGTGTGGTGGTTTGAATAAAAACGGGTCCCGTGTGCTCCCATATTTGAATGTTTAGGGAGTGGTGTAGGAGAAATGGCCTTGAAGGAGTAGGTGTGGCCTTGTTGGAGTGGGTGTGACCTTGTTGGAGGAAGTGTGTCACTGGAGGTGGGCTTTGGGGTTTCAAATGCTGAAGCCAGGCCCAATGCCTCTGTCTCTCTTCTTAGGGCCTGCCAGTCCTGATATAGAACTCTCAGCTACCTCTCCAGCTCCATGTCTGCCCGTGTGCTGCCGTGTTTCTTGTCATGACAATAATGGACTAAACCTCTGAACTGTAAACAAACCCCAAGGAAATATTTTCATTTATAAGAGTTACTATGGTCATGGTGTCTCTTCACAGAAATAGAAACCCCTAACTAAGATATTAGGGTTTCAAATGACTGAAGAGACCCCCACCTCCTAATGCCACCAGTAATTTAAAAAGTTCACTCCTGTCCATAAAGTCTCATAGACACTTTAGAAATAATCTCTGACCATAAAGAAACTACCTAAACCATCTCGTTATTTCTTTCTAAAATACCTGGAGAATAGGTTGAGTCTCCATGGATACACTGTCGGTGTTCCACAGATAGTTCTCAGAGCAGAGCCTTTGCCTCACACACATAAAGCCTGGGCTCAGGCTCCTGAGTGAGGGCCTTGGAGCTGATCTCATGGCTGCCTCCTTTCCTTCCGTTCATTTCTTTCTCCAGCTGCCTTCATCACGTGGAGAGTAGTGTTTTGCCGCCTCTGGCCTTCCATCACAGTGTCTGACATTCTCGTAGGCTGCCCAGGGTAGCTCCTCTCCCACCATCTCTCAAGCACTCTTCTTCTCAGCAGTGATGGTTGGAAGGACATCCGTGTGGAGTCCACACTCTCAGGATTTTGTGCCACAGGGAACCACCCTATTTGTAAATCAAAGAGATAAATTGGTAAAATATATTTGGTTTAACCCAATAATATAAAAATGAACTACACTTGAAACATCTTGAGAGCAGAGCCATGGCCTTATGTGTCTTAGTTCAGTTGGTGGCTGGCACGAATCTTGGCACATCGCAGGCCCTAAGGAAGTATTTGCTGAGCTAACAAACCATTTATGGATTACAAGGTAATAAGTAAGAGCATGTAGTATTTTGGTGTGGGAGGTCCTTCTTTCTATGTGTTGCTTTTATTGGTTAATGAATAAAGAAACTGCCTTGGCCTGTTGATAGGGCAAAACTTAGGTAGGCAGGGAAGACAGAACTGAATGCTGGGAGGGAGAGGGGCAAAGTCAGGGGGACACTGTGGATCCGCTGCTGGAGACAGACGTGCTGAGACTTTGCTAGTATGCCAGGTGATATACAGATTAATAGAAATGGATTAAACTAATATGTACAAGTTATCCAATAAGAAGCTAGAGCTAATGGGCCAAGCAGTGATTTAATTAATACAGTTTCTGTGTGATTATTTCGGTTCTGGGCAGCCAGGACAAACAAGCGGCCTTCCTATTACAGTATTTTGTGATGTTTTGTTGTATTGGATTTTGCTTTTTTATAAGTATTCAAATATTCTATTTTAGAATTACTTTTAAAGATTCAAATTAGGCCAGACATACTGCCTGTAATCCAAACACAACAGGCTTTGGCAGGAAAATCATAGACTCAAGGTCAGTTTAGGTTATGGTGAGTCCCTATTTCAAAAATTAAAATACATGCATATATAAAAAGATTAAAAAAACTCAACTATTCTTAGTAGTTAAGAGATATCTCTAGCTTATCTAGGTGTTTTCATTATCCTTAATTTAAATAGAAAAACAGTAGACAAGTATAATTGTTCCAAATAGTTATTTGAAAAATAGTCCACTACTTGTGGGCAAATCTCCCTTTTGAAACCAGCACTTTGGTACTACTGGGATTTTGGAGTGACCTTCTGACTTCAGAAAACTGCTAAAAATACAACCTACTGAACTCATGGGAAAAGTGAGCCACTGCAATCAGAGTGTTCAATCCATGAATGTACCGGAAGCATGTCTGAATGTGACAGGAAACAGGAGGGATGACAGCAGATGAACCCTCTGAACTCATCCCCACACACTCGCCCCCTTGCAGGGCCGGCAGGCTCAAATGGCCCGCAGGGACTTGCGGAGATCAGTTCACCCGGTCTCTAATGCTGAGCCACCCTCAGCGTGTAAGAATCTGCCCTCTATTAAAGGCCTATGAAACAGTGGAGAGTTTTAGAACCAGGATTGTGTGTATGTCGTTGTATGTCCCTGCCAAGATCTCATGAAGGCGTGAAAATTCAGAGTTATAGTGAAGACGTGTGGATGTATATCACTCCGCCATTTGTGGTGGGCCGGGAAACCACAACGTTTCTTGGGTAGAGCTTCGTGCACACCGTCATACAGAACACAACGGGTGGCTCCCCTGTGGTTTCTCACAGCGTTTTCTCGGCCCAGTACTTTCAGGCATTCTGAGTGACTGTTCTCTGTTGCATAATGTCTCTTTCTGCAGCTCAATGCTAACTCACTGGTAACTCCTCTTGGTTATCATGACAACCCAAGCCGTGCCGCCACCCATCCCAAATACCCCCAGGCAGCAATGTTACCCCAGCGCCAGAAACCGCTCCCTTAGCCCAGTGAACCTGGTATGAGTGGCCAATACAATGTATGAACCCGAGTGTATCTGTACATGCGAGCTTATAAAGTTCGGCATATGGGATTGCCTTCATGGTGGATGCAAAGACTTATCACGGTTTTTATTTTTCGGAGATTTACTCAGTTGTGTGGTCGTAGCCGTTGAAGTAGACTGTGACCCAGCTTGAAGCATGATTCTTGTCTGTTGTTCTGTGGTCCACCACCAGCCTTCCCAGGCTTTCTCTGCTTAATCCATCACTATTTCCAGGGAAGCAAAGAGTCCTGTCTGAGATCCTGTAGCCACTGTTACCAGAGGGCAGCCAGAGAGAAAGGAAGGAGGGCAAGTAACCCAACCTGACCATTGCTAACAGGAAGAGAGCTCACCTGTTGGGCAGCTTCCGCGGCATTCCTGGCTTGATCTGTACCAAGTGAAAAGGGAATCTATGCCTGTACAGAGCCTGGCCTAACTTGAAGCCCAGGTCAGGAGAGGGAACCAATGTCCAGCGTTGCTTAGATGGACAACTTCCGAGCCCATCTGGATGGCTCAGACACCTAGGGTAGAGCCTAACACAACTGACAAAAATAAGTCAATAAGTAAAAGAAAAAGAAAAGCCAATGAAATGATACCTAGCATTAGTCTGCTATACTCATAGATGGGTTCCTCCGGGCAGCTGATGGGAGTAGATGGAGATCCACACCCAAACATTAGGTGGAGCTTGGGGAACCCCACAGAAGAGGGGGAAGGAGGACTGTAGGAGGCAGAGGGGTCAACGACACCATAACAAGGCCCACAGAAACAAGTAGGGCTCACAGGGGCTCACAGAGACTAAAGCATCAATCACAAGCCTGTGTAGGTCTCCTCTAGGTCCTCTTCATACACTCTGTGATTCTTTAGGTCGGGGTGTTTGTGGGACTCCTAACAGTGGGAGTTCGGATATCTCTTGACTCTTTTGCCGGCTGCTGAGACCCTTTCCTCCTACGGGCCAGCCCTGATATGAGGGTTTGCGCCTCGTCTTACTGCATCTCGTCATGCCGTGTTCAGCTAACATCACTGGGAGGCCTGCTCTTTTCTGAAGGTAAGTGGAGGAGCAGTGAGACTGAGGGATGAATCCGTAGAAGTGGAGGTCAGGGAGGTTGTAATTGGAGGAAAATGAGAATCTATGCACATACAGAGCCTGGATCCCTGGGAAATGTGATTTGAGGTGTTAAATGAAGATACTTTATGACTTGATGTGCCTCCTCCGACGTGAAAGAAGCCTTTGAAATCTCCTTTAGAGATCTTCGATCTTTTTCTGGACCTGAAAATGCCTTCTGGCAGGGAAAATGGGACCTAGGGTCATCATCAGTGTCTCGGATCTCCGTCAGTTTCGGATAAGCACGTGAAAGCCTGCCTCTCTGAGTGACTGGGAAACGCTGGTATCAGGTAAGGGCTCAAATTTAGATGGCTCCAGCATGGCCGGCTGATTGGCAGACCTCTTCTGTTCCTGGTGTGAGAGTTCAGAGGAATATTCCTGCAGTAGCCACAAGACTGTGCCCGCCATGTTGGGCCCGGAAGCCTCTGTGGCCGCTACCCAAACCCAATCACCACCCAAGACTTTGATCATTCAGGGTAAATCCAAAGATCGCATTTCCATGATCATGTCCTAGATTTATCTGAAATGCTTTAAAACTTGGAAAATTGAGGGGGGGGGAAGTACTGCGTGGGTGAAGTTTAGATTTGTAGGGGATGCTTTTTTTCAACAAAATGAGTTACAATATATTCAATGAACTGAAATCTACCAATATATTAGTATATTTTATTATCACTTATATCAGTCATTATATTAGTGTCTATATTAATATTTATATTAGTGAAATATATTACATTACTCTATATCACAAAATGAGCTGAAGTACACTAAGAATTATTCTAAATAATCCCTGGGCATAAGACAGTGTCATCTTTACTAGTATTCTCTTTTGAAAATGAGATACGCTAAGTATGTTTTAAGTTGGCTTCTCCAAAGCCAGGAGAATGCATTTCATTCTGGTCTGGGCATAAATGAAATAGTGAATATTCCAACAAGTGAACAAGGTCCCTCTCTTCTCCGGCCGCTATATCCGAGGATGTGAGCACACCGATGTGGAGTGGACGCCACTATACAAACAGTGATGCTGTTAATTCATCCATAGTAACCAATACCACATCGCTTGCTTGTTGACATAGCAGGGCAGAGAGTGACAACAGACTCTCACGCACTCCCCTGTGGCGCAGCCGGAGACGAAGCTTTCCAATTTAAAGACTGGGTTCAAACCGGAGCCGAGATGGGGCAGGTTGTTTGGCTTTTCTAAGCCTTATCTATTTTTTTTTCATCTGCAAATTGGGAATAATGGTAGAATCTAATGCAGAGTTTGTTTGGAAACTAAACTTAAATGAATTAATATGAGTAAATATTATACGATAATCCCCAAGGGCAGAGGACTTATTTACCATGCCCATGGTCTTGGGTTTGATCTCCAACACCACAAAATAAAAAAAATAAGAAAAGAGCTTATGGCATTGGAACCTGTAAATATACTGCACTGGCTAATTTTATAATTTGCTACCATTGGACAAGTTGGTGCACACTTATAATCCCAGTTTTTGAGAGACTAGGGCGGAAGAATTGTGAATTCAAGGTCAGCCTGGTATGTGTGTGTGTGTATATATACACACTTGGGCATTCCCACCCCCTGAGTGTGTGTGTGTGTGTGTGTGTGTGTGTGTGTGTGTATGTGTGTGTGTGTGTGTGTGTGAATCCTCCATTAGATTGAGCTCTCTAAACACAGGGTGTCAGCAGAAGAAAGTATCTTGGAGGTTTTTTATTTTTTATTTTAAACTAGCTTTTCTTAATTAATGAGTTACAGAACCAGTCACTGAGCTGCTACACACTGCCATGTGACTTGATGGAAAACTGAGCCACAGCGCCCCCAGGAGATGTGGGTCTAACTCCCGACACTGCCGGCCACCTGCGGTGCCTTGTGAGGATGTTGTGCAAACAGCCTATTGTAAACTACATTCTACATGGTCAGACCGCTCCTGGGGACACTTGCCACACGAGGACTGGCTCTCTACACAGACACCTGCAGGTGTGTGTAGGGTAAATAACCCATGTAAGGTACGGTCAGCTCGTAGGGAAATGCTCTGAGCCCACAGAGAGTCTTTGCTCCCCACACCCTACGCCAGCCAGATGCTTGTAAAACCCAGAATGTTCCAGCAGACATTCCTCCCTCTGAAGGTGAGCAGGCCAGTGGGTCACACACCGAGCTTGTCTGAATCACTAGGGAACCTTCTAAAAATACAGTCTGGAGTCCAGTCAAACCCAGAAAAGTCTCTGGGGGTGGGGAAAGGAGAAAGGGAATCGTGTGTTTTAAAAAAAAAAAAAGAGAGAAGCAGCCTTGGTGACTCCCATGTTAAGTCACGGATGTGACCTCTCTGTTCCCTTCAAGACTGAAATTCTGTGATTCTAATCGTTCCCTCTACGTGAGTCAGAGCCCAGAATTACCGTGCAAAATGAGGTAATTTGTGGTTTCCTGTCTTAAGATTATGGTAGAAGGAGAATCACACAGCTAGCATTGCCTAATGTACGAACATTGACTACACCAGGGTGATGGGGTGTGTGTGGGGGGGGACCTGACTACATCGGGGTGACGGGGTGTGTGTGTGGGGGGACCTGACTACGCCGGGGTGACGGGGTGTGTGTGGGGGGGGACCTGACTACACCGGGGTGACGGGGTGTGTGTGTGTGGGGGGGGGACCTGACTACACTGGGGTGACAGGGTGTGTGTGTGGGGGGGACCTGACTACACCGGGGTGACAGGGTGTGTGTGTGGGGGGACCTGACTACACCGGAGTGATGGGGTGTGTGGGGGGGGGACCTGACTACACCGGGGTGACAGGGTGTGTGTGGGGGGGGGGACCTGACTACACCGGGGTGATGGGGTGTGTGTGGGGGGACCTGACTACACCGGGGTGACGGGGTGTGTGTGTGGGGGGACCTGACTACACCGGGGTGACGGGGTGTGTGTGGGGGGGGAGGACCTGACTACACCGGGGTGACGGGGTGTGTGTGGGGGGGGACCTGACTACACCAGGGTGATGGGGTGTGTGTGGGGGGGGGACCTGACTACACCGGGGTGACGGGGTGTGTGTGGGGGGACCTGACTACACCGGGGTGACGGAGCGTGTGTGGCGGGGACACCTGCATAAGTCCTTAGGCTAAAATCCTGACTGTAAAAGTGAGCCAAAAAAAGAACAGACCGACGTCGTAGACACAGCCTGTGCTCTGAGAGCTCTGATTAGAGCAGGAATACTCAGAGAATCAAGCCAAGATAACAACCGACACCACTGGTGTTACCTCAGAGCCGAACAGTGCAGTCTGAGGTGTGACGAAATAGAAAGAATCGGTCACAGGAGCCTAGAGCCACACTTTCCGTAGGATTATGGGCACGATTACTGCCTGAGACCCATATGGTCAAGAGAAATGTAACTAAATCAGAGTTCACAAGCACACTTGATTCGACCAAAGCAAAAACTCCAGTGGCGATTTCGCAATTGTCTGACACCAGACGGAAGTCCTCTGGACTAAGAGTAGACGTGTGTTTCCAACGCTGGGATTGTCTCTGGCGACTTCCAGGTTCTCGAAAGCACATGGGTCCTCCGTGAAGTTTGTCTGAGAAGGAAGCAAGGAGAGGCACCTGCCTGTCACTCCCGACTGCTGCGCACAGCGCTAAGTAACAGATAAGGGCTAACTCCACCCCTCGGAGTTAACTGCCCCATGCATCTATAAGCAGTCAGCTTCTTGTACCTGGGTTGCATTGGTTAGACTGTGAACTCGTACTGGGAATGAACAGTTACCTTGAAGATTTCAGGTTTTGGAAAAACGCATGGACAACACAGGTTTCCCACTGCGTATATGATTCTCTTAAAGCCCCTATGAGTTGTGGTATTGCTCAGAAATGGGGCTACGGGAGTAGATCAGTGTTAGGAGCAAGAGCCTAAGCTGGATGCTCAGTGCCACCCCAAGTCTGCTGATTTACACAGTCCTGGGCTCTCGGCAACAGTGGGGAGATTTGCGGGAGACTAAACCCTCGTGTAGTGCTGTCTCTACTTTGATTGGAAAAAAGCCAAGCAGTCGGTGGACAGAAGTTGGAGCTGTGTCCTCCTCAGCTAAGGGTCCCTTGCCTTTGCAGCCACCACCGTCTCCCCGTTGTGAGCTTGCTGGTCTGCACTGTGGTAGAGCCGACAGAGCTGAGAGTGGAGACGGGTGCTGACTTCACAAGCCGTTCTCAAGGGCTCCATGCCCCATCCTGTTTTCAACGCTAAAGCGTAAGTACTCCGTCGCCTCTTGAGAACGTGGCACGGAGAAGGAAATGAGCAGTTTTACGACTTCAGTATTTATAACCTCGTGATTCATTCTTGGCTACAGATATCCGTGGGAGATTACTATAATCTGCCCAAAAAACCCCTTCCGGACTTGAGCCAGGTGCCAATGGTCTCGCCGTTTCTATTTTGGCTTTATTAATCTGATTGCTTTCCAAGACTGTAAAGACCAGACAGAGGGGTTTCCTTCTAGGTGCTAAACAGGGCTACTCACTGCTAGGCACTCTCTCCAGGGACCAATCCAAGGCTGTATTGGAACCCCACTTAATGGGAGATGTTTAAGACTAGTTGCAATGTGATCTGAGGGGAAGATTGGTTCTGCCAAGAGTGATATCTATGACAACCAACAGAGAGAGAAGCCCTTGCTTCCTTGAGCTGCATCATTGCAATGGCTTCTAAGCGGTCCTGGGTGTTTGATTCAGCACAGTGGGGACAGTTGTCTCACGTTCTCTTCCTCACACTGCGCCTGTTCCGCACTGCGCCCGTTCCGCACTGCGCCCGTTCCGCACTGCGCCCGTTCCGCACTGCGCCCGTTCCGCACTGCGCCCGTTCCGCACTGCGCCCGTTCCGCACTGCGCCCGTTCCGCACTGCGCCCGTTCCGCACTGCGCCCTTATTCTGCCGTGTATCTTCAGACTCTCTATATCCTCATGACTCCTTTAGGAAGTCAGACAGGTTCCAGTAGTCTCTTCTCTTAAGGCCTCCTCTCCACCCTGGCTCCTCCTATCTAGCTTCCTGGCCTCTATAGGTACTTCTAAACACGAAAATCTGAAAATCCAAAGTCTGGGCTCATGTATGAGAGAGAGCCTTTATAATTTGTCTTTTGCTTTCAGGACGACTTCACTCAGGATAATATCTTCCAGTTCCAGACATTTTTCTGCAGATTTCATAATTACACTTTCCTTTACAGATGAATCGAATCCCTCTGTGCATTTGACTGCTTTTTCATTACTCGTTAGTCGGTGGATGGACATCTATGTTGGTCCATTTCCAGCTATTGCCAATAGCTCAGGAATGGCTATGGATGTGAAGTATCGCTCCGCTAGGATACAGAGTCCTTCGAGTACATGGCCGAAAGAAGCACATCTGAGCTGTAAAGGAGGGTAGATAAGGGATATATGCAATTGACAGGTCAGGGAGGGGACACTGGGAGCGGATTGGGGACGGGGTGAGAGGAGGAGAGGAATAACCAAATTAAGGATTATGAAAAAGCCAGATGGAAACCAAATATTTTTCAATCTAATTTTAAAATTTATTTTTTGTGAAAGGAGTTTGAACAGAGGTTTGAAGCACGATTAATAAAAACTCAGAGAGAGAAATCGGGGTTCAACCTGAAGATCTGAAAAGCAAAGCAACCAGCCACTGGCTCTTACCACAACCTCAATCTGAAATGGCGATCCTGCCTCCAGGAATCTCAGAATGAGACTGTGTCTGAGAGCTGTCTCCTCCCGTTTTATATTCCTCTCTAGGGTTGGGATTAAAGGCGTGCAACACTGGGATTAAAGGTCTGTGTCATTGTGGCTACTGGGGTTAAAGGGAAGGAGAGAGACAGAGGGGGGAAAGAAGGGGTAGCCAAATAAAGGGCTCCCCTAGGAAGATCTCTCTCCTCAACAGTCATTGGCGGCCTGTAGTTTTCTGTTTATGGGGTGGAGCCCCATGAGATTTCCTCTGCCACGTTAGCGTGTCTGTTGTGATATGATTGCTCAGGTCTTGTTTAAGCAGCCATGTTGTTGAACTATTATGGGTATAGTTTCTTCGTTGTTTCTAGAGACATAACCTCTCTGCAAATCGTGCTCCTCTGGCTCTTAAAATCTTTCTGTTTCATCTTCTGTGATGTTTCCTGAGTTTTGGGTGTGGATTTATGTCGTAGATAGATTTTTTTGGAGTTTACTGTGCCGGGCACCCCACTATCAGTGTGTTCTGAATTTTGACCAGTTGTGTTTTCTGGAATGGTCTCTGTCTGCTGCAAAGAGAAGCTTCTTAGGTGATGGGGACAGGCTCATCTAACTGTGAGCCCAGGGTTAGCATGTAGACTATTAGTACAGCAGCAACAGTAGGCACTCCTCTGAGATCCTCTAAGATCTATGACCTCACTCTCCCTGGGGAGCTGGCTAGAGTTTTGATACCAGGCAAGATTTCCCTTCTGTTGAGCTGGCCGTGAGTCCACTTTGACAGCAGCTGGCTTCCCCTTCTGCAGCGTTAGGGATATCTTGCCATGCTGGTCCTTGGCGCTGTTCATTGCCTCTTTCCCTGTGGTGGTTTGAATGAGAATGGCCCCTCTAGGGTCAGATGTTTGAATGTTTGGTCTCCAGTTAGGGGAACTGGTTTGAAAGGATTAGGAGGTGTGGCCTTGTTAGAGGAAGTGTGTCACTGAGGGGAGTGGGTTTTGAGGTTTCGAAGACCCATGCCAGGCCCAGTCCCCACCCTCCTCTCTCTCTCTCTCTCTGCCTGCAGACTACAGGTCGGGTGTGAGCTCTGAGCTACCTGTGCCACACACCCACCCCATGTCGGTCATGGGCTAACCCCTGAAGCTGTAAACAAGCCCCCAATTAAATGCTTTCTGTATAAGGTTCCTTGGCCATGATGTCTCATTGCAGCAACATTTTAAACAAATGGCCAACACCAGATATGGGATATTGCCCTATGACTTGTAGGCTGAGAAGACCCCGGAGGTCCTGAAATGATTCAGATACTGCCATTTCTCTTATTTTCCCCCTGAGTTGTATGATAAGACTCTATTGCTGAAGACACACACACACACACACACACACACACACACTTTGACTGTAGGCGTAGGGAACACAAGCTAGAACTGAGATGGAGACTTCTTTCCTACTGCATGGCTTCCACGGAACTGGAAGGCTGGGGGTAGGCTAAGAGAGCCCAAACCATCAGCAGCCTTACTTAGCCAGGTAGGAGCTACAATACTGACCTACCAGACAAAATATGCCCACTGGTATAATAATGGCACTGATGTTTTGAAGATAACCAATCACTTTCTGCATGGATTTGGGGTCTGTTTCACAGGAGGGAGTTTATCCCCCCATATTGTAAACCTTGTCAAAAGCCCAAGGCTGTGGGGGATATAAGCCATAGCGAGGAACTGCCTTCTATATATTTGTGTCTATTGCTATAGTGATTGGTGGGGCACTCAGGTGTGGTCAGAGAAACCTCTGTTTTCAGTGAGTTATTGGTAATGCAAAGACTCATAACTGGTCCAAGTGCTGAGAATAAGTGACCATTAAGCACTCGGTCCTAGACAGGATATCTGTACCCATGCCCCTACTCCAACCCCCGACTCAAGGAACATCATGGAAGAGAGGGCAGAAAGATTGTAAGAGCCTCAGAGGACCGGGAGGGCTGAGAGACACAGATGTCGCCGCCACAAGCTCACAGCAGCTGTGATTATCTGGACAAGGTAGAACCTGTCGACACTCCATCATAAATAGTATAGGATATTCATGAGGCGCTTGGCAGTTAATTGTCGCTAGAGGAGCCATTTTTTTCCCCAGTGGTGTAACCACTGGTAAGTGGCTCAGCTCCTTACTGAAGATCAGCTTGAGAGAAAGTTCAGCAGTAGCCAGATAGTGGAGGTGCCATTCCTCGGGCAGAGACCTGAGGGTGGGTTGTGTGGGAAAGAAGTGGACCCAGTGATGTGCATATGTAAACCCAGCACTAGGGAAGCTGAAGGAAGAGTGTAAGTTTAAAGCCACACTGGGGAACGCAGTGTGGTTTGTATCAAAAATAAAAAAAAAATAAATAATAAATAGAATAAAAAAAGGTCTGGTAGGTGACAAATCCCTTTGGTGGTTTTGCATGGTCTTATGAAAACCCAGCCTTTGATACAAACAGACACGGTCAGAAACAATGTGTCGCATCTCCCCAGCTTGCTGATATGACACTTGGAATGAGGCGCAGGTCTCAGAACAAGATTCAGGGACTGAGGAGAAAACTAGACCCCCAGCACTTCTGGGATCTGAGCACAGCAGAAGGAATTGGAGGCAGCTGTGCCTCCTGACTCTTCCTGCCAGGTGTGAGCCTAGAAAATAAGAGTGTAGATAGAAACTGATCTCAACAGCCTGCGTCAGAGGAGCTGTGTTTGGGGCAGGCTGACTGACGATGTATGCCAAGTCACAGAGAAGACTGTTGTCCGGCACAGCTCAGCACGGCCTTGGTCATCCGAGAGCTCTCAGTATGGCAAACACCAGAGAGGTACCCTCACTCACCACTGACCTTGGCATTCTCACCGTTAAGTACGCTCCTGCCAGTGGACCTCTGGGCTGCAGACACAACCACACCACCGCAGAAGTATGAAGGACAGCTTCGCATAGCTACCCAAAGCTACCTGTGAGGATCTGTGACAGGGAAATTCGCTACTCTGACTGGGAATAGTCACATGACCAGATCTGAAAGTATACATCTCTAACCCTAGCTCTCAGAGGGCCGAGCCAGAGAATGGCAAGTTCAAGGCCATCCTAGGCTACCTCGCTAAACCCCATCTCAAAAGGGGAAACAAAATAAGATACGATGGGGTGCTATTTTGAGAGGCTGTGGAACCTTCAGGAAGAGCTGCCTTGCTGAGGGGAGTATGTCAGAAGGGGTGGGACATTGACGGCTAGACCGGGCCCTGGTTCCTGTCATCTTCTGCAGCATAGGACCTGAACTGCTCTGCCATGCCTGTGCTGCCGTGACAGACGGAAACCTCCTGAAAGAAACTGTGAGGTTGCTTTCCTCCTTTCTGTTGTCTCTGTCACCATGATAGAAACACAGCTAGTATTATTGTTAGACTGGAATCGACAGCTCAGCCCCATTTCTCTCTCTCCAAACCCTGCCCTCCCTGAAAAACCACGTAGACAGTTGTGCTGGCTCCTCCCCTGGAGTTGCTAGCAGCCTAGTCCCTGCCTAAGCGTTATAATCAGGCACAAATCCAGCCTGTGGAGGACCTGTCATCGCCCCATGCCTACAAAATATTTAAGCCCTCTGCTTTAGATTGGCCATGTGATTTTTTTTTCTGCCCCTTCCCCCACTACCACCTCAATCTCTGGAGGCTGAAGGAGTCACCGGGGAGTTGCTCAGAATAAACCCGGTCTTTTACTTTTTAAGTTGGCTTGATCTGACTTACCGTGTAGGCAGAGAAACCTGTTTTGGGGGTACAGAAAACCTATTAATAATGTCACAGCAACTTTAAGATTCCAAGGAAGCCTGATGATGCCTGTTAGGAAAAGCAGATGTACCCTGGCCCTCTGTGTGCCTGTGTGCTGAGGGTGGTCAGGGCTTCAGACCCTACGTGATTGCGTGCAGCGGAAGGCTTATTTACTTTCCATTTGAATTATTTGTTTTTAGTCTTTCTGAAGATAATTTCCTGAGCCTCTTGCCCTCTGGATAGAAAGTGGGTAGAGACCAGATGTAAAAAATAAGATTATAAACTGGTGGGCTGTCAGGAGTGCGCCAGTAAAACCTATTCTAGGAAAAACTTGTTAAACTGAAAGATATTTCTGTTCTACTGTCACCACCCATATAGTTTATGCATAATGGACTCTTGTTTTACTTTCTGGCAAAGTGCAAACTGTGGAGTTAAAATGTTTGAAAACATGGAGATTTCTCACACCTTTAATCCCAGCACTCAGGAGGCAGAGGCAGGAGGATCTCTGTGAGTTCGAGGCCAGCCTGGTCTACAGAGCGAGTTCCAGGACAGGCTCCAAGCTACAGAGAAATTCTGCCAAAAAAAGAGAAAGAAACGAAGAAGAAGAAGAAGAAGAAGAAGAAGAAGAAGAAGAAGAAGAAGAAGAAGAAGAACAAGAAGAAGAAGAAGAAGAAGAAGAAGAAGAAGAACAAGAACAAGAAGAAGAAGAACAAGAACAAGAAGAAGAACAAGAAGAAGAAGAAGGCGGCAAATATCAAGATCATACCTTGTTCTTGAATGAAAAAATGAACTAGAAAGAGGACATGGCTACTCCTGTCATATGGAGGTTTTTGTTGTTGACATAAAGGAGAAAGCAGGCAGAGGGAAGAGTCCGGGCTGAACATGGCGGGCAGACTAAGCCCCACCGTGAGAGCAAGAGAGGTGGCCTGGGCTAAGAGACCAGCCTAGCTCAAATGACTGAGCTATAAAGGGAAGGGCAGTTCCCGGGCTATAAAGGTTTAGAGGAAGTTGTTGAGTGTGCCAGCCAGGAGGACCCAGTAACGGCTAGGGACCGGGGTGCCAGGAGGACCTGGTGGCCAGAATCCACTGTGAGGTGTTAATAGGCACCTCAATGAGCCTTTTGTCCAGGGCTTGAGACCTCCCCGTTCTGGGCCCATTCTGAAAAGCATAACCTAGAATTAGAAGGCCAGAGAAATCAAGGCTGAGAACATCCAGAAACTACAGAACATTCTCCTCTCAGATGGCTACCATCAGAAGCCAGGGTGACGAGAGCACGGCCGTGAGGCCTAGCTGGTCGTAATGACGACCTTCTGTAGACAGTGCCTCTGCTCTTCTCCACAGGTCAAGGAGAGCACCTGATCTTTACACCGCGGGAAAAACAGGCAACACGAACATGTGCTAAGAAGGCCTGAAACTGTCCCTGGCCCTGCAGAGGGTGGGCAGCCTGCCACCCTGCCTTGGCAACGTCCAATCATGACTCCGCGGAGAAAGGGTGATGTTTCTTTTCTTCTTCTATCAGAAGAATTATTATTCTCAATGAGTTACCTCTTCCAGGTAAAGTTTCAAGTTTTAAAAAGACATAAATCAAAGTAATTAATTTCTAATTGGGAGGTTCCAGAATCCACGCATCTCTCCCGGTCTCCCAAGCAGTAAGTACTAGGAGAGTGCTCCCTGCGCTGGGTGCAGAGCCGTTATCAGACATTTTTCTTCTTGTTGTTGTTTTGTTTTTGTTTTTTGAGACAGGGTTACTCTGTATTACTCTGTAGCTTTGGAGCCTGTCCTAGAATTCACTCTGTAGAGCAGGTGCCTTGAACTCACAGCGATCCATCTGTCTCTGCCTCCCGAGTGCTGGGATTAAAGGTGTGCACCCCCAGTGCCTGGCGTTGTCAAACATTTTAAACCCTGACTCAAGAGGGTTTAAACTGTACCCAAGCTGACTTCAAAGAACTCTACAGAGGGTTTGTTTGTTTGTTTTTGTTTGGGGTTTATTTATTTATTTATTATTCATTCATTTTCAGAGACCCAGAAAAGGCCTAGTACTAACTTAGGTCTAAATGTGTGCTCAAACAGGGCACAGCCATTGAGCAATACTGTAGGTAAGACCATGTTAGATTCTGGGAAAGAGATGGAGAAATTTTTTTATTTCTGTCTGCTAAAGGATGTAAGTCCTGCATGTATTTAAAAAAAAAAAAAAACCTTTTTTTTAAACTTTTGAGACAGGTTTCATCTAACCCAGGATGATCTTGAACTTGTTGCGAATCCAAGGTTGATCTTGAACTTTTGATTCTTCTGTTTCCATCTCCAAGAGCTAGAATTAAGGGGTACGCATCACACATAGCCAGAGACAGACACTCAGCATAGATGAACATTAGCTAGAATTAAGGGAGGCACACCACGCTTAGACCAAGATAAACACTCAGCACAGATGAGCGTGAGCTAATCATAAATGGCCATTTTCCTGTGACTGGAACGTGCGAGAACACATTGAGGATACAAGAGAGTATGTGGGTGGGCGCTAAAGACTCAAGAGAAAACAGTGTTTGAGAAGATAATGTCGCTAGAATGAGATTCACGGCTAGCCTGGCAGAGGGCTGTGGGATGAAGCTGGTTCCCTGGGTTCTTCCTGACAGGGAGGAGTCAAGAGCAGCCAGGGTGATGAGTTCTGAGGAAAATGCAGTGAGCCAGTCTCCTGGAGGGGACAGGAGAGGATGGGAACACTCTAGGACACAGCCCCAGGCAGCACCAGTCGAAAGACTTTAGACAGGGCACCCATTGCCCACATTTCACAGGAACTGTCCGCTGGTGCATATTCAGCAGGAAAGGTCTAGAAGAAGGGTCCTGAAGGCTGTGGCATTGCATCTGTTAGGGAAAGGTTTGTCACGTCATGTCAGGGTCCAGCCGGGTGTCCACTGTGAGGCTTCGTTGTGAATCTACCCAGCACAGGGGTGTGAATGTATCCCATGGCTGACTGCAATTGCTATAAGAATGAATGTCAGGACACAGTTGGATGAGATGGGCAAAGACAGCACAGTGGGAGGCAGCAGGAGAAGGTCCCTCCTGGGGTTGAAGGTCCCTCCAGTGGGTCGCTCATAGCCTTCCCGCCTGGCTGCTGTTCTCTGAAGGCTGAACATCCTCCAAGGCGCCTTGATGCTGTCAGAAGATGGGAGAAACTTTAAGAGGCCAGTCAAGGGGGAGATTTTAGGTGGTTTTATGAAGGGGGCTGCTGAAGCCGATGTCCCTGCTCAGGACTGAGCTGCCCGGGTTGTGAGCACCCCGGTCGTGCTCTCCATGAAATAATACCCTTCTCTCCTCATGAGCTGGTTTCCTCCCGAGTTTTGATGGAATCTAACGCACGAGCCATTCCTCTCTTTGTCCTGAGGGGGACAAAGTCAGGAGGGGATTGGTGGCTGAGTGTGGCCACGGCTCCAGCAGCAAATCTTGATGCAGAGCTGACTTTCACACAGTCCGACTTTCTACAGGAATGAATCATTGCAAGCACAGTGTTTACACCATTTAAAATTCGTGATGTGAATGAGCAACCCAAAGCAAAAAGAATTCTCTATATGAGTCATGGGGTTAAAAACATTTAAGTTGATCGAACAAATAAAATCACATGTGAAAAATGAAGCACTTCACAAACTCTTGATTGTGGTTAATCATTATTTATCATTATTTAATCTTAGCACTTTTCCCTCTGGTCTCTGTAGACTTTTCTTGCTTTTTCTTTTATCTGGAATCTTTACACTCGAAAATTAAAAAAAAAAAAAAAAAAAAAAATTCCAAACTTGCGAAACCTGTACCGAGAGCCAGTTGCTGCCTTTTTTTTCGGGTTTATGCCATGGACCAACTTTCCCTGAAGGGGGATTTTTTTTTCCCTTCTCTCGTTTGGTTCTTTCTTTGTGTCATGAGAACAGAAAGAAACCACTTTCCCCCATTTTCACTCCTAAAAGAGAACAGGTTAATTCCCTAAGGAAAACCCTGTCTTCCTTTTGTTAGTCTAGCTGTTTCTATTTTGTTTGAGATAAGGTTGGATGTATCCCTCCCTGGCTACGCTCAAATCCCATGGAGTTGAAGACAGCCTGGAGCCTGAGCTCATACAGCCTCGTTCCCCAAGTGCTAGGATGGCAGGTTTGGGCTATCACAGGCTCGTTCCCCAAGTGCTAGGATGACAGGTTTGGGCTATCACAGGCTCATTCCCAGTGTGCTAGGATGACAGGTTTGGGCTATCACAGCCTCGTTCCCCATGCTAGGATGGCAGGTTTGGGCTATCACAGGCTCATTCCCCATGCTAGGATGACAGGTTTGGGTTATCACAGCCTCATTCCCCATGCTAGGATGGCAGGTTTGGGCTATCACAGGCTCATTCCCCGAGTGCTAGGATGGCAGGTTTGGGCTATCACAGGCCCCTAATGCTTTTATTGTGCTGGGGATTGAGTCTTGGGACCTAGTGCATGTTAAGTTAGCAATCTACCAACTGTGCTAGAAAACAGAAAAACTAGCCAGAAAACCATGGCTTCCCCACGGTGAGAAGCTTTCAGCCTCCTCTTCTTTTGGAAAATGAACTCTAGAGGCGTGCTACAGCCTGCACCTTCGACGGTGTTCTCCTTGCCCCCACCGTCTCTCCACAGCAATGGCCTGCTGGGTGAGCGCCATCATAGACGCCGTTATAAAGTCAGACCTATCCCGATGTGATTTTTAAGGTAAGATCGTGTTTAAAGGTAAAATCATTTTTATTTTGTTTTTGTTTGTTTGTTTGCTTTGCTTTGTTTTTGAGACAGGGTTTCCCTGTAGCTTTGGAGCCCATCCTGAACTAGCTCTTGTAGACCAGGCTGGCTTCAAACTCACAGAGATCCGCCCACCTCTGCCTCCGGAGTGCTGGGATTAAAGGCGTGCGCTGCCACCACCACCTGGTGGTGGTGGAACAGTTCATTTAAATCCTCAGGAGATCAGGACCGAAATAATGAGCTGAGCAGATGTAGGTAGCTACCCCCTCACTCATAGGAGACCCTGGGTTCCAGGTGCATGGGAAGCCCCCAGTCCATCAGTTGTGCGTTCCCTTGGGAGGGACACCAGACAGAGAGCACTAAGAAGCCAGTTTTGGAATCCTTAGTTGCGTGTTCCAGCCCCAGCCCCTGTTGGTCTGAGAGTAGCGGTCATCTTGATGCCAGGTGAAAGGACTATGGCTGGGAAGCGCAGAGGCCCGGGGCTGAGAGTGAAGACAGCTGGGGACACTCCACTAAAGCTGTTTCCAGTCAGCTCCAGGGTGAGTGTTTAACAATAATGCCAGGAGCTTCCAGGGTGTCGGGGGCCCTTTCTTAGCATGGCTGCTCCCTGGAATCTAATCAGGAGCGTTGGAAAGAAGCCTAGTGGCCAGGCCATCCCAGGCCAGCTTTCCTAAGTCACCTGGGTACTTCAAAGACTGAGGTAAGTGATGACCTTTGACGTAGACCTTGAAATTGATCTCCTCCCTCTCTTTGAAACTTCAGCTGACTGGCCCCTCTCTCCTATGAGGCCTCAGTTGCTTGCTTCTGACGAGGCCGGGATGCTGGAAACATTCTTCATCCTGACGTGTTTGGGAGCGAGCCTCGCTCTGTCCCCATTGGAGTCGTTTGACTTGTGTTCAGTTCTCGTAAAACCCTCGACTTTCCTTGGGGGGGGGGGGGTAGTGGTTAGGAGCACAGGCTCTTAAGAGCTCCCCCACCTGACCCCTGCCCAACCCCAACCCAACTCCAGTCCTGAGACTAGCAGGAAAATCAGTTAACCTCATGGTGCTTATCTGACTAAAAAATCAGATGATAATAGTATCAGAAAGGGAGGGAGGGACGAAGAGAGGGAGGGCAGCCAGAGAAACAGGCCACTTGGAATAATGAGAGCACAATAAATGTTATCTTTTGCAAAAATTATTGCTCGCTTCCGTGCCAGACTCCCTGACGAGAACGAGTCTCATCTATTGTCAACCCCATGAACCTAAGAACTCTCTGAGGTCAGCATTGTGACTTAGATCCGCTGTGCTCAGCTTTTCCTCAGTCACGCATGGCACACCATTATCTTACACAGATCTCCACGTGTAGCCAATATAATATCAGTTTATCTAATTCCTAAGATGGTTTCCAAGGCAACTGAAATAGGGCAAGATACCTTGACACAAGGGAACGTCCAGGTTGAGGAGATTCACTGTGGATGAGTGCAGGGTTTCCGACGCCTACAGCCCAGTGGTGTAGAGTCCATTGTACCCCCATGCCTCCCCAAAACACACACTAGAGACCTAACCTCACACGGTGATCATGCCTGGAAACAGGGTTTCCACACGTGTAATTACCTGAGATCACACTGAGAAGCGGCACACTGACCCAGGACGACTGGCATCTGTACAAGAAGGGCTACGGAAAGTGGAGATGGCAGATCCCGTGTGAGAATGGACGGGATTGTGGGCGTGGGCAGATACAGCCAATGGGTACCGAAGAGCGGCGGCAAACCGAAAGCTAAGACTTCAGGGTGGACGTGACCCTTGACCTAGACTCTAGAAGTGGAAGATGACGTATTTGTTTTACTCCGTCTGCTTCTCCGTGGCTTATTATGAAAGCCCTAAGGAAAATACATGAAGGAAGCAGACGCTAACCAGGCTGTATGTGGACGACGCAGGAGAGGGGGAGGGTGTGGACAGCATCTGGGCAGATACTACCTCCCGGCGTATACCGGGTGTGTGAGCTGGCGAGGAATAACCGCGAAACTAGCTGCCATGACCCCTCACGCCGCCTTTCGATGGAGGAATGGCTATCTGAAAGTTGCTAGATGTCTGGACCACTTTCATTAGTGGATCCCGAATGCACTAATGCAGGCTTCAATATCCCCATTTTGTAGACAAGAAGACTGTGGCACCGTGTGGTTAAGTTGAGCTGCAAGGCCCGCAGTTTCTGCTCTTCAGCCGCGCTGAATCAGCGTTAACTAGAAGCAGCTGGGGGGGGGGTCACTGAGCTGAGCAGGGCCCTGAGTGGGAACTGAGGAAACCACACCCAGGGAAGACGATATCTGTACACATTCAATTCCCCACCAGCTGAGACTAAGCCAGAAGTCGGTCTAAGTAAAAGCAGTTCCCAGGGTCAACCACTGTGGGGCTTCCGACATTTCACTCCCTGGAGGAAATGAAAGATATCAGATTCTGTTTGTTAGAACGGACTGACTTTGGTTTCTTTCTTACTGGTAGTTAAGTACACACCCTGGAACTCTTGGTGTTCTTGCGGTCATCCTTGTTGGTTTTAATACTGCTGCTGGTGGGATTACACACACACACACACACACACACACACACACACACACACACACACCTGCTGCTACATCTTCTGGGGCAGAGTGTTTCAACAGATACAGAATTGTGATACAGCCTCTAGCTCTGTCTCTTTTGGTCATAATACGTTCTATTATGTGACCTTAAATGTCCCTCCAAGGTCCATGTGTTAAAGATTTGGCCCCCAGTGTTGCGCTGTTGAGAGGTGGGGAGTCTCTAAGAGATGGAGCCTAGCGGGAAGTCTTGGGTCATTGGAGACATGCCCTAAAGGAGACCGTGCAGCCCCAGTTCTTCCCTGGGACTGGACTCTCTAAAGCTCTGAACCAAAATGTATCTCTTCCTCATGGGGGGTTGCTTTCCCCTGGTGTTTGTCACGGAGGAGGAGGTAGACAGAATGAGCAAGCAGACAGGGTGCCAGGAGCATTTCTGGAATATAACTTAGGTAAAAGATGGCCGACAGCATTGGTGTGGGCTACTCCTGAACTCAGTATATTTCCAGCTTAATTTCCACTGAGTCTCGGCCCATTCCAGTTATCAACCTTCTGCAAAGAACCCCCTTCACGTTTTCCTTCTCACCCCATCAGAGCACCGCGGATTGTTCAGTGTGTGTATCTGTGCTTTGTGTGTAGGAAGAATGCCTTTTGCTGTTGCGATATCACCCCCTGTGAGAAAGCATGTCCTCCTAAATGTTCGCACCGTTCCAATGTCACTCTCTCCATGGGGAAATGTGACAGGGTAAGCTGGGGAGAAAGAAGAGGACACTAACACCAGGACGAAGCCCTTGGTACCTCATAAGGGCTGGTGCCAGCTTGACAGGAAAGGAGATCGCAGGGCAGGGTCCGCATGGATCCTCTGCAGCACAGGGGGTCCAAAGGAGAGACCTTCTCCATCACAGTAGGTCCAAAGGAGAGACTGATGAAAGACACACTCGTCTCTCCTGACACTTCAAAAGTGGGGGCTTCTTATGCGTGATAGTTCATTTTTTAAATAAATTATATTTTTCGAGATAGAGTCTTTTGTGAAGCGTTGATTGTATTGCAATAATGTCGGAAAACACTTCAAGTAATTGAAAATAACCTCAGTAGGTCATCAATTTATAATCCTAAGTCTTTATTATAAAAAACCTTTATAAAATTCATTTTATAAACATCTTGACAGAAAATAAAAGTGTGTTTAAACTGCTCCCAGTGTGCAGAAATAGTGACCATTTGACGGTGACGCTATACAAAGAATTGATGGGTTTTCATTTATCTCTCTGTCTTAAATGAAAACTGAGTTTAGTAATGATGTTAGATGATGGTACTATAATTACAAATGTGTTTTGAGAATCAGCAGGGCCTCACGTAACTGTGTTGGTCTCCTGGCAAGGAAGCCCGGCTGATATGGCTGTATCACGACTCACGAGCCCGGGACTGTTTCCTACAATATAAAAGATCAGTGAACATGTGTTTTTCAGACTTAAAATAGAAAGGCAGGTTTTATTTTTTTTTCCCATGTAGGAGAGAGCGGAACATTTTAAAATTGGAAACTTAAAAAGAATTCCAAGATAAAAGAAAGTGAGACCTGAAATTTCTAAGTAGCCCCGCCTGGCTCTTACTCAGTGCCCAAGTCATTTCTCATAAGATACTTCTGTCTTTGGTAAGTTGTGTTCCTGTTTATATAAGAATTCTTATTTACAGTATTCGTGAACATAAGAACTAATTTAGAAAATGACAGCGATTAGGGAGTCATAGGACGCGCTGTGCCCCCAGGGAGCATGGTGTGTGTGCTGCCTGTCATCCTGGCATTTCCACCAAGTAACACGTTACCCCCAGCCATGCCCCCTTCTGAAAGGCCTGTGGTTGTGCTGCCCAGAAGGGTCATTATCTAGAATAAATTATTTGATGCCTGTTCCAGTAGGTTTGAACTTTTCCTGCTATTCTTAAACACAAACACCTCCTGACATTATGATGGTTGTGTGGACAAAACTCCAGAGTCTGTATCCATCTCTCCCAAGTACTGTGTGGCAGCCTGCTTTATGCATCTCCACCTCGCCCTCTCAAGTTCAAGGATTCTCAGACTATCTTTTAACATGCTATAGACACAGTATTTTATTAACTTTATTATAATTGCACTTTTGTTAACTTTTATAATCACACTTAGCCATGTTTCTGGCCGTGTCCACTGTAAGCTGAAAAAACAGCTAGCTGTTCACCTTACTCTTCCCGTCCAAGTGTCCAGCGCATGTCATCTGGCACCCAGTGGGTGCTTAGCTATGGCTTCAGTAGCTGGACAGTGATGTCATTATGGATACTTCTGTGCTCAGTTTCCTTGGTAAAGTGTTTTCCCATGTGGTTTTGGAACCTGCTTCAGTTGTGACCTGAGGTCCCCATGACTCATTCAGCCTCCCAACCAAAAACACCAGGAGTGTTCATTACTGTAAAAGGCAATGTCTTCAAAAGAGAAGCTGTCTACCTACAGTAACTAGACAGAAACCACCTACCATAGAATGGCTTGTTGGCCCAAAAACTGCAAAAGAACAGGAATTTTCCATTTCCATCTGAAGATTATCATTTAGCAAGTGGCATCGTTCACCTTGGAAGACGCTCAAACCAGAACAAAACAATGATGATCCACAGACCCACTCAGTAAGGTCTTGCTTAACTCCTAAATATGACCTGATTTTGTACAAGACGCCTTGTGAGTGACAAATGATTGGAATTTCCTTGCCTGGGCCCTCAAAGAATTGCTCCTATATGAAGGGGGAAAGCCCATACCAGGAATGGGAGAATTAGTTCCAAGGTGGCCCATGGAGATTCAGGCAAATTTTGTCTCTTAGCTTGTGACTTATGGGACTTCTCCTTAGAGGAGAATCAACTCTTGATTTTTAAAAAAAAATTCTTAAATTTAATAATTTAATTATTAATTTTATCACATGGACCGAATACAAAAAGGTAGGGTCATTTCAAAAGAACAAGCCTAGTAAATTCCTTATGCCTGGCCGTGTAAAGACTTTTGCTTCTGCATACCCTATAGCTCTGAGTTCTGGGGTTCTTCAGACTCTACCGTGGGTAGGATGTGGTGTCATTAACACATGTGCCTCTCAGAAACCCAAGAAAGGTCGATTTTGATCAGAATTTGAGAAGGGATGCTGGACTGAGGTTCTCATCTCTCTGGAATGCTTCTTCCCCCATTTTGTATTGTCGCCGCCATGCAGACAGGGTGACCCGTGGGAACAGGGTAACCAGGCTAGGGCCAACAGAGTGGCTGAGTGGGGAACTCATCAGACAGTAGATTCAGGAACAGTGAACTGGTAAGTGGAGAGAATATAGTGAAAGATTCAGGCCCAAGACTAGATATATAAGGTGTTTCTGGTTGATGGCTCTGTGGCAAGGGATGGAGTTTGGCATCTGGGGCATCTTCTCTGAGCTAGCCACTGTTTCATAGCAGGAGTGACCCAGCATGGCCAGGCAGCCTTAAACTGAGCAGATAGAGGGCTCTTGGCTCCCAATTAGCACAGATGCTGCAACCCTGAATTCTGTGAGATAACGCGTTTGTACCCTGTAAAGATTTGTCACTTGTATTGGTTTAATAAAATGCTGATTGGCCAGTAGCCAGGCAGGAAATATAGGAGGGGCAACCAGACTAAGGAGAATTCTGGGAAGAGGAAGGGCTCAGTCTGCAGTCACAAGCCAGATGTAGAGGAGGCAAGATGAGAATTCCTCACTGAACAAAAGGTATCAAGCCATGTGGCTAACATAGACAAGAATTATGGGTTAATTTAAGTTGTAAGAGCTAGTTAATAATAAGTCTGAGCTAATAGGTCAAACATTTTATAATTAATATAAGCCTCTGTGTGCTTGGGACTGAACAGCTGTGGGACCGGGTGGGACAGAAACCTCCACCCACACCTGAACATCATCTTCACCGTTATCCACACAACAGGAGAGGGAAGGGCAGCCGAACTGCTCTCAACTGATTTTCTCTCGTTTTTGTCAGCAGAATAACATCATCTGGAAGGGCCTAATAAGGAATATTTTCCCGCATGCTAAGCAAGATTTCACCAGTGGAGCCATAGTCCCAGTCCCTGTGCTGTGCTTTTAATCCAACCCAAAGAACACATCAGCCCTTGAGGAACAACTTTCCAGAAGTACAAGGATATCCATGTTCCTGGAGATGGCTCTCCTCAGGGACATGTAGAAGTCAGTAGACCACGCCCAAATAGTCTTCAGTTCCGTGGAGACCCTAGAGGGTGTTCTGCAGACTTCCACAGGGCACCATGGAGAGGTGGAATCAGCTGATGAACCCATTTCCTGGTTTCCCCTCTGTGATTCACTTTCTCTCTCTGGAATTCACCCAGCAGAATCCTCAGGTATTTGCTGATCATTGAGCTGTACGCATGCGCGGGGGACCAACACAGAGCAGAAGTGGCTGCCCTGCAGGGTTCACGGGGATTGAAGAAGCAAAGGAATTGATGTGGGAGTGATTTTTTTTTAATCTGTTGCTTTTATTGGTTAACTAATAAAAAAAAACTGTTTGGCTCTCTGATAGGGTAGAATTTAGATAGGCGGAGAAAACAGAACAGAATGCTGGGAGAAAGAAGCTGAGTCAGTGAGTCGCCATGATTCTCCCACTCCAGACAGACGCAGGTTAAGATCTTTCCTGGTAAGCCAGCTCGTGGGCTACACAGATTATTAGAAATGGGTTAGATCAATATGTAAGAGCTAGCCAATAAGAGGCTGAAACTAATGGGCCAAGCAGTGTTTAAAAGAATACAGTTTCCATGTAATTATTTCGGGTAAAGCTAGTCCGGTGGCGGGACACAGCCCGCCGCTCCTATTACAACAAGGAGTAAACATTTTCCTTTTCTTTCTCCATTCTCTGCCCTGAACACACTGAGGGGCCTCTCTCCCTCCTGTGGAAACCTGGGCTAGATTATAGATTTCAACATCATTCATGCCTAAAGTCACAACTTTAGGCAGGGATGGGAACTGGGGATTTCACATTTAATCAGTAAATAAAAGGGGGGCAGAAAACCACGTGGAAAATAAACTCCAGAAAACAGACTAAAAGACAGGGAAGAAACAAATACAAGCCATGGCTCTGACAACAGGGAGGTAGGAGAAGACTCTGATAGAAGCATCTTTCTTAGTTCTCAGAGATCCAGAGTGAGTCTCACAGACTGGGATTCATAGACTTGATGCCACCAAGAGGGCAGGAGGGGTGGGGAAGTCTCAGCCTTGAGCACAGATAACGTCACAGTTGGCAGCTTTGATAGAAGGGCAGACAGCATATGGAGACATTACGTGACCTCTCCCTATCAGCTGTTTTGACAAGCAGGAGTATTTCCTCCTTTTTCCTTTTCTTTCTCCATTCTCTGCCCTGAACACACTAAAAGACCTCTCCCCCTGCTGTGGAAACTGCCTGCTCTCATCTCCTCATCTCTGCCGTCCACAGCTTCCCTGGCTTCTAAGTATCATGCTGTGGTAAAAGGAGCAGCTCTCATCTGAACACGTGTTGGCACTTTGTAAACAGCTTTGCGAAGGGCACACCTGTCAAGTCCTTGGTCCACCCACAAGGCCACAAAGCAGGTGACAGTCCTCAAAGAAATTATAGACAAAGACAAATCGGTAAAAACTGGGAACAGGTACAAAGCTGTACGTCCACTTGATCCTTCTGGACAGAGACTTCTAAAGGCGCACGGTGAACCAAATCTTACCTGTTGGGAGCTGTAGAAGAATTACCAAGAAATACAGGGGGAAAAAAATCTTTTTAGAAAATGCCGAAGGAATCTCAGCCGAGAAACCTGTTTAAATAGGAAGCCTGGTTCAGGTTCTGGCCTCTGCCGATCAGGCTGAGAGCAGGAAACACTGGCAGGGTTTGGGAGGCCCGGGAGATGCTGCAGGCTCAAGCTTCAGAGGGCTCTGTGGGGTGTGGGCTTTAGTCACAACTATGAAGGTGAGATTCTGACTTTCAGTAGGAACCGTACAGGCATGCGTGGCAGAGGAAGCTCTGTTTTTATGGATATGCTCTTCCGGAGGCTGAAGAGCTACTGCACTGGAGATCTGGGAACTGAGTGACAATTCTTGATTCTTCCAATCCGTGGTGACAGACAGGCCTGCAGAGACTGCTGTCTATGAACACCCATTCTCCGTTCTCCTCAGTAATGACTGTGAACTTTTTAGCCAGGCCCGAGCTGAAGTGAATGACTGTTCTTCTCAGTGCTGTTTGGTTGTTGTCTGTGGACAAAGTCTAGCCAGTTAACTATTCTACACATGCTGTAGGGGACAGTTGGTAAAGTAGGGGGCCTTCTCCATTGTCCTGACTCCCGATTGCACTGGACACATAACAGACAGCCCAGACTGTCTGTTGGCTGTGAGGAAGCCATACTAGGTGAACTGGACAGGGGATGTGAAGTCCATTGACTTTGCGAAGTGGGATGTTCAGGTCTCTCTTACTAGAGAGACTAAACTCTTGTGTGTAGAAGGTAGTGTGGGTGGGTTTTACTTTCAGCTGAACGTAATCTAAAGAATACAAACTCAAGGTTGGTAAGAGAGACACCAACAACCAAAGCTAAACACACAAACAAAGAAGGCAGAACCACAAAGGTTCTGCCAGAGAGGGATAAGTCAACATCAGGGAACCCACAGAGAGGGAACCAGAGGGGACCACAGCATTAACCAATGAGATGGCGGTTATGTCTCTGCCAAAGCACAGACGTTTCACAGCATGGAAAACAAACCTGTTCCGTGGTCCTCATGGATTTCACTCATTTACTTAATAGTTTGGAAAATCTGGGGCTTTCATTTTTTCTAGTTCTCTTTGATCTGAGAATAATCCAAGCCACAGAACTTCATGAATTGTTTCGTGCCGAGTTTTGACAAGGTGGTAGCACAAAAATATTCTGTGTGAAAAACATTGAATTCTACGGCTCTACTGAAGTTGATAGTCATGGTTTTGATGGATTCCAAACAATATGATCACACTACCTTTGTATTTACTCTTCGGTTATACACAGGTTTTGTTCAGACACTTAGAGCATTGGTTAAAATGGGCACACTGCCTAGAGCGGCTCCATTGCCAAAGTTTCTCATCACTGAAGCTCCAACTGCACAAACAGACACAGAGCAAAACAACAGTGTTTAGAACCAGCAAGAACTGTCCACAAAAGCGTAATGCCCCTTATTCTTTGTATCTGTGTCCATGTGTGTGGGGGGACACACGTGTGTGCATGTGGAGACCAGAAGTCAATCTTCCATGTTATTCTTTTTTTTTTTTTGGATTTTTTCGAGACAGGGTTTCTCTTTTCATGTTATTCTTTAGGCATTGTCCACTGTTGGGAAGGGGAGAGAGAGAGAGAGAGGAGCAAGAGAAGAGGGAGAGAGTCAGGTTCATTGTCCTGAAGCTTGCCAACTAGACTAGACTCTCTGGCCAGTGAACCCCAAGATCCTCCTGCCTTTGCTTCCCCAGTACTAGGTGAAGCTTGTGCCACCAGGCTTTGTAAGTGGGCTCTAGGGTAGGAACCAAGGACCCCAGGCTGGGAGAGCAAGAGCATTGCTGAAGGAGCCATCTCCCCATCACCCCCTTTCTCTCTGTACTAATACAGAGTTACAATATTCACTCCACTAATATTACCATCTTCTAAACTGTAGAACATTCCAGCTGTGAACAAATTTCCTACACAATACAAGATTAAACAGCAGCCTTGGTTTTATTCACTACCGCTGAAAGGCTGGTAAACTTGCATGTTCCCAAGCTTTGTAGTTACAGGGGCCACACCGTGTCTGCGCATGCGTCTTGTCTTGTTTCCTTTCTTTTGAGACAGGATCTTAATTCATAGCTCATGCTGGCCTGGAGTCACAAGACCCTCTGCCTTGGCCTCTGTAACTGCATCTCTTGATCCTTAATTTGTAGTGATGTAAAGAATAATTTATATAGAACTACAGAATTAAAAATAGGTGAGCCAGGCGGTGGTGGTGCAAACCTTTAATCACTCAGGAGACAGAGGCAGGCAGATCTCTGTGATCTCTGTGAGTTTTAGGTCAGCCTGGTCTACAAGAGCTAGTTCCCTGGATGCAAAATTTTGTATTGCACATGGTACAAAGCCTTGGGAACTAAGAGAGATATTTACATGCATACAATACCAATATATATCAACAATAAAATATATTTGCCCAAATATAAAATGCCTACTACCATCTTTTACAATGCAAGATCTCAATAAAAGAGTTTAGAATAAAATACCAAGGGCTGGAGAGATGGCTCAGAGGTTAAAAGCACTGATTGCCAAGCCTCAGCAACCACATGGCAGCTCACAACCATCTATAATAGTAGCTGATGCCCTCTTCCACCATGCAGCATACATGCAGAGAGAACACTGTATACATAATAAATAAATAAATCTAAAAAAATTAATACAGAATAAAATGCCAAACACAGAAATTGGATTTTAAGCAGTAATTGTGGCCTTTCTTGTCCTGGCCCATATAGTAAAGATCTCGGGGTGTGGCCCAGAGGTAAGATTTTGCCCAGCAGGTATGAGGTCCAGGTTCATCCCTGGTACAACAACAAAAAAACCCTAAAGACTCACATTTATTCCATTTTACATAATTTAGCCAATATTTACTCATAGGCCATAAGTATAGAATTTAACACGGTAATTTACTACAGTTCAAAGTCCCAAAGAACCTTCTTGATAGTAAGGAGGCTGGAGAGCCAAAGTCAGACCTGTGTTTAATATTATTACAAAATTTTATAATATCATCTAACTATTTTTATTTGTACTATTTTTTGAAATTGTAATGACATCTTTCCCTCCCTCCTGGTGTTCCCTCCCACTCTTCCCACGCACACCCTTCTTGCTCTTCCTTGTCAAACCCACGGCCTCTTTTTCCTTAATTGTCGTGACATATACAGATACAGGTATATAGATACATTTGTAAATACATAAATACAGCCTGCAGCATTCATACAGTGTTACCGGTATTTATGTGATCTCAGGGCTGACCACTCTTCCCAGGGAGGCCCGTTCCACCCACCCTCAGAATTCTCCATCTGTCCATAGCTCTCTGCCTAAGGCTGAGGCCCATCCTGTGAGGAGCATGGTGTCCCCACTGTTTAGGCAGTCATGTTGAGGAGACTTCATCGGTGTAACTTTCCTGACATCTCTAAGGGACACAATCTCACAGCAACCTCCTTATCCCTCTGGCTCTTAAAACCTTTCTGCTCCATCTTCCACAGTTGTCCCTGAGGCTCGGGGACAGGAACTGTGTTGTATATAAATCAGTTGGGACTTAAATCACACAATCTCTTGTTCTCTGCATTTCAGCGGGTTATGGTTTTCTGAAATGGTCTCCATCTGTTGCAAAGAGAAGTTTCTTTGACGGGGGTGGGGAATGAGAACTACACTTATCTGTGGGTATAAAAATTCGTATGTATAATGTAGGAGTTATACTGGCTTACTAAATTGGCAGTAGTAGTTTTTGCTTAAAGGTCTGTGACTTCACTAGCCCTGAGTGGTTGGCTGGGTTGCCAGCCGAGCAAGCCTTAAGTCCAATTAAAGAGCTATTGGTTACTACCGAGGCAAGTGTGCCCCTAATGTACCTTTAAAGTTATCATGCCTGCTGGCTGTTGTTGAGGGTCACAGCTGAGTGGGACCGTTGATGGCTTCTCAACCTTGAAAGTTTGTACAGAGCTTTCTGGTCCCCTGAAAGCCAGTCCTGGGGCCTCTGGGGCCTGTGTCTGAGGTACATGGCATCCTCAGCAATAGAAACTTACGTTCACCTCTAGAGGGCGACCAAGAGCAAGAGCAACAGCCTATAATGCTTTGGGACTACCTCGGACAACCTTGACCAACTCAAAAGAAGGCTTCTCATGCCTGGCGTTGGGGTTGACGCCTTATGTCCTTACTGTTATTTTATCCTCTTCTTCTTCTGTATTTCTCTTCTTCCCTCCTAGTTAAAACTCCACCTGCCCCAATCTTCCCATTTACCCCTGCAAATCACTGAAAGCCTGCTAGTCCCCTCCCTAATACTAATTCTCCCCCTCCATAACTCCCCTTTACTTCCCTGGATTTTGCAGTTAATCCAAACTCAATACTCATGCCATCTAACCATTTTAAATCAGAGTTAGGGGTAAGAGAAAAGGTGAATTGAAACATGGACGTCCTCGAAGATGCGGGCACTACACTTGGTATTCCTGACACGAGTGGACATTTCCATGTTATCCTATTTTGCTAATAGCATGAATTGGTAAAACTTAGGCCTGCAGCCTGAATTTGTTTACCTGGCTTTATTTCTGTTCCCAAATATGCCTTGCTGTGTATATCATCTTATACTGATGATATTATGGTTATCAATTTCCTTAACCAGCTCTGTAGATGTCGCCTTCCCATTCTGCCCCCAGAACAATGTGTGGTGGTCTGTTTTATACCCATATCTTGATAATGTATGAAGCAGACTCCAAATCATTTCCCGACTTTGTGGGATATCATCATGACCTATTTTATACTGTTAGGGAGGCCGGTTTAATCCAAAATCGAAATTTACATCCTATTAGAGTTCCTCCCTTCTCGTCTCTGTCAGTTTGGAACTGAAGCAGGGCTCGAAACCTACATAACTGAAAGTTTCGGTCCAGACACAGAGACTGCGGACGTGAGCGCTCGCTTCAAGGTTTGACTGAGAAGTGAGGTCATTGGAGATATGAGGGAGAGAACAGCCAGAGGCATCTGGAAGGGTCCAGAGCGAGGGAAGAAAGTAGAAAACTGGACACGGCCAGCAGACTGGACCAGACCATGAGACAGAGGAGAGGCTTGGCTAAAATGCCTGGGTTATATGGAAATGAGAAGCCAGAGGAAGGAGACCCCCCCCAGAGAAGACTTTAGGGTAGGGGGTGGGGTGAGAAAAGCCATAGGTAGCTGTGGCAGTGAAGAAGCCTGGAGGCCAGTGTGGGGGCTGAGGAAGCCATTGTGGTGGACACCTATCCTAAATTCCTAAAAGCTAAGCTGCCAGGCAACTCTTCACCCCCTCCCTAGAGCTGTAAAACTACTGGGATAATTCACTGCCTGCTCTGGCCACTATAAAACCTGTTTATCACTGTGTACCAGGGTGTGAGACAGCTTCTCCCTCTCTCTGTAATCGGGGAGAGAGAGACAGATCCTCACTAGCTGAGGGTAGAAAAGGCCGTTTCTCACTCAGTGACACACTCCACGGGAACCGTAAACATGGTCTCCATCTTCAAAAACTACCTCTCCCCCAGCCTCTTCTATGGAGAACCTCCAATTTGGTTTTAAGGCTGATATCCTGCTAATGATAATACATGCATTTCATTATAATTTGAACTGAGTCTGTGGTCTTTTCCTGGAGATTCAACCTCTGTAATACAGTGTCTTAGTGTTCTATTGCTGTGAGGAGACACCATGACCCCGGCAACTCGTATAAAGGAAAGCATTTCATCGGGGCTGGCTCACAGTTCGGAGGTTTATGGCGGGAAGCCTGGCAGCGTACAGGCAAACATGGCTGGAGCAGCAGCTGAGAGTTCTCCATTCAGATCTTCAGGAAACAGGAAGAGGCGAGCTCTGGGCTTGGAATGGGCTTTCTGAAACCTTAAAGCTCACCTCCCAGGGACGACACACTTCTGCCAACAAGGCCACACCTCTTAATCCTTCTAAATAGTGCCACTCCAGGGTGACCAAGTACTCAAGTCTGTGAGCCTTCGGAAGCCTTTCTTGTTCAAGCCACCACAACCAGCCCGTGCTTCCATATGCTAGTCAACACCCCAGACAGCCACGTGGCTTTTCAGACAATGATGAAGAAGTAGCTCCTTTGGTGGAGGGGAACAGGACCCAGAAATTGGGGCAGTGGAATTCCCTTTGGACCTGACCTTGTGGAGAGGGAACCCACTCCCTGCCATCTTGTTCTCCCTTCTCTTCAGGCTGCACACCTCTGCCACTCTTTTCTCCTTCAAAGCCAAAGGCAAGGATAGTGTTGTCTGTGCCCTGGAGTGAGCCTGACTCTGGCGAATCCCCCAGACCTCCCTCTGTGCATTCTGGTCGCTTGCCTCTAGGTGGCGTCTCAGCAAGCTGCTCACCCACTGTCCCTGGTGAAGACCCGCATGACCTTTCTCTGCCCTCGCCCCTCAGCAGCTTTTCAGGTTCGAGTCAGTTCTAGTTTCCCCTCTGCTGCTGTAATAAAAAAAAAAAAAACCACTTTGACCAAAAGCAACTCAGGAGAGGAGAGGATTTACACACTTACACAGCTAGGTCATAGTCCATCACTGAGAGAAGTCCAGGAGGAAGCCAGGGAGAAAAACTGTCTCCTAGAGCCCAGCACTACCTGCCAGGGATGAGGCTGTTCACAGTGGGCCTCTCTTGGTGCTTAGGAAACATGTTGCTTCTTCATTTGGATGGCAGAAGAAATGCCTTCACCCCCATGAATTGGAGGATAAACTCTTAGGGGTGAAAACTCCTGCATTAGGTCAGTGCCTCTCTTTGCATATCTTGCAAGGTTGCCGTGGTGATTCTGGGACATTCTTTGTAACATGAGGTCTGCTTGTTGGGGTTTCTGTCCTGCCCAGTTCCCACTGCCAGTAAGCCCCAAGAAATTACACAGAGAATCTATATTAGATATAAACTGATTGGCCCATTAGCTCAGGCTTCGTAGTAGCTCTTATAACTTATATTAACCCATTATTGTTATTTATGTTAGCCAAAAGCTCGGTACCTTTTTTGGCGGGGTAGGTCACATCTTGCTTCTTCCTTGGTCTGGGCAGGACTCAGAAGCAATGGGCTTCCTCCTTCCCAGAATACTCCTGTTCTCATTGCCCTGCCTCTACTTCCTGTCTGGTTGTCCTACCTATACTTCCTGCCTGGCTACTGGCCAATCAGTGCTTATTTAAAACATAATTGACAGAATACAGAATTGTCCCACACCAGTTCTTAGCTTGATGTGAAACTTTCAGGCAAGGGAAGAAGTCACCTGAGGTATGCAATATGGAAATTGTTATAATTGTAAAAGTATATAATTATATACTATTAATTAGCATAGGAAATTATTACAGCGTCCGTAGGTTGTGATGAAGCAGATTTCAGTCCTTCCCTGGTGTCCACAGAGGGTGGGACGCCGACAGCCTCCAGCCTCCTCTGTAACATAGTGTGCTGTTTGCACAGAGCCTTGCCTGCATCCTCCCACACACCTGAGATGCTTCCTGGGTTATTTATGGAGCCCATTGCTATACAAATCCTTGTGAGTAGTTGCTACGCTCTATTGTGTAAGATACAGTGACAAGGGAAAATTCTGCGCATGCTCAGGATTGTATTTTTAACACTATTTTGTTTTGTTTTGCTTTTTTGTTTTAAATCTGGAATTGATTGGACTGTAAATATGGAGCCCAAGGAGCTTGCTGTCTCTGAAATATTTGCTCTTCTTCCTAAGGTCTGCTCTTGTTGCTAAAATACTGTGAGATTTACCCAAATATTCCTTTATGTTGTAGCCTTGCAATTAGAGAAAACCGAGTCCGCAGTGAGCTGACAGGAGTCCTCACACACAGGCACATACGCTAGCACATGGCACACACCCTGACCATGGCCCACAGCAGTCCCCAGGCTCTACACTGGCACATGGCACACACCCTGAGCATGGCACACAGCAGTCCCCGGGCTCTACACTGGCACATGGCACACACCCTGAGCATGGCACACAGCAGTCCCCGGGCTCTACACTGGCACATGGCACACACCCTGAGCATGGCACACAGCAGTCCCCGGGCTCTACACTGGCACATGGCACACACCCTGAGCATGGCACACAGCAGTCCCCGGGCTCTACACTGGCACATGGCACACACCCTGAGCATGGCACACAGCAGTCCCCGGGCTCTACACTGGCACATGGCACACACCCTGAGCATGGCACACAGCAGTCCCCGGGCTCTACACTGGCACACGGCACACACCCTGAGCATGGCACACAGCAGTCCCCGGGCTCTACACTGGCACATGGCACACACCCTGAGCATGGCACACAGCAGTCCCCGGGCTCTACACTGGCACATGGCACACACCCTGACCACGGCCCACAGCAGTCCCCGGGCTCTACACTGGCACACGGCACACACCCTGAGCATGGCACACAGCAGTCCCCGGGCTCTACACTGGCACATGGCACACACCCTGAGCATGGCACACAGCAGTCCCCGGGCTCTACACTGGCACATGGCACACACCCTGACCACGGCCCACAGCAGTCCCCGGGCTCTACACTGGCACATGGCACACACCCTGAGCATGGCACACAGCAGTCCCCGGGCTCTACACTGGCACATGGCACACACCCTGACCACGGCCCACAGCAGTCCCCGGGCTCTACACTGGCACATGGCACACACCCTGAGCATGGCACACAGCAGTCCCCGGGCTCTACACTGGCACATGGCACACACCCTGAGCATGGCACACAGCAGTCCCCGGGCTCGCTCCTGCTCTGATTTTCCCACAAACACTCCTTAGAGCACAGCTACAGCAAGGAGAACTCCCAACAGTTCGTATGCTTTTCCTGAGAAAGGACAGAAATCTCCTTAAAATGGCTTATAAATTCAGACACTTTTTTGGTTTTGTTTTTAGAGACAGAGTTTCACTGTGTATTACCTTGGCTGTCCTGGAACTCACTTTGTAGACCACACTAGCCTCAAACTCATAGAGATCCCCCCACCTCTGCCTCCAAGTGCTGAGATTAAAGATGCCTGCCACCACCCTGGTAGATTCATACTCTTTTAATTGTAACTAGAAGCCTAACTCAAATTAACTTTTAAAATATAAGAAATGTCCGTGACATGGCTTTAGGAAAAGCCTAATCCAGGTTTGTACCAAAATCCCAATTTCTTTTATTTGGTGTCACTTAAGAATAAAAAAAGGAAACATTTTTCTCAACAGCTAGATAAGCTGGCAACAGACTGTGTGCCCAATTGTGCACACAGCTGTCCGGGAGAGCAGGCTATACCAACTGGCCTCAGTCTGATCCTCTCCAGAGCCTAGGCTTGAGATCTGTTCCACCCAAAATAGATAACTGAAAAGATGATGTTCGGGAGAAGGTTGCAAAAATCAAAAGGAAACATCCAAATGTATAATCAGGACATGGGGATGAATCGGGGCTGTTCTGACTCAGGAGGGAATGGAACTATCAGGGAACGCTCAGCTGGCGGTCTTGGCATGCCGCTTCCTGCATTTTTTTCTCCTTTTCAGACCTCTGCTTGTCTTTCTAAAGAGAACATACCAAGGCCATGTGATGGAAAGAGAGCTTCCAGTAGCTGCCAGTTCAAACGTCCCAGCTACACACAAAGAGGACTTTAACTCACCTGAAACCAGACCCCACATGACCAGAACAACTCCTGAGTCTCAACACTTCAGGCCACCAACCGTTCCAGGGACGAACTTGGTGGCAGGGAGTCACAGGGAGATACATGGCTGTCACACTACATGTCTGCACAAGCGGTAGCTGCTGGAGAGAACATAGTGCTGAGACCTGTCAACAAGGTGGAAGGAAAGAGTTTGCAAAACACACAGGAATGCAAGCATGTAGTGACGAGCTGGGCCGGGACGAAGGTACCTCAACTGTCTGCATTTGTGGTAGACGCTCCTGATGACTCGCGGACATGCTAGCTAATGTCACCCTATTTAAACTGAAATTTTGCTCTTATAACCTACATGGGACCGTTTCCGCACAGATGTACGTTGCCTAAATTAGCCACTCAGCGTCTGTCTGCACCGTCCTTGATCTCTCCGTGCGAATGGCATTCGCTACCGGACTTTCTGCTTTCGCTGCGAGTATCTCAGTTATTTCTAATACCGATTCTGAATCACTGCAATTGTTTTTAACCACAAATTCCGATCATTTTGGTCTCATCAAACAGCTGCCTTCTTTTATTACCTGTGGTCTTATTTGCATAATCTTGACTGAGCTCGTGGAAGCAGCTGCTCTTTATCTCGGTTCCCAGAGACGAACCTGCTATTAAACTGTATCTGGATTTCCTTATCACCAGGTTTTAGGCTGCAGAGCTCTCTGCCTAATGGCTTCGCTCCACTGAGGTCAGGCTCTCTTGAGAACCGCCAGAATAGCTGAGCTGAAGGGACCCGGGGAACAGCCCCGCCCAGAACAAGAAACATATTACCGGGGAGGAAAATATGAACTGTACTCAGCATTCAGTGGCAGAGCCAAATGCCCCTGTGGAACCCCGTCCTGCTTTCTTTGCTTGGTTCTAGAAGCACACCCTACCCTGAGAGGCCAGGAACACAGTAAAAAGCACAGGCCATCAGTTACAACAGCTACGTCCACCGTCCACCTCTTCCCAGCACCTCTGTACTCCGTTTTCCCTTCCTTGGGCTGAGGGCGCATTCTCTTAGGTGTTTGTACGCCTAAGCTTGGGACCAGCTTCAGCGCCTGCTGGAGCCCACTCCCCTCCGTGTAAACTGCACCCTTCTTGGCCTTCCCTCGACACTGGTGTGATTTGCTCCAACACTTCCTTTCCTTTCTGGCTCCGTGCATCTTTGATGCTATGCTGGGTTAGACGCTGGGGGAACCTTGCTCTGCTAGGGCATCCATGAATCTTTACTGACTCTTTCGAGCAGTTCCTTTTGCGTTTCTGGGCATCCTTCCCTGGTGAGATCCTTGGCCACTCTGTCCAGGCTCCTTTTAAAGAGCCAAAGCTTTAGTTGCTGCTTTAATTCTTAAATTGTTACCAGTGCTTTCTTATCTAATAAGCTTGCAAACCTGTTTTTTTTTATTTTAAAAAAATCTGTTTTCTAAAAAATGCCAGTGTATTCTCTAAATAATAGCTACAGCTAACTTTCATGACTGAGCAGAGATCATAACATATTATCTTTGCCAGCCCCGTTTGGAAGAGTGATAAATACTTAGAGCCAATGCAAACACTTTGCCCATATTATAAGAACAGTCACACAGGGTGTCACACAGAATGTCACCTCCATATCCTACAGCTGGAGACTTCAGGGAACACCCAGGTGTGCCAGCTTAGGGGGTCTATCTCCCGCTAACCAGACTTGCAGCAGACAGGGGAGTTTACTCAACAGATGTATATTTATACAGAGAGTAGCTGGCTTCCTTACTCTGCAGCCTCTTACGATACTGCCTGAAGCAGTTGGTTCTACTAAATACTTCGTGATCATAATTTGTGTCTTGTATCCAAAAGAGGCCTTAGTCAAATGCAAGTCACTATTTCAGAGCTGTGCTGCGGAGTCATGTGGTAGGTGGCAGAACTCTTAACGGAAACACTGGCTGAATATAGGTACTTGTGAGGAGAGGGGAGAGAGGGCGTAGGAAGGGAGGGAGGGAGGAAGTACAAAAGAATGTCAAGCTGGTGCTGTACACAAGATTTTCCTAACTGAAGCAGAAAGCCCGTTGTCTGGTTTCCTCCCCTGCACTGCCCCCTTGTGGTGGAAAGCCATTGGTGCTTTGGTAGAAAGATGAAGTAAAGACTAGTCAGCACAGAAACAGGAGGCAACCACACAGCAAAGAAGGAAGATCAAGGCCCCCAAGAAGAGCTGCCAGCCTCCATGCAGCTTGTGGGGAGCCTTGCCCTGCATGAGCTTCCTGTTCATGCTCTGTGGCTCTGTGAGAGGCGGCTGTCTCTGCCCCACACTGACCCTGGACATCACTTCTGAGCAGCTTAACCTACGATGATTACACCGTCCACAGTAGCTTGGCAAAAATGTTAGCTGCAGAGCTTGGGGGGCGAGTGGGAAGCTCCTGCCTGGAGCACGTTTCCTTGGCCAGCTGCTGTGGATGTTCCCAAAGAAGGTCCTGTTACTGTTTGTGATGTCCCCTCCGCCCCCCGTCTCTTCTACTAAGGAAAATCCACAAAGACAGGAAAGTGTGTTGTTCGCGTCACCGAGAACAAAAAGAAAAGAAAGACAGAAAAGAAAGGAAGGAAGGAAAGAAGGAAGAAAGAAAGAAAACTTATTTGTAAAGTCCAGTTTGAGCACTGAATTCTTAAATCAACTTATCACAGTAACTCTTAACTCCTAACTACAAGGTTGGCAAGCACCCTATGTGTAGGGACTGCTCTCTGGGAGCAAGATCCCACCATAAGGGAGACCTCTTGTGGAGGGCACAGTTATTGCAAAGCACTAGTGATCTTGTTTCAAGAGAAAAAAAATAGTAATATTGGTTGCAAATGTACTAATATTCTCCAAAAATAGGAAGACATCAGAATTAGAAAGATAACTACTCAATGAACACCAGCATTTAGATATTGTCTAATTTCTTAATTAAATTTTACTAAAGTGCAATCCTTAACAAATCAGATACCACAAATATATCCTTGTCTGAAAGCTGTGAAAGGCAGATGATACACCCAGCAGAGACAGCAGGTCCCACTCATCCCCAGTCTCAGTAAACATTTTCCTGTTCTGAGATGAGGTCCAGGAGCAGCCAGTTGCTCTGATTCTCTGGGGTTTTGTTCTTTAACCAGCTTGTGGCTTCTGGAGGCCCAACAGAACCTACGGTCTTGCTACCCCACATACTTGGCTGGGGAAACCTAAGCATCCTGTTGTGATTTAAGAAGTAACGTCTTGGGGTTCTGGAGTGGGCATGAGAACTGTTCAAACAGAAGTAGGAAGAGAGGCAGCTATGGGACTAGTGGCCCAAACACTCAGGCTGTGGTTGTCTTCACAGACAACTGCTCTTCAGTAAGTTGGAGATCTCTCCAACAGAGACAAACACAGCTCTTTCATGTGGGCAAGGGAGGCTTGATCAGACAAAGTCTCTATGCTTTTGAAACGCTAGATGAGAGGGAGGAAGTCAGGCTACAATTGGGGCAGAATTTACAACAGCAAAATCACATTCTGGCAAGTTCTCTCTTATTGCAAGGGGCCTCTGAGCTGCTAGAGATGCCCGCAGACAGTACTGTCACCTACTGGCTGGCCTCCAACAGCCATGGGGCCCAGAGCAGGGAATTCAGCCAGGCTAGCTCCTGAATCAAGGCTTGGGTGGTAGCCATCATATCCTCAGTCGCATGACCAACTTGGTTCTTAGAGGACAAGGTTTGGAAACTTTGATGTGTCTGCCGAAAACTTCACGGGAGGGGAGTTGGGCGGTGTTTCTGTGTCGCCTGGTGCAGTAGGACTGTGAAACAACTGCCCATCCTGGAGATGGCTTCCGTATTTAAGTGCTAAGGTCATCTGTAGTTTATTCTGTAGCTCTGATAGCTCACTGAATGAATACAATCTGACTGACCGCCTCAACTGCAGCTGTCACTGTCACAGTTCCTCAGGTATCCAACTGGAAGTCTGTGTCGGAGTCTTTCTCAGAATGCCTGGTGGGTCTGTCGGGAGAGAGGTAGGGGAGGGAGTAGCAATCGGGAGATGGGGTATGCCGGATGAGCAGAAGGTAGAGAATGAGGGACCAAGATGGATTTCGGACACAAAGGCAAAATGTACAGCATCTATGGATGTGACCCAACCTCAGTTTCCCCTCCTCCTTCTCAGTGTCTTCACCTCACACCCTGAGTTCTTGTTTAGCCCCTTTCTCAAACACACCTGTCATGTGGCCACTGGACCAAGAAGATGGTGCTTACAACTTGATTCTTGGGGTTAGGCAGCCTACTTCTTTCTGTTCCTTGTGTGACATGGAGCCAATGCCACATCTTAGCTGCTCAATTCTTTAAAAAAATAATCTAGTATTATAACAATCCTGAAAGCTTGAATCATTTTTAAATCTGCGCATTTAACATAGTAATGTCTTTTTTTTAATCTCAAGAAGGCATTCTGTATAACTGTATATCTTCCAAATGAATAGACTCACAATGGATTCAGAGAAATAAGGAAAATAAAGGTTTTTCGTTCTTTCTGACAGGTCCATGTGAGCAACTGTGAGGGAACCAGACTTCCTGCAGAGGCCTGATATCCTGCATCATGGCTTAAGTGAGTCTAGGGATCCCGTCAGGCTCCCTCACGGTGGCGTGGAGCACCGCTTCCCCGAGGTGCAGCCTGGGAAGGTGAGTTCCCCCACTGGAAAGCCTTGGCATCGGAAGCTACTGGGAATCCTAAACTAAGATGGAGAGGGAGAGAATGCTACCGAACATGAAAATTCAACGCTACACATGAAGTGTGTGTGTTCCAGGTCGTGTGGCTGTAGTATCTCCCTGGGGGCTCCTCTCAGCTTGCTGGCTTGTTTCCTTGGTTGAATCGATTGAGCTGAGACATAGAGGGTGGTACAGAACACATGACAAGGAGTTTATTGCAAAGGAACAAGGGACAAGAGTGGCCAGGGGCCAGAGAGGCCACTGTGAGAGAAAGGGTTCTTAGTGGGAAGTGGACAGTGGCAGGCAGGTTTATGCAGGCTTTATACTACTTTCAAAGTATCTGAAACATTTCCTGAGGGGCATCTCAGTGTTCAGGTGATTGACAGGCCTATTTGGATTAACTCTTTAAGGGAAAGGACAATGGCATGTCTTTATTCTGTGCTGGCAAGCCCCAAATTCCTCCCAGGGTCAGAGATAAAACTGAAATTCCATTCTGATGGCCAAAAGTCATGTAATTAATTTATGAGAATTAAAGACAAGAAAACATCTCTAAGGATAGCCAAATTTTACCCAGAGGAAATGATCCTCTCTTGATGAACCTCAATAAAGCTCTGCCTCCTGGTCCTTCCCTTCCATACAGCTTTAAATCTTGAGGGACTTTCTTCTTCCTTAAAAATTAGTGTTACCAGGGACACTGGAGGGGGGGGCCCAAAGATGACTGAAGGAGGGTTCATCCACAGAGACTTTCAAGTCTGAGCATCTCTAACTAACCTGCCTCAAAATCTGTTGTAGCTATTTAAATGAAGGAATGAAATGGATGCCCTGGCAATGCTGAAGCAGGCATGGGCAGCCCATAGGGGGTTTCATGGTCTAAGCCGACGACTGACCAGGTCTCTTCCTCAAGAGGGCATCGGAGCCTCATTGTAGGTGGTTGTGAGCCACCTCGTGGTTGCTGAGAATTGATCTCAGGACCTTTGGAAGAGCCATCTCTCAATATAGACGTCTACAAATGTTTCCTTTAAGAATTTTTCTGTATGGCACGAAGGCTAGGCCTTCTTAAAATATGAATCTAGTGATATTTTGATAAAAACAACTTTTAGTTCTTCTATTGTATAAAGAGTAAAGGAGTTTTTATTGCTCCAGGATCTGCTAACAAGCACGTCCAATCTTTGGCATTGTAATAGAATGTTGTTGTTTATGAAGCCCACACTTGAGAATCACATCGTTTAGTTACAAAAAAAAATCTGAACATGTCTTATAATCTTCTTACTACGCTTACAGTTCTGTGTTGGTCCACATTTATAGCTCTCGTTGACCTGCGGTCTACAGGTTGGGCATGCATAGTGCATAATGGGTGGGGGGTTTCTGAGAGATACAGAAAAGGGAGTTTGAAGGACAGGCCAGCTTGGTGGTGGTGGTGCTGGTGGTGGATACTGGCGTTAATAGGAAGTTTCAAAGGGGTTCTGTGTCCTTGTGTCCCAGAACAAGGAATTGGACAGAGACACGTGGATAATAGCAAGCAAAACAAGGGGCTTTATTAAGAAGAGATGTTCCACAGGAGGAGGCGGTTCAGAGCAGAGCCAAGTCTGGCCAAGATGGGGCTGTTGTATCATATCTTGGGTTTTGAGCTCATTCTCACAGTCTAGGCTTCTCACATAGCCCGTCACGTGGAGTTCTACACATAGCTCCAAACATCCCATGACTCACGGCATCTTAACTCCCACCCGGATGTGTTTTTGTACTGCCAGGAGCCACAGGTCACCTCCAAACTCCCCACAGTGCCTCTGCTCCTGTGACCCTGGTAGCGCTTGTTAGAATTTCTCTTCCAGCCCTCCCCTTTGTAGGCTTTGCCTGAATGTTGATTTTATAGCCTCTAGGAAGGGTTTCTGAACCTCACTCTCTACTCTGATTTCCCACCTGAGTTCCTCTCAGGCTTAGCAGGGAGAGGGCGCCTCTGTGGGGCTCTGTGTGTCCATCAGCAAAGTGTTTCTGAGCATCTCTCCCCTAACATCTGGGTCAAAGGAAGAGACATATGTGTGAGGCCAACTAAGACTCCAACAAACTCATTTCAAGTTCTCATCAGAGTCGGGATTCAAATGTACGACCCCGGCCTCACGTCCTGTGGAACTGGATCCCTGCGCAGCCCCGAGGGAGGTTGAAAACACTCTGAGAGACCTCTATGTGCTGGGTGATGCTCCAGGCATCAGTTAGGCAAAGATGGATGCACGCTTTACACAGTGATGGGAAACGATGCTAAGATACAAGCTGGAACTTCAAAAAATAAAACAAAACAAAAAACTTAAGTATGTGCAAACCACTAGCAATTAATGCTAAAATGAGATTTTTTTCCCCCTTAAACAAAGGTTCAAAACAATGTCTTTTTTCACTGTGAGAGACATTTTGTTACTTTCCCAAACCATTGATGGAATAACATATTGATGGAAGAGTTTGGCAAAATGTATAAAAATAAGAAGGCACAAACCTGGGCACGGTAGTACACGCCTGTAATCCCAGCACTCAGGAGGTGGAGGCAGGAGGATCAGAAATGAAAGTCCAGCTTCAGCTACATACAAGTTCAAGGCAAGCTTGGGCTACACAGAATGTCGGTAGGTAAAGGTGCCTCCCAATCAGTCTAATGGCCGGCCTTCCCGCCCCAGAACCCACGAGAGAGCAGCCAGAGAGAACTGATTTCTGCAGGATGTCTTCAGATTCCACGTGTATGCTACGGCACAAGCCCCCTCCCCTTCTTCCCAGCCAAAATAAATAGGCAAACGTTTTTTCAAAAGATGTCCAAAAAAATGGCGATACAATGTTATTGGTAGAAAACTGGCTTGGCCAAGATTGTGGCTTTGCTGGTTACTCCCTGCGAGGCGACAGCTAAGTTACCTAAGCCATGTGTATCTCCTGCATGTCCTTCCACCAGCTCTGAGTTTTACAGCTTTCTTTGTCTCTATGTGTGTGTGTGTGTGTGTGTCTGTCTCTCTCTGTTTTCCTTTAACATGTCGAGCAGTATGGTGTTCTCTAGTTATTCTAGTTTAGCACCTCATTCATCACAACAATTGTCCTAATTTTGGTCTTCAACCATGTTTTCCACGGACCCTCTCTGTGAAACACATGTCTTTAGGCCCAAAGAGTCTCACTCTATTCTGAGACTGCCTTTGAAAGTAAGTTCATGCTTTGCCCTGAACTGTTGACATTTTCCAGAAGTGATTCAAGTGCTGTTGCCATATTGATCTTCAAAACAGCCTCTGTAGATTTCTCATAACCCCCTGGCATTTCTCTGCAGCCTTTGCCTTGCTTTCTGTTTTGGCTCGTAACATCCTCTGTGAGGTATTTTTGACAACAAAGTTTGTCTGATTCAGTCTTCTTTTCATGTCTAAGATAAACCAGTAAATTCACCTTTAGTACGGTGCCACTTCCACAAACAAAGCAGCGACACCTTTATGTCACTGGGGTCTGGGTTAGAGACAGAGATGAGAGACTTTCTGAGGAACATCAGTGTCCCAGCATCCTCCTCTCTGCTTCTATTTTGCAGGCGAAGCCCCTGGCTTGTTGTTGACACCATCGCTGCCTGGGTTAGATGCTCAGAGAAGACAGATGATGGCTACTTAAATCACGTGTCTTCTAATATTTCACACTGAGAAGGGCAGAGTGTCCCTTATATGTATTCCTGCCCAAAACAGCTCATCTGAGCCTAGCTAATCAGGCTCATTCAAATGATAGTTATCAAAGGGTTCCGCAAAAATGTCAGAGTGGCTGGGCATGCTGGCACATGACTTTAATCCCAGCACTTGAGAGGCAGAGGCAGGTGGATCTTTGAGTCTGAGGCCAGCCTGTTCTACAGAGCGAGTTCCAGGATGGTCAGGACTACAGAGAGAAACCCTTTCTAAAAATAAATAAGTAAAAATATGTCAGAGTAATGGAAAACATCAGCAAATTGGTGGGGGTCAATTTTCAAAATACAGATGCAGAACTTGGAGCTATTGGAAAGAAGACAGACAAGATAAAGTACTTGTGCCAAAGTAGCGTAATTTAGAGTAGTACACTCTGGCCCCTTCACAACAAGTGAACACAGTGTCTGCCTGCCTGACAAGTGTTCCTTGTCCCCAATAACAGCACACCAGTGTGCAGTGGGTCAAGAGCAGTTTCGGGGGGGCTCTCGTAGCAACTCATCAGCAGAGTGTGCAGTGGGTCAAGAACAGTTTCTGGGGGGCTCTCGTAGCAACTCATCAGCAGAGTGTGCAGTGGGTCAAGAGCAGTTTCTGGGGGGCTCTTGTAGCAACTCATCAGCAGAGTGTGCAGTGGGTCAAGAGCAGTTTCTGGGGGGCTCTCGTAGCACCTCATCAGCAGAGTGTGCAGCCATGGCCATCACTTATGACTGGAACCCGGGAAGTCTCATCGCCATGACAGCCGACAGGAACGGGTGGTCTGCACTGACGTCATCATGCCTCTAAGTGTCCTGTCTGTCAAAATCGCTTATCGTCTGTGGTATCAGACCTGCTTGATGCAGGCCGTCTGTGTCCAGTGAGTGACTCTTGCTAGGAGTGGGAAACACAGAGTCCTTCCGTGCCTGGTTGGTGTGGCTCTAAGTACCCTGGTATACATAAGATGCAGGAGGCAGTCTCTTTCTCAAACCATGTCGGTCAACGCCTCGGTGACCTGGGCGGGTGACCTGGGACATTTCTGCCACACATGGGCAACATGCTCCCCTACACACATAGCCGTGGGGTCATTAGTAGGCTCCAAGGCATCACTTGTAGCATGTCCTGAGAAGATGTTCCTGGGACCACAGTCCTCACAGTCTCCGAGTTAGCCAGCCCTCAGATACAGTGTTAGTCCCAGCGCTGGAAAGAAACCCTCCACGTACTGGTGACCCACAGGTTCGAGCGCCTGACCAGGAAAGGCTTGGTGTTTTTCTTCACTCTCTCCCACAAACATAGCGTGAAGTTCTTCAGGCCTTTGTTTCTGCACCTCCACTGCATCGGCTTTTGCGACAGTGATTCACACACGTCCTTCGCGAGTCACTGAGTCTTTGTTCCTTCAGCCGTGGCTTCTCTGTGGCCAGAGGGGCTCCTGGGCCTCTGAAGGGCTGTTCCTTCTGTGGCCTGGTTCTACCGAATGCCCACCTAGCTAGAAGGCCTTTCCATCTGCCAGATCAGGTAGGCAGTGTGTCTCTTGGGGGACATGGGGAAACCTCTAGAGATATTTGATTGTCATAGCTTAGGGCAAAATGGTGCCCGTGGCATCCAAGAATCAGAAAACAGGACGTTGCCAATCCTGCGGTCTAAACTGTCAATGGTGTCAAAGCGAGAGCCCCTTCTAGTGATGTTTAGGAGCCCATTAGCCTGACATTTACATTTAAATGACCCCCCCCCCCCATGCCTGGACCTCCTCTAAGCATAAGGCGTTCTGAGCAGAGTTCCCGGTACACAGCATTTATTCAATTCACATTGGTGTTTTTGGCTGTTGGTATTTTATTTTGTTTTTCTTAGTAAGTTGGAATTTTTTTATGTCAAAATGAAGCTTCTTTTTCTTTCTCGGAATGAAAACTTTGCAAGACAAAATAAGTTTTGCTTTTTAAGTCTTTCCTCTTGGTTGACATTCTAAGGAACCTAAGAACTGGTTATATCTGGTTTTCACTCACAACCCCCTACCATGATGTCCTGTGAACTACCAGATCTCAAAATAAATGACAGGCTGATGGGAACTGAGAGGAATGGAGTTCTTCCCTCTAGAGATCGTATCCTCTCCATCACCCAGGCTAACATCCCCTCCTAAACTGAACGTGCAGTCCCCCATGTCTGTCTCTCTGTCTCTATCTCTGTCTCTGTCTCTCCCTGACCTGGGAGCCTTCTTTGTGGCCTCTCCACTCTGACCTCAGTTGACCTTATCCACAGTGGATGTCTTTCCACACACAGATCCTTACTTTCCATCCTTCACCTTGCCAGCTCTGCCCACTTTTCTTCAAATACCCACCTCTGCCAGGGAACTCTCTTCATTCCCCAGCCTCCAACAGTAGCTTTTGTATACTCCAAACATTGAAGAAAATTTGCATTTAAGGAAGCACACCAATCTTAGGTTTATAATCCCAATAATTTGAATAAGTTTATATATACCCATGTAACCACTACACCAATCAAAACACAGGAAACTCCCCCATGTCTGCTCTTAGTCAATCCCAGCTGCAACCATCACAGGCATCCAACTTCCTATTTTCTATTCCCTCATATTGATTTAATTTTGTTTGTTAGGGTTTTGAGACAAGATCTTATTGTGTAGCCCAGACTGAACTCAAACATATGGAAATCCTCCTGCCTCCACCTCCTGACTGCTGGAGTGACAGGCATGAGTTATCCATCACACTATTCTTTGGAATGGTTTTTGCCTCTTTTTCAACTTTGTATGAATGGGTTCATATGGAATATACTTCCATGTGTCTGACAAGTTTAACAAGGCAGTATTATAATTCATCTGTAAAGACTCTAAAGCTGGCACTCCAGACATGGAGCGTGCTGTTTGGAACTGAGTACCAGTCTCGGAGCATGTCCCCATGATCCTCTCCATCCTGGCTCCCCGTCCTCACTCCTGTCTCCCCATCCTCTCTAACCCCTTTTCTCTCCTGAAGTACAGGGTGAATCTTTCTCAGTTAAAGGTGTTCCCTTCACACAAAGAAAGCATTTGTTATGAAATCTCACTAGCCAGGAGCTATGCAGCAAATGCAGCTGGCTCCCAGAGCCTGCCCTACATCAGTGTCTGCTTTGGGAGCACATACATTCCCCTAAATATCATGAACTACCCCTCTAAAGTCTCCAGCAGGCCCCTTCCCCTGCCTCAAGAAGAGGTATAGAAGTCTCGGCCGTCTGGCCGCCCTTTGGATCTGCAGATTTTGTGTGCATGGTGTAAAGTTTTCCACTTTTTCTCCTGTCAGTGTATCCATTGGTGTTTGACACTTAGAGATGAGAAGTTCGAGAAGGGAACCAGGCCCATTCTGTGTTTCAGTAGCTTGTTCTCTTTTTAAATCGCCCAAGATTTTGTCTTATAGACGACACATTGCAATTTGTTTAAACCTGTGGGAGCCTAGTAACAAGCCTTTGAATTCCTTATGGGCTTTGGCTATCGTGAGTTCTTCAGCTGCTAGGGAGATTCCTCCTGCTGTGTGTGCTGTTTGATACAGGAGCTCGCCCCATAGTCCGGCTGGCCTGGAACTTACAATATAGTTCAGATTGAGCTGGAACTTACAACTGTTCACTTGCCTCAGCCTCCAAACTCTCCGACCTCAGGCAGGAACCAAGGCTACGTGGTCCTGACTCAACAGCTTCACACTAAGTACTGAATTTAGGTTACACAATGCCTTCGGGCTTGCTCTTCTAAGGTGTTCTGGCAATCGCTGCTATGTTGTATTTCTATATAAATTTTGCATTCATTTGACTATCTCTATCAAAAAGTGCCTGAGGAAAGACAGTGAGATGGTTTGGTGGGTAAAAGTACTTGCTCTCCAATAATATGAGCAAAGGAGTCAAGACCATGATGAGGATACCCAATGAAACAACCAACCTGAGCTAATGGGAGCTCACTGACTCCAGACTGACAGCCTAGGACCAAACTAGACCCTCTGAATGTGGTTGACAGTTGTGTGTCTGGGACAGACTGTGGGACCACTGGCAGTGAGACCAGGATTTATCCCTATTGCTTGTAATGACTTTTTGGAACCTATTCTCTTTGGAGGGATACCTTGCTCAGCCTCAATATAGTGGGGAGGACTCTGGTCCTGCCTCAAAGTGATATGCTAGACTTAGTGATGTGGGAGTCTTAACCCCTCTGAGGAGTGGATGGATGGGAAGTGTTGGGGGGGGGGGAGGTGGGCGGAGCAGGAGGAAGGGAGGGAGTAGGAACTGGAATTGGTATGTAAAATGAGAAAAGATTTTTTTAAAAATAAGTTAATTAAAAAAAATACTTGCTTGTAAGCCCAACAGCCTAGATTCAGTCAGTGAAGCTGAAGAGGTGGATGGTGAATCCCATTGTCCTCTGAATTCCACCATGTACTGTTGTATGCACATGACACAAAACACCTGAAAACATTAAAAGTACCTGTGAACATTATGAATATGACTGCGTTTACATTAAATGTCTAAAAATAGCCCTGGGCCAGCGACCTCTGCAGGAGCAGGCTCAAGCCAGTGACCTCTGTTGGAGCAGGCACAAGTTAGCAACCTCCACGGGACCAGGCCCAAGCTACCGACCTCCCTCCACAGGAGCAGGTACGAGAGAGCAACCTCCAAGGGAGTAAGCTGTGAGGGAGCAGGCCTGAGCCAGAGACCTCCACACGACCACCCCGAACCAATGACCTCCATCGGAGCAGGCCTGAGCCAGGTACACCTGCAGGAGCAGGCCCGAGTCACCAACCTCTACAAGAGCAGGTAGGAGGGAACAAGCTCTAGACTATGAAAGCCAGAAGGTCCTGGTCAAGTGTTATGCAGACATTAAGAGATCACAGATGCCAGCCCAGACTACTATACCCAGCAAAACTTTCAATCACCAAAAATGGAGAAAACAATATCCCATGACAGAACCAGATTTAGCCAATACCAAGCCACAAACCTAGCCCTACACAAAGTACTAGAAAGAAAACGCCAACCCAAGGAAATTAGTTATATCTACAAAAATACAGATAATAGATTATCCCAAATCCCAAAGAAAGGAAATCGCAAAGAAGGGAAAAGCACACACAATAACATCACCAACAATGAAAACTAAAAGAACAGGAACTAGCAATCACTGGTCATTAATATCCCTTAATATAAATGGACTTAACATACTTATAAAAAGACACAGACTAACAGATTGGATACAAAAATAGAATCTATCTTTCTGTTGCATATGAGAAACACACCTCAACCTTAGAGTAAAAAGTTGGGAAAAAAATTTCCAATCAGATGGACCTAAGAAACAAGCTGCTGTAGCTATCCTAATATCTAACAAAATAGATTTCAAACTAAAATCAATCAAAAGAGATAAAGAAAGTTATTTCATATTAGTTACAGAAAAAATTCATCAAGAGGAAATTTCAATACTGAACATCTATTCCCCAAATACAAGGGAACCCTCAAATGTAAAAGAAACTTAAATCATACATTAAACCCCACACACTAATAATGGGAAACTTTAATACCCCACTCTCACTACTGGACAGGTCTGCCAGACAGAAACTTAAGAGAAATAAGGGAACTAACAGATGTCATGACTCAAATGGACTTAACAGACTTCTATAGAATATTACATCCAAGCATAAAATAATATATCTTCTTCTCAGCACCTCATGAAAACTTCTCAAAAATTGACCACATACTCAGTAACAAAGCAAACATCAACAGATTAAAAAAATGGAATAACCACATTTATCTTATCGGATCACCATGGCTTAAAATTAGAATTCAACGGCGACACTAATTTCAGAAAGCCTGCAAACACATGGAAATTAAACAATGCTCACCTGAATCATCAATGGGTGAAGGAAGAAATAAAGGGAGAAATTAAAGACTTTCTAAAATTCAATGAAAATGACCACCCAACACACACAAATTTATGGGTCACAATGAAAGCAGTGTTAATAGAAAAGTTCATAGCCCTAAATGTCTATATAAAGAAGCTGGAAAAATCCCACACTAGTGAGTTAACAGGACACCTAAGAACTCTAGGACAAAAAGAAGAAAACTCACCCAGGAGGACTAGAGGGCAGAAAATAATCAAATTGAGAGCTGAAATTAACAAAATAGAAACAAAGAAAACAATACAAAGGATCAATGAGACAAAGAGAAAATCAACAAAATAGACAACCTTTATCCAAACTAATCAAAAGTCAGGGAGAGAATATACAAATAAACAAAATCAGAAACAAAAAGGGGAGACATAACAGACACAGAGGAAATCCAGAGAATCATCAGGTCATACTTCAAAAACCTGTATTCCACAATATTGGAAAACTTAAAGGAAACAGACAAATTTCTGGATAAGTATTACTTACCAAATTAAATCAAGACCAGATAAGCAAATTATCATAATTATCAAAATTAAATAGGCCTGTAACTGCTAGAGAAATAGAAAAAGTAATCAAAAGTTTCCCAACCAAATAAAAGCCCAGGACCAGATGGTTTCAGCATAGAATTCTACAAGCAGGAATGGTTCAACATACAAAAATCTGTCAGTGTAATTCACCATATAAACAAACTGAAAACAAAACACCACATGATTATCTCATTAGATCCTGAAAAAGTCTTCAACAAAATACAACACCCCTTCGTGATAAAGGTCTTGGAGAGAGCAGGGATACAAGGAACATACTTAAACATAATAAAGGCAATATACAGCAAGCCAACAGCCAACATCAAACTAAATGGACAAAAACTCCAAAGAGAACCCACTGAAATCAGGAACAAGATAAGGTTGTCCACTCTCTCCATATCTATTCAACATAGTACTTGAGGTTTTAGTTAGAGTAATAAGACAATAAAATGAGATAAAGTGTATACAAATGGGAAAAGAAAAAGTCAAACTCTCACTATTTGCTGATGATATGATAGTTTACATAATTGACCCCAAAAATTCAACCAAGGAACTTCTACAGCTGATAAAAAAAAACTTTCAGTAAAGTGGCAGGATACAAGATTAACTCAAAAAAATCAGTAACCCTCCTTTATACAGATGATAAATGGTCAGAGAAAGAAATCAGAGAAATATCACCCTTCCTCCACAATAGCCACAAATGATATAAAGTATCTTGGAGTAACTCTAACCAAACAAGTGGAAGAACTGTATGACAAGAACTTTAAATCTTTAAAGAAAGAAATTGAAGAAGACACCAGAGAATGGAAAGACCTTCCATGTTCTTGGGTAGGTAGAATTAACATAGTAAAAATGGCAATCTTATCAAAAGCAATCTACAGATTCAATGCAATGTCCATCAAAATCCAAGCTAAACTCAACTTCATTTGGAAAAGCACAAAATCCTGGATATCCAAAGCAATCCTGTACAATAAAGGAACTTCTGGAGGCATCACAATCCCTGACATCTGTGGTGGACCTCTCGACAGGCGAGAAAGAACAACCACCACACCAGGATTCCACTCAGATCACGCTTTACTGGAGTACCCTTGATTGATGGGAAGCAGGAAACGAGAGGGGCAGGAAAACAAGGGGCAGGAAGAGAAGGGCAGGGAGAGCATGAAGCGAAGGGGCAGGGAGCGAAGGGGCAGGGAGCTAAGGGGAGAGACAGCATGAAGTGAAGGGGTGAAGGGCTCTTAGGCAGCTGCTTAAATAGGGAATTGGCACACGGGTCGCCCTGTGATTGGCTGCCACCAACAGCTGACACCAGACCGCATCGGGATAGGCTCAAGGATCCTCATCCACCGTGCATGCGGGAAGCGGGGGACACGCAGCTCTCAAAGGCATAGCCAAATATGGAGTTGTTTATTTCCAACAAGACAGGATGTCGGCGCCATCTTGTAATGGCGATCCTGTCCGGCTCACTACAGACATCAAACTCTATTACAGAGCTACCATAATGAAAACAACCTGGTACTGGCATAAAAACAGACAGGAGGACCAATGGAGCCAAATCAAAGACCTGGATATCGATCCACACACCTACAAACATCTTTGACAAAGAAACAAAAAATATAAAATGGAAAAAAAAAGCATATTTAACAAATGGTGCTGGTAAGTGAGAAGTACACTTGAATGCATTGGCACAAGAGACCACTTCCTAAATATAACCCCAGCAGTACAGACACTGAGAGAAACAATTAATAAATGGGACCTCCTGAAACTGAAAAGCTTCTGTAAAGCAAAGAACACAGTCAACAACAACAACAAAAAAAAAAAACAGCAGCCTACAGAATTGGAAAAGATCTTCACCAACCCCACATCGGACAGAGGTCTGATCTCCAAAATATACAAAGAACTGGTCATCAAAAGAACAAATAATCCTATAAAAAATGGGGTACTTAGAACTCTCAACAGAGGAATCTAAAATGACTGCAAGGCACTTAAGGAAATGTTCAACATCTTTAACCATCAGAGAAATGCAAATCAAAACAACTCTGAGATTCCATCTTACAGATGTCAGAATGGCCAAGATCAAAAACACTGATGACAACTTATGCTGGAAAGGATGTGAGGTAAAGGTAACACTCTTTCATTGCTGGTGGGAGTGCAAACTGGTACAGCTGCTTTGGAAATCAGTATGGCGATTTCTCAGAAAATTAGGTAACAACCTACCTCAAGACCCAGCAGTACCACTTTTAGGTATATATCCAAAGAATGTTCAATTGTGCCACAAAGACATGTGCTCAACTATGTTCATAGCAGCATTGTTTGACATAGCCAGAACCTGGAAACAACCTAAATGCCCCTTGACCAAAGAATGGATAAATAATATGTAGTACACAATGGAGTTCTACACATGGAAAAAAAATAATGACATCTTGAAACTTGCAGACAAATGGATGTATCCAGAAAACATCATATTGAGTGAGGTAACACAGACCCAGAAAGACAAATATAATATGTAATCACTCATAAGTGGCTTTTAGACATCAAACAAAGAAAAATCAGCCTAGAATTCAGAACCCCAGAGAACCTAAACAATAATGAGGACCCTAAAAGAGACATACATGGATCTAATCTACATGAGAAATAGAAAAAGACAAGATCTCCTGAGTAAATTGGGAGCATGGGGATCACATGAGAGAGTAGAAGGGGAGGGGAGCAGAGAAAAATCTATAGCTCAATAAAAACAATAAAAATTGAAATAAATATCTAAAATAATTTAAGGAGAATTGACTAGGCAGTATTGAGTGTCTTAATCCACGAAGATGATTTTTATTTTCCATTTAGTTACATTTCCTTAAGACTCTATCAGCAAAACTGAATAGTTTTCAATTTAGAGGTCTTGAACGACTTTTATTAAATATGTTATTATGCATCTTCTCACTAAGATTTAAAATTTTTCATTTCCCACTTTTTCAGTCGGCATACATAGGATTAACTTTTATATTAACATTTTTTATTGTGACTTTGGTAATTGCTTACCACTGCTAGTAAGGTTTTTAGATTCCACAAGATTTTTCCACATGGTAAATCGTATTATAGACACAACTTTGCCTCCTTTCAATATTTATTCTTTGTGCTTGTGTCATTGCCTTACTGTATTTGACTTGGCTCTCAGATCAATTTTGGGGGAATATGGCCAGGTACAATCTTACACCGCTCCCTATCCCGCTGGAGAGAAACGTGGGCAGTAACTTAGTTCCCACCGTAGCTTCTTATGTTTGCAGAAATTTGATTAATGTTGTAGAATAATGTTAAATTTTGTCATATGTTTGTTTTGCATCTATTAAAATAACTCTCCTCTTTAAACTGTGAATAGAGTAGATTTAATCCATTGATTTTGAATATTAAACACTGTATTAATTACACAAACCGCAGTTTATTGGAATGTAATAAACATTGTTTGTTTCACTAGGTAAAGCTTAATGATTTTAAAGCAATTTTTATAACTACATTTTGGAGGGTGTTAGCTTCTGATTTTCTTACATCAGTGTAACAATACCTTGTGATATTATTTGAAATTATCCCCTCACTCTTTGTCTTCAGAAAAAGTCTACGAGACCTTGACTTCATTTCTTTCATAAATGACCTAGAAGTCACCAGGGAAGTCATTTGAGCTGAGGGAGAGCCGTAGGAGACGCAGTAAATTTCTGAGCTCCCATCCTCTGCCAGACTCAAAGCTCCTCATTTTCTCACATTGGTTTTATAAATGAATGCCTTAAGGAACACGTCCACTGTATCTGTCTAGTTAATGTGCTGATGTTCAAAGCCTTAAGGTAAGACTTGTCTCTCTCCACAATGGCTGTGGGCTCTATGGTGCAATCTCTTCTGTGCTATTGGTCAGCTCTCCTCCCTTCTTGCTTGGGATTTGCCAGTTTTATTCATTTCATCAAAGACCAAACTGGGGGCTTTCAAATAGAATTCCCCTGTTCATCTGTTTTCCTACTTCATGTATTTCTGGTCTATTATTTACTCTTTTTCTCTCTCTTCACTTCTGGTTTACTTATTTCTTTTTCTAACTTAAGATGGATCCTGGGTCATTGCCTTTCAGAATTTTTCTTTCAAATATGAGTGTTTAATAGCTAAAACTTTCCTTCGCACCCCGCTTTCACCGTCCACCAATTCTGATATGCTCTGTTGGATTAATGTTTTTAACGTTCCATTTTAACTTCCCTATTTTTTTTAACTGTTATTGCTTGAAATATATTTTAATTACTGCTAGAATAATAATGTGAATTAATTTATCATGTGAAATTCAGCATTTCTGAACAATGTCATTTGCTATTCCACTTGTCCTAGTGATAACTTGAACTGCCCACGTGACTCAGGGTTACCTCAACTGAAGAGCTGATTAGTTCAGACTGGCCTATGGCAACGTCAGTGAGGACTGTCTTGGTTGTTAATCCAGGTAGGAAGCACCAGTCCACTGTGAGAGGCAGCTTCTCCTTGGCAGGTTGTCCTGGGCTAGCTGAGCAGGGGTCTGTGAGCAAGCCAGCAAGAACATTCTTCCTGCCCTGTCCTAAGTTCCTGCCCTGCTTTCTCTTAGTGATGGACCCGTGAGCAGAAATTAGCCCATTTCTCTCCTAACTTACTTTTGTTTTGGTCAGAGTGTTTTTTATCACAGCAATAGAACCAGATTATGCTACCACCATTTCATTCTGTACATTGTTAATATATTTTTTAAGTAATCTAAACAGCAGTTCATTATACTTTGGAGCATTTGACAGGTACTTGTCCTTTAAAAAGGTAAGAAAAAGAAAATAAACATTATCTTACATTTACTTGTGTGTCTGTTTCTGGTGGCTCTTATCTCACCATTTCCTAGATACCTGAGTTTCTGCCTGCTATTCTTTCCTTTAGCTTGAAGAACTTCTTTTCGTTGTCCTTGTGGGAATTCTGCTGGCCCTTTGACATTGGAATTATTTTTGTTTTTTCCTCATCCCAATAGGACATTTTAACTGTAGAGTCTTGGATTGAGACTGAAGTACTTTTTATCATCTATTTCCCATTGTTTTCTGATGAGAAGTCCAGCCTTCCCTCAGCCCCGTCATTTCCCCCTGAAGGCCTGTGTGGGTTTTAGCAGTGTGCTGAGATCTTCAGGTGTTTGTTCCCCTTGAGAACCTGAGCTATTTGTGTCTGTAAATGGATTTGGGTCTGTAAATGGATTTTCAGCCAATTTGAAAAAGCTGTGGCCACCACTTCTGTAGATTTTGTCTTTCTGTTTCGTTATCCACCCTCTTCCCTTTTCATCCCCCTGAAGTCCGTCTTCACACATCAGAACAGCCAGCGTCGCTACAAAAGCAGGGTCTACTCGTTCTTCCGTGTTGTTCCTCAAAGAGGAACCACTCGACACCCACCTACAACTTCAAATCCGTTGGCTTTTCATTCTGCTATGTTCAACCTGCTGGGTCCATTGATGAGATTTTCCCCTCTGATGTTATAGCCTTGGGTGGGAAAGGCCCACAGCTTCCCATGTTTCCTGTCGAGACTGTGTTAGATCCTTGTCACCTTTTCTCTGCATGCTTGAAACATCCCTATTAGTTGCTTTGAAACTACAATCTACTGGCACCATTGTTCGGGTTACGCTGGCATCCTGTTCTCCTAGCGATAAGTAGCATTTTTCTCCCCTCTCCCTCTTCACCGCCCTCCTGTTTTTGTTTATTTGTCTGTCTTTCTGGTATCACTAATGCTTATCACAGTAGTATCTAGAATACTTTATGGAGGCCAGCCTGGCCTACAAGAGCTAGTTCCAGGACAGGCTCCAAAGCTACAGAGAAACCCTGTCTTGAAAACCAAAACCAAACCAAACAAACAAAACAGCAACAACAACAACCTTACCAAGTTTGATGGATGGGGCAGGAGGCACTGCTCCTAAGCAGGTGTGAGCAGCTCAACTGTCCCCTGATCAGTCACTGGAGAGTGTTCTGGTTTTCTGAGGACTGAAGGGGCAACTGTTATCTAGGTTTAAAGAGTTTGTCTTTTGATTTTGTTTTGGCTTTTGAAACAGTGTTTCATATAGCCCAGGCTAGCTTCAAATTCCTTATGCAGCCCAGGCTGACCATGAGTCCCTGATCCTCCTGTTCCATCTCACATGTGGCGTGACAGCAGTATCTCCCACACCCAAGTCTCCCTCTTCACCCTGATTTATTTAGGTGTGTGTGTGTGTGTGTGTGTGTGCACGCGCACATGCACGCGCACATGCAAATGCATGAGAACCATGTCTGAGTACCAATGTGCATTTGTATGTGCAGAAGTAGAAGCATGTGTGTATTACAGAATTGCATGCGTGCAGAAGCATGTGTGTGTGCACTCCTGCCTGTGTGTGTGTGACACAAGCAAATGCATCCACATGGAGATCAGATGGCACTCTCAAGTGTCATCATTCAGCTCACCATAAATCTTGATTTTGAGACCAGGTCTCACTCACAACAGTTTGGCTTCAGCTAGGTTGGCTGGCCCAGTCAACTCCTGGGATCCACTTGTGTTTGCCTCCCTAGCACTGGGATTACAAACTTAAGCCTTTTTTTAAAAAAAAAAAATGAACTTTACCAACTGAGCCAACATGCCAGCTCTTCTCCCATGCCCTTTGCCTGGCTGCGGAGCTGCCCTTACAGCAGAAAGTATCTCTGAGAATATAAGCTAATTGCTTTTGGCAGGTATGCGGTGACAAGGTTTATCCTTGGAACCTGCGCACTTGAAGTGCTTGCATTCTCCCGACAGGTGGCAGCATAGTCTCAGAGTGGAGGGCCAAGGTGTAGCACTCTTGTGGGGAAATCGGCAATGCTGTCGGTAGCAGAGGCCAAAGTTGCCCTCCATCCCTGTGACACAACATGAATGTAACATCCGTGGTCACACTCCAGCCCCTTGACCAACTCTTAGCCATCATCAATCACTTTAGAACAACGCCATGTCGTGAAGCTTCCGCTTCAAGCTGGAAAGCTATTAGTGCCCTTATCATTGGGAGCACCATGTGGGGGAGAAGTCGTGGACAGATACTGCCTGCCTTCCCTCCTCTTGGAGACTCGCTCCGTCCCTCCCGTCCCTGCTCTGCACAGTGTTTCTTTGGTCTCCTCTCTCTCTTCCGGGTGGGTTTATCAACCAGCGGATGGTAGTATGGTAACTCCATCCAGTCTGCTCCAGGCCTCCACCAAGCAATGACTGGCCTCGTGTGAGTCAAACAAGAAAGGAGGGGGATGACTGGAAGTCTAGAAGCCGCTGTCTTCCAAGAACATGAATGTTTGTGTGGGGGCCAGTCTGTGTGCAGCCCCGGAGTTGTGTCTGAGGCTGGCAGGGCAGGTTGGAGAGGGGGAGGGAGGACCTCGGGTGGGAAGGACTTGAGGTGCCCATGAGTAGTGTCAGATTCTGTTACTGAGAATTCTCTCTTTAGGGTGTAAGTCACTAGAATCTGGGCTCCTTTGGGAGAGAATTAAATTGTGATACAGATGGCAGTTATCTAGATAAAACATAATCAGTTCAGAGGCTCAGCCATACCCTGATGCTACCAAAAGCCCCCCATGATGAATATATCATTAATCTCTTACCTACTTTTAAGCTTTGAAAAATAAACTTAGAAGAAAAAAGTCACTGTGACAATATCAGTGAGGGTTGATGTTCTCAAAAGTCTGCTCCACCAGTTCTGGGAGCCCTGTCGCCTTGTCTTCTGTGTGCTTTGACATCCTGGAGTTCGGAAATTCTGGAGACTATTCTTTGACACGGGAGCGCTCTCCCTACACCTGGAAGTCAGCAGGTATAACTGCTGTCAGGGGAGTAGACACCCAGACCCTCTTGCCTCTGAGGCAGCTAACAAGTCTCAGGTTCCCTGCAGGGTCAGGGCGATCTGGGGCTGTACCTGCCGTGACCTCGCTGCTAGCTAGTCAACTCTGCCCTCACATTCTCTTCCCGCAAGGGATTGCTGCCTCCTACCTTTTCCGAGGAACCAGACACCACACACACATGCATGTGCATACACACACACACTTCGCTCTCTAATTTATGAAAGCATTAAGACTCAAAATAGAGTCATTTTTCTGATATATCAAGCAGCCTTGATCACATGATTAGAAAACATTAAGAACATTAAGTCGCTTTACCTATCAGTAAAAGAATTCTGCCCACTATAAACCCAAAACTTTTCTTTAGAAAAAAAATATTTTATGATCCCAACATTTGGAGAGGTTGAGTCAGGAAGATTGCCATAAGTTTGAGACCTGCATGGGCTTCATGCTGAGTATCAACCAGGCTAGCAGCCTGGGTAAGGCCCTGCCTCCAGAAAGAAAAACAAAACTGTTTAAAGTACAAATGCCTTAAATAGAGTTCCGTGGAATGTTGGAGAAATAACACCAATGTGCCTGGAGTCCGTTGAAAAGTAGCGCGGGGTGCAGAGGCACAGGGAGACAAAGAAGCCCTAGGCGGCATGGGGGCCACTGGGACCTCTGAGTTGAGAGAGTGGTGGGTTGTGGCTTTTTTCTATATGTAGCACAATGTACCTGTGGAGGGTCAGAGACAACTTTCAAGAGTCATTTCTCTCCTTCTACCATGTGTGGGTTCCGGGAGTCAGATTCAGGTCATCAGGTCCCACGGCAACTGTTTGTAGCCACTGAGGCTTCTCACGGGCCCCGAGGTTGGGTTTTCAAAGGATTAGACAGGTTACTTGTTACAAATAGGTGTTGGCGAGGGGGACGTACAGAAGCAGAGAAATTGCTTAGACCCTCCAGCTACCCAAGTGGGAGTTCTTGGTGGCCGGAGCAGCTGGAGAAAGCATGACTCCAGGAGCTGTGGAGGGCCCTTCAAATGTTTGCCGATGTAAGCAGCCAGAGTCAGTGCTTGAATCCGAAGCAGAACAGCAACGCTGAGACAACCAGGAGCGGACTTCGTGGGCAGTTTCTCAAGCAGGAGGAGGGACCATGCGCTGCCAGGCCGGTAGCTCCAGGGACTCATGTGGCCGGGGCTACGTGACTGAGGGAAAGTACTGAGAGATTCGGGAAGAGTGGAGGCCTGGCTTTGGGTGCAGAGGCGGGAAGAACACAGTGGTTCTGGGTGCCTGACTAACAGGTGGTGGGTTACACGTGCGGCTGTTTAGAGAGAGCAGGATTCAGGATCGTGGCCGTGAGAATAACGGTGGGGTGAAAGGCCCAAGTGCTCAGACAGACATTTGAGGTTCTGGGGAGTTTCCTAACGAGAGCCCTCCCCACCGAAGCCGCCTCAGCAAGAAGCATAGCTTAGTGATGAGCACGGCATAGTGACCCACAGGCAAGGGACGCTGAGAACAAGAAGCTGAAAGGCACGTGGGGCCAACATGAACCGGGGAGTGGTAACTGCACGCAGCTCAGGTGTGATGGGAGAGGCAGGCAACTCTCAACCCCTTCCAAACCTGCTGGGCACTCAGAGGGGGGCTGCAAAGGCAAGGGGATCGCTGAGCTGGAACTGGGGATGGTCTCATTTCAGCGGCAGTGGGAAGGAAGAAAATGCCATCTTCCTCACAGCCATATAAAAGCTGCACGCTCACCTTTTCTGCCGGGATTAAGGGTTTTCAGAGAATCACAACAGACAGTTGTACTGACTGGGTAGTATTTAATATGACCAGGTCTTAAATAAGAAGCCATGAACACAAACATTCAAATCCAAATACATAATAAATAATCATTAAGTTATAAAGTACATCATTCATATTAAAACTAAATTCTCAGGTGTAACTGTAAATAAAACAGAGCAATAATGTAGATTAATAATGCTATGAATTTATTCACGAGTACAAAGGAGACATCTTCAGCTAAAATACTAACAGTCGTAACTAATTTTCTCTGAACCCTCATGACCTACCGCAACCTTTCATCCCTCCCTTCCTTTCTTTCTTCCTTCCTTCCTTCCTCCCTTCCTTCATTTCTTCCTTCCCTCCTTCTTTCCTTATTGAGGAACTAAATATTATACTTGAGCTGAAATTTAACTCAGAAGTGGGGTCAGATGTTTCTGTAAGAGTACCCAGGACATTAATACTCAGACCTACAAAGATCAGAAAACAAAAAACACAGAATAGACTTAGGAAAGCCCAGTAGCCCTGTTCTACAGATAAGGAAATGAAAACCAAAAGAACGTAAGCAAGTGGCCACATTTCATGGGCAACAGCATGTCAGATCTACGCGTTGTCACCCACAGGTGGACGAGGATGTCCACAGGCTTTCCTTACAACCCTCTCAAGGACTGGCTGAGTCTCGGACACAGAGAGGTGGAGGTACTGCCGCCTAGGACTTGCTTTGTCCAGTTTATACGGTCTGACTTTCCCTTGGCTGGTGGTGGACCTTCCGCTGGAGCTTTCAAACTTTTCAAGCTCTCAGCTGGGCACCACTGAATTATTCTTACCTCCAGAGTTAGAAATGCTCAATGACCTAAGAGGCTAGAACAGATTTTTTTTTAAACGATAAACACACCAAAATAAATATGTTGTCTTAAATATAAAACCACAGTGTCAAGAAGTCGACAGTTACAAAGCCAGAAACAACAACAACAACAAAATAAAACATGTAGATACCCTCTCTCTCCACCATTTCTTCCTGAAGGTTTGCATGTCTGCTTCAGCGTCCAAGCTTCGAGCTCAGCAGCCTGTGCTAGCACCATTTGACACTCAGGGGGGCTCTCTGTATATAACGGCATCACGAATTGCACATTCGCACAATTTCTTTACAATAACACTTTTTAAACTTTTAAGAGAGTACATTGTTTCTGATTGCGACACTTTGCTGGGAATTAAATAATCAGCTGTAGATTAGAGCTGTACACTGGGTCTGTGTTTGTTTCTAAAGCACTTCTAAGTACAGACATTTCTTCCTTGGCGCAAAGCCCCCCCCCACTCCCCCACCCCATCCCCCACCTCCCTCCCCAGTACATGCTCGTGGGCCCTCAGGTCCATTTTAACAATAAGAAATTCTCAAAGAGGTTGTACTATTCCAGGGCAAATAGCTTTCTGACTTTAACCTCACATTGAAACAGACTGTCAGAATTTACCAAATGGCAGAACCCTTTGCTTATTTTTACCCTCTGGGGTTAAAAGACTGAAAAGTTAAGTAAAAGTCTGTTTAAAACTGGGACAGAACCTCTGGTCTCTCTTAGTTTATCTCCTGATTTTTACTTTAAACAAATGGTCAAATTTAACTTATCAAAAGGGTTCACGCAACGTGTCTTCAATGCGCCACGTGTTTGAAATGTCTTTATCTCAGAAGGCTCGCTCTACAAAGAGGGAAGGAAAGAGCAGAGGTGGGAACGGAGTCTGAAGGCTAGAGTTAGCAGACTGATCAGAAGACACCCACACCATTTGAGATGAGAGCTACAAAACTTCGAAACTCGATTGGCTCCAGAAGATTCTGCTGATGTTTGCCCCACCATAGGTTTTAGTTACCGTCCTCACAAGTTTAAAGTATTAGCTTATAAAAGGACTTAACACTGGGGGAAGGCAAGTTAAGCCTGCTTCTTCATATGCTATTGCCACTTTAGAAAGACAAGGAAGACCAGGAGTGAAGTCCATAAATGGGTTAAATTCTAACATATTTAAATATTTTGATAGCCCTAATAAAGAAGAAAACTCTTCCCCTAGAGCATCAAGAGACTAGACATCTGCATGTTGGATGTTTGATTCGAATGAGCAAGCCCTCCAGACATGCTTTTAAGTACAAGGTTTTCCTTAAAGAATAAAGACTTCAATTTCCGATTTCATCCTCCGCGTCTGTATTTTCAGCTTACACCATTCAGTTAGGATCACAAGAGATCTTATTCTTGCAGACTGACAAATTCCCTAGCTGTATTTTTAGTTAAAATCTTTAGTTTTTTCCCTTCCAATCAAAGCATATCCCCGCTGGGAAAGATGAGAGGCCACGGAAATCCACGACACAGGAAGCTGAGCTCTCCAAGGAGAGATTTCCCACGTTGACAGCACGGAACCTGTCAGTGAACGCAGTATCTGTGTAGTAATTTGGCAAAGGATCTTAGCCTACAGCTTTTATGAGTCATTCCTATTGTAATACATTGTACTTCTCCAGTCACAATCCAGGAAGCGAGGTGCACCCCTGTGTTCGTGAGCGTCTATAGTGTCCAGTGTCTCCTCGGGTCCTTGGGAATCTTCAGGTCCTGTGCGTTCTAGGAAAGCTGCTGATGTATCATCTGTGGAAACAATGGTCCATGAGTCACAGGGCACAAGAGGCAACGAGGAGACAACAATGAAGAGGAGAAATAAACAGAGCGAAGGCGCCTACCTTTTGAAGGAGCCATTTTAGTCTTTCTAGGAATTCCTTGGGTGTTTTTTTCTCATAAGAATCACAGGAAGGACATTTCTGGAAATCAAAATAAATAAACAAGCCGATAAAAGGTTACAGTCTTTAAAAGTTTTCCTGTCTCATAAAATACTTATGCAAAACATATTTCTTCTATTGAAAACATAAGTCATGTGCAGTAACAAACATTAGGAAAAATTTGCAAAATTGTTCTAGAATTCATTTGTGATGCCATCGTCAGAGACAACTGTTTTGTTTTGATGTTTAAAATAGGATATCCTTTTTGCTCCTTTTATTCTGTTTCCTTTGCATTCTTGCTACCCGGGTTGATACATGCTCTTGGTTGTTATTTTTATTTCCTCATTTATTTATTTAGTCAATCACAAGCGTTTCCTAAGAACTAGATACACTTTCAGTACAGGATATGAGGCAGCTGCTTTGTTTTCTGACACAGAATGGTGTTTGCACTATTTTCAGATACAGAAGTGGTGTCTCGCTTCCCCTCCTAAGCCCAATTCTACAAAGATTATCTCCGCAGATAATATTTCACATTGCATCTTTGTTTGACCTGATAAATTCCTCGAAGTGTATCAAGGAGAGCAAACCCTTATGAATGTTAGCTGTCCTCCTTGTCATTCTCTCTCCCTCCCTCCCCCTTTCTCCTTCACCTTCACGCTTAGTCCTGTTCTAACACCAAAATGCCAGGCCATTTCTGACGCTCGCTCACGTGCTGCTACAGTGAGAACATCCGGTGGAAACACAGCAGCTATGTTCTTCTTGACACAGCTGTTGGTGAAACCTGGAGAAAGTCGGCCTTTTCAGAAGACCTCACATTCCTTGCCCATGAATGAAGGCGTGAAGGCGCTTAACCCAGAAGAGTTGGGCTCCAGGTCTAAGTCCCTGGCCCTGACTTTCATAACTGGGCTTAGTTCCTTACTTTCTTCCGTCCCTTTCTCCCTCCCTCCTCATCTTCATGTCTCCTTCCTTCCTTCCTTCCTTCCTTCCTTCCTTCCCTCCTTCCTTCCTTCCACCTTCTTGAACACTCATAACCCAGGCTGTCCTGGAACTCTCAATCCTCCTGCCTCAGTCTCTAGGTACTGGTCTCATAGGCATGCACTACCATCTCAGGCAGTTCCTTTCTTTGTGAAGAAAGTTTCAGAGGTACATTTTCACATAATAACCCGGTGGAGCAATCAAAAGAAACCAGACTTCTTTTCATAATGTAGTTACTACTTAATTTGAGTCTGTGTGGAATTTCTTGATGGACAGATGACTGGTAAACACAGCAAAGCAACTTCTTTTATGCTATATCTGCTGCTTTTGACTAATATCTGAGTTACTCAGTTCCTGAGTCTCTGAATTGCAGGTGAGTTGGTCAAAGAAAAGAAAGTCAAGAAGATTTCAGAGTCCCAAAGAAGGAACCTGGAAAATCTCCAGCCTCACAAAAGGTGTTCCCCTTAAATCCAATGCTAACTCTGCTTTTGCCTGGGACAGTAATATTCTAATCCTGGCATCTCGGAAAGTTGGGATGTAGTCCCTGGTGACGATGGCACAAGCAATACCAGCACAGGAAGGAAAGGAGAATATTAACATCTCTGCCTAACGGTTTCTTTCCTCTGAAAGCTTCCCTTAGCTGCCAGGTAGTGGTAGCCAGGTCTGGTTGGGCTTCCAGACAGAGTGTGAAGCCTTGCTGGTGACAGCGCATCACGAAATGTGCCTTCTGTGATGTGGAGGAGCTCTTCAAGAAGGCCTGCAGGGCTCTAGCTGTGTGTATGTGGGAAGCCTAGGACGCTAGAGTTGGTAAGTTAAAACAAGATAAGCAACACACAGCACACAAGAGAGATGGCAAAGGACCGTCTTACAGCTGTGCTCTTCTGCTTTTTCCCCTTCGTGGGGGGCAGCCTCCTCCTCAGATGAGTGACCAAGTCACTGATGAGCGTTTTGTTTCCTGGGCTTGCTGGCTTGAGTTTGGCCTTCTGAAAACAGGCAAAAGCTGACCGCTCGCAGTGCTCCTGAAGGAGAGATAATTAGCATATGTTAATACTGCAAGAGATGATTAGTTATGTTAATGTCCTGAAAGAGATAATCAGCATGTGTTAATAACCTGAGAGAGATGATTAATCAGCGTATGTTAACGGATGTTGTTCCAAAGGTTAAAAATGACCATCCAGACCGCAGTTTCTGCGTGTCCTATCTTGGACATTTGTTTTAGAGGCTGCATTAGGTCTGGTTCTATCTCCTCTTAAACCCTGCTGAAGACAGAAGTTCCACTCACACAGCTCCAGTGTCTGGGAGAAAAAGGAGCCTCTTCCTGCTGCACAGACATGAGCAGGGGCCTCACCCTTCACAATTTCCTGTGCCCGGTGCTGTGCTGATGCCACTCTGAGGTTAAAATGGTGGGCATGAGCTTTATGGGACTGTGTGTGTGTGTGTGTGTGTGTGTGTGTGTGTGTGTGTGTGTGGTGTGTGGTGAGAACCCAGGACCACTACACATTTACTAGGCGAGCAGTCTACCACTGAGCTAACAGACCAGTCTTTCTATCTCTGACAGAATTTAGTTTAAGAGCCCAGTTGCTGAATTCTGAGGCTGTAATTGTGACCAGTGGCAACTCTGGAAACGTGACCCAACAGTCTGGCTAAGGATCTGCCAGTTTTGTCCACTATGCACACAGGAGTCTCCATGGGTGATATGCCTGGAGCAGGCTTCTAGTCTGTGCAGTGCCTGCTGCAGGTCTGGTCATCAGCAAGTTGCTCAGTTACTATTTGTGGAACTGACCAGCGAAGTGAATGAGTTAAAAGCACTGCAGTACCTCAGAGAGTCATTGCACCTGCTTGGGCTATCAAACATCTTGTGAAGCCCCAGTCACTTCGTGTCTGGGTAGGACAGGGTTCCCCATGCATCAAGAGTCCAAATACAGAAGGCAAGACTTGCTTAGCCAGTGGAAGGAAGGAGGACCCCTTTGGCAGAGCAGCACCACAGAGAACGGAGAAGAAGAAAGATTTAGGAGCAAAGTCTTCTCTTTGGTTTGGCCAAATCACTACTGGGCAGTGAAGAAGCCCATGTCTTAGCAGTGGATTCCCCTGGAAGGGAACACCAGGAAAGAGTTTCATAGCTGAGTTACAGCCTCGGCTCTGGAAGAGCAACACCTGAAACTGGCCTAAGAGCTCCTTCCGGGTTGCTTTCGCCAGCATTGCTGCTTCCCTCAGCAAATGTCTCTGTGGTGATACTCTCGCCCTGAAGTTGTCACATCTCTTTACCACGGTGCACGGAAGCCACTAACTTCCAACCAAAGGCCTCCCTCCTTCCCTGCTACGGAGAGAGCCTGCGTCTTCTCAGGGACAATCAGCTGAAAGAGCAGCCTGCTTTGCATTTTTCCAAGCCCTGCACTAGCCCCGCTGTGAATGTTGACTAATAACACAAGCCCATCCGCCTTGCTTTGCATAGGTAGCCGCAAGCCCAGCACGCCTTATCTAGTTCCTTCTATCAGGGTAGCTTGCCTGTCACCAGGGCAAGGTGCTGGCCTTCCCGTGTTTGCCAAAATGCTTATTTAATAGAAACTATTTATAAACGTTAATTATAGCACTTTTTTTTCCTTGAAAACCACATGTTCATGTTTGTTGAAGTTTTTTTCTTTTCTCTTCTTTTTGACCACAACCGGCTTAACTTACTGGAAAAAAATAATATTCATATTTAAAGAGGTAAATTTTCCAGCTGAAACTGAAAACGCTAACTGCTTCACCCGTGATGATCTGAGAAACCATCATTTCTCACAGAGGTTCATTTTGCTGAGTTGACATTTTCATTTGTACACTGAAAGAAAATTAGGTTCCAGAGAAGCTTGGGGAGGGGTCCTAAGAGCAAACTCCCTGAGACTATCCTGCCAGGAGTGACCAGGCCCAGCCAGCAAAGCTTCACAGGCAGACTAGAAAAGAGATGTGACATCAGGTTGTGGATACACCGCTGTCCCCACCCTTCTCCAGCCACCACGGAGAGACACTGGCCTGCTTTGCTTCTTGTCCTACAGGAAATGTGTGACCAGGTACAAGAATCAGCTGAAGCAAAGGCAGAAAGGCCTGAGAAAGCAGGCCCAGCCTACTGCCTGAGGAATGTGGAGTTGCATAGAGACCTGGAGGGAATCCAGTCTCAGGGCTCCCAGGAGGCTCAGAGTCAGAGGACAAGGCCAAGTGCTCCTGGAGGCTGTCCTCGCTGGGCCTCACTAGAGAATATGGGGAATTTTCTAAACCTGCATGGTTTCTGCATGGAAGGTACAGAAAAAAGCCGCAGAAAGGAGTTACAGAACCGGCCCCTCTTTAGCCAGAGATTTTAATAAAAGCCACACTGGCTTGCTAAGCTCTGCAACTGGATATCTGAAGGAAAAAAAATAAGATTAATTTCTTAAAGCCTATTTCTGACCTGGTTAGAGTCTTATCTTTTGGAAGGAAAGCCACGGCCCTTGAGCACAGAGTCCCTCACCAGCTGTTAGGAGACTTGCCTTCACTCTCACAGACTGGCTCTGCTCACAGATGGGGGTTCCTAATGGCAGCATGCTGATTACTCGGCTGTCAGATTCATTCTACACATTCTAGAACTTTCGCTAGCATTCCCGACCCCTAACGACCAGACGCCAGCGCTCTCATCCACATTCCCAACTGTGCCAAGCAAAGTTTCCCTACAGACTGTCAAGTGCCTGCTTAGGGAGGGGCAGCAACCTGCTGGAGAGAAAAGGAAGAGCAAAAGAGGGGGTGCCCATTACAGATCTCTGTAGCTTGGTAGAGTTTGCTCCAGCCCCTGCTTTGGATGCTGGCTCTGAAAACTTAATATACAACTTCCGTGGCCCTCACTGCCTTCCTCTCTGCCTTGAGTCTGTCTGCCAGCATAGTTTGGAGATGGTAGTTAGAGATCTACTTAGCGCCGCCTGATCAGATCATCAGAAAGATGCAATCTTCTCAGGGAGAAGGCAGGTGGTCAAGATTCATGTACGTATACAATCACAGATATTCGGCCAATGTGTGTGAGCAATGCGCATTAGCTATGTAATGGTGATAAACATTAAAGTGGCCACTGGGAAATTCAGACTTAAAAAGACACCTTCACTAAAAAAGCATATGCATGAAGTAGCCATTGGGTCAACCCAGCTGAAAACAAGGGCTTTTCCTAATTTTTACTTTGCAAAGGGTAGATGGCAGGCAGGAAACCCCGGAAAGACCTCTACCCGCAGCCGTCAGCACGGTGCATGAGAGGCTGAGAAACAGACATATTAAGAAATATTTTTTGCTTATTGGAAATGTCCTTTCAATAAGTTGCATGTGCTACTTTCATTTTAGCGGTGTCTGGTTAGGAAGGCCCTAGTAAACCCAAGAAGTGGTAGCTGGTCGCGTTCAGAGCCAGAGCGAACTGTAGAGCGAGCAGAGGCCGTGACTCATCCACTTTCTAAACTTTTACCCTGCCATTTACCATAACTCCTCTGTGAATGCACCGATGTGGTGCTCCAATTACTGGCAACCCTTTCCTGGGTTTCTTAATTTATGTCATTGAAGTCTAACAGAGAGAGCATCTCCCCAGTTTCATTCACAACATTAGGCACCAAGCAGAAGAGCAGACCTAAGACGTTCTTGGGGAAAAGATTGGCAGAAGCCCCTCTGCACCATATGCCAAGCCTCTCCTCCGAGGGACTGGGACCCGAGTTGGATTGAGCTGTTGAAAGTGACCCCTTTGAAAGACCTCGCCAAAGGCTAAAGATGAGAAGACTCACTGAGGCCAAGGTACACGGGAACTACACTCAGGGACTTTGGATTTCCGCACTCAGTCTCTGTGCCTTCCTTACAATCTAAATCTTTCTTTCTTTTTAAAGATCTGTTATTCAGATGCAAATGTTGCCTCTTATCTTAAACAAGATTACAAAGAGGGTCATAGAGCGTTCATGCCTAAAGCTCTGAAAATATGATTATCTGTTTCTTGTTTAGAAACTGAGCCCAGCACAGATTTTTTTTGATCCTTGTGGGTTTGTCTTAATAACTTTGCTTAGGAGCATTCTTAGAGGCTTTAGAGGACAAACACATATTTATAAGGATACAATATAGTATGTCATTGCATGGTTTGCTGGTAAATCTTTGGATACATAGCCAAAATGCAAATGAATATTTTACCAATTATTAATTCCCAAAGTCTTTGAAAAGAAGCATCCACCTAAATCATCATTCTAGAGCTGCGTTAGACTTTAAAGTTTGCATAAAATACATTTGCAGAATTTAATTCAGCTGATCTTACCTTTACATCTTGTGGAGCTGGCAGAAGGTCAGGATCCTAGCCGAAAAAGAATGAGTTCTGAGTTAGTGATATATAAGTCAAAAGGCTGCTTTTGCATTAGTTGAGAAATATTATTTAAATTGCATTGTGGCAAGCATGGTCTTACCAAGTCATTCACATAAATTTTCAGCTGTTCAGCAATGTCTATCAGGTGACGAAGTCTAATCAGGAGGCGATTTGGCCCTTGGGGGCTTGTTTTGTGAGCCACTGTCCCCAAGCAGATGACTATCAGACAGAGAAGGGTCTTCTCCATGCCACCAGAACTGGGTCTCCAGCCACCAGATGAGCAGGGCCTGGGTCTGGTTTTCACTTCAGCCTGACTGTGGACAGGTTGTTTCTGCAGCTACCTATTTATTCATCCTTCAAGGAGAGGCAGAGCCCTCCCATTGCAGCCTGGAAATCTTCGTACAGTGGACGAGTGTGAGTAAGTCGTTTTTCTTTTCCATTGGCTAGGTGTACGTGTGCGTGTGGGGGCAGGGATGGACAGACTCCACAGAATGTGCCCCATCTGCATCTTAGACAGGAAAAAGAGAGACATGGGTGAATTCCAGTTTTCAGTACTCACCAAGAAGTGTGTGTGTGTGTGTGTGTGTGTGTGTGTGTGTGTGTGTCACATAGGAGACACAACCAGATTTCAAAGAAGTAAACACAAACACTTTGATCCCTGGCACCTTACCTGGTTTGTCTGCCAGTCAGAAAGAGACTTGCACAATGAGTAAAGAGCCAGCATGTCCTTTCTGCAGGAACTTTTCATAGGGTAATGACTGTGCCTCTTGACTGAACAACCATCCTGTATCCCATTGCAAAAAATGGATGAGGTTAACTTTTAGGGAAAATTAAGTGATAAGGTAGTTTCCTAACTAGCAAGAAGACTTAAGATCCTTATCAGGTTTCAGGTGTTAAAACAGGATTTGCTTCCAGTTTTCACCAATGTATCTCTAACTAGCACTATGGTGCTCCCTGACTCTTGATGTAATAATTTGGTTTATAAGTATAATAAACTGGATGAACTTGTAGACAGTGTACTCTCCATCAAGATCTTACTCTGTCTTCATTAAAGTAAGGACCCACAAATTCTGTCGTGTCTACTGTTTGTATTTAATACATCAGTTTAGCAAATGGAAAAGGCAAATGCTCTTTTCTGTCCAAGTTCAAACAGTATCTTCAAACACGAAGAGCAGAAGCATTTCTGCAGGACATTGTCTCCATTGGGTTTAGGCAACAGGCTTAGAGCTGCACTTGGGACCAGGCAGAGGCTGATAAAGTCTCAGAGGCCAGAAGTGGTTTCTAGCACCTGCCTCTTCTGAATTTCTTGTCCTGTGACCCTTCAGCCATTAGGAAAACTTGGGTATAATACTCTAGCTCAATGGATGTTTAAGCCATAGTCAGGTGTGTCTTACAAACAATCCTCTTGACTGCAGACTCTTATTCCAGAATGTTATTCTGCCAATCTAGAGTTTGTAGCTGACTTACTCTGAAGCTTGGACTGTGAATTCTTCTCATGGAATATCTATTCAAGCTTTGATCTTATGCACAAATTGTACTTTCTTACAGTATGATGAAGAAGCGCTTCCTGTAATCATTAAATTCCATAAGGGAAGTTGCCGTATAAACTTATTAACCAATAAGGGCTAAATTCCATTGCTTTGCCCACATGGTCTTTTCTACTACCTGTTTTCCCAATCCACCTCAATGGATGTCCCTTCCCGAAATCACTATCCATGGTGATTAAGAGTTCATTTTCAAAAGCAGAGTTCCCGAGTTCAAATCTAGACCCTAACAATGAATTGCCATATTATCCAGGCAAGTTCTGGTGAAGGGAAGATAGGAGCCTTAAAGCTTACAAGCCAAAGGAAAGGGCTAGGTAAAATACACGATGAAGTCCCATGACATTGACTGATCCTGGATGCGGGTAGAAAGAACATACAGGCCCACAAAAAGAAGGACTGGATCAATGGTAAATTACACGCATGGCATGTTTTCAGAGGTGGTTTGAACACCTGAAGTCGTGCTGCCCACAGGAAAGCACTGTTCTTGGTCTCGATGCAAATCCTCCATCATATCCAAAGACCTCCTAGCCCTTGCTACAAGCCGCCTGCCAATAGCAAGTCTCAAGCACCCCGCCCTACATCCCAACCTAGGAGCTTCCCGTGGGAATCCTTAGAGAAAGTTCTACAGCACTGAGCAGGTTAGCATCATGGGACTCACAAGAAGGAAGGCAAAGGGTCATGGTCAAAGCAGATGTGATGACCCAAACAGGATGGTGTGTCACACACAGAGTCATGGGAGACTCATGTCCTCAGAAGCTGGGAAACTGAGGTATGACTAACTCTAGAGCCACGGCTCTCCACCTGTGAATAGCAAGGGGTCGCCTAAGACCATCGGAAAACACCATTACAATCCATGACAGTAACAAAGTTACAGTCATGAAGTAGCAACAAAATTAATTTTATGGTAGAGGCCACCACAACACAAGGAACTGTATTAAAGGGTCACAGAGTTAGGAAGGCTGAGACTCACTGGAACAGAACACTCCGAAGGAACACAGCCGTACTGTGTGCTGATCAACCCATTTTGCACTCCCGACCTTTGGAAATGCAAGATACTTGCTTTGGTTTGATTTTGGTTGTTGTTGTTTTGTTTTTGGCTAGCAATATGGTATTACTTTATTTTCTCCTCTTATTGAAAATGGATTTTTCCTCACATAATATATCCTGATTATGGTTTCCCCTCCCTCTGCTCCTCCCAGTTCCTCCCCACCTCCTCTGCCATCTAGATCTACCCCATCTCTGTCTCTTATTAGAAAACAAACAAACATCTAAGGGATAATGATAACTTAAAATATAATAAGATAAAGCAAAAACTAACACATTGGAAAAGGACAAAATAAGCAAAAAGAAGGGAAAGGTTCTAAGAAAGGGCGTAAGAAACAGACATAAACAGAGACCCACTTGCTTGCATACTCAGGAATCCCATAAAAACACTAAATATATACTAAAACATAAACACAAACATAAAAACACTATATATACGCAAAGGACCTGTAGGGAAAATTAGAAAGAGAAAAATGATAATATAATAATAAAAATTTTAGAAAAGATAAAGTTTAAAAAAGAGAAGAAAAGCCCTGACGTGACCTTCTGAGACAAGGAACCTCCAAAGATGATGTTGGGTTCACTTCCTACTGGCCGTCCACTACTGCCCATGCAGCCTGCCCTTAAGAGTACCTGTTTCCCCAGCGAGACTCCCTCGGAGGAAACTAAATTTTCTTCTGGAAGTAGTTATCAACTGGAGATTGTTTCTGGGCTAGGGATCAGGGCAAGTGTCTCTTTCTCCTTCCAGCTCTAGGTCCCCATCTTTTGCAGGACCGTGCAGGCCCTGTGCGTGCTGCCACAGCCTCTAAATTCATGTGTGTGTCAGGCCTGTTAACTTAGTGAGCCGTGTTTCCTCGCTGTCCTCCATCCCTCTAGCTTTTCCATTCTTCCCACCTCCTCTTCCACAAGGTTCCCTGAGGCCAAGGAGAGGACCTGATGGAGACATCCCACTTAGAGCTTTGTTCCGAGGTCCCCCACTCTCTGCGTATTGTCTGGCTGTGAAGGTCTACATTTGTTCTGTTGTAGGGAGAAGTTTCTCTAAGGATGGCCGAGCGAGGCACTTATCTATGAGTATGGTTGAATGTCATTGGGAGTCATTTTATTGTTAGGAGCTCTTCGTTGCTTGTTTGTTTCCAAACAGTAGCATTTGGTTTTACCCCAGGTCCCTGGGCTATCTAGGCGCTTATTCTTGGTTACCCAACCAGTATATCAGGAATGGGTTCCATCTTGTGGATTGGGCCTTAAGACAAATCAGATTTTGGTTGGTTACTCCCATAAGATTTGTGCCAAAATTGTCCTAGTATATCTTGTAGGCAGGACGCCATTGTAGATCAAAGTATCTGTGGCTGGGTTGGTTCTCCTTTGGTAGCACGAAGAGTGCCTTCCTATACCACGAACACTAACACATAGTGAAGTTTCTTTGTAGGCACCAGCTCAACTTCTCCATGTTCATGTCTTCAACCATGGAGCCTTACACTCAGTTTGTGAAGTGCAAAGTATAGTCTTAGCAACAGCCTGGGTTGTATAGTGATGTATTATTTATATTTTAATAAATACATCTTGCCTGAAGACCAGACGCAAAGCTAAAGCCACTAGAGGTCAGATAATTGTGGCACACACCTTTAATCCCAGAATTTGGGAGACAGAACCAGATGGATCCCTAGGAGTTCAAGGCCACCCTGGGCTATACCAGATCAGTGAAGAAACAAATCCAGGTAGTGGTGGCCTACACTTTTAATCCCAGTTCTAGGGAGTCATACGCCTTTAATCCCAGCACTAGAGGGAGTATAAAATAAGAGGAGAGAGAGGCTGTCTGCCTAGTCTGCCGTCACCCAGCCTTGGTAGAGGTGAGACTTCTCTAGTGGCTTGGCTGCTTTGCTTTTTTGGTTTTTCAGGTTGAACCCAAGTTTCTGTCTCTGGGTTTTTATTATTCGTGCTACTGGGTTGTTTGGCAGTTCCCATGGGAACCTTTTGGCCAACAATTTAAATAGGTGTAACTCAGTCCCTGTAACGGTAGCTTTATTTGAAGTTATGAGCTATCCAGCTGGGATTCTATCTACCCCATTACTTGGTGATTTCATTTAGATCTCCTTCATATATGTACATATTTTAGGAAGCATCTACTGTATTCGGTTTCCATAATACCCCTCGAATGGCCCTTAACTTCAGTTGTCTTTTCCCATATACCGTCCCTCATTCCCATATCTCCTCTCCCTCCCTGCTTGATCCTCCCATTCCAACCACCCTCCATCCATTCATAACCATCTATTCTATTTATCTTCCTTAGGAAATCTGTATGACCTCCACTAATCCCTTACTTTATACCTAACCTCTGTGACTCTATGGATTGTAATTTAGTAATTATTGACTTAATGGTTAAGTCCATATATAAATGAATATTTACCATATTTGTCTTTCTGGGCCTGGATTACCTCATTCAGGATCATTTTTTTTCTAGTTCCATCCATTTACTTGCAATTTTCATGGTTTTGTTCCTTTTAAAGGGTGAGTAATATTCCATTGTGTAAACATGCCACATTTTCTTTATCTATTAAATCTGCTGAGGGATATCTAGGTTGTTTCCAGTTTCTGGCTATTCTGAAAAGAGCAGCAAAGAATATGGTTGAACAAGTTGAATCAAGCATCCTTTGGGTATATGGCCAAGAGTGATATAGCTGACCCTTGAGGTAGGTCAATTCCCATCTTCCTGAGGAACTGCCACACTGATTTCCATAGCGGCTGTACAAGTTTGCACTCCTACCAACAATGGATGAATGTTCCTCTTCCTCCACATCCTCATCAATATAAGCTGTCTCTTGCTTTATTGATCTTTACCATTCTGATAAGTGTAACGTGAAATCTCAGAGCAGTCTCATTTGCATTTCTCTGATGACAAAGGATGCCAAACGTTTCTTTAAGTGTTTCTTGGCCATTTGTGTCTGTGGCCTATTTGTTGTTGTTGTTTTGTTTTGTTTTTAAAGACAGGCTTTCTCTGTGTAACAGTCTTGGTTGTCCTGAAACTCTCTTTGTAGACCAGGCTGGGCTTGAACTCCCTGAGGTCTGCCTGACTCTGCTTCCCAACTGCTGGGATTAAAGTCGTGTACCACTGCTGGCTAGCTACTGTGGCCCATTCTTAACCGGGTTATTTTTTCTTGATATCTAGTTTCTTGAGTTCTTTATATATTTTGGATATTAGTCCTCTATCAGATGCGGGGTTGGTGAAAATCTTTTCCCATTCCATAGGCTGCTGCTTTGTCTGATTAATGGCATCTTTTGCCTATAGAAGCTTTTCCGTTTCACAAGGTCTCGTTTGTTAATTGTTGATCTTAGTACCTGTGCTATCTGGTTCTGTTCAGGAAGTTTTCTCATGTCTTAGTGACTTCAAGATTATTCCTCTTTTCTCTCCTATCAGGTCCAGTATATCTGCTTTTATGCTGAGGTCTTAGGTCCATTTGGAGTTGAGTTTTGCACAGAGTGATAAGTATGGAGCTGTTTGGATTCTTCTATATGCAACCAACCAGTTCAATCAGTACTACTTGTTGAAGTTTTTTTTTTCAGTATGTATTTTCTGCTTCTTTATCAAAAATTGGTTTCCATAGGCATGTGGACTTATGTCTGTTTCATTAATCAACTCAATTTCATCGGTCAACATGTCTGTTTTCATGCCAATACCATACAGTCTTTATTACTACCGTTCTAGAACAACTTGAAATGGGGATAGCGCTGCCTCTGTCAGTTCTTTTATTATCCAGCATTGTTTTAGCTATCCTGTGTTTTTCATGTTTCCATATGAAGCTGAAGATTATTCTTTCAAGATCTATGAAGAATTGAGGTGGAATCTTGATAGAGATCACACTGAATCTCTAGACTGTTTTCAGTAGGATGACTATTTCTACTATGTTATATCTACTGACCTGTGAGCTTGGGAGATCTTCTTACCCTCAGATAGCTTCTTCAATATTTTCTTCAAGTTTCTTAAAGTCTTTATCATATAAGTCTTTCATTTGTTTGGTTAGAGTTACCTCAAAATGTTTTATAGTAGTTTAGGTTATTGGGAAAGGTGTTGTTTCCCTGATTTCTTTCTCAGTCCATTTGTCATTCATATATTGGAGGTCCCCTGATTTCTGTGAGTAAATTTTTGTATCATCTACCTGACTGAAAGTGTTTATCAGATTTAGGAGTTCCCCCAAAGTAAATTTTATGGTCCCTTATGTACACTATCATATCATCTGAAACTAAGAATCCTTTGACTTCTTCCTTTCCAATTTGTATCCCCTTCCTTGATCTCCCTCAATTGTCTTATGGTTCTAGCTAGAACTTCAAGTACTCTACTGAATAGATATGGAGTGGAAAACCTTATCTTGTTCCTGGTTTTAGTGAAATTGCTTTGAGTTTCTTTCCATTTAAGTTGATGTTGGCTATGGACTTGCTGTAAATTGCCTTTGTTATGTTTAGGTATGTCCCTTGTATCCCTGATCTCTCCAGGACTTTTATCATGAAAGGGATTTTGTCAAAGGTGTTTCCTGCATCTAATGAGATGATCGTGTGGTTTCTGTCTTTCAGTGTGTTTATATGGTAGATTTCATTTATTGACTTATGAGTGCTACACCATCCCAGCATCTCTAGGATGAAACCCATTCGATGATGGCAAACGATCTTTTCGATATGTTCTTAAATTCAGTTTGCAGGTATTTGGTTGAGAACTTTTGCATCTTATTGCTCATAAGGAGAAATGGTCTGTAATTCTTTCTTTGTTTTGTCTTCATGTGTGGTTTGCGTATCAGGGTAACTGTGGCCTCATAAATGAACTGAGCAATCTTCCTTCTGTTTGTATTTTGTGGGATGACTTGAAGGGCATGCACATCAACTATTCCTTGAGTGTCTAATGGAAATCTGTCCAAAAATCATCTGGTCCTGGGCTTTTAATGACGGCTTCTCTTTCAGTAGGCATTGTGGGTCTTTTTAAATGACTCTTCAGATCATGGTGTACCTTTGGTAGATGGTCTGTATGGAGAAGGTTATCTATTTCTTTTAGATTTTCCAGTGGGTGGAGTACAGGTTTTGAAAATATGCTCTTATAATTCTCTGGATTTTCTCGGGGTCTGTTGTCACGTCCCTCTTTGCTTTCTAATTTTGTCAGTTTGGATCTTCCCTCTCTGCCTTTTCATTAATTTGCATAAGGGTAATCAGTCTTATTTGTTTGCTTATTAATAGTCAGCTAAAATTAAGGAGTTATTTCAGCTTTCTTGTGTCTGTTGACACTTGCTTTGTGTCTGAGTATGTGGTCAATTTTGGCCATAGTTCCATGTGGTGCAGAGAAGAAGGTATAATCTTTTGTTTGCATGAAACATTCTATAAATAGCTGTTAGGTTCATTTGGTTCATAATGTCAGTTGGGTTCGACATTTCTCAGTTTAGTTTTTTTGGTCTGGATGACCTGTCTATTGGTGAGAGTGGGGTATGGAAGTCTCCCACTATCAGTGTGAGGGTCAGTATGTGACTTAAGCTGTCGTGGTGTTTCTTTTATAAACTCAGGCACCCTTGTGTTTGGGGCATTGATGTTAAGAATTGCAATGCCACTTTAGTAGGTTTTGCTTTGATGAGTATGAAGTGTCCTTTACATCTCTTTTGATTGGTTTTGGTTTAAAATCTATTTTCTTTGGATATGAAAATGGCTACACACTAGCTTGCTTCTTAGGTCTATTTGCATGGAATATATTTTTTATCCTTTTCCTTGATCTTAAGGTATGTTTCTTGAATGCAACAGAAGGACGGATCTTGTTTTCATTCATTCTGTTCATCTGTGCCTTTTTACTGGGTCATTGAGTACGTAACAATTTGCTGTGGAAGCAAAAGGAAAATAAAATGCTAGGCACAGATTTTGCTTAATTTTAGACAAGGGTCTCATATATCTCAGACTGGCCACGGACTTGTCCTATAACCCCCAAATAAGCTTGAACTTCTGATCCTCCTGATTCCACCTCCCAAGCAGCAGGATTAACAGGTGTGGATACCTGGCATGTGCCATCCCGGGTGTGAGATCTGAGGTCTCCTGCACCCTGGGCAAGCACTCTGGCAACAGAATTATGTCCCAGTCCTGTAGTGTTCACTCTTGGGGGGAAAGGTAGAAAAGTCCTATGAGAGGGAGGAGAAACAGCACAGACCGTGGCAGTACTGGGATTTTGGAGCATGCGGGCAGAGGAACAAGGAAGAGTGACCATGAGAGGACAGATGTGCACAGCTGCCATGCAGTGTGTGCGTTAGACATGAAAACGTGAGTCTCGTGTTCTCGGTTCTGAGGAGCCTTCCGGCACAACCCGCATTATGCTTCAGGTCACAAAGCTAGCCTTGTCTTTTATTTGAATTTACCACTATGTTGAGTAATAAGGCCAGATTTACCTAGTTATGTCAGCAAAGAAGATAATTATCTACATAAAATGTAGTCCGTTGCTTCTTGTCACCTCTCAGTGGCTTCGACTCACAGACCCGCAGTCATGTGTGTAACGTGGAAGCCTGCTGTGACACCTGCTTTCAAAATGAGCATTTTTCTCAACGGGATGAGAGGGAGAATACTTTGGAATACAGCATGAATTTTGGGTTGTCTTGTGTGTGCTTTTTGTCTGTAAGAAGCAGAGGGTGACTGTAGTCAGCACCACTAGCAGAAAGCAGCACAGAAAACAGCACCAAGTACACTCGCCTCGGGCGTCAGCCCTGATGTGATGAGCCACGCCCATTGACTTTGATGCCAAGGGCTCCCATTTCCCAGACTTCCACACAACCGTAGTGAACCACAATGGCACCCTTTCCGAGGCCTGAAGGGGCATAACAGCACGGGATTAGCTGAAGTCCCCCATTAGAGGCCTGCACCTGGGGACACCAAAGTCGGTCTCCTTTAGATAAAGCACATTGTACTCGTAGCATATACTGCTTCATAATGGTTTGATGCACTTAAATCCTTTATGTTATATGACAACCTTTTATATCGAGCGCCCATCTCTCTTTCAGTCTCAGTTTTTACTGTTGCTCCTTAACCCCATTTTTCTCCTAGGCCTGTGGTTTTTATGGTTTTCTTTTCGCATGGCACAGTGACTTTTGTACACACATGTCATATTGTAGTAGAATTGACTGTATTTTGTTTGTAGCATCACTCTTAAGTATTATCAGTAACCTGTTTAAATCCAGGTCACAGGCAAGGATTTTATTTGTTTTATCCTTTTTTTTTCCAGTTCTAGAGATTGAATCCCGGGTCTTGTGCATGAATACTCTACTGTTCGTAGGACCAAATCCAGGTCCATTTAGAGTAAAGGTTTTTAATTGAGATATAATCTTGCTGAGTTGTCCTAGCTAGCTGAGTTCAGGCTAGCCCTGAACTCACTAGTAGCCAAACCTGGCCTTTACCTTGACACCATCTTCCCCTGTCTCCCAAGCAGCTGGAATTATAGCCCCTCTCTGGTAGTCTTGGCTGGGGTGTTCTCTGACATTCACAAGCCTCCTGGAACCCATTTGCAGAATTTGGTGTTCCTGTGTCGTAGGGGAGAATGGTCTTCAATTTCATCAGCTGGCTTCTCAGAGAAATCATCCTGCCACTGCTTTATCTCCCAGACTCCAGAGCCTTTTGCCAACTTCAACAGCCCAGTGATTTGGCCCAACAAAATCGATAGCTGGGCTTGGGAAGCCTGGTCTGGTGACATCATATGCACAGCCCACAGTGTCCTTACTCCTACGACTGCTTAGAACGTCAATGTCAGGAGGTAAATTTTCTTGGATGTCACTCTTAAAGCTTGAAAGAGAGAAGAAGAAAACTTTAGTCATCTATATAAAGAGATTCATGGCCACATTTCAAGCACTTTCTGTGACAGCCTATGCTTAGAGAACAGGGTGAAAATATGGCCAAGGGAATGTGCCAGGTTAGTTCTACTCAGGGACAGCAAATGAAATGGACAGTGTGAGCTGAGCCGTTGAGGAAAGCTTTGCAGATTTATACGCTGTTGGGCTGGGGTCACCTAACTCCTGCACCCTGTCTGCAGGCTCTTCCTCTTGCCTCTAGTTGCCAGACTTCATTTCTACCCTCGTTTACACGGACCCTCAGTGTGGACCTATATGTCTTGCTTACCTGGCCTAGGAAAGAGCTTCCTGGGGGTTGGATGATCTGACCTTATGATATATGTTGACCCTGCAGAGGAGGAATTCATGAAGATACCATATGTGTTCTAGGTGGGCCTGGGCCTGTGTACACCTGGAAACATTTTCACTAGAATAATTCAAGGCAAGTTTTACACTTCCCAACAATATTCGAGAAACCCCTGAAATATCCATGCTTGACTAAACAGAGAGAGAACTCTAAACAAGCTCACCGGGATTTGCTAAGGTCCTGGCTATATGCTCTACGCATGCTCTGTCTGTCCTACAGACTTTATCCTCTTCTTTCCTTACCCCAGATCCTGCATATGTGTTCATACAGACTTGATCACTTTTATCAGAAACATCTAAAAAGTATGTTGTACACTTGCAAATGCCTCGAATCTAAAGAGGTCAGTTCACCCAGAACCCAGCTCTAACTTCTGAATCACTCTCTTGTGTATTCACACCAGGACGTCCCTTTCCATTCCAGGGTTTCCTGGAATCACACAAGGCCAGTAAGGCGATCTCCCTTCACTGTTAACTCCAGGGGGGGGGGGGGGGGGGCAGAAGCCTTCTCTAACTCCACACCCTTTCACCCCTATTCTGAGGGGCCACGCTACTTGGGTCTGGTAGTTGGTATGGCAGAAAAGCCACCCCACCCAGCTGTTCAAGTACAGTTGTATTCATTCCTAGGGCTTAGAGCCTCTTTTCTCATGGGGACGTAGGGAGGGTGCATCAGTGAAGGGCTCTCTGGGGACAGGTCTTGTATACGCCACTGACATGTATTCTGGAAGTGTCTTCCTGCTGCTGCAGATCTGGTCCAGAGGGCTGTCCCCAGCAGCCATGTGGATCTCTCTCCTTAGGTCTTAGTGACATGTGCCTAGCGTCTCTCTCCTTAGATCTTAGTGACATGCACCTAGCATCTAATGGCGTAGCAGTGAGACTGGAAGCAGATGTCTTTATTGGAGAAAAAGAACCCAAAGATCAACATGGTCACACACGCACACACACACACACACACACACACGCACGCACGCACGCACGCACACGTACTATACAAGCACGCACGCCCACTCCCACAGCGGATCTTGGCCTCTCCTAGCCTCCTGCTCCATCTGGTATCGAGAATGGCCCATTTCCTTTCCTAGGGTGGGGTCTGGCTGTAGCATCCGCAAAAGGAAATGCCTCCTGAGCGCTGGGACCGAAGGCATGGTCACCACAGCGCACTTCAAGTCACTTATTTAGCCAAAGCCGCCACATCTGCCATCTGAGTGCATGGCCAGCAACTTTAATGGCAAGACCAGGATGAAGGACTCTTTGGTCTTCCACCTCTCCGACCATCCACCTGATGGTTACTGCTGTGCTCAGAGAACAGATTTTTCATGTTCTTGGGCCTGGATCCTGAATTCATTGGTACTAAATGTCACACACTACACTCCTGAACTGTATTCCCAGCTCAGGGAGCAACTTTTAATTCAACGGATGTTCTGGTCAACATTGAAAAAGTCGGGCAGTGGTGACACATGCCTTTAATCTCAACACTCGGGAGTCAGAGGCAGGTGGATCTCTGTGAGTCCAAAGTCAGCCTGGTCTATAAACAAGTTTCGGGACAGGCTCCAAAGCTACATAGAGAAACCCTATCTTGAAAAACCAAAAAAAAAAAAAAAAAAAGAAAGAAAGAAAGAAAGAAAGGAAGGAAGGAAGAAAGAAAGGAAAAAAATGCTATTTAGGCCATAATATTTAATATCTATGTAAACATTATATGTATATTATATATATATTCATCATTGATTCCAACATCTGAGGGAAAACAGCTGCATCAAGGAGAATGATAACAATAGCAGGTAGCAAACCATGCCCCCAATCTCTCTCTCTTCTCTCTCCCTTCCCCCGCCATTCATGCATGCACACACACAAGCCTGGGAAGTTCTGGTGTCCCCTCTTATCCCTTGCCTCAAGGCTCCCCCTATGACTGCCTCCCATTGTGTTTTTCCATCCTACTTCATGTCTTCCTCAAACCCTCACAGTGTGAAACCAAGACACACTTGAATTGCCACTGATTAGATTACTCATCCAAATGTTTATCTTAAATGTTTGTTTAAAGTAAAATTAATTGAGCATTGTTTTGTTTTTCTAGAGAAGAGAGGATTTTGATTTGGGATGTGGGGTTCCCTCTCCCCACCTTGAATTAATGATCTTTTAACAGAAAAGTAAAAATATTGTTTGTCTCGATAGATGCAGGTTGGGGAGAGCAAGAAAGTGATGCCTACTGAGTTTCTAGAAGTAAGACAGCGTGGGATCATCCTAGCTGCTGAATCTGTTAAGGAGCCCTTTCTACTTTAGAATGCATCTCTTGTCTGTGGCTTGTTGCTATTTAAAACTGAGTTGCTCTCACTCAGGACTATCCGCAAGCTGCTCCATAGCTTCTCCACTGCAGACATGTTAGAGCTATCCGTCAGTCACCCACTAGTCCAGCAGGGACCACAGAGAGAGAACATTTCCATGCAGTTTGTTTAGGATGAGAAAGAGTGTGGGTTTTTTTTTCATTTATCTGCTAAGTTTTATATAATACGAGAGAGATATTTACGTGGAAGGTATATACTCCTCACAGTTCCATAGTTGGAATATAAAATATAGTTACTACCGTTGGAGTTTTTACTGGATAGTGACTTCCTGTACCAGAATTCATTGGTGGGAAAGGGGTAGCAAAAAGAAGGACATTAGACTGGAAAGTTCTGGAGCTGGCAACCCTTTGAGGGGACAGTCAGCATCCTTTGAGGGTGTTCTCTAAGGTCACCTGGGGGAGATGAAGAGCGGTCCTAGTCACACGCAAACCTGAGGTCACCTGAGGGAGATAAAGAGTGGTCTTAGTCACACTGAAAGAGTCTATCAGACAGCGGAGACCGAAGAGGGGAAAGTGAGAAAGTACAGTGTGTTCTGTGCCCTAGACACACTGGGGAAGAAGCATCTCCACTCCAGATGCTGGCCAGATTGGGAGACATGAATCCACCAGCATTAACAGGACATGTATGAGTTTCCTTATCTTACCATGCAGCGAGCGAATCACTGTCCTGAGTGGACTCTGGAGGCTGCGCTGAAGGAACCAAGAGAGGTAATGAGCAGAGGTCTGCGCCTGCCTCCCTCCTGCCCAAGCCCAAACCACAGAAAAATCTCTTCTTCCTCTGCACACCAAGTCCTATGTAAGATTTAGTTCGGAGGGCTACAACTATCTTTTGACTTTGCACTCCAGTCCTGTGTAAGATTTAGTTAGGACAGCTACTTGCTATGAAAAAAAGGTCTTAGGATGACTCATTTTGCCCATTTACAGAGGCCTCTCAGAACGGGAGAGTTGCCTGTTCTGGCTAACCACACACGGACACGCTATGGTGTCACCGGGTCTCCTCTCCATCATGTATCGTGGGTTACTGACAGACACTTTCACACTTATGCAGCATGGCAAAAGTTGTTCGTGCCCACGTGTGTTTCACTAGGTCCTGAACACCACATTTATCTCTTTCTATCTCTGAAGCCAGGCTGCCTTTAGTTCTCAGTACATATTAGGTCAACGACGTACAATAAACCAATCTCAACATATGTGAGGCAATGACAGTCATAATCACCATCCATTTTGAGGATAAGAAACCAGAGGCTGGTGAGTTGGCTCCCCTGACAAAGTCCTTGCCCTGCAAGCTTGAGAGCCTGAATTCTAACCCCCAGGATCCAGGCCCAGTAACATGGATGTCTATAACTTCAGTGCTGGGTGGGCAGAGGCAGGGAGATGTCAGGGACTGTTTGGCCAGTGTCTTAAGCCCTGGTAAGGTATAAGTTTCCGTAAGAGAACCTGTCTCAAAAAATAATAATAAAATAAATAAATAAGAAATAAAGAACTGAGGAAGACATCAGATGCAGGTGCTAGCATCTGGCCTCTACATGCATGTTCCTCCATTCATATGCATGAGCCTACACACACACACACACACACACACACACACACACTCACTCACTTACAGTGAAAACCCAGAGGCTCATAGAGCTTAGTGAGCTTATCTAAGGTTACCTCTGGTCATTCTGCATCCATGGCAATGACAGGCTAGGAAGACCCTCCTTGTCCTGAGGACCAGCAGCACATTGCTGGCATCATATAAAACTGCCTATCACTTACCATTTCTGTATATTTCCTATCCAGCCTCTCTGTCTAACTGCTCTCTTCACAGTGAAAATTACCAGTCTTCAATGACATAGCTAACAGGAATTCTTTAAAAAGAATCTTTTTCATGCATTATCCTTTTTGAGTGTCCTAGTGATGGCTGTCACCTGTAAGGTTGGATGTGTGAGCTTTGGGGCCATTGTGACAAGAGCATTGGTCATCCCAGGGGATAACGCATGAAACAAATTTCCCTGGCTACATGAGAGTCAGGAAGAGTCTATTTAGCAAGAAAAAAGTTCCAGGATAATCGTGCACTGTCACAGGAATGCCTGGAGGAAAGGGGAGGAAGACACAATGAAGAGCTTGGGCCACAAAAGCAGAGCACCCTAGCTGTTAGAAAAATGATTAAGAACAAGACTGACAGGGAAGCATGGTGTACTTCCGGTTCATGTGTGCATGAGGTGGGGAAAATACATGGTTTCCCTGTCACTTATCAAAAGCAGATGGGCAAATGACGTGTTTGGCGTTTGTCACCTAAGAAGTCTGTGGCTTAGGAACATGCTGAGTCAGTTTGTTACTTAGGAATTTACACTACCGTGAGAGTGGACTTCCCCAAAAATGGGATTCTGAGCCAACTGTCATCCCTGTGTGGGGAGGCCAAGCTCACATCCCAGCCTGGGGAGGCGGGGACATCCTCTTTCCCCTCTGACAAGCCAAATCAGGAACCCAAACCAGACCTCATCCCTTCCACCCGTTTTCCCTTACCTAACAGCTCGGTCATGGGCAGACTGAGTGCTGTTCTGAAAATCAGAAGTCAATGCTTTCAAGGAATTTCTTTAACAGCGAGTTGAAGATCCGTGAACTCACCGCTCAGCTTTCAGTCAACAAGGGCACTAACCTAAAAAGAGAAGAAAAGCAACCTGCTACCTAAAACAATAAATAGGAAGCATTACATCATCAGACAAACATGCGTTGAGCCACACAGACTTGGTATGTCTCTAGATGCTATCAGGTCACTCTGTGAAAGACTAAACTAACCTGCAATCCATCTGCTGGGGAAAAGGAAAGTGAGCTGGTCTGTGCGAAATGACAGTCGAGATGAGAACCACATGACTGGAGGTGTCTCTCTAGGTCACACTTGTCTTCCCTCGCCTCTGTAGCACACTGCCGACTTGCAGCCCATGCCGCGATACCGGCTTCAGTGTACAATCTCAGTGCATCAAATGCTTTCTGTCTTCAGGATCTCGGTAGAAATTGGGACCATTAGCTAGTACGTTAGTTGAAGCCTTAGCAAATAAAATGTCGATGTGAGAATTTGGGGAAAGGTTTAATTTTTTTTAAGTATTAGTGTAAAATATTGGCAAGATGTGGATGGAAACTTGAGTTGGTTACTTCTGAACTTACCTATCTGGGAATACCCAGTGATGCACCGCTATGGGACAAGACCATTACAGTTTATCTGCAGGAATCCATCTTGACGATGTTGGCAAAAATTCCGTGGTCATTTTTTCTCTCTTGGTTCGTGGCTGGAAAGCCATGTCATAGGCTGATGTGAGGGCCGGTCTTACTGCTCTGCTCAACGCTGTCTTTTCACGGTGCACAGCATGGAGAGACCCTTCAATCCTTGTGCTTGAATGACAAAATGAATGATCAGCTTGTATAGTCAGCAAGTCCTTAGGATATAAAGAAATATAGAGTAAGAAAATAGTTTCTGGCTCAGTGCTGGGTTCTGCAAAATAGTCCAATTCGGTGTCTATGAACCAAACATTATGGGCTGCTTCCAGAAAACACAGGGTGGTGTCTCCTCTGTTGTCACATCCACCCAGAGAAAGCTTGCCAAGGCATTCCAGATAAAATAAAGTTTCCGGGTATGAGCTAGACTCACTGCTAATTAGCAAAGAGAGGGTCACCTGAGTAAGCCAGTACCTTGAACAGTTAGAAATGGTTCCGGCAAAAGAGTAGTTTCTGAAGATTGCTCTAGAACCAAACACGGGCAGTTTCCCTCTCAGGAGCAGCTTGATCTGGGCAGTGCTCGCTGTTAGCCTTTGCTAGCAGCAGAAGCAGTAAGGAAATTATTCACCAGGGCTGTTTCACTGTTCATTAGAAGGAGAGAGAAGGGTGGCCTTCGGGAGCCCTCTGTTCAGACAGCTACAGTCAGCAGAGGTGTGGGCCTCAGAATGGGGAGGATGTGAGAGAGGAGGAGGGTATTGGTTGGCCTCCGCTTCTGGGGAAGCAGTAAAATTTATAATGCAAAACGCCACGGAGGAGTGCTTCAAATGGAGACTAGCAACCCAGAGATTGAATCTCATGAAAATTTAACTTACAGGAGTAAAGGGATGCCTTAAGAATGCTTTCTTTTAGTTTTTTAAAAATATGTGCAGAAAATAGATTGTGTTTCCTTTTCTCCTTTAAATCAGAATGAGTGTCAATCATCTACCACAGATGAGCGATTGTGTCGATCACCTCCTGTGGTTGAAGCAGTTCTGTCAACCACCTCCTATGACTGAAGTAATTGTGTCAATCAACTCTCATAGATGTCTCGGTACAATGAAGTTAGACATTGTGTTCCCTTGTATCTGGAGTCTTACGTGTCTGTGCACAGTGACAGCACCTTTGTTTATTTAAGATGTATTCATGTAACAACTAATCATCCTATGCCTATACTTTGGCATGTATGAAAACGGGGTGCCTATTAGCTGTGTTCCTTAGGGCACAACTTGCAGGTTTTTAGCAGGAACTTCCTGCTACATGCAAAATTTTTGTGGAAATAAAATCAAGATAGTTTCCTGTCTGCGAAAAAGTCATTTTCAACAGAATGTCTCCTTAGAAGAAGACAAACGCCTGGGCTGGAAAGGCAGGTCCGACTCCGTTCTGATATCATTTCACAGGCCTGGGAGGCTCGCAGTGCTCTTCTGTGAATCTTCACAAAAAAAATGCTTTGAGTTTTATTCTGCTTTTGATAGCTTGGACTAAGAGTAGGAAGAATACCTTCAAATCTTCTTAGCTAAAAAACACCCAAAAAGTTCTGGGTCTCACTGGTCCATATGCCAAATCAGAGAGCAGGACAGGAGTTAATCTTTTACCCAAATACAGACTGGGGTTCTGTAGCACAGAGATCGGGAGACAAGGCCGCAGCTCTGCCTGCCTGATTTTGTGCCTGACTGTATGATGTCCCATGAGTGGACTCTGAAGGACTTTCTGAGCCTTGCCTTCATTTGTTAGATGGAGATGATGATTCTAATTGGTACCCGGCTCATAAAATTATAATGATGTGTAGAAAGTATTCAGTACAAAGACTAGATGAAGCTCAGCAAATACTCAATGTCGATCAATGATCATCATCGATCAGGCAGTCACTGTGATGCCAAGTACTCAATAACTATTCGCCATCATTGTCATCATCATCATCATCCTCACACAGTCTTTGTGCATCCCAGGGCTCAGTAACCGTTAGCTGTCGTCATCATCAACCCATGGTCCATGCGATTTCAAGAGCTCAATAACCATCAGCCCTTATGGTTATCATCATCATGCAATCACTGTGAATCTATATCTCCAGAGAACCAGCACATCCAACCCCACCCGATAGAGGTGTAGCATCACTCAACTCCGCTACCCCGTGTAGCCTATCCACACGCTCCTCACCCAATGGCCACACACTCCCGACTCAGGTCTCATGCTTATGTTAACATGATAACTCATCTTGTACTCTTTAACCAGGCTAATCCTGCTGGATACTACTTTAATAGTCCGGTAGACACTTGCTGCCTTTTTGAGGGTTTTGCCTGAATCAAAAGATGGGTGCCTTTTAGGATCCTCAATCAGCTCTCAACAACAGCCCCTATGGATTCTTAAGAGATCATCTCTCAGGGGGATTCCAGGTATACTTTCTACACAAGACAGTACATCAGTCAACCTCGTCTCTATAGTCAATGGCTCCAAAACCTAGTGGTTAGAAACAATTGTCTTGGGATAGTTCTGTCAGCTTGACACTCACTACCACCATGTGAAAGGAAGGAACCTCGGTTGAGGAAATGTCTCCATAAGATCCAGCTGTAGCACACTTTCTTAATTACTTGATGAAGAAGGGCCTAGCCCATTGTGGATGGTGTTATCCCTGGACTGATGGTCTTTGGTTCTATAATAAAGTAGGTTAAGAGAGTTCTGATGAGCAACCCACTAAATAGCGCCCCTCCACCAGCTCCTGCCTCCCAGTTCCTGTCCTGACTCCCGTCAGTGATGAACAGTAACATGCAAGTGTAGGCTGAATACTTTTCTCCCTAAGCTGCTTTGGTCATGACTTTTTACCGCAGCAATAGTAAGCCTAAGTAGGAAGGCAACCATCCCAGGGCCTGGGTTTGCTCGCTGACAGAGGTCTTGATTAGCATGCCTGAGTTCTTAGGTTTGATCTCCAGCATCGAAAGCAACAAGCAAAACCGCCATTCACCATCCTTCACCCCTCTGCGAGACTGTGGGTGGCTTGCTAATGCAACCAGCTGACCTCAGCTGGTTTGGTCATGCACCCATGACCAGTGCTTGACTTCTCCCCTCCTTCCTTGAGTGAGTGTCTCAAGGGGAAGGAAGTTGAAATATAATACCAAGCGGTAACCAAAACCTGTGGTGACTCTGACCATGATGAAGCCAATACAGAGATGCACAAGTTCTACTGGTGGTTCTTCAAGCAATGCAGCCTGCCTCAGTTTCCCTTTAGACCAGAGCCCACATTCAGCTTTGAGCTAGACAACCTCAGCCCTTTTCCTCCTCGTCTCGTCTCGCCTCTCCTCTCCTCTCCTCTCCTCTCCTCTCCTCTCCTCTCCTCTCTCCCCTACTCTTCCCTTCCCTTCCCTTCCCTCTTCTCCTATTCTCTCCCCCCACTCTCCTCACACCGTAGCATTCTTTCACATAAGTACCCGGCTGGGTTGGTTGCATGCAGAGGAGGTGTACCCAGCCTTATGTGTCATAACTGTGTTACTTCAGCCTGTTCTGTTGAATTTAGTTTCTGAAAGTGTATTGCCTAGAAAAGAGCGGTCACAAAAGTTTTCTGTCATACTGTGAAAGTTGATCTCATTTTGATAGGTTTTAAAATTAGACTAGGGTCATACTTTCTGTGGTATTTCCAGAGCAACTGGTGGGGGCAGGGACCCACCAGCAAGTTGAGTAGTATCTTTTTAACTCTCAATTCCCAAGAAAACGCTGGCTTTAGCTGCTTGCATTTCCCTCCAACACACTTGGTTCTGAAGCTGCCACCACCACGCCACTGCATCTCCGTCTCCATCCTTCCGATGTGTATTGAACACCAGAACCTCTCCCCGGGGCTCCAGACCTTCACCGCCAGGTTGGGACTGCTAAGTCTTTGTGGACTGAGCAGAGCTACCAGGTTCTTAGTCTCTCTAGTATCCAATGGCCATTGTTGATCCACTCAGCCCATACTGTGTAAGCCAACCTAATGGAACCCCTTTGTAACACGTAATATATATCCTATTGGTTCTGCCCCTGCATCAAAACCCTCCCTGCTCAAAGCAGTTTCTTTTGCTTTAGAAGAGATGAAGACAAGTCTACTGAGGCCCTTTACAGTCTGTCCAATATGCTTCGTGCTGTCGTCTTCCCAACGTGAGTATGTGATCTTGCATAAGTTTCCACAGAATGGGCAGAGTCCTAAGGGATCCATGCTGAGAACTCTGGTACAACTCACCACGGTCTCATCCTGTCCCACACGGCCACTGCTTCTCAAGGGCCAACTCTACCTGTCCAGGTTTCTTCCAGCCACTGGGTCTCAGGATCACTTTGATCTTCCGTCACTCAAGGCAAGTGAGGAGGTTCTATAAATGCCTGCACATTTCTCTGCTAGTAGTGACTGTGCTGGGAGCCCTCAGCTGTCAACTTGATCAGACTAAGAATGCTTAGGCGTGAATGAGGCACGCTTTTGGACTTGCCTATGAGGACTTACCCAGAGCGGATCAACTGGGGGAGAAGATAGCTCCTGAGCGTGGGCAGCACCATCTCATGGGCTGAATTTCCAAACGGAATTTAGAAAGTAGAACTCACACTTCCTGGTTGCAGGTGCAGTGTGGCAGCTGCCTCAGATTCCTGCTGCCTAGAATCCAATCCCCTCACATTGTGCGCCACAATAAACCCTTAGTGCCCTTAATTGCTTATTAGGAGATTTTTTTTTTACAACAATAAGCAAAGTAATTAATAGAGTCACCCAACATGCGAACGCAAACATTTCTACCTCTTCTCCCACTAATTTTCATAATCAAGTGTTTTACATCATTCGTTCATTTTTAAACAAATACATGGAATACACATTTTGTGCCAGAATAAAAGACAAAGAATCCCTATGCATTCAGAGCTTGTAGTCTGACTGATAGAGACAGAAAATAAATCATTAATAATACAAAATAGGAAGTGTAACCAGAAACTGTTGAATGTCTAGGATACAATGGTCCAGAAGCATAGGGAAAGGGAATGGAGTTAGGAACTGGTTTCTAGTTGGATGAAGATAGGCAATGAGAATGTTATATCTGCTAGGAGAACATACATCCCTGACAAAGGGATTGACAGTTGAGGCTCTGAGGACAAGCTAAATGCACAAGTCTCAAGTTTGGGAGACTTTGGGGCTGGAAATGAAAATGGGACTCGCCTGCATCAGGTGTTCAAATCTAAGTTGTTTTTATATTACCAGAGGACTCAGTGTAAATCATGAATAGGGGAAGTGTTCGCAACAAGCCTCAGAGTTTAAACATTTGCAAGTTGGTGGTGATGAAGAGCAATTAGCAAAGAAAATGCAAAAAGATTTCCTATAAGCAGAAGAAAAATCAAAAAAAGGAGCCCAAAGAACTGAGTGAGCCAGCACACACCACTGGGAGATAAAGGACAATGGCGGAAAGTGGGCCGGACATAAGAAGCCACCCAGGCAGCTATGTCAGGGAGTTGGTGAGGATAAAACTCAGTGGAGGAGGGGGTCAAGAAAGAATAGAAGAAAAGGAAGAGAGACAGCTGTGGAGTTGTTGGTTCAAAGAGTTTGCCAGAATGAGAGCACAGAAATAAAACGTTAGAGAAGGTGCAGCGCTCAAACGTCTTCAAGAGGGAAAAGTAGCGCCTCTGTGCTCATGGGAGTGACGACAGGAGTGAAGCTGCAGGCAGCAGAGTGGGACAAACTCTCTAAGGAAGTGAAGAGGGAGTTGAGAGCATAGGCAGCAGCAGGGACCACATGATGCTGATACAGCAATGTGGCAGCTAGGAGCGAGGACGCAAGCCTACAGTTCCAGAATTCAGGAAGCTGGGGCAGGAGGATCCCTGTGAGTTCAAGGCCATTCTGGGCTCTAGATTGCAACCCTATCTTTAACAATTTTTTTTTAATTAAAGACATTGTGGTTGTTTCTATCTCCCAAGAGAAAATGGAAGAAAGGAGAAAGAGAAGACAGGATGTGAGACAGCCTTATAGCGGACTCCTCTGTCTTCCCACCCATTTGAGGATGGTGGTTACATCATTTTATGGAGGTCGCTTGGCATGGCTGCATCTTTTTCTCCGGTCAAGCTCAGCTGTAGGTGTGAGATAAATTTAACTTTAACCAAGTAAAGGAAATGAGTTGAGAAATGAGCTGATAACACTGGAGGGGGAGAGAGAAAGAGAGAGAGAGAGAGAGAGAGAGAGAGAGAGAGAGAGGTGGGGGTGGGGTGGCCACATGGGAAGGCAGGAACAACCCACAGGCAGGAGGATCACTACATTGAAAGCAGAATGAAAGGTGTTTGAAGCGATGTGCACTCTGAGCCCACTGATAGAGGGGCTCCTGGGAGCATCAGGCTGGATGCCCGCCAGCCTCTGTGTTCCTTCGGCCTCGGGTTTCTGGATTCTGAGCCTCCTGGATCCACGTTTCAGCCGGTAGCTGATTACTCTCACCTGCTTTCATTCTCTGCACCAGGAACCTCAGGTTCAGGAGTATCAGCAGCAGAGATGTCTAATGAGCCCGCCCCCCCTCTTATCCTGGAGGCCCTACAGCCCCACTACTAGAGGAGAAAAGTGGAGCCCCACCTACCCCAGGCCGCAGCTCCCCAGCGGTGATGCAGCCGCCACCAGGCATGCCACTACCCTCTACTGACATTGCTCCTCCACCTTATGAGCCACCTGGTCATCCAATGCCTCAGCCTGGCTTTGTGCCCCCTCACATGAATGCAAATGGCACCTACATGCCTGCAGGTTTCTACCCTCCTCCAGGCCCTCACCCACCTATGGGCTATTACCCACCAGGATCCTACCCACCAGGGCCCTATCCTGGCCCTGGGGGCCACACGGCCGCGGTCTTGGTCCCATCAGGGGCAGCCACCACGGTGACGGCGCTACAGGGAGAGATCTTTGAGGGTGCACCTGTGCAGACAGTGTGCCCCCACTGCCAGCAGGCAATCGCCACCAAGATTTCCTACGAGATTGGCCTGATGAACTTCGTGCTGGGTTTCTTCTGCTGCTTCATGGGGTGTGACCTGGGCTGCTGCTTGATCCCCTGTCTCATCGATGACGTCAAGGATGTGACGCACACGTGTCCCAGCTGCAAAGCCTACATCTACACATACAGGCGCTTGTGCTAACGGAGCTAGACTCGTACTCCCCCACCTGTTACTCTGGCCCCGTGTGCTTTGCTCCCCATGCTCAGTGGTCACCATCCCTCAGCCCCCACTTACGGTTGGAAGTTTTGCCACTGTACCCTGGAAATCCTGTCCTCACCTTGCCCTTCCCTGAGCATCCGACTCTTCTAGCAAAATCTGCCAAGGGCCAGTGGGTGGCATGGGGGTAGCACAGATCTTATGTGTTGCTTGGGAATTTGCAATCCAGAAGATAAGCATCTCTTACTGGGGTCCTCATTCCTCCTTTCTGTTAAGGTCCACGCTTGGTCCTTACTCTTCCTGGGACCAAAAGCACCCAAAGCATCAACAGGTCCTAGACTAGGGCCTACAGTGAGGGTTATGCCTGGAACCATAGTTGTTTCTGATCTGAAATGAGGTCAGGGCATCATCTAGAGTTAAGTGGACCCAAGCAATACAGGGTCTTAAGGCCTGGGCTTATATGGAGTATGTTGTCTGGGGTGCCAAAGGTGGAATAAGACAGAAGTAATGACTGCCAACTCTGGGCCTCAGAACTCTCAGGTATGGAAACCCAGGACTTCTACCCACTGTCCAGGAGGTACCTAGGAGCTGCCTGGCATAAAGCGAAGAGGACACTGGGCGAGTTAAAGCCCTGGTAGCCAAGAACACTTGCCCCTGTTCTTACTTAGCTTCCTTTGAGTCAGTCAGTGTGCAGAGATCTTCTTTCTGGCCACACCTCTGTGAACCCCTATATTTTCTGGGGCCAGAAAGAATGAAATCCCATGAGCCTGTCTTGTCTACTTTTGTGTCTGTGCTGTGTGTAAATACAACTTCTGCCTGGTGGCTTGCTGACAGATGGCAGATCAGAAGAGCCTCCTTATAGGTTCATTGGTCTCTGGAGTAAGTGCCAGTCTTTTTTGCCATAGATGGGACAACTGTGGCACTGAGCTGGGGACCAGGAAGAAGTCACAAGTGGTGGGGGTGTCCTAGGACATGAGTCTTGCCTAGGATGTAAACCCAAACTTGTCTATTTCCTAAATGGTCTGTGAAGATGCTCACGTGGGCGCTGTGTCCTGCTGCTGTCCCTCTCCTGGTCTCACACTACCACTGCATGGCCTCCTATCACTGTGAACTGTGGCCTGGTTCCAGTTTGTAGTTTCATTAAACTGGCCCTTTCACTCTCCTGCCCTGGGGAAAAAAAAAAAAAGAAAGGTGTTTGAAGATGGGATACCAGAAAAAAGAAACTGTGGAGACGGGAGGTAGTGGCAGGTGAACTGGTGGAGTTGGGTTTTAAGCCAGTCAGGCAATGGTTAGGAAGATCACATAGGAGGCCATGGGAAGCATGGATATGTTTCCACTCGAGACAGTGGATACCTACAAATGCAGTGCAACCCAGAACTGTAATCTCACTTAAACATGGACTATTTCATAATTACATTTTTTTTGATAACCCAATTGTACAGTTCTCACATGTGAACTTTATAGATGATGGCATCGTGTCACAGTACCAAAAGGTTGGACAATCCTGGTAGGCAAAACCTCTGAAAGAGTCAAGGCCAGAGACCTGGCAGACTAGAATGCTAGCATGGTGTGAACATTTACATCACCGATTGTCGGGAGCCATGTTGCGGAGAATGAGTGACAGCTAGGAGCTACACTTTCAAGAGGTGAGGGAAAGGAACTTGGATGGTGGGGACACTTAAAAGGAAGAGCGGTCATGTCTGAGCATTGTAGCATCTTATCCAAACCACGTTTAATTTTCCAAGCAAGGACAAGAATGCTCTGGAGTCAGCAATCAGGCGTGAGATGTTTGAGATCTTTGCTCGTCCTCTCTTCAGCTTTTAGAGTATGTTCTTTCTGTCGGGTGTTTGGGGATCAAAGTTTCTCTACCCTTCCTTCTAATGCTTCTCCACTGTGGTCCATTCCAGACACCTAACCTCAACCCTCACTGTGTATACAATCACCACGCCCTTCCCTCTCGGGAACCACACAAATTTAACTGCTTTTTCACTGGGGTCCAGGAAACCATAGCTTTTTAGATTCTCTAGGTTATTTTAGTGAGCTGGCAAGTTAACACATGCTGGCTCAGGGACGGTTTTCTGCATTTGAAAACATTCCTGACCCAAGGAAACTAGGATCAAACCATTCCTTTTAAAATCTAGCACACTCTTAATGAGTTTTCAGAATTGTCTTCATTAGGGTGTGCGGGCGGGCACTAGGGAAAGGGCAAAATCTTGGAAGTGGAATGTCGAATTAAGGAAAACTTGCTGTCCTTTTTTATTGCCGTCCAGGCTTTGAAGCCTCCTGTCGCCGAGTCCTGCTCTGTGCATCCACCCTCACCGTGATTCCCCTCCACACCCTGTGGAGGTCAGAATGTGCTGGCCTAGCTGACTGGGTTTGCTTCAGTGCTGGCTTCTGCGTAGGAGTGCTGTGCGCACCAGGCACTCAGCACCTGCATCCTCATGATGTGAAAACTGCATATCCACCATTTAAGCATTACCTCAAATTGCATAATTTGCTCTCACAAAGTGGAAAAAAGAAGTTTCAGAATGCGCATGCAGCCTCCACTGGCCTTCTGCAGTTCCCAGATGGGTGAAGAATTGGGTCGCTGGAGGTGGACGGCCCTGAAGACAAAGCCCCGTGGGTAGAGTGGGATGCCTCTGATGAAGATCCTGGCCTGTCTCTCATCTCTATCATGACATTTGAGGAGTGTGGAGTCCTGGTTGTAAATGTTCCAGAAGGCCATTTGCTCTACCAAGTACTGAGGTCGCCCTCACTCATTGGGATAGCCAAGAGTCTCCCGGAGACTCCTGAACTGGTCTGATGAGCTGGCATTGCCCTGGGCCCCCAGCTAATACACTTACACCTGCTCTTCATGTTAGCTCACTAGTTCCTGAGAATGCGGACGTCAAGGAGGAGAGCCGAAAGGACTCTAGCGGCCGATATGCAGAAAATATATTGCGTGTGGCAACTTGGAGCCACACCTCTAGGTTTTGTGAATTGGGAGTATTTCATGAAGGAAAATCCAAGTTGATAGCAGCTAAGGGGGCTAATCAGTTAAACGATTAGCAAGCATTGGATCTTAGACCTGTGAGGATTTTCTCCCAAAGCAAGTCCTTTGCAGATTGTACCCAAAGGACAGCACACAATGTAGGTTGCTCTTCCTTCCTCATAACTTCCAGCAGGTCTGGGGGCACATCGTGTAGCTGTAAAGCAGATGCCTCCGCGATCTGCCCAGGAATCATAAATGACAAATGGGCGGTGAGCTAGGGTAAATGAGGGCGATGGGGACTCTGGCAGACAGGGCTATGTCTTCTACCTAACGGGCACAGTAGCCCATCACCTGGCCTCAACGCAAACATAGTATTCCATGAAAGAGGCTGTGATATCTTCTAATATTAAATGTTAGGTCAATAGTTTTGTTAAATATACTGTGTCCCTAACAGTATGTGGAGATATGGTGGTCTAAACAGAACACTCACCGCCGGCTTTAAAAGTCACTTCCAAACTCTCTCCTTGCTTTTCCGTTATCAAAGCCGGGTGGTGGTGGCACATGCCTTTAATCCCAGCACTTGGGAGGCAGAGGCAGGTGGATCTCTGCGAATTCGAAGCCAGCCTGGTCTACAAGAGCTAGTCCCAGGACAGGCTCCAGAGCTACAGAGAAACCCTGTTTCAAAAAATCAAATAAATAAATAATAAAAACACCCTGACAGAAGCAACTTAAGGGGAAAGGGCTTTCTGTTATCACTGGTTCCTTCAACTGTCCACCCAGTGCGATTGCAGGGTAGACTGATTCTAACTGATCACCAGTCAGCTTGGTCATGGGGTTGGTCTAACTGCTTTGGACTTGAATGTGTGTGCAGAGCTGTAGACCATGGCTGCTGAGAATGGAGAACCAAGAGGCAGCCCAGGCATCTGTAGAGATAGGCGTGTCAAGGGAGTGCAATGAGTAACTGTGTGGGTGACTGAGTCAGTGAATTACATGTGGGGGTGTAAGCCTCGTGCACAGGTGAAGTTGGTGTAGAAGAATACAAAGAATACACACAAGAGGGAAAATGGAGGGGGATGACCGATGTTTGAAGGGAGGAAAAGCCACATATCCTTTTGCCTAGTGCTCCTAATAGGTACACTAAGGAAGCAGTGACCATTGTTCATGAAGCCCAAACTGGGCATTTAAACTATTAGAAGCAGTGGGTAAATGCCCAAGGGAGATTAAAAACCAGGATTTTTTCCCCTGGTTTCTGGCTTCACATGTGTGTGTTTGAGACAGGGTCTCACCAGTCTTTTCTTTCATGACATGTTATTATATGAACACCAGATAGTAACCTATGTAAACACAGTGACGGTGAATATCATAGAACTCCTCTGAATGACTGGGGGCCATGTTAACGTATTACTTCTATCTAATTTATCTGTTCACACCCCCAATATTTCCTTCCCAAGTCCTCTGGTTCGTTTGAGGGTGTGGATGTATTGACCTCTCTTTGCAGGTGACAGACATAGAAGACCATCTCCAAAAGCCACGGTGTGGGTGAATGACAGCCAGATCATTTCAACAGCCATTCTGCCCTTCCAAGCCAGTCCTCACCTTCACCTGGGCAACACCGATGTAGTCTAGACTGTCCGTTTGTTTCGTTTTTATATCTATTTATTTTTAAATTAAATGATCACAGGTGTTTACTGGAGGAATTTTTTTTAACATAGAGAATCACAATTAAAACCACCGTTTAAATTTGGTCTCCTTGCAGCACCGTACTTTTTATTGAGAATAACTGTCCTGTGTCTCCTACTCTGTTCCCCAGGGAGGGGTTAACAGACCAGTGTGAGTACCTCCTTCCTTACAAGGGTCCCACTCTCTATATGTCTTCGTGTGCACACAATGTAAAGTCAGAGTTTAGTAGGAGCAAACGGATTATTAGATGATTCTAGACCAACTTGCTCAGCTGAGAAGAGCAGACTATAGATGTTGTCTGAATAATCTGAAAACTAGAATTCTCAAGAAGACTTCCCAAAGCATAGACAAAGGACTTCGTGTGGCTCCATGCACCAACAGCTTATGTTCACTTCGAGGCATTCCTGATTTCGTTTTCTGGGTATGCTAACCTACAGGGGGCGTTACTGCCATCTGTTGGCAGTGTGTGGAAGTGATGCATTTCCTCCTAGGGGCATGAAAAGGTTCATTCTAGGCAAGTCCTTAAATATGGGACACTCTATGAGGAAAGAAGGAAGGGAGGAGAGGGGGACAGTAAGGAGAGAAGGAAGAGAAAGAAAACAGTGACTACATGCAGAATCAGAGCAAGTCCAGATATCAGCAGACCAGAGTAACTAAACCCTCTTTGCTTCCCATCTTTAATGGGAATTCTGTCCTGTTCATAGAGATGTTATAAGAATTTGCCGGGCAGTGATGGCACATGCCTTTAATCCCAGAACTTGAGAGGCAGAGATAGGCAGATCTCTGTGAATTCGAGGCTAGCCTGGTCTACAAGAGCTAGTTCCAGGACAGCTAGGCTGTTACACAAAGAAACCCTGTCTCAAAATAAAACAAAGAATTAAATAACAATACATACCAATCTGAGTAAATGCTAATCCAGATCTCAATGGCTGAACACAGTGGTGGTCAATTCCCGGTCAGTTCTCTTCTGAGTTGTGACTAAGGACAGATTCTCTCCAAAGACTACCAGTTTCTGTGTGAACTTTCCAGATTACCTAGGATGCTGACATGCTCGCCAGGAGAGGAAAGGGTGTGGATGCTTGCAGAGGAGGCATTTCTGGGCCAGACCTAGAAGCACATGCATGACTTCTACATACAGTACATGGCTCGCTAGATTTCAGTGACAGAGGGGCATCGGCTACTAGAAAGGCTGGAGATGGTGGCACAGTGTGCCAACCGATGAATATGTGAAGTACAATTATCCCACACCCTGATAGCTTAGATGGGAAGCCTTTCTATGAGAAGCATCCTTAAGCTGGTTCTTGGAGGAGCTAATGGCTGTGGTAAGTGGGAACAGGGTCTGGGATGCTACACAGGGACCCTCTGAAAACGGCCACAAACAAGAGGGTACGGTGAGGAGAGGATCCTGGCTGAGAAGATGATGCACTAGGCGGGACAGAGAGTAAACTAAGATGAAGTTTGCCAGGTAGAGGGAAGAAAGAGTTACTGAGAAGCTACCGGTCTTAGAGAATTGTCCTAGGTCCAAAGGATGCCAGCAGAAAGCCTGCGGCCCCATGAAAATCAACTAGCAATGGTAAGAAGAGATCTGAGTATTGAGTATGTCGCAGCTCTTGACATGATGAAACCTTTTATCAAATTCCTGAACTTCGAAAATCTGAGTTGTTGCACTAAACAATCCTCCAAATAAATGTTTTTCAAGATTCCAGGAGTTCCATTCCAGGAGTTAGGGAAAGGCTTACGCAGTCATGGAGAAACATCGGGGCTATGACAAGGACCAATTGGTTCCATTGGCAAGAGAGTACGCGCCTCTCAGAGAATCAAGAGGTGTCTAAGGCGTGAGTCAGAACCAGCTCAGAAAGCACCTAGCAGACTTCGCTGTTTGAAGCATGCCAGCCAGTTTCACGTGGGTGAAGTTTGGTTTAAAGTAGACAAACTGAAAACACAAGCTGTTTGTTTAGATTGTGCCCCTCTGTGGGAGGCTTAAGGGTGGTTCGGTGAGGGAAGAATTTTCTTCTTAGTGGCTGCTGTAGCGCCGGGGTAGCGCACTGAGCTAGCAAGTACAGGGTCCTGGGAAGTCCCTTTCTGGGAACACTGAGTCTCTTGGAGAGAACATGGCCCCAGTGTGAACGACATACAGGAAGCAGTGTTTCCTTGCCCACGTCTGGTGATGTCCTTGTTGAGGCAGGAACGAGCCCAAGTCCAGTCCCGTAAAGGTCTCTGGAGCCGCAGAGCGCTAGAGCCCAGAGAGCACCCTTGGCTCTCTCCGACTCTCTCAGCATTTAAGAAGCACAATGTTTGTCTTTATTTCTAAGGCAAAGGTCAGTCTTCCCATTAGCTGTTATCTGTTGTGTGCTACCTCTTTATTTACGCAAAGGAAAAGGTCCATTGAAAAAAAAATACACATGACCTTGGCAAGTCGAGTCTGCTCTGGGCCTTTGTTTTCTTCTCTCTCCAATGTAGGGTTCGATTATATAATCTCTGAAGTCTCTTTTTGACCTGAAACAACAAATTCTAGAATAACTTCCTGTTTCTGGCAAAGCGACATGAATCTTGAGGTTACTTTATCGCATCGGAGTAAATCTCTACCATTGTTGAAAACCCTAGCACGCCACGGAGGAGCAGTCTGGCAGTGTTCTTTTTTTTTTTTTTTAAGATTTGTTTATTATGTGTACAGTGTTCTGTCTGCGGGCCAGACCGGAAGAGGGCACCAGCTCTCATTATGGATGGTTGTGAGTCACCACATGGTTGCTGGGAATTGAACTCGGGACCTCTGGGAGAGCAGCCAGCGCTCTTAATGGTTGAGCCATCTCTTCAGCATTCTTTAATGGCAACAGCACGCCTTTAGTTGTTGAGCCCAGAGTTGCTTCCTTTCCATCCCAGACAGGAGGGGACAGGTGCTTCGGTACACCTACCTGCTTCCTAAACACGGGGCTCCCATCATGGCCCTGCTATGGAGTCTCTACCTGCATGCGCTTCCCGAGTGGGCATGAGTTTGTCCGCTAGCCACTCTTAGACTGCTATCTGATTTCTGCTTATGTAAAATAAGTAGAAATACCAAGAGCCCTTCTCTCTCTGAAGGATATTTCTTCTAATGCGGAAATGTATCCCAGGTAGAGCAATTTTAACGCGGTGTCCAGCACAGAGCACGCAATGGTGTGAGCGGTGACAGTTGCTGGAGAAAGCCAGGCTTCTAGATCACCTACAACTGTCTAAGGGTAAACTAATTCAAATTACGCTAAATTCGTAAGTCAGTCTCCCGTCTTGAAAGCGCTCAAGGAGCGCTGTGGCTGGCTACTGTCCCATCACACCGTTTTAAACAGAATTACCCAACACTATAGGGAGCCCACAGGACAGTCTGCCCACATACTGACCAGTCACAGAAATGGCAAAGCGCTCGGAAGGCACTTCGCTGTTCTTCTTGCCACCTCGCGAAGCGGGCCATTCCACTCTTGGAGAAGTTCGTGTTAGAAAGTTCTTCCCAAGGAATCAAAAATCCTGTACACCACCCTTACACACACACACACACACACACACACACACACACACACACAGCAATTTTAATGATCCTTCTCTCTAGAAGTTCAGACTTTAGCTCAGTGGTAGAGTGCTTATCCAGCATGAGGCTCTGGGTTCCGTCCTCAGCACTGAAAAAAAAAAAGTTCTTAGAGTTGAATTCCGTAGTCTTATATTTGATCTTCCTTTGTTGTGGTCCCTTGTTTTAGTCTTACTCCCCACCTCTCCCTCTTCTCTCTCTGTCTTGATGGAGATCACACCTACTGAGCCCCAGCCTCCCCGGTTTTATTGATTTTGCACTATGCACTCCCGAAGAGCGTTCCTATGTCTTCCCCAGCAGAGCAACACTTACACAGATTGTGCGTTAGTGTACCAGCACATAAGCAACCACCTTTCTCCTCCCCCAGGCCTAAGCACAGAAATCTCTAAGTGGCTTGCTTCAGTCTGACAGTTCAAAAGCATGTTGTAAGTAAAAGGGGAAATTAGAAGCCCTGGAGATGATTGATGTTCTGCAAAATGGTGTCTAGACGAGAGGTTCTGGGTGTTGGGTTCTGCCTGAAAGGGCATCTCTACATGGGTGGAGACAACAGGGGAGACACAATGTTAAGGACCACTTACACCTTCGGATCAAATCAGCAGATGCCAGACGGGTCTATGCTGAGACAGCAGAAAACCAATAAATTGTTCTCACCCTGCAGTCACTGGCAAAGGGGCCAGGTTTTCGTTTGAAAAGTTTGCACCGAGATGATTTCTGCCGACTCTGGGGGTTCTGGGTACCACTGATAAACCAGGGATCGTCCTAACACACACAAGGACTGATAGCTGATTCACTTCACCAGCTTTAGCATGCGATCAAACGTGTGATGTTTTGCTCTTCTGTCTTTTTAGGGTTGCCCACCACTCAGCTCCCAAATAAATCACACACAGAGGCTTGTTTTTAGTAAAGAATGCCCAGCCTTAGCTTGGCTTATTCTTGTCCACTCTTAAGTTATCCCGACTATCTTTTGCCTTGGGGCTTTTATCTTGCTATTTCTGTATATCTTTCTTTATTTCTTTCTCCATGACTTGCTGTGTATCTGGGCGGCTGACCCCTGGTGTCCTCCTCCCCTTGTCTTCTCGTTGCTCACTTCTTCCTTGTTTCCCCTTCTATTTGTTCTCTCTGCCTGCCAGCCCCACCGATCATTTCTCCTGCCTTGTTTTTGGCTGTTTATCTCTTTATCAGACCACCAGGTGTTTTAGACAAAGACTCACAGCTTCACAGAGTTAAACAAATGCAGCATAAACAAAAGCAACACACCTTAAAAGAATATTCCCCAACAATCAAAATCAGCACTGCCTACTGTGTAGAAGCACCCCGCCACTAACACCTGGTACTAAGTACAGTGCTAGATCTACAGTTGACCACACACACACACATAAACTCACAAACATATACACATATACACAAAAAACACGTTCATATACACACATGCAAATACATATACACTATACATACATACAAACACATATACACAATAATTCATACAAACATATACACACATATAAACACACATATCTATATACACACACATATCTATATACACACATATCTATATATACACACATACACAGATACATACACATATATGCAAAGACACATATCTATCCATAAATTCTTCATCCATTAATTCAACCAATCACTGGTTAAAAATATTTGAGAAAAGACCAAATCTGTACTAAATACATGCAGATTTTTAAAGACTTTTATGTTTTCATTTAAGTGCGTGTGTTACGTGACTGTGTACATATACACCAACTGCATGCATTCCCACCATGTCCAGAAGACAGCATCAGATTCCCTGGAGCTGGCTTTACAAGCAGTTGTGAGCTGAATGCAGTGGGTACTGGGAACTGGACTCAGATCTTCCATAAGGGCGACATGCACTCTTCACCATTGAAGTTCTTCTTGCTTTATCCCCTATGTGCAGTTCAATGCAATACAGACTAATACAACTGGTGTAAATAACCCAGAGATGATTTCAAACACAAGAGGATGTACATAAAGTATATGCAAATTATACAGCAGTATATGCAGGGACATGAGTATCTGGTCATTTGGGGATATCTGCAAGGATAACTGTGATAGACAGATTTTATATATATACATATATATATATAGAGAGAGAGAGAGAGAGATGATAGATCAACATATATACATACACACATATATACATACACAGAGACTGCATAGAAATAAATTTTTATATAGTTATCTATACTTTGTTTTGAATAATAACAGTCTTATACCATATATATATGCATTTATAGTATACCTATCTCTAGTTACATAAACTTAATGTGTATTTTAATGTGACACGAATATCTATGTGCACACGCACATAGACACTGAAGATGGTTTTGGATGATGCAGGCGAGATCTTTTATTGTAGTCTTAGAAGAGCAGGAATGGATTCTTGGGACCTAAGAAGGGACCCGTTTCTATTTCACGTTACTGTCTCTCATACATTTTCGGTTTTCACCTTCATAGCAACAAAATAGTTTTATAATATCTGATTATACTCAGCAGCCATTATCCATCTACATCTCCTCCAAGATGAGTTTCACGGTACAGAGTTAAAGTCTATTCCAGGCTGCGCTCAGCTCACGTTCTATAGCTTTCCCCCACATCTGTGTGGTGTCTCTCTGCCTCCATCACAACGTCCAGCTCTGGACTGATGAGATGGGTGTGTTTGCCCAGCTATTCACTGTTAGCAGTAGATATGAGCATAGGCATGAACGGTCATAATCCAGTGTTCACTGTTACACACAGCGCAATGACAGCAACAGGCTCCACAAAGGGAAGAAGGAACAACATGAGGGAAGGGAGAAGCTTGCCCAGGAAACTCTGCAAACACGAGCTGGGAAAAGGATGTGAGGCCTTGGGTTTGGCCTAAGTAGAGAGCAAAGACCAAGTGGCCAAGACCAACCTACAAAGGCCAGAGGGACCTCGCTACCTAGAACAGTGTGCTGTTCTCTGTCTAGTCACAAACAAGGCACCAGGGAACCAGAATTCCATTTGTTTTTAAAGACATTTAAAGGAAAGTGTAGGTAACTATTTTTTTACCTTTTACAAATTAATAATTTGCTTGTAATAATTATCTTTAATATGTGTGTGCACATGGTGGTGGTGGTAGCTGTGTGTGTGTGTGTGTCTGTGTGTGTGTCTGTGTGTGTGTGTGTCTGTGTGTGTGTGTGTCTGTGTATGTGTGTGTCTGTGTAAGTCAGCTACACAGCCTTGGGTGTCATTCCTTGAGAATCATCCACCTTGTTTTTGAGATGAAGTTTTTCCTGAACTGGAAGTTACCAAGTAAGTTAGGTTGGTGGGGTCAGGGAGTCCCTTAGATCTGCTCTCTCCACGTCAGGGCTGGGATTATGTCCAGTCTTAGTTTTTTTATTTTTAAAGGTGAGTTCTCAGGCTCAACACAAGGCCAGCATGCTAATGTGGGAGTCCTTTCCCAGCTAAGCTCTTTCCCAGGCATAAGAACCCTTGGCAGGTTTCTCACTGCAAAGCAGAATTTTCTATGGCTATCTATGTTGATAAAATAATTTGCTACTCTAGGTAACTGAGCAGAAAATATAGAAGAAAATTAGGTCTTTTGGAAAGCTAGGTCCCATGTTTAATAAGCTGATGAAAATATGGGGTTTCCCTCCCGTAAAATGTAGATGTATAGAGCCATCAAGATGGCTCCGTGAATAAAGGTGTTTGTTTCCACAGCGACAAGTTGAGCTCCATCTCTAAGACCCGTATGGGGCAAAGAAACAACTGACTCCCACAAATTGTCCCCTGACTGCCACACACATACGATGTCATACAAATAGATGTAAAAAATTAATGTAGATATAAAATATCACATATAATTCCAGGAAGTTAACGGGACTTCTTTTTTAAAAAAAAAAATCCCTGAATTTAAAGGTTATAGAAGTAATCCATTGGTAGTTTTGTTTTGACAGATTTGGGCTTTTTTTTTTTTTAAGAAAATTGTGTGCAGAGCCTTGGGGACTCACCTATAACCTACAGAGTTCTAAAAAACCGGTTCAGATTCTCATTTTAGCAGCAAGTTCTGAACATACCTCCCAAATGCTGTGTGTGGTGCTTTTGAAGTCTTCTGAGTTAGAAGAAACCTAGGGCAACACCAAGAGCATGATGCGGAATCTAGGTCATAGACTGTTCTAGGACATCCAAACAGGAAGCGGGAGGAAAGCAATCCTACAGAACATGGTCAAAAGCAATTCCTTCAGATGCCAAAAAAATCAAACCCTTCCAGATCTGTGCATGCATATCAGAGTGAACCCAAACCCTTCCAGATCTGTGCATGCATATCAGAGTGAACCCAAACCCTTCCAGATCTGTGCATGCATATCCGAGTGAACCCAAACCCTTCCAGATCTGTGCATGCATATCCGAGTGAACTCAACCCCTTTCCAGATCTGTGCATGCATATCAGAGTGAACCCAAGCAATGTGTGGAGAGGGCTCCAGTTTTAGGACTTGCTAGCTTTCAAACTAAAATGTGATTCCTTATTTATTTATTTATTTATTTGCCAACAGACTCTTGAAATGGCACTGGACAGGGGAATGGAAAAGATTAGATTAGGACTTTGTGTACAGGGGGCCAATCACAAATTAATTGCTCTCCTTCTGAAAAAGTGAAAATCGGGTTGTTTGGGTGAGGCAAGAAAACCTGCCATTTGTAAACAAAACTGGCTGTGAGAACCTTCTAGTCCTAACACGTGAAGAGCCTTCTCTTGAGATTAGTGTTAGAGAAGAGGAACTCAGCAGAGAACTTCAGAAGGTGGGAAGAAGTGTGAAGAGAGGCCAGTGAGGAGGGGTCCTGGCTCCCTGACTGAAGGCCCAGACAGGAAGGAGGGGAACTTCTCTGTGCCTCTCACTGTCCTCGTGCCTTGTGGCCCCTCCTGGACTAGTCCTCCTGAGTTTTTCTTGGCGCTCAATCAGTCAGAAACTCAGAAATCCCAGCAGGCAGGAAGAGGGCTACGGAAAGCGTCTGATGGTGTTGGCTATCCAAAAAGACTCTGAAGCCAGGCTGAAGCCAAATGTTAGGGGCCAAACCACCACTGAGACGAGATCACACCAAGCCAAGAGGGCCCAGAACAGACCTCAGAACAGGCAGCCCACTCTCAGAGGACAACAGCTCCTCTGGCACCAAGATGCCCATCTCTCCATCGTGGTACCTCAGAGCATCCAAAAGCCCCTCATATCATCACCCAGGAGGGAGAAATCCTGAGGGCTGGGCATATATCAAAGACTGAATTTACCAAAGCAATTGTCAGAAGCAGCTGGGATTGCCATTTGTCAGGCATTTAAACAGACTGAGAGTTAAGTCACAGAGATACTGTGCTAGTGATTAGTTATTCCTTGATGTGTCTACATCTCCCTTGTTCCAGCAGAACCTGGGATCACAGGAAGATGGCCTCTATGACGGAGAGCTGAACAAGCTATATGTTCTGTGCACGTGAGTGTGTACCCCTGTGACAAAATTCTGCCACCAATGCAGGATTCTATCATCTATTACTTTCTTAGAAAAATTAGAAAATTGATTGTCAAGGTTTATAATTTCAAATGCACTCCATGTCCTTAGACATGTCTAATAAAAACTGACTTTTTATGATCTCTGTGTGTGGCTATACACATGGGTATAGCATTGCATTTCTATTTCCTCTTTCTCTTACATTTCCGATGTGCTGAGCTGGGGTATTTGGTTTTCTGAATGATGCAATGGGTTAACAAGATAATGTATCAGGAAGGAAATCTTTTAAGGTCCAAGGACCTCGACACTACCTTTGGTTTCGTTTTGATTAAAGAGGTGGGATTCCACGCAGTGGAAAGTTGCGCAGGTGGCCGTCTGGGAGCATACACCCCCTCCATGAGCAAGGGGCGGGGAGACACTGAATACAAGTGGCAGAGGGGTCTCTGGTATCTCATGCTTTGCCTCCGGTTCTTTACTGCATTGGGTCTCGATGCTCATGACCCAGGCTCCGTAACAAGAAGAAAAAGTAATGTTTTCACTTGTGAGATTCTAAACCTGCTAACCCTCAGAGAAAGGAGTGGGTGATTGCCTGGAAAACGACTCATACATTCCTTGAACATTTCTGTCTGAAAGCAACCCCTTTGCGAACCTCTAGGGCCCATCAGGACCTCCAGTAACTGTGGGAGGTTTTCTTTTCTGAATAAAAATGACTAAAAGTATTGATCAGGACTATACTCTCTCTGTATATTAATGTTTTGGGGATGTCAACAGTCAATCAAAACTTCAAGTGCAATATTTTGGAAAGTTAGGCATGACCTAATTCTAGTTAACTGGAAATACTTCTAACTAAAAAATGAATATATTTTGAAAGGACAGAATGCTTAAATGATACTTTCCAACGAATTGGAGTATTGAAACAAGAATTAATAAAATACAATAGGATATAAATTGAACATATTTACTTTTTAAAAAGACATATCTTACGGATTTAACTAGAATTTTTTTCTGACTAGCTGCATTTTTTTCTTTTTGTCCTTTTTTTTTTTTTTTGGATTTTCAAGACAGGATTTCTCTGTGTATCTCCGGCTGTCCTGGAACTTACTTTGTAGATTAGACTGGCCTTGAATTTACAGAGATCCACCTGCCTCTGTCTCCCTGAATGCTGGGATTAAAGGTGTATATCACCAGTGCCTGGCTTTTTCTTTCTTTTATGAGGCAGGGTTTCTCTGTGAAACTTTGGATCAAGCCTGTCCTGGAATTCACTCTGTAGACCAGAATGGCCTCGAACTCACAGAAATTCACCTGCCTCTGCCTCCCAAGTGCTGGGATTAAAGGTGTGTGCCTCCATCACCCGGCTAGCTGCATTTTAAAATACCTCGAACTGCAGAGATTATCGGCACGAAGATGGATATCTTAACATCATGTTATGTTTGGGTGAGTCTTTCAAATGAAAGATAATCCAATTTAATGAGCAGGGCTTAGGCTATATGCTAATGAGTACATGAGCCATGAACCACTCATCAATTGAGACAGAAGAAGATTGTGTCTTACAAGAGCGTCCACCACCCGGTCAGATGAGCCATTTCCAGTCTTCTGCCTTTCACATCTGTGTCGTGAATACACACTTGGTGGTTTCCCTTCATTCCCTCTCCTGTAGGGAGGAAGAGCGATTCACACAGAAAGATAGGTTAGGCCCCTCTGTGCCAGTCACCCACATTCAGAACTTTGACAAGTGTTTCTGGGAGCCGGCAGTGAGCCACTCCAAAAACTCAGGTCCATCTTCCCAAGAGGACAATTTTACCCCAGAGCGCCATGCAGAATTAACTTCACCTCCGAATAAGGAGTGTTTCAGAAACATGGATGCTTAGTCACGGGGTGTCACAGAAGGCTGTGACGTGATCAGAAGGAAAAGGCATGAGGATAAACGTGGAGACTCTGGGGATGACACCTCTGGACTTCCAACCCAACTGGCTCAGGCCACCCAGGTCTCTGTTCTTGCCTGCTCAGGTAAGAGAGAGGAGTGACGAGAGCCACAGGGAGGACTGAGGAAGAGAACTGAGGGCCCAGTTCTTGCCCAGTCTTTGGGAGGACTCCTTAGCTTCCTTTGCTAGGATTTCTAGTAGAACACGTCAACACACACATGTGTGTAGATAAAATTTGTTAACAGAAACATGTAGTTTAATGTGCACTGGAGATGCTGGCAAGCTTGGGAGTAGGCTGGATGCTCCAGCTGTGCTAGCCTTATGTCTTCACTTCCTCGCCCACTCCCACCAGGTGCAGTTCAGAAGGTCCAATAGAAAAAGAACCCCAGGAACTACAGCAGCTTATGACTGTGTTCCTCATGTCCAGAGACATCTCCTTGTCTGTGACTTTAACTTCCCCATGGTCTCCAGTTTTATAATTCTTACTGTAACGATGGCAGAGCACAAGGACAGCTGCTCTGGGTTCGCTCACACCGAGCCCTGTATGAGGTCCTCTGTGCACATTGATCCCTCCCACGATTTGGGGAAGTTGTGCTTTTTGTACTTTTATTCACACATTCTTGTGTTTGTTTGTTTGTTTCTTTGTTTGTTTGTTTTAGACAGACAGCTCGTAACTTTGGCTGTCCTGGAACTCACTTCGTAGACCAGGCTGGCCTTGAACTCCAGAAATTCACCTACCTCTGCCTCCTGACTGAATAAAAGGCAGGTGCCAAGACCACCACTCAGCTCTGAGTGTTTCGAGGTAGCAAGAGCTATCTCTTCCTCGACAAAGTCCTTGAAGTCTGGGAGAGCTGGGTGTGTAGACCACTGCCCCCAGCCTCTGCTGTTCAGCAGCAGCTCCTGCACTCTTGGTGACCGGCCATCTGCCACCAAAGGGTTTGAACTGACCCCCAGGCTATGTGGTGAGCTTTCACTTGGTTCAGCCACATTCTGTACTTTCCTCCCAACACCCTTGCCAAGGGCTCACCAGATTTCTAGACTTTCTTTTTTTGCCCAAAGGGACACTATAGTTCTTCCTCGTGAGGTCTCCTGGACGAGACCCAGGTGATAGCCTCTTGACCCTCTCGTGTCTTCCCCCCACAAACTCTCTATGAATTCTATGACTGCCACGCCTCCCCTGAGTTCCACCCATACAGGTACAGTCTCAATGCTTGAAGAAGCTAATAAAATGCTCTCTCCTGCTCACAGAGACAGTTGTCAGTGTGGGCAAGATGACGGCTAAGGGTCACAGACAGCAGGCAGCTTTCCTTGGAATGACTTGGTGTCTCTGGCTTAGACTGAGGTCTTGGTCTTGTGACTCTCAATTTAGGCCTTTTTTATATATTATAGTAGACAGTGTCCCTTTCTGTCCCTTGCAAACATCACACGAGTCCATGGAAAATGCTTGTCTCGCTGTGGTTCTCAGCAGCATTCATGCGTAGCAGCTTTGAGCCAATTCATTAGATGCCAAATGCTGAGGAACATTAAGGACTTGAAAAGCTGGAGAAGTGATTCACTGCCACCATTAAGAAAGCTTTCCATGGGAGAAGATCTGTTGTAGAGAGTTTAAATAAGACTGAAGTAGACTGTGCACAAATTATAAGACAGCGAGAGCTAGAGACAATGAGCAGGGAAACACACAAACCTTTGTGGTTGCTTTTCTCTCAACAGAAGATCGTCTTACTAGAAAAGGGCTTGACTAATCCCGATTCATCCTGGAGAGGTGCCACTTTTTGTTTTAGATTTCTCTTGAAGACCGAGTGCTCATTTTCATCCTTTTTCTCTGTCTCCATCCTCTACCGCTTCTCAGATTCCTTCTCTTCTCTGCCCTCTCTTCCTCCTCCTTTTCCTTCCACTGGAGGGGACATTAAAGTTTGTTCTTACCCAAAGCTTCACCTAGTCCATTACAAAATTAAATCTATCCAAAATGGATTTTATATTTGGCTTCGTTTATCCTTTCTCCTCATCTACAAATGATAAGCTGTTGCCTTCTCCCCCGAGAGAGAAAAGACTGTTGCCATGCAACAGGTTGCCTGTAAAGAGCATGGGCACGTAAGAAGGGGAGGAGAAGGGACCGGTGCTCATCGTGTCCTTGCACACTTTTGTCCCTGAAGTTGGAGGCAGAGATGACAAAGACAGAGAGGCTCCGGGCCTCCAGACTCAAAAGAAGGGTGTTCCGTTCCACAAGCATCTGGGGGTCTTGCTAAAGACCAGCCCCATACCCTGTGTTGGGAATACAGAAATGAATAGACTTAGTCAAGGGGCTCCCATGATGTTGACTATGGGTGGAGAAGAAGACATTGTTGTCTCCTTCCTGGTTTGAGAGGAAGCGTTTTCAGTTTTCCCTGTTACTGTAGTGTTGGCGATTTGCTGTATACAGCTTTATTAGGTTAGTAGGGTATATTCTTCTATTCCTACTTTGTCTGGACTTTTATCATGAAGGGAAGTTGGTCTTTTTTTGCATGTGTAGAGATAACCACCAGATTTTGATAAAGGCTCAATCATTATTGATGGATAGCCAATCAGTGAGCTCCTTAGGTAGTCCATGCTTGTCATTGGTTCCCTCAGTGGGATTTGCTCGCTAATGCCTCCTGTGTCTGAGCACAGCATCAGGCATTTCTGATCCCACCTTTAAGTTCATGGAGGAACTGAGTTTGATCCTCAGCACTCATATATAAAACCAACATGGGAGTGTGCATTCATAATCCCAGTCCTGGTGGGGCAGGGGCAGAACCTGGGCTCACTGGCTGGCTAGCTTAGCCTAGTGGGTAAGCTCTGAATTCCAAAAAACGGACTGTGTTCAAAGGAAGATGGCCACCCAACACCAGCCTCTGATCTACACACACACACACACACACACCACTCACGCATGTGCACGGTGGGGGCAGGGAGGTAAAGTATGCAAAGCCCCAGGAAGTTTCTGAGCTTAGATTTCTTCACAAGAAGACACAACCTTTAAGGTTTTATCCACTTTAAAGAAATGAGGCTTCTGATAATAGGATGTTGCAGCCCCAGTGTGGTTAGACACCTCTGAATTCCACAGACACCGCTGCCTCAGAGGAGGCTGTGGCTCCAAGCGCGGGCATAGCAGCCAAATACACAACTCTGGGTGTTCATAGGGCATGTTTAATGACTCCTCACTTTGCTGACCTGCCTGATCGGTCACTTAGGTGTAATACTGTAAAGAAGCGGGGATGTCACACATCAGAGATGATTGCACTGGTTTTTTGTTTGTTTGTTTGTTTTGTTTTGTTTTGTTTTGTTGCCATGCTGTTCTCAAAAATGAGATCTACCTCTCAACAGTTTTCAAACATTCTGACATGCCTGCATGGACGCCTGTTAGCGTGAAGGATAATGGGAGTGGAGTTCTCTCCACGACTTGACTGGGCATGAGGCCGAGTGCAGGGTGATGAGTCCATGGCTTCATAACCTGCCCCGTTTCGTGCTGGGAAAGTTGCTTGTTTTTCTCTGCTTCCAGTTCCTCCTTGTAGGGGAGTGGTAGGACCTACCCAAGAGGGCTGAGGTAGGCTTTAATGCTGCTAGTATTATTTCCTTTTAAATCAGGACAGTGTCTCTGCTGGCCAGACTGGGGCAGAGATTAGAGAGCTTTGTGCCAGACACATGCGAGGACACTGTGTGGTGCATTAGCTCACTGCTTTTACTCTCATCCTCATGCAGATGTTAGGACACAGCTGGAAACAGGTAAGTTCTTTGCCGGAATAACACTAATGACCTTTCGTCCAATTCCTGTGGACCCTTCCTGACATCTGAAGCCCCATGGCGTTCTTTCTTGCACTCATTTCTGTCAGTCCTCTGGCTTTCTAAACTCCCACCAGCCTGGCCCATTCAGTGAAGCTGCGGCACCCTTGGGCTTCCCTAATCCAGATCGCCAAACTCTCTTGCATCCCTCCCACGTGCCTACTCATGAGCTTGAAGAACCACATGGTCGGTTTGGTCACGGTGATACCCACACTTTGCTGTGCTAATTTTCTGCGACCTTTCACATTGTTGGGAACAAATACCTCAGGGAAGCAACTTCAAGGAGCAGAGATTTATTTGGCTCACAGTTTGAGGGGCTCTCTGTCACCACAGTGAGGAGCTTCATCGTGGTGAAGCCATTCCACTCGTGGCCATTGGGGTATGAGACACTGGGCGTTCATAAGACATTAGGCCAGGAGGCAGGGACCAGGGATGTATTATCCCCAAAGGTCCTCCCCGAGTAACTGACTTCCACCAACTAGACTCACCTCCTAAAGCCTCCACAGCCCTCAAAATAATCCCATAAGCCAGGGACAAAGCTTTCAAAACATGAACCTATGGGAAGCATTCCAGATTCAACAATGGGGACGAGTGGGTTAAAAGTGATTTTTATTAATTGAGAAGCTAGGTTGACTCTGCTTGAACCCAGGTTTAAAAGAAAGAGCGATGGAGGTCGAGAAGCAGCAGTGGTGCATTCTTGTAATCCCATCCCTTTAAAGGCAGGTAAATCTCTGGGGCCTGCAGACGGGTGCCTAGAGCCAGCCTAGCCTACTCCTGAGCTCCAGGCCAGAAAAAGAGCTTGTATTTAAAAAAAAAAAAAAGGCTCCTGGGAAGCAACACCCAGGGAGCTGACTTCAGGCTTTCACACATGTGTAACCCACATGAACATCCTCTCATACAAACGCACACACATACACACAAGCAATGGTTTGCCTTGGTTCACAACTCCAGAGGATTCATCCCACAATGTTTCCTGTTGCTTTGGGCTGTTGGCAACATGGTGCATCAGACTGGGGACACACGGCAAAGAAAGATTGTTTGTATCACACAAGTCAGGAAGCAAGAGAGTCAAAGTCCTAACTCCCCTTCAAGGGCATGCCCCAGGGACCTTACTTTCCACAACCCACCTCCAAGAGGTTCCTCTCCCCCCCCCAATAACACTGGGGGTGAGACCAAGCCTGCTAGACATGGATCTTTGGGAGACATTTAAGAGACAAACTATAGGAAATATTTTTAAAATTCTGGAATTATGCAATATATATGCATAATTATGCCATATATAACCAAGGATCATGATTCAACACATTGATTATGATCTTTAAAAATTAGAAGACACTGTTATAAAACTGGTGAGGATACAGAGGAAAAAGACCCCTTGTATGACTGGTCCCCTCCATCCATTTTGTTCCTCTGTCCTACAGAGGAAAAGGACTTCCTGCAAGATGGCTAGCAAAGGTTGTAGCAGCGATTCTAACTCCGCCCTGCACAAGTCTTTGACAACCTGATTCCAGTGGCAGAGCCATTTCTCCTTTGGCTTATCTTGCCACAGACCTCCCCAACAGAACTCTGTGCTGGCAGTGGCTCCACCTTCTGAACTTCTCTTCACTTAGAGGCCCCACAGTGTTTCTTTCCTTCTCTTCTGCTATGGAAGCTAGCCCAGGCAAAACCTCCTAAAAAGAGACTGCCCGAGAGGACACAGCCAACAGTTTCAATAACCACCAGACGTAAGCAAGCCCCCCTCAACCGCCCCTTCGACCCCCAAACTGCAGGTGATTTCAGGCACAGGTGTGACAGATAAAACCAGCAGAAGAGTTGCCAAGAGGGCTCATGGCAGCTACAGATTGCAGAACTGTGAACAGATAAAATAAGGATTGTGTGAAACCACCAAATTTTCTGGTGGTTTTAAGACAGCAATAGATAGTGATCCAGCCTTAATCTGATTGACGGGTCTCTTGAGATTGCAGGTGCCCTTCCCGCCCCCTCTCCCACTCTCCTCTCTGCAAGAAGAGGCCCCCTTATTCTCTTTCCTCCTCTGGACCATATGTTTCAGAGCATTGTTTAGGTGGGGAAGCATGTTCCTTTCCAAAGGCCAATTAAGCCAGGGTCAGATCCAAACATTGCCTTGAAAGAAAATGACTCTCAGGCATCAGTTTGGAAAACAATACAACTTTTCCAAGTACTATAATTTTATTTTTGTGTTAATAGTTTAAAATTTGACAGGAAAATCTAAACAGGCTTTAAATCTTCATTTGCCTTTAACAACGTATTCTGTGTTGCCTGTCAGAATCCAAAGCAATTCATTGACATTCTGAATGTTTCCCATTTCTCAATATTTTAAGACAGCAAATCGTAATTCACTTACTCCTTACAGGATTTGTGAAATTTGCAAATTGGGATTTTTATTGAAAACCCATTGTCCGTAAGTAGGACTTGGCCTTGACGCACATCTGCTGCTTCTAGGGGAAGATGCTGTGTGAAGAGCCCACTAGGATCTGCAGCAGATAATCTTTTTACATTCCTCACCCTCTCTTCCCCTAGCGCTTCTCTTTCATTAATACATCTCAAAGAGAGCATGCCTTATTGTGCAGACATATAATTTTTCCTTAAGTCTTATAAATTCATGGTTGGGACATATCACCATAGCCAAAGAATTAGGGGAAAAAAAGCAATCTAGTTTATTGACCCCGTAGAGCACACTCCATACAGGAGACTGCTCAGTGAGAGAGCTCCAAGGCAGTGGCGTGGCAGGTACTCTGGCCAACAGGGGCTAGAGAGCTGCCTCAGCAGCTAAGAATGCTTGCTGCTCTCTGGAGAACCTGAGTTGGTTCCCAGCATCCAGATCAGGTGACTCACAACTACCTGGAGCTTTGACCCCCTCTGGCCTCTGTAGGCACTCACATAGGTATGGCATACAAAACTGAGTGCACACATACACATAAAATTTTTAAATTACATTTAAATTAAAATTATAAACCCTCTGGCTCACAAATCTGTAGGGATAATAAGGACAAAGGCAAATGGCTTTCGGCTCCCAAAGACAGGGAAGGTGAACATGTGGGAAGAATTAACACTGAGGTCTCTTTGTAGACGCCCTGCTGCAACCTCTGGGCTCAGCTGTCTCCAGAAAGAGAATCGTGCAGTCTTTGGGTGCCATCTGCTGCATCTTGATTGCCTATAACTCAGGTTTGCCTCTGTAAAATCAAAGAGGCGTCTTCCTCAGGCACAGCCTCCCTTACTTCAGTGCTCATCTTGCACACAGTGGAGAGTCCCGCTTCAAACATAGCAACTCTGGAGTGGTGTGGTGTTAGCAGAGCTACAGACAATGACTGTGAGATAAACACACGGGTATGGCGGCAGGACTGTGAGCCTAGCCCTTGGGAGGCTGACCGGAGGACTGCCTGTTCAAGGCCAGCCTGGCCTGTGTGTAAAGACTGTCCAAAAGTAAATTAAAAGGAAGGGAGGGAGGGAGGGAGGGAGGGAGGGAGGGAGGGAGACAGGGAGGGAGGGAGGGAGGGAGGGGAGGAGAGAGGGAAGGGGGGAGGGGAGGAGGAAGGAAGGAAGGACTGAAGGAAGAGAGGAAAAATAGATGAAGAAAGAGGGAGGAAATGAGTATGTTAGACTAGAAATATAGTAATACAGGCAGCCTTAGCTTTGCCAACCACAGTTAACACTCTGCATTTGTGTTTATGTTAGGACATTGCAGGTCATTTTTAAAGGCTATTTTCTGATGTATGAAATTAAGATTCTTAGACAAGTATAAAATGAGAATGTATTAGAGGGTTAGTTCCCTCACTAGGGGGAGTCAGGAAGACGATGCCCTTTGTGTGAGCTAGCTCCTCTCTCTCTCTCTCTCTCTCTCTCTCTCTCTCTCTCTCTCTCTCTCTCACACACACACACACACACACACTACACACTCACATACATGCACACACATACATGCACACACACACACAAGTTGCAAGCCAGTGGAGAGGACCGGTCAGTGTCCACAGCTCCCCGCTTACTCTGTATGGAAATACTCAGAAATGGCAGTACACAACTTAGAAAGACCCATTAGATGAGTCCTGCTGAGCCTCCCCCCCACCAGCCGCCTTGAGAAAGTTGTCCTGATACAGAGAACTACATTTCCTTGGTGAACTGAGAGTTGGGAATCAGTGATTGATGAGGCCTGAGTTCCATCATGCTGTTACCTGATTCCCTGGCCATGTCTATGCATGGTGCCTGCCAAAGCTGCAGTGGTCCTTTGTACAGGTTTAAATCATAACTATGAGGGAGGCTTGCTTCCTCTTGTTCTCTACTTACAAACAAAATAAAAATTCTGCCTCTCATAGGATTCTTTTAGGCTGTGTTCTGACTAGCTTTATGCCTGTTTGATCCAGCTATACTCAGCTGAGAGGAGGGAACCTCAACTGAGAAAAAGCCTCCACAAGATTGGGCATTTTCTTAGTGATTGGTGTGGGTGGTGCCAACCCTGGGCTGGTGGTCCTCATTTGTGTAAGGAAGTAGGCTGAGCAAGTCATGAAGAACGAGCCAGTCAGCAGCACCCTTCCATGGCCTCTTCATCAGCTCCTGCCTCCACATTCCTACCCTGCTGGAGCTCCTGCCCCATCTGCCTTATCTATGGAAGTGTGAGTGAAATACCCTTTCCTCTCGGAGTTGCTTTTGATTGTTATTTCACCAGAGCAATAGACACCCAAAGACAGGCTGTGCAGCCGTGTGCACGCACACATGGGAAGGAAGTGGAAACTTAGCAGAAGTCATGGAGGCCTGCTTGCTTACCAGTAACTTTACATGACACTGTGGATCCTACAGATGGAAAAACCGGGGGAACACCTCCCTAATTTGTGTTTGTAACCGTGGAGATAGTCGTGGAAGTGGGTGCAGGACTGTGCTGGGCATGGCCTCAGGCTGGCCCAGTCTCTTTGCGGAGATGTTCTTGAGACTAACAGGAGGGTGCACAGGGCACTTAACATCCTGGGACAGGGAGATGGTGGACGGAACAGCCGAGCTCTTTCTGCCCTCCCCTCCAACCGTTCAGAGCAAGCTGTCTCTGTTGCCTTTGACCTGACGTATAGAGTCGCAAGCAGGCTGTTTTTAAGGTCCCTTCACTGGGGTCCACCGTAGGCACCTGTGATCAAGACCCATCTATTCAGGCAGTTTCCCTGAGTCTTGGGGACCAGCTCTCAGTGAGTCTCTGGTTTCTATTGCCCTTGCTGTCTAGCTCTAAGTGGAGCTCACGGCGTGTGTGAGCTCTGCACACTGTGCTCAGTAGTGAAGCTCACGGTGTGTGTGAGCTCAGCACACTCCTGCTCAGACAAGCTGCTTACTGCTGCCCAGTGAAGCTGCTTTACAGTTGGGGTGTTAAAAACTGATGCTGCTGCTGAGACAGGCCAAGTCATGGAGCAGAGGAAGAAATGAAAGTGTGTGTGTGTATGTGTGTGTGTGTAGTGTGTGTGTGTAGTGTGTGTGTAATGTGTGTGTGTGTAGTGTGTATGTGTGTGTGTGATTTCATCTCTTCTGTATTAGACTTTAGCCTCTAGACTTTAAGACAATGAAATGGAAGATCATAATCTCTTTAGCTACATAATTGTTCTTCTGTATGTTCATTGAATGAAAAATTGAACTATGTTTTTCTTCCTATAGCCATAGACTTTATGCACCTGAAAGAGCTCTGAGTGTATTCAGGTCATAAAAAAAAGTCTATCTTCTTTGAAGGTGTGAAAATTCGAGAGATGAATATTACATGCATAGATGACAATTTTGAGGGTAAATGTTCTGCTTTGAAGATTTTTATCTAAGCCCAGTTCAGTTTAGAAATCAGCATCAAAACTTTTATTTTTATTTAAATTTGTTTGTTCTCAGTTGAGTGATTTCTTTTTAACTCAAAGGGTGTTCTTGATGGCAAAATATAAAAACAATCACATTTCTTTGTTTCAGTCTTTCTTCTCTTTCATCCTAGTCATTGCTGGAGCAACGGAGACTGTTATGACTGGGCTGGGGAGGGTTTCTGGTAACTGTACACCTACACCGCGCATCTCAGGAAGTGGAGCCCATACCTGGTGGCCAGGACAGCTCACAACTTGATGAGTCATCTGCCAATGTAGGACTGTTGTTACTAATGTTGAAGATTTCGTCTCAACCGTGTGTGCTGCAGCAGTAACAGAAGGCATGGATCCAAAGGGGAGGGGGACGTGTCACAAGCCTAGCCCTGCACCCGTGCACACACACAGTTATAGTCACGTGGGTGTGCACGTGCACAATCGTGATTGTAAGTAAGCCGCGGGGTTGGGGATGAGGTGGAGAAGAGAATTAACAGTGATTAGCACCTCTGATGTGGATGCCAGGTGACACCCATTTATCCATCTCCTCGCTGAAATAACCCTGGAACAGTCAGCCAGTGACTACTTCACAGATGAGAAAAGTGTGTCTCAATAGTCAGTAGCAGAACCCTGTTCTGAAACAACTGAAGCCTTGAGTAGAGAGGAGGTGTGGCTGTCCTGTCAGGAATAAACATATTTTTGTTTGTTTGTGGTTTCTTTGGTCTTTTGGGTTTTGTTTATTTGTTTTTTGTTTGTTTGTTTGTTTGAGTGGGTTTCTCTGTGTAACAGCCCTGACTGTCCTGGAACTCTGTAAACCAGGCTGGCCTCAAAGTCACAGGTACCCGCCTCCCTCTGTCTCCCCAGTGCTGGCATTAAAGGAGTGCACCACCCCAGCCCAGCAAGTGAACATATTTTTAAGGAACGCTTGGACCCCTCCCTCTCCCATCAGCTATTGAGACAACAGACCTCACCCTGGAGGACTGCTTAGTGATGCCTATTTCTTCCTTTGGTTGAAACCTTACTCTAATCTAGAACCCTGAAGATGGACGGGGGTCGAGGGAGATGTCACTAAATCTCTATGTTGCTCTTTTCACATTGACTAAATCTTTTTCGGTTCCCTCTAATAATTCTCCTCTTTGCATGGCCTGTTGAGGACACGTTGCCAAATCTAGTTTGTTAGAGCTGCTGGGGCTCAGGCTCTTACCCTAACTCTCGTAACAAACATAAGACTTTATTTGTTACCCTGGAGTTACATCTAGAATCTCAAACTAAAGCCAAAAACCCAATAAGTATCCCACATTTTAAAAGCCAAGATCCGCCGTGCCCTGGAGCCAAACACATCCTCCCAGGCTAGGGTGGCTGAATTGCTCCTTCTGCCCATGGTACCCCCCACCCCACTTCCTTCCACCAATAGGACCGAGAGGGAAAGTGGAGTCGCTTCCCCTCTGAAGCCAACGAAAGGAAAGTGCTGCTCTGTCTTCAGCCTCCAAGAAGAGACTGACATTTCCATCCCCATGGTGGAGACTTGTTTCCAGGTGGACTTGTTGCTTAGCCCCCAAAAGATCCAAATGGGGGCAGAGGTTTGGAGAGAGACAGGATCTCAAGGTCCAAAGGCCACGCCGTCCTTCACTTGTCAGACCCGCCGCTTGGCGGTTGAAGGATGGGTGTGGCACTGTGTTCTCAGGTGAAGTCTACAATGAATGAACGTGTGCGGCGGGGAGGAAGAAGCTGACAGTGAGACACGTCATGGTAGCCCAGTAGCACCAAAGGGGAGACGCCAAAAATAAACCTCATTAAGAAAAACCATTACTGAAATAGCTTGACCGGAATAAGGCCCTCATTTGCACAGGGCTTTGAACCTCTTCACCAGCGCATGCAAACAATAAATGGAAGCCACGGTCAGTCAAAAAAGAAGTCTATTTATTTGGCTTCCCTCGTTTCTACTTAAATACAGTTAGAAGAGAGGAGAGGAGGAAAAGACAGATCCAGGGCAAGTCCCAGGCATTGGGACTGCCTAAAACTGATCAGAATGGGTATCTATTTCCCATGGCTCCGAAGATGTTCCCGCTGTTGGATATCCATCCTCCTCTTACCTGGCTTGATGGGAGAGTTCATGGCTTATTCTATTCATTAGAATTCTGAGATGGAGAGAGAGGGCTCAGTGGATCAAACTTTGAAAATCCACCCACTGCTGGGCAGCAGAAGCTCTGTCTCTAGCCACACAATTGCAGGGGTCCTAGCTCGCCATTCAGTCAGGGTGGAAGGTGCTGATGTGGTGGGGGAGGCTGGCTTCTGCTGTGCAGACACAGCTCGCCCTCCCTGCGGTGGAGAGAGCGTAAGTGTCCCAAGAGTGGCAGGGACAAGGAAAGGAAAGAGAACACAGCAGAATCTGATTGTGGCTGCATAACCCCATACTCTGAGCATCAAGGCAGGAGGCCAGCCTGGGCTGCACAGCAAGGCTCTGTTTCCAAAAATCAAGGGCTGGTGGTGAAGCTCTTACCTAGTGTGTGAGAAGTGTTGGTCCCCAGCAGCGCAGGAAGAAGACAGATAGAGACTGGTGTGGGGATCTTAGAGAGTCTAGTTGTAACAGAAATTCTTTGTGTATCACAGTGAGCTCACTTTCATTGTCTTATAGAATTTGGAATGTAGTTTTACAAAGAAATGTTAATTAATAAATATTTCCATCAAACAAACCAAGACTTTCTTACAGCTATCAACAAGCGGTTGCAAACACTAGGAAGACTAGTCAAATATTTGACATTTGGGGTTTTAAAGGCGGGAAACATGTACCCGAGTAAGTAAAACAACACGGAGAACACAAAGTAAAAGCAGGTTGTTTCCGGAGTATGTGTGTGTACACACAGATGTACACACAGATGCACACACGTGCACACCAATATGTACACTAATCAATCAGAACATACTAGGTGGGTGAGCTCTATAGGCAGACAATTCCATTCTTTTCTTTTCCCATCATCTTGACTAAATTCTTGACAAGAAGGAGCTTAAGCAAGGGGTGGGGTGTTTTGGCTCGTGTCTTAAGGGTATAGTTCATCAAGGTCAGAAAGGCATGATGTGTGGGGGGGGGGGGAGGCAGAAGCAGCTCACATCTGTGGCAGCAGGAATAGGAATACGACACCTAGAACTTCTGGAAGCCCAGAGGGACCAGGAGCAGGGGCTGGTTACAAACCTCCAGGTGGGTGGGTTCCCCAGCAACCCACTTTCGCCAGGTAGGCTCCACTTCCAGAAGCACAACTTCCGAGACAGAACCACCAACTGGGAACCAAGTGCTCAACACAGGAGCCTGTGGGGATAGTTTGTTTCTGCCATCACAGTGGCTGAGCAATTAAGAAAAATGCATCTACCAACGTAACTGCTTCACAGAAAATAACTTTGGGGAAGAATTTTGTCTACTTTACAAGCACAATTTTGGCCCATTTATGTAGGAACTTCCCTTTGGGACTTACAAAGGCAATTTATTCAGTGTTTCTAGAAAATTATTATAAACTGAAATGAAGTTAAGAAATGTTCACTCTACGTAGTAACAGAGAGGTTAAAGCGTATACTAAAAATCAACTGTAGGGAGAGAATCCACAAGCCTGCTTGCTGCTTGGAGCCATCAGGACCAAGCAGAATGAGATGGAGACAAACACGCCCACCTGGAGCTGTTTGCCCAGGGGGAGAAGAAACCATGAGGCCACATGGTGCCAAAGGCAGCATGCCATTATGGTAAGCCAATATATGGTGGGTACGAGAGAGAGAGAGTGAAAGACACAGAGAGAGACAGAAAGGGAAGGGGGAAGCATGGCGCGTGTCCTGTAGAGAGACAGATTGGAAGAGACAAAGGTGATGAGCAACAGGCTGGTGTGCGAGGCCTGCTTGCCATCTGGGGTCACGGTGACACCCAGTCCTTCCAATCCTGGCCTGCTGCCAAGGACTATGTCTGGGTCCGTGGCCCCGCCACAGGCAAGGTCTGTGTTGATATCCATGACTCCTGGTACTGTGCAGATCCCAGAGGTCTGAGCTGCCACCTGGGACCATGTTGTTGTCTGAGGACCACCTTGCTGCTGGGCTGATGTCTGATCTGAGTGGCCTGCAGAGCTGCCCATGGCCACAGTGACCTCCAGACCCGAGATGCTGCTGAGGACCGTGTCTGAGCATGTGATCCTAATGTTTGTGTGGGGGGGCATGGGTGTTGTCTGTGTTGATGCCTGGTTTCTAGGCTGTTGTGGTTATGTTGGGATCTGAGGGGCATGCTGCTGCTGACGCCATGCTGACCTGAGTGGCCTGCGCTTCCACCCATAGTCATGGTGTTGTCCAGGCCTGAGCTGCTGCCGAGGGCCATGTCTGGGTTCATGACCCTACTGTGGCTAGGATCCGTGTCTATGCCCAAGGCTCTGATTAGAACCAACAGCAGTGCAGATGCTGAGAATCTAGGGCAACTTCTAAGGCCACATTGGTGCCTAGGGTCTTGCTCCCACTAGGGCCATACAGATGGTGGTGGCCTTAGCTACCATCTGGGGTCATGTTGACATTGGGGCCAAAGCTGTGGCCAGGGACTATGTATGAGTCTGTGGTCCTACCACAGATAGGGTCTGTGTTGAAGGCCATTACCATCGAAGACCATGTGACTGCCTGGGATTTGGGCTGCCTCTTGGGGCCATGTTGCTGCTGTTGCTGCTGCTGCTGGCCCCATTCTGATCTGAGAAGCCCACATTGCCATCTGGGGTCATGGTGACAACCAGGCCCAAGCTGTTGTTGATGGCCATGTCTGGGTCCGTGGTCCCACTGAAGCTTGGATCTGTGTGGATGTCTGTAGCCTGTGTTACCACAGGGGCCCTTGCAAATCTTGTGTTGAGCCAGGGAGAACTGGCCCCTCCCCTCGAGGGCACTGGGATAACAACCAAATGACCCATAGGAAAGCTGGCCCTGTCCCTACTAGGAAAGCCACACCCCCACACTTGGGAAAGCTGGCCCTATCCCTCACAAGTGTGAGAAAGTGGGAGAGTTGGTTCCACCCCTCACCTGAAGGGAGTGAGCCCAGTGGCTGGGTCAGAACAACCCAGCTACCACCCAGACACACACCCAAGACTTGAAGCTGGCACTCCCTAACATCCACCCCATCTATGACCTGCTGGAGGGCACGAAGGGACTGGGCCTACAGAGTCATAGTCTCAGGATCTCCATGACTGAGGCAACCACAGAATATCTGTAAGGAGTTTAGCTGAGTGCCCAGTAGTGCCATGCCAGAGGCCAGAGGCCTTGGACCTGACCAACAACACACTACATGATGAACATTTACAAAGAAAGCTGTGTTTATTTTTTATCTCACTTTTATTATTTCTTTTTCAGTTTTCATTTTTGGGGGTGTGGTGACACTCCAAGGGTGAAGGGCTGATACGGGGAAGGGGACGGGGACGGGGAGATGAGTGGGACTGAGGTACATGCTGTGAAATTCCCCAGGAATCAATGAGACATTATGTTAATAATAAAAAAAATCAACTATGTTGTAATAAGTAACCTTGCCCTGGTGGGAAACTGCCTTAATTCTCTTTATCTCTCTGACCTTCCCCTTGTTAAAGGAAATATGAAGGGCCCAGATTTTAACTGGCTTCTTGAAGACTTCAAAATGAATGTCTTAACATGATTGTAATAAAAATACCATCTCCAATATGTCTAGTTTCTTTCAAAGCTCTGAGATATTTTTGTGGTGTCAGCTTGGAGTAGAGACCAAGGTGCCACCAACAGCCAAATACCCCGATTTCTAAAATTGGTCCTGTTTGCTAATTTTCCTATGAAGGTGTAACAGCCTAAATCGGAATCTCTTTTGCCAGCTCTGCACACATTTGCCTGACAGTTTGGAACAACACCTTTCTCCCCAGAGGAGGGCATTGTGGTGACATAGATACTTCAAGTCAAGCATGATAGCAGTCTATCCAGAAGAGCACCGTTTGATCCTTTAACACGGTACAACTGTGTTTGTGTTTGAGTACGACAGATGTGCTTTGAACTTCTGTCAATCAGTGCCAGCGATTGAATCACAGAGCTTCAGGTTAGAAAGAGCTGGAAGGAAGCTCAGCTACTGGTGCCAGCTCTAAGGCTTTATCCCAGTTGCTCCCAGGAAGGCACATAGTGCAACTTGGCAGCATTTGTTGGTCCCTCGCTAAGATCATACATATGTGTAGATCACCCCCAAACAGCCTTGTCATTTAGTTGGCAGATGTTGAAGCCATTTTTGCCGACCCAGAAAAACGTCACAGTGACTGTAAAGAAAAGGCCGGTGGGCTGGCAGGTACGAACAGAGGCAGGAAGAGGGGAGGCGAGAGGAAATGGATCCACTGTGACACACAGTGTGAAATTCCCTCGCGAACACTCAGCGCCTTTTTTTCACATAAAGGTACTATTGGGTACTTTTCCATTAAATTTTCAGAGGGCTTGACCTCCTCAAAAAAAGTCTCTGACTAAAAGGGGTTTTCCTCAACCACTCGCTTCCTTCCCTGCCTGGTCCTACATCAATCAATGATCCTGTATTTGGCCCCTCAGATAGTTGCCATGGACACAGGAGCAACACTTTCAGCTTTCTAGCCTGGTTGTGGGAGATCCTGCACAGAGTCACACCAAGCTGGCAGAGAGCCTCCCTAAGTAAAGTGCCACCTAGCAAGTAAGAGTTTCCAGGAAAATGGTGACACATGGGAATGAAAATAGATTGTTCAACTCATCTAAGAAAAAAAAAGTCCCTTTGATTCATAGACTGTCTGCCTGAGTGAAACATGAGAAACCATCTTGTCTTGATTCACCTTCAAGCACCTCAGACGACAAATAAACCCTCCCCATTGTCACGAGGAGAAGTCATATTAACCTCTGTAAATCAGAGAAAGGTTATCAGATAGTGTGAAGTGGGCCATGTGGTTCATCTAACAGAATTCTGAACAGCACTTTAGAGGAATTCTATAGTACATACCCCTATAAAAAATACTATGAAATCCAGAAAAAGTAAAATGGAAAGGATTCTGAGAAATGATGTTGTGTGAAATTTGACATGAATAAAACAATAGTCTATAATCTCTAGATATATACTTGTATAGGCAAAAAAATCACAAGGACTTTAAACATATGCTTACCAGTAAAATGCTTGCCTGTCATGTTTGACATAGTAGACACAACAGAATTTTGCTGTGAATTAGAATCAGCCATGTAAATACCTGGTGGGATTCTTCAACTCAATTTCATGAAGTGAATAAGGCCTCAAAGAATGACTAATTGTGCCGAGAGATTACATCTAAATATGTAGCTTGTGTTTAAGCTCATACAAGTTTATTGAGAGATGATGTTAGACATTATTGTCTGTCACACCTACAAGCTTAGCTAATGTGGATTTTAAAATGGGCTTTTGCAGCTGGGCGGTGGTGGCGCAGACCTTTAATCCCAGCACTCTGTGAGTTTGAGGCCAGCCTGGTCTACAAGAGCTAGTTCCAGGACAGGAACCAAAAGCTACAGAGAAACCCTGTCTAGAAAATCCATAAATAAATAAATAAATAAAATAAAATGGGCTCTCGCTCAAGTTAGATCATTATCTTTTTCCATGGTTCATGTTTGACTGATTTCCTAGTATGTCCCAAAGTTCCATCACCAGAACCTTTATTTATGGGAGAAAGCAAAGTTTGTTTTCCTGCTTATCTGACTATTCAGACTCCATTTTAAATACCTGTGTTCTCCACCCAGATGCTGCCATGATAATCCCCTTCTGGCAAGGATGGTTTAACTCCAGTGCTTTGGGAAGGAGGCTTGTTACTCGGGTTAGCAGTGAGAACAATCAGGCAATATTCCTTCTTGTATCACATTAAATGCTTCTGCTGGATGTCTGTGGGTGCTGTTATGCAGTAGCTTTTTTCATCTGTAGATTTTTACTTTATCATTTTTTTTTGATTTTTCGAGACAGGGTTTCTCCGTAGCTTTTGGTTCCTGTCCTGGAACTAGCTCTTGTAGACCAGGCTGGCCTCGAACTCACAGAGATCCACCTGCCTCTGCCTCCCGAGTGCTGGGATTAAAGGCGTGCGCCACCACCGCCCGGCTACTTTATCATTTTTATATGGCTTGGCATTTAATATGTTCACGATACATGTTTAAGAGAAGTTTAAAAAGTACTTACAGGTTTTTATTAAAAAGTAATATACTGGCCAGGCAGTGGTGGCACATGCCTTCTATGTCAGCACTCAGGAGGCAGAGGCAGGCAGATCTCTGTGAGTTTGAGGCCAGCCTGGTCTACAGAGCTAGTTGCAGAGCAGCTAAGGATGTTACAAGGAGAAACTTTGTCTCAAATATATATATATATATATATATATATATATATATATATATATTACATATACACACATATATGTATATTTCCATCAGCTTAAAATTAATACAAAGAACCTTATAATGGACATAATATATTTTGACTATGAATGTTTCTTATTTCTATATTCTTATTTCTTTTGTATATGTTAGACTTCTTCAAATTGAGTTACATATCCTTTTACTAACTCTCTCTTCAAAACAGGGTTTCTATGTGTAATAGCCTTGGCTACCCTAGAACTTGCTTTGTAGACCAGGCTGGTCTTGAACTCACAGAGCTCCATCTGCCTCGGCCTCCTAAGAGCTGGAATTAAAGGTATGTACCACCATGCCAAGTCCTAAGTCATTTATGAAATGTGGAAGACATGCTTAATTATCAAATAAACTGGTATATTTAGAATAACACCAAATCAAATATATTTTTAATTTTATATTAAATAAATAGCTTATTTATTCAAAATACTTCCCATTTTCCCTCATTTCAAGATTAGAATGAAAAATAGCTCCTATTCTTTCCCAGTGCCATACAGAGAAAGAGAAAAGTCCCCCTGAAGATCAGTATAATACAAGCTTCTTTTGGGACTGCTGATGAATGTCTACTATGACATACTGGTGCTCTATTTCTCCATCTCTAGGCAGATTATATATCTAGATGTTAAAAATTCACTTTAATAAGTATTGCTTTAGCCTCATTTGTACATGTAATTGAGTTTTTCTTTTTAGCTTACAGTTTTAAAAATTTTTGTTCATAAAAATTCAAATAACACAGAAGTGTGGCAGATAAAGCTCACACATCCCCCTGCCTTCTCAAATCATGTTCTTGTCAATTGTCGAATGAAACTCCTTTAAAGCTATATTCATGTCAAGGAATTTAGTTCCTCCTACTTACACTCAGAAGAAACAGCAGGCATCTTTGCAAGTGTGTTAGGAGGAAAATTCTGCCTCAAATTGTCAAATATTTTTCCCTGAATATTCAGCGACTATAATTATAGGATAGGATAGAATTGTGTGGGAAACAGTTGACAGCATTTGCATAAATGGTCAGTTGTCAGGGAAGTGGGTTAAAGAATAGTGCAGCTTACTGGATGAGTTACAGTCTTCGCATTGGTCTATCTCTAAAAGCATCACTACTTTATGTAAAACAATCCTGAGGAGCATGAATCAGGCCACACCCTCACTGGGCAAGCAGAGACACGACCTTAATGCCCTCTAGTGGGAGAGTTTGGTCCCCCAGCACACTCAACAAGGCCACCAATTCCAGTGTTGAAACTTGTGTTCACCTAATGCTGTTAGCATCGCTCTCCGTGGTTTTACTCACTGGACAAATACTAAACTTGTTTTAAAAATCAATCAAGCCAAAGTGAACTATCCCAAGAGAATCAGGCAAAATTGAGGGAGACTGTTTTGATACAAGATATTAAGTATCTCATGTTCTGAAGAGAATGCATCGCCGATCTTCCAAGTATTTGTCTTGACTATTACTGGCCACATTACACCTCCCTACCACTGAATTTACAAATACTATTTTAAAAAAGTTTTTCTGTTTAGCTTCATTTTTTTTCACTATAGTCATTTTCTGAAGTGTCCCTTCCTTTCTTGCTCCAAATAACAAAAATTCTGTTTTTTTTTTATTCCCTTGGAAGTATAAACTATCAGTATTGTTAGTGAGAAAAAAATTCCAGTTTGGGGGCCTGGTGAGTGCAGCAGAGTTAGGAGCCTGGGGTATGACTTCTAGTCATTCAGGATGACCCCATTCCCCAGAGGGTGGAAGGAGGTGGAACTTCAGCTAAGCTATCAGCACCCAGCTGTGGCTCGACAGAGTAAGCTAAAACAAGACCCTGTGAGGGAGGGTTTGAATAGAACTCATTTTCTAAGCAAAGGTGACTTAGTCCTGCCTTCCTGGCTTGTTGGAACACAGTCCAAGAATGGAATCATGCAAGAATTCTGGGTGCTTATGAAAAAACTCCAAGAAAACAAATCTTGCAAACTCAGTTTCTTCAAACCACGGAGTTGCTCTTGGAATGGGTTTTCGTGTTCCTCCCAGGTGTAGAGCATAGGAGTGAGTTTACTTCGGATTTTTCTTTACAACTGGCTATTGGTATTTGCTTATATGCTGCCTCTGTGGAACATGTTTTTGCCCCGTGTGGCTTGCCCGTCATTTCCAGTTTGTCCTTGTGACTATACACTCTACTCAGGTGACTCTTCTTAACCCTTAGAGAAAATTCTCTGGTGCTCTGAACAAAGTTGGCTATTGCATGGGACTTTAGTCCACCTTATTTTTAGGCTCCACAACCCCAGGTCCCACCGCCCCTGGAGGGATAAACACTCTCATAACAGGTTTTTCCTGCGAGGTGTCACCCCCCCCCCAATTTCAGTACATTGTTACCAGACAAATTATTTTTCTAAAACATTTACATTTCTCTTTGGATCAGAACATACTGAACTAATCCATAGTATATGGTCAATTTACAATTCTTCATTAAAATGGCTGGAAGTAGAATAAAGCTCAATGCTCAACCATGGGCACTCAAAGAAAAATCATTTTAATCTCTTAAACATCAAATGTGGTATGGTACATAAATTTATAATCCCAATGCCTACAAAAATGAGGCAGGAGGAGATCATGAGTCCAAGGCTAAACTAGGCTTTATAATGAGAAAAAAATATGTTATATACAAGACTGGATCTGATTTAAATTGGCTGGTAGTTGAGTCCAGTAAAAAAAAAATTTAGATGGAACTCTGTGGAATAATCCTTCTGTACATTGTGAATGTATATTACTCTGACTGTTTAATAAAGAAACTGACTGGTCAATAGCTGAACAGAATAAGGTTAGTCAGGAAAGTCAAATTCAGAATTCTGGGAGGAAGAAGGGTGAAGTCAGAGGAGACTCCACCAAATACAGGGAAAGCAGGATATGTAGAAAATGAGGCAACAAGCCATAAGCCACATAACAAAGGGTACATAAGAAATATGGGTTAATTTAAGTGTAAGAGTTAGCTAGTAACAAGCCTGAGCTATTGGCTGAGCAGTTGTAATTAATATAAATCTCAGTGTGTTTATTTGGGAGCTAATGGTGGGGCAGAAACTTCTGCATACAAATGGCATTCCAATGTGGGTCTGGAATTTCCACATAAGATCTGCTAAAGTTTAAATAAGGATTCTAAACATGCAAAAATGGAGTCATGTATGGCTTCTTGGTAACTGACTTTTCTTAGGTAGGTTCTGTTTGCTAGTGGTAAGCAGAGACATGCTTCCTTTAAGAGACAGCTTTTTGTCTCAATGCTGGTGGCAAAAAAACAGCATGGCTCTTTTAAGAGGCCCTGCTACTGAACAATTAAATGGGATTTATGAGCACCAGGGTGTGCACTGCTCAGTGACAGCATGGACTCAAAAACTCCCCAGAGTTGGGGCACTAAACATGGCATTGCTCCAAGAGGAAGCTAGGTTTCCAGGGAACCAAGAGGGGCAGAGCCAGCCACCAAAGCAGAGGCTTTGGTCCTAGCCATGCAGATTAACAGTTTAAAGGCTCATTCTGTCAGAAAAAGATTACAGATATACAATAAAAAGAGATTCAGATGGAAAAAACCTATGGAGAGAAAAGAGAATGTATAGATAGTTATAAAAAAAGAAACATATATTTTTAAAATATTAGTAAAGTAAATATTAGTAAAGTCCTTTAAAAGGGAGTAAAGTGATAGAAAAAATAAGTCACATAAAGATGAAAATGCACAGAGTCTGGATTCTATATGCGATTGGGTTGTCTTTAAATGTTTTTTGACTGCTAAGGGACACTGGTTTATAAAAGGTACTAGATTAAACCAGCCGACATATTTTAAAAATAAAACATATAGTTATCCTCCTGGATATTGGAAGTTGACAAGATCGCAAAAGTTGGGAGCAGGGGGGGTGGGAATGGATTGGGGGGAAGAGGAGATGGGGAGAGAGAAGGGAGAAGGGGAGGATTGGTGAGAGCTTGGGGGAATGGAATAATTGAGATGGAGGAAGGGTGGATATAGGAGCAGGGAAGAAGTTATCCTAACAAAGGGAGCCATTTTAGGGTTGGTTAGAGTCTTGGCTCTAGAGATGTTCCCAGGTGTCCAAGGGGATTTCACCAACTAGGTCAGTGGGCAGCAGAGGTTCTCCCATAGACACAGTGATGAATATCTTGCATATCACCATAGATCATTCATCTGGCGAGGGATGGAGATAGAGACAGAGACACACATTGGAGCACTGGACTGAGCTCCCAAAGCCCAGATGAAGAGCAGAAGGAGGGAGAACATGAGCAAGGAAGTCAGGACCGCGAGGAGTGCGTCCACCCATGGAGACGGTGGGACTGATCTAATGGGAGCTCACCAAGGTCAGCTGGACTAGGTCTGAACAAGCATGTGATCAAACCAGACTCTCTGAATGTGCCTGACAATGAGGGCTGACAGAGAAGCCAAGGACAATGGCACTGGGTTTTGATCCTACTGCATGGACTGGCCTTGTGGGAGCCTAGTCTGTTTGCATGCTCACCTTCCTAGACCTGGATGGAGGGGGGGCCTTGGACTTCCCACAAGGAAGGGCACCCTGACTTCTCTTAGGACTGGAGAGCGAGGGGGAGGGGAAGTGGGGGGAAGGGTGAGGGAAAAGGGAGGATGGGAGGAGGTGGAAATGTTAATAAATAAATTTAACAAAATAAAATTAAAAAAAAATAAAAGGTACTAGATTAAACCAGCCGACATATTTTAAAAATATTTTGACTTCAAAATTTAAGTCAAAAGATATGTTACTTTGGGGAAGGGATTATGCTTTTATTTCCACAGAAAATAAAAAGATTGTGGATTTATTCAAAATTAAGATGATCAGGTTTTATTGAGGAAGAACCCCATGAAATCCTGACTCCAAATAAAGAAATAAACCTAGAAGAACTACAGGGCACAAGATGTATATTTTACCTGCTCAAACACATAACAAAAAATCATCTTTGGCTTAATAATCTACAATGCACAGTCTGTACATCTATTAGTGCAGATATGTATGTTACCTTTAAAAGTTTATGTACTTTCAGAACAAGGGTATCAGACACCAATAAAAACGAATGGCCCAGGTGATCCAGCAATCCAGAGCATGCTGGGAGGAAGCAAGGCAGAGTCCGAGGAGACACCAGCAGACACAGCGGAAGCCAGATGTGCAGAAAATGAGGTAACAAGCCATGAGTCACATGACAGAGGGTAGAAAAGAAATGAGTTAATTAAAATGTGAGAGTTAGTGTGTGGGTGCACCCCTTGTGGTCCTGAGTTCCTTGCTCGTGCTCCGTCTCCTTCTGCTCCTGATTTGGACCTTGAGATTTCTGTCCGGTGCTCCCGTGTGGGTCTCTGTCAATTGCAGTGGGTTTTTGATCCTACTGCACGTACTGGCTTTGTGGGAGCCTAGGCAGTTTGAATGCTCACCTTACGAGACCTGGATAGAGGTGGGCAGTCCTTGGGCTTCCCACAGGTCAGGGAACCCTGATTGCTCTTCGAGCAGATGAGGGAGGGGGACTTGATCAGGGGGAGGGGGAGGGAAATGGGAAGCGGTTGTGGGGACGAGGCAGAAATCCTTAATAAATAAATAAATAAATAAATAAATAAATAAAATAAAATAAAATGTGAGAGTTAGCTAAACAAGCCTGAGCTATTGGCCAAGCATTTACAACTAAGCCTCAGTATTTATTTGGGAGCTGCTGGTGGGACAGAAACTTCTGTCTACAGAACTCACCTTAAACAGCATTCAAAATAGTTTCTGAGTGATCCTAACTACGCTTGTCCTTCAGTTCAGTTCATAGCAAAATGTCACATGCTAGGTAGTCCATGACAAAAGGACTGCTATTAATCTGTGATGACTTCTCTGTGAGCACCCATGGCAGAGTACAGTGTGCAATCCCCCTCCTTTAAGTATACTTAATTTTTTTTAATTACATTTACAGGGATTGGACAGATGACTCAGCAGTTAAGAGCATAGGCTGGGGTTCAATTCTCAGCACCTGCATAGCAGCTCAAAACCTGTAAATCTAAAGCCCCCTTTTGGCCTCTGTCAGCACCAGACCCTCAAGTGGTACACAGACATATAAGCAGGTAAAACACCCATACACATAGTAATAAATTTAAATTATATTTATGTGTTATGTGAGCTCGCACACTGTAACATGGATGTGGAGATCAGAGGACAACTTCTGGGTGCCAGTTCTCATCCTCCACCGTGTAAGACCAAATTCAGGTTGTCATGCATGGTGGCACATGTCTGACCTGCTGAGTCATCCCATAAGGCTTGCAGACTCTTTAAAGCTGTCTTAACCTCATTAATAAAGGAGGGACTCTAATAGCCTCATCTCTTAAAGAACCCATTACCACACTGCTTGAACTGGGGTAGAGAGTCTCCTTCCAAACCCAGCAGTAATTACTAGAAGAAAATTAGAAACACTGAATGTCAGTAGTTTTATTAATAATTTACATATTTGAAGAAATTATTAACAAAACAAATTTGTCAGTTTTTTTTAAAGTCACACAAAAGGAAATAATGGAAAATATTGCTTTCGGGTTTGTTATAAACAATTTCACTGGGATGTGGGAGCTGTAGGCAAAGGCTGCTTGCTTGTTCCCAGCTGCCCAGACCTGAAATAACTAACCAGAAACTATATTAATTACAACACTGCTTGGTCAATAGCTTAGGCTTCTTATTAACTAACTCTTACATCTTAAATTAGCCCATTCCTATTATTTTGTGTATAACCACAAGGCTCGTGGTTTACCGGCAAGGTCCCGGGTCTTCTGTCTCCTTCGGTGGGTACATGGCGTCTCCCTGACTCTGCCTTTTTCCCTCCTCTATCTACTTGGAATTCCTGCCTGACTCTATCCTGCCCTGCTATAGGCCAAAGCAGCTTTATTCATTAATCAACAAAAGCAACACATATACAGAAGGACTTCCCACACCAGGGAGCCAAGTTTATTAAACTGAAAAAAATTTAAATGTCTTTAGAACCTAGAGCTTTAAAAATAACATGTGAAAATACTATTTGGGGGGGGGGAGGTCAAGGTTCAAATAAGTCATGCTTTTTTTTTTATTATTCTTGCTATTATAGACTTGATGGCATTCATTGGTGGGGACACATAACTTCTTGCATGGATTAGACACCAAGGGACTAACCTGAGCATATAAACTAGAAACAGAGAAGAATGAGATAAAGTATTACATTACCGAACTGCTTAACAGGCAAGCTGTGCATACTTCCTAGAAGCCAGAAAGCAGAGCTAATAAAGACTGGTCTTCTTCATCATCCTCAAAAACTCTTCCTCGTTAATCTCTCCGTCACCATCACGGTCCGCTTCATCGAGCATTTCCTGTAAAACGAAACGTGACACAGTAGACTGAAACCATTAAAAACGCCTCACGATGGAAACGCAGCAGGAATTTTTGTTTTGGCTGTGTACGTTCAACTAAGCCACACAAACCGTGTGAAACTACACACGCGTCATAATTACAAAATAAACAAGATTTACCTGCAATTCTTCTTCTGTTAAGTTTTCCCCTAGTTCCTTGGCAACCCTCTTGATGTTATTCAGTGATATGGTGCCAGTAGCATCATCATCAAATAATTTAAAAGCCTTCAGTATCTCTTCTTTCTCATCCTTTTCATTCTTTAGGAAATGAAATGTCATGGGTTAATTTGTTTATTTATTTGTTCTATCACGCTGGACTTAGTAGGTCTGTAATTCTAGAGCTGTGTGTGCACATCTGTACCAGGAGGCTGAGTTCTCAGCCTAGATCTCCTTTCACAATTATTCCGACCTGCCCACACCTGCCATTGAAGCACATCAGACAGCAAGCTCCGAGATCCGGGGGTGTTTTCAGGGGCAGTGGCAAAAGTGGGCACTCAGGGATTGCCAGGGACAAGGCTTCAAGTTTGGGCTCCTTCCATCTTGCCCTATGTCAGTATTTCCCGAGAGAAGTCTATTCGACAGTCTTTACCACCCTGAAAACATACATTCTTGTGGTGTTATCGTACCCCACCCACCCGTGAATACCCATTTCCAACCCCTCCACGAAATCTCTATGCTCCAAACCCAGACACGCACAAGTCTCTGAGAGCATTTCTTTGAAAAGTAGAATGACTATACCATTTTCACACTCATAATGGCAAAAAAATCTTCGAAACAAATCGTGCCAGTCCCTTCCTTGTCCATTTCCGCTATCATTTGTCTAATTTCCTCTTTCTTTGGCTCAAATCCTAAAGCCCGCATTGCAATCTGCAACAGGAAGGGAATGTATTTTAATATGCCGTGATCTCATTTTGAGCTTTTAAGTTACTAATTAATAGCTTTTTTGTTCTCTAACAAAATCTGAGCATAGAGCTAATCCTACTGTGACAGAGTACACAACCTTGAGAATTCTGGGTCTTGACTTACCCATCAACCAAGGGCACAACTAAAACGTTAAAAGATATTGTATTGTTGACTCAGGGCAGGTAAACATACATACCTTTCAGAAGACTACCGTTAAAGGTGTAAAGAGTACCACAGATACAGGTTATGGGAAGCCTAGTGGTAGAGTCCTGGGTTCCATCCCCTCAAACCAAACACACACACACACGCACATGCACACGCACACACACAGACACATATGCACAGAAACACAAACGCACACACACACACATGCACACACACAGACACACACACACAGACACACACACACACTAATGTGGTTTTTCAAATGACCTAAAAATAATTCCAGAACCTTCAGTTCTTTCACATCTATGGTTCCAGACCCATCCACGTCGAATAAGTCAAAGGCCTCTTTTATTTCTTTTTTTTGGTCATCATTCAATTCTACTTTTGCTGCTTTTTTCTTCCATTGGTCTAAAGTTGTTCGATAGCTGGATGCCTGCAATAAGTATACAAGTGGGTGAAAACTATATTACTAGAATGTGCACATTCAAGTATCCCATTTCCTTCTATAGAATGAGAGTGCTCCCCACCCCCTCCTTGTTGCTTTTGGTTACTAATTTTTTTCTTTCTTTCTTTCTTTTTTTTTTTTTTTTTTTTTTTTTTTTTTTTGTCTTTTGAGACAAGGTTTTCCTATGGAGCCCCAGACTGGCTTGGACCTCTCAATTCTCCTGCCTAAGCCCCCTGAGTAGGGTTATGACTCTCTTGATTGAAAGTGTCGTGTTATTTTTTTCATTTAGATTTTCCTCATAAAACCACAACCTCTGAAGGGAGAAGCAGCTAAGGAAGATAGCATAGAACTGTGTGGCGTTGTCTCACAAAGCAGTTTGTCTCAGTTTATCGGGAAAGTATTAACTTGAGGAATGTGTGGTCACATACGTATCCCAGTGTTTGCAGGAGGAATGCTTAAGAGAACACAATTATCATCCCGCACTCTCCCTCCGCTAGCAAGGGTCCTACGCTACCGAAGCCCAAAAGTGAAAAACCATGGTTTTGGTGAACAGCTACTCCACAGATCTGGATGAGAATGTTTGGCTTAGGATGTGGAAGATCTTTCTGTTTGCTTCTTTCTGTCACCAAGCTGGGACACAGAACCACTATAGATTCTTCTCTCAGCAGGTGGAAGTGAGAAGGTCCTGGAGGTGGCTGTGGATCTAAGCGGCCTGCTTTATATTAGTTATGTGCTGTGGATTCTTGGTTCTAGAGCTGCTAATTTTGATGAGTAGTCTTCTTAGATCCTAGGGCAGCCATCTGAGTCTGCCTTTTCTCAGGAAGAAGTCAGTGGTCCCTTGTCTGTGAGTCGCCTGAGTTGGTGGACCCCTGACCATCAGGACTGAGTCAGTGACCCCTTCCCGTCTGCGGCTGAGTTGATGGCCGCTGTTTGTCGGTGGCCCACGTCTTGCTCCTCAGTTTGGGCACCGTCTCCGGGGCGGTATATCTTTACGTGGACCATTCCTCATAGACTGCTGGCGTTGGAGGATAAACGGAAAGGAAGACCCATCTCTGTCCCCTGGCCTAGTCACTAAGGGCATCCAAGGATCCTGGCACGAAAGTCAGAAAACTGAGAAGATCACCCGAGTCCCACAAAACTCACCATGACCCCAACCCGCTGCCCAGCCTCAGCCCGCGCAGCCCAACAACCACCCTCCCCTTCCTGGCAGGCGCTGGGGGCGGGCCGTTGCTAAGGGCGCTCAGGGTGCGCAGGCCCTCCCACTCGCTCCCGTGATTGACGGGCATTGCGCCCAATGGAAAGGAAGGAGTGCTTTGCTCGCAAACTGCCGCTGGACTGGCTGAGTTCCGGCGCTGTGTGGAGCGGCGCGCGGTGAGGAGGGTCGTGGTCCCCTCGGGCCGGAAGGGCAGGGAGGGTGGGAGCGAGAGCCCTGGCTCGCGTGCCCTCAGACCCTCCGCACACTGGAGCAACCGTCCTGCGGCCTTCCCGCCTCAGAGCCGCTCGAGGGCACGCGGCGGCGCGAAGCCCGAGGTGCTGCTTGGCGCTCGCAGACGGGGGCGGGGAGTGGTGCTCGCCGCGCGCGGGGTCCTCGCGGGGTCCCCGGGGACCGAGGGTGGCTGGAGCCAGGCTTTCTCCTCGGCGGGAGAATGCAAAGCAGTCGCTTCCTAGCGTACTGAGTAAAGCAGGCACATTTCCCAAAGCCTCTGTCGTCTCACCTTGCAGTTTGTAGTTCTTAAATCTCTCCTTAGGCTCCTGGGGAATAGGTAAGTTTATCCTGATATTAGAAGCCATTTTTCCCGTCTCCCAGTGTGAATTCAGATGATACAAATTCAAAATATTTTGTGAATGAAGTAGTAGTGTTAAAGCATTTAGCCATAATCTATTTGTATCTCATCTGGAAAGTTGGCCAGTTTTCAAAGTCATATTTAACACTAAAGAAACTTCTGAAACCCAGAAACGAATATTATATATGTATGTGTCTAATATATGTACGTGTGTATGTATTACTCATATATAAATAATATATACATATATATGACTGCTACAGTTAAACCAATTTTACATCATTTTTCTTTAGGAATTTGGATATTCTAGTTTTAAATTTCATTATTATTTTTTCGAGACTGGGTCTCACTATGAAGCTCTGGTTGTCCCGGAACTCACTAAGTAGACTCAGACTCATAGAGATCCACCTGCCAGTACACCCAGCTAAAAAAAAAAAAAAAGTAATGCTAAGTTCAGATTCTGATTTCTAGACCTTGATTAGGATACCCCAGTCTTGAAAAATGACCATTACTCTTCTGTACATAAAACTTTTAATTGCTAAGCAAGATAGTAAAGCCATACACATTATTAAACTACCGAATTTACCCAGTGCACTCTACCTGTCATGCGCCATGACGGCTTCTGGTGAGCTTGGAAGAAACTTAGTAAAAAGTAGATGTTTGATTTGGGGCAGTTGATCATTTAGTTATGTTTTGTGTTTTTCTCAGACACATTTCTAATTATCATTTGAAGGAGGAGCCCACTTTAAAAGCAATCAAAGGGCCCCAACTAAGAGGTCCAAAGGTACTTGAAAGAGGAACACTAGCAGTAACATCCGTTTGCTCCTTTAATATTTATACTCAACTTTGGGATGAGCTGGCACTTGTCAAATGTTTGCTGAATGCCGATGCTAAGTTGTCAGCAGTGTTCTAGATACCATTCTCAGTGACTGGAATTGTCATCTGGAAAATCGTGTCAACAGAAAACGCTGGCCTGTGCGTCATAGATGTACAATGCTCATTTTGTAAAGTTTCAGAGGAGAAGAAGAAAGTTTATCTCCTTGGAGCAGATAAACAGTATCTGGCATATGGAAGGGAAAAGGTTTGTGGTTTGTAATAGGTTGACCAGGGTAGATGTCCCTGAAAAGGAAATTTGGGGAAGCATTTCAAGATAGTTAAGGCAGACGATTTCCTGGAGAGGAGCATTGCAAAGGACAGACATGTAGAAATACTGAGGCAGGAAGCATGCCTTACATATTCTAAAAGCACACAGGAGGCCTGAGCAGGGCAGAACAGATGAGTCGGAGAGGAGGAAGCGTGGGTTTTAGTGCTATGAGGACATGGCCTTTACTTGGGGTGAGTTAGGGAGACTCAGATTCTAGCGTAGAAGGGGTGTGACTCCCTTTCATGGGAGTGCCCATGCTGGACAAAGGACTAAAGACTATTCTGACTGCTTCCAAGCAGGGGATGTTGTGGTTAGACTATCGTGTTAGCTGTAGACTGGAGGTGAATAAACTTGGTTCTCATGATGAAAATTCTAGTTATACCCATCAAGAAATAAAGTATAACCCCTGAAAGGCATGTCTTAAGTGTTCTAACCTGAATATTTAGCCAAGGCAAGGTACGGTCTTTGGAAAGAAGATTTCTGAAGTCAACCTCCCAGTTAAATAATCTGATTCTCCCTCTCATTGCAGATAATAAGTTGAGGAAACAGTATTCCGACATTGACCTGTTTGTGGAGGGCGTCAGTGCGGGGTACCGCAGGACGACAGTCGGGTTGTGTTGGTGCAGTGCCCAGAACAGTTCCCAGAGGTATTTGATCACTTCTGAAATCACCCATCTTCCCATCCTCTTCACTGTTACTGCCTTTTTATTCCCAGCCTTATTTTGAGTTTGTATTAGTGATTAGCCCATTGCAACCTCTTCAGAACCATTTAGGACTTCTCCCAAAGTTAGGACTGCTAAGACAATTTTTCAGTTATTGCTCAAACTGGAAATAGATTCAAATGCTAGAAGATCTCTTTTGAGTATTAACGTCGATATTTGTTATATATGACTTTTCTTTGCAGATGCTTGAAATTTATCCTGTGTATGGACAAACCTTTTGTAACATAATTCCATACAGACTGAGGTTGAAATACCTATGGGTTTTTCCTCTTGTTCCAGGTAGTTTTCCACTCACAGAGTGGTGTCCTTAATTATGATCTAGAAATAGACCATAAGCAGAACTCCTATCACGGCCCCCACCCCCGTAAAAGACATAGACCCTGGCAAGGCAAGGGTCTCTACAGGACTTCGAAGTAGTCAGAGGGTTTGAAAGAGGGAAACGAAGAGTCCAAAGAAGAGAGAAGGAGCTGGGGTGGAAGTGAAGCAAATTGTAGCTGATACAAGAATTGACAGTGTAAACTTGGGCCGTGGTTACACGGGGATACCCTTAATGTGAGGAGATTTTGCCCATGTTTCTCAATATCATGCTTCATTTTCCACAAATAGGTTAATTATTTTAGTATCAACTTTATATTTTTGTTGTGATTTCATTTATGATATGTTTCAAGCATCTTATACAAGGTAAACTCAAATTTTGTTAGCAGTGAAAAACAGCCAGACTTTTAAACTTGTCCTTTCAAACAAATTTTTCTCCATTGACTGGATATTCATGAAGGGAGAAATAGATCACTGCCTCCAAAAATCAGATTATGGCAAATTATAAATATAAATGTAAAGAAAAGAACAGTATTTAAAAGAGAAATTTCCTGGCTCCAGAACTTAACTGAAAGTTACAGCTTTTGCAACAATATGGTGTTGGCATAAAATGATTACATCCTCCAGTGCAATTGCATTGACAGCCCAGAAGTAAACCCATGTGTGTATAGCAAGTAGCATGTTCATTTTTGATAAGGGTACTAAGAACATACAGGAGAAAAAATAGTTCATTTAACAGGAGGTACTGAGACACCTGGAGAGTCACATGCACAAGAACCCCCGCCTCACACCATATACAAAAGTTAGTCTCAAATCAATCAGTAAGCTAAATAAGGATAGAATTCTGAAGAAAATACTGGGTTAAGTATGTATCACCTTGGATATGGCAATGGATTCTTCATATACCACCAAGAACATGAGCCACAGCATCCACAAATAAGTATTAAATTTTACCGCCACTAAAAGAACAGTATTTAAAACAGAAATTTCTTGGCTTCAGAACTTAACCAAAAGTTACGGTTTTTCTGAGTGAAAGAACATTATCAAACAGCAGAGACGTCCTATAAAACACTAGATTGTATGCAAATCAGATAGGGTAGCCCCTCAACATCCATCCATAGGGGAACGATTCTAAGACGCCACCATAGAAGCTAAAGTCCACACATACTTAAGTGCTTTATATAAAATGGTAGAGTACTTAAGTCTAGCTTATACACATACTTAGGTATATCCTTAAAATTAATATAATAATAAACTAAGAAAATATAAACACTAGTTTCATAGTTGTTATAATTCATTGCTTAAGGAATGATGACAGAATATAAGTTACATGTTCAAAACAGATGCAGAGTTTATTTTTGTGTTTTTTCAAACATTGTCTTATGAGTGGTTGTTTGGATCCACGAGTGTGAGGTTAGCTGTTGTTTCATAAGGGTTTGCTGTCTGACGTGTAAAGAGTGCTTCCAACTCAATAACAGAAACCTTTTAATAGCCCGCTCTTAAAATAGGCAGAAAACTTCAGTGGGTATTTCTCTAAAGAAGATAGACACATATCCTAGGCCCATAAAAAGATGTTTAATATCATTAGTCATTAGGAAAATGGAAGTCAAAACCACAATGAACTGTCTTTTCACATCTGCTAGTGTGTTTAAAATCTGACAAAAGCAAAGTTGTTGAATGTACTAGTGACTGAACAGTGCTGTCTGTCACACACGAACACACAAAATTCATACCCACCCAGAATGTGGTTTTGTTTGAAAGTAGTCTTCGTAGAGGCAATTAGTTGAGATGAAGTCATACTGGGTCAGGGTAGTCTGTAAGTGCAGTAACTGGTGTTTTAATTAACAAAAAGGACAATCGAAGCAGTCAGATATTAAAGTTATGCAACTAAAAGCCAAGGAATGCCAGGAGCAAGTAGAAGTTGGAAGAGAAAAAAATGTATCCTTCCCTAGGGTCCTGAGGGAAAGCACTGCCCTGCAGCACCGTCATCTCGCGAGTATGACTGTGTGTTGTAGCCTCCTGTAATCTGGAGTAGCAGCCCGGGAAAACTAACACAGTAAGAATGTGAAGAAATCAAAACCTTTGTCCATTGCTACTGGCAATGCTCTACTGTTTGGGAAAACATCTGGGCAGTTCCCTAAGCTAAACATAGAGTTACCAAATGACCCAGGAATTTCATTTCTAGATTTGTAGCTAAAAGATCTAGAAACAGGTTCAAAAATGTGCTTGTACAGAATCTTCACAGCAGTCAAACACAAGCTCAGTAGCTAAAAGGTGGAAACAGCCCAAATGTGTAGCAGTGGGGAAATAGGCGTATAAAATGTGGTTCCTACTAAGTGGATTATTGTTGAGTAATAAATGTGGAAGAACCCCAAAAATATGCTAAATAAAATGTGGAAAGGTCACATATTCCATGATTCCTTTTATATAAAATACCAAGAATAGGTCAAAACAGACTGCAAGCAAATTAGCAATTACCGGTTACAGAAAGAAACAGAGTTACTGCTGAGCAGTTTTCAGACTTTCTTTTGTGACTATTAAATCTTTAGGAACAAGATAGAGGTGGCAGTTATATAACATTGTGGATATGCTAAATCTAAATTGTATTCTTTAAATTAAGGTCACTTCATTTTATCAAGATCAGTAGCCTTTCAAGGTGAGTAAGATGAAGTCAGAGAGAGTCAGAGGATTGGAGGATATGATGGATAGAGTGATTGAAATCATTGACTTGAGAGTTTAGTAGGGAGATGATAATACAGGGGAAGGAGGTGAAGGACAGAAAAAGTAAGGCCAGGTAGATATGATGAATCTAAGGATTGCTCAAATTAAATCTGAGGGTATATTTTAATATAATGTTTTGATATTATCAAGGAATATGTGTGAGTGTATTGTAAGTGTTTGTTATGTAACACAGAAAATTTCATTGAAAAAAAAAAGGACTTGGGAGTGAGTTCATATAATGCTGTAGTTATTGCTGGGCCTGCCCATCCTTTCTACCTTTGTTAGTCCTTGAAAGCCTGTAAGAAGCTGTTCTGGAGGAATAAAACCTGTGCTCAAGCCTAAAAGATGTGTGGACTGTAGCGCTCTCCCTTCCACAGATGAGTGTCGCTAGTTCAGAAACAAATTTACCAGAGTTACGATCTGTATTAGAACAAGATTCTGATTAAAAATATTCAAAGAATCGTGAAAGCCTTATGGTATCATCTAGCTTCAGTTCCTTATCTAGTGGAGGTCACACCTCCTCGGGTAGTAGTAGTTTTATTATAGATGGTTTCTCAGTTATAAAGTACCATTGTTAGCTGGGTACACACCTTTAATCCTAGCTTTAATCCCAGCACTCAGGAGGCAGAGGCGGGCGGATCTCTATAAGTTCGAGGCCAACCTGGCCTTCAGAATGAGTTCCGAAACAGCCAGAACTACACTGAGAAATCTGGTCTCAAAAAACCAAAAGAAAAACAAATTAAAAAAAAAATGAGAAAGCACCATTGTTTAAAAACTTTTTAGTATTGACTTAATAATCTTTCTCTTGGTCTCTTGATATTCATTTTGGAGGTGACTTCTAAAATATTATCTTGAATAATTCCAGTTGCCTTTGGATCTCCTTTAAATAGTATGCTTTTTCCTTCGTAATGTAATCAATTCCCAAATCTTTCTCCCCATTATCTGGCTTCATAATTTTAGAAGATTAAGTGGCTGTTTTATTTTGAGTCTGGTACTTGGTTAGTCAGTCAAACTTAAAAGGATGGCAGTATAACTGAACGTACATAAAACTGTGCTCTCCACTGTCCTGAGCACTGTCTCCTCATGCTAGCTGTGAAGTAGCTTCTGTGATTAGTCTCTTTTTCCAGATGTGTAAACTGAAGGGCTAGCTGCCTGTTAGCAGTAGAGCAAAATTCAAGCCCGGGCTCAGGTTTAAGAAGCTTTCAAACACTACATCAAGTGATTTCTTATTCTTAACACAAGTGGTTTCCATTATAGGATAAAGCTTATTTCTTAACATAACATGAAATATCCTCATAACCCAATTCCTCCTCTACTGGAGCCTTAGGTTCTTCAACTCCTTGCCGTGTGTGCCATATTCTCATAATACCAGACTCCTGGTACACAGTGCTTTTCCTTCCTTCCTTCCTTCCTTCCTTCCTTCCTTTCTTTTTTAACATAGTTGTACATTCACAACCACCCCCTTGCTCAGTTTGCACAGTTATCCCACAGATGACATGATGGAACACGCCTGTAATTCTAGCACTTTCAAGGTGGAGAAAGGGCGATCACAAATTTAAGACCATCTTATATAGTAAAACCCTGTCTCAAAAGAATCGTAGCACAAATGTTTTAAGTCTCATTCTGCAGATTGCCTTCTGGAAACCCTGCTTGTTGCCTGTATTCCTCTCCATTTCCTCTGTCATGTGGAGTGGTCAGTCCTCTCTCTACTGCCCAGTCCCCATGCCCTTCTGGAAGCCTTGCTTATTGTCTGTACTCCTCTCTATTTCCTCTGCCATGTGGAGTGGTCAGCCACCACCCTGTCCCACACCCTTGATTTACTCTTCTGCATCATCACGCTGATCACAGTAATTGAAACTCTGTCCAAAAGTGTGAGCTGTGTTTTCTTCTCTTTATAGAGCCCTTGTCATCAGTCACCCAGCAAAGTTTCAAGTGTTGGTTTATTTGCAGATAATTGCTCGTGGTGATGGCTTGCAGCGTCATAAACAAAAGAAGGCACGTGGGACTTCAACAGCTTTCATCATTCGCACAAACAGGAAGAAGTTTCCTAGGCCCAGTAAAAGCCACCAAGTTTATTACAGATGCAGAGTGTCATGAGAGTGTGTTAATCAGCTCAACAGTCAGACTTCTTGAAGGTTTGGATTTAACCTGTGCAGTGGGGCAGCTTCTCAACGAAGCAGTTCAAGCACAGCATGGTGCACATAGAATTGGAACCAGCACTCTCTTGTTTCTTGTTGGTGCATGGAGCAGAGCTGTTGAAGAATGTCTCCATCTGGGTGTTCCCACTACAATAATAGTGTCAGTAATGTCTGAGGGCTTGAACTCTTGTATTGAAACAGTAGTTTCCCTTCAAGTACCCATATGCCATGTATTTGACCACATGGACAACTCAAGGATAGTTTACAAACTTGAAACAGTTGATGTCAACTTGCGTCCTTCAGGTCCTGGGTTGTTAAAGGAAAAACATCATTTCAAAGATGCTACATCTCGGTTACTGTCCTCTTACAGTCTTTCTGGGAGCCATGCTACATCACCCAAATTCTTCAAAACTCAGGCTAAGGTTGAAACAGAAGAAAACATACCACAGACTCTGCGAAACAGCCTGCATGCAGATTCCTTCTGCAGAAAGTCAGCATTAACTCACAGTAGGCATTTTACTAGGACAGATAATAGCCACGGGATAAGCAGACCTGATGGATTTCTAGAACAGTGTGGGTCATCAACTCCCAGAACTTCTTCATGTAATGCATTGGTAGAGTTAGCAGTCGGCTTAAGCCATGGAGACCACAGCAGCATGGCATTGGCAGAAGCAGCTGTGAGGCTGCAGTGGCAGAGTGTGCATCTGCAGCGAGACAACTGTGAGGCACCATTTGTGTTTGATGTTTCAAGACTCCTCACTTGCTGTCTCCCGGGCTTACCTGAAACTTGTTCTTGTGTTTGTTTAGGATATGTCACTGCCGTACCCATGTCTAGTCTTGCTCTGATAAAGGAATTGCAGGATCAACCTTTCCGGGTGATTCTCATCGAGGGTGACCTCACAGAGAGTTACCGCCACCTGGGATTTAATAAGTCTGTAAATATTAAGACTAAGTTAGATAGTGGAAAGCTTCCAGAAGATAGTGCAGAAGAACTGTGGGCAAAAAGTGTGTTGCAGGTGTTAACCCAGTTCAATGTGAACCTCGTCCTGGTACAAGGAAATGTATCTGAACACCTCACTGAAAAATGTACGCACAGTAAGCGGCTGGTGATTGGGTCGGTGAATGGCAGTGCGTTGCGAGCGTTTGCAGAGGCTACAGGAGCAGCACCAGTAGCCTATGTTACACAAGTGAACGAAGACTGTGTGGGCTCTGAGGTCTCCGTGACCTCCTGGACAAGTCCTCATGATGTGAGCGGGCGCAACAGAATGGCAGTCTTGTTAAAAACAGAAAGAATTAATTTGATTACAGCCGTACTCACCAGCCCAGTAAGTGCTCAGATGGAAGCCAAGGAAGACAGGTTTTGGTCTTGTGTATATCGTTTGTATCATGCCCTAAAAGAGGAGAAGGTCTTCCTTGGTGGTGGTGCTGTTGAATTTTTATGTCTTAGTCATCTTCAGATTCTTGCTGAACAACCTTTAAATAAAGAAAATAATGCTTGTTCAGGATGGCTTCCTGATTCTTCCTCTTGGATGGCCTCGTCTCTGTCCGTCTATAGACCTACTGTGCTGAAGTGCATGGCAAGCGGGTGGCGTGAATACCTGTCAGCTGTCATGTGTAACACCGCCACTCACCCATCAGCCGTGGAAGCCAGCACGTGCATTCAACATCATGTACAAAAGGCCACCAGCTCTGGCTCCCCTTCATCTTACATCTTGAGTAAATACAGTAAACTAAGTAGTGAACTTTTTCATTCAGGTATTTCAGATAACCTGGAGCTAGTTCCGAGAGTTTATGATACTGTTACCCCAAAGACCGAAGCATGGCGCCGAGCATTGGACTTAGTGCTCTTAGTGCTTCAGACAGACAGTGAAATAATTACTGGACTTGAACACACACAGATAAACTCACAGGAATTAGATGGAGTTTTATTTTTGTAGGGTCAGCTAAATCTTTAGGAAATAAGCAATATCGTATTAATAAATTTTAAAGTGTGTGGGAGTGTGCATGCATGTCCAAGGAGGGCAGAAGAGGGCACCGGATCCCCTGGAACCACAGTTTTAGGTTTATAAGCTGACCAGTGTTGGTGCTGAGAACCCAACTGTGCAAGAGCAGCAAGCCCTCTTAACCTTTTAGCCGTTTCTCCAGTTGTAATAAATATTTATAGTTAGATCATAGTGTCTAAATTATTAGCAATTGTCAAGAATGAGTTGATGTCTATCAATAGCTACAGTTCTGAATTTTGCCCTATTTATAAGCTAACAAATTAGCCTGTTCTTATTTCACAGGTGCTATAGGATACCCCTGGATTAGCAGCAGAGCGCTTTTGCCATTCACAGCAGAATCTACATTCAAAGTATTGTGTTGGCTTTTCTGTCCCACAAGAGCATCACAGAGGGCCAGTGACAGGACCTGAAACAAAGGGTGTTCTCTTGTAAGACAAATGCTGAACTTGTAATATTTACTGCCAAAGCAGAAATAAGTCCACTTATTTGTCCAACAGGAGTGATTACATCCTTCAACAGGGCTTAAGGCAAACCAGCCATGAACATGGACTAGATAAAGATTGGTCAAGCTTTTATATTCTTTGCATCTATAGTAAGCACAGAGATATCTTTATATTATTTACATCTATAGTAAGTATGGAGATGCTGTCTCAGTTACTTTTCTATTGCTGTAATAAGACAAACCAGGGCAACTTAAAAAAGACTTTAATTTGGCTTTATGGTTCAGAGAGTCAGAGCTCATGACGACAGAGCAAAAGCATGGTGGCAGTGGCATCTGTGAGCTCACATCTTGGTCCCCTAGTAGGAGGTGGGGAGTTGAGGGGAGAGTGCAGTGACATCATCTGTGAGCCTACATCTTGGTCCCCTAGTAGGAGGTGGGGAGTTGAGGGGAGAGTGCAGAGACCTCACCCAGTGTAACACACCTTCTCCAAAAGGGCCACATGTTCCAGACAATCCCAGATATTTCCACCATGCCTTCCTTCTTTCCATTATTCTTTAAGCACATCTTTAGAGGACTGTCTTGGTCTTTTTTGTCTTTCATCTTCAATCCCCACAACCAGTATAATCACTATTAACATTTAGGGGATGGTTTTCTAAGGCTTCTTAAATTTATATGTCTGTAAATACATTTTGACCCCAAAGTGGCATCACTGTATATAGTGACATTTCAACTGTATTTTAATAAATAAAGACTGCCTGAAGATCTGAGAGTACAACAGTCCCACTGGTCAGCCTTACAGACCAGGTTATGCTAACACACACCCTTAATCCCAATAGCCACCCTAGTTGCCGTAGGGTGGTACATGCCTTTAATTCCAGGGTGCACGCCTTTAATCCCAGCCCTAGAGAAGAAGAATAAATGGGGGTGAGGGTGAGAGATGGGAGAGACAGCTCTCACAGTCTCATTCTGAGATTCTAGGAGGCAGGGTCACCATTTCAGATTGAGGTCAAGGTAAGAGCCAGTAACTGGCTGTTTTGCTTTTTGGATCTTCAGGTTGAACCCCAATTTCTGACCCTGAGTTTTTATTAATTGTGCATCAGCTGTACATATTACAAATTGTCTACTTCTGTGGATTAATCTATTTAGCGTTTACCTAATATTCTTAAGAGTTCAGTGGTGCCATCATCACTCCCGCACAGTGACTCACCACTACCTGTTTATGTGAGTTCTTCTCTGTTCAGTCAGTCTTGGTTTGGAAGACTGTAACAAGTCTTTTTCTGTCCCACCAGCCTGCTCCCAAATAATGACATGGGGACTTATTATAAAAGCTCGGCCTATAGCTTAGGCTTGTTCCTAACTAGCTCTTATAACTTAAAATTAACCCATTTTTATTAATCTGTGTTCTATCATGTAGCATTACCTCTCTTCCATCTTGCACCTTCTGTTTCCTCTCTGTGTCCCCTGCCTTCTCCTGTGAGCCTAGATTCCTCCTCTTCCTTTCTCTCTCTAGAAATCGCACCTATACCTCTTGCCTAGTATTGGCTGTTCAGTCTTTTGTCACACCAATCATAGCAAATACATCTTCACATGGTATACAGATACCCACAACAGAAGATGTAGAGAGATCTTTGCAACTTTAAGACTTTGTTGCAGTCTCCTAAAGGTTGTTAATTCTCCCAAGCTTGTACATACATAATTCATCTAGACTTTATCTTGGTAGACTATATGAATTAAGAACCTAAACCTTTTTTAGTATTTATCCACAATATTAGGTTGTTGTTGCTCCTTCAGATAATTCGTAGCAATGAGAAGGAAATGCTGGGGTGTGGAAGAGAGCCCACATCACCATTTCTGTTCTTTTTCCCCGGGGAGTCATAGTGTTCAGCTATTCATTTATTCATTTATCTGTTTATGGCCACCACGAATGCATTGCCGCACAAAACACAGTGCAGCGTTGTAATAAAAAAGTTAACACAGCAGAAATGTGAAGGCAGCATCCTTTTCCAAAGCCTCTTCCTGTGTTGCCCCGGGTTCCCCTCCTGAAGCACTTGTACTTGTCAGTACTTAGTTCTAAAAGGACCTAATGAGGCCTTCTTTCCTCTGACCTGTAGGTGGCAGACTTCCTCTCCCGTGATCCCCAAATTTGTCCTCATGTTTAAAACCCCCAGAACTAAAGGAGATTGTTTCAGAGGAGGGTAGCACCAGTCTTCAGGGCCTTCACTAACCCGGGTTCTGTGGGCAGTTCTTTGTTTTCTGCTTGGGAGGCCTTCCTCTGCCATTAGCAAGCCTTGGCTTGGGAAAGTGAATCGAGTTCCCCCAAACTACTCTTAGGTGACAGTTGACTGCATCACCCTTACTATGACCTCCAGCTCTAATGCTGATTTAGTTATAGTAAAGCTCATTTAAAGGGGTAAAAAATAGAGCTTTTTTTCCCCCCCTTAAATAAAGCTAGACTTGAAAATGTGAGTGAGCTTAATGCTGTGAGATTTGGAGACTGCAGAGCCGTGTCTGCCCCTCCAGCAGGCATTTGATAATTGCATGATGTATCCTTTACTATAAAATGGTCTTTTGTGTTAGATGGTTTTGCCTTCTGAGCATGGTTAGGAGAGCTCAGTTATGATGGTAAGCAGGTTAGGTGTTTAAATGCACACAAAGCTCCCAGTTGCCATAGTTTATCGAGATATAACTCATTGTGAGCTAAGGACATCCGTACTGTGTAAAGAGCTAAACCTTACCCTTGGCTGTCACCCACAGTAGCAAATAGCAGGAATATTTCCTAAGAGCGGAGTGCCAGCTCTGACGTCCACGTCTGTGTGTGTCAATGTGAAGTTGTGCCTATTTGACCGCAACACATCTTTCAGTCTATTTCAGACTATTCTGACGTTTGTTTGCCTTTTCTGTTTTTTTTTTTCCATCTTGGTAATCGCATTAGAAAAATTTCCAATGTGTTTATATCTGGTATTCTGAAGAAAATTCTTTATACATGGTGCATGAATTAAAGAAAGCTTAGACGTTCCTGACCTATTAGCAGTATTGAGCAGTGTGGTTTGGGTAGAAATGTTTCCTGTGCTGACCTCTTGAGCAGGAAGTGGGGAAAAGCTATTTCCCAATATGTTTCCACTATGGAATAAATGTCAAATTAGACCTAAGACAAACTAGGTGTAATAGTACAATTCCAGCCCTAGGAAGACTGAGGCAGGAGGATCACGTGGGATACATGGAAAGATCTTGTCTTCATTGGGGGAAAAGGGACATTGGAGATATAATGCATTTTCCCTTTATCTCTTGCTCGAGTAAAATAACCACAGATTTCCTAATGTGTTTCAGGAGAGTAAGGATCTGGTGGGGCATCTCTCCAGCTTCAGAACCTAGACCCAGAGCCTGACTCTTGAGCTGGAACCTCCTGGGCAGCTAGGATTTCTGCAGTGGCTTAGCCTGACTGTGCTGCAGGGTTACCTGCTTTTACAGCTGCTCAGGGCCCATAACCTTTCTTATTCTGGGGAGGAAATACATACAGTTTACTCTGGGGGGGTTGTTTCTGTTTGTTCTTAAGGCAGCATTGTGGGTATCCTAGGCTCTTCACATTTGATGAAGGGGTAAGGGTGTCTCCACCTTGCATGTGCGGGCAGTGTAGGTGTGCACCACTACGTCCACTTTGTGCTGTCCTGGAAATGGAAGCCAGAGCTGCATACGTGCCAGATAGGCGCTCTACCAGCTGAGCCACATCCCTAGCCTCACAGAAGTAGTTTGTTCTCTCCATAGCTCATACTAGTGTTTAATAAAAGAGCATCCAAACAAACTGATAACAAAATAAAACCATTGCATTTGGGAGTACAGTTAGGAAAGCCTTCACTGAGCTCCGCAGGCTTCCTTTGAAACAGGTTGGCTGCTGACAGCACTTGGAGCACACCAGCCTCAGGTTGGGCAAACACCCAGAAGAGTGCCCAGTAATGATGGCCGCTTGCTAATAAAGGCCAGTTTCCAGGGGCTCAGAAGGGAGATGGGAGCATTCTATGATTATATAATGGTGGTTGTTCAATAGTAGATGGGCTAAAAACCATTGAAATGAGCGTTTAAGGTGGAGAATTTTATATTTTATATATATCTTAATAAACTCACTAAGACCATTTTTATAATTTCTGAGCCAAAGGGCTAGACTTGGAGTTAGCAGCTGTTTGGGGGAAGAAGGAAACTAGGAAAGCAAGACAAGTAATAGGAGCTGCCTGGTCAGACTCCTTACCTGGTGTTGGGTACAAGATGAAGTAACTTTGTGATCATTTTGTACTACATATTCATGGTTTGTGCTTTGGAAAGACAAGGAATAGTTTAAAGAAGTTCAACTTCCTTCTGATAATGAAGGAGAGACTGACCCAGATTCCACTTTAACATATAACAGAAATAACTCACTGTCGAGAAAAGTCTAAGTTCTTTAAATGACATATTTTGAAGGTCTTTGAAGTGTTGAAGATTATCTAACTGAAATATATCTATATATCTAGAAAACCTAATGTAACTAAAAGTTTGATTATTATAGATGGTTATAACTCTGTATTTAACTATAAATTACATTTTTAATGAACTATATAATCATAATACCTTAAAAAGAGTAGAAATATACATATAACAAAATTGATCATAAATTTGTATCAATAAACCAAAGTTCTTACCAATGTAAAATATTCATTACTGTATCATATCCCCTGCCTTTTGTAGAAAGAGATTGACTATGACTATTAACCATTTACACCCAACCCCTTTTAAATGAAAACAAACATTTATAAACAGTCATTTTGGGAATTTGAACATAGTTTTCTCCCAACTGTTTTCTGTTGTTGTTGCATAAAGTATTTTTAGGGTTCATGGAGACCTTTGTGGGGGGTATTTTTCCATCAAACCACATTAGCCTGAAAGGAATCCACAGGTTCCCATCTTCTGTGGAAACAAAAGCAGAACCTCCTTTCCAAAGTAACACATCCTTAGGCTCAAATTATGAAATCAGGATACCTTTAAAATATGTATTTTGGTTTAGCTTAGCAGCCCCCAGAATCAAATGTCTCTCTGCAGTTAAAAAAATTCAAAGGAAACACAATAACATACAATATCCAGATTCTCTGATTTTTCCATCTTTCCGTGACTTTTTTTTTTACTGTATTTCTTTTATTTTTATTTTTAATTTTTGGTTTTTTGAGACAGGGTTTATCTATGTATGTTTGTCTGTCCCACATCTCACCCTGTAGACCAGACTGGCCTTGAACTCACAGAGATCAGCCTGTCTGTCCCTGCCTCCCAAGTTTTGGGATTAAATGCATGTGCTACCATGCCCAACTATATTTCTTTTTCAAAAAGACTTTCTCTATCCTTTTTCTTCTCTCTCCCAAGCCTACATATATTTTTAAACACACTGTAAACCATTTAGAGGGTTTTTCATCCAAATCTGTCTTTACTGTATAGATCTTTTATCTTTTTCTGACCACATGAGTCTTTAATTTGCTAAGCAATATGGCTAGGATTAAACCTGTGGCTTTGGTGGCTGGATTTGTCCATTTCTTAGCTTCCTAAGAGTCTAGCTTTATGGTAGAGGTACTGGCAGGAGCCATGTTTATTGCCACAACACTGTGGGGGTTTCAAGGTCCCTGCTACCACCAAGAAGCATACTGCCAGCTACTCATAAACACCATATAAGTGTTTGGTGGCAGGACCTCTTAAAAGAGCTGCAACGTTTTGCAGCTAAAGCTGAGTAAGGAAGACTCTCTTAGAGGAGCCAGCAAACAGAGCCTACTGGAGAAAAAACAGTTACCAAGAAGCTGTGCTTGACTCTGTTCTTGTCTGTCTAGAACCCTTCTTTAAAAAAAAAACAAAAACAAAAAACCAAGACAAAACAGAAAAGAAAAAAACTTTCTCAGGCTTTATGTGGAAATTCTATTCCTAGCTCTTACGTCTTAAATTAACCCATTTCTATCAGTCTATGTATTGCCACGTGGCCGTGGATTTACCTCATTTCCTACTTGTCTTGTTTCCTTAGTGGCCAGCTGATGTCTGCTTTACTCTGCCTACTATTTTTCTGTATCTCTGCTTGGATTTCCCACCTGGCTTTACTCTGCTAAGCCATTGGCCAAAACAGCTTTATTCGTTAGTCAATAAAAGCAACATATATACAGAAGTACATCCCACTTCAAACAGCATGTAATAGCAGAATGTTTCACTGAGAAGTTTGCAGAATGTCTCTGAACTCAGATGAACCGCTTGCTTTGTAAAAATCAGTTCTCTTTTAGGACCTTAGGGCAGCTGGTCAGATAACCTTTGAGACTTAATCTAGCCTGTTTTTAACTTGTATCTACTTTTCAATATTCAATTCTATAAATCAAAACAAGAACAAAATAAAACTCAAGGATGCTTGGATTTCCACACCAGGTATATGGGTTATTTTTCACATTGCTGTGACCACAAAGGCATGACAAGAAGCATCTTGAGGGAGGGTTTGATTTCACACTACCATAGTCGGGAAAATACAGTGGAGTTCATAGTTGTAGTGTAGGTGGCTGGAACTCCTCTTTCTAACCAAAACCCAGAGATACTGGCTAGCAGTAGGATGGAGCTATAACCCCGCAGGCTGACTTCCCAACCAACTCACTTTCTTAGATATATCCCATGTCCTGAAAGATCCACAACCTCCCAAAGAACACCACCACCAAGTGTTTAACAGACAAGCCTGTGTGGGCATTTCACATCCATACCTAACACTAGGGTTCTTGCTTAGGAATTTCCCGCAAACTTTATTGTGGTTTAGTAGTGATAAACCAGAAACAGTTTCCATGACTGTTGCCAGTTTCTTTGCCCACTTGCTGCTAATGAGACAATCCTAGACTCTGCTTCCTCCTTGGCTGATGGCTTTTCCAGGCTAGGACTGGTTCTTTCTGCTCCTTTCCTCCCAACTCCATACCACCTTTCATATTTCTCTGGCTCTTCACATATTTCTAAGAGCTTCAGTTTTGAGAAATGACGATAAAATATTGAGTTCTGGAAAATAGCTTCTTTCTGGAGAGGTATGTGTACGCCTCAGCATTGCTCAGCGCTGACTCCTGCTTCTGTCTGTGGAGCTGACTCTCATATTGCCACTGATTTCTTTTTTTTTTAAATATTTATTGATTTATTATGTATACAATATTCTGTCTGTGTGTATGCGTGAAGGCCAGAAGAGGGCACCAGACCTCATCACAGATGGTTGTGAGCCACCATGTGGTTGCTGGGAATTGAACTCAGGACCTTTGGAAGAGCAGGCAATGCTCTTAACCTCTGAGCCATCTCTCCAGCCCCCTGCCACTGATTTCTTAATCTACTTTGAATGCAATGCATTCCCTTTGAAGTGTCATGAATATCCAGAACTCTATTCTGTTAACCACTTGTATACTATACCTTTTTATTGTTATATGCAAATTTTTATTTATTTAGTTTTTAAAAAACATGGCAATTTATGTCCAGCACTACCGTCTCGCCAGCAAGAACGACGCGGCACATTCAGGATCCTTCTGCAGAAAAGCTTTATGCGTCTTGAGAGGGAGAGCATAAGCTTACAGAGCGAAGACCTCAAGGGTCAAAAACCCGGCCCTTATATAGCTTAACAGTCCTCGCCTCGGACGTGTCAAACTCTAACTGGCTGCAGCCTGTCAAACCCTATGACGCCACGGGAGAGGCAGAGAGCAAGGGATGGAAAGCTACTATGTGCATGCGCACTGGCTTGACAAGGTAAACTGTCATTTACCATGCACATGTGCACTGGCTTGATTACAGTGGTGGTGCTGATGGTCAGCGTCATCTTGCAATGGAGTATGTGGGAACGGCTCCCCACAAATTTAAAACTTTCTGTGTTCCCCTTGGCCAAGATATCAACATAAGAACGTATAATATTAACTTTTTCTACTTGTTAGTTGTTCTAATAGTTTTTATCACTGATTGACAAAGCTGTCAAATCTTTTATTAATGATACATTTTATTTTAATTTAAGGAAACAGAATCACATGCAGAGCAGCGCATCTTGTTCCTCAGATGGCCTGTGGAAGCCATGCTTTCATAGCTAGAAGAAACTAGGTTTCCTCCTTTTTAAAAAGCTTTTTCTGTTATTTAAAACTTTTTAGCAGAGTGTTTGTCTTCTTTTTTGTACCAATTGTTCAAGCTAAGCCCTTAAGTACCCTAAAATACAGTATTGGCACAACTTTAGAATTATTCTGACTGCGTTTAATTGCAAATCATTGGTAGACAGGGTGTGTAACTAAAAGAAGCTAACAAAATCCAGAGCATGTCAGACATGGGGCTTGTGTCTAATGCTAGAGCCTGTGGGCCATGAAAGTTGCATATCAGATCTCCTGCACATCAGATATTTACAATACTCTTCACAACAGTAGCAAAATTACAGTTATGAAGTAGCAAAGAAAATAATGTTATGGCGGCGGGGGGGGGGGGGTCACCACAGCACAAGGAACTGTATTAAAGGATTAAAGGGTCACAGTACAGGATGGCTAAGAACCACTGGCCTAGAGGATTCTTAGATGTGATACTAGAAAACACACACTTTGTATATCAAACTTGCAGAAGGAGAAAGCCAGCATCTGAAATTGGGCTATTGCTGTATTGCTGGGTGATTCCAATAATCTCAGGTTTATGCTTTTCGTTCTGGATTATTAAAAACTGTTTAACGTTATACTGGAAATTGACTGTCTTCCTGCTGCTTTCCTGGATGTGGGCGAATATGCATAAAAAAGACCCAGCACACCATCAGCTCTGGGGCCTCAGCTCATCTGCACCCCTTTTCTGTTTATCTTGATAAGACTGGTACAGAAGAACAACAGTGCCTGGGTTCTTTTGCTTATAATATTCTTTCCTGTGAACGTTCTTTGCTTTTGTTTTGTTGTTGTTTTCCTGACGTCTGGGCATTTTGATCTCTTCAACTGTAAAAATCCACCGGTGGTGGAGCAAGCCTTGGCGTGATACAATGGCTCACATGCCAGCATGCTTTGCCGTAACCTCAGGCCATCAGGAAGGCCTTCTGGGAAGACTGGCATTACGGCCTTCCAGATCTCACCTTCCAGATGGCTCTGCTTCCTACTCTCGGTTCTTGCTCTACTGTCCACCTGGAATGGGAAGTAAAGCGGGGGGTGGGGACTCACCAGGAAATGAGGTAAAGATGTGTAAAGACCACATAACAATAAGATGAAATACACATTTCCCATCTGGATATTACATAATCTGGTAGCCAGATTTTCTGTTAATAACACCTGCTCATCTGCTTAATAATATTTGCTTTGTAAAAATCAATATTCTTGAAAACGCATTGGTAACATTTAAATAAAATGGAAAAATGCATACAATTCTTATATTTTAAACAAAAAATTATTTTTTATGGAGAGTTACTTTTAATAATACTTTAAATCTTCTTCAATACCAGTCCTTTGATTTTTTTAAATTCTCATGGGAAGGAGCAATTTGGGGACTGGGGAGATGGCTCTGGGCAAAGTATCTGCTGTGCAAGCATGAGGACCTGAGTTTGCATCCTTGGTACCCCCATAAAAGCTGAGCATGATGCACATCTAACCCCGTGCTATGCTGGGGAAAGGGGAGGGGCCGCAGGAGAGGCTGGGGGCTCTCTGGCCACCTAGCCTAGCCAGTCAGTGATTTTCAGGTTCAGTGAAAGACCCTATCTTGATACATAAGGTAGAGAGAGGAGCAGAAGAAGGGCCCTTCCACCTCCACATACTCATGCACACAGAGACTTGAACACAGAAAAATCACAAAACAAAGGACCAGTTTAGGAGAGATAGGAAATCAGCATTGTCTGAGTAATATAAACTCTCTGGCTCCATTCCTGCTGCTGTTGCCCATCTGCACCCAGCACTGCCCCTCGCCTCTGTGACCTCCATAGTCCTTGATTCTGCTGTTTAACTAGACCCCGAGTCTCGGCTCGACTTTGATCCTGCAGCAGAGTTTCTGGCAGATGTCTAACAGGGCTCTTTTGCCTTAGTTCTCACGGGGACTCTGTCAGCTTCCTCTGCTCTGCTTCTTGGGCCTGTTGGTGCTCCTTGAACTCTGCTGTGGCCTCTTCCCATTAAAACCATTGTGAAAGCTACAGATGTAGATATAGATATATTTACTCTGTGATATGTAATGTATGACCTGAGAGTTAATATTAGTAATTAAGATTAGAATAAAAGAACATACGTTTGCCTGTACTGGTTATCCAGGAAGTCGGGGAATTATATGGGAAATTACAACCAATAAAACCACTGTACCTTTTAAATTAATTGCTATTCAATAAATTCTGGGGCTAGAGATGGCTCATTGGTTAAGATTGCATCCTGCTCTTGCAGGGGAAAGTTCAGTTCCCAGCACCTACATTGGGTGGCTCATGACCTCCTGTAACTCCAACTCTAAGAGACCCAATACCCTCTTGCAGCTTCTGTGTGTGCCTGCACTCATATGCACACACCCCCACAAAAACACAGACATTGACAGAGTAGTTTTTAAATCTTTAAAAATACCTATCAATAAAGAAATTCTGACATGATTTGCCAGAAAGACACAAACATGTTTGTCTATGTTTCTGACATAGCACACTTACTGTGAGGGAACATTGCTTGATTCCAGTTTCATAAATAGAAATTACTGTACGATTAAGAACAGGCCTTGTAATTTAAATGAACAAATGCGTTCCAGAAACTCACCAGGGTAGAGTGAGGACACCTAATTCTTCTCAGCTCTAGAAAGCTGGATCAGAAAGACTTTGCCAACTCATTCCTACATAAGTGTTTTTGTTTCTAAACAAATGCTGTTTTTAATAGTTTGTCCTTTTAACTAGTAGTGCATCATCAGTAGGGTAGCTCTAAATTGGCTTTTGATCACATCAGCATTTAGAGGGTTAGAATACTGACTGTACATGTGATAGCTCATCTAGTGTAGCATTCCCATTGTACAATGAGGAAGGTAAGGAAGTTTAAATACTAAACTCCAGGTACCAAGGGCCTTATTCACAGTGTCTCAGTTTTGATATATCCACACTATAGAATATTATGCTACCACTAAAATGATGCTGTGAAATAACAACATATGTGTAGTCTAGTTTTATATTAAAAGTCAATAAAAATGCATGCCCATTTTCTTAGGAAAGAGCATAGAAGCAAACTTAAAATATGCTCTTGCTCAAAAATTAATTTCAAGATGGCAACAACAAGCTGGTGTTTAACCTGAGCACAGAGTCCTCTGAAGCTGTCTATGTCTAAACAGCTCTTCCTGTCCTTCTTTTGTTTGTCACCGTTACATAAATTGTGTTTCTTGCTTTGGTAATAACAAAGCAATAAACAACAGAATAAAAGTTGCCAAGTAGGGTGGTAACTGGAGCACACGTTTGTGACTACAGGGACCCACATGACACTTTACTGTCTTTGTTGCCTACCCCCTTCCCCTTTCCTACCTTCTCCAGTGTAAATACTGCTAGCTTCCTAAAGGTCCATATGTTGGTCCCAACTGAGGGGCCTGAGAGGTGGTGACCCTTTAAGACCCAGTAGGACCTGGTGGGAGGAGATTGAGTTACCTTGGGAGGGAAGCATGTCCTTCTGGGACAGGACTTACTAGGAGAGAGCAGGCTGCTGTACAGAGGTGTGACTTTTCTCACCCAATACATTGCTGCTTCTTGCCACACAGCCTCTTTATCTCTTGTACATGATTTTGTCATGCAGTGCCATCTGCCATGAAGCTCTCACCAAACACCGATGTCAGAGTAATTAACTGGGAGCTTTAAAAATTATCCAGCCTTAGGTATTTCATGGCAGTAACACAAAGCAGACTAAGACATTGCCTAAATATGCTCCCCCAGTTGTTTTGGTGTGTGGGGGTCACAGTCAACCAGGAGCTGCTGGCCACACCCGGGTCTAAATCAATGGGAGACACAGATGGTACTTCCCCAGACTTCTTAGTCTGGGGGTGGGGGTCACTATTAACCAGGAGCCATCACCACTGCCCCCTGCCCTAGGCCTGAATTAGCAGAGGACATAGATGATACCTCCCCAGACTTCTTGGTCTGGGGATGGGGTTCACGGCTAACCAGGAGCCATCATACTGAAGTGCCATCATACCAAGTGCTGCCCGGGGTCTCTAGGCCCAGGCATGGGAGAGAGGAAAGGCAACAGCTCTGTGCCATCCCTCATGGCTGGGTCAGGAAGTACTCAACCAAAGACGCCTGTGACCCAACCAAGAGCTCTGGCGCTGGGCAGTCAGGTACCGTTGTAGTGAAAGAGTACAGGGTGAGGGGAGGAAGGGAAGGAGAAGTGGAATGGTTGGTGGGCTGGAGAGAGAAGTGGGTATGGAAGGGGGAGGGTGGTGGGGAATGGGATGACGTGAATGACCAGATGGATGAGTCCAGGGAGATGTCTGAGCCTGGGCTGTGACCAAGGCCAGGTCTTGGTCCCAGGCCCTGGAGCAATTAAGGGGGTCTAGGTTGATGGCTGTGCTTCCTGTTGTCACTGCGAGCAGTGCAGGGGCCTGTGGACTGGGCTGACACCTGAGGCCATGTTGGTGCCTGAAAGCTGTGATGCCACCAGGGCCAGGCCAGTTTGGGTGGCCAAGACTGGGATCATAGTATTGTCTGCACCAGGGCTATAGCTGAGGGCCATGTCTGGGTCCATGGCCTTGCTGCAGCCAGGGTCTGTGATGATGTCTGTGATTCCTGAGACCATGCCGGGGGTCTGAGCCTCCACCTGGGGTCATTGGTGTTCGAGGGCCAAACTGCTGAGGGAGCCATGCTGTGCCAGGGGTGGGGTTGTTGCATTGCCACCTGGAACCATGTCTGGGCCCAGGGTCCTCCTACAGCCAAGAGCTGTACTGATGTCTGTGGTTCATATAGCCACCAAAGGCAACATAGATGCCTGGTGTCTGGGCTGCAACCTGTGGCCATGAGGGTGTCCAAGGGCCTGTACTGTCACCCGGGACCATGATGTCATCTGGGCCAGGGGTGCTGCAGAGGGCCATGTCTGGATCTGTGGTCTTACAGCAGCCAGGGTCTGAGTTGATCCAGGGTTCCCATTGTCACGGAGGGCCCTGCAGATGACCGGGTTCTGGTCGTCACTTCAGACCATGTGGGTATCCAACGACCATGCCACATCCTGGGCCATGCTACCTGGGTAGCTGATGCTGCCACCTGGAGCCTTGCAGATGTCCAGGCACGGGCCACTGCCTAGCTCCATGTCTGGGTCTCTGGGTCCATGGCCCTGCAGAGACTGGGGTCTGGGGTAGTGTCTGTGACTCCAGTTGCCAGTGAGGGCTCTGTTGATGCTTGGGGTTTGGTCAGGCACCTGGAACCATGTTGGCTCCCCAGGGACTATGCTTCTGCTGGAGCTGTGCTGATCTGGGTCGTGGCGGTGTTTGGGCCTGAACTGTTGCAGAGTGCCATGTCTGGGCCCATGGTCCTGCTGTGTAGCTGGGGTCTGTGATAATGTCCATGGCCCATTTTAGCACGGGGGTCCTTGAAACCATGCCTTGTTGAGCCAGCCCCACCCTTTACTGTCCCTGAGATGGCTGTCCCTGTTCCTTGTTGGGTACTGCAGAGGAGGCAAGTTGACCCTACCCCTCAGGGGAGAGCTTGCCCTGACACTCCTCTCAGGAAAGATGGCCCCACCCCTCACCATAGGCATGAACCTCTCCTGGGAAGTACACCAGTACTGACTCTGTGACTGGGGACACGTGAGCCAACCCTTGAGAGTAGGAGAGCTGAACCCAGCCTCCCGCCTCTCCCCATCTGCCATGTGGTGGCATGGGTGAGGGAGCTAGCCCCCTACCCATTAGCACCTGGGGCAGGGTCACAGAGTAGGAGCTGCACCCTGACCTCACAGGCTGCAGCTCATCAGAAAGCAGCCTCTGCTCTCCATCTAGGCTGTGCACTAGAGCTGACTCTGTTGTCAGGGATGCAGAGAAACCCAGCCCAGAGGGCAGGAGAGCAACAAAACTGATGCCCCCACCCCTGTCTGCCATGTAGTGGCATGGATGAAGGAAAGATGTCCTCCCTGCTTTGCCCCTTGATGCCTGTGGCAGGTGAGAGAACTGGCCCCAGGGTACGGGAGTGAGAGGACTAGCCCTGCCCCACTTCAGCTGCCACACAAAGGAGAAGAGGCCCAGCACCCCACCTGGGCAGCACACTAGTGCAGACCCTGTTGTGTTTGTGTGTGTGTGTGGGGGGTGCGGGTGAGCCAGCCCTGAGAGCATGAAAACAGAAGAGCTGACCCTGCCATCCCCTCACATTCTACTTCAGCAATCAGCATGATGTGAAATGCACAAAGAATAATAAATAAAATAAAAATAATAGAAGTAGAAATAATAACAATAATAAAAGACACTGCCTGAATAATTTTATCCTAAAAGCAGCTAGAGAGAGTCTGAGCAAAGCCTTCATATCAGGGAGTTGTGTGTGCAGTCATATTGGAGATGGAATCTGAGAGGGGTGAGAAGGGCTTCTCCATGGCGGGGATGGCACCCTGGTACCCAGGCTAGATGAAGAGAACACCCACAGAAGGGGACAGTCACCCAACTTAGCACATGGAGGCGCAGTGAGGTGAGGAAGAAGCACATTTGGGAGAAGTATTGAGGAGAAGAGATTGGTTACCTTGCGGAGAGGTCCGAAGAGCAAACACACAACAGCATTTGGAATAGTGTTTCTCCCTGTTATAAAGAACCACACATATAGAGAGGGAGCACACTGGTGACAGGTCTAATGTGTATAAGATCCAAACTGGATGTGTCACTAATCTAGTGTTGTCCATAAAATAAGTGTGAGGGGTGTGTGTGTGAGGTGTGTGTGTGTGTGTATGCGTGTGAGGGTGTGTGTGTGTGTGTGTGTGTAGGGTGTGTGTGTGTGTAGGTAAATGCATTCCCCATTAAGAAAGCTGAGAGCAGAATCTTCTCAATAGTGCAGAGCTGATCTTGCATCTAGATCTGTGTCTAAATTCTTTTCCGTGCAGACTCCCCCCAAATAAGAACAAACATCTCAAAATTTCACAAACACAAACCTCTTACTTTCAGGGGCAGGATAAATTATATATTTGATCAATTTCATGATGTCAGAAACTAGCAAACCATGTTAAATGGATGACTGGAGTGTGTTAAAAGGACACAAAGCCAACTTGAAGGGCTAGGCAATTCGGGCATAATTCAGCTGTCTTTAAACAATGATAGGAAAATGCATTGCCTAACTGAATAAACAGCCGTGAGTCTATGCTGTATACAAGTGGGTGGATAAATGGGTGAAGGAAAGGAAGCTTTTTCTTACAGTAACATCAACCAGCAAGTAAAGGAAATGCTATTCAGCATCACGCAAGAACCTCATGTGTCTAAGCAAAGAGACCACTTTCAAGTGTAAAATGCCAGACAAGACAACGGGGCTGGTCACAGATTTGTTTATGTGACCTCACTGAGTCAGACTGTTACATATATGTGTTCAACACATAGCTCTTAGCAGTGCTCCTACATCAGCAAGTGTTATCCTCAACATGTGTGTGCAAAGTAAAGTCTTCAACTTGGCATGTCCTCTGAAAGTGCATGACCAGGTATCACTCGAGAAATGATCCTATCAAGTGGAAACAAATTTTATGATAAGAAAAGTGAAAATTTCCCAAAACACCAGTGAACAATGAAACTTGCAATGCTCTAAGTGGGTGATGATGGTTCATTGGGAATTACACTCTGACTCCATGAAAGCCTGTAATTGTGTCTGGGATTGAAGTCCCGTAATCAGCTCCAGATTTGGTCAATCAAGAGGATGAGCGGGAAGTTCTGAGGTCTTATTTCAACAGAAGTGGAGAAAGCAGCATAGAACTAGATAAATAGTCAAAACCCAAAGTGGTCAAAGTTGTTCCTTTGGCCAGAAGTGCATGGGTTTAATCATGATGATGAGAGACTGGAAGACAATGTTAGTATAACTCAACAGCATGCGAGCTTTTTCCTATCAGTCAAAAGTCATGAAATTTATGTTGGGGGTGGCATTACTGAATGTCCATTCAAAAGAACCACTCCCAAACCGAGGAGCCTCAATAGACTGCTAGAATCTAGTAGTTAGACTGCTTTGGGCACATCAACTAATAGCCATCGCCCAAGATCATATGGAAGGGAAAATAGGGAGGTCGGTGATTTGTGGGCCTTGGTTAATTAAATAGGTGCTTTGGCTGAGAGGCCCTTGAAGGAGTCCAGAAGTGCTTGGAAGGCAGGACCTGTATTTCTCTATGACCGCAAGATTGTTGAAGTGAGCATACGCAGGTTCAACCAGGTGGAGCTTCCAAAGCCATGCTGGCCAGAGAGCTCTTGGGAGCTCGAGAGAGAGAAGTGTGGGCCACGCAGGGCCATGGACATGGTGACTGCCTCTGGTCTTAAGGCCGAGATGGCAATCATGGTAGGAAGGCTGGGGCAGAAGAAAATACCTAAGAAGATAGAGAAGCACTTCTCCTGGTGCTGGCTCCTGCGGACTGTGATACTACATAGGGATCTCAATACCTTTTCAGCAGTGAACTGTTGGCGCTTACAGCTTAGGTGCAAACCACTGTTGGAAAGATTCTAGGCTGGAGATGTAGCTCCTGTGCCTAGCACACCAGTACTGCATAAACCAGTTACAATAGTGCATGCCTGTAACCCTAGTGCTCCAGAGACAGAGGCAGGAGGATCAGAAATTCAAGGCTACCTTTGTCTATATAGCAACTTTGAGGCCAGCCTGGGGTACATGAGTCGTAAATACATGAGTCTAAATAAATAGGGTTTATTTTATTTTTTAAAATTTATTTTATTTAGTTTATTCCACTAATATATGTGTGAAAAAGCAATTGCCATTTGACAAATTATGTATCTAAAGTACATAAACCTTGGGAAAAAGAACTTAAATGGCCAGAAATATCAGGAGGGGGAAATGAGTTATACACACACCCATTTGATGAAATTTAATGCTTAACAAAAAGGCCTACCAAAAATCTATTTTCATTGTATACAGTATTGGGATAAATTAGGACATTTTCACACAAATACACTGTGCTGAAAGACCCTCTGGGTTTTGAGGAGGGGGTCTGTAGGGTCTTTCAGTGCATTGAGCATCTCTCCATCCTCTGCTATCCTGACCTTTATCTCCACCTCCTGCTGGTCCTCTGTCTTCTCCTAGAGCAATTGTTCTCAACCTGTGGGTCGTTACCCCTTTGAAACCAGCCTTTCACAGGGGTTGCCTAAGACCATGGGAAAAGACAAATATTTACATTACGATTCATAACAGTAGCAAAATTACAGCTACGATTTAGCAATGAAAATAACTTTATGGTTGGGGTCACCACAATGTGAGGAGCTGCGTTAAAGGGCCATGGCCCTGCTTTAGACAATCTCACTTATACTTTCAAATGATAGGTACGTATGCCCATATGAAAGTAAAGGATATGTGTTTGTATAAAGTCTAGAGATCCCAGATAAGAGACAACATGAAAAACCAAAAGCTACAGAGAAACCCTGTCTCGAAAAATCCAAGAGAGAGAGAGAGAGAGAGAGAGAGAGAGAGAGACAACATGAGCTATTTATCTTTCTGAGACTGCCTTAATTCACTTAATATCCATTTTCCTGTAGACACGAACTTAAAATTTCATCCTTAAAATACTAATCCTACAAATTAAGTAGCAAGGTAGGAAGCTACAAGGCTAAGTAAGAAGAACATTAAAATATTTTTATATAAATAATCTCAGCCATGGTTGCCTCAGAGCACAAACGAAGCATGAACAATTGGTGTCTTAGGCGAGTGGGATGCGAGGGAAGTATTATTGTGTTCCTTATCTTGTCGTCATGAAGTTGCTTAAGCAATAAATGAAATCAAACACTTAAAAATAGGAAATAAATGGGTGGAAGCAACAACAGCTATTAGAGAATGCTTGAGGAATTTTTCTGTAGAAGGAAACAGAAAATGGGCCATTGTGTGGAAAGCAGAGTGGGCTCGGGAAGGGAAAGGCTGTTTTGAGATAAACAGCACTGATGTTTGATGCTGGTGAGAATGAGCAGCCAGAAGGGGACCGGGTGTTACAGGGAGCAGAGCTGTAAGAGCCAAGGGCTCTAGGAAGGGAGAGGGGCAAAACCCAGCTTGCTGTTGCAGGGTTCGTCTGGGTACCTAAAGGATGCGAGAGGGTGGGTCCTTGACTGCAGAAAGCTGAGGGAACTCTGCCCTGGTTGGTTACACTGTATCCATGGCCTAAGCTAAGCAAGGATTTGACCTCGGGTTGTGGCTGTTGGAAGAGAGTCCCAGACCAAGGCAGGTGGAGGGATTCCAGAGGGGAACCAAGCAACCAACCACGGCTGCCATGATGGATTACATCTTCTTGAACTGTAAAACAGAATAATCCCTTCTTCCCTTGAGTGGTTACAGCCATGCAAACACAGCTCATCTGTTCTCCTTTGGGTTTCCTTTCTGTTCTTGAGTATCCACCACAGGGCCCATCTCTCTGCAGAATTGGCAGCCCTTCCCTTCCAGTTGCAAGTTGATACTGAGTGATTTTAGCCAGAGGTGACGTCTGTCTCTCTGGTGACTTCAGCGCGCCTCTTTGAGTCTGCTCCTTTGGGCCCTCTGTGGGTACCAGAACTGTTTCTAGAACTAGCCAGAGTAAAACCTCATAAATCACAGAACGAAAATACATACATGTTCATTTTTTTCTACGGTAATTTAAAAATCTACATAAAATCATTAAAGAACTGCCCCTGTGTATGAAGTTGTTCAAAGACAGCTTCTAAGACATTTAGTGTTGAAGAGAGACAGAGAAGCAACTTCACATCCTGCTTTTGAATAAGGCTTGAGAATACAGAGTGGATTCAATAATAAAGCTACAGAAAACTGCATTTAAAGATTTATTTGTTTTGTTTTGTTTTTTGTTTCTTCGAGACAGGGTTTCTCTGTAGCTTTTGGAGCCTGACCTGGAACTAACTCTTGTAGACCGGGTTGGCCTCAAACTAATAGAGATCCGCCTGCCTCTGCCTCCTGAGTGCTGGGATTAAAGGCGTGCGCCACCACCTCCCGGCTCTAAAGAAGATTTATATTGATTTTTAATTATGTTTAAGTGTGTGTGGGGTTACATGGGTATGTGCATGTGAGTACAGATGCCCACGAGGCCACAAGAGGGCGTCAGATTCCTGGGAGTTATGTGTAGTTTGTGAGCTGTCTGATTTTAGGCTGGGAACCAAACTCACGCCCTTTGGGAGTGGAAGCACATCATGTGCTTTAGCCACTGAGCCATCTTCCTAACCCAGAAAACTACATTATAATATATAGGATATATTATCTTCATAATATATTGATAAATGGAAAATCAGGCCATAAAATAGTGTGTTTCATATGACTAAATTTTGTAGAAACAAAGCAAAGTAAAATCTACGTGTATATTTCTGTAATTACATCTATCTTCATACATCCTCTTCATCTATCCATGACAGGTTTGCCAGCAAAATGTATCAGTAACAATTTTTGGCTAGAGGCGTTTAGCTTACCATCATGTCGGCTCATTTATTGGCATAAAAAACATATAACTGGACATAAGAGAGCCGGCAGTGAGAGGAACTGAGAGACGCATTAAGCACCCTCCCCTTTAAGTTATCTGAAGTCTGTCTTCTTAGATTAGATCAACAGAAAGTAATGTTCTTCGAACATCACTTTAATCCCCTGAAGTAATGCTGTTGCATAGCTATGAGTAAATATTGAACCCTTGGTTTTTATTAAGATGAAATAAAGAACATTTTCTTTCTCTTTTGCAAAATCATAGTTACAATCACTGACCCTTCTGCTACTCACTACTCTTGTAAAGAGTGACTAGCCAGGGTCCAGGAGCATTGCCACAAGAGATAACCTTTTAGTGAGCTTTCCTCATAGAACACGAATTACTTCCTTCTTTGCCCAGCCTGCCTGCCTGCCTGCATTAATAGATGTAAAGAGCTGGTACAGATCTTGTATAATTAGGTGCTAGCCTATTAACTGGTACATTATACACACTCTTAATTTTACTTAAAATTAAATTGCACATGTGCATGTACACACGTACGTGTATGCATGTTATGTGTGGGCACATGTATATGGGTGCATGCACATATTGGGCATGTAGAAGTCCAAAAAAGTGTTTCTTCATCATTTTCTATCTTACTCACTAAGGTAGAGTCTCTTCCCTGAACCTAGAGCTCACTAGTATGGCTGACGCAGCAGCCAGCCTGCTCCAGAGATCCTCTTTCTCCTCCTTCAAAGCCTTGAGATTACAGGTGGACCATCACAATCACCTCACATTCATGTAGGTGATGGGAATCACACTCCAGCCCTCACACTTATGTGTGCATGGCAAGCAATTTATCCAATTAGCCATTTCTCTAGCCCCTTGTCTTAAATTTTCAGTCTTCTATCAGATTTTTGATAGTCAGTTCTTCTCAAAACAGTTCTCAAAGTAGACAGGTAAGTTCTGAGACTTCCAAATATTCTATAGTAAATAAAAAATTGGAAAATTAATGCTTTTAGCTGTCCACATGGATTTATAAGATTGGGGTTTAAACAGTTGTCCTTGTGGCCAACAGTGTATCCTGCGTATTATTCTCTTATGTACATGAGCCTAACCTGTGGCTCTCATTGAACTTTTACTATAATTTCATTAAAAAATAGTAACTTCCCAAACAGTATATTGTTTCAGATACTTTAGTGGCATGTACTATCCTAATGTAAAAAAATAAATAAAAATAAAATTTTCAAATCTTGCCAAATCTTATTCCAACTTTCAAAAAATTACTACTCATTTCTTCTGGTAGTTTGAGAGGAGGCCTTGGCCTTCAGAAGACTGCACCGAGCTGGAATGCTGTATTCTCCGGAGGACTGCAGGCTGAGGTGACTAAATGACCTTTTCCATGCCGGTGGGGAGTGGGTGACTGCTGTAGGTCAGGACTGAGGTCACTGGCTGGAAAATTACAAACAAAGTCATAATTTTGGCTGAGGGAAAGTAAACTTGGACTCCAGACAAAGCCAGCGCTTCCTTAGTGATGAAAGAAAAAGGTCCCATTTCCCCTGTGTCAAGGCAAACACTGGGCATGAGCACCGTCTTGAGGGCCAGCATTTGTCATGTTCCTGAGCCTGGTGTGTGGACTGCCTGTGTGTGGTCAGGGTGAAGCTACTGATGTCTGGGACATGTCTGGAAAAGCAAAAATGTCTCTCAGGGAACAGAGCTTTGAGCTGTAGAGATGGAAGAAGCCTGCGGTGGTCAGGATCCTTTTGTCCCAAAAGGCTGAGCCCTGGAAGGGTCATGGTGACTGCATGTTCTGCTTGGAGACCTGCAGGAGGAGTATTCCTTTCTCTTGCTCTGTGAAGCATTACTCTGTCCCTGAACAAGAAGACCCTGCCGCTACGTGGGAACCTGTACATGCTCTTCATCCTGCATGGTGGCCACACTGCCTCCATCTTTAACACCATCTGTATTTCTGTATTGTCTGGGGATTTCCCAGTTGGTAGAGTGCTCACCGAGCATGCCAGAGGCCCCGAGTTCAACCCCAGCACTGTATCAAGCTCAGAATGGCAGCTTGTGCCTGTACTATCAACGCTTGGGAGATGGGAACAGCAGGACCGGGAATTTAAGGTCATCTTCGGCAAACTCATAACCAGCCTTGGAAACACAAGATCTTGTCTGAAAACAACAGTTACAAAGCCGGGTAATGTTAGCTCTTTGCATAGGTAGGTGCGGCAGCTCCTCTTGGTCTCTGCTAACCCGGTATCTGCCATGTTCCACTGGCCGAGTCTTTTCTTTTAACCCTAGCTGCAGAGCCCTTCTTAGATCCACACTGTTAATTTTAGTTTAACCTTCCAATTTGTGGAATGGCTTTTCAACTTTAATTTTGTCATCTGTCTACTTATTAGCATCCTCAGCTTTCTAGTGTGGATGCTTGGGCAAGAATGACGTGAAGTTGTGTTCATGGTTAGTCTCAGAGCTGGACTTACGGTGTCTTTAAGGTTGGATGACTCTGTTGAGCAAAGTTTGGGGAAGAATCTTTGACGTCCATGCACATGGAGACAAGTACCAAGGACATTATTGCAGCAAACACATGTATAGCTTGCATGGGGGTCAGCACTGGAGCCTCAGTGTATGGCCATGCAGTTCTCTAGGTACCTGGCAGCTAGAGCGAGCCGAACAGAGCCATAGAACATCTGAGACACAGCTGGAGCGAGTGCCAGCCGCTAAGAGATGCCAACAGCATTGGACCAGCTCTGTCCACACACACACGGTGCTGCTTGTTTCCTGTGGGAACAGCACGGTTGCAAACACACAGGAAAAGGTGTGAAGGGAGCGCAGCAAATCGAGCTCAACCGAAGAGAAAAGATGGATTTGGACGGACCCAAGGGCATCCTCATTATTTGTTAACTTTTGGGGTTTTGTTTTGTTTTTGCCTGTGGGTTTTTTTTAAGCAAAAATATATCTTAAGTAACTAAAAGCTGGCATAAAAGACAAAAATAAATCTAACTCAAATTATCAACGAAGTATTTCAAAGAAACACAGCTTTAAACTTGTGTTTTAAATTTTCCCTTTAATAAAATACTAAATGTCTGGGCTGCTGGAGAGAGCACTGGTGGTGCTCTTGCAGAGGACTCGAGTTTGGTTCCGAGCACCCACATACAGTGGCTCACGACTTCCTGCTTGGATGCCAGGTATACACGTGTTGCATGGACAAACAGACATTCAGGCAAAGCAGTCGTACATGCAAAATAAAAGTAAATAAATATTTTTAAAAATGAATACAATACTAAATTTAAAAACAAGAAACCCATGTTAGAATACTAGTTACATGGAAAGGGCTGGAGCACTGCCCACTTGAGGAGTCCCCTGTGCCCTTGTGAAGGTTTGAGGCCAGGCACGAAGCCACCACACATTGTTTTTGTCTCTGAGCCTTCCTTTCCTTATATCGCCTGAGCTCTGGATCCATGTGTATTTCTGTTTCACCGCTACTATGGAACTGAACGCCAAACATATGAACCTGGGATGAGTGAGGCAAAAAGCAAATAAAGAGATACCGAAGTCTCTCAGAATATAAGGGGAACCATTTTGTTTTTCTAGTTGAAAGGATAAGATGAAGCTCAGAAGCCATTAGAGGGAGAGAGAGAGAGAAAGAGAGAGAGTGTGTGTGTGTCACTGGCAATTTATAGGACATGGCTAGAGGTGACTCATGGGAGCTCTACTTTCTGGACTGTCTGCTTGCTGTCCTTTTCTCTAACACTCTCTCTTCCTTATTTCCTGTGCTGTCTTTCCAAAGATTCATTTTCGGACTTAGCCTTAAACGACAGTGATTGTACCTCCACTCTCACATACAGCATGCAGGCTTCTGACTTATACATGATCACACAGGCTTCAGCACACACAGGCTCCAGCACACACAGGCTCCAGCACACACAGGCTCCAGCACACACAGGCCTCAGCACACACAGGCCCCAGCACACACAGGCTCCAGCACACACAGGCTCCAGCACACACAGGCTCCAGCACACACAGGCTCCAGCACACACAGGCTCCAGCACACACAGGCCCCAGCACACACAGGCCTCAGCACACATAGGCTCTAGCACACACAGGCTCCAGCACACACAGGCTCCAGCACACACAGGCTCCAGCACACACAGGCTCCAGCACACACAGGCCTCAGCACACACAGGCCCCAGCACACACAGGCTCCAGCACACACAGGCTCCAGCACACACAGGCTCCAGCACACACAGGCCCCAGCACACACAGGCCTCAGCACACATAGGCTCTAGCACACACAGGCTCCAGCACACACAGGCTCCAGCACACACAGGCTCCAGCACACACAGGCCTCAGCACACACAGGCTCCAGCACACACAGGCCTCAGCACACACAGGCCCCAACACACAAAGGCCCCAGCACACACAGGCCCCAACACACATAGGCTCCAGCACACATAGGCCTCAGCACACACAGGCCTCAGCACACACACAGGCTCCAGCACACACAGGCTCCAGCACACACAGGCTCCAGCACACACAGGCCTCAGCACACACAGGCTCCAGCACACAGGCTCCAGCACACACAGGCTCCAGCACACACAGGCTCCAGCACACACAGGCCTCAGCACACACAGAGGCCTCAGCACACACAGGCTCCAGCACACACAGGCTCCAGCACACACAGGCTCCAGCACACACAGACTTCAGCACACACAGACTTCAGCACACACAGGCTCCCCTCTGCATACTGCTGTGCTCTTTTTCCTTTTAGACAACCTCACAAGCACCGTAGGGCTCTTGGTAGGGCTCTCAGGTTTTCCTGAGCCAAGGATATTTGAGGGTTCTAGTATTCTCTAACCTTCCTGGTGTATAATAAAGATTTCTGTAATCAATCCATCCACCTGGCTTTTGTTGGAAGTTGTACTGTAAAGCAGCCTAGACTGGTCCTTTCTGAGTGTTTCTGTACACTGTCCCCTGACAGAGGAGCTTTATGTTTTTCTTGAGGATTTCATATCAGATTATTATATTGCTTTATTATCTGTATGTTAAAATAAGCCATGTAAGTAGAAAACAATTGTACATGTATTGGGTGTGTCCTAAAAAGCCAAAGAGTATAAACACAGTTTGATGAGAACTCTTCCTCTGTGGATGCTTAGAAGCAGGTGTTCCTGAAATGTAGCATGCCTAAGCAGTGGACATGTTGTATGTATTTGTTGAAGAACTCGACGTATGTGGGATGCATAGCAGGACATCCTATATTTTTCACTTGCTTCCCAGTTTCTCAGTACATGTAGAAAATCATTTCTTAAAAAAGCAACAATAGTTCATTAGAGAGGTATATCTGGTAATGACAGGCTCACAAACTTTCTTAAGTGAATTACTTACTCACTAATTAATATTTATTACATAAGTCATTTCATTAAATGTGCTCCTATTGATAACCATTCATGCTTTAACTTCGAGTTGTTTTGACTATTAGCAATTTATCTTGGAAACCGGATTTTCATAGAATTAGTTTAACCATTTTCTAAAGTATGGTTGGTATTTTTTCTTTGTTTGTTTTTTATTTTTCGATAATAGGTTTCTCTGTAGCTTTGGACCCTGTCCTAGAACTAGCTCTTGTAAACCAGGCTGGTCTTAAACCCACAAAAATCCACCTACCTCTGCCTCCCGAGTTCTGGGATTAAAGGCGTGCGCCACCACCATCCAGCATGGTTGGGATTTTTAGGATAAGGGAAGATTTGAATAGATATTTCCCCCTTTCTGTATGCTGTTAATATGTTTTATTGTCATTGGTTAATAAGAAACTAATTTGGCCAATAGCCAGACAGAATAGAGCCAGGTGGGAAATCCAAGCAAAGACAAAGGGAAAAAGAAGACAGAGTCTGGGAGATGCCAGCAGCCACAGGAGAACCAAGATGTGAAGTAATGAATGCCAGGGCCACATAATACCACAGCCATGTGGCAATACATAGATTAACAGAAATGGGTTAATTAAGATGTAAAAGCTAGTTAGTAATAAGCCTGAGCCATCAGCCAAACAATTGTAATTAATATTAAGCCTCTGAATGGATATTCAGGAACTGGTGAGTGGGAGAGAAACCTCCAGTTACACCCTCTCTCCTGACTTTGGAGGGAACCAGGTGTGGAATGGAACATAGTTCCATAAATATGTGGCCCACACCAGCCAGCTAACTATTTGACATTGATGCTCCTCAAATTTGTATGGTAGTTGCTATCCCTTATCTTGTATGCCTTGCAGATGGAGTGCTGGGTGTGGTTCTACTACACATTCCCTGGGCATTCTCAACATCTGGAAGGGAACTGCTTGTCTCAGCGGATCCTCAGTGAAGATGAGAGTAATATTCTGGACACAGATGTCAGAGAGCTGATGGGGTTGAGGATGTTGTCCCCAAATGGCATCTCGGCATTTAAGAATACAGCAGCAGGCTGGAGAGATGGCTCAGTGGTTAAGAGCATTGCCTGCTCTTCCAAAGGTCCTGAGTTCAATTCCCAGCAACCACATGGTGGCTCACAGCCATCTCTAATGAGGTCTGGTGCCCTCTTATGGCCTGTAGACATACACACAGACAGAATATTGTATACATAATAAATAAATAAATATTTTAAAAAAAAGAATACAGCAGCATTTAAGAAGGGCCAGCATAATAGCAAGGCTGGGCAGTGCTGGTACACTCTGGAAGCAGAGGCAGATGGATCCCCGAGTTCCAGGCCAGCCTAGTCTGCAGAATGAGTTCTAAGACAGCTACTATAGCACTTCACAGAGAAACCCAGCCTTGAAAAACAAAACAAAACAAAACGAAGGAAAAGAAAAGGAAAAAGCAGGACAGGTGCTCTCACAACCCCTTAGTGTTCTCTTATTCAGGTTGTAAAACCCGCATTTGAGAGATGTCCACCTTATACCTTCAGGTCAGGGAGTTCCCATCTCTGAGGACAGGGTCATAGAGAACCAGAACAACCAAGACTCACTAAGTTCCTCACACCAGCTTGTTGTGAAATATTAGTTGAAGATGTGATGCATTTGTTTATGCTGTGGAATATTTGTTTAATGATACTAGGATGTGTTGGATTCTTTTACATGGCATTTGTTTAACTCTTAGGTTGAAGCTGTGCTACTTTGCCTGTCTAAAATACCTGATTGGTCTAATAAAAAGCTGAACAGCCAGTAGCTAGGTAGGAGAGAAATATAGGCGGGGCTGCCAGGCAGAGAGAATAAATAGAAAGGAAGAAGGGAGGAGGGGAGGAGTGAGAAAAGGAGTAGAGGCGGACAGGAGGGGCTAGCCTCCTAGCCACCCAGCCAGCCAGAGTGAGAAGGAAAGCAAGATAAAGAGAGGCAAAAAGCCCAAGACAAAACGTTGTTAAAGGGAAATAAGATAATTTAATTTAGAAAAGCTGGCTAGAAACAAGCCAAGCTAAGGTGGGGGCATTCATAGGTAAGAATAAGTCTCTGTGTGATTATTTGGGAGCTGGGTTGTGGACCCCCAAAAGAATAATGCATAAAAAAATTTAAAGAATGAAAACTAACTACACCAGTTTATGCCCATTAGATGGCTCTCCCTTCAATCACTGTTCTCCGCAATTATACACAAGTCCCAACCCAAAGACACAGGTTCCTGTGTAGCATGGGGCTTTTGTTTCCTTTTCAAGATTACAGATTTACATTAGATAAGTTAGTAATTTTCTCATGTTAATTTGTCTCATGTCATGGGGGCTTCAGCCATGAGCCTAGCAGGAGGCAAGGGGAAAGCGATCGTGCGCACACTCCTCTGATTGCTGGGGAAAAGGCATGATCTTAAAGGTTTGGGGAATTTTCTAATGCCCGTCACACACTTGAGTCAAGACCTCCGTGGAGACTAAACGCTCTTCAGCATGACCTTTTACAGCTAGCATACAGTGGCACCTCTAGAAGCTTCCCTAAGCCCACACTTCCACAGGGCAGGGCACTCTGTTGTGTCTGAGTCCTCGGAGTAGTCTGTGCCTGTGCCACCGTGGACCACACATCTCAGATGCTTCGAGCATAGACCTAGCGGTGTGCAGCTTTTCCAACTGGTATTTGGTAATCACCTTCACTGGAAAGGTGTGTCCCCAGCAGAGAAGGACTTAGGGGTGAGAATCACCTCGTTTCCCAATACAGAGTGCAAAGAATCTGAATCTACAACCTATTAGGGTCTACTGAAAATCACCAACCGCAATTAACTGTAATTTTGTAAAACTCAGTTTTTCCCAAGAAACGTCTAACAACTGAGGCAGGGCAAGCGCCAGCTCTGCGCTTTTACGTGTTGAGAACTCCGAAGCCGTTTTCATCTTCCCACGCTGTCTAGGGCTAGGCGCCCAGAAAGGGAACCCAGGCGTCCCCTTCTTGGCCTCTGTCTCCTGCACCCTATCTTTCCACAGTTTACGTTCTGCGGGGACTATAGATTTTCAAAGCCTGACGGGATCTCTCCCCCGATCAGACCCTTTCTGCTGCTTTGCGGGTGGAAGGCCCGCGCCGCATTAAAAGACGGAAAGCAAGCGAGAAAGTTGCCTTTAAACTTTAGGAGCTGCGTCAGCGCAGTCGCCTAGAGAAAGCTCCTCCAAGCCGGACAGATTCCTTGCAGTTTTCAGGCGCCAGGCGTGAGGAGGAGGCGGCGCGGGGGGCGGGGGCGCGTGGGGCTGGGGTGCAGGCGGGGACTTGGGGTGACGCGGTCCCGGGCCGCTGTGGCACACAGGGGTTCTAGGCTTCTGGCAGAGTCTTGTGCCGGGCTGCGTGTGCGGCGGCGGGACGCGGACCGGGAGGCTGGCTGCCCGCGGGCGAGGCGCGCTGGGAGGCCGAGGCCGGGGTCGGGGCCGGGGAGCCCCGCGATCAGCCACAGCGGGGTCCCGGGGCCGCGGAGGGGCCATGGCTGCCGGCGGCATCACCACGCTTCCCGCACTGCCCGAGGATGGCGGTGCCGCCTTCCCGCCCGGCCACTTCAAGGACCCCAAGCGGCTCTACTGCAAGAATGGTGGCTTCTTCCTGCGCATCCACCCCGACGGCCGCGTGGACGGCGTCCGCGAGAAGAGCGACCCACACGGTGAGCCATCACCTCCCACCCGCGAGCGTGCGTGGTCTAGACCGACCTGCTCCCTCTCCCTCGGGGACCTGAGGACACTGAGATGAGGCGCCCTTCAGTCCCTAGGCACGGGAAGCAGATCCATTCCTGTGCCCTCATGAGTAGGGTCCCCGCTCTGCACCTCCTACCAACTCCAGGTGGGCTGGCTCCATAGTCTCTGGTCCCTCAAGGGCCACCCGCTGCAGCCGGGTTGCTAGGATGCTTGAGGCGAGGGGTCCGCGGCTCTTGGGGTGGGAGTAGGTGTGTCTCCTCCAGTGCTCTAGAACTCCTTGGCATTCTGCAGTCACCCAGGGAAACGGAGGCAGGAGGACATGTTCTTCAGCTGAGCCCTGCACTTCAATTCGGACTTGGTGACCAGAGCGATGTGGACCCCACCCCCATAGCTATCTCTCACTTCCAGCACCCAGCTTCTCCAGGTTATTCCAAAGAGAAAAGCTAAGGAAGTCAAAACAGACAAAAGACTAGCAAACCAACCTTTGGCTTCCTTAGAGAGCAAGACAGATCTTGTTTCAGTGTGAAGTGCAGTGCAGATCCGTTGACAGCGCTGAAAGGAGGGTACAGGCTTTGTGGTGGGGTGACGGTGACATAAGAATTACGACCTCCATTTGTGGGATAAAAATATACCCGGTAGTAGATGTAGAAACGGTCCTAAGTCAGTAGGCTCAACCGTAAGGGCTCCAGAACATCACCTGCGGCGTTTGCTCTAACAGGTTGAACCCAGCCCGAGTCAGGGATGAAACCCCTGCATTTTTGAGTTTGTATTTTCAATAGTGCTCCCCCAGAAACCACACTCGGGGGAGCCACTGTCTGGAAAAGGTCCAAGAGGGCTAGTTTAGGGATCTAAGGGTTGAAGGTGAGAGAGATGACCTGCGGTTAAAAACAAATAGTTTAAACATCTGCTTAGGCCAGTGGTGGTACTGCATGTCTTTAATCCGAGCATTCGGAGAGGTAGAGGTAGGCAGATCTCTGTGAGTTCAAGGCCAGCCTGATCTACAAGAACTAGTTCCAGGACAGCTAGGGTTGTTATACAGAGAAACTGTGTCTCGGAAAAAAGGGGGGGGGGGTTGCTTAAAGGGCTGCAGGCTGCATTCATCTCTAAGAGTTTGGATGTGTAAGGGTCTGAATTATTTTATTTTTATTTTTATTTTTATGGGGGGGGGCTGAGAGAAGAGTGGTCAAGGGCCCGAGTTCCCAGTCCCCAGTTCCCAGTTCCCAGTCCTGAGGTTTTCCATTCAGGAGCTTTGTCTTTGTCTTAAGATGGCTAGGGAATTCTATTGGCTCTGTAAGGAACAAGAAGACCAGAATGCCCCATGAACAAAAGGAACTGCCCTGCGTATGCAACATACACTTTCATATTTGCTGAATATTTTAAAAACGTAATAATAGAATTTTTAACCGACATATAAAATATAAAAGTTGGGCCGGGCGGTGGTGGTGCACGCCTGTAATCCCAGCACTCAGGAGGCAGAGGCAGGCGGATCTCTGTGAGTTCGAGACCAGCCTGGTCTACAGAGCTAGTTCCAGGACAGGCTCCAAAACCACAGAGAAACCTTGTCTCGAAAAAACCAAAGAAAAAAATATAAAAGTTGGACATATTAAGGGGAAAGGTTGATTTCCCACACACTGTGCAGTGTTTAAATAGGTTTTTAAAAATCCCCATCTCCTCACTTACATTTTTTACGGTCAGACCTTATCCCGATGCTTTCTTTCCCCTTGAGATGTGGCACAGTGGTTTCTGTCATCACTGCCGGTGTCACTGCTGTGTCCCCACAGCGAGACGTCTCGTTGCCACCTCCTGCTCTGTAGGGACCACTAAGAGACTGTACATCTATTCTTTGTTTCGGGCCCACAGTAATTTGGAAAAGATGCTTGAAAGCTATGATGTGAATTAGCACTGTGTCTCTATTTTAGTTTATTGTGGATGTTTAAAAGAAAAAGTATCTTTGCTTTGAGATTTGTCTGCTGCCGGCTCTGCTGCTAGGACAGGCTGCACATGTGTCCCAAGTGGTTTTATTCTTTCCCAAAGCATGTGTTGTTTGAAAGCCTGTCATGACTAAGGGCAGAAGGAATACCTTCCAGTCTGGGTTCTGTGTGGAGCGTTACCTAATGCTCTTTTTTTAAATGCTGTATTAGTTGCAGGATTATTTTTTCTTTGAAGCTGTTTACCTTATAGTAAGACAGAAGTGAGTAGGGATAATTCTGAATTGCATAACATATTGCCATACTGTAAAAACAGCTGTGCATTCCCCCAAGTAGCGCGTGGTTATTGTACCATTTTTTTCTTTTCTTTTTCTTTCTTTCTTTTTTCTTTCTAGAGATTTTTCTGCTTCGGTTTCCTGCCTCTTGAGTTTTTACAGGATTATAGGCTTTATAATCTTGGGATTGACCATGTGTCACAATGCCCAGCTCAGTTTGTAATTTTTCTTAAATTTGATCTTTTAGATTTATCTTATTTATGTGAGGGTTTTGCCTGCATGGATGTGTGTGTGCCACCTGCATGCAGTGCTTGTGGAGGTCAGAAGAGGGCATTGGATTTCCTGGAATTGGAATTAGGATTACTGTGAGCTACTACCACGTGGGATCTGAACCCAAGTCCTCTTAAAGAGCAGCAATTGCTCTTAACTGCCTAGCCATCCCTCCAATTTTGTAGTCTTTAACTCCGTGATTCTCAAGCAGAGTAATTTGGCAACTCTTAGAGGCATTTGTAGACTTCATAACCTAAAATGGTATTTCTGGGGTTTATTGGGGGCACTCCTGGTGTTTAATGGGGTGCATTCCTGGGGTTTAATGAATGTTATTACTGGATATTTGGTGGGGACCTATTCTGTGTGTTTATTTAAACACTGCTGGGTGTTTAGTGGGGGAGCACTCCTGGATGGGTGCTTAGTGAGGGAGTACTCTGGGTGTTAATGAATGGCACTCCTGTGTGTTTAGTGGGGACCATTCTGGGGTGTTTAGTGGCAAGTACTTCTGACAACTTAGTGGGGACACTCCTGGATCTTCAGTGGGTAGGGAGGGACCCATCTCTTAAACATCATGCTGCACTCAGGACATACACACAGCTAAAACATTCTAAAACTAAGGTCTGGGATCTTCCTGACTGTATCGTTAGCAAAGACAGGATGCTGACAGTCAAGATAGTCTGACAGTCAGGAGTAGAATAACTCGTCCAGACGTGTGCCGGCAACTAGGTCTCCTAGAGGACATCTTTCTCCCAACAAGAATACCTAATAGATCCTTTTGTGTGGTCTCATATGTACGGTATATTTTCCTAGCACGTGAAAGGTACACTGATGGTTGAGCAGATCGGGATGAGGCTCAAGGGAAAGATACAGGAAAGCACAGTTAAGGGCAAATTGGCGGTATCTCCTCAACCACACACTTCCCCGAACAAACGGAGAAATAAAAGCAGCCGCTTTCCCTCTGCAGTAATGGCACTGATTCTCAGCTCTCTGTGGTCTCAGGCCTCAAAGTGTCCATTTGGCCCAAAACTATATCATCCAAGCTGTATTCCTTTCTAGGTATCTCTTCCAAGTTGCAGAAAGCTCTGGAAGGCGGGCACAATCTGATGGCACTGCTGGCTGGTGTTGACAGAAGCTGGAGTCGGCAGTGTTTTTCTCTTTGAGAAAATACCTCCATAAGGTCGGGCTCTAAGCAGACCTATAAAGCACTGTCTTAATTAGTGATTGATGGGAGAGGGTACAGCCCATGGTGGGTGGAGCCGTCCTCTGGGCTGGTGGTCCTGGGTTCTATAAGAAAGCAGCCTGAGCAAGCCAGTAAGCAGCAGCCCTTCATGGCCTGTGCATCAGCTCCTGCCTCCAGGTTCCCATCCAATTTGAGTTCCTGCCTTGGCTTTCCACAGTGGACTGTGATCCAAGCTATGTAAGCCAAATAAATCCTTTCCTCCCCAAGTTGCTTTTGGTCATGGTGTTTCACCACAGCAATAGTAACCCTAGCTAAGACAGTAACTCGGAAAGAAATCGTGAGTGTTATGGAGTTTTGGGAAGCATGCTTCGAAGACTGTGCTCTACACAGTGGGTGCTGGCTAGGTGGGTTGTGCAGTTCGGCTGGAGAGGAAGGAGCAAGGTGGGGACAGGGGTAAAATGTCCCTGAAGGGAGGCCAGAGATGACAACCAAACACGGATGTGTCCAAGGTCACAGAGTCCGGCATGTGGAGGAGTGTGAGATGCTGGCTGCTTATGGACCTGCTAGCAGTGGATATATCCCAGATGCTCTTCCTTAGAGGAAATGGACGCAGTTAGAAATGCTGGATCTACCCTGAGCTGATCCCTACTGCTCGTTGGGAACCAGTCTCTGCTTCCAGGCATCGGGGAGACCTGAGATGGGCAGAGGTTGTTAGCTAACCCACACCCACGAGGAGGGGGGTGATGGTCAGGTCAGCTTGCTCCCTGCACTCTTTCCCACTGCACACACTCCACACCGCACCAGAGTAAAAACATGGATTGTGAAATTCACAGATCTCGTTTTATAGAGGCTTGGAGTAGTAGCCGGTTGACTGAGTTACCCCCCTGATTCACTCTCCTGACCCAGCTTCTTGCCCACCTGGCTGCTGGCCTGCTTCTACAGCCTCCTCGCTCTCTCCCGCTCAGTAGTCGTGGTACCCTCTGGATGCCTGTGGCCAAGCTTCCTCAGGACACTGAGGGCCAGTTGCTTCCAGGGCTCTGTGAACCCAATATTACTGTTTTCTGAGGATTCTGGGCAAAGCAGCCTTAGCTTTTCCATTGCCCTGTGTAAATGCATCCTTTCATTAATGATTCTTAATGCTTTGGCCTCCCCCTCCTTTGGTCATATCTGGCAAGTGGCTCCTGCCAATTTGCCTTAATAAGCATGGTATTTACTGTAATGCTGCTTTGTGCAGTAAACAAATGAGGTCAGGCTCTTGGAGCTGATGCATCCTGGAAATCATGTAATCTGCACAGAGAGAAAGGACAATTCATGAGTCACAGATATTACCACACCTTAGGAGTCTTTACAGATGCACTCCATGCCAAGTGACTTCAGCCCAGAGAAGGCAGCATCCCCCTCTGATGTGCCCTGAGGGCTTTTGTTGGGTTTATAAAACATCCGTTATATAACCAGACCTCTGACACTACAGCAATCTGAGTGTTCTCTGGTTATGTCATGCAACACGGACAGACATGATTTTAAAGTTCAGTCTGAAAACATAGTCTTGTAGAAACAGTAAACAAACCAGATCCAAGCTTTGTACGTCACAAATGAAAAGTCCACAGAGATGCTGGGAAGCTGTCATCAGTGGGGCTGGCAGAGGCATTTAGGGTCCCTGCTACAGGACACTGCTTCCTCTCCCGGAGGATGCTGACAGTGGGATGGCTGCTGCACATGTCAGGAGTCTTCTCGTCTTTTCCCAATTCCTGTCCTTGTTGATTTTCCAACACTCTTCCCGGGCCTCTTTGCCCTGACACATTTGTAAGGCGGCTGGCCTGGGGCAAAAGCCTGTGATCATGAAATGTGCACATCTGGGACACGCATCTTAGCCTCATTAGCATATTCTGTGCAAACAAACCTGTGCATGTGTGTGTGTGTCTGTGTCTGTGTGTGTGTGTGTTTTAGCAAAACAATGATGTAGAGTGTGGGCCAGTGGGCTGTCATGCTCTTGGTAATTAGGATATCCACAGGACATTTGCCAGTCAGAGATGCTCTACTTTATACACCCAAACCTTTCTTGCAATGCCGTGCTCTTATAAAGGTCATGGTGATCTCATGTAAACAGACATCTCACCAAGTAGGGCACTAGCGGTTGGTCAGGTAAAAAGCCTGCAGGTTTTCCCTGGGGAATCCTCTCTGGTGAGAATGCTTTGGGAGAAAGCAAAGCCACTAAAAGGTCCTTTAGGTGTAGCAGGTCAGGAGGATGGCACCATTGGAGGTCCCTTAGATGTAGCAGGCCAGGAGGATGCCACCATTGGAGGTCCCTTAGGTGTAGCAGGCCAGGAGGATGGCACCATTGGCGGTCCCTTAGATGTCACAGGCCAGGAGGATGCCACCATTGGAGGTCCCAGGAGGTCCTTGAGAGCGTGGCACAAGGGACTAGTGCTGGTGGGTGGGCATGTGTGGACTAAGCAAGCCAGAGCCACCCAGTGGCCAGTTGCAAAGTCCCCTTGCCATTGGGAATCTGCACAGGGGCTTGGGATGGTGTGTCTCGGGAGCATGGCAGTACAATCCTAGGAGCTGTCTACGGAGTTCCAATGTTTGTAGTTTTGGGCGACTGCAGTGCCCAGCGTGGGGCTGGTTCATTAGCATGCGTACCAAAGTCTGTCTTGGGTTTGGCTCATCTATCTTGAAAACATTACATTATTCCAAGTCACAGAAAATGGTTTTCAAGCTACATAAAATGGCTTCACTCGTGTTAGTAACAAATTAGAAATCATTCTTATACCTACAGGCCTCCAGTTAAGCATTAGGTAATAAGAGCTAGCTGCAATTTTGGGTGTTTCCTCCTCCTGCCCACTGTTAGCTCAGCAGCTAGTTATCTGCCTGTCAAAGTTACTCTTAATAATTGTGTCTGGGGATCCTCTGGAATTTGGGAGGGGTTGAGAACAGGTTGTGACTTCCCTTTTGAGCCACAGCTTGTGGCTCTTAGAAGTCACACTGGACTCTCGTTAACCCTTGTCTGAGATTTTAGCCAGAGGAAATGTAGCAACGGTGAGCCAATAGCCAGTGTTTAACTTTGACTCATCCTGGCCGACCTGTTACTCTTCCAACACAGGGCAACCTGCCTGTGGTGACCCTGCTGCTCGTCCACCTGTTTATAGAAACCTGGAGTGTGTGTGTGTGTGTCCTTTCAGAGGGCCACTGACCCCAGTCTAACCTCTGTCTTGGATTATTCAGAGAATTCCTCAGTAAAAGTTCCAGGTTTTTAAGGTATTATGGATGTTAACCATATAAAGGAAGACAGGTGGAAAGTAAGGATTACATCCCAGGTGCAACTGAACTATCAAAAAGCCCGCTCTCAATAATTAATCCTATATTAGTTTATAACAGAAATTTGTCTTACTAATAATTCAGATTATCCCCTAAAGGGGTGGTTTATCTAAAAGAAGTATTTCCAGAGGAGTAATGATCCAGCCGGGTTCCGTGAGCTTAGAGTTCTTTTTTTGTTTTTGTTTTTTTGTTTTTTGTTTTTTTCAAGACAGGGTTTCTCTGTGGTTTTGGAGCCTGTCCTGGAACTAGCTCTTGTAGACCAGGCTGGTCTCGAACTCACAGAGATCCGCCTGCCTCTGCCTCCCGAGTGCTGGGATTAAAGGCGTGCGCCACCACCGCCCGGCAAGCTTAGAGTTGTTTGTTTGTAACTCAGGCCCTGTGAGAGGATGCTGGGACTCATGGAGGGGCCCCGCATCCTCTGCGAGATGTTTGATTCCGTACATCCTAAGTGTCGGAGAGTGATAGAGGCATTCATTCCCCAGGGATGTCTGCTCAGCTGACAGTTATAGTTTCCAGTGTTCATCCAGACACTTGCTGAGACTTCACTCGAGATAATTTTATCTACCACTGTTACAGTGGGGAAGCTTAGGGAATCTTGGAGACTGGGTTTTCTAAGGGTTGTCAATGGAAAAATAACACATTGCTCAGTGCAAATGAATGTTACAAATTTATTAGCGGTTCTGATTTCTTGAAAAGCATTTAAGATTTTTGTTTTATATCTGACAGAATGTCTGATTATATCGTGTGTGTCTGTCTGTCTGTCTGTCTTGTACCTGCATGCCCACTGAGGCCAGAAGAGAGAGTAGATCTCCTGGAGCTGGAGCTACAGATGTGAGCGGCAAGTGCTGGCCACTGAACTTTGGGCCTCTGAATCAGAACAAGTGCTCTTAGCCGCTGAGCTCTCTGTCCATCCCCAGCATTTTGTTTTGTTTGAGATATGAGTCTTACCCTGTAGCACAAGCTGGTCTGGAATTTTTGGTGATCCCCTTGCCTCAACCTCCCCAAGTGCTGGGATTGCAGTTATGAGTCACCACAGCCAGCAGCATTTAGGATTTAAAAAAAAAAAACAAAAAAACTATGTGTAGGGGCTGGAGAGATGGCTCAGTGGTTAATGGGGTCTGGTGCCCTCCTCTGGCCTGCAGGCATACACACAGACAGAATATTGCATACATAAAAAAAAAAAACACCCAACTATGTGTGGTAGGATAAATTTTCCTCAGGATTCTGAGAGCTATTGGTTCTTTTCCAGTGGCTCATGCCCTGGAGTCCTGTGCTTCCTTCCACTTTACTTGATTTTCCTTTGATAAACTCGTTTAACTCATCCTGGTGCAGGATTCTGTGTCAGTCACTGGGAGGCTTGCTTCCAGTTCAACCATGTAAACTTTCCCAGTTTGTCACCCTCTGGTGACTTGTGGCCCTATCGCCTGCCTCTGCCTCTAAGGAATCCTTTGTTTTCATTACTCTACAGGATGCTCCTGCCCAGCTGCCTAGCTCCTGCAGGCTCTCTTGGGCCTGCTCCTTAGCTTACCTGCTCCCTGCGTCTCTGCTTTGGGCTCTCCCTTCCTCCTTCTTTCTGTGTATGTTCTAGAATTTTTTCAGCACATCATTTTTAGTCTCTAGTGATACCAGCTCCTGTTTCCCCTGTCTAAGGACAGGCACCCCAGCACAGCCTCTGTGAACACATCATTGCCTCAGATGGGCTCCTTTCCCCACCGAGTTTCCATGTCTGGTTAAGCTGCTTTTCCAGAGGCCAGAGAGCTGCCAGCTGCCTTGCGCTTTCCTCAGTGTGCGAGTGTGCGTGCACGCACGTGGGTCTGTCCCTCAGTCTTGTGGCAAACCCTACTCTCCATATCCCCTACTCCTCTCCTGAACTTTAACTAACCCTCTGATATTCTCAAATATGGCTGTGCTAGTTTCTATGTTAAGCTACTCGATGAAAGGCAACTTAAGGAAAAAAAGGTTAGTTTAGCTCAAAGTTCCAGGTTAGCAGGGAGCTAAACATGGCAGGAACAAAGAGCAACTAATCAAATCGCAGCCACAGTCCAGCAGAGATAAGAGGAGACCAGCAGGATTGTTGCTCAACTCACTTTCTTAACACTCTTAACACAATCTAGGGCCTAGACCCAGAGAATGGTGATCCATCCGCTCACAGTAGTTAACATAATCAAGGTAGTCCCACAGGCCCGCAGACACGCCCACAGATAATGCCCACCGGCAATGCCCACCAATAATGCACACACACACACACACACACACACACACACACCCATCTGATCGGGACAGTTCCTCACTGAGACTCCCTTCCTCCTTGATTCAAAATCATTTCACAGTTTAACCTTACCATCCCTGGGACCTTCAGCATCATCTGTCCCTGTCAGCTGCCTACGCTTGGTCCCTTGATGTCTCCAACATGGTAGAGCCACCTCTTTCCATAGTTGGTCTTTTCTAATGCAATTCTCCAAAGACTTTTTCTTCTTAATTCCCTCTCTCACCTCCACCCCCCACTCTCTACTATTCTTAACTTTCTCTGGGAAAATCCACTTTAATACCTCAACAGTCTTCTATGGCCCTTTCCTCTGTCCTGGGGAGAGCTCATAGAATCTGCTTTCCCATAGTGCTTGGCTCCTTTTCTGTATCTGATGGTCTGTGTCTGTCTATTGAGCTGGGTCTGTGAGCTCCTTGAGGGGAAGGAGTGGGTCAGATTTTCTTATCCATCCTCACACACAGTGGCCACTCAAAGATGTTTGCTGTGTTAACTGTCCGGGCTTTTCACCTGCTTTCCGACCTCCTGGTCACGTCCCTTTCTTAGTTCAGCCAAGGTGACCTCTATACCTGGACCCATCTCCTTTCATCCCAGCCAGGTCCTGTGTACCATCCACAACTCAGTCGGGTCACTGAGTTCCTGTTACATGTCGCCCTTGGATTGAGCTGATAATGGTTTTTAAAGCACGAAGGTAATCCTCGATGTTCCCCAGGAACCCCGCATGTTCTGGGAGTCTGAGGTTCAGTTACTCCCTGAGGCTCCTTGTGCCTCAGCAGCTTAAGGCAGGTCCAGCGTGAGGTGTATGAGGGTTCAGCCAAGCTCCCCTCTCTCTCTGTTGCCTTCCCTCCCTTCGTTCTTATCTCCCTTATCTTTCCCTGGAACTCTTTCCTTCAGCGCTCACTTTCTTTCTCTCTCCCTTTCCGCCTCATCTTTCTTTACCTCATACCAGGCGAGCATTCCCCACAGAACTGTGGCATGTGAGGGGTGTGAAATGCGAGTGGCCAGGGCAGCTCCACCATTCTTTTGTGGGGGCATCTTTCTCATTAGTCTGAGGAAGCAACGCAGGAACAGCAGTCCTCTGTCCCCGTCACTTGCTACTGAGGAAGACTTTCTCCTCAGCTCTGGAGATGTTTCTGTTTGATCTTGATGCTCAGCTCCACTGTCGTCTCACAGATCTCCGTGCACAGGGCCTGAGTGCTTCCCCATAACCTGACTGGGGAGCGCAGGCCCGGGGTGCACACTTGACTCGGGCACCTCAATGCCTAAGTCACTTTTCCTCCCAGTGGCAAACCCGAACCACCTCAGAAAGGAGGGCTGAGGACATCTGGCACGGCCACTGGTATCCTTTTGGGCTGCGAGGAAATGGCACAGAGAGCTCCATTCAGATTTGTGAGCCAGTATTCATCATAACAATCCGCAAACAATCTGCCAAGAGGCTGTGACCGTGAGTCAGCCTCTTTGTGATGGGATGTCTGCAGGGGAGGGTGGGGGCAAGAGGGCTGAGTGACCACCCTGAATAACTGTCTCCTCTGCCTCCTCTCGGTGCTGAATCATTTTACAAACAGGAAACAATTCACAGGTTTTGGAACTGTCATTATACAAATAGGAAACGGAAGAGCGTGAATGAGCAGAGCAGCACCTCCATCACAAAGTTCCTTTGCGGGGGACAGTGGCGGGGTGTGGGAATTTTTCTAGCCTTGGTCCCATTTAAAGGTGGTGTATGCGTAGGATGCACGTGGATGTTGCGTATGCTTGTCTACGTTGGGGACGGAACGGTGTCATTTACTCCCTGGATGCTGGGGACTCGCTGGATGGTGCAGCCCCTTGACTTCGGGGGCTCTGGTTCTTGGATGGTGTGTTCTTGCATTTTACATAGTTGGTGTTTTCTGTTACTCTTCAGCTTACTAGAAATAGATGTTTATAGATCCTTTGTGTAAGCCATGTTTAAAACTTCCATTTTGAATGTGAAACCTCGTAACCTTATTTCTTATTTATATCAGCTATCCAAAACCCGATAGTGCAGAATTGGAATATAATTAAAGTGGGGCGGGAAAGGCAGCTTTGATGGAGTTCACTAATATGTGAAGAAACAATCTTCAGAAGGTGCCAGAGTTAAAAATAATCAGCTGCAGTGATAATAGCCTCAACAATTAGAATAGGAAGGTGAGGCACGTGATGATTTCTGGAGAGGTTCATATGAAAGTCATGATCCATGGATCTATCTAACTCCATTCAAATAATGGAGATTCCTACACCGAGTAGCTGATTCCCTGTGTCCTACAGTGGGAGGAAGGCCAGGTGCTCAACTGTCACTACTCTATCTCAGGATCATAACTGAGGAATGAATGAAGGAAGGAAGGAATGGACAATTTGAGGGCATGCTCTGTTTCATCTTTAGAAATAGAATCTTTTAAACCTAAAATACAAACTTTTTTTTGTTTTGTTTTATTTTGTTTTGTTTTGTTTTTTCGAGACAGGGTTTCTCTGTGGCTTTGGAGCCTGTCCTGGAACTAGCTCTTTAGACCAGGCTGGTCTCTAACTCACAGAGATCCTCCTGCCTCTGCCTCCCGAGTGCTGGGATTAAAGGCGTGCGCCACCATCGCCCGGCTAAAATACAAACTTTTAAGTCAAAGATTATTCCTCATTTTACAGGTAAGAAGGGCTTTGTTTTGTTTTGTTTAACTTTAGACTTTTCAAGCCATAGTTTCTATGATAGCAAGCGATGGATTGTGCATTCTAGAATCTTCCTGTTGAGAATGCAGGCTCACAGCAGAGTTCCACGGGGACAGAAATAAAAACTGGTTTTGTGGCAGTGAGATCCAACTTCTGATTTTGCTTGACATACTGAAAACTACATCCATGTTAAAGAGCGTAAGTAAGAACCCAGGCTCAGGGGCCGGCTGAAGAAAGCTGCTGTCCTGATGCCAAGGTGGCTGTCCCATGAAGACCATGACATGGGGCACGGGAGAGCCCTCCAGAAGAAGCAAAGATGGCTTTTCTCTTTCAGGTTGTCTCAGTTTTGTAGGGATAGATAACCAAATATCTATTAATGGTCTTTGAAGTTTTGACATTGCCTTTTGGATGGGAGAAATTGTTAAACTAATTTAACTGTTGGCTCTATTTAAAAACTGGTTTGAAGTAATTCTGGGGCCGTGGTGTGCCAGAGTTATAGGAGCCGACCGTCTGGCCTCCTCCCATTTGGCTCTTGTGTTCCTTCTCTTAGGAAATAGCTGTCTTAGTACTAAATATTTCTTCACTATTGATGAGTTGTTTTCTAAAGAACTTCTTTTCCTTGTAAAATAAGATTTATTGTTAATTTACACGTGTGTGTCTGTCTGTGTGAGCGGGTGTGCCCCCAGAAGACATGCAGGATCCTCTGGCGCTGGTGTTGCAGACATTTGTGAGCTGTGCAGTGTACGTGCTGGGATCCATGCTCTGCTTCTCACCACAGAGCAGCAGGCACCCTTAACCCCGGGCCATCTCTCCAACCCTTGGAACTCAAGCTTTCAAATGCCATTCTAAAATTAGAGGTAATTTAGGAGCAAAGCTGCAGAAGCATGGAGTGAACCCTGAAGTCAGGATCTGAAAGATGAAAACCCTGGGCAGGATGGTTCTGCAGAAACGCTGAGAGTAACTAATGGCCATTTTAACAGCATAGGAAGAGTCTTTCAAGGAATCTGAGATAGCCTTACTATAAAAACATGGTGTAAGATTTATAAGCAATTCAAAATAACTTGAAAGTAGACACACTTGCATCCCTCTTATTCAGTTTCCTGTACCATGCAAATGTGTTGAAGGTGCCTGTGAGGAAGTGAAGCCCAAGATAGATGAAGAGACATCAAGAAAGAGCTCTACTGCCTGCACCCATAAGACTTCCTGAAGGCAAATTGCTCTTTGCTCGGAGTCTTCTGCCATGTGTGATGTCATTGCCATCTTCCCTGTGGATCAGTCCCTAGGTGGTCTCTCCACCATCCTTGCTTCCTGACTAAGCCACCCACGTCTGGTCTGCCTGGCCTTCCCTCATGCTGATATCTGCCCGCTTACCATGCCATCTACTTCTAGCCCCAAATACCGACTTCCTTGCTGCCCAACCTGCCCCATCCATGCTAGTTCCTGAGGCCACAACAAAACACCAGCTTAGACAATGCACATTTATCTTCTCAAATCTTGTAAGCTAGAAGTCTGGGATCAAGGTGTTGGCTGACTTAGATTGCTCCTAGGCCACTCTCCTGGGTGTGGGTCGGGTGCCCTCTTCCCACCTCCACACCTGGTGTACAGACCTGTGTGCCCCCTAGATGTCCCAATTTCCTGTTATGAGGACACCATTCTTATGAGAGCTGAAGACAAGTATGCATTCACCTCTTCTGGACATGGAACCAGTCCATCTCCGAGCCAGTATTCTATCCCTCAGGCCCCGTGAACAAGGCTTCCTGCTATGTCTCTCTGTTCCACTTACTCAGGTGACATCATCAGTAGCATGAGGGTTTGCTCACCTCAAAATTATAAGCTTCAGCCAGACAGGTAGGCTCAGGCCTTCATACTTAGCTACTCCAGAGACTGAGACAGTTCCAGGTCCTCCTGAACTACCCAGCATCTTCAAGAACAAGACCTTGCTTCGACATTTAAAAACACAGAAAAAGGTAGAGCACTTACCATGTGCCGTGGCTTGAATGTGTAATGCTCCCACAGGCTCGTGTGCTGCAACAGTTGGTTCCCATCTGGTGGTACTTTTTTGGGGTGGTTCTAGAACCGTTATGGGGTAGGGCCTTGGTGAAGGAGGTTCGTCGCTGTGAAGTGGGTCTTTCATATTACAGCCAGCCACAGTTACACCCTGGCCTCTGTTTCTTGATCCACCAAGATAAGCAAATAGCTTCATATTCCTGTCACCATAACCTCATTTGGAGGTAAGCACTCCTTGAGAGGCCCTGTCTCCAAATACAGTCACATGCTGCAGCACTTGGGTCCTTTGGGATTTAACGTCTGAGCTCACAGATATAACTTGGCTCTTAGCACCATCTTAGTAGCTGAGCTTTGTGCTTTGCTGGAGTATTTATTCAGATACCCTGACTAGTTGTTACAGCTGGGCCTGATTCTCTTCTGTTCCGAAGAACAAATGAACTTCTCAAGGCAAACCCTGGTGCCCAATCCCCTAGCCACTAGTGGGTCCCTAGGAGGCAGAAGCATAGGATAGGAAACCGAGTATGTGGGCAGTAGTGGTAAACAGCAAAGCGTTCTAGGAATAGGATTGAGACAGCTGAGGAAAGAGTAGCAGCATGAGGAGTAACTGAGGCACCGCGTGGAAGAGCAGCGATGGCCATCAGCTGCAATGGCATATCTGCATTTCTCAGAGCTGTGCTTTATGGGAGAACTTTGCTCCCTTCAGGAGAGCTTCACGTGTTAGCTTCTTAGGCCAGATCCTACCTCATTTGTTTAGATGTTACCTGTGGCTGCTTTTTTCATGGCAATGGCCGATGCCCATCAAAGCCTCAAGCTTTTATTATTTAGCCCTGGGGTTTTATTTCTATTTTTATTTTGATTTCTTGACTATGGTGTTACTGCTGTTCCCACTATTAAATCTAATATAATAAGCTCAAAGCTTTTACTCCTCAGCCTTTTGTGCATGGGCAAAATTGCTATCTCCAGACTGATCTCTTAAAGTGTTTATTATCTAATGTCATGTAATACATCGGAAGCACATTTCCCACTAAATGCATGGAAGATAAAATGGTGATACTAACTTATTTATCTGCTTATTATAATAGAGTGTCTTAGGGTTTCTATTGCTGTGAAGAAACACCATGATCACAGCAATTCTTATAAAGGAAAACATTTAATTGAGGTGGTGGCTTACAGTCTCAGAGGTTCAGACCATTATCATCATGGTGGGGAGCATAACAGTATGCAGGCAGAAGGAGCTGAGATTCCTACATCTTTTTTGTTGTTGTTTTGTTTTTTGAGACAGGGTTTCTGTCTTGAAACTAACTGTCCTGAAGCTCCCTCTGTAGACCAGACTATCTTCAAATTCACAGAGGTCTGCCTGCCTCTGCCTCCTGAGTGCTGGGATTCCTACATCTTGATCAGCAGGCAACAGGAAGTGAACTGAGGCACTGGATGTGCCTTGAGCATATACGAAACCTCAAAGCCCGCCTCCACAGTGACACACTTCCTTCAACAAGGCCACACCCACTCCAACAAGGCCACACCTCCTCATAGTGCCACTCCCTTTGGGAACTGCTTGAATTCAGGGCCTCGTGCATTGTGGTGTATTGACTACTTCTCACTGTGACAAAATGCCCTATGCAAAGCAGCCAGAGGGAGGAAGGGTTTGTTTGGGCTCTCAGTTTGGGGACCTGGTGCAGTATACCAGGGCAAGGATGCATTGTGGGGGGGAGTGGCCTGTGATTGTGGCGGCAAGGAAGTCAAGCTGTTTGTTTATTTGGAGGCACATAGGGAAAAACAGAATGGTTAGGTCAAAATCAGGGCTATAACCCATAAAACACTTCTCATCCCCCCCCCCAGCAACCCACATCATTTAATGATGCTTCAGCTCCTAAAGGTTGCTCCACCTTCCACGACAGTGTCACCAGCTGGAGACTATTCGAACACGTGGATCCGTGGGGCATTCCACATTCAAACTCTAACCTCCTACCTGTGGCTCCCATTGGTTCCCAGCCATCTCACGTCACAACGTGCATTCAGTCCAGCTTCAAAAACCATCATAGTCGTACTCTTCCAACACTGTTTAGAGGCCAAGGCCCAAGACAGAGGAACGGGCAGAGCAAGGAAAGACTGCACTCAGGCAAGATAAAACCCAGCAGGGAAAACAGACTCCCATCTGGTATCCAGGACTACAATAGGCTTGGGTGGTCCCACCATCCTGCCCTGCAGCCCAAAGCCTACGGCCTTTCTCTTGGCTATGCTTAGTACCTGTACCTCTCCTTGGCAGGGGGCCCACATCCCGGGCATCTATTATAACCTACGTTCTCCACTACAGCCGGCTACCCTGGCAGCACAGCTTTACACAGTGACCTCTGGGGGACACCTTACAGGGAATCTGCCCAGCTGCACCTTGCCTAGTCTCTGTGGCTTTCTGGAGTGTTAGGTCCCTGTGTAACCGTTAACTCGATGTCTAGGAGGCAGGACCTCCAGCACAGCACTGAGAATGTCTGTGAGGGACCGTCTTGATTGTTAGGCCATCTTCTTCTTCTTGAATGGACCTGATGGAGGTCATCCACTCCTTCTTCAACGGACCCTGGTGGAGGCCATCTTCTCCTTCCTGAATAGTCCCTGGTGGAGGCCATGGCTCCTCCTTGAATGGATCCTGGAAGAGGCTATCCGCTCCTTCTTGAATGGAAGCATTTCTCATTTCACCAGTCAGAAACCTTCAGATATCTCACCAGGAAGTCACCTTGCACCCTAACTCCCTTCCCTTTCATAGATCATCCTTGAACACCAGGATAAGTGTCCCCTTTCCTGGGGTAAAGTGAGAGAGACAGAAGAAATATTCTTTCCTGTGGCCGTCAAGGAGGAGACAGGCTCAAAAGTCCAGCCTTCTGGCCTCTCAGAGATTGGTTGCAGCCTGGAATATCAGGGAGTCTGTTGAGATGGGGAAGTCTGTGGATACCTTAGGAAGGAGAGAATGTTAGGGGAGAACAAATACTAGGGTAAAAACCCTGCTGTAGGAAGAGCAGCATCTGAATGCCCTCCACACACAGCCACCTGGGAGCACTGCGGTTTGATTGGGTTCACAGGGAGCTGATGTTTCCCTGTTGTTTCTCTTACTGAGGGTTGAACCCAGAGCCCCAGACAGGCTTTCGGATGTTATTGCAAATCCAAGTTAGTATTTTTTTTTTTGCTAGACTTTTCCACCCAATTTTACCAGCAAAGTAATATTCCTATGCAGGCCATTTCCTTGCCTGGTTGTGTATGTGCCTTGCAATTCATTTTTCTTGGAAGGCACCACAAGGATTTGCGTTACCCAGGGTAGCTTTTTTCTCCATTTGTTCATGAAATTTAAAGGAAAAACAGTTGGGATATCTGTTTGGTTACACCTACTTTGAATATTTTCCAGACCTAAGTTACTTTTGGCCGTGTTTAATGAGGTAGAACTGGAAAGCTTTTGTGTTTCCGAGTTCCGGAGAACCTGGGCCTGTGTACCGCTTCCACAAGGGGACGGGTGTTCCCGGAGGGAGCACTGTTTTTCTGGAAGGAGCCTAACACACCCCTGGCTGACAGGAAGCTCGCGCTCTGCTTTCCCATGAGGCCAGGGAACAGAACCTGTCTAGGGTCCTCCGGTAGGGTGGTGTTGAGGGTGGCCCGCACCAGGCTGCATCTTCTCCTAACTTGGGAGTTTAACATGGGTTCCACTCGGATGGTCTCAACACCTTGAAAACAGATGCAAGCCGTTTCTCTGAACAGGTGCATAGTCTCTTACCAGGTTCTCACAGTCATCCACAGTCCAAAATGCAGTAAGAGGAGAGGATCACAGATGGGGAAAAACTGCTTTCTCGCTGCCCAGCTAGCTGTCTCTGCTAATCTTTGGAACTGCATTACTCTGAAAATGGAGTCATTAGATTGTGTGTCGGTGTGAGCCTGCTTGGTGAGTGAATCCAGGAAACTTGATTCTCTGTGAATTGTGAGATGTGGAGAGGTAAATTTTAAGGAATGGCATAAGAGAGTATAGAGGCAGCCTGGAAAGGAAACGAGAGGGAGTGTGAGGTGGTCTGAGCCCAAGAGCCATTGCTATCAAAGTCTGTCCTTCTAAGTCAGGTCTTTTTGGCCGAATGAGGATAGCCCACACAAGGTCAGAATAGACCTAGACTTGAGTGTCCCGAGAGGAAACTGAGTCAGCCCAGGCTCCCCGTGGTAGTCAGCTTCCTGCTCCTGTAACAGTCAGAGACAGTCAACACATGAGGGAAAAAGGTTGGTGTTGGCTGACAGTTTAGAGGTTCCGGTCCAGGATGGGTTGATTGGTACTGTTGCTCCTGCTGCTGTGGGAAGGTAGCGTGTTGTGGCAGGAGTGTGTAAGGAACACCGCTGCTTGCCTTAGGCCAAGGAGAAAAGAGAGTGTCCGGTGAGCAATGAAACCTTGATGCTCTCAAGGGCAAGGTCCCTAGTGGTCTGAAGATCTCCCATGCTGCTGATCACGCCAGCCTGGACACCCATTATTGCCAGTATGTTTCTGCTATGCCCAGTTATGCCAGTGTAGGACAGAAAGGCCTCATGACAATAGCTGAAGGTTGCTGTACTGCGAAGGAAAAGCTGGGGGACTGAGTGGCAGCCCACAGAGGTAGGTTGCAGGGACAGGAAGCTGGAAGGCAGTGGTTTCTAAGAGAAAGACGGAGCTGGAGTTGCACTGAATGGGCAGAAGGGAGGAGCAGACACTGCCCCTGTGGAGTTAAGGAACACAGCTGTAGAAAGAGGCTCCACCAGCAGCGTGGCAGATCTGGAGTGCTGTGGGCAGGGGTCCGGACGGATCCTATTGGAACAGGCAAATTGTAGGTTGCTTCCTGGTTTACAAGTTCTTCCCATGAGTCTAAAAAGTGCAGATGGGGTCTTGGCCCTGGCGCTCCAACAGGTAGGGTCTGGTAATCAGACCGTTTGAATTAGCATGTGTTCATTCCTCAGAATGATTGGCTTCACTGTGACAGTTTCATACATGAATATGATGCACTTTCATATCTCCTGCATTATCTTTTCTTACCCCCCCCCCCAACAAGCATGCATGCACACGCGCGCGCGCGCACACACACACACACACACACACACACACACACACACACATCGGCCCCAGCCCTGGGCTATCCTCTCTCTCTCTCTCTCCCATCACAGCCCTGGGCTATCCTCTCTCTCTCTCTCTCTCTCTCTCTCTCTCTCTCTTCTCTCTCTCTCTCTCTCTCCCATCACAGCCCTGGGCTATCCTCTCTCTCTCTCTCTCTCTCCCATCACAGCCCTGGGCTATCCTCTCTCTCTCCCATCACAGCCCTGGGCTATTCTCTCTCTCTCTCTCTCTCTCTCTCTCTCTCTCTCTCTCCCATCACAGCCCTGGGCTATCCTCTCTCTCTCTCCCATCACAGCCCTGGGCTATCCTCTCTCTCCCATCACAGCCCTGGGCTATCTTTCTCTTCCATTACAATCCCATTCTGCTTTCATATTTTTGTTTATCTCTAGCTTCAGCGAATGAGAGAAAATACAACGCTCACCCTCATCTGCCTTATGCTGTAACTATCTCCAGTTCAATTCATTTTTCTGCAGATATCCTGCGTTCTCTATTATGGCTGAAGAACACTCCATGTGTGCATCCTCCATGCTTTCTTTGTCCATTAGTTTAGTGGTGGGCATCTAAGCTGTCTCCACATGGGGTGCTTAGGGTTAGTGCTGTGCAGCGAGGCGGGGCGAGAGTACAGTGGGAGTCAGAGAACAGGGCCTCCAGTGAGAACATTGTAAACACTGGGGATAGAAACAAAGGCACTTGCTACTGTGAGGGAGATACACACACGGACCATAAAAGGCAAACAGGCTTTGAGAAGCAAGACCAGTGATGGCAGCCTTGTTGGCTCGCTTCCATGCGAACTTTCCTGTTTGGGAAACACACTCTAGGTTCTATTCCTTGTTTCATAGTCTTGCTTTAATACATTGCTTCTGGTGCAGCTCATTCAATAGTCTGAGGTGTAATTAGGATGGTTGATAACAAGCCAGCCCTATTTCAGGAACTCCAAACCATCCTAGACAAGGCGATAACCAAGAACCCTGCAGCTGCAGTTGGTGATTGTGAGACCCAAGAGCTCCACATAGCTAACAGCACTTGAGATCCCTGCAACATCAGAGAAGGCAACACCAGCCAGAGTCTAATCACCATCAGGGAGTCAAGGTCAAGGCTAACAGTGCCAGGGAGCTTAATGTGATTGATTGACAGCAAGCCACCTGCAAGGTGGGAAGGGAGGAAAGTAGCCGAGTGATTGGCAGGCCAGAGATAGTCACAGTCAGTATACCAGAGTCAGAGGTGGGAGAGGAGTCACAGGCAGTCCTAACTGAGTGGAGAGCACATGAGTAATGCATGACCATGCCCTTGTGCTTGGGGGACAGGCCTGCTATACAGTAGGCCCCTCCCCCATTGACTCAGCCGGTAATAGCTCAGAGGAAAAGAACAATCTCAGTAGAAATGACCTCAGCCTTCAGGCAGCTTCTGCCATGGTTCTACAGAAACCACCAGATGCAGGAAATCCAGCAGCCGTTTCCTATCCCCTCCCACTCAGAAGCTTTCTCACTTTTATTTTTTTCCATAACGCTTAATAAAGCTTGCCCCACTTTGCGTATGGGAGTCCTTCTCTTTCATCTTCATTTGTGTAAAACAATGAACTCGGATCCACAGTCCCAGGTCAGTCTTTGGTGACCATCGGTGGCTGGCACCTTAGGCCCTTGGCTCAGTGATTTAAGCTAAGTAGTGAAAGATCGAATTAGTCTTGCGGACCCTGCATTGTTAGCTTGGGTACGCAGAGCTTTCTAAGGCATACCTAGTCTGATCCCTTTGGGTGTGCTAGCTGTCTTTTGAGGTTTGTTTGCTTTTGTTTTTTATTTTGTTTTCTAATATTCAGACTAATATACATTCCAAACAACATTAGACCCACCCACGCAGCCCCCATTTATCACTGTCTTTTGTTGATGTTCTGTTTTCTTGGTTGCTTCTTTCTTCAAGTACAAATGACCGTCACCTTAGACCCAGACAGTAGGGTGCTCCAGGACAGGCTTGGGAAAGTAGGACACAGGGTGTGAATTGAGCAACATTCTACCTGTGTATATAGTTCTGGTCTTAGGATAATTTATTTGCAGAGGTGACTTTCCCTATCACCTGAAATAGTTCAGCTGGGAGCATCTCTGACAGGATGCTTTGAGAAGTGGGGCAGGGTAGAGAGGACTCAGAAAGGATGATTTAAACTGGGGATAAGCAGGTTAAGGGAAGTAGACCTGGGAGTAGTTGGGGTTTGGGGGCACAGAAAAGAAGCGAAGAGCGAGCAAGCAGGATGTGGGTGGAAGCGTGCTTACTCAGGCTCTTGAGCCTTCCCTGTTTAGTGCTCTTGGCTCTGTCTTCACAGTGGCTACAAATGTGACAGGAGGAGAGCCGTGAAAGAAAACAGTGATTTGTTCTCACAGCAGGGGAGGGAAGAGAGCCCGCCCCCTGCTCCTATTCCCGCCCTGCACCATTGTGGTTCTGGGCTCCCAGCTAGGGTGGAAGTGTCTGTAGTGGAGCCAGGAGAATTTGCCACTCTCCTCCTGCGCCTATTTTATGGCATTTTCAGAAAATTTTATAAGCTCCAGCAGTTGCCTCTGCCCACTCTAGAAATGGAGTCAGGTCAGGAAAGCCGCCTCAGCGGGAGATGCCTCTCAAGTCTTGGGGTTCTCTTCCATCCTCCCAACACTGCCCAAAGCCCAAGGCCAACAATTGCCTGGGTCAAAGCATGCTCTTATGTTTCTTGGTAGTATAATTCTTAAAAAGTATATTAAAATTGACACATAATTGCACATATTTATGGAGCACATGTTCACAACATAAAGATGGACAGTAGTCATGGGACCTGGAAGGGCATGGAAGGACGCAGGCGATGGCTACTGGGGTAGAGCTGGATGCTGGGTAGAAGGGCTAGCGCCTGGGATACCTGCGGCCGGCGCGGATTAACTGCATAGTCTCAGTTGTCTGGTAAAGAAATGCGGCATTCCTAACAGAAAGGAATGTTAACTATGTGAGGTGATGGTTTTGCCAGCCGCTTCTCTCCCTCTTTAGGACTCTGGAGTGTCACGTGACTTGCTGCACGTGACTTTTTCATGTGCTCTGAGTAAGGTCTACAAATGCCAGGATTTTGTTACCTGAGTGTTTCATATATGTACACTATGGTATCTATATATCTTTAACCATTCATCTGCTAGTGACACCTGAGGCGAATCCACATCTTGCTGTTGTAAACAGTGCTGCAATAAACTTGCTAGGGACGGCATCTCTGGCACACTGACTCTCCGTGCGGGCATAGGTCTCGGGGTGGGATCACTGCACTCTATGGGGCAGAGGGTCTAGTGTTTGGAGAACTCCCGTTCAGTTGTCCGTGTGACTGAGCTAATTTACATTCCCTTCACTTTCTCTATATCCTTGTTATTTTTTATCCTTTAAATAGAAGCCAAGACACAGGTTTTGCGATTTCCAAGGGGGCCTAATCCTTAATGGATGGTATCTCAAGATGCCATCATGAAGGATAGCATGGTATGCCTCATGGAGGCACCTGGCTGTGGTTCCGTACCCAGCTACCGAGGAAGGTGAAAATGCTCGGCTCTGACCCCAGGACACTGTGGCCTTGAGCGTGGTAATTCACCAAAGTGGCTCCTGCTTCCTTGATGGTTATGGAAAAACTCAAGACTGCATGACTCTGGGCTGGGACGTAGGGACTTTGGTCTTTGAAGGCTCACAAGTGTAGGGAAAGGAGTGAAATGGGCCACAGAAAAGAATACTCTTACGTTAGACAGGCACTGGTGCTGGCCTGCGAGTACTAACTGTGCTTCTGTACTGGAAGGCCTTGATACTAGACCATCATCTCATATGCGGGTTCGTGGGACTCGGGGAGCTGCTGTCTTTGGCAGAGTTGGGTGGGGGAATGTATTGCTTGGCTGCAGGTGCCGCCTCTGCCCTGCCCTCCCCTCACTTCCGCCCACACTTGTCCGGTCTCACTGGCTCTCCTCTTGAGGCTGTCACCTCTTCCTTTGTGCAGCTACTATGTTGTCATGGATATCAGCCTAATAACCGCAGCGGTTTGAATAAAACTGACCCCCCCCCAAGGCTCGAATATTTAAATGCTTGGGTCTCAGTTGGTGGAACTGTTTGGGAAGGATTAGGAGGTGTGGTCTTGTTGGGGGATGTTACTGGGGGTAAGCGTTGAGGTTTTAAAAGTCTCACCATTCTCAGATCGCTCTCTCTGCCTCGTGGTTTTGTCTTACGAGGTGACTCTTAGTTGCTGCTCCAGCACCACACCTGTCTGCCTGCTGCCATGTCCCCACCATGATCGTCATGGACTCATCCTCTGAAACTATAAGCCCTGTGTGAATTCTTTCTTCTGTGAATTGCCTTCATCATGGTGTTTCTTCATAGCAATAGAAAAGTAACTAAGATAATAACCCAAGCAGAGTCCTTAGGATGGTTCTGTCTCATGCTGTGTACTTGTTGGACTTTTTATCCTGGAATCTCCCTTCTAGAGTCTGGTGCCTCACTGTTCCCAGCGCCGTATTAGCCTATTGCTGTGCCACAGGGATCTCTAAGCCCAGCCCCCTAAAGTAAGTATCTCATTGTTAATCAGGGCGGATGGCGCTCAGCTGTGCCAGGTACGGCTCTGCTTGCTCACGGTTCTTACACAGCCGCAAACACACACGGCCTCCCCCATGACATCTGAAATGTCTTTTCTTATGTCTGGCACCTTGACAGGGCAATGGGAGCTCAAGGCTCTCCTTGCTCACGAGGCCTTTAGCCGAGGTGGGTCTGAGTGTCCTTACAGAGTGTCTGATCTGAAGAGCAGAGAGGTTCAGAGAGTGAGGATGCTCACATGACGTCTGCCTTCATCCCTTTGACTAAATCTCACAGCGTGTCAGGACCACGTCAAGTGTGGGGAGGATGACAATAGTGCAGAGCCCAGGGGTTCTGGTTCAGTGCAGCCCCGGGCACGGCTGTTAGGGGCCCATTCAGAGGCCCCCTCCCTGTCTGAAAGCATCTCTATGTGGGTACACCTTTGGCAGCTCTGTTACAGACACTGCTAATGTACCAAGGGCTAACGAGAGGTGTTGCCATCGAAGCAGAAACTCCAGGCTGTCTCCATGTCACTCTTGACATGACCAGCGTGAACTCCCCATCGAAGCAGAAACTCCAGGCTGTCTCCATGTCACTCTTGACATGACCAGCGTGAACTCCCCATCGAAGCAGAAATTCCAGGCTGTCCCCATGTTGCTCTTGACATGACCAGCGTGAACTCCCCTTTCTTCTTCTCATTCTTTACCCACACGCAGACTTCATGGAAGCCAGGCATTCCGTCCAGTGTTGGACACTCTCTGGCACCATCAAAATCACATGTGTTCTTTAACATTTGGGCAGAATTATTCTAATCCCCAGTACCGATTCTTCAAATGCTTTCAGTTCAATGAAATTCTTTCAAAGAGCCTGAAGTGTCTTTATAGTTCTGATTATATAAAACTCACTCTTTCCGTCCCACACCTCAGGAACCTCGTTTGTCTTTTTCTATTTCGTTTATAGAACTCAGAGCTAGAGCCTGTCATCCATGCCCCAGAGCCAGAATGAGGAGATGACAGAGTACCTCAGCGAACCATAATGTAGGGAAGAAAGCATTTATTAATAGGGGCTTGCAGTTCCAGAGGGGACAGGGTCATCATGGTGGGAAAGGAGGGGTGTGAGGCCTCACCTGGCAGTCAGGAAGGCGACATCATACCTCATGTACACACAAGAAGCAGAACAGGAAGTAGGGCCAGACTATAGGTCCTCAAAGCCCGCCCTCAGTGACCTGTTACCAAGGAAGGTTCCACATCATGTATGTTCTATAACCTCCCAGACAGCACCCCCAGTTGGGAGCCAAGTGTTCAAACATGTGAATCTACGGGGTGTTTCACATTCAAACCACAACGGGAAGGAAGTTACTTAAGAAAGTTGACGAGCATCCATGTTCAGGAATGTGCTAGGACCCAGCAATACTGTGAGGCCGTCTGAAAACCCTGACGGCTGAATGGGAAGAGAGGTTATTTTGTGGCTTTGCATGTTACCAAGGATTAAGGAGGAAGCAGGAGAAGGAGGCCAGAAGTAAGATGGCTCCAGCATTCCTGTGCCTTTTCTGCTGACCGCTGGACTCCCGCCTCAGTGGGTCTGTTTCTGTAGCTGGCGTTTCTGGGGGAGTGTGCCGTGGTACTGAGCTAGGTACACAGAGGGTGCTCCATCAATGCTGTGTGAAGGATATAGGCAAAGCCAAATCAGAGTCAAGCTCTTACAAACACAAGCAGGCAACGCGGAGGCAAAGCAAGGGGAGGCTGCCTGTAAGTTCTCTTCATCTTCACGCCACCTTGCTGTACCAGGGACTGAGGCTGTGCCTGAGTCTGTGAAGGCTTAGCTAGTGATGCTGCAGACAGGAATGCTTCCTCCTGCTGCTGGGGAACACAGGAAAGGCAATCTAGCCTGCCTCTTCTCTTGTAGATCTCTGAGACTTCGGGACCAGACAAGATAAATATAGAACAACACAAGGCTTTATATAGTAGACCTCCAGGCTAGTGCAAATCTAACAAGTTTAACCATAGGCTGTTGGTCCTAGTCTGTGAGTGTCAGCTGTGTGTTCAACTCAGGAGCAGCCAGGGACAAGATGGCATGACGTCTCCTTTAAAGCTGTCAGCATGAGGAGTCAGCCTACTGACAGTCAGTCCCAGGCCACTGCAACAGAGGGGAGAATGGTTATCTCAGCCCTGCTGGGGGGGGGCATTTTTTCCTGGAGACTTTGAAGCAAGAAAATAGTTTTCAAGCTCGCTCCTGCATCTACCCAGTGTCTCTCACGAAAGGAAGGACGAAGGAGGTTTTCCCTGCAAGGGCCTCGGAAATCTTGGAGCCGGTCCTCGGGCTCTTGGCAGGGAACAGGGTTTTCCAGAGTGGGGCTCGTCAGTGATTGAGGGACGTGCTGCAGGGCTATTTTCATGAGAGTCAAATAAAACTCTCTTGTCTCCAAGCTGCTTTGGAAGGTGTTTTCCTAATGATTTCCCCAGTCACACAGAATGGCTGTTCAGTTGCTGGAACACGTTGGGCAGCTTCCCGTCTACCCACACCACTCTGCTGTTCTGGAGCCGCCTGCATTGAGTTTTGTAGATGAATGTTGATTCTAATCCAGAAGGAAGTGCCAGGAACACAAACAGCCCAGCTAACTGGCACTTACCCGAGGGGAGGTCCGGGGCCAGCCAAACCGCTTGCATTATCTCCCGGAACCCTTACCTAACTCTGAGAGAAGACGCAGGCACGGTGGAAGTGTCCAAGAGCATTTCAAAAGGGAAGAAAGAGCTGCCAGGAACAGGCAGGAGTCGGTCCTCTCTTGGGTACATTGGATCCGTTGCAGGAATACTTGCTTGCAGCTTGTGTTTCTGGCTAATATCTTTCGAGCCTGTTATGAGTTTAAGATATTCTAGCTTTTAATGAAGGGTTTCAAACATATTGGTGACCACAGCTAAATGCCAATAGCAGATGTGTGTGTGTGTGTGTGTGTGTGTGTGTGTGTGTGTAGTTGGACCCTATCAAGGCTATCTGTCAGTTGGGTATTGTTTTCTACAGTGTCAGAGTTCCCACTGTGCGTTCCTACTCTTTAGTCTTAACCACAAGCATTCTTCACTGTTAAGTGTTTCCTGTGTGGCCCCATCTGTGCTTTTGTTGCTCGATTTTAAATTAATTAGGAGCCATTGGTTTTTAGGAGAGGGTTCAGGTTCACAACATTAGGAGGAAGACCTAGAGATGTCTCACAATCCCCCTTCCATCCACAGCCTCTCCATCATTGGCGTCTTACACTGCGCTCAAACCTTGGTCACAGTAAACCCACGCTCATCACTGACACAGAGTCTGCCTTTCGTGTTAGCGAAGGTGCTGTGCATTGCAGGGCTTTGGACAGATGCAGTGTGACACCATTTCTGTCACTATGTCACATGCGGTCATCTCACTGACCTGGGAATCTGAGCTCTACATATTTACCCCAGTCTCCCATAGCCACAACCCCTCTTCCTCCCTTTCCGCACGGTTCTAATGCTTCCCATAGTTGGTCACTCATTTCTTTTTAGTTCTGAGTTTTATTCCATTGCCTGGATGTAGGATGTACTGGTTTGTTCTGTGATTAATATAAAGATATCATGCCTTCAGCAATCACATTGTAGCATAAATGAAGTTGCAGTGAGTAGCTCAAAGTTTTCAACTTGTTTGGAGGTGCTACTCACTTCTGGTATTTGTGTCCTTGAATGCTAAGACAACCAAAGGGGTTGGCAAGGAATTTTCAAGAATTAATTTATATCACGAAATGAAACTTTAAAACTACCAGCCACTGTTTTCAGCGATTATGTTCCTCAGCTGCTGGTAGCTGCCAACCCTGACTAACACTCTGACTTCACACGGTTTATTCCTGTGAGGACTACTGGCTTGCTCAGGGCCTCCTGTTGCTGGGCTTCTCAGACAAGGGAGCCTGTGTCCTCCCACAGCTTCCTAAGGCCTCTTCCAGAAGACACTGCCTTCTGATAGCCCAAGCAGGCTGTGTGCACCCACAGCTTCCTAAGGCCTTTTCCGGAACACACTGCCTTCTGGGTAGCTCAAGCGTGCTGTGTACAGCGTGCGTGAAGAATGTGTGGGGAGCAAATGTTCTGGAGCCACCAGAGAAGGCCCCTGGGGTTGGTTACTAATAAAAGTTTTTAAACACCCAGCTGAAAGTCTTCTTGTTGACCCTTAATCCCCAACCCTGCATCTCCTGAAGCTAACATAACAACCCATGGGGGCATAGAGGTGTCTGAACCACAGCTCCCTTCTGCCTGGCCTCATTTGTCTCGGGTGAAAGCAGAGACCATAGGACTGAGGCGAAGGAAATTGAGTTCTGGTGAGTTCTGGATAACTGAGGGCTTAGTAAGTAGAATAAGCCATCGGGGAGATAAAAAACAAAAAAAAAACAATGACACATTCATTTTATATATATTCCTATGATGGTAAGAAAGATGAAATCATTAAAATTCATTTAATCAACTGTAGTAATAGGAGCCGCGGGGCTGCGTCCCCAGCACCCCGGCTGCCTGGCTAGCTTATACCCTGAAATAATTACACGGACACTGTATTCTTTTAAACACTGCTTGGCCCATTATATCTAGCCTCTTCTCGGCTAACTCTCGCCCTTTTCCAATCATGTGTTGTAGCACCCCAAGGTGCGCTTACCGGGAAGATTCTAGCCTACGTCTGTCCTGGGTCATAGCTGAATCGCGTCTGCCTCAGAGAGCAAAGCTATTGCCTCTGTCCGGGAGAGGGGAGCATGGCGTCTCTGCTCCAGAGCCAAGCTGTTGAGTCTGAGCTCACTTCCTCTTCCTCCCAGCATTCTGTTCTGTTTACTCCTCCCACCTATGTTTTAACCTATGAGGGCCAGCCAAGCAGTTTCTTTATTTTTTTAACCAATGACCTTCCTCCATCAATCAACTAAAACTTCTGGCCAGAGTTTTGTATTATGTTGTGATTTTGTGACCAGCATGTGTTTAAGGACCTGCATTCAGGTTGCTCTTTCTGCAGGAGCAGAGCCCCTCTATCTAAACGGAGCCTGGCTGAGGTCTTTGGGCAGCAATGGCTCTAGGACAAGACAATCTACAGGCCATGGGGGCAAAGCCTTTGGTCTGGGTGTGACTCTGGCCCTGATTCCCCCACTTCCTTCCCTTCTCCTTCTAATGGAAACCAAAGCCAGTAGAAAAATAATACCTAGAGGAAACTTCCTGCCTCGTGTAACATAACTGCTCTCAAAGAATCTGTAGACCTTATGCCCAGATACAAAACGTTGATTATCAAACTGTAAATTGAGATTCTGAGCAGTTGACTAATTTTTTTATGTTAAATTTTAAACTTTGGGAGATCTGAAGATGAATTCAGATGCAGTGGTAAGGAACAATGTAGATTTCATCTCCTTCCCTCCAGCTCCCCCCTGTGAGCATCTTGCAAAGCTGTAGTCCAGTATCCCAGCCATGATGAAGACATTAGCACAGTGAAGACATAGGCTACTCCTGTCTTAGTTCTTTTCCTGTGCCTGTGATAAAATACCCTGAAACAAGCGACTTAAGAGAAAGGGTTTCTTTTGGCTCACAGTTGAAGAGATACAGTTCGTAGGGCAGGGAAGACATGAGAAGATGGGGAAGGCATGGTGGCAGGACCAGAGGCTGGATGGTCACATTGCAGCCACACCCAAGAAGCAGAAGGTGAACAGGAAGTGGGGCCAGGCTCTAAAGTCTCAAGTCGTGACCCTGATGACCCACTTCCTCCAGCAAGGCTCCATTCCCTAAGTGTCCCACAACCTTTTCAATAGCTGGGCCCGAGTGTTGAAATATACAAGCCCATGAAGACATTGCACCAAAACCATAGTTCCACCATCACGGGGCCCCTCTGCTCGCTGTCATGCAGCCCAGCTAACTCCCCAGCACCGTGCCTGGCAGCTATAGTCTGTTTCCAATTACAGTGGTTCCCGGGCCACGTATTTTTAGAAACATTTCTCCATTGAACACATACAGGACTAATGACTTTTATAGGGAAGCCAGGTGTTTATTTTTAGCTTCATGTGCTCGGCACTGCCTTGTTTTGCTCTTCCAGAAGACAGCGTGGGGTCCTGAAGTCTAAATTTTTGAGGTGTCAATATTACAGCTGTTTTTGCCATAAATGCCCCTGCCAGAGGCTGACAGTACTCTTTCACTTGAACTATATGACCCCCCACAAAGCGGGCCAGAGAGAGTCCAGGGTGGCTGCATTTGGGGCCTCTTGTGTCTCTGAACTAGTCACCAAGGAAAGGGTAAGGGAAGAGCCTGGAGAGATGGCTTTGTACTTGCTGCTCTCCCAGAAGACCTGAGTTCTATCCCCAGGTGGGGAAGTTTCCAACTTCCTGCAACTCCAACTCCAGGGGATCTGATGCCTTCTTCTAGCCTCTGTGGGCACTCATATGCACATTCAAACCCCTCTCCGTGTGTACACATAATTAAAAAATTGCAGAAAAGGAAGGCAAAAGAAGGATTCTCCATCAGCTTGTGACTGTGAGACAGACCAGGGTTCTCTTGTCTCTCTCTGAACTGTGTCTGCTTGAGTCTGTGTTGCATCCAGAGCTTTGGGACGCCACATTCTGATTAGATGATGCCCCTGGAGGTCTAGAGCCGTTGTCATGGCACACAAGCCACTGTGCCGGTGGAGGGATGCCACCCTAGTGAGTCCTTGTCTTTCTAGACTTGTACTGTCTTTTCTCTGTAGACAGATAGCCTGAGTGTGTCTACCGTAGGGAAGGGAGGGACAGCCTGACAGAGGCGCTCCTGTGGGAAACTTATTTTCTGTGGATTTCTATTGATCAGAATGGCCTGTAATGGCCCTGTTCTTGGCATGAATCAGATAAACAGTGTCACAATTTTTAAATGTATAAATGAAATGGTGTACTCTAGAAGTAGGATAATTATGGCAGGAGATTCAGAATTTTAATCATGATACATTGTGTTAAATTTGATTAAATTTTTATGTAGATTATTATCACTGATAGTTTCATTTTATTTTGCCATTATTAGGGTTGATAACCAGAAAGAGTTAATGGACTCCTAAGCCTATGTTCTGGCTGGGCAGTGATGGAAGAACTCAGATATCTAAGCTGCTTGACTTTCCCTTCCCCTTTCTCTGTTCCCTTCTTCCCCTACTTTCTTCTAGGATACCCAACTTTAACCTTGTGTGCAAACACAATTTTTTAAATAAACTTTCTGCGTGTCTGATATGATTGATAAAATTTAGTTTTCTGGTTGAGTTATGAGTAGGGTTTGGGACGATAGACCAACGAAGAGTTTTTAGAAAGCCTTTTACTGAGAGGAGCCTTGCGAAGCCTCTAAGCCGAATCCGCTTACACACATGCGTGTTGGTGTGCACGCCATTCATATGCACAGAGCTGGCAGCTTCCGTCTGCAGCAGTGGCCCGGCATGCTTTCATCATTCTTAGTTATTCACATGTTCAAGGGATCCCCGTGGCAGGTCCTGATTAAAGACACACAGTGGCTCTCAGGTGAACAGTTGCCATGCTGTGCAATTTAGTTATCAGGGACTGATGAACTTTCGTTCCAAGGAGGCAAGCAGACCTGGTTTAGTTATCTGTTGACTCAATTGCACTAGCACAGGCCACCACTCAGTGAGACACAGTGTCTTTCTGAACGAGGAAAGAACGAGTGTGTGGCTGTGCTTTGCAGTAAGGATGTCCTGTGTTATGCGACCTGTCGCTGTAGGTCAAGACTGTGACCTTGATGTATATATAGTTTTAGCTGCTTTCAGACTGTCTTTGTGTGCCCTGTGAGAAGTTTTGCTTGGGTTTCAAAGACCTTGGCTGAGAAATGACTTTATTGCTGGCCCAAGTAAAGAAAACCCGCACAGCTGCCGCAAGAATGCATGTGTGTGAGGGGAGAGGCTGGCTTCATAGGTCTTGGTCACAATTTCATTTCCTGATCTTAAAATAATTGCTGGTGCGTGAGTGGCTTCTGACCCTGACCCTGACTGAATTATAGGAGAATGAGCAGAGAGGCCGTGTGCAATCGGCATTATTATTTCTGTCTCAGTTCTCCAGGGAACAGGGAGACTGGATGCTTTATGATACAGACAATGGGACTTCCTATAATAAGATAATGCACAGATACACATTTTCTTGATGTGTGGGATTGGAGAGGAGGAAGGGTCTTACTATGTAGCGTTGACTAGCCTAGAACTCATTATGTAGACCAGGCTAACACCCAACTCGCAGAGCTCACCTGCCTTCTGAGTCCTGGGATTAAAAACATGTAACACCAAGTATGGCCAGAAAAGAAACATTAAAAACAATGTCCCTGACATAGTTTGTAGATCATGCTTGCTCTCTCCCACAAAGTCTCTTGCCCCCGATTAAATGTAAGGTTTCCTAACAAATAGGTAATTCCCCAAATAATAAAGCAAAGTAGCTAACATAAGAGGCCACAGTGCTTAAAATCAGTTTCTCTGTCTCTCTTCGTCCCTGTCCCCACACTTCCCCAGGCAGTCTTCTGCCCGAGCAGGTGTTCTCTCTGCAGGTGAGAGGGTGAGAAGAGAGGGTACCCCTGCTAAGGAGGGGGCAATGCTGCTGCAGTGTCCACCCTGGCTGTCAAATTCAGGCTTTTGTTAAAAGCCACCCTCATGGTTTCTACGAGTTTCCCGTGTCCGACATCCTTCCAGGTTATATTTCTGGTTATTGCAAACTAGTCTCCTCCAGGGTTGTTTGTGGTCATGGTTCCAAAGGCCTTGCAGAGGTCAAGGCTAACAGGTGCTTTTTAGCCTGTTACCCGACTTCCGAGCTGTGATGACGAGGATCTCAGGTCTCCAAGGTTCCTGGCTTCAGTGGGCTCCTTACCACTCCTGACTTCTCAGGTCGATGCTACCCAAGGGAGAGGAGTGACTTTTAAGTAACAGTTTTCTCCGATCAAGCCCTAGACACTTTGCTATTATCATTTTTATTTTTTAAAGAAATTACACTTATTTACGTAGCAAGCCACAGGCCACAGTGTGCTTATGGAGGCCAGACAGGGACAGCTTTTGAGAGTCAGTTCTCTCCTTCCACCATGTAGGTCCTAGACTTGAACTCGGGTCCTCAGCCTCGGCAGCTTTGTTCTCTGAGTACTCGTCAGCCCGTTTTGCTGCTGTCGTTTCCCTAACGGACAGTCTGGGATATGGGCAGAGAATGGCCGTTACCTACTGTTACGGTAGACAGTCTTGCTAACTAGCTCCGCTCGTTCTGGAGAATCTTTACTTTGGAGTAATTTTAGATTGTGGAGAGTCACGTGATTTCACAGTGACTCTGTACCCTCTCTAACCCTTTCTCTAGACTGATCGCTTATGCAACAATCGCTGTTTCCAAAACTGAAAGACAGGGATGTCACAGAGTGAACTAACCCCAGCCTTATTCAGGTTTCTCCACTCCTCCCACGGGCGCCAGCTTCTCTGGTCTAGGACCCAGGCCAGGCAAGCGCATTGCATTGAGCCTCTTGAATTTTAACGTAGAAAATGGTCCCATCTGCAAATAATCATGCCTTTCCCTTAGTTTCCAAATCTGTATGCATGGGCATGGTGTGTGTATGTATGGTGTGTGTGTATGTGGTATGTGTATATATGTGTGATTGTATGTGTGGTATATGTATGGTGTGTGAAGTATGTGTATATGGTTTACTTGTGATATGTATGTGTATGGTGTGTGTGTGTGGCGTATGTGTGTGTACATGTGTGTGTGGTGTGCACTGTATATGTGTGTATGTGCTATTCACTGTATGTGTGTGTGGTGTATATGAGCGTAGTGTGTATATGTGTGTGGTATGTGTTTTGTGTGCATATTTGTGTATGTGTGTGGTGTGTATATGTGCATGTATATGTGTGTATGTGTGTGGTGTATTTGTGTGTATGGTGTATGTGTATGTATGTGTGTGGTATATGTCTGTGGTGTATGTGTGTGTATGGTGTTTGTTTGTATGTATATGTGGTATGTATATGTGTGTGTATGTATGTGTGTGGTGTATGTGTATGGTGTATGTGTGTGTATGGTGTATGTGTGTGTGGTGCATGTGCATGTGGTGTGTATATGTGTATGTATGTGTGTGTGGTGTGCACTGTACTCTTGTCCCAGATGGACTGAACGACTTCTCTCCTGTAGGTTCAGCTCACTTTGTTCCTTCCACACACGTGAGCTCGTGAATTCTGCTCATTCCCTTTGATTAGTGCCTGCTTCGCCCTCTCCTGGGGTTGTCACCCACTTTATAGTCCCCATCTGCTTTGGTGCAGCCTGTGCTCCCCAGGAACCCACCGTCCACTGACAGTGAGTATGTCTTGTGTGAGGCACACATTTCTGTAACTGGTCATCTGGGATTTCCTATGTGTGCTCTGACGTCAGCGTCCGTTGGGAATGTCTTTCTGCTGTCTCTAGTCACCTAGCCCTCAGCCGTCTCCCAGCTATTCAGACAGAAACGTATCCGCATTGCTCCTCTGAGCTCTCTCTCTTTCTTCCCTGTTCTCTGCCTCCCTTTTCCTTCCCCTTCTCCTCTATCTCCACTCATGAATCCTCTCATACGTGTTGACTACAGCTCAGCTCACGGTTCCCTCTGAACTCTCTTTCCCTGATCTCATGTCATACTAGAAAACTCCTTGACACAGAATCCCGAGCAGCCTTGGTTCCCGGCACACATCTCACGCAGCCAGGCCTGACCGCCTCACACTCCCTCAGTGGGCCAGGCCTTCCAGCTTCGTCCTTTCTGCCGTGGATCTTCTTTGAGATGCTCTCTTGTTAGTTATCTCTTCCTGAGCAACTGTTACTTCCTTTTCCATCCAGTTTTCCCGGTTCCCAGGAAACCTCTGATCTCAGGCTAGGTTAGGCATCTTCTGATGTGCAGCGTTCCTATCTCTTATTCATGTCACGGTTTGGATATTACCCCCCCCCCATCATTGTCAGCTCATGTTTCAAACGCTTGGTCACCAGCTCACGGGCTCCAGAAAAGGTGACTAGATCTTGAAGGTGGTAACTTCACCAAGGAATGACTCCATGGCTGAATGGACTAGCAGGAGACTGGGACCCGGTTACAGGAGGCTGGTCACATATTCTTCTCACTCGCCCTTTCCGCTGCCTCTCAGCTTTCCACTGATGCTAGGTGAGCAGCTCTACTCCATCCTGCCTTCTTTGCCATAATATTCTGCCTCCTCATGGGCCCAGAGCAAGAGCTAACTGTGCTGGCCTATTTTTGTCAGCTTAATATAAACTAGAGTTAGCGGGGGAGAGAGCATTTCCTCCATTGGATTAGTCTGTGCAGGCATTTTCTTATTAGTGATTGACATGGGTGGTACCACCCCTGGGCAGACTGAGCAAGTCAGGGAGAGCAAGCCAGTGAGTAATGTTTCTCCTTTGTCCCTGCTTCTGTTCCTGCCTCAGGCTTCTCCCCTCCCTGGCTTCCCACAAGGATGGACCATAAGTTGTAAGCGGAGTTAACCCTTTCCTTTCCTGACATCTAAGTCAACATTCTATTGCTGTGAAGAGACGCCATGGCTACGGCAGCTCTTACAAAAGAAAGCATTTAATTGGGGCTGGCTCACAGTTTCAGAGGTTTAATCCATTATCGTCACGGGCAGAAGCCTGCCAGCAGGCAAGCAGACATGGTGCTGGAGAAGTAACTGAGAGGTTACATCTTGATCCACGGGCAGCAGGGAGAAAACTATGAGCCACCAGGCCTAGTTTGAGCTTCTGAAACCTCAAAGCCCACCCCAGTGACACATTTCCTCCAACAAGGCTACATCTCCTAATAGAGCCACTCCCTGGTGACCAAGCATTCAATTCTATGAGCCTGTGGGGCCCATTCTTCTTCAAACCACCCCACCTAAGTTGCTCTTGGTCAGTGTTTTCTGACGGCGGCAGAAAATCACACTGGGTCATCAGCTGACTCAACCCTTTGACTCCGCGCCAGATTATCTTTTCCGCTGTGACTTGTTGTCTCGTCTTGACAAATCTCTCACTGGCTTGGATCTCACCAAGTAAAGTAGGCTGGCTGGCCATGGAGCCCAGGGACCTGCTTGTCTCTAGCTCCCCAGGACTGGGATTACAAGGACACAGTACCACGCCCAGTTTATATGCGGGTCCTGGAGTTGGAGCACAGGCCCTTGTGTTAGGTCAAGCTCTTTTAGTGACAGCATCTCCTCAGCCTTCGATGTCACTGAATATCATGTGGATTCTATGAAAAAGCTTCTTGGATAGAATGATTAATTTGGACCATTCAAGTACAGTGGGCACATCAGAAAGGATGACATGCCATACTGGTGGGGTTAGGATTTTCACACATCCTATTGAAGTAAATGATTGTGGTACCAACATGATAAAGATATATTAGATGATGTCTACCCTATCTAAAAGGCCAAGCTTTATTGATAATGTCATAAGATTGATGTTTTTAACCTATATGTCAGTTTCTGTTTCAAATACTCTAGAGTTCTGCCATACACTGCCTGTGTAAAATGCCTGACTTCATGCCATTGTGTGCTGTGTTGATCGTCTCTGGTTGAGCCTCTTGACTTGGTCTGGGTTGTCATGTGTGGCCACACCCGCTTGGGTTGAGGAGTTCATTTCACATCTTCCACAGCTATTCTCACTTTCAACTTGCTTGCATCTTTCCACCATCACCATAACAGCAAAATAACAGGAATCAGTAAACACTGCTTACTGACAACTCTCAATATTAATGGTCTCGATTCCTCAATTAAAAGACACAGACTAACGGCTTGGATTAGAAAACAAAGTTCGTCTTTCTACTGCATCCAAGAAACACACCTCACCACCAAGGACAAAGGCAGATATCCCCTTAGGGTAAAAGGGACATCAGCTATTGTGAATGGATCATCTGTGCTTGGAGTTAATATGTTTTGGTTTGAGTGCAGCTCGTTAACATCGCTGGTTATTTTTTAAGTCTCTACATTAATGCCCACTACTTAGTGGGTAGATGGCCAAGAACGTGTCACCTGAGATGTCTGTGAAGGAAGCTGAGTGGGTGACCCTGAATGATGACATTTACCCTGGGGCTAACACTGATCCATCCACACATTGATGCCACAGTCACTATTGGGAGTGGAAATGGACATTAGGAAGAGTGAGCTGGAACAGAGGCAGAGTTTGTTGACAGGAGTAGAGGGAGGATTGGTGACACGCTGTGCATCCTTGCCCGACCTGGCACACAGCACAAGCTAGAGTGGTCTGAATCTTTGCAGATCACCTCTTCTGGAGTACCTTGGACCTGGCCTGGTGACCAGAACATGATAGCACTAAAGTCCAGCTCCATTGCTTTTCCCAGTGATAGTGTGAGATTTCCCACTCCTATTATATGTTTAGGTTCTGTGTTTTGATTATCTTCTCTTCATTTTATATTATCTTTTAAATTCAGTCGAAGAGTTTGGCCGGGGAACTTTGTGCTTTACTAGGCCAGTGCTCTCTGGAGCCAGGGGTGACTTGCACAGAGAGAGCTGGAAATGACCTACCCAGCAGGACTACTGTTTTTCATATGAATTCTCAAACACATGTAAGATAGAGTAGAATCATGAAATACCATGTTTTGCATAGATTTGAAGCACATCAATTGTGTTTTACTTCCCCTACCTACTCCATACAGACAGACACATACTGCTGAGTATTTTAATACTAATCTCCTATATTAGGTCTCATTTTATGTATATAATGATTTTCTGATAGGAACAACAGTGTGATATAATAACGGAAACATATCTAGCAATTTAATAATTATTTTAGAGTCTTTCAGAAGTTGTTCTGTGCTGCTTCTTTAGCTACTTATAAACAGTAGGGAAATTAAATTTACCTTACAATCATATTGCATTGGCTTTTAAAATTTCAAAGTGTCATTAGGGTTTTCTACTCCTGTGGGTAGTGCCCAGATGGACCCATGGGCTATTTGTACTGGAGGACTTATGACTTCCTTTTTTTCTGGGACCAAACACATTTGATGAACACTCTGTACCCGACCCTGTTATAATGACTTACATCATAGGTTTTTACTGGGCAGAGTTGTGAGAAGTTTGGCAGTCAAGTTTGGTATTATTTTGAGTTTGAAATGACTGTTATGGGCTCACACATTTGACTATCTTGTCCCCAGCTGGGTGCTGTGTGGGGACTCTTCTGGTAGGGGTGGGTCACTGGAGGAGATTGCCTGGCCCTGCTTCTGGTCCCATTGGTCTACCAAGGTGGCTATCACATTGTCCCACTGAACTGCCCATCACGCCTTTCCTGCTACAATGGACTACACCCCCTGAAACCTTGAGCTACAATTGAAAAGAGAGAGAGAGGAAGAGAGAGAGAGGGAGAGAGAGAGAGAGAGAGAGAGAGAGAGAGAGAAGAGGCAGAAGCTGCCTCTTCGAGAGGGAGACAGAAAAGGAAGGGACTCAGGCTGCAAGCAGGAAGGAAGACCTGCCTGCCTCAGCCGACTGGGGTGGGGGGGCCTCAGCGGACTGGGGTGGGGGGAGTGGGCATGGCTTGTCTCTTAAAGAGACAGAACAGATCATTACAATAAACTTTCCTTCCTTTAGTTTACTTCTCTCGGGTATTTTGTTGTGCTCTGGGCTTTGTTAAGAATTCACAAAATTGCCAGGTGGTGGTGGTGCACACCTTTAATCCCAGCAATTGGGAGGCAGGCAGAGGAAGGTGGATCTCTGTGAGTTCAAGGCCAGCTTGGTCTACAGAAAGAGTTCAACAACATCCAGGGCTACATGGAGAGAAACTCTGTCTTGAAAGACAAACAAAAGAATTCACAAAACTTATTTGACATCAGGACTTGTTTTAGGTAACATTTGTTATGCAAAATACATTTTTGGAAAGGTTGTCCTAGCAGGCAGATGCTCCCTTGAAATAGCAAAATAGAAATGTTTAACTTCATTTTACTCTCAATTAATTTGATAACTTTTTGTCCAAGCCACATTATTATAATCAGTGTTGTTTTCCTGAAATCTCCATAATGTAGTGCAGTGTGCCACTCTGCAGGGGCAAATCATGTGTGAACATACTGGACTTCCACCGATACTTATAAAATAAGGATAGCTAAACAGAAAGTCCCTCAAGAGGAAAGATAATGCATTGGAAAATGGAAAATGGAAAGAAAAGATAGAAGTAAGCTGTGAGGAAGCCAGGGAGACGTCCAGGAAGAGCAGTGGACTGAACTGCTCTTTATTTGTGAAAAAATGGCCAAACACGGCTTTAAAATTGTTTCACAGACATCTTGCAAATGTCCTCATTTCCACATTTATTTTATTAAAAACAAAAGTCCATCAAAACTTTGTTCTAATGAACTCATAAGTAGAAACACCAGAGAGCCGGTTTAAGAAAGCAGTCAAGGCTTTCCCAGTCCTGTCGCTTAGAGTGGCCGTGCTGAAGCCATGGAGCTTTGCCTGGAGTCTCACACTGATCACCAGCTGCGTGTTCATTCACGTGTCTACCAGGGGGAACGACCAGGACAGAACTGAAGCTAGGAAACTTAGCCTTCTATCCTCTCTGATGCCTTTGCTGTGTCCAGTCTTTCCTCATCGCCCAGTGCCTGCTCACTCTCCTTTGTGAATGCTATCCCCACACCTGCTCCTGTTTGTACACGCACACTTAGAACCATACTTAGCGCAGGGTCTACATGGGAGGAAGGGCAGGAGGGTTTTCTCTGAGTTCAGGCTGCCTTACTTAACATTACCCTTTAAAATTGTACCTGTTCTGAGATTTTCATGGGCTTCTTCTTTACAGCAGAATAATATCCATTTGTTTGGTGAGGATACACAGACTGGGTAGTTTCTTTTCTGTAGTAAACAGCAGCACAGACGCAGGTGTGCCAGTCTCTCTGTGGTAGGTTGTCAAGCCTTCTGGGTATATGCCCAGGAGTAGAATAGCTGGAGCATATGGCGACTGTTTAAAGACATGAATGGGGAACAGGGTCAAAGCAGGCCAGCGAGGGTAGTTGTTCCCCATCCATTCCCTCCTCTGTCCTCTGTGTGCATGGTTGGGCATGGCATGAGGACTCTGCATCATCCCCTTTCTAGCCCGGCTCAAGTGACATCCACCCAACTCCTTCTATGCTTGCTGATCTTCACATTAGATCAGTACCTTGCTGGCACGGTGTGTGTGTATGTGTTTGTGCGTGTTGTGTGGTATGTGGTGTATGTGTGTGTGTGTGTTGTGTGATGTGTGTGTAGTGTGTGGTGTGTTATGTGTGCGTTGTGTATGTGTAGTATATATGTGTTTGTCTGTGTGGTATGGTATGTGTGTGTTGTGTATGTGTGGTATGTGGCATGGTGTGTGTTGTGTATGTTTGTGGTATATGTATGTATGTATGTATGTTTGTGGTGTGTGTGTGTGTGTGTGTGTGTGTGTTCTGTGTATAGTGGGACTGCCTCTTTGCTTTCTGGTGCCATAAAGATAATTTTTCTGTGTTACTTACAGTCAAACTACAGCTCCAAGCAGAAGAGAGAGGGGTTGTGTCTATCAAGGGAGTGTGTGCAAACCGGTACCTTGCTATGAAGGAAGACGGACGGCTGCTGGCTTCTGTGAGTAGTCCTTTCTTGGGGTTTTCTTTCATTTGTTTTGTGTGGTTCTTTACTAGCATTGGACCTGGGTCTTTGTTTGGGTTTTATGTGCATCACTTTAATCTTTGTATTCCCCTAGGTAACAGCATTCTCTGCATTTCATAGACTTTAGGACTCCAGTAGGGAGGGACACACAGTGCACGTGAGGTCAAGGCCAGGCATTCTGCAGTCCAGTTGACTCTAGACTCCAAATCGCTACAGGCTGGCCTTGGCAGGATAATCGACACGGCTGTGTGCAGGGCCCATAATTTTCGTTTGGTAGCTAAAAGCATTTTAAGACCCTCTACTAGAGTAGCCCACGCCTGTAGTGTACAGTATGGCAGATGCACTGGACAGCAGCCTTCCAAAGCAAGTATTCTCTGCCCCAGTGGGTCCACTGTGCAGGAAGGCAGAGGAAGTGTAGTGTGGGTGCTTTATTGAGTTCCTTCTGTATTTCACACATATGCATAGTATACATGCATGAGAAGGTTGGAAATAATTTAGGGAAGACAGGGACCAGCTTGCGGAGAATACAGGGAGGTGGCTTCTACGCAGGGTCTGAGGTGAAAAGGATCCCAGGCAGAGGTAGAGCTGAAGCTGTGGATCCAAGAGGCCACTTAGCGTATCTCTCAAATTACACGCCGCTCACCACAGCTGGAGTGTGAGCTGGAGAGGACAGAACACAATGAAAGGGACTGGAGAGGCTGGCAAGGCAACCAGCCAAGCCTGCTGTCAATTCTTACATCATGCTAACCATGCTCGCTGCAAGGCTGCAGAGTTCCCGGGCCAGCAGGGGTTGCCTCTGGGTGAGAGCACTCTGGCAGTGGAGCAGTGTGGCTTAGAGGAGCCTGGGAGGCTAATCAGAGTTGAAGAGGAAACACTGCTGTGGCCAGAACAACCGTGGGCATCTCCTAGGGACTGGGGAAGGAGGGTGAGGTAGACAGAGGCACACGACTCTGGGCTCACTTTAATGAGCGCTGTTTATGCCGCCCGCTGCTCTTCACACATGGCGAAGCTCGCTGTTAGAGAGAGTACTAAGCAGCGCTCCACCAAGCTATCTTTTACCCCTTTATCTGCATTCTTCTGCACTCCCTGCCTCTGTGACCTTGTTTTGTGCTGGAGGACAGTCCTCCTAGGCTTTATCAGCAGTTTTCCTGCAGTCACAAGGCCACATCTGGGCCAAAGTTTCTGCCTGGTAAACGAACTGCAGACTCTCTGGACACCACCAAAACACAAGCAGCATTTGCAGGGCTGGCCTTGTTTTGATCATAACCGGCTGTGGACAGCGCTTGCCCGGGAGCCTTGAGGCTCCATTCTTCCCTTTGTTTTACCTGGTGGATTTACTGGATTGTGGGGAGCCTAGACGGCAATCATGAAAGGAACCGTTCTCAAGAACTCAGGCGGGTTGGCTGGTTCGTCTGCAATGATTAAAAAGCACCATGGCTGTCAAGAGCTCTGGGGATGGAAGCCGCCCGCTCGCCACCACCATCTCTGTGACAACTGGGTCACAAATGAGAGGAAAGAAGTCAAAGACATTAGTGTTGAAAATGGAGTTGTGTCCAGGTCTTCATGGAGAATTCTGTTTCTCTTGACAAATGGGTGTCAAACTTTGTAATGTATTAAACTAGACCGTGTTTCCAAGTCCCTTCCTCAGCAAAGGTGTTGCAAGGTGAAGGCCATCTTGCCCTACTGAGTCTTACTGGATTTCTGTCCCCTTAGTGCAGGCCAACTCTTCATGATGCAACAGACTGCCACCAAGTTGATAGAGTAAAAGTCAGTTTAGGAAACTGTCACAAACTCTCAGCTGGGACAAAGTCCAGTTGTTAAACACACACACACACACACACACACACACATACATACACACAGACAATTCAGGATTTATCAGGCTCTTCTGGACAGCTGGCGTGTGTTCCAGCCCCCATCCGAGGGCTCAGCCCCACCAAGTCACAAGCTACTCTCTGGACTCAGCATCTAGTTCAGATGGCTGGCTGCCATGCAGTCTCAGAAAGTCCTTCTTCTCTGCTGGTCAGGGTGGGCTGAGTCTTCTAGTGAAGAAGTCGGTGCTGTCCCTCACAGCAGGAGAGGTGCCGATGGCCTTGCCAAGGGGCCCTTCTCCCTGAGTCTGATCTGCGATATTGAGCTGTCAACAGCAATGACTTCTGGAGTAACTCCAGTGTCCTGATCGGGAACCATCACTTGGAGAAGCTGTTTGTAAGCTTGTGCTTGCTCAGGCTTATGTCTGGCCACCTTCTAGCTGGCCCCATGTCACCCGGTGTGTGTGAGGGCAACACAGGATTGCTGTGAATGTCTCCCACTGAGTGAAAATGGGCACATAAAACGCTTCTAGGGATAGTTGCGAAGGCTTATTGTACATATGAGAAGAGAACAGACAGAGGCATCTGGAAGAGTCCAGACTGAGCACAGCCAGCAGAATAGACCAGGCCATGAGAGGAGAGAGGGCAGAGAACATGCAAAGAAGAGAAGAGAGGGGGGAGCAAGTGAGGGAAGGGGACCAGGAGCCAAGAGTGGAGAACCAAGAGCACAAGCACTAAGAGGACCAAGAAGGAGGCCAAGAGGAGGGAAAGAGCCCCGGGCCAAAAGGGCTGGGTTCTAAAAAGCGAAGCTGGGGAGGGGAAGGGAAGCTCAGGGCTGGAGCGGTTTAGAGTGGGGGTGAGAAGAGCTGAGAGGAGCCAGGATTCTGTAGCTGGTCTTGTGCAGAGAGAGCCTGGCAGCCAGGGTCCACTCTGATGTGTTAATAGGCTTCCCAATTAGCCATTGTGTTTCTTTGGGACCTAACATTCACTAGGTGACTCCCATGTGGCTCCCAAATACACACATCCTCCTGGCGGCAACAGCACTCAGAGAGCTGAGCTGGCTTTACTACTGGTTGAAGGTGCAAGAAAGGACTGCAGCACCTTTACGTGACGATGTCTGACGGCATTCAGGTTAAAGCTTGCTTGTCATTTAAAACTGTGTGTTTCTCTGTGTGTGTGTGTATTCTCATATGTGTAACTGCTTGTTTGTGTATGTATCATTGTGTGCAATTCTGTGGAGTCCACAAAGAGTAGCAGATCTCCTGGAACTGGAGTCAGTAGACAGTTGTGTACCTTGTTTAGGTTTGTTTTGCCCAGGATCTCTTGCTAGAGCTTGCCCAGTAGGCTAAGCTGACTGAACTGAAAGCCCCGGGGTCCTCAGCCTCTGCTTCAACAGTGCAGGGATTGCAAGCACATGACACCATGCCTTTTTTTTTTGTCCTATTTTTTGTCCTTTTTTTTTTTTATAAGATAGTGTCCTACTATGTAGCCTCAGCTAGCCTGGCACTACCTATGTGTAGCTGGAGGCTTTCTGTCCCCACCCACCTGTTCCTAATTAACCAATCTGAGACTTAATCTCAATTGTAATTGTTTGACCAATGGCTCAGACTTCTTATTGGCTAGCTCTACATATAATTTAACCCATTTCTATTAATCCGTGTAGCAACATGAGGCTGTAGCTTATCGGTAATGCTCAGACATTTTTTTTCCTTTGGTGGCGACATGGTGTCCCCTGACTCCGCCTTCTCCATATCTCTGTTTGGATTTCCCACCTAGCTCTAGTCTATCCTGCCATTGGCCAAATGAGCTTTATTTATCAGCCAATAAAAGTATCACATATGCAGAAGGACATCCCACATCACCTTTGTAGATCAGGCTGACCTCTGACGCACAGAAATCCACCTGCCTCTGTCTCCTAAGTACTGTGATTAGAGACCTGTGCTACTATGCCTGGCAGTGGCAGACTTTTTAAACGTGAGTCTGGAGCTCAGATGCAGGCCCTCATGCTTGCATGGCAAACCCTTTGACGGCATCTCTCCAGCCCTGGAAAGCATTTGTTAAAAGAGATGTTCCTCTTTTCAAAGCAAGGAAATATAAATGTCCAAACAGCAGCTGTACCCCACTGTAAAGGCCAGTATTTGGAAATAGAGTTGTAGTTCTTTGATACATGGCAGGCTTCTTACTCAGTTTCTTTTTGTTTGTTTGTTTGTCATTTTGTTTGAGACAGAGCTTCTCTGTGTAGCCCTGGCTGTCCTGTCTGTAGACCAGGTTGGCCTTAAACTCACAAAGAACCACCTGCCTCTGCCTCTTGAATGATGGGATTAAAGGCATGTACTACCACTGCCCAGCATACTTGAGGGGTTTTAACAGTGAGATAGATTCTATAATGCAAAAAAGTAGGAAAGATGGTGTTTTAGGGTTCAGTATGCAGCTTGAATGTCTGCACTGATCAAATCTGTCAGAAACAAGAGTGTTTTTTTAAAGTTGCATCATTGTAAAAAGATGAACTGCTAGATTGAATGCAGAAAGCATGGTCAAGTCAGAATTGCTGCTCTCAGAAGCCACTCCCAACAATTCTCCGCAGCCTTTTTATAAGATTGAGACCACATTGGCTCTTAACTTTTCCCATTTGTGGTTTTTATTTAGTTTTGAAATCCTCAACAGGGATACTTGCGTCACATCTGCTTTGAATTCTCAGAACTGGCACAATCAAATACATTTTGAGATTCCTATTGAGCAAACGTCTTCATAAGCCAAAATTGCAGAAATCAAAGTACTGTAAATGAGTAAATAACTCAGAAAACAGAGCATCGGGAAGTGGCTCTAAGGTTCAAACCTAAAACGGAGCAGAGGACCAGAGCCAACATGCAAACTCGAGAGGTACTGAGAAGCCATGGGGCATCTTGCCGAGGCACAGATTTCTCTAACTCTGGAAGTCATCTGATCTGGTGAGGCCTGGAGAAGGGACAGAGCTTGTTCAGAAATTGTGCATGTTAGTTAGGGGGTGAGGCAAAGCTGAAACCCGGGCTGCCTGGCTGGCTGGAAGCTGTCGTGGATGTTAGACTCTTGGAAAAAGCCGTCTGAGTTTCCCGAGAGAGTCTGTAGTCAGTACAGATAAACCACAGTCTATATTTCAACTCAAAGCTGGCTCTCTCAGGCCCTGTTTCTCCCCGATTCAGATTCTGCAACATCAGTGTAGCTTTGACCTATCTAAAATATTTTATTTGCTCATTAATTTAGCAGATGTTTATTGACCACTTACTATGTGGCAGGCATGGGTACCACAAACAGATATACTAAATAAAAATGCCACATGGATTTTATAGGAAGGGTGCCACCAAGTAGCTCTGGTTATTTCGAGATAGAGTTTCTTTGTGTAACAGTCCTGGCTGTCTTGAAACTAAGTCTTGTAGACCAGGCTGGCCTTGAACTCACAGACATCTGCCTGCCTCTGCCTCCCGAGTGCTGGGATTAAAGGCGTGCGCCACCGCCTGGCTGCAGTTTACTCTCTTACTATACTAGTTTTATTAATTCTTTGAGAATTCCTTATATTTTGATCATATTCATTCCCCATTCTTTCCCCTAACTTCTCCAATATCCATACCTACCTTCTCACCCCTCCCAACTTTATCCTGTATTTTTTAAAAACCCGAGTTTAATTTATGCTGCTCATACACTCCCGGGTGTGGGTCATACAAAGGAGTATCAGGGGTCACAGCCTTTAGGAAAACTGATTCTCTGCCCTAGAAGTCATCGCTGTCACGGGTGGAGGCTGGCAAGCCCCTCCCACCCCCTGCGTAGAATGCGAATTGGCTTGATCTTGTGTGACTCTTGTGCAGGCAGCAACAGCATCTGGGAAAGCCGTTCTCTCTTTAGGGATGATTACATTCAGCCCCTGGAGAAATGATTTTCTGCATGTGTACGTGTGATGGAGGCGGTGCGGGTGGTGAGTGTGTGCACGTGCATATAGAGGCCCAAAGTTGACATCTCGTACCTTCCTTATCACTATCCACCTTGTGTACCAAGGCAGGGTGTCATGGCAATTTTATGTCAACTTGACAGAAACTCTAGTCATTTGGGAAGAGGGAACCTTAGCTGAGAAAATGCCCCCAACAGATTAGCCCATGGGCAAATTTATGGTGTGTTTTCTTGATTGTTGATTGATGTGGAAGGGCCCAGCTTCCTGTGGGCAGTGCTGCCCCTGGGCTGGTGGTCTCATAAAGCAAATTGAGCAGTCCATATGGGAGAAAGTTAGTAAGCAGCACCCCTGCATGGCCTCTGCATCAGCTCCTGCCTCTAGAGTCCTCTCCCAACCTCCCACAGTCCTGGACTGTGATGTGGAACTATAAGCTAAAATAAACCCTTTTCTCCCAAAGTTGCTATCACGGCAATAGAAACAATAATAAAGACATAAGATTTCTTGCTGAATCTGGAGCGAGTTTGGCTAGTGTAGCTAGCCAGCTTGCTCTGGGGAATTGGTCTGTATTCAGTTTGCTGAGCTTACAGGTGACCACCACTTCTACCTGGCTTTTATGTGGGTTCTGGGCATCTCAACTTTTGTCCTCATACTTGCCTACCAAGTACTCTCTCCACTAAGCTATCCCTCCCGATGGAGGAGTTCTTTCCTGGTAACATTAGCAGTTCTAGGATTGGTCTTTTTGTATCACTTGTGTTTTAACTTTGTCGTGTGGTTTTACATATTTAGGGGGAACAGTGCATGTCTGGTATAGTTATATAATATATAATGATCACATCAGGGTAAACTTTTCTTAAAAATACAATTTGCTTTTATAACAGCTTTAACTGTGCAGGAAAGTCAGGAAGATGGTTCACTAATGGATCTTGCACTAGGGCAGCTGGCTGCCTGTCACACCGTGATACCAGTAGCTAAAGTCCACACTGACTTACAAAACTTTAATTTTTCCCTGAAGATCCTATTCAGAGCTAGCTTTGGTCATCCTGTCTCTGGAGTTTCCTCTAGACAGTGACCATTTCTTAGACTCTCCTTATTTTTCACTACTTTGACATTCAGGCAATTTAAGGATCCTCCAGTTTGGGATTTCCTGGTGTTTTTCTTGTGGCTAGACAGAGTCCCAAAAGTTTGAGAGGATAACCGCAGAAGTACAGACTTCATCATCTGGCTGAGAGAGTGGGTGTCTCCGCTCTGAAGTTAGTCTTTCCTTTCCTTGGAAAGGGAGTCACTAAGAAGGAGTACATTGTTAAGAGATGGAGCATCATAAGGAAGTCACCATGCAGCTGTTCACACCTAGAGGATGGTGTGTTGCAAGTTGGAAGTCATTATGTAGCAGTTCACACCTAGGGGAGGTTGTTGCAGGAAGGATGTCGCTATGCAGCTGTTCACACATAGAAGATAGTGTGTTGCAAGTAGGAAGTCACCATGCAGCAGTTACAGCTAGGGAATGGTGTGTTGCAGGCAAGAAGTCACCATGCAACTGTTCACACCTAGGGGAGGTACTTTTCAGGTAGGAAGTCACCATACAACTGTTCACACCTAGGGCATGGTGTCACCATGTAGGCAATCACTCTTACAGGGTGGAATATGGTGGTTTTGCTATATATCATTGAAGATGGGAAGTGTTACCTAGATAAGTTATTTGAAATTTCTTTGTGTAGAATATTTATCTATTCTCCATCTACTTCTCAGTTCAATTATTTTGATAAGTATTTAACCAAAGACTGATTCTGTTGCTGAAACTTTTGAGAACCCTTGCATTTGGCTCTCTGCTCTTGATACCTCTCAATGTGTTTATTTTGAGCACTCCATTACTTCTTGGGCACCAAGATTCACATGTACCCCCCCCCCCAGTGTGACCTAGAGTGACTTATTTCTCCAAGGAGTCTTGTTCTTTTTATTAGAAAGTGGAATCATACATGACTTAGTGTGCTTGCTGCTTCTGGAGCTGTTGTTGCTTCCAAGCTCTGCCAGAGATTTGTATATTACCAACCTTCTTATATGCATATGTATGAATATCTCTCTATATAGTTATCTGAGTCTGCGTTATACTAAATAAACATGGATTACTATGTCCTGACCACCATCTCACCCATGATCTGTTGGTGTCATGGAATATTAGGCCCCCATCTTGCTTGGCTCTCATTTTTCACTCCAATAGTGCCTTGGTCACGCCATCTCTTCACAACAATAGAAAAGTAACTAAGACAAATGGTTTCTTGGAAGTTTTGTACATAGTACCCTGTGGCATCCCAAATTCACAAGTACTTTTCAAAATCCTATTCTGTATTCATTAGTGAAGGAAAGGTTTCAGTGGTTAAGAGGACTTGTTCTTTCAAAAGACCCAGGTTTGGTTGTCAGCACGCATATGGTGGCTCACAGCCATTGTCAGCTTCAGTTCCAGGGGATCTGATGCCCTGTTCTCACCTCTGTGGGCACATACATACATACAGGCAAAGCACTCATATACATAAGATAACTAAATCTACAAAAATATTAAAGTGGATCCTAATATACCTACTAATACACATCATATATTTGTATATTTATTTATACATCTTGAATTTATTTGTATGGTTTAAAATATCCATGTTATGGTATCAAAAATCAGAAGCTAACACTAAGATGCTTCAAAATAAAATTTAATAATGGTTGGGCCATATTTTCAGTCTTCCATAGTAGGAGAATGAAAGTAGCCCAGATTAAAAGCACAGCAGTCTCTTTATACCAAGTAAGCAAGTGATTAAAAGTGGAATTTTGCAGTTATTTTTTATGATCATAGGAAAGGGACATGTTATAGGTTTATGGTTAGACAGTTAACATACTATGAAACATCTTATGGTCAGTCAATTCTCAGAACCATAGAAACAGTTTATGATATGATTCACAAGATTATTGGGGAAGAACCACCTAACATTGTTAACTAAAGAGAAAATGGAGTCAACTTTCCCTTACAATATATGATAAAAGGTATATGGCTTTCTATATAAGTATCATTTGGTTGACATATATTTATTAAGAAGCAGTGATTTTTTTTCCTGTTTTCTTTTAAAGGAATAGTTGATTCCCCATGACCCAAGGTTACTCTGTGAAGTTGATTTCTCAATATTTCCCTAAATAAGGTGGTAGCTTTTTAGACTGCTTTACTTACATTATTTCCAGACCCAGCGATTTGAAGGCTGTTTTCTTTCTTTATTTTTTTAAATTTATTAAAGACTTTTGTCTCTTCCCCGCCACCGCCTCCCATTTCCCTCCCCCTCCCCCAGTCAAGTCCCCCTTCCTCATCAGCCCAAAGAGCAATCAAGGTTCCTTGCCCTGTGGGAAGTCCAAGGACCACCCACCTCCATCCAGGTCTAGTAAGGTAAGCATCCAAACTGCCTAGGCTCCCACAAAGCCAGTACGTGCAGTAGGATCAAAAACCCATTGCCATTGTTCTTGAGTTCTCAGTAGTCCTCACTGTCCGCTATGTTCAGCGAGTCCGGTTTTATCCCAGGCTTTTTCAGACCCAGGCCAGCTGGCCTTGGTATACAGGCAAATAGACACTAAAAGGTAGAGTCTCTTCCTCCTCTTTAAAATGAGAATTACAGAAACCAGTATGTTCTAGATTGCTTATTCCACAGAAACCAGTACATTCAGCTGGGCAGTAGTGGCGCACACCTTTAATCCCAACACTCGAGGCAGAGGCAGGCGAATCTCTGTGAGTTTGAGGCTAGCCTGGTCTGCAGAGTGAATTCCAGGGCAGCCAGGGCTGTTACACAGAGAAACCCTGTCTCAAAAAAACAAGAAAAAAAAAAAACCAAACAAACCAAAAAAGAAACCAGTACATCCTGGGTTGGTTATTCTTCAGAAGCCAGTGTGTTCGATTGTGTATTCTTCGGGAAGGCGTATGTTCTAGAGTGCTTGTTCTTTGTCACTGGCTGGCATGTGGAGATGGTCAATCTCACCCCATTCACTGTCTCAGACAACCTTAGATGTTTCTACAGTGCAAACTAAGCAACTTTAGCCACTACCAACGCTTGTGACTTCAGGGAACTTACTTTCCCCATTCATTGTAGAAAGAGTACCCTGGGTTACCTTTTAACACTCTTTCCCTTAACCCCACGAGAAATGGAAAACTGAAAATGTCTAACTGTAAAGTTGCCCCAGGGATGAAGTGTGTGTGAGCCATACCTGGAGGAACTTCCCTCCCTCTGGTTCTTGTACAGCACGTGGCCCTCCTGGGGTGGCTCTAGGTACAGCACATGGCCCTCCTGGGGTGGTTCTGGGTACAGCACGTGACCCTCCTGGGATGGTTCTAGGTATAGCACGTGGCCCTCCTGGGATGGTTCTAGGTACAGCACGTGGCCCTCCTGGGGTGGTTCTGGGTACAGCACGTGACCCTCCTGGGATGGTTCTAGGTATAGCACGCAGCCCTCCTGGGGTGGTTCTAGGTACAGCACGTGGCCCTCCTGGGGTGGTTCTAGGTACAGCAGTGGCCCTCCTGGGGTGGTTCTAGGTATAGCACGTGGCCCTCCTGGGGTGGTTCTGGGTACAGAACGTGACCCTCCTGGGGTGGCTCTAGGTACAGCACGTGGCCCTCCTGGGTTTTTCTTGTATAGCATGGTGCCCTCTTGCGGGTCCCTGAGTAGGTGTGAAGTTCTGAGTCTGGGGCAGTCTAGTTCTTCCCCTCCGTGTGGGCTGCTCCTACCCCACTGTCTGATCCTAGGGCTGGCATGGTCCCTGGGCTACTACTGTCCAGGAGGTGCCATCCTACCGTCTCGCCACATCTTCACCTATAGCCTTGCTCACGTGGTTATCTTGCTGTCCTTCTTTTTCAGAAGTGCGTTACAGAAGAGTGTTTCTTTTTTGAACGACTGGAATCTAATAACTACAATACTTACCGGTCAAGGAAATACTCCGGTTGGTACGTGGCACTGAAACGAACTGGGCAGTATAAACTCGGATCCAAAACGGGACCTGGGCAGAAGGCCATACTGTTTCTTCCCATGTCTGCTAAGAGCTGATTCACTTTAGAAACTATTAATGAGAGAAACGAATGTACGCAACTAAGTTTGGACGCCTGGATAAAAACTCATTATGTAACAGTAAGATACTTAACCGTTACCTCAGTAAAGAAAAGCAACAATTTTTGGAAAAAGTTTAGAATTCTCCCTTTTATAGCTTTAGTTGTGACCCAGTGATGATCAGAGCCACAATATTTTTCATTTATTTTCTTTATTAGAAAAGAGGATTTAAAGCGATGTGCATTTACAAATTTCCATCATGGAAATCATGTATGTGAGAAAGAAAGCTGGTGCCAGGTATGAGCCGCAGACTGTGCCCACCTTTGTTTCACTCAATCTGTCCCCGTGGTGGCTGTGTAACTCTCCGGCAGTTCCCTGTGATAGAGTTTGTAGAACAGGCCTGTGTACACTGCCGGGAGTTCCTCCATGCTGAGGTCAATTTTGTCAAACCCTTCCCTGTGTCCATATAGCAACAGCTTAGCTACCCTGCTGGTTATAGGGGTTGTGTTTTTAGTCCTGGCCAGGTTTTCTAGATCCATCCATTCACACGTCAAGCATTCCTGCTGGCAGAAGTTGATAGTGAAGGAACACGGCTGCAGGCGGCAGATCAGGTACAAGTCTGACTTCCCGAAGGCTCCAGGGTGCCTGTGCTGCTGCCGGATGCTCAGCAGAGACCTGAATTCTGACTTCACCCCAGTCTCTTCAAACACCTCTCGGACTGCTGTGTCGCCTACGTGAAAGAGAGAAACAAACAGAGATTTCGTTCCTAGAGATGCTGTCAAAGGTTTTCAGTGACAATCTGGAAGGTTAAAAGCAAAACTTTGTCTTCGAACTGCTTTCTTGACGTTGTGAGATGCACTTTGTATTTAAGGTGCCTCTGAGACACTGAGGGTCTCCTTGAAGGCTATGCATGCTTCAACACATCATCTTAGCCTCTTCCTGCTCTGTTTCCCAGAGGCAAGAAGACACTTGCAAACACAGCTGCAGTTAACCTTCTGCTAAATCCTTCAGGAATCTGTAGTGCTGAGCTTACTTGAATGAGCAGTGAATTGACTCTGACTTGTTTGTGATCTAAGCCCACTGCCCCACAGGGCAAGGCCCTTCACCATGGTTATGCCCCCTCCTAGCCACCGGTGGAACCTAGCCTGATTTGGAAACTGCTTTCTCTTGAGATCAGATTCCAAAGAACTTGGGATTCAACCCCTCAACACCAAAATGCAATAGCTGTTTAATCAAACATTTTCATAAGGCTAGAAGTGCACATAATTTTATAATACAACAAGGGTTTTCACATTTTATAAATATTTTTAATTAAATACAAATTTCCATGGCAGGACTTTTATTGCCATTAACATAGATTTATGTCCAGTTTATCAAGACACCCAGGAAGACTGCCTGAATGGACTTCACTAGTTCTGATGCTCTATAGCTTCCTGTCCTAATCGCTTTTCTGGTCCTCTTTAGAATTATTATAGATTCTTTAACACCTTCTAATGCCTCGCTGGATGTTTGCCAAATAGCACATAAGTTTGTCTTGCCAGTAAATCGACTAATAATGTCGATGCGATGAAGAGCTATCAAAAGCACATAGTTCCTGTGCACACAAACCATAGACTGTCTTCCCTGCCCCCTGGGCACATACCCGCACCTAAGGCATGCTCTTGTTTCTAAGAAACAGTCCTAGAAAGGCTCACAGAAACAATATCTTACTCTAAAACACAAGACATCTATCCACCATTCTTTAATTATATACTGACTTCCCTGTGACTGAGATTTGTCCATAGGTTAAGCATGGTTAGAAATTACATTTCATAACCGAAAGCACCAAGACAAGGCATACCTTGTCTACACCATGTAGATACCTGCTTCGGCGTGTGTGAGATGCTGGGTTCAGATCCTGGTACCACATAATGAGAGGGAGGGAACAGTGGCATCAAAGAACATTCTAAGCTCACAAAGTCTCTGGTAAGAAAATAGTTTTCATCTAGCATACATTATTAAATTTATTATTAAAAATTGTGGCACTAGTCTTAAATGTTTATATAGTGGCCACTAACTCTTGTTTAAACATATATAGTCTTTAATATGCATATATATATACATATATATGTATGTATCTTTAAATGCTCTGAAAATGACCTTAGGGATCCCGCTCAGTTCTTAGCACCACTAACCTGACCAGCTGTCTTAAATGACAGAAACAGGACAGGGTAAACGGGGGAGTGAGTGTCCTGCTTAGCAGTCACTATAGCGCATGGTGGCAGCAGGATAGACACTGCTTGAGTAGACCAAATAGTTTAACTTGAATCAGTGCATCACCAACTAGCCGAAACCAGAAAATGCAAGCCGTACTTTTGTTTCTGAGATGTGGGACATCCTCCCCTTACACTTCAAAATGTAAGCCTCCCCCTCAGTTCCAACGTGAATTTAAATTTATCACGATAAACTGTTGTTTCTTTTCAATTATTTTAACAGACTTTAAACTCAGCTGAAATAATAGTCACTGTGTGTGCAGAATCTAGAAGCTCATTTTTGCTGCTGAAGAGGTACATGCTAAGCATGACAGGCTGGACTGCTGAACAGTAGGACAGTGCAGAGGCTCCAATTTCTCCTGTTTTGTAGGACGTAATGATAGGTGTCTTGAGATGACCTAAGTGATGGGAAACTTTCTTTGAGCTCCCTTGGGCCCTGCTGAACATCTCTGATTGCTGAAACAGGATTTGGTTTTCACCCATGGTAATATCATATTTTAGGAAGGCATTTTGTTCCTTTGAACTGTACAAGACACCTTTAAACTCTATACTTAAAAACTTCTATTTGTTTCGCATTTTCCCAATTCAATTTCTTAAAAAATTCTTGGCATATCAATGTTTTACCTACCTACCATTATCAGAGAATGAAAGATTCCAAACAAATGAGTTCCCAAATTAACTAGCATTTATTTACTGGTATTTAACTGGCTAATTACCAAACAGTAAATATCGAACTGTTCAGGATGGCAGCATTCCAAAAGTGCAGTTCATGCTTTCCTAAACACAGGTGTCAAGAATCGAATCTCCAGGTGGTCTAAACAATCTGACTTCTTCATTAGAGTACGTGTACTTTGTCCTGGAGATCACTAGAAACAGGCTGTAGAAGAGAATTCCAAGGCTATGGTGAATACCAACTTCCGCTTTACTTTTAGTTCAGATAAGTTATTTTGTTAACCACAGATACTTAAAAAAAACGAGTAGGGCATTTAAAATGATTTAGGCTTAAAGGTAAGATTCTGGAATTATACTTAAACCTGAATTTACACATACTTAACTTGAAAATGTGTTTTTTCATTTACATCTAAGTCTGTCTGAAATTCTTAGGATCTACTGGAGTTCAAAGGAAAATAAACCCACCTCAATTCATTTGAAAAGGCATGTCCCAGGAAGGAAAGGCACATGGGGCTGCAGACGGCTTCCCCTCTGTGCAGGGTGAGAAAGCTAGACTTGAGTTACCTTGTTCACACACACTCACATACCACATAGGTAATGGGAGAAAATGAAGAAGGTGGCCTTATAGAAAAATGGCCTTGGCTCTCAGTATTTGGCACCCCTACAAAATACAGATATTTTTTTGAAGACATGGTCTAAGTAGCACAGGATGGCCTGAAACACCATCCTCCTGCCTCAGCCTCCTTAGTAGTAGGCTAAATAGGCATGTGCCATCACGCCAAGGTCCCCAGAGTACACAGTGTCAACAGACTGCCTGCCAGAGAACTCAGCGGTCAGCGAGCATCTAAAACCAAGGTTTGCTTCACACATCTGAATGTCATCAACGTGCTCATGGGTGGTTAGGAGCTGGCCACGTAAATACGTGCAGGGCATTTGGGTCTATGTAAGGTGCAAACTCAGACTTCATGGACATACACTCAAGGAGACTGCTTCGTACAGTGCTGGTTAAAGAGAAATGAGGATGTGCATGTTAAAGGAGAGATCTTTGAGAAATAATATTAGTATCTAATGTATTATTTGCTTATCAGGATAATATTGAATTTAGCCTAATGGTTTAAGGAACAGCCTAATTCTATACTTTGAAGATCAGTGACTGAGTACTTAGTTTCCATCCTATCTCCCTATAAGCTGATTTGGTGGGAGAGGGGAGATACGTCATTTCTCACTTGAGACTTCCTCATAAGGTATTTTGGGGATAATAATAAAACATATTATTATGTTTTAGATTATTCATAAATAGTTGGCAAAAATTTTAAAAGATAATTATATCACTATTTCCTTGTAGTTGGCTTTATTATATTTCAAGCTCATTTTGAAATTATTATTCACCCATATGTGACCATAATGTTGTCAAGAATTCAAAATTTAATAATTTTAGCCCTATTTGAGAAACCTTTATAGTGAACTTTACTGACAAACGTCTCAGGTCGCTCCTTTCCCTATGGCCACAGAACGCCCTGGACAGGTGTGTTAACGCTCCCCTAGGGTTGAGGTGTGCCAGAAAACGCATGCTCACATGCTCACTGTGCATCAGCACTCATGAAATCTGCCTAAAAATTTCTGACTTGGTCTGAACCAATTAGAAAATTTAAATTCTTATTCTTAGATATAAAGCAGAAAAGGAAACATGAATTTTCCAAACATTTTCAACCTTATCAGAAATATATAAATACATACCGATATCTTCTCCAGGCTCTGACAGGCCTCCTGGAAATTTCCACATATTTTTCAGCTGCAGTACAAAGCAAATAAATAGCTCTCATTCTCTCCGGCCTCTCTCTGCCGCTCCTACCCTAGTCCACCCGCAGCTGGTTACGGTAGTAAAAACGTGTTTATTTTACTCTATTTCCTCAGCTTTCTTACTACTGCAGTTTTTCTCGTCTGAGGGTGATGGTGATTGATGAAATCTTTCCCTCTTACTCTTCAGGAAGCAGAGCGGTGTGATTCAGCTAATGTGATAACCTTATATTACTGAACCTTTGGAGGGAAATATCTATTGATTTGTGTACTTTACAGAACTTGGCTGCTAGTTGAATATGAACAATAGGATCTTACAGATGCTGCTATAAGTAGAGTACAGAATAAATGTAACCACCAAGGTTTGCTACTCCATAGAGTTTTACATGCATTTACTGTATCTGTTTCTGTTCAGAGATTACTCAAGACTTCTGCGTGTTAATAGTTTTACGTAAAATGTTATTGCTTTTTATGAATAGTGTGAATAAAATTACTTTGGTTTCTTGACTATCATTTCTTTGTATTTTCTCATTGATCACTTCTAATTTTTGGGGGGTGGGGTGGGAGGATGCTAAGGAGGTAAACCTGATCTCTGGAAGAAATAAGGATAGAGTGAAATAATTATGAGCTGGCACCAGACAGTTTATTCAAGGCTGACATGATTTGTCTCTTTGTAGAATTCTTTTGTTATGTGTTCATCATACTATAAATCTCAAGAATGATGTGACCTCATAAACCAGCAGATCTCATACTCTTCATTCGTAAAACCTTTGTGGACCTTCCACTGTGCGCTGTGCCCTCTGGCTTCCTGGAAGTGTGCTTCTGAGAGCATGCATCACCTCTCAGCTACGTGGACTTGGAGGCCTGTGGCAGGGTTCCTGCTTTCCATACACTGTTGCTTACTCGGTACAGGATCCAAGCTTTCCATCCTTCTGTGTCCAGCTCAGGCCTGACATGAACTCATAAAGCATATTATGCCTCACTTTACTAGCATCAAGATCTCTCTCATCTGCAAGGATACATTGTCTTTTGGGTCACACTTTGAAATGGTTCTGGAAGCTTTGTTTTTCTGGAAACTCCTATCTGTAATAAGAATGAATGATGCAATAGGGCACTTGAGAACTTGGTATTATTATGACATTGGCTGCCCATACACCGCCATTCTGTCTTCACAGCAAAGCCTGACAGTGCCTACGATTTGCATTTTAAACCTAAACCCGTGTCTGGCTCCCAGGGTCCCACACATGGGTCCTACCATGTCTGTCAATCACATTGCCTGCTCTCCAGTCATTACCATTAAATGGATACATTTATGTCCAATGCAAACATAAACCTTACTAAAGGCTAGGTCCAGTACTACCTTAGGAACTGCGTAAGTTTATGTTGATGGCAGAAAGTTTTGTTTGGGTCAGAGATGTGACTTTAAGCCTCATAAGTTACTTAGAATAATTTCAGATAGCGTTTCTGAGAAATTATGATGTTGTAAATATATATAATAAGGAAAATGTTTAATTTTGTCCATCAGTGTTTAACGAAGGGTCAGAAAGTGTAGAGTTAGATATTCTTGCTGGGCTGGCTATGGCTCAGGGGCAGCACTGGCCCCGACTTGATTCCCAGCATCACAGAAGTAGAAAAGGCATTCTCCTTCACTTTGACATCAATGCCAAGCGTGAAAACATTTATTTTTTTAATTATTTAACTTTATCTTATGTGCATTGGTGTGAAGATGTAAGATCCCCTGGAAGTGGAGTTACAGGCAGTTGTGAGCTGCCATGGGAGTGCTGGGAATTGAACTTGGGTCCTCTAGAAGATCAGCCAGTGCTTTTAACCACCGAGCTGTCTCTCCAGACCATGAAAACATTTCTAATTGTGGTGTTCCTCTTAATCTTTGATGCTTCTAGTAGCTTGGACTCCCCCTTTGACCTTTATGTACTGTTGCCGGTCTCTCAGGAGAAATCCCACTACCAGCATTCCTGACCACAGTGACGGTTCTGCATGGCATCCTTCACACAGTCAATTCTAATTTCTCAGTTTTTTTCTCTAGCCTTTAAATTTTTAAAAAATTATTTTAAATTTATATTTATGGGTACGAATTCTCTGTCTCCTTCTGTCTCTGTCTCTCTGTCTCTCTCTGTGTCACATGGATGAGAGCACCAGAAGGGGTCAAATTCCCACAAGCAGAGTTAGAGGTGACTGTGAGCCTTCTGACATGGGTGCTGTGAGCCAAACTCTAGTTTGAGTAGCAAGTGCTTTTAACTGCTGAACCATTTCTCTAGCGCCTAGCCTTTTATTTCTTTTCTTTTTCCTCCCCTCATCTCCTCTCCTTCCTCTCCCATGCTCATTCTCTCCTCTCCTTCCTTTTTTTTTTTTTTTTGGTTTTTCAAGACAGGGTTTCTCTGTAGCTTTGGTGTCTCCTCTCCTTCTTACCCCAGTAAGAAACTCCGCCAGTCTGAGTTTGAAATGTCACATCCGCTGAAGCATCTCTGGAGGCTCTTAGGGCCAATAATCCGTTCTGCAACTGTCCAGAGACTGAGCTGCAGGGCTGTCAGGATGGCATGTCCTCAATCTCTGTCCTCGCCATATTGGGAGCAGAGCTGGCAATGCTCAGGATGCTCCCTCAGTAATGTGTCTTCCCAGTAAACACCATCAGCTATGATATTCTACAGTCATGAGGAAGCACGACACTGAGGATCTCACTGGCACTTTCAGGCCTCTATCTTGACTCGATTTAAATACCTAAGTGTTCCATAACTGCTCGGAAATAACTATTAAAGTATCTCTCAGTATTCCTTTAGCCAGCTCAACATTTCTGCTACATGATCTTTTTCCCTAGGGAGAGTATCTAGAAAGCAATCTACAAGGCAGGAACAACTTACTTTATGTCGATCTTGTACAACCAGCACTTTTCCGGTGCTATCATCAAACACAGCACCTTTGGGGGGAAAAGATAATTGCAGAACATTAATTCCATTCGCCTTCAACTCCTCCCACAGTCACCTTTGGTCATTAGAATCCCACCCATATTTGAAGGTCCAGATACCTCAACCAAGAAGACTGTGAAGCACTTCTCCGCTAAGGAGAGCATTGCTCAGCTGACCAGTTTTCTTTCTTTTTCTCTTCTCTCCTTTCTTCCTGTTTGTTTTCTTTCCTTCCTTCCCTCAACAATTTAGAACTCCCAGGGTAGTTACAGCCGATGTTAAACTTGTACTAGAATCATCTGCATAACTTTTACTATAGATTGTCTATGTCTCATGGCACAGATGAACATCTTTTTCATACTTTAATAATTCTCTTTGGTGTTAAGTTATGAGACACCATCTACTGAGTGTTTAGAACTTTCTCTGTCTCACAGATCTAGAAGCTAAGAAGTCCAGAATCATAATGCCGATACATGTAGTGTCTCAGAAGGGCTGCTCCCCAGAGAGAGCGCCCCCACAGGGGGAAGGGGCTCTAATGCCTTGCTGAAGCTCTGCCCATGGGATATAGCCATCTGTGCAGGCCTCACCTACTCATGCAGCACCTGGGGACAGGGTCTCTAATCCTACACAAGCATTCATCCCTCAGGACTCAAAGCACTGAAGACACAACTGCACTTCTTGCTCTAATTCTTACTCCTGAAGCACAGTGCAGGCCTCTGCTTCCCGAGAGAGATCCCGACTATCTTGATATCCATCAAGACCTGTCTGAGACCAGTTCCGTTTCCTTACTGTGCACACATATATTTTATAGCACACTCATGCATGGAAAGCTTTATTCTCTATGTGCTTAAAGTTCCAATCTAGCACTTTCATTCCCCCATTCATCATGCACACTGCTCAGTACACTGTGGACTCTGCTAGATGTTAGGACCCAGACCAAATATTTCTATAGTATTTAAATATTTTTACCTTTATATTTGTATGGGTGTTTTGCCTTCATGTATGTCTGTACCACGTGCGTGCGGTACCTAAAGAGGCCAGTGAGGGTGGTGGATACTCTGGGACTGGAGTTACAGAGTATTGTGAGTTACCATGTAGGGGGCGGGAATCAAACTCCGATCCTCTGGAGGAGCACAAAGTGCTTTTAACTTCTGGGCCATCTCTCCAGCCCCTGTTTTTAGTATCTTTTGTTTGGGCAATCCTGGGTCAAAACAATAATAACACTTTAATGATTTGTAGTAGATTCCTTGACATGGGCTAAGTTAACCATATCCATATATGAAGGCATTTTCTATATACTTACCCATTGTTTCAACATTCATTGAGTCTTTTTATATAACAGACAGAAGTCCTTTGTGTATTAACTGAGCTCCTGTTATGCAGGAGGCATTTCAGCAGGTGCTGGGGATACAGTGGTAAACACGGCAACACCTCCTGAGACCTCATATCCTGCTGTGTGTGGAGGGGAGACAAACTGAAGGTAAGCTACACAGAATGTCAGAGAGGCCACGCTTGTGAAGAGCAAGCTTGTTTGTAACTGAGGGCCAGAGAGATGCTCAGAGGTTAGGAACCTATACCATCCTTGCAGAGGCCCCAAGTTCAGTTCCCAGCACTCATTTCAGATGCCTTACAACTACTTGTAACTCCAGTTCCCGGGATCTGATGCCCTTCCCTGGTCTCTATGGGTACCTGCTCACACATGGCAGACACGAACAAACACATGCTATAAATAAAATTTACTTTAAAAATTCAGCATTAAAAGGACCTGAAATGAAACACTGCACTTGGTACTTGGAGGCAGGAAAGGACACCAGTAATTGTAATTAACTCCAGTGAGGGAGGGGTCGAAGATGCCAGTCTCACTGGACTTTCCAAGGGTTAGAATGCCAAGAAACCTATTTTTAGATCTGAAGATTTTGTGATTCCCTAGCACCTCTTTTCTTTAATGTATTCACTACCGTCATAAATATAGAGTGAAAAGATATTAAACACAATTGGAGCGACCCCTGCTGGCCACAGGACAAAGCATAGAGCAATATGGGATTAAAAGGAAGTTCCTTTCTAGCACATTAGATAGACATGGTGTGGTTCCTGTGCAGTAGCTCAGACATTTGTCATATGGTCACACGAGTGTCCTAAGAAGTGACTGAGTTCACACAGCCATCTGTGGGAGAGCTGGGCTTAATAGTCACGCTTCATTTCAAGTGAGCACTCTCATGGACAGCATTGCTCCATTAAGATACAGCAACTGTTCCGTACTTAATGATGTCACCATCCATCTATCATCCATCCATCCATCCATCCATCATCCTTACAACCCACCCACCCACCCATCCATCCACTCATCCGTCATCCATCTATCTACCCATCCATCCATCCACTCACCCACCCACACATCCATCCATCTACCCACCCACCCACCCATCCATCCGTTCATTCATCCACCCACCCATCCATCCATTCATTCATCCACCCACCCACCCACCCACCCATCCATCCACTTATTCGTCATCCATCCATCTACCCATCCATCCATCCACCATCCATCATCCTTACACCCACCCACCCACCCATCTATCCATCACCCATGGTATACTGGGTGCCTACTTTGTACTTGGCTCTGTATTTTCTTGAGGAAACAATGGTGAACAAGACACAACATGTCTGGCTTCAGGAAGTTTGCATATTGTTGAGGAGAGTAAGTACATTCATAACTTTGGGTTGCTTTGGATGCTATGAAGAGAAACAGATCTGGATAAAGTATCATAGACTGGTGGAATAGGCATGGAGGAGGTCCCTATCTTAGATAGGAAGTTTGGGAGCTTTTCTGAAGTCAGCAAAATGCTTCCAATGCAAGCATGGGAAACTGGATCCAGATCCTTCGCTTCCACATAAAAAGCCAGGCACAGTGCATCTGCAGACCCAGTGCCAGAAGGTGGAAGATCCTCTTGGCTTGCTACCTCACCAGCCTAGCCAAATCAGTTGCTCTTGGTTATAAACCACAAGGCAGATGGCACCCAAGGTGGCCTACACACACACACAAACACACACACACACACACACACACACACACACACACACGATGGCTTTGCATGACTTCCAGTGAAGCATCAGCCTATCACCAAGTGCAGGGGAAGAAGGCTACAGATAGAGCATAGTACTGGACATTCCCATAAGCTCACTTACAACACTTTAGATATGCAAACCAGCCTAAGACCACATACAGATTACACGCAAAACCCAAATTACTAAGGTAGCCATTAACCTGCATTGTTCTTTTATTTATTTAAGAATTCCTTTCTATTTTAGTTTTTTTTCCCCCCTGCAAACCTAAGAATTCCCTTAATCGTGGTCACAAAGGATGGTCCTGAGAGCTGCATCAACAACAGCTGGCACAGAGAAATTAGCAGGAGTCAGAATCTTGGGGATGGAGGTGGCTGCTCATTTGGCAAGCCCTCTAGGAGATTTTAATGACCTCTGCAATGAGACTTTCCTGTTCCGAAGCCAATGGGGAGTTCAAGGCTCTACATTAGTTATGTTCTTCTCTCAAACCACTACCATTCGGCATAGAAACAATGTAAAAGTGTTAGGGAGGAACAGTCAAACTGCCTGGCCTCAAGTTCAACCTAGAAGTTATCCTGCATGACTTTACACATTTAGTGCGTATTTAATACTAGGATGTGTGAAACAACCATGAGCGTTGTCATAATCAAGATGGGGTTCCTTGTGTCAATCCTAACAAAAGGAGATAAAGCTGGGAGATTAGGCAGACAAGTTCTTAATATGAATGCCTGATAATAACGATTACGAAGAACTGCTGGAACCAGAGCTGGCTGAAGCCAGCACAAAGAGTACCCCACGCCACCATTATCCTTACTGTCTGTGTGCAAGGATTACTCTTTTAAGTACCTGCTCTAATAGTCTCAATTTATCCCCCACCCCCACCCCGGTGTATGAGACTCTGGCCATGATACTACAGTACATCTCTACTTGGCTCCTGGAGAGAAGCAGCAGGTTAGGAGGGAGCAGCTGCTAAGCCAGGATGGGACATGAGTCAAGTTCCAGTTGGCAGCTGTCTTGACTGTGCCTACCTACAGAGAGGCCCATAAAGTGATGCCATGGCCAAGACACCATGCATATGTGAGAGGACAGACCTAACCCCTGCCCTGTTTCTCTGTACTATCCCAGGTAGGGAAAATCTGGCTTCTTGTTGTCACCCTGCTCCCCACCTGCATGGGAAAGGTAAGTCAGATCCACTAGGAAGACAGGGCAGATAGCTCTGAGAGAGAGAGAGCGAGCGAGAGAGACAGAGACAGAGACAGAGAGAGTGTGTGTGTTCTGAGCATGCCTGTGTCTCAAAGAGCCCAAGGACACTCAGCCCAGCACCCTGACTGAAAGAATATCTCATGTACTCCAAACATATAATGCAAGGAAGACCTGGGAGATTGTGCTTCGGGGTTTAAAGTTTTTGCAAAACAGATTCAGGCACTGTTGAACAAAACATTCATACACAAAAATAAATCTAAGGGCTGAAGAGAAGGGTCAATTGTAAGATTACTGTTGTTCTTGCAAAGGGCCTGAGGTCAGTTCCCAGAATGCACATGGGGGCTCACAACCACCAGTAACTCTAGTTCCATTTGATCTGACACCCTCTTCTGTCCTCTGCCAGCTTCAGACATGCATGTCGTGTGCTTACATGCATACTGCAAAACACTCACACACATAAAACAACTGGCTGGGTGTAGTGGCACATGCCTTCAATCCCAACACCCTGGAAACATAGGCAGGTGGACGCTGTGGGATGGAGGCTGGCAGGACATACATAGCGAGTTTCAAGCCAGCCAGATCTTGTCTCAAAAAATGTTTAATTGAAAAAGAGGCCAAGGACTGGAGAGATGGCTCAGAGGTTAGTAGCACTCCCTGCTCTTCCAGAGGACCCGAATTCAATTCTCTCAATTTTATCTTTTAAAACTTATTCTTGCCTCCTTGAATATGCTCCAAATTTACTATGACATGTGTATTCTATTGCAATACACTTGAATCACAAAAAAGTAACTTTCTGGAGAATATCATTGTTTTTTTGGGGTGACATATGCTTTATTTCCTTATCCCAATTCAGTGCCACCCCTGAGAAGTGGCGGTCAGTCATCTGTGTGGAACATGCCCAGTGTGGCCTTTGGGAAGCCCACTCCTCCCCTGTTCTCTGTGCCACCCTGTGATTCACATGACAGACAGCCTTTGCTGTTTTAAAAGCACGATGCCACAGTCACACAGTGCTCACTGAACCAGCATCCATGGACAAACTCGCGGCTCAGCTGCCAGAAGACATGGCAAACCTATGAAAAGGTATTTCTGGTAGGCATGGCTCTGAAACTGACCTGCAACTCCTACTTGGTGTGTAGCGTATCCTGGCAGTCTGCTGGGTCCTTCTCCCAGCCAGAGGGTCAGCGTGGAGGAATCGGATTCTGCGTGGTGGAAGTGAAAGCCCAGGGAAGCGGCAGGGGCGATGAAGTGGCTTTGCAGGATGGGGACGTGCAGCCATGCAGCTACCCTTCCTTCAGAGCGCCACCGTTGGATGGCAGCTAGAAGAGAGGGAGGGAGATAACAATCTGTAAATCTTTTCTGGGACGTGAGCAGTCACTACAGCCCAGTTATGCGATTCTTCTTCACCTATCACTGTACTGGTGTTTATAACCATACCTCCTAAGGACAGGTCAGCACACAGCAGGTGTTCAGTCAGCATAAAGTGGACTTCAAGGAAATATGGGCTTAATGATTTCTTAGTTTCTTCTTTCCAGTGTTGGGGACCAAAGCTAGGGTCCTGCATGCGCTACAGGACATACCACCACCGAGCCACATCCTCAGTCCATTCTGTTTCTTTTAATGCCCTTAATTTTATCATTCTTAATGATAATGTTTTTTTAACCCTTCCTGTGAGAGTTCCGATGTTAATTTTTGGTTTACAAACTGCAAGGTGGTTAAAAATAGAAGTAAAAAAAGTCAGAATTCTCTATTACTAGCTTGAAGAAATTTTAAGTTCTTTTTCTTCTGATTTTTGATTTTCACATGTCTACAGCTTATATTATGCCCTTTATAATATGTTAGATATTAAGCAGTCGATAATAGGAAATATCACTATTCTTACAGTGAAAGTGGATTTCTCAACAGCAGCAGCTTCCTTCATGTATCCTATGCTACCCAGCTAACTTTTACTCTAAACATTTGTTATTTAAAACTCTCTTTATTGTAAACACCATTCTGAATATAGATAGGTTTTCTATTGAAAGACCCTACAGACCCCCTCCTCAAAACCCACAGCTAGCATGCTCCCGGGGGGACGTCCTGTTTGTTTTAAACAAATCTCCGGATCAGCAGCCAGCCTGCTCCCGTTAGAACATCCCAGGTGCCTGAGAGAACAGGAGATAGAGATAGGAAGACTGCAAGGCAAGATGTCAATAAGATAGGATGTCAACAAAGCAGGTTAGCTATAAGATAGGAACAGGATGATTGTTGCCAGGCATCCATGCTGAGAGAGGAAACCTTTCATGCCCCCCCGCCACATTCCGATAACCACGCTTTTGCTTCTGTAAACTTGCTTCTTGCTGACACCCCTGCTGAGAGGGGAAACCATTCGTGCCACGGCCTCATTCCGGTCGATCGATAACCACACTTTTGCTTCTGTAAACTTGCTTTTTGCTCTTCCCTATAAAAAGCCCGCCCTCCAGTTGGCAGGTGCGCAAATCTTCCGAGAGATCTTGCTGCCCACAGGTACCTGTGTCTACTCAATAAACCTCTTGCGATTTGCATCCGTGCGGTCTCGGCCTGTTCCTTGGCGTCGGGGAGGTCTCCTCCCGAAAAGAGGTCCTCATCGAGGGTCTTTCACTATCTTAGAAATCTTTAATTATTTTATTTTCCTGTGAGATTAAGGCAGGGGTGGTGGCGGGGAGGGGCTCACTTCCTTGAGCCTTAGGTGTCTTAGAAGCTCCTTGTCAGCCAAGAGCTCAGACCTTGAAAGACCTGTGACTTGTGGGCGGGGAAATGCAGTGTCACAGCTGAGACCTCAGCAAAGCCTCTCAATCACTGCTCACTCCCCCGCCCTTCATCCCACCTTGGTTCCCAGGTACGTCATTATCCATTTCCTGGTCACCTGCCTTTCTCTTCTCTTCCTTGGCCTTAGGTAAACTTCTCCCTGCTAAGGATCATGGGCTCACCATCTATGGAGGTCAATTTTCCTAGCACAGTGACAAGTTGTTGGTCCTTAAGAGACTTCTTGATTCGATCCAGCATGAACTATAGCTACAGAATCAGATTCAGATTCTTCCAACTGAATCATTTTTAGTTGAGGTATAATGGCAAAGAGCAAGGTGCCTTTGAAGAATTCTGACCTCTTGCAGACACCATAGCCAATAAGAACATTTCTACCACACATTCGCCCCCCCCCCAGTCATGGTAATTACTTCTGTAATCCTGGTGATCTGGAAGCAAAGGTAGGAGGGTCATGCGTGCGTGATAACATTTGCCTGCCTCAAAACTCCTCTGCCAAGGAATAGTCTACATAGGGCTATAATATGTAGGGTGATAGCACACTGTAATCCTAACACCTGAGCTGTCCGGAACAAAGCAGCAGTGACCGGATAGTGACCTTTACGTGCAAACATGCTTTAGCAGCCATCACTAACACATTACAATGTTTAGTCTCCTCCAAGAGACAGGCATCCTATCAGGCTTTCTTCTCTGATTAGTTCTTCTTTACAGGCACTGACGGTTAGCTTTGTATGACTCCATCACAACAAACTACAAGTAACTCATAGAGCAGCGTGGAGAAAACACAGACCCAGAGCCAGGGGAAGGTACACACAGCCTCCGTGCCTTGGTGCCATGGTCAACTGGGATGAGCGTGTACGCTTCAGGTTATGAAGATGACATCAACTCCTATTTGTTAGAGTCTTAAAACGATAATTACAGTGAAATGTTTTATTAAAGAAATGCAAAAAAATTGTACTTCATAGCTGAGGGATTTCATTCAGGTTGTCTTTTGCTCATCCATCCCCAGTAACTAGGGCTGGCTAGCACTATTCACTAAGAAGTCTTTTCAGGGGTCATCTGGTTAGTGCCTGGGAAAGCTCGTGGAACAGTCTGGGACTTAAACCCTGGACACGTTTCCAAATCCAGCCCACTTTCTGGAGTGGCGCTTGAATTAGCACTGGTCACCGGCACTACAAATCCACACGTGTAAACATCCCAGCGGATGCGTGGATCCGATTCTCCCACTGGGGCTTCTCAGCACTTACTAGCAGGAGAGATGATGTGAAGCGGACTGGTTTGACGAGGAAGGTGACGCAGCATTAGAGATGCTCACTTGCCATGCTGCTCACAGGGTAAGTAAGGTTCATCTGTGGTTGCCTGGTTGTGTGCAAAAAACCTTTCCACAGCCGAACTTCCATACTTTGTTTTCAGTTTGAAAAACAGACTGCTCGAATAAACCACACTTATCCCAAAGTTAGGGCTCCTTCTCTCAAGCTTCCTTTCAGCTACTTGGGCTCATCATATGTTCCTATTGGAAACAGCAAAGCTCTGGGGGTAGAAACAAGCACTGGTTCTTGACCTGTCAGCTCCTACCTGCCCCGACTGGGAGACGGTTTTGCCTATCAAAGACCGTGACAGAATCTAAGTGCCAGCAAAACTAAGGCTGCAAGGTAGCAAACAGTGAGCTTATCAGCATTTCCTAAGAGTTAAAAGTGTGGGTGCAGCGAACCAGCGGCAATCGCAAGGGCGAATATCCAGAGTTTAGACCCGGACGTGGCTGAGGGCACTTGCAGGTCACAGCTAGAGGACTGCGGGGTGTCCTTTCAGCTTTCACTTCAGAGCCCGCACGCTCCGCCCTGGTTTCCGGGGCCCGAGTCCCGCACTTGCCCTCCAAGAGCCTCCGGAAGGCGGCAGCGTCCAGCCCGTGTAGCGCGCGGTGCCGTGCCAGATGCACCGAGACGCCCCCAAATCTGTCCAGCTCGCCTTGCAGCTCGCCCGCGTCCCGCGGGCTGCCCGAGGCTGCGCGCGCCCCTGCTCGGAGCCAGGCTAAGCCCGCACGGAGGAGCGGCGACCGCCAGCAGCCGGCTTCCTGCAGCCACCTCATCGTAGCGCCTAGCCAGTCCGACTCCTGACACACGCCTCCGCCCCGCCCACGCCTGCCTCGCATCGTCCCGCCCACGCCCGAGTCTCACCGTCACGCCCACACCCGCCCCGTCCACCTGGCCTCGCATCGCCCCGCCCAGTCCCGCCTCGCTCCCCTCGCATTGCCCCGCCCACGACCGCCTCACCCCGCCCATATCGCATAGCTCCTCCCACGCCTACTGGCTCTCCCCGCCGGGTCTCACCGTCCACGGCACGCCCCGCCCCTTCTCGCCCCAGCCTCGTCACAGCCTCGCCTCTCCTTCCGGCGATCGCCCCGCCCCACCTCGCCGAGAACAATCTCGCGGCGTTTTCCGGCGCTCGCTCCGCCCCTCTCGCCGGGAGGAGGGCTGACCGTAAACTCTAGAAAAGTGTCGCCACCCGCTGAGACTGAGCCGGGTTTCCTCTTCGGCGGCAGAGTGCAGCGGATTCGACCGTGGAGTGTCTTCGGTGGCTCCAGACCGGAGAGAGGGGAGAAATTTTAGTGTTTTTTTTTTTTTGGCTACTTTTACCGACACTTGCTTCGGGTCTCGGCAAAGCGGCGGAGCACCCTCAGTCCGCTTTTCAGGGGTTCATAGCGTCAACGAAGGTTCCCGTTCTACGCCCATCTTCCTTTACGAAAGCGTCACGAGAGCCCCTCGCTCACCAGCTCAGGCTGCGCTCTACGTGGAGCTTTACGGACGAGCGCGCCGAGCCGCTGACCTCTGACCCGGAAGTTTTCTCCCCGAGCCGCGCACGTTGAGCCGGCTTTGGCTCCGGTTTGTTTCCGACAGCCTGCGGTCATGTCTTCCAAGAAGAACCGAAAGCGGCAGAAGGAGAGCGCCGAGGGCACCTCGCCTTCGCTGTCTGCTGCTTCGTCTCGCTCGGGGACGCCGGGTCCACTGGCCCGGCCTGACGTGGCGGCGCCGGGGATGCTGGTGGTGACCAACTTCCTCGAGAAAGGTGAGGAAAGCGCGGGCAGCGGCGAGGCTGAAGCGCCCGAGGGCGGTGCGGCGTGTGCAGGTGGGCGTGACCCGGGAGCCCGCGGGCTACGGCGAGCCCGGCCGCTCCGACCCTCTTTGCACAACATTCCGAATTTTCCCCTTACTATTCGTCCTTCCTTTGCTTCCTCGGGCGGCGGCACCGGAGGGCAAGTCCCTGGGCCTTGCCGAGCGAGACTAGCAGCCCCGCTATGGCCGCGCTCGAGATGGCCTCGGCTCCTTGGAGATTTTACTGCCCAGCTAACCCTGCAGTAATGGTTCTTACTCAGCAGGCTGACGCTAAAAAGCCAGATAGCGGTTTTTGGTGGGGAATCCGTGCTGCCTAGCAGACAGCGTCGTGGCTTTAGGAAGGACGGCGCTTTCTTCATTGACCACGCAGGTTCTGATATCTAGTTGTTGCTGTTGGTGCATTGCACACTAGCGGTAATGGTCACACGCACAGCTCATCCAGTTTTCGCAGAAGCCGTGATGGATGAGCACCGAACGAGGGCCGTTTTACAGAGTAGAGAAAGCTCACTGGGTTCCATCTGGGTTACACAGCCACCAGGGGCAGGGTCCATGTTTGAGTTCAGATCTCTTTGATTCCAGAGCCGTTGTCTTAGATGAGTTTTGTTGACTTGGGTGAATGAACAGACTTAGATCTGAAAAGTCAAGACTAACTAGGGACTTGGTTTTTATGTTCGGTAAGACTTTAAAGACACTCTTAGCGTGAGCATAGTGTTTTTATTCTGACATAGAAATTAGAATACAGCTTGCTCTGTACTGTAGACTCGACCTCTTTTCAAGTAGACCTTCCCCGCTGTCGTGTACATACGTTCATGTTTCTTCTAGTTCAAACCTCTGGGAAAGTTCCACGATTTCTCCCTGCGACCACGCTCTGCACACCTTCTTACTGCCTGCTCATTAAATGGAGTGTTCTCCGCCTCCTTGTCAGTCCCACTCTCCTGGTCCTTTTTGACTTACATGCCATCGTCCCTTGGGAGCTGCTCTGTAGTGGTCACAGCTCTTCAGTGTTGGCAAGCCGAGTGCACGGTTTTCAGTACTTGCCTTTGGATGCTGGTGGCCTTTGGCATTGTAGGTCTCTTCCTCCTCAAAGCATTTTGCTGCTTACTTTATTTATCGTTAGACTTTCATAATTTTTCTCCATGTGCCTTGGTGATCATTTTCTTTGCAGGTTTCACCTCTTCCATCTGACTCCGAAATATTGAAGTTCCTTAATTCTTAAGTCTGATACCCTCTTTTTTCTCTTAATTTATGGCAAGGATATCCAAAGTTAAGTTTCTCATTTATATCATCTTCAATTTTGATTCATTTTTGTAAAGCATTCTGTTTTTTATTCTTGATTCAGTGTGTTTTACATTAGAATTTCTCAAGCACTTCCTGTGGCAAAGTTAAAAATGGCCAGTAGGTCACATATTGACAGTTTTGTAAAGTAGTGCAATTAGAAAAATAAATTTAAAAACCAAAATAATGATATTTATTGGGTTCACAGACACAGACTTTTATCTACTTGCAGTAAAAGTTTTAAAGTGATTGGTTTTGTACTTAACCTTATTATGAACTTGTTAACAAGTAGTTTGTAGATTATATCTTGAATAGTATTGTCCATTACTTCTTCCCTTAGTTTTTCATAGTCCCTGTAGAATCAATTTCCTAAGTCTTCTACTTCCAGTAATACAAACTTTAGTCCTTAAATCATTCAGAAACTGCTGGGCGGTGGTGGCCACACTTGCCTCTAAAACCAGCGCTCAGGAGGCAGAGGCAGGTGGATCTCTGAGTCAGCCTGGTCTACAGAGTGAGTTCCAGGACAGCCAGGGTCACACAGAGAAACCCTGTCTCAAAAAAGCAAAAAACAAATGGAAATCTAGGGATTAGACATAGCACAGCTTTCTCACATCTCTATCTGCTCCATTACTGAGTTGTGTATAAGCCAGATATTTTCTGTATTCCTTCTCACAGCGTTCCTGCTGCTTCTATGTCAAACCCAGACACCATCATCTTTCACCTGAACTGCTACAATGGCCTTTATTTGATTTCTCTCCTTGCAATTTTGTCCTCTTACTCTTTTTTCTACTTTGTAGTCAGAATGATGTTTTAAAATGGAAATCCTATAGTGATACTACTGTTCTTCCCCACGGTTTTCCATGGTTATTAGGATTACAGTTGGAATCTTGATGTAGTACACTACCCTGCATGGCTTTTGCCTTCCTTAAGCAACTTTCTTTGTTGCTCATCTTTTTTAGTCTCTGAAGAATGGATCATACTCCACAGCATCTGTGCTTGCTTTTCCCTTAAGAAAAATAATATGTTCTTCATAGTTAGTTATTCCTTCCTCCTCCATACCTGAATTTTAACACCACTTTCGTTGATTAGCATTCTCTAATTCTTCCTAATTAGGTCAGATCACACAGAATAGGCTAAGTCTCACAGTCAATTTGAGGTTGTATGGTCTTAGTTTGTAACTATACAGTTACTCAGAGCTCACTGGATAGCTAGTCCTACTAGATTACAAACTCCATGAGGCAATGGAGCAAGGGTGGATGATTGTTTGAAATTGACTTTATGAGCTGGTGAAATGACGGGGTGAAGATCTTGGGGCACAGACATAAGGACCAGATTTCAGATATCAAGCACCCATGTAAAAAGCTGGATGTGGAGGCGGGGAGGATGATTCAGTGGTAAGAGCACCTGCTTTGCAAGCATGAGGGCCTGAGTTTGAATCCTGAGCACCCATTTAAAAAGCCAAGTATGGTTGGGTGTGTCTTGTTTTTGGGAGCTAGAAACAGATGTATTTTGAGAGCTTACTGGCCCAGAGTAGCCAAAAACTATCAAGGTTCTTTCTGATTGAGTAAGGCCCATAACACAGAGTTATAATGTAGTGATACATACCTGCTGATTGAGTAAGGCCCATAACACAGTTATAATGTAGTGATACGTAACCTGTGGTGCGTGTGGAGGCTGTCTTAGTTTCCTTCCCATTGCGATAAGATACCTGGGAAAGCAGATCAAGGGAGAATGGATTTATTATGGCTCACAATTTCAGGTTATAGTTCATCATCACAGGAAGGCACAGTGGCAGGACCTTGAGAGAACCGTCCACGTTACATCCACAGTTAGACCAGAGAACAGTAAGGTCTTGTATGTGTTCATTTCTTCCTTTTGATTGTGAATGTAATGTGATTAGCTGATCCAAGCTGTGAGTGCGAGTTTGATCCTTGGAACCTGCATGGTATAAAGGAAAGAGTAGATTCCTTAAAATTATCTTCCACTACCCTGTGTATGAATGCACCTACTAAAAAGAACTGGTAGAATTCTGTGGTCAGCTTTAGTGGATTTGGATGTTATAAGCAGAGAAGTGTATAATAGTGGTATATTAAGACACAAGGACTTGGCTGAAAGTTTGTACATGAGCTCCATTAGCAGGGAGATGTGGAGGGTTTTTTTTTTTTTTTTTTTCCGGTAGTAGTCTTTGAAATCTAGCACCTGACTTGGTTCTTTCTGTGCTAAGTGCAGAGACTCTTGGAAGTATAGTTAGTTTTTGTAGTTGCTGCCATTTGTGACAATGCTGAGGACAGAACCTGAGGCCTTGGCCATGCTAGAGAAGTGCTCTACTCTGAGTTAATATTCCCCATCACAATATGTCCTTAATGAACCAAAAGATTTCTTCTCCTTACGTTAAACTTTGTAGGTTATTCTCACAATTTACCAGTAAGCATTCCAAAAAGTTGGGTTTTACATTAGTTTAAAAAAGAGGTTTCTTCAGGATATGATAAACTCAATAGTATGTTTATATGAATATAGGATTTTCATTTATTCTAAAAATGCTTTAATTTCAGTTATAAGAGAGTATAAAATAAATTCTCTCTCTTTTTTTTTTTATAGTAGATGGCAAAGTTCCTAAGACATTCCAGAATTCCCTTGTTCATCTTGGACTTAATACTATGAAGTCTGCAAACATATGTATAGGCCGACCAGTGCTCCTTACCAGTTTGGATGGAAAGCAGGAGGTAAAATTCCTTATCCTTTTACTAGAAGCATTGGAAATCATTCTGGTTTTAACTTTGAATACAGTCAGGAGTCAGTGAACAGAAGTTTTTAATTGTATATGTGAATCAGGAGTTGATTCTTTCCTTCCATGTCTGTCTCAGGAGTCAGACTCAGGTTGTCAGGCTTGGGAGTAAGTGTCTTTGCCTGTTGAACCACTTGCTGACTCTAAAAAAATATACTTTTAAAGAGAGCTGTAGAGATGGCTCAGCAGTTAGAATATGTTCTTCCAAAGAATCTGAGTTCAGTTCCTGGCACCCACATTGGTCAGCTCACAATTGCTTATAATTCCAGCTATTGGGGAACCCGATGCCTTTGGCTTTTGTGGACACCAGCCCATGTGCATATACCTTCACACCACACATATGTACATATACATAATTAAAGTAATAAATCTTTAGAAAAATAAGTCTGTCATGTACATAGTAGTCAGTCAAATACTGTAGAGAAAGGGCCATTGCTTTTTTGTGTTTTTTACAGGGAGGTAGTGCCCGTGTCCCTTTAAGCTTTGTTTCTCCTAGTCGTTAAGTTCATTTCTGTGCAGAAACGTGGTCTTGAGGTAAGAAGAGCATCTGCCCTACATACAAATACTTACTGAGTCTCCCCAGATTTGCCTGTATTTCTCCTTGATGTCATGTGGATGAGGACTTCAAGACCAGAGCTTTTCTCAGATTTTCAGCAGCCTGACTGCCTGTTGCCAATTCCTGCCTCTGCCATAACCCCCGTTCCCCGCTCCCTGCTTCTTTCACCCATGGGAGATGTTTGTGTGTTCTTTCATGAGAATGTGTGTGCATGTGTCCTATGCATGTAGAGACCACAGATGTTTCTTTGGTTGCCCCACCTCATTTTTGAGATGGGTCCTGTCATTTGACCTGGAGCTCATAGATGTGTCTGTGCTATTTGGCCTGTGTGCTCCAGAGACCCAGTGCCTCCTCAGCACTGAGATTACAAGTGTGAGCCACCACACCTGGCTTTTTCCATGGGTTCTGGAAGTTGAACCCAGGTCCTCATACTTGCATAGCAAACACTTTACACTCTTCAGCCCTAAGACCCAGGATTAAAGAGACTCTTTTTGTTCGTTTGTTTGTTTGTTTTGTTTTATTTTTGAGACAAGGTTTCTCTGTAGCTTTGGTGCCTGTCCTGGAACTAGCTCTTGTAGACCAGGCTGGCCTCGAACTCACAGAGATCCACCTGCCTCTGCCTCCCGAGTGCTGGGATTAAAGGCATGCACCACAACTACCCAGCTGAGCCACTGTTTGCAATGTGTCATAGAGAGGAAGTACCGGACTGTGTTCATTACAAGTTATCCTGCTTTTAATATTTTTCTCCTTTACTTATTACCATCTATTAATGTTTTTGTCTTTTTTTAAGTCTGCCTTCTATCATCTCACTATGAGCTCCTTTCTGATCTTCAGAGAAGATGTAATAGTTGTTAAAAATAATTTGCGAACTTACATAGGATTTCGTTTTATATTTTTGAATTGCAGTTTATCCCACTACAGGTTGTGTGAGATACTGTTTGGGAATAATGATTGTTTTCTGTGTAGTGAATGTGCTTAACATTCCCTTCCTTATAAATTGATGGTATTATATGTACTGATTTTCTGATATTGTTATTTTTTTTTTTCTCTGAGTAGGTTTATACAGCCTGGCCGGTTGCAGGATTTCCTGGAGGCAAAGTAGGCCTGAGCGAAATGGCACAGAAGAATGTGGGTGTGAAAGCTGGAGAGACCATTCGAGTCCAGCCTCTTTTGGGAGCTGTGCTCCAGGCTCAGGAAATGGACTTGGCACTGAGGTTTGGTTCTTTTCTTTGGTGACTATCTAGCTCAAAGCTGCCCAAAGGAAATGTAGTGAAGGGTATTGGAGAGATGGATCAGTGGTCAAGAGTTCTTGGAAAGACCCAGCTTTGGTTCCCGGCACCCACATGATGGATCACAGCCATCCATTACACTGGTTCCATTGAATCCAAAGCCCTCTTTTGACCTTGGGGAGCACCAGGTACAAATGTGGTACACAGATATACATGCTAGCAAAACTTAAAATAAATAGGTTTTTTAAAATAAAAAGAGAAATATAAACATGTTCATTTTGGGTTTTCTAAATAGACGAAGAAATGGATTTATTCACACATACACACTCTGCTCCTTCTCCAAATCAAATCTTTAAAATCCAACATGTCTGCTATATTTGTAGCTCATTTGTCTGTTTGAAGCAAGTTCTTACCATATAGTCCAGGCTGACCTTGAACTTATGATCCACCTGACATAGCCAATAGATACTGGAAAATTTCTCCTTTGTGTTTGGGGTGGAAACCAGGGCTTTGCATATACTCATACTCCCATGTCTAGCCTTGATAGCCACATGTTAAATGAGTAGTGATACACTATGATAGCATTGGCCAAATAGGTGGATACAATTTATGTATAAGGGACTCTGATGCCCTGTAGTTAAGTAGCCCTGACATTTTAAGTGAAGGGATTATAACTGAATACTTAGCAGTGTATTTTATCTTAACTTGCAGTTAAATCAAGGCACTTACAACTTATTGTGACTAGCTAAGAAATCGTTCTTTTCTCTTTGCCACTGAAGAATATTTATTCTTATATGAAAATGTCAACTACTTTATAATTAACAAAGCATAAATTAACTTCTTAATGAGGCATAACCCCCAGAAATACTTTTTTTATTTTTTTGTTGTTAATTCTTTTGAGAATTGAATACAATATATCTCAGCCGTATTCACCTCCCCTTTACCATCTCTTCATTCCTTACCCACCTAGGTTTATGTTCTTTTTGTAAGCACTAATTTGTGCTGCCCACATGCCCTTGGATATGTAGCCTTCTACTGGAGCAACATTGACTAACCAGGGTCTACATTCTTAGATAAAACTGGCTCTTCCTCTCCTAGCAGCTAGCAGCTGCTCTCCCAATAGCTTCAGGTCTAGGGGCAGGGTTTTGTGCCCAATTCCCTTCTCCCTGCTGGGATTTGGTATGGCTTGTTCTTCTACAGGCCATGTGCATGGTGTCACAGTGATGGTTAGTTCATATAGGCAACTCTCTGCTGTGTCCAGAAGATACTGCTTCTTTGTATCCACTGTCTCTGGCTCTTACACTCTTCCTGTCCCCTCTTCCACAATGATCTCTGAGTCTTCAGAAGAGAGGATGCCATATGTGTCCCATTTGATGGCTCAACATTGTGCAGTCTTATATTTTTTGCACCTTTGCTTGTGGTCTCTTTGTTAATTAGCTACAAAAAGAAATGTTTTTAATTTTATTTTTAATGTGTATGAGGTCTTGCTTGTGTGTATGTATGTACATCATATGTGTGGCTGTGCCTGGTGCCTGCCAAGGCCAGAAGAAAGAATAGGATTCCTTGAAACTGGAATTGCAGGTGCTTGTGAACTGCCGTGTGGGTACTGGAACCTGAACACAGAACTCTAGAATAGTAGCAAGTTCTTTTAGCAACCGAACTGTCTCCATGTGTTTTTATTTGTCTGTGTTTTGAGGCAGTTTTTCTTCAACTTTTTAGCTCAATCTGGCTTGCTCCTACCTCCTCCTTTTGAGTACTTTAGATACATGTCACTGTAGGCAGCTCAAGAAATAATTTTAACTATGATAGTTCAAGCAAAGAACTTGATTGCTCACATTCAATCAAGTAAAAACAAAGACCTGTTGCTACCAAGAGTTTTAAATTGCTCCTACTGAAGGGTGAATATAGTGTCTCACGCATCCTCCAGTAGAATTTTGAGTTAAATTGATTGCTGATGAAAGTCTAACCCAAATTTGCTTTAATAAATAGAGCCTTTTGATAATTTAATGCCAGCTTAGTAATAATTTAGGCAATGTATGTGTAAGAATAAAAAAAATTGTTATCTTGAGTTTAAAATGTTTTCTTTTTTTGTATATTCCAAGCTTGGGTTTTGGCATCATCCCTCTGCCCCCTTTGAAAACAGGAAACTGTTTTCAGAACAGTTAATGAACATTTCAGAACTCCTTAATGAACATTGTTTTAGATAGCAAAAGCAAAGACTATAATATTGAGAATCAGTTTTATGTATTAGATGCTTATACATGTGTGCTGGTTTGAATGCGAGTGACTTCCGTGGTCTCATATATTTGAATGCTTGTCCTCAGTTGGTGGAACTATTTTAGCAATGATTAGGAAGTATGTCATGAGGGTGGCCTTTGAGGTTTCAAGATCCCACACCATTTCCACTCGCTCTCTCTCTGCCTTGTACTTATGGATCAGTTGTGAACTCTCAGCTCCTTTTCCAGTACCATGGCTGCCATGCCTGCTGCCGTGCTCCCATCATGATGGTCATAGACTCTAGCCCTCTAGAACCCCCAAATTAAATGCGTTCTTTTATAATTTGCCTCGGTCATGGTGCTTCATCACCACAGTAGAAAGGTAGCTAAGAACACATCACTTGCACACATTGGTAAGAATGAACAAACATGCATTTATCCTTTTGATTTTTATTTTCTTGTCATGCCTTTCAAGGTATCTATTTCTGTCTGTGTACCACCCCTCCCTGATTTAGGATCTCACTAGGTAGCCCAGGCTGGCCTCCATCTCGTGAGCCTCTTGTCTTACTCTCAATTGCTGGGCTCATAAGTCTGTGACTGGTTTATTTACCCCTTTGAGGCAAATGAAATGGGTAAGTTGTATGTTTCATTAAATACTTGATGGCACAGTTGCTGTTAAAGCAGGTTATCATCCGAATGTGTTGAAACAGCGAGACAGGAAGTAGTCATTGTTGACTGGAGTTAGCACTGGTCATTGTCTGAACTAGTCTCACCTTATTGGGGCTGAGCATTGTTGAATGATTTTAAATGACTGTGGATTTAAATGGTATCTTGGTTTTCAAATTTTGATTTCTTTAAAAAATTATATTTTAAATAGGGCAGCAGAATGTAAACAAGAAAGTTAATTTCCACTTAGGAATATCAGTCATTTAAATCAGGGTAGCCAAAGAATTTTATTAGTGATATTGGAGCTATTTCTAATGGAAATGACTTTTATCTATACCTGTTCTTCAAATTTGTAACTGTCTTTTATTCACTTAATAAATAAGTAAGGGCCAGAGAGACTGCTCAGGGGTTAAGAGTATTTGGCGCTCTTGTAAGATGGCTCAGGTTTTGTTCTTGGCACCCACATGGTTTTCTAGTCACCTGTTTTTCTAGTTCTAGGATATTCAGTGCCTTCTGGCACTTAGATTGTGTGTCCGCATACATAAAGGCAAAATACACATATATTTAAAAAAACAAATCTTAAAAGTAATGTAAGTATAACTTGATTTGGTGTTTTACAAATATAATTCAATTTAAGTTAAACTAAGTATGTAGTTGATTCTCATTGTTTATTTGTGGTAGTTATGTTCTCTGAGGTTTCTTTCCTTCACACTGATAGAGAAAACAGAGCCATTGTTCTTGGTGAGGAATTTGTATAGCTGTGTATCTCTTACATAGATCTTGAATACCTAGTTCTGATAGGATTCTATGTATGCTGCATCGGAATAGGAGCACCATTATGTTAAGAAATGGAAGAGGGAGAGAGTGTTTGAAAACTTTATGTAATTATTTAAAATATTTTCTTTAGTGGGGTGTGTGTGCATGTGTATACAAATGTATGTGGGGCTGGAGGTGTGCTCTCTTGTGTACAAGTGTGGATGTCTTTCTCAGTCATCTCATTCTATTTTTGTCTGTTTGTGTCTATTTGTCCATACATTTGTTTCTCTTTCACTGAATCTGGAGTATGCCATTTTGGGTAGATTTGCTGGCTAGAAAGTTCCAAGACATTTATCTATTATATCTTCCTTTGCAGTGTTGGGGTTACAAGCCCAACTTTTATGTGGGTGCTGGAGATCCGAAGCAGGGTCCTGTTGTTTGGGCAACAGATACCCTCCGAACCTTCTCTTTAGCCCTTTGGAAACTGTTTATAAACAGGCTTTTAAAAGTAGGTGCAGTGGTATTAGATGTGCCTACTTCCCGTACTCCTGTATACAGCTCTTCTGGTGGAGACAGTGATTACTAGGACGATCCCAAACTTCTACCAATCAGAGACCCTCAACAAAAGCATTCAAATATTATGAGCCCTATGTTTTCCTTAGGCATATCCCTCAGAATCAATTTTCATTGCAGTTAGTACCTATTTTTCCCTACTTGTATCTCTTCAGGTAATGCACTATACAGGATTTGATTTTCCTGAAGATCTAATGTGTAAATTATGCAAAAGGGATGAAGTTAGCTATGAATAAAAGCCTTTCTCTCTTCTAGGCAAGTTCAGAAATGGAGTAATCAGTTTAGGCAAGTGTGTTTTCAGATGTGTTTGACTGATACACACAGAAATATCCTTCTCATTATGATTTAACATGCATGGTTCTTGAATATCTAGATAGATGGATAGCTATACATACACATGTATATGATACGTGTACATGAAGTATATGTGTATAAGAAAATGTTTTATAGAACAGTATTTACCATTTCCATGCAGTGTGCTCTGACATTTCATATGGGATTGGTTTTTATGGTTTTGTGTTCTCCTAATGAATATTACCTTACGTTTTGAAGATCACTGCCCTTAACCTTCTGTAGAATCAAACTGAAGATATTTTCCTGCAAGAAATATGTATCTGAAAAGTATAAAAAACTGCCTAAATTGTGCCTTTTGCTTTTAGGTTTTAGACAAATTGTTCTTCTGTTCTATAACAGCCATGCTTGGCACTTTTTCTGTGGTTTAGTTTTTAATGTACCTAATGCTGATTTCTGTTTGTTTTTCTTTTCTCTCTGTAGTGACAAAGATAAGGAAATTAATGAAGAAGAACTGACTGGTTGTATTCTGAGAAAACTAGGTGAGAATAGTATTTTAAATTGTCTTCAGTTTTAAGCAACAAACAGTGCTTGTTGACTCTTTTTTTTTTTTTAAATAACTAAGTGACTATTCTCTTATTTTTGTCCATCTCTCCGGCCCAGACTATTTTCATTCTTCAAATACCCATTTGAAGACAAAACTGGTAGTAGAAGTAAAGCGCGCGCTCTCTCGCTCTCTCTCTCTCCCTCCCCCCCTCCCTCTCCCTGTGTGTGTATGTGCGTGCATGCATGCATGCATGTATGTATTGTGCCGCAGTGGTTTGGGTCCTCACACCCTAAATAGGGGTAAGGGAATGAAGAAAAGACAAACACAGAAAGACATATACAGGAAAGCTTGGGTCTAATGTGCTCACTCTGATGAAGTAGCAATTGCTACTTCCACCAGACAGAAATCTCAGTATTTTATTAGGTACAACAAAGAGGGCTAATCTCGGGAGGAAGTGTCTGTAGGTCGACAGTCTCGGGCTGTAAACATCTGGGAGGAAGAGGAAGCTGCAGTTACTAGTTTAAACACACTCTCACCTGGACCCCCCAGGAAAGCTTTGCTCTCCTCCTTTGGAACCTGGTCCATAGGGTAAATAGCTTTGCTAATTTAAAATGGGTTTGAGACTTTGGAGTCCTTCTCATAGCTGTGCACGTCTTCAGTACATACTGACTCAACGCGTCAGTCACTCAGGACTTTCTCTTCTCCATACACGACTGCATGCTTGTGTGTACATGCATGTGTGTGCTTGAGTAGACATGGAGGCCAGAGGTCGACACTGGGTGTTTCAGTCCCCACCTTCTTTATTTATTTAGAGTCTTTGACTGAACCCGAAGTCGGTGGGTTCAGCTAGACTAGTTGATGAGCAAGCCGAAGGCTTCCTCCTGTTTGCTTCTCCGGGGCTGAGATTACAGGGGTGCATAAAGATGCTAGGGATCTGCTGGACTGTGACTGAAAAAGCATGGGATAAAACTGGACTCTCTGAACATGGCGAACAATGAGGGCTGATGAGACGCAAAGGACAATGGCACGGGGTTTTGATCCTGCTTAATGTGATGGCTTGGTGGGAGCCTAGCCAGTTTGGATGTTCACCTTCCTAGATATGGACGGAGGGGGGAGGACCTAGGACTTACCACAGGGCAGAAAACCCTGACTGCTCTTTGGACTGGAGAGAGGGGGGGAAAGGAGTGGGGGGAGGGGGAGAAGGGTGGGAGGAGAAAAAAAAAGATGCTAGGGATCTGTGCTCGGGTCCATGTGTTTGCTCAGTAAGCACTTTACTTTTAAAGATTAACTTATAAAAATTGTGATTGTGTTGTACACGAATGTTTGTTTGCATACACCACGTAAGTGACTAAACTGAGATTTTTGACCTTTGTGCTTGCACATTTTCCAATGAGGAACATTGCAGTGATGGTTTGAATGTGCCATTTAAGCTTAGTTGGTAAAAATGGATCTTTTTTGCTATGATTTCTAGAATTTTAGATTTACTGGTGTATAGGATTTGGAAGAATGAGTTTTTTATACATCTGATACTGTGTCAGGGGAATTTATCCCCTCTGTTTTTTGTGACATTTTCTTTATTAGTGTTCCAGGTTTGTTAATAGCAAGTAAGTTGCTGTTAAAACTGTTAAATGGGAAAATTATGCTGATGTCTATATATTTAATCAATTGTTTTTTTAGATGGCAAGATTGTTTTACCGGGCAACTTCCTGTACTGTACATTCTATGGACGACTCTGCAAGTTACAAGTTTTGCAAGTAAAAGGGACAGATGGCACTACATTGGGAAAGCCTCAGAGTGCCTCTGACACCCAGGGAGTGGCCTCTGAACATTCTAGCGTGGAGAGCAGTGACGTGGATATATCTTTCCAGCTCAGCCAGTTAGATCTGAAAGAACCTCAGAGCCCAGTGTCACAGAGTACCCCCTGTAAATCCGCTCATGACAGGACTGTGAGTGAAGCAGGGGAAGTTTTGTCGGATGTTACACAGAGCCCCAGAGACGGCAGTGGACTTGGACTTAAATGGAGTTTGGATTCATCCAGAGAAGGAAATACACGGCCTATCAGTGAAGAGAAACTACTGAAGTCTACCAATGCAGGGGCAAAGAACAATACTGATACATTTTATTTTATTTCTTCAACAACAAGAATCAACCTTAAAAAAATTTGTACAAATTCAAAAGAACAAGACAGCCAATTCAAAGTAACTTACGACATGATTGGAGGCTTAAACAGTCAGCTGAAAGCAATAAGAGAAATAATTGAACTGCCTCTCAAGCAGCCTGAACTTTTCAAGAGTTACGGTATGTCACCTTTAGTTTGCTATGTTCGTGTTCTATTCAAACTCAGGCAGTTGGTTAGCCCCGCTCTGATACAACTCCTCATCCTCTTGTCCTTAGCTTCTGTGTTGTCTCTTGTACTGTCTTTGGGAGATGATAGTTGAACGGCTTTTCTCGATGGTTGGTCTTTTAAGTTGTGATTTGTATGAGTGACAGGTGTGTCCCCTATGTTAGCATATTACCCAATGTTGGTGGACTGGATCTTCAGAAAATACCTTTATTTTATTTTTGGTTTTTTGACACAGGGTTTCTATTTGTATCTCCAGCTGACTGTCCTGGAACTCACTCTGTAGACCAGGCTAGCCTCAAACTCACAGAGATCCGCCTACCTCTACCTCCCTGAGTGCTGGGAATAAAGTGTGTGCCGCCATCGCCTGGCTGAAAAGTATCTTGTTATGCTAGATAAGTCATAATGTCTAGAGAAATAAGCAGATAGTCATGGTTCAGTTTAACCTTGTTAGGAAATTTAGTTCTTTGTGTGTCTGCCTTGAAGCAAGTAGTTAACGAAGTAACTCACTGCTAGGAAACTCAGAGCTATTTCTCCATGTTGTTGTACAAATTCTGTGCTTCTATTTCTTATGTAGTGCCACCCATTTTCCCCCTTTCTTATGAATCTTCACGTATGTAAAAGGAACTCATGGATTTGTGTAATTTTTTTTAGTAATTTTTGTATTAAGAGTGCAACTTGGAAGAAATTATGTTGTGTTCTGATTGCTGAACTGTGCTACATGAGATGGCACAAGACAAGGGCTCTGTTTTAAAAAAGAAACAAAAACACCAAAAAAAATTCATGCTTCCCTCACTGTGTGATTTGTAGAGATAGAGAAAGTCATTGCTGGGCTCAGGATTTGGGATAAATAGTACATCTTTCTGGGAAGTAGGGAGAGGTAGGATTCCATTTCTAACTTATATTGGAAGTTGTATGGCAGTTTAACAATAAAATTAATAATCATACTGAATACACTGTGTATTTTTGTGTTTTTTTTTTTTTCTTGTAGGAATTCCAGCACCTAGAGGGTTGTTACTCTATGGTCCTCCCGGCACTGGAAAGACAATGATTGCTAGGGCTGTTGCTAATGAGGTTGGAGCTTATGTTTCTGTAATTAATGGTCCGGAAATTATAAGCAAGTAGGTATATGATTTAAAGTAAATGTTCACTACTAAGTTTATATATTTCAGGTGTGGCTTCTTAAATAGTTGTGTTATATTTTTGCCTAGATAGTCCATGCTTTAAACTGTTTTTGAGTATTTTAAATTTGCCCCTCTTTTTCTGAGGCATGGTCTTACCTATGTAGCTTAGCCTGACCTTTACTTTCGATCTTTTTGCCTTCATTCCCCAAATGCTGATATTTTATATTTGCTTCTAAATTTGCTTTATATTATGCACAAAATTTGAAAATAAAAGTAATTTTAAGTATTTTAGAAATGCTTGAAAATTCAGACCACCTTTTTATAGAAAAAAAATTTATAAATCCTAAGAAATGTAAAACACTACATGTTTTTATTCCTCACAGATTCTATGGTGAGACTGAAGCTAGGTTACGCCAGATATTTGCTGAAGCCACTCTACGGTACTGTTAATATTGGATGTTTTCAAATTAATAATTGAAACTCTGTTTCGTGAAAAATAGTGGCACTTTATGTAAAACTAAGGAGTAACACAAAGATAGTGATGGCCTTAGAGATTGATGGGAGACTTCAGGAAATGTTATCTGTTTTTGGAAGTTTGATAAAGAAGTTACTACATGACATAAAGTAGAAGAATTAAGACAATGAAGGAAACTTAGGCTGGGTGGAGATTCATCGCAGGAGAATAGACTGCTTTTGTTGGTTCTCGGTAACATTTCCCATGCTATTAGAGTCTTTTCCAGAAAGTGTTTGTCTGTACTGACTCTTAAAAGTATTTGTCCATGATTTCATATAGCATTTTCAGGATTCAGGTCTAGTAGTTTTTAAACCTTTGCATATGTTTTGGTGTAGTATATGAAATATCTTCATTCTACATGTGGGTATTTAATTTTCCAGGTTTTTTTTTTAAATCCAACAATTGTTTTAGACATATTTGTTAAAAATTGTATGAGTATTGCTGTGTCCTTTATTCCATTAGTCTCTGTGTCTGTTTTTGTGTCAGTACTGTGCTGGGTTTTTTTGTTGTTTTGTTTTGCTTTTCAAGATTGGTTTATTTTTATGTGTGAACGTCTTCTCTGCATGTATGTCTGTCTACCACTTGCATGCAGTGCCTCAGAAGAGGGCATCTGATCCCCTGGAATTGGAATTGCAGACTGTTGTGAGTCCCCAGGGTACTGAGAATCAAACCCACTTCATCTGCAAGGCTCCCCGAGTGCTCTGAATTGCTGAGAGCCATCTCTCGGGCGTGCTGTTTTTCTCACTGTGGTTCTGTAGTAGTCTGAGATTAGAACCTGGTAGCTCCAGTGTTCCTCTTTCTGCTTACTATGACTTTGGATGTGATAGTGTGCCACAGAGGTCTGTCCTATCCTTTATTTCTGTTACTGTGATAAAATACTCAGATAGAAAGCAACTAAATGGGGCAAGGGTTTTTTTTTTATTTTCATGTTTTCCTTTTTTTTCCCTTAGCTTACAGTTCTAGGTTGTAGTCCATTATTGTGGGAAAGTCAAGTAGCAGCTCAGCTCAGCTGGTCATATCACGTCCATGGTCAAGAGCAGAAAGAAATGAGTGTATCAACATTTGCTTGCTTGTGCTCAGCTTGAGTTTTCCGCTCTTTAACGGTTCAGGGCATGTAGGGAATGGTGTCTTTCCTATGGATTTACTTCAGACAGAGTTCCTCATAGACATGCCCAAGAACCAATTCAATTTAGATAGTTCCTCATTGAAATTGTAGAGTGATTTTAGGTTGTGTTAAGTTGACATTTATAGCTAGCCATTATGGAGTCTTATTTTCTATGGAATGTTTTTCTAGTTCTATGAAGAATGTCACTAGAATTTGATAGGGAGTACATGAAATCTATAGGTTGCTTTTAGTGACCTTTGTAACGATTTTAATAATATTAACTGTCAATCCATAACATGGAAGGTCTTTCATATTCTCTTGCCTTCTTTATCTTTTTCAGTGTCTTGAAGTTTTCATGTAGTTTTTTTCACCTTCTTGGCTAGATTTTTTTCCTAGGTTGTTTTTCTTTGTCCAAGTCACTGTGTGTGGATGTGAGTTGGTTTAGTTGTTCTGATTCTCTCTGGGAAAGTTTGTTATCACTGTATAGAAAGGTACTGGTTTTCATGTAATTTTGTATTGGTACTTAGCTGAACCTGCTCACCATGTCTTAAGTTTCCTGCTATAGCTTCTACGTTCTTATATGTAGGATTATGTCATTTGGGAGTAAGGATACTTGGGACTTTTTCCTTTTTGTTTGTACCTCTTCCCTTTTACTTTCCCTTTCCTTTTTGATGATACTGAGGATTGATCCTAGGGCTTCATGGATGTAAACAGAGTTACAGCCCCAGCTGCCCCTCTTATTTTTCTTACTTACTGCTGTCCCTGTGTCTGAGTACTGTCTTGAGAAGGAGTAGTGAGGGTAAATACATTTGTATTGCTCCTGATTTTAGAGGAAATGCTTTTAGTTTCCCCCATTTTGTGTTGTGTTGACCAAGGGCTTTCTTGGCTTCATTATGTGCCCTAAGTTGGTCTACTTAGGCTCAGGGCTATGGTATGACATGCCAGAGTTATTATAAGTATATAAGTTCTACTCTTGGCCCCCAAGTCAGGCTTGTCTTTCTCTGTGCACTCCATTGCCAGAGCAGAGCTGCTTCAGCTTGTTAGTATTTGGCCTCAGGCTTTCCATAACTGCCTCTTAGGGCTTTGGCTTTGCTTCACTTTCTGTCAGTTTCAAATAATGGGTTTTTTCTCAAGATCTTCCCCAGTCTTGCCCTTAGTGTCGTACATAAAATGGGATTTCTCTTTGCTGACCCATCTGCTGAAAGAAATGCTGTCTCCCTGACAACCACAACTGGCTTTCAGGCTTGTGCAAGCTCTGGGCTTGTTCCATGTTGCTTGTGTCTTTTCACTAGTCTGCCTTTGAAAAGTGGGGGTTGCAGGTGGTTCTTCTGTTTTTCCTCCTTCGGCTCAGAGACAGGTGACTGGAGCTGTGTACCTCCTGACATTTTATCTATGTCTTTGAAGCATCTTGCCACTACTGTGAATCTTTGGAATCGTCTGGTTTTTCTTTTACTCTTACCCTTCCCCAGGTCACACAGAGGTCTTTTATGAAAGGCAGATAGGCTAAAATGTGAGGTTGATAACTTTGCAGTAGAAATAATTGAAGTTTTTTTTCATTTAGCATTTGAGTGATTTTGTTTTTAATATTGATAAATAAAATTGAAATGTAATGCGTTTGTTTTTTAGGCACCCATCAATTATTTTTATTGATGAGCTGGATGCACTTTGCCCTAAAAGAGAAGGTGCTCAGAATGAAGTGGAAAAGAGAGTTGTAGCCTCACTCTTAACATTAATGGATGGCATTGGCTCAGTAAGTCTAACACTGGCATTTAGAGTATGCAGTAGCAACACCTACCAAATGTATCTGGGTGTGTATCAGGGTGAGGGGAAATCAAGCATGAAGCTGGGTTAACAATCAAGTAATTAGCTTCCGTAAATTTCTTGGTAACTAAGAGACCCACATAGCCTGGCATGTTTTTCTGTTACATAAATAATTTACCAAGATATATTTGTGTGTGTGTCACATGATATTAATTTAAAACCCAAGACACACGTCAGTAAAGAAGATTCCTTATTAAATCTTAGTGAATTTTATTAAGTTTCCCTGGATATTATGGTATATGCTTGTAGTCCCAGTTCTTAAGGAGGCTGAGGAAGGACGATCATTTTAAGGCCAGCCTTGGCTAAGTGAGATGTGTCTCAATAAACTAAATTTTAATAAGTTCATGAGGTGGGGTTTTTTTTGCCTTGAGATATGTTTTGCTGTGTAGCCCAAGGTGTCCTAAAAACTGAGTTATTCTTGTAACTCATGAGTCTCTTTCTCTTCTTGAGGTAGAGCCTTGCTGTATAACTCGTGTCTTAAAAACTCAGTTCTTTTCTCGCAGCCTCTGAAATGCGTGACTACAGCCTGCTTTATATTTGTGTATTAGTCAAAGCTATGATATGCTAATTCTGAAAATGACTAATATAAACAGGAGTAGAGGAAAATTCTCTCAGACTTTTGACATCTGTTAACCAGAAAAATGTACTTAGATTAGATTGAAAATGGCCAACGTTCTTAGATTCACAGTATGTTAGCACCAAGAGAAATCTTAGACAGCACATAGTCCCACACCTTCCTTTTGTACAGTAAAAAGCAAAAGGAATGTTTGATTTTTATTTCCCATTGGTGGGAAATGAATATGTGAAAATAATGTGAATTTTTGTATTCAGTCAGATTTTCTTTAAGCAGGCCAGGTGTCTGGTTCTGGATGACTGTGATACAAAGAGCTGCATTATATTTGGATATAAGGTCTTTGGTAAGAAACGTGTATTGGGATCAGTGTTGGAGAGTCTTAGACATAAGGGCTTTTTTGGTGGCTTTTCTTTGCAACTGGGACAAGCCATTTGTGGAATGTGTTCTTGCTTTTGACAGGACTAGAACCACGTGACACAGATTTTTTTTTTTTTTTCGAGACAGGGTTTCTCTGTAGCTTTTGGAGCCTGTCCTGGAACTAGCTCTTGTAGACCAGGCTGGCCTCAAACTCACAGAGATCCACCTGTCTCTGCCTCCTTAGTGCTGGGATTAAAGGCGTGCGCCACCACCACCCGACAGACACAGATATTTTAATCTGCAAACATTTAAAGCGCCTGGATGTGTACTTTTAAATTTATAAGTTCATAGTAGTTTATACATTTTCTGCTGGTATTAATTGATAATGTTTTTTTCTTTTCTTATGAAAAATCACTAGATTCTGTTAATTCTTATCTCTGAAATTACACTTGGATCATCTGATTAAAACATTGGATAATATCTAAAAGTTACTAAACATGGTGATCATAGTTCTTTATAATTTGCTATTCTCAACCTCATCTTCAGATTCAGGGATATTGGTTATGGTTCCATATTTTCTGGAATTTAAAAAATTTATTACAATTAAAAACCAGGATTGGCAAGATGGCTGGCTCAGCAGGTATAGACTAGCCACCAAGCCTGACAACACGAGTTCCATCCCCACAACTTACATGGTAAGAGGAAAAGACCTGTTCCTGTAGGCCGACTTCTCTGTGTCTTGGCAGCTGCTCCCAAGTAACCACACAAAGACTTAATATTAATTTTAAATGCTTGACCAATAGCTTAGATTTGTTTTTTAGCTAACTCTTATAACTTAAATTAACCCATTTCTATTAATCTATGTACTGCCCCAGGCTCGTCTACCTCTTGTATGTACTTTCCACCCTGCTTACTCTGCTTCTCATGGTGTCTCCTGACTCCTGAGACTCTGCCTAGCCATCGGCCAGTCAGCATTTTATTAATCAAGAAGAGTAATACATATTTACAGTCTACAAAAAGATTATATCACAGCACACTCTTAAAAATTTTGGTCTCTGAAAGAAAACAGTTGATGTGTGAGAAAGAATTCTTAGATAAGTTGTTAGTTTAGCCTGGTTCTGTATGAATACTATTTAGGTTGTAACCTTCACTTCTAAGTAGAGGAAAAACTACTTAACTACTAGAAAGCTTTATCAGATAAAAGGTATTTAGACCAAACTTTGAAATAGCTATTCTAAAGTTAATAAATGTTTAATAAAAGTTTATTAGAAATAAAATTTGAAAATTTGTTAGTGGAAGTATATGGATTAATGCTTAATACTCTAGACTATCCTAGTCATTCTTTTCCAGAGTCAGTTTTTACCTCTATTTTTTTAAAAAACAAATATGTAATTCATTCTTATTTTATTTTGTTAGGAAGGAAGTGAAGGACGGGTATTAGTTCTTGGGGCCACAAATCGCCCTCAGGCGCTAGATGCTGCACTCAGAAGACCTGGACGATTTGATAAAGAGATTGAGATCGGGGTTCCTAATGCCCAGGACCGGCTTGATATTCTCCAGAAGCTACTCCGAAGGGTGCCACACTTGCTCAGTAAAGCGGAGCTTCTGAGGCTGGCAAACAATGCCCATGGATATGTTGGCGCAGACTTGAAGGCTTTGTGTAATGAGGCAGGTGAGAGTGACTGTCTCTCATGAGTCTGTATTGACAGTTTATATATATACTGATAATTTGGTTGTTTCTAATTAGAAATAGCTTTATCTTGTTTAGTCATAAAATGTATGTATTAAATAAAAATGTACATAACTTAGAAAACTATGAAGAAAAAACACTTTCATTTTTACCTCTAGTAGAACATACTCTTGGAATTTTCTTCAACATGTATGTGCATGCACACATAGCAAGATATGTACGTGTTAGAAATGCTGACATTGTTATTCCTTTGTTTTGGAACTCAGGAAGTTACAGTTTATTTACAGAGTAGTCTGGTGATTGTGTTGGAACCATAATAGCAAAACTCAAGAATGTGTTACAGAGACATTTTAACTGAAATGTGTGAGGGCTGTTAGTTAACTCCTTCACTGTCTGCTTAAGAGCATCATAAGGACATAATGGAGGATGTGTGGACACACATACCATAGTGCATGTGAGGAGGTCAAAGGAGGCCTTCAGGTGTCTGCTCATTTTTTCCAGGCTAGACGGCTCTGGAGTTTCTGGTAAGTATTCTCCTTTCTCTGTGTCATGCTGCTGCAAGTGCTGAGATTCCAAACACGCACTACTACATCCAGCTATACACGAGTTTTAGGATTCAGACTTGGGTCCTCATGCTCTACCCCACTGGGCCGTCTTTGCAGCCCCTGTACTTACTTTTGAAGCTCTTCTGGGCAATAGTTTAGAGTATTTTCAACTGTGGAAAGTATGCTTAAGTGAAGGTAACTTAGAAATAGTTGATTCAACAACTAATTTATTGAAAGAAGTCCATTATGTTTTTCTGAAGGATCAGGCATATCTGTAATCTTAGATGTATCCCCAGGTCTCTATATGGCATGTTTTCACATTCTTTCCTATACTAGACTCTCTTTTTCTACTGTGGCATTATGTCAACATCCACCTTATAGTTTCATATTATGCTTTTTAAAAGGTTTAATTCTTGTGGTAATAGAAGAAATTTGTTTTTAAATGAGAAATTTCATTATGTTGAGCTTTAATTTTGAATGGAAGGCAAACTTTTGTGTAACCAATTTATATTTATTATGCTTTGAAGATTTCTTTAATCCTTTACCCTTTTCAAAAAAGGGTTTATTTTATATTTAGTTTTGTGTATGTGTGTTTTCGCATATGTGCACAAGTACTAGTACCCTCAGAGGCCAGAAGAGGACATGTGATCCTTTGGGCCTAAGTTACAGGTAGTTGTGAGCCAACTGATGGGTGTGCTGGGAACAAAACTGTGGTCCTCTGTAGCAGATGCTCAAATGCTGAGCCACCACTCCAGCCCCTTGTTTTATTCTTTTTACCTGCCCCATGTAAGTATGGGAAAAGAAAGAAATATAGGAAAATAAATTCAGATGAGATAGATGAGAATGTTTGAATGTCTTTCTTTTGATGGAAAAAATATTTTTTTTCATTTTCTCAAAGTTGCCATAATTTCCAAATTGGAGGACTACTGGGTGGGGGAGCTGGTAAATAGAAACATTACATGTGTCTGGTACCTGTAGGGAGGCCTGAAAAGGATGTCATATCCCCTGGGACTGGAGTTAGAGATAGTTGTGAGCTGCCATGTGTCTGCTGGGAATCAAACCCCTGTCTTCTGGAAAAATAGCCAGTGTTCTGCTGCTGAGAACTTCTCTCCAGCGTGTAAATAGGCTTTGAGGAAGGGTTGGGTAGGTTTGCATTTAAAATCTCATTTGTGATCTTAGTCAAATTTGAGCCTTACTCTTCTCCATTTGTGAATTGAGTAGTTTAGAGGAGATGATATTGAGGTGCTGTTGCAACCATGACATTGGTTAGATAAGTGAAAGGGAGAAGATAACAGCAATACTCCAGTTACTTATTAAGCCTGCTGTGGCCTCATACAGAATATGGATTTCCAGGCTGTCCCAGTCTGTAGGACTGAGGCAGCATCTTTCGTGAAGTACTTAGGCCACACTGGCTGTAACTTCTGGCCTAGTTCTTCTCTGTGTCTCTTTAGTTGAAATATGAAATATGAAAAATATGAAAATTGGAAATATTGCAGTAGTATATACCTAACAACTGGATCTTTTTTTGGTCTCCTACCAGTTATAATATTTAATGTTGATAGTTGGGGGTCAAACTTATTTCAGATGTTAATTTTTGAGGTAGTGTGATGTGCTGTGCACAACTTGTCCAGGACTTTGTTTTGTAGCTCACCCTTGTAAGCAAAGAGCAGCTTTTTGAAGTATTTTATCTCAAATGGACATTCTGTTTACAACCTAGACTGTCTTATCCTGACACTTTCTGATGGCCTTTCTGACTAACCAGCTGCATAGCTTTTTATTCCCTTATTTTATAATTTTCTAAAGTAACAACATAGACAACCTGAGTGACCTCTTTTGGAAAACATAAAATATTAATTATGTAAACTATGCTGAACGTTGGAAGATGCTTAGCAGCAGTGTTTTCCATGTATAGAGATTTATAAATTTACCTTTTAAGACTGCCTAATTATATTATGAAATAGAACTTGATTTCTTCAAGGAGTGGGCTGTTGATTTTTTTTTTAATAGAGAAAGGAAGAATTTGCTTTATATTGCTGAGAATTTATCTTAGCATTTATGTTAATTACACATTGTTTCAACGTATCCATATCAAACTGGGGTCCTTGTAAGATAGCATCACAAAACAGAAGAAATTAAAATTTATTTCCATTGATATTGTTATGGCACTTTAATTGGTTTAATAGCAGTACTGAATCTGATTTTTATGACTCAGAAATTCTTAACCTATGGTGTCCAGAGCTATGAGATGTTCATACTTGCTTATTTTTTTTTTAGCAGAAATTTTTGGAGTATCTGCTTTGTGCCTGAAAGAACCTGTTTCTGATGTTTTTTCACCAAAATTTGAATTCTACCAACTTTTTCTTTATTTGAACTAAAATATTGAGTTAATAAAAATTCCACATTTTAAAGACCAGGAAATAACATGGCTTACTAGAAGAAAGCTTGCAAAGCTCTGGGTTAAAATGGTAGTTTTATACTTTATCAGCTAAGAGGTAGGGCAATCCATTCTGCCTCTTGATTTCTGTTTCTTCAGAAGTTAAATAGGGGAGATAGTCTTAAGATGTCACAGTAGTTGGCCTATTGTATGTATCTGTCTTACTTACTATTAGTGCTATGCTGGAAGAGATAGACATGCTTTATTTATTCAGATACACAGGCGCTCAATGTGTTTATTGAATAGATTGTAAGTGTAGTGATATTTTATTTGTATTCTAAGATCAGAGGGCAAAGCAGCCATACTAGATGACGATACTGGCTAGGGAGTGGTGGCTCACACCTTTAATCCCAGTGTTTGGAAGTTACACAACTTTAATCCCAGAACTAGGGAGGTGAAGACAGGAAGGGATATAGCTGAGCATACTGAGGGGAAGAGACAGGAATTTGCTGGACTGTAGAGTCTGGGGTTTGGTGGAGATGCAGTGCACTGTAGGCAATCTGAGGATCACCCCTTTGGTCTGAGCATTGATAGAGGTCTCTCTAGTGGCTTACTGCTCTGCTTCTCTGATCTTCAGCTTTAAACCCTGTCTCTCTCTCTCGGTTTTTATTATTCTTGCTACATCTGAGACCCAGAGTTTGGGGTATGAATTTACCCCAAAGCCTTTTGCTTTTTAGTTCTTTTCTAGCTTTTCTGTTCTCCATACCATAAACTTTCTTGAGCGAGCATTTTACTCTTTTTATCTTCAGTCTCCCTCAGTACCCTCGTAAAATTATCACTCATACAGATTATGTATGTGCATCTAACTCTCAAGTCATCTTCTGTCTTGTGTTCCACCTCCTTTTAGATCTTCTCCCAGTCTCTCTAAAGTCATGGCTTGGTTTTAGTGCATTCAGGAAAAGGGCAGTAGCAAAAGGCATGCGACTATTGTACTTGTTTTAATGACACCATATCAGTGCTATTCTTTGATTTTCTTTGTAAATATTATTTGTAAATCGTTTTATGTTTGCAAAATACCTGTTCTCTAGTATATAATTTCAGTTTGTCATCTTCCTGCTAACTAACTTAAGCACTTGAGTTGTGCTTTATCTTCCTTATATTTCTGTCCCCATCACCATTAATTCCTCCCTCCATTTTATACATACCTCTAAGTACAAAATACTGTAAATGCTATAATATCCACAGAGTTTGGGGTTAGTAGTGTTGTTACTTAGTCGGTATTTATGGAATAAGTGATCAATTTTGTGTTCTTTTCCTCTTCATAGGTCTGTATGCCTTGCGAAGAGTGCTGAGAAAACAGCCTAATCTCCCTGATAGCAAGGTGGCTGGTATGGTGAAAATTACCCTCAATGATTTCTTACAAGGAATGAATGACATCAGACCTAGTGCTATGAGAGAGGTAGCAATTGATGTCCCAAATGTAAGTAATTTATACCCTATGCCACCCTTACTGTTTGAATACTGTTCTTAAGGAAACTGAGACTCCGAGATGACTGACTTAACTAGGCTAACCTTTTTAAAATAGACATGTAAAATTAAATGTTCTCTTGAGATAGTTATAAATCCAGGGTGTAACATGAAGGCCTGCTTGTTGGGGGTTTCTGTCCTCCCACCAGGTTCTATCGCTGTTTAGCTCCAAAGAAAATCACACAGAAGTGTTCATAAGTTATAAACTGATTGGCCCATTAGCTCAGGCTTCTTATTAACTCTTATAACTTATATTAGCCCAATATTCTAGTATATGTTAGCCAGATGGCCTCGGTACCTTTTTCAGCGGGGCAGATCATATCTTCCTTCTTTGGTGTCTGGACAGGACTGGGGAGGAATGGGCTTCCTCCTTCCCAGGATTCTCCTGTTCTCTTTGACCCACCTCTACTTCCTGTCTGGTTTTCCCGCCTATACTTCCTGCCTGGCTACTGACCAATCAGCGTTTATTTAAAACATAATTGACAGAATACAGAATTGCCCCACATAACCAGGGAAGTTCTTTGATAACTCGGAGAGGCTCTGTGTTGTATATCCTTTGCCTAGTTTTCTCTGGTGATAGCATCCTGCAAAACCAGATGGGGTATGCATATTGCTAAACTCTGCTGCTCTGTCTTGAACTTCCTCACTGTCAATTGGACTCTGAGTATTTGGTGTATTTAGGCATATGGGGTTTTGTCAGATGGAAACACTTGTGTTTTTATCATCATATTCAAATGATCACAGTGTCCTCATCCCACTTAACTTTAAAAAGGATATATAAATGGAATTATATGAGACACAACCTTTTAGAATTAGCTTTTTCACTTAACATAATTCCCTGGAAATTTTTCTAAATCAGTAGTTCTCCATCTTTGACCCTTGGGGGTTCAAAAGACCTTTTCACAGGGGTCACATATCATATACCCTGTATATCAGATATTTACATGATGGTTCATAAAAGCAAAATTACAATTATGAAGTACCAATACAATTTTATGGTTGGAGGTCACCACAAGGCATGAGGGACTGTATCAGGGGTCACAGCATTAGGAAGGGTGAGAACCACTACTCTAAGTAGTTACATTTTTCAGTTTGTTCCTTCATATTGGAGAAGTTATGTCACAAGGGATGTCCAAACTCAGGTCCTCATGCTTGTGTCTTACGTACTTGATCTATGTAGCCAGTTCCTCATGCCTTGCCTCAGGTTTTATGGTGTCATTGTTTTCAGACCTGTGATGAGGCAGAGTGGTAGGAGTGCATGGTAGAGGACATTTCTTGCCTGTGCAAGCTAGGAATTGAAAGTGAAAAAGGACTGCAATCCATAAAGGCAGATCCTTGTGACTTAAAACCCTCATTAGGCTCTGTCCTGTAATATTTCCACCACTGCCCCAAGTTGCTTAATTAGGAAAGAAGCCTTTACTACATTGGTTTTTGAAGGAAGTTTTAAAATAGAAACTATAGCAATATTCTATAACAAATGCATTTATTGATGACATCTTGGTTGCCTCCAGTTTTACTGATGTGCTTGAAGCTGGTGTGGACTGGTATTCTATGAGTGTAAGTTTTTCTTTCTCTTGAATAGATGACCAAAAGTAAAAAAGAATTTTTTTTGGGGGGGGGGGTTCCAGACATGGATTCTCTGTAGCTTTGGAGCCTGTTCTTTAACTAGCTCTTGGAGACCAGGTTGGCCTCAAACTCACAGAGCTCCACCTGCCTCTGCCTCCCGAGTGCTGTGATTAAAGGTGTGTGTCACCACCAACTGGTCCAAGAGTAAAATTTAATTGCTAGGTTGGGTTGTATATAAAACTTTTTTTTTTTTTTTTTTTTTTTGGATTTTCGAGACAGGGTTTCTCCGTAGCTTTTGGTTCCTGTCCTGGAACTAGCTCTTGTAGACCAGGCTGGCCTTGAACTCACAGAGATCCGCTTGCCTCTGCCTCTCGAGTGCTGGGATTAAAGGCGTGCGCCACCACCGCCTGGCTAAAACATTTTTTAGTAAGTTTAGTTTTGTTAGAAAACATCAGTGAGCCTAATCAAATTTGATCATTATCAACTAATGATCAAATTCTTCAGGGCTTACTGTGCATAGTTTCACAGGAAAAGAAAGTGTGGGTTTTGTTAATGTCCCTCATGACCTAGTGATGCCTAATGTTCAAAAAAGAAAAAAGAAGATAAACGTGATCTGGATGATTAGTAATAATAATTATTACTAGACTAGACATGGGCTTATTGCTGCCATGTTGTTTGTTTTCTGTATTATGGTTCTTTTGTTCTTTGTATTATGAGGATTTTTTTGATTCTTTACTCTTGATATCTGTGTCTGTTACAGGTTTCTTTTTTATGATTATGCTTACCTCTGATTTCTAATAGCTCAATGATTATTTTAAACAGATAAATGCAGCTGCATACAAACTACAACTTTGCATCTTTAGTAATACTGATATTTTACTTCACATTATTTATATACTGTCTGTCTTTACAAGTTACTATAGTTGCTACTAATAACATTTGCCCTTTAGGTTTATAGTAGAGTTAAGATGATGTATATGCCACTGTTAATGGTTTACACTATCTGAATTTTAGTATGTTTTTACCATAATGGGGACTATATATCTTATTGATAGATCCCTTCATTTCAAATTGGAAAAATGCTGATTGCCATTTTCTACGAGGCAAATCCAGTTATTTTTGCTTATCTGGTAAAACTTTTCATTTTCCTTTATTCCTGAAGGTTCTTTCTTTATATATATATATAGCATTCTTGGTGGACTATTTTTTAAAATACATCTAGTTCTGGGGATCTGGTTTATAGTGGAGCATTTATCTGCTTTTTCCAAGGCCTTGTTTTCATCCCAAGTTCCACAAAGACAGAATTTACCTCAGCCTCCTAGTCTGAAATCTCTCTGCTGAGTACCCTCATTGGGGGCGAAGGGCCCAGTGTGCATGATGGCCTGCTTTTCTCTTGCGTGCGTAAGCATCCCTTGATATTTGAAAACTTGGCGAAGCATGTTGGTGAATGGTGAAGTCTCTGGTCCTCGGTCACCCAAGCAGTGTTGAATATGGGTTACATCTATCTGATGGAGTGGGCCTTAAATCAAATCAAACATTGGTTATTCCCATAAGTTCTGTGCTTCCATTGCCCTAGTTTATTTTACAAGCAGAACAGATTGTAGATTTTTTTGGCTGGGTTTACATTGTTTCTTGTTTACATTTCCCTTTTGGTAGTGTGCACAGTAATTTGTCATACCAAAGATACTAATGTAGGGGTGAAGGCTCCATGTAGACACCAGCTGGACTTCTTCATGTTCAGTTAGTTGTCCTAGCGATGGTGTCCCGCTGTCAGTTTGTGGAGTGCAGCCCATTGTCTTAACAACAGCCTTGGTTGTTTGGGGATTTCCATGTGACCTTTTTGGTCAACAACTCAATTGAATGCAACCCAGTCTCACTACTGGATTCTTGTTTGGTAACAGAGATGGCTAGTCGAGACTCTGTATCTCCATTATTAGGAAACCTCATTAGAATTACCTTCATGTATTTTAGGAAGTTTCCACTGCACTTGGTTTCCATATCAACCCTCAAATGCCCCTCAATTCCAGCTGTTTCTTCCTGCATTCTTTCTTTCTACCCTATCTTCCTTCCACTTTCCCATTTGATCTTCCTATTCCCTTCCCACCTGCCCCTGTCCACCTGAGAAGTCTTTCTCTCCCAGGGATATCCATGTGTCCACCCTAGACCTTCCTCTATATATCTAACCTCTCAGAGTTTACAGATTGTAGCTTGGCTATTAGTCACTGTGTTCTTCAGCATTAGAATTTCTGTTCAGTTTTTTTCTTAGAGTGTCTCTCTTGAATTCCCTTAATTATATATTGCTTTCCTGACTTTATGCAATTGTTTATATATGGTCTCCTATAATTATAATTCACTGATCTTTTTAGCATGACTCTTTTGAGGTTTTTGTTGATGAGTTTGAAGTTTCCCGGTATTATTATTGTTAAAGTTTTGTTTAGTGTGCATGTGTTTGTGTACAAGCACATTTATCCTTGAGCCATCTTGTGTGGTTCTTGATATCCAATTCTTTCAGATATAGTACAAGATATAAAAACATCTTTACCAGTTGACCCTTTTAGGAGATCTCAGGTTCTACATAGTAGTTTGCTGTTCAAGCCTCATATGGTTTGGCCTGGTTCCTGGATCAGCAGATGAGTAGATCTAACCTCTTGTTCTGTGAGTTCTGGCCTAGAAACTGGGTCTGTGGGACTTGGACTTGATGATGGGCTGATAGGACTGGAGCCTGAGTTCACAGAGACAGGCTTGGAACCCAAACCCTGAAGACTGACCCAGTGCTAGGGTAGTCTAGAGAAAACTATAGGAAAAGACTTCAAGCATAAGGCCCGCCTGGGTCTGTGAGAGCTGTTTGAAGTTTGGGGTTGTGATCATAAGCCCAGTACATCAGTGCCTTTCTTTAGGCCAAATGTAAAGCTCCATCACCTCAATAAGCCCACATCAACTTGAGAGAGATGGCCATCAAATTAATGTCACTTAGGAAGTAAACATTGTTGAGTCCTGTCTTACAAGTAACACAAACCACTTACATAAACCATCAGAAGTCTGTTTCACTAATTAGATATTCAGAATGTACTGCTATGTTTTCTTCTGGCTCCTTTTTAGGTGAGCCTACCTCTGGATGTGACTTTTCAGTTGCATTTTATCAGATGAACTCATTAGCTGCTCTTTTTCCTGCTGTAAAGTTTGAATGAAGCAGTTTAATTGACTGTAATTATGTTTCATTCTTCATATGCCCTCAGGATAATTGTGAGGAATCTTTTGAGTTTCTATTTTTTTTTAGCTGCATGAATCAATCCTTTCTTTCTTTCTTTCTTTTTCTTTCAACAGACTCCATGAATTGAAGGTTTTTATGACGTGTTGCTAAGTAAGATTTACTTTTTGGAGTAGATGATACACCCTGTAGAAACTGCTAAGTCCATGTTGATTCTTAGCAGACCTTTTTAATTTTATTTGTTTTGACTTTGCTTATTGTTGTCTAGACAGAAAAGTGTCTTCTATCACTCCCAAGACTCTAGTCTTCCTGGCAGTTTGTCTCTTACGTTGTTATGGTTTTGAGTAATAAAATTGAACAGTAAAGCACATTTGGGAAATAGATTAATATTAACCAGGAAATATGCACTGCCAAAAACAAGAATGTAATTTCAATCTTATGAAATATTTTAGGGTTTTAACACCTTCATTCTGCTTTTTTATACCTTTTTAGGTGAAATGAGAGACAGTACAAAAGTTAGTGAGGAGATTGTTACTGTTGCTGGCAATCCTAATTACTGTGCTAAAATCAAATAGCTTTATTCTTACAATACAAGTGGAAAACTTAATTTTCAGTACCTGATAGTTATCCCTTATATTTGTACAAGTGTTGAAGTACAGGTGGCATATACTACACCTGTATATGTTTTTACAGTACTCTGCACACTCTTAGTGACTGTTGCTAAGAGAGTGTGTTGTGTGTGTGTTTTAAGAACAGGAGAGAGATCTAAAGAAGCCTCCTGGCATCACAACGAACTTACAACACAGGCTCTTATTGGGGAAGCATCACTGATTATCTTTATGAATAGAAAGCTCTGCCTGTGGGGTTGTGGGGCTTTCCTTTCTTTACCTTATCCATTAGTATGGAAGAGCACACTTTCTCATTAACATTTTCTTGCTTTATCTCTACTGAAGAAACATCTAGAGATTTGGTTTGTTTTTTTTTTGTTTTTGTTTTTTTTTTTTTGTTTTTGATTTTTCTGGAATTTAAAAGTTAGGTTTACATTTTTTTTTGGACAGATTTGTGTATTTTAATGTTGCAAAGTTAATGTTGGCCCCTGAAGAGCTTTAAAACAGGTACTAACCCACTGCCTGTCTTTTGCATTTATTTGTTTCTTTTTTTTTTTTTTTTTTTTTTTTGATTTTTGGAGACAGGGTTTCTCTGTAGCTTTTGGTTCCGGTCCTGGAACTAGCTCTTGTAGACCAGGCTGGCCTCGAACTCACAGAGATCCGCCTGCCTCTGCTTCCCGAGTGCTGGGATTAAAGGCGTGCGCCACCACCGCCCGGCTGTCTTTTGCATTTATGTTGGCACTTATTAGTGCAAAGTGACAAAGTGTGAAGTACTTTTGTCATGTTCTGTAAAATACCACCTTTAAGAGCATTTTTGTGCCTGACATTGTGAAACTTGGCTCCTGATTAAAGATCAGCAGTCACTCCAGAGCTGTCACAGTCCCCACATTAACCCCAAGGCTCTGTTAGTTTTTCTTTCCCCTTTGGAACTTGTCCTTTAAATGTTTTTTTTTAAATTTGTTTTATGTTTTTAATTTGATTATTGAGTTCTTGGGTTTGTGTGGCTATATAACTAAAATGTTCTGCTAGAGTGCTTATTTAGGAAGAAGGATGTTGCATTTTCCTTGTGAAGTTTTCTCTCACTTATCTGCTTGTTTTCCAACAGCTGTTTCTTTACTCTCAACTGTATTAGCATTTAAATATATTTTAAAGCTGTATTGACCAGGATAGGAGCAAAAGAAGAAATGGCCCAGCCATAGAGCATATACTTATTAAGACAGACCTAGAAAGCTTAACATAGCATTTATTGAAAGATGAAATATTGAAAGCTAATATTATTGTCTGAAGTTGAGGTGGTAATCAGCCAGTACTTTATGATTTCATGGTGGTGTTAATCCTTCTAGTACAACCATCTTTTCCACAACTTCCTTCTGTACCTTAGAACTTTTGCTCCTGCAAAAGTAAACTGTGAAAGCTTATGTTAAATTTTTTTACTTTTAAATTATTTTCTTAGTACATTGAAAGGTTAATCAATTTTTGACTTTGAAAAGCTAAAATTAAAAGACATTCCTTAGTTTAAGGATTGTAGTAATTGTAGCAAACACACAACACAAAAAAATCCCCAAAGATATAGAATAATTATAATAGTTAAATATTACTCATGAAATTACAAATGCAGTGACTTCTTTATCTTTTGCCACTGGTCCCTCAAAACATAATAATGACTGTCTCTCAGACATCTGAATATAGGGATACTTAGTAAATACTCCAACATATGTAATTAATTTGATATATGCTATCCTAAAATCTCAAAATAAATCTGAGGTTTTTTTTTTTTTTTGATTTTTCAAGACAGGGTTTCTCTGTGGCTTTGGAGCCTGTCCTGGAACTAGATCTTGTAGACCAGGCTGGCCTTGAACTCACAGAGATCCGCCTGCCTCTACCTCCCCAGTGCTGGGATTAAAGGCGTGCGCCACCACTACCCGGCCTCTGAGGTTATTTTTATCTTCTAAATTAGAAAGAAATTTAAAGAGATGGAATAAAAGATCCAAAGTTACTTTGAGTAGTGTCTTCAAGATTTAAGCTCTTTTAATTATTCTGAATTTTAGAAAATAGTGTTTTTAAAAGGCATGAAACTAAAAAGAAACAAAAGACAAAGCTGTAAGTGTGCATTATACCCAGTGCTGGTAATGACTACTTTAAGACAGAAATACAGCTGGTTTTTAAGATTCTTCCATAATTTCTTATAGCTTATTCTTCTGTCAGCTATCTCTGGCATAAGGTCTTACTCTGCTGCATAGTAAGGAAACTTAATGCATAACTCCTGTGCTCCAAGGCATGGGCATCTGCTCCTGGAATGTGTTGATGTTCTTGCTATGTACATGTCACTATAGAGTCAAAAGTGAATGACTTGCATGCAGGGTTCTGTTCTTGGAAGTTGGAGAAGTTCTTCTTTGACTTGCACATGTATGCTGTGCTGCAGTGCAGCTCGTTTACTCTTCACACTCATAGGATAGCCTCTCAGGTGTGCACATGTGAGGAGAGGCATGCGCATACATATGTATCCACTGGCAAAGCATTGAACTGAAAAGCACTCCCGTGAGATCATCTTTCCGTGCCTTAATATCAAATTAATTGAGCGATATCTTATTAATGTATGTAGAGAAAAGGGACATCTCTCCAACTTACTGTTAAGAAAGATCTGCAGAAATTCAAAAATTGATTATGCCAGTATGTGTACTGTTTTATGTATAGAACTGTCAGAGGCACGAAAATACTACAAATATGGCCAATTGATCATTTAGATGTCAACCTACTGGAGAAGAGACTCTCTGATGTAGGTTATTCCTGTCCAGGCAAAGCCTGCAAGAACTACAGGACCATTGACTCTGGAAACTATTGCTCACTTTTGCTAAGGCAGCTTGATGTCTTCTTAATACCTGCACTGTAGTGTGTATTATGTGATGTGTATATGTAATCTCACGATTACATCTCAATCTTATGGACACATATATCTGTGGATGGTCAGGAAGATGACTTTTCATTAAACTTCATGATTTTGATATATAGAATATATAATAGGACATGCTTCATTACTAGATCTGTTTGTTCCACGAGGACTGTAGACACTTAAAAACCTGCTTTGTTCCTTTTGCTCAAACTAGCTTCACACAGTCAGCTCATTTTTACCTCAGACAAATTCAAACTAGATTAAAGGCTTTGTAAATAGATCATAAGTTTAAAACTTTACAGCTGTGTGCAAGGTCAGAGTCACAGGTGTCTAAGGAGGTTGCTACACAAAGCACCCTAAGGAAAACATGCCTGTTCTTCACTTGCTAGTCTGCTGGCAATAGACTTATGTCTCAAAGTTTGTCACTGGGCACTGTGCTCCCCTCCCCCCAGTCTGGTTGGTAAAACTCCTGTAACTTTGAAACTTTGTATAGCCATGGCAATGGCTCAGCTCCTTATCACTTACTCTAGGCGTGTGCTTTTGGCCAATGAGGGGTAACTCTTAAATCTTTTTTATTGCTTCAAGACGCCTGTAAGAAGAAGAGGGGTTTTTTTTGTTTGTTTGCTTGCTTGCTTTTTGTGTTTTGTTTTTCGAGACAGGGTTTCTCTGTGTAACAGCCCCAGCTGTCCTGGAACTAGCTCTTGTAGATCATGCTGGCCTCGAATTCACAGAGATGTGCCTGCCTCTTGAGTGCTGGGATCAAAGGTGTGCACTGTCACTGCCCACTAAGAAGAAGAGTTTTTAGGCTAGAGGAGAAGAAGCTAGGAGGAATTAGAAGTAGGAAAGGAGAATGAGAATGGAGGAGAAAAATAAAGAGACTTGTTCAGAACAGCACATGCTTGAGAGAGTTCAATCTGAGCCCTGAAGAAAACTTTGGAGCAGGAACCCTAAGTCCCTCTTTAAAAAACAGTGTTTACTAAATCAGATGTGGGAAATATTGAGTCATTTAGAAGATAGTTCTTATGTGTACTTGTTCATCTTTTGTATATGTTTGAATAAAATTAAAAAGAAAAAGTAAAAAAAATTAGAATGTACAGAAAGGAACTGCTCATCTGGGTGTAACAACCCTGTTGTACTTCTGCCAAACGCACACTGGTTTATACAGTAAGTGTGATTCTGCCAGTCATTGGTCTAGCTTCTAAGCTTATGTGTACCAGTATCAAGGCTAATTTGTAAAATCAGCAAATTATTTATTGAGTTTTCAAGCATGTCTTAGTCACTATTCTGTTTCTGTAAAGAGATGCCAAGATCAAGGCAACTCTTATAAAAGTAAACATTTAATTGTGGACTTGCTTACAGTTGAGAGGGTTAGTTCTTTGTCTTAGTGGGCAGTATGGCAGCACTCAGGTAGGAACTGAACCAAACCTGAGAGCTATATCCTGATCTCTAGGCGTCAGGCATAGACTAAACCTGACATGGGCGTTTGAAACTTCAAAATCCACCCACAGTGATATACATCCTCCAACAAGGCCACACCACCTAATCCTGCTCTGGTTCTCAAACAGTTCCATTCCCTGATGATTGAACTTTCAAATATATGAACCTTTGGTATAAATGGGCTATTAGTATTCGAACCACACCCTGAGAGATGTGCTTGCTTTTGAACTAGGAATATGTTGACAGCCAAAGCCTCATGAATAAAATGAATCTGTTATGCCAACACTGCCTACCAAGTTTCTATTTAATATGACCCTGAGTCTACAACGGAATTTATACATATCTACATTCCAGCACCACCTGCTTTTAAAGTATCTAGTAGTGACTACATGCTCAGAAAGCATGAAACACAGATTATAACCAGACTTAGACAGCTATGTATTTGCCTTTCTTGAGACTTTTAATGGTCTCAGCAAATACCGTCCAAGCATGGAAAACATCGCTTAGTTTTGTTGAAATCTGGCATGCATATCATCTGAGTGCTTTACCACCTCCATCCCCCAGCCCTTTTGTCTGAATGAATCTTGTAGAAGCTTTGCTGAAGCTTAGATAAGACTACATCCAGATTAAAAGCTTTCAGTGACATCTCAGTGTGTTCAAAATGTATTGATCTGCTTTATTTAGCTTTTATGGTCCTCTTTTCCGTGGCTCGCTCCCTCTCTCCCTCCCTCCCTCCCTCCCTCCCTCCTTCCCTCCCTCCCTCCCTCCCTCCCTGTTGTCACATCTTACTCTCATTCAAGCTTGCAAATGATCTTCCAGCTGGAATTGATGTTTTCTTCCTGCGAGCTCCTGAAGTTTCTGTTTCTTTTAGTGCACTTAGTTTTGTACATGTATATTGTTTTTCAAACTTTGTATTTATAGCTTACTCTCCTATTTCCTTTGTACATTATCTAGTGCATAGAGTGTGTCCTGACCTGTATTTATATGTAAATTTATAAAGAATACTTTGTCAAGGTAAGGTAGTGCATGTCTTTAATTCCAACACTCTGGAGACAGGCAGGGGCAGACTGATTTTGTGTATATGTGTGTGTATTTATTTTACTTTAAAAGTACACCCAGACCACAGTTTCTCAGTGTCATCTTTTGTATCTTTAATGTTTGAATGTGACCCTTTTTTAAATTTTGAGAGTTTCTTACAGTGTGTTTTGATCATATTCAATCCACATCACCTTTCCATGACTCCTCCAATATCTTCCCCTTTTCACACTCCATTTCCCAACTCCATGTTCTCTTTTTTTATATAATTCAAGGCATCCAGTTTGTTTTGCCCATTGGGTATGGGGTCAACCACAAGAGTTATGGCTCTCCTACCAGGGGCTCTACCCTTAAAGAAAACTGACTCTTCCTTCCCTAAAAGCCATCAATGATTCATAGTTAGAAGTTGGGTCTTATGAACCTTTTTCCCCTCCATGCTAGAAGTTAACTAACTGCCAGTCCTGATAGGCGACCACAGCTGCTGTTTATGAGCTCACTTGACAATTGATGAAAGTAATGCAAGTAGATCTAGGTATCCCAGTCAAAACATTGTTGTGCTCTGGTCCTCTCTGACCTGCGGCTCTAAAAACTTTCTGTCTGCTCCCCATTGCTGGTACCTGAACCTTGCAGGGGAGTCAACGTGTTGTAGATATTATCTTATTTATGCATGAGCACTTTACTGAGTCTCTGAATGTTGATTAGTTGTGAGAAATTTCTATGATGGTGTCTGAGAACTGAACTAATCTCTGGCACAGAGACATGAGTGGAGAAGGCAGTTATTTTACTATGTCCATTTTGCAGAGTAGTTATTGTAGGTTCATCCAAAGGGACTATGAGCTCCAAAACCATGAATTTTTAGAAAGACTGAGGCAGACAGATCTTTATGGATTCCAACCTAGTGTGGTCTACATAGTGGGTTCCAGAATAGCAAAGGCTACATGGTGAGACCGTCTCCCTCCTATTCCCCCGGGGGGAGGGGGAACAGCTTTGTTTGAGAGTTATTTCTTAGTTGAGAAAAGAAGCAGGTATGAAGATGATTTATTCTAAAGGCAAGGATTTACAAAACTTGTACTGACTGGTTTTGTGTTTCAGCTTCACACAAACTAGAAATGTCTCCTTGAGATCCTCCCAGTATTTTCTGAATTAGTGATCAGTTCGGGAGGGCCCAGACCCCAGTGGGTAGTGCCATCTCCTGACTGGTGGTCTCTGTTCTATAAGAAAGCAGACTGTGCAAACCAGGGAAGACAGGTAAGCCTCATTCTTTTATGGCTTCTGCATCAGTTCCTGCTTCCTGGAGCCTGCCTGCCCTGTCTTGACTTCCTTCTAAGGTGAACAGTGCTATAGCAGTATAAACCTTTTCCTCCCCAACTTGGTTCTTGAATCATGATCTTTCACTGTAGCAGTAGAACTCCTAACTAGGATAACATTATTCTTTAAAATCGTTTTGTTAAATTTTTAAATTTAAAAATTGGTGGTACTTTGTGCAGTGACATTATCAGTTGACATGCTCGTGGATGGGGGGTTCTCACAAGGATCTACCCCCAGATGAAGAGCCATAGACAATGGCTGAGAGGAGAATCAGTTGGCTTTGAGATGGTCAGCCCTAAACACATGTGTATATTACTCACACCAAATGAGCCCAGTAAGTTGTATTTATAAATTTGTGTGTGCATATGATGATAAGTAAAGAATAAGAGGCGGTGAATTTGAGAAGTATTGGGCAGTGAGGGGTGACGAAGTTAAAGGATGGAGAGAGAGGGGAGCAATGTTATAACTACAGTACTCATGCAGAAGTACCAATAAATAAATAAATAAGGTATTTTGATGAGGTGTTACTTTTGTTTTGAGCAGGAGTCCTGTGGTTAACTAACTTGAGATGAGTATCATAAAGGTCATGTTATACTTACTAAGCACATGTTAACCTAATGCTGCGAACATAATATATTTACTTAAAGAGGCTTCATTTGTCCTTCAAAGACAAATGTTTTGTTAAAATTAATGATAAGAAAGAAACATTTTGTTTTGTAGGTATCCTGGTCAGATATTGGAGGACTGGAAAATATCAAACTAAAATTGAAACAGGCTGTGGAATGGCCCTTGAAACATCCTAAGTCTTTCATCAGAATGGGTATTCAGCCACCTAAAGGAGTTCTCTTGTATGGTCCCCCTGGATGCTCCAAAACAATGATAGCAAAGGCTTTGGCCAATGAAAGCGGGCTGAACTTTCTAGCTATAAAGGTAGGATATTGGAGTTTCAATGGCTACTCTCTTCTGGCTTCTTTTCATTACATCCTGTATGATGCCTGTTCTATAAGGAGCAGTTAATTTTATTTCTTTATCTGAGGTAGATGACAGTAAAATAGTAGGTAGAGAAGATAAAAATATAAGCTGGAGCAAATACCCAGTTTAATTAGAGTTATCTTGGTACAATCAAAATTCTGAGGAAATACGTCTTTCCCTGTCTTGCCTCCCCCAAATGAATGGTTAGGAAGTATATATTTTTGAGAGAACAGTTTAAATTCCCTTCCCTTTCCTGCTAATCCCTTTCCCTTTTCAGAGCGTCTTCTTGCCTGCAGCGTGTCTGACTCAGACTTGCTGTCTTTTTTCCTGCTCTTTAAGGAGTTTCCCGGGAGTGGTCTTCTGTGTGTGTGGATCCTTTCCTCACAGTGCCTTTGTGTAATTCTATCCCTTGGATGGTTTGCTTTTTGTCTAGTGTGTTAAATGTGTCAGGACCAAGTTGCTGAGGTTATTTGGTAAATAAAATTGTTAAACAAAAGCCTCCTGTGATCTTAACAGTATCCAGACTGTACTGTTTTCACCCCAACTGTATAGTTAGGTACAAAAGGGTGTCTTATTTATAGCACAGGATTTTCAAATTAGCCATGTAGTTACTTAAAAAGATTTAGAAGTCATCCTTACAACTTGATCTGTTCACTGCCTTTTAAGTTACAGTGCTGGCATTCTATGCAGTGAAAGAGACATTACCTTTTTCCTTTCTGGATATGAAGAAGACAAAGGTGGCACAATTACAGAACAGCATTGTGTGTGAAGTGCAGCCCTGCACACTATCGCTGTTAGCTCTTGCTGGGACTTTGAGCCTGCCATTCAGCTTCTGTGTCCTTTTGTTTACTTGAGTAAAACCTGCCCAGTGATAAGTTTGGTGCAGTTCTCTAGCAGTATGCTGGTTTTTCACTCTTTTCGGTTCTTTCTGGGGCCCACCGCCCAGCTCCCAAATAAATCACACACAGAGGATTATTCTTAGTTATGAATGCCCAGCCTTAGCTTGACTTGTTTCTTGCCAGCTTTTGTTAAATTATCCTGACTGCCTTTTGTTAAATTATCCTGACTACCTTTTGCCTCGGGGCTTCTTTCCTTTTCTTATTTCTGTATATCTTACTTTCCTTCTTACTCCATGGCTGGTTGGAAGGATGTTTCTGACATCCCTCTCCTCCTCAGTTCTTCTATTTACACTCTCTGCCTGCCAGTCCTGCCTGTCCTTGTTCCTGCCTTGCTATTGGTGATTCAGCTCTTTATTAGGACCATCAGGTGTTTTAGACAGGCAAAAAAAAAAAAATAATAAAATATCACAACTTCATAGAGTTAAACAAATGCAGCATAAACAAAAGTCACACACCTTAAAATAATGTTCCCCAGCATTTCTCTGTCAACTGTAACATTTATGAGCTATGAACCCCATGTTGCCATTTAGCCTGTGTGACTTTGGCCCTTAATTCACTTCTTTGTATTTAATATTTATAGTTAAAATTATGACACACACACACATATATATGTTTATATATAGATACCATGATTAAAGCAGGATTATGATCCATTTTTTAAGATTACAATTATTATGAAACGTGCCTGAAGAAAGCTGATGCCTGATTTACTATACAAATTTTGAGGCTAAAATTCTGGAGGGCGTATTGTTAGGTAGCATCTTGGCAAAAGCACAGAAAGGTGTAAGAGTTCATTATAAAGCAGGTAGCCAGAGAGTGAGAGTCAGTGGCTGAGCTCCCTCTTGTAACAACTCATCCCCCAGAAAGTCATGCTCTCACAAGAACTGACATTCTTCCTGAGAGGAGGATGATCTCATTGATCAACAAGTTTGGTAGCAGATTGTGAACTATTTTCTTTAAATGTAAGAGCTGTCTTTAAAACTGAATATAAACTTGTTACTCTGTACTAGAATATAGTATATTTAACAGCTTGAACTTCAACCTCAAGGTAACCTTTCTTGGTGATGAAACTGCTCTGATAGACTGAATTCTAGAGCAGTGCGGTATAGCAGTTTAGCATTCTGTGTTGCATTGTACTGGCACTCATCTGGCTGAGGTTCAGGAGCCTGTAATTCAGTACACAATCACAGACTCTCTTGGGCCTGTCTTCCATTACTGCCATTACTTGTTAGTAATACCTGACTTGAATTGTTCTGGCCCGTTTTTCTCATGCTAAATAATTAGGTTAACTTCAGATCTGTGTTGTTCACCTTCTCATCTCCCTCCCCTTTCCTTTGTTTCTTCCCTGGGCTTCTGGTGATCTGCTTTTACATAACTACTATGAGGTATGAAGGATCCTCAGATGGTTCAACTGTTTGGCATGCTTTCACATTTCCTATGTGTTATCAAGTCTATACAATGGATTTATGTCATGCTTATATTTCTGCTAGTGGTGCTAAGACACTCACATAATACTCAGCAGAGAGGATGTATCACAGAATCATCATATTCTTCTTTCCAGCATTGATATTGAAGTAGTCTTTTTTTAGAACCCTTACCTATGAAAGAATGAAGACCTTTCTTAATATTCTCTAACTGCTCTTACTTAAGCTTAATTAAAAAGCTGTGTATAATATGCCTGGGTTTACATTGCTTTTTTAAAAAATTATCTTCATTATATTAGTATTTTATGTCATATTCTTCACTTTTATGGATAGTTGTTACCAGAATAACAGTAGTAATACCGGCTTAGCATGTACATCCAATAAAAATGGTGACTCCAATATTTTTCTTTCTGATGTTTGTCAGGACACACGTGGCCTAATTAGTTGCCCTAAACTAAATAAAATCGACATTCAAACTCTTTACCAAATCCTGCCTCCAACAAAAACTCATTGTGCTAATTAAAGCCTGTTTTATTGGTTGGGGCTTGAGGTTTGTCTGATTCACTTTGGCAATGCCTTTCTGTGCTCATATTTAGGAAAGTAATGTATGTAGCATGTGTGAATGAAAAGCACTCTTTGCCATGTCATGAAAGGACAGTCCTTATTCTCTATCATTTTGTGGGACTATAGAAATAATCTTGCCAGATAAAACCATGCAAAATGGTCTTACTAGTCAGTGGGGAGGTTAGGAATGTCACACCGTCCTTCAATTTTCCGTCAGAACAACACTTATTGCTTGCACTGATGCAAGGCAGTACTTCTTTGGTCTTACGGCAGCTTCTTTGCTGGCTTTTCTTAGAATCTTTCTCTTCTTGTCCTCCACTCAGACCTCGACACCCTGGTCTCCACTTAATGAGCACCTTACAAATTTATTTACCCATTTTATATTATTATGCTTTGAGATTTTTTTTTTCCAGATTTTGTTTTCGTTGCTGTAACTAGTGCATTAGTAATACTCTTTCACATGTTTCCTTGTATGCATGTAATGGTCTCCTTAGGGTATCTATGTATGTAGAAGTTCCGACTGTTGCATATGAATGTTCTTAATAGTACTAGATAATTTGAAATTGCCTTATTTTGGTATGTTACGGGGTTTTTTTTTCTCAATGTCTCGTGAATTTTTTAATATATTGAAGTCCATGTTTACTCTCCAGCAGTCAAAGCGCTGATATTGTAGATGTTTTTGAGTATTTCAGACAGAGTTGAGTTCTTTAAAATTGTAGTAGATAAATCTATAGCAGATTCAGACAACTATAGTCTTTAGACAAAATGTTTTGGTTCAGACATTTCATATTTTTAAGGTTTTTTTTTTCAAAAATGAAGAGGAAGAATAATATCTAGGCTGTTATTTCCAGAGCCTAAAATGTATAAATAATTGTACTATTGTGTTATTTTTAATGTGATTAATTTTTGCTTGTACAGGTAGGTTAGAAATTCTCTTATTAAAGTCAGTTAGTACAATTTGATAGAATAAAAAGCAGTTAGACAGGGGCAGCATATTGTGACTAGACACTGTGAAGCTTTACCACAAGGTGGTTATGAGAATGTGTTTCTGGGGTAGTTAATAGTCTGGATGGTCCCGAGTCTCCTCGGCAAGGGTAGTGACTAAGACGTGCCTGCAAGGCCTTGTCCTGTTGAGGGCAGTGTTGAAGCTGGTAACATTCAAGGACTTTTATCATAGATTACTTGAATCTTCTGTTTGCTTAGTTTTAGAGTTCATCATGAAATTATAAGAAGACTATTTCTGCCATCTTTACTTCTTGCCAGATAGGGCTTTTAATCTAGTAGATTTAGGTATAAACTACTAAACAGATGTGACTGGGCTTAGGAATCTATACATGTGACTTCTTTGTTGGTCTTCTAAATTAGCCTGTTATATCTTTGGTGCTTATACCATTCTTGGTATATCATAAAACTACCCATAGGTGGACAGTCAGCGAGCAAGTTGCTATCAAACATAATTAGTCACAGCCTCTCCTTTGTATTGATGTATGGCTTTAGAACATGTGACTTTAATATTTGAGGCATAAATAACACCTACGGGCAATAAGCATGCTTTAGGAACTAATTTAAATAAAAGTGGTGGGTTGGGGGTTTTTGTTTGCTTTGATTTGATTTTTTTATTTTGCTTTTTGCTTACTTTCTCTTTGTGTTTTTCCCCCTCCTTAAAAAGAAAATATGGGTGACTGTGTGAAGACACTAAAGCACTGGCTTCTTCCCTTACAGGGGCCTGAGTTAATGAATAAGTATGTTGGTGAATCTGAAAGAGCAGTTAGAGAGGTAAGGAGAGAATCACACTTTCATCCTTCTGTGTAGTTCTTACTTACTTTGGGGTAATGGAAAGTGGAATAAATCTTCAAGCAAATGCTATTTTATTATTTAAAATGCAACTTTGAGTATTCTTTAATATTTTTGTTTGTTCTTACCTATCATACTATCCTAACTTTTATTTTTCCCAAAATTAATTTTAATAACGTATCATCCCTTCCCATGTTTGTAAAAGGAAATGTCTATCTTTCTGAAGGGCAGTCAGTCTTATATGGAATTGTAAGCTTTTATATTAGGTAGCTTTTTATTTTGAAATAAGCATTGTATTTGAAATTTTCACCTTACTGACTTGATCTTCTGCCTTGTGGTTTAGACAGTGTATCTTCCTTATGTTGACTGACTTTTAAATCCAGCTCCTGACTGATAATGCTTCTTCATTCTTGTTGTTAAAGTTGGTCCAAAGTTGGGGCAACTAGAGTCACCATTTGATCATAGCCATAACTTTACTACTTTTTCCCGCTTTGTTCATAGAACACACAAATAACAATGGGATATTGGCTCTTATTTGTGAAGACTTTAGTGCTAATCAGGAGAAATGGGCTTTCAAATATTTTGTCACAAGAAAATATTTAAAATTATGTTTTGTCTTTTCTGCTTAAAATATAGATGATGGTGAATTTTAGAAAGTGTTAGTTGAAACGATAGCATGAAAAACAGCAGTATTTACTAATATTGAATTGGCCCTGTATCTTTATGATCATGTGACACAAGAACAAAAAATAATGGTCTAAGTTATAAGTGATACATATTTGGATTTTTTTTTCTGCCCATGCTGCCTTCTTCCAAGTTCGTTTTCATGCATTGCTTTATTGACTGTTCCATTGGGTAAGACACTGACTTACATTCAGTCCAGTCTATGGTCCTTAACATCTAAACATTTTTCTTACCTGGGTTTTATGTCAGCCATTTTTCCTGTACATTCTTAAATGCTTTTAGCTTTGAGATGTATGAGCATCATATATGGCTTTTATTTTAATGTTTTATGATAGTGTTATTTATAAAGTTTCAGGTATTGAGCCAAATGTTTTATGCCCCTGTTTGTTGCTCATTTCCTAATCTTCCTGAGATCTGTATGAATTATTACCTTCATCATTTTCTAGATGTGGAAATTGAGTTCTGCTGAAGCTCATATAATACTTGATGGAGCTGGTATTTAGCTGAATTTCTCTAATTACGTAACTGGTTTTCCTCCTGTAATGTATTAATTGGTAGTCTGTTCACCACTAAGGAAGTTACTCTTAAAGCACTAAGTGTTTTGGGCACCTGTTATGAGGTATAAATCACGCGATCAGGCTAGTAGTTTTGTACATGAGAGATTTGATTCTACATGGTTTTCATAAGGAAGCCAACTTTGGAATTTTGTAGCATTTGTTAATTTTGTCTATTTTGGTATTCTTTCCTCTAGATATTCCGTAAAGCAAGAGCAGTGGCACCTTCCATTATCTTTTTTGATGAACTTGATGCTTTGGCAGTTGAAAGGGGCAGGTAAGAATTCTTAAATATTAGCATGCTAAATAATAGTAGCTAATATCATTTTGATGCAAATTTTACTTAATACTATATTTTTCTAGAAATTATTTCTGAATCTGTGCAGTTAATTTCTCCTTTATCTACTTTTTTCATCTAATTACTCTGTATAGTAGTTTTTTATACAATTGGGAAAAAAACTGATACAATTGAAGCATTTGAATTAATTTTTAGTTTGCTTATAAAGTTCCCTCAGTACTATATATTAGAAGTAATAGTATTGATATAAATACATAGTTAAATGTGAAAACAAAAGTGTAATTAAATACAGTTATTTTGTATAGGAGAAGTAAATTATATAAGTTGTTACTATATGACCCACACAAAACCCTTATTTTCATGTTTCTCGCTTTGTATTGATAAAGCACATCTTTAAACAGTGTCGAAATATAAAAGATTTGAAAGAAAGAAAATATATAGATTTTAGAATTCTTTAGAATAAACTGTTGTAATTCAGTAGAATGTAAATTATCTAAAATGATTGGCCCAAAATGCCTTAAATTTCAGGATTTTTTTCTTTTAAGTTTTGGGATTTTTTTAAGATATTGATGACAAGATGCTCAAAGAGTTTTAAGTCCTGGAGCATTTCAGAAGTGTTATTTATCAGCTTTTCAAAAATCAGCTTAATAATTATCATGGCAGTGAGCTTTGTTTGAAGATAGATTTCAGTAATCATTTCGTCACTTTTTTTGGTGCTGGGAACCAAACCTAAGACTTTGGCTTTGCTGTGTATGGATTCTACCCCTGAATTAAATCTCCTGCCCAACAAATACTTTCTGTAACAGGACCAGTTAGTCCATGTCAAGTTTCTGTTCACAGCTGGTTTTCTGTTCTGTAGTGCGAAGACATCCACAACAGATACACAATGGTGGGAAATTGGCTGGCTAGCCACACAGTCTGTGCATCGTTTGCCAGTGTCTGTTCTGTGTTTTCATATAACCCTTTGATTATATTAAATGCCTCATGGCATTGCGCGTCTTTTGAGAATAATTTGCACAGCGGTCTTGACTTAGGAAAAGAAAGAGGAATTACTATATTATAAATGTCTAACTAGTACTTCCTATTGCTGAATGTTTTTGAATGCCCTGTTGCCTTTCTCTAGCAGATAATAAAGTTTTATGGTATTTCATTATTTTAGTGACTTAAATGTTTGTAGTTAAGCTTTTTATTAATGTTGGTTTTGATTTTCTAGGATGTCAGTTTTATGGATTTTGTTTCCTACTGATGTATTAAAAGTCAACCAAGCTGTTTTCTTGTCCTATGAAATGTTTTCACCTAGTTGTTCTCAGACTAGGTCTAAGTGGTTATGTGGAAATAAAGGCAGAAATGATATGTGTTATCAGAATGGAAGAATTCCCCTCTTATTCTTAATGTTAAACCACCACTTTTTCCTATAAGATAGTGATTGGATGTGTTAACCCTCCCTACTATGTAGATGTGACAAGAGCTGTCAATAATATGTTTCTAAATATATGTGATTTACTGAGTAAAAATACTAAGTAGTTTCCCATAGGTACTATATAGCAGCATAGAACCACAAAATTTTTAATCAGAAAGGGCATCTGCATAGCTGGATTAAATCAAGTCCCTAGATTATAATTGACAAATCCTCAAGAGAACCACAGGCACACAGTCAAGTAATCAGAATATTGACTAATAGGAATGAGGGGCTAGAGGGTCGGAGGAGCTGGTGATTTTGATCCTTCTGTGTACTTAGGAGCACCTGAGTCCAGCTTCTGCTCATAGGTTTTCCTGTCATTGGTTAACAGATTTTCTGTTGTATTTAAATAAACTTCTTATTAAATTTTATTATAGCATTTCTGTTTCTGAAACCTTTTGTTTTTTGGTATAGACTCTCTTAGAAACTTTGCAGTAATTCACCGTAACAAAGCCTCCCCTCCCCCCCCCCAAAAAAAAGAATAAAATGCACTTGGGAGGCACAGGTAGATGGATCTCTGTGAGCTCAAGGCCAGCCTCTTCTACAGAGCCAGGACAGTTAGAGTTGTTACACAGAGAAACCCTGTCTGACCACCACCACCAAAAAGAGGGATGGAGGGAGGGAGGGAGGTTGAGCATTTCCTTAAGGGAGGGAAGGAGAAGGAGAGAGAGAGAGAAGAAAGAATAGAATGCTAAGCAAAGCTGAAAAACAGCAAAAAATCCCAGTTTTTTTTATGCAAACTAAATTGAGAAGTGGGCCTGAATTGAAAACCTTTGTCACTTGTGCTAAATATACAGAATTGATTTTGCTCTTTGTATGTAACTACTAAGAGCAGTAAAGAAAGGATAAAGGTTAGCAATGGAATGAGGACTATGCTCTTTTTTAACCTTATTTGTATTATTTTAAAGTATGTGCATGAGTGAGTGTGTGTGTGTGTGTGTGTGTGTGTGTGTGTGTGTGTCTGTCTGTCTGTCTGTCTGTGAATGTGTGCACATAAGTTACAAGCAATTCTGAGCCACCTGACATGGGCATTGGGAACTGAACCCAGATTCTCTGTAGGAGAATACACTCTTATTGAACTCTGAGCCTCTCTTCAAATGGAGCATGGTGCTTCTTGGGCCAAAGAGAAAACATTTCAAAAGAGATGCCGTCCAATCATGAGTAGTACTAATTCATTTTATAGAAAAGGCATTGTATTACTTTTTACCCAAGGGTCATTCTTTTGCACTTAAAAATGTTTTTGCTATAGAGAAATCTAATACTCTTTTTTTTTAAAAAAAAAAAAAAGTAGATGAATGCCCAAGTTACTAGGTTCAAATGTTATGTGCCAAAACCAACCTAAAAGCTTAAAGATTATGATCTTGAAGCGTTATATACAAATGCTGGGTAGAATTCTCCTCCTAAAAATACACATCCCCCATTTTTTTTTAGCTAAGTAATGAGAACTGTTGAAGAAGTTAACAAGAAGCTAAAGGAGTTGGAATTTTTTTTTAAAACATAGTTTATTTCCTGAGTGAAGCATTATTGTGTCTGAGTATACAGTCTTTGTCGGGTTTGGAGGGATTTACATTTTACTTTTACATTGCAAAACTCTGAAAAGAATATACTATATATAAATCTTAGGTTTTCAAAATAAGTCATTTCTTGAGGACTCACAAGGCACTTGAGCATGAAATAAACTGTTGAAACTAAATGTAAGGAACTCTATAAGTCTACAACAGCGGTCCGCTCAGATACCCAGGAACAAAGGCCTTTAGTAAAATATAAGGAAGTCTATAAGTCTATGACTGCAGTCTCCTCAAACACCTAGGAATGAAGGCTTTTTGTAGTACATTGAATACAGGCTGATGCATTCCATCGTGCCTGGTTGTTACAAAGCATGTCAGAGGAACTATTCTCAGTACTGGATTGATGGTTTCCATAGCAAGACTAAGGGATGTTTTCTACTATTTCATTATGAAGGCTTTGAAGGGAACTGGCAATTGATTTCTTGTTTTGATTTGTTTTCTTCAGACAAGGTTTCTCTGTGTAGTCCTGACTGTCCTGTGTTTTTGGTTTTCTTTCTTTCTTTATATATATATATATATATATATATATTTTTGCTTTATGCCTAAAAGCCACTTGTGAGTGAGTACATATGATATTTGTCTTTCTGGGTCCGAGTTACCTCACTCAATATGATGTTCTAGCTCCATCCATTTGCCTGCAAATTTCAAGATGTTATCTTTTTTCTGCTGTGTAGTATTCCATTGTGTAAGTGTACCACATTTTCCTTATCCATTCTTAGGTCAAGGGGCATTTAGGTTATTTCCAAGTTCTGGCTGTGACAAACAATGCTGCTATGAACATGGTTGAGCACATGTCCTTTTGGTATAATTGAGCATCTTTTGGGTATATACCCAGAAGTGGTTTTAAGGAAGGTTATTTCCTAATTTTCTGAGAAATTGCCATATGAAATCCAAAGAGGCTGTACCAGTTTGCACTCTTACCACAATGGAGGAGTGTTCCCTTTACTCCGCATCCTCTCCAGCATAAGTTGTCATCAGTGTTTTTTATCTTGGCCATTCTTACAGGTGTAAGATGGACTCTGAGTTGTTTTGATTTGCATTTCTCTGATGACTAAGGATGTTGAGCATTTCCTTAAGTGTTTTTAAGCCATTTTAGAATCGTCTGTTGAAAGTTCTCTGTTTAGGTCTGTACTCCTTTTTTTTATTGGATTATTTCTTCTTTTGATGATCAATTTCTTGAGTTCTTGGTATATTTTGGAGATCAGACCTCTGTTCAATGTGGGCTGCCATCTGGCCCTGACTGTCCTGAAACTCTCTGTAGACCAGTCTGGTCTGAAACTCACAGAGCTCCGCCTGCCTCTGCCTCTGCCTCCAAGTGCTGGGATTAAAGGCATACATCAACACCATTGCCAGTGGAAACTGGCAATATTGATTTGAATGTGTCGACCCCGAAGTGTGTTATTTCTAAGATTCTGAAAAGCTTACGTTATGTTCTCCTCATTGCTACTGTCCCTTACTTCCGTCCTTTCTTGTCCTTCCTCTTTTTTTATGGTCCTTTGTCTCTTCTTCAACTTGGCACTTGGCATCATATAATAACTCATGTCCACTTGTAAGTTGTGGGTCTGATGATTCTGTCCTATAGATGGTCAGTAAGTTTTTAAGCTTCTACCGTATGTTGAAATCTGAATCCTGTCAGTAACTATACATGGTGATATGCTAAATGTCCTTTCACAGTTAGCATATGTTAAATGTATGAAGGTAATATTCATCCTAGGACAGAAGACTCTGTGTTCTTTACTGTTCCTCCCCAGTACATTTTACTTGATATGTGTGTTAATATACACACAGTGCTGTTTCATTCCGTAGATAAGATAAAAGAAGTCAGCATGATTGTGGATGAGAATTGTTATCTTTTGATCTTGATAAAGGGTTCTCTTACAGTATTCTTACTTGATTTAAGAGGTTTTGTATCTGTAGAACTGGTTTTGTGAATGGACTTCACAAATGAGCCAGTTTGTTCAGAATTGAGGACTGTGGTGACTACCCACCTGCTGCTGTGTTTTTAAAATGCTTGATAATTTCTTTGCATTCCATTCCTGGGAAATATGCAGAGTTTTCAGCCTTCCTTTGAGCAATGAGTCTATACCATAAGGAACTTAATTTCAGTACCTATCCCTGTCAATAGATATATTGCAGATATAAATTTTGGCTGTCTTTAAGTCTTTTGTGTATTTGAGGAACTGGTTAAAGTAATCTTACATCTCGCTTCCCAATCCTAGTTTCATTTACTATTTTAGTTTTAGAAAAATCACCATATTTCATGATATAGGAAAGGAAACAATTGGAATATAGTTTTTGATATAATAATTCATTTATTAATGACTCTTCAAGCATACATTTGCAAACATATCTTTTTTCTTATATAATAAAGAACTTTTAAAATAGTAAGTGTATTTAGGATAGGAAAGAAGATTTTTAAAACTGTTTTCAAAATATCAGTTCTTCAGGTGCTGGGAATGTTGCAGATCGTGTATTGGCTCAGCTGTTAACAGAGATGGATGGGATTGAACAGCTAAAAGATGTAACTGTTTTGGCAGCTACTAATCGCCCAGACAGAATTGACAAGGTAAGAAAGGAGGTGTTATCGGTGTTGTAGTTATTGGGTTTATGTCTTTTTGTATTGTATTGTCAAGTTTGTTTTGTTGTATCACTCTTTTGAGTTTTTCATTAAGAGGACATTGGAGGATGTGGGACTGTTTTAGTTACATGCTGCAGTTTTACTACTTCCTGTTAGAGGACAAGAGAAACCTAGGGTTTTTGGTGAACCAGTCTCCCAGTGTTCAGGAAAGTTTTGAATGGAGTTTTGACTATGCATGACCCATTTGTATTTACACTAAGGGTATTAGAAAAGTCTGGTCCCAGGTTTTATTCTCTTGAGTGTAGATGAACTAGAGTTGGAATGGACTAGCCAGCCTCTTCCTAACGCAGAATGTCATACCCTTTCATTGAGAATTACAGTGAAAAATGGGGAGAATGACTAGGTCCAAGGCCACCCAGGGAACTACTCTGTTAATGAAAGTATCTTGCAACTCTCCAGCATCCCTTCTACCCCCTCACTGCTGTCACAAACTTTTATATCTCAAGATAATTAACTATTCAAGACATTTTTTTAAGTTAGTTAGGCTTCTTTAGGATTTTTTTTTTATTCCTCTATGTCATGGTAAATGTCCAAGCCATTTCATTCTTGAGAGAATCATGTAACCTACCATAACTATAGAAATCTTGTCGTAACCATTGCTTTCACTGTATTAGAATGAAAATAATAATGGATTCTGTTCTCACAATATGTACCTTAGATGTAATTCTCTGAAGTTTTTAAATTGTGACTTTTAAAAGTGCCTTGAAGGTAAGAAGGATCCTTTCTGTTAGAGGAGCATTTCTATTTAGCTCAGGCCTTTGACTGTAGTGAAGGCTTTGGTCAACAGCAGGTAAGCGGACATGCTTTCCCTCACAAGCCAGCTGATGCCGAACATCTCACAGATTTGTATGGAAGGTAGGAATAAATTTTATCAAGGAGTATGGAACGTGGTGATACCAAATAAATCCATTCCTCACCAAGTTGCTTTGATCATGTGTTTCACCACAGCAATAGAAACCTTAGTTAACTGGGACAGAGGTGTAGCCATCTCTGAGCATGCTGATTTGGGTGCCTTTAGGTATATTCCCAAGCATGAAGCAAATCATATTAGTTCTGCTTTTAGTTTTGTGAAGCTTGGATACTGCTTTCCGAAGTGGCCTGTGCTACTTGTACATTCCCACCAGCAGGGTTTAAGTATCCCTTTGCCCTTGTCCTTTCCAGTGTTTGTTGCTTTCTTATGATTGTCTTTCTCACTCATGTGATGTGGAACCCCAGTTTAGTTTTGTTGTGCGTTTTCCTCCTAGTTATGGATGCTTAAGATTATTTTCATGTAGTTTTTAGAAGATATACATTATCACCACAGGGCCTTTACACAGTCAAACATCAAGATTCAGATAATGTATTTGACCAGGATGGCCAGGACCAGAATAGTGGCTGCAGGAAATAGAGTTGCTTGAAATCGACGAGAGACATCAACTTTGGAAGAATTTGAAAGACATGCAGGGAACTTAGCTTCCAGTATTCATGAAAAGTATTCAGCCTATTAGTTTTCTGTGTCTTTTGAAATGTAGTAGACAATCGTATACATCATTAAAGTCTACAGTTTATTTTTTTTAACTGAAACATATAATAATAAAACATTCCAAATGCTACCCAAAATGGTGTAGTATAGCAAAGTTTGTGCTTTTCGTTTCATTGTAGTTATGGGTTGGTTGGTTGCTTTTATTTTGAACGCTACCTTCTTATACTTAAGATTATAAGTTTCTTTTTAAAGACTTCATTAAAAAAAAGCAAGTCTTATCTAGGGGTGGAAAAGTGACTTTTCTTTTTTAACTATGAGAGTTTTCAGAAGTAGGGGGATAAATTACCCTTAAGCTGGTGGTTGTGTAAAACCAAGCAAACAAAAAACCCTTTGACCATAGAACACTAACTTTTTATTTAAAAATTACTACAAAGATGACTTGTCAAAAGCTACATATTTTCTGTTTTCGTGGTTGTTTGTTGAGCTTATAAGATTTAGATTATGTTTAATATGCTATCCTGAAAACTGCAAATTTAAAAACAATTTTTATTTAGATCAAAAGTAAGTAGTTGTATAATTGCTTAAAGTTCGATCACTTTTAAATTTAAATATAACTCCTTTCCTTTTATTGCAAATATTCCTAGATTCCTGAATTTTGTAACTGATGTTGAAATTAGCCAGGAACCAAAGTCATATATTGAATATTTTTAGAACCATTAGTAGAATTAATTTGATAATGTTTTCACACTTAATAGAATATTAATAGTAATGAAATGCCCTTTCCTGTGTGGTACTCGTGTGTGTGTGTGTGTGTGTGTGTGTGTGTGTGTGTAGTATTTGAAGTAATAAAGGTGTGCATATAATTATAAGGAGCTTCTTTTACTATGTACAGTCTAATTTGTCTATCTAGGCATTTTAATGCACTATAATCATGAACTGTTAGTGTTCCAGACTTTGCAATATTTTAGTGATATGAACAGATCAGATGTTTTTGACAATGGATTTGGTGTTGCAGTTACTCTGTTCTAACACAAGATGGTGATCCTCACTTGAAATGCAGAGTGGAAGCCGCTCTGCTTTCAGAATAGTCAATCCCTCTGTGTTGATGTGTTCACTGTGTAATTTATGTAACAGAAAGTGAGAGATTTATGTTTAGATTTATGTGAATTAGAGACAAAGGAGATGTGAGCTTTAGGAAAGGGCAAAGTTGAATGGTGAGGTGATTAATCAGTTTATCATGTGCTAGGCTAAATGAAAGAATTCAGATGGAAAAGGCACACCAATGTGTACTTAATGATTCTATTTATTTGACATTCAGAAACAGCAGGACTTTGGTATCTAAAAATAGATGTGGCAGAGGTGGCTTAGCAGTGAGAATACTTGCTGCTTTTCCAGAGGACCCACATTCAATTCTCAGTACCACGTGCAGTTCAAAGATCTGTAACTCTAGCTCCAGGTACTCCAGTGCCTTCTTCTGATCTCCAAGGACTGATATGCATGTGGTGAACACATATGCATGCAGGAAAAACACTCATGCATATAAATTAAAAATAAGATCTGGGAGCCAGGTCATGGTGGCACACACCTTTAGTACCAGCACTCTGGAGGCAGAGGTACGTGGATCTCTGTTAATTCAAAGTTAGCCTGGTTGACAGAGCTAGTTCTAGGACAGCCGGGGCTACACAGTGAAATCCTGTTTCTTAAAAACAAACAAAAAAATAGATTTGAGTCTTACAGAATTTGTAACAAAATGGTACACCAAACCTTTTTGAGATTATATAAATATCCTGTGATTTGGGTGTGAGATGATTTCCAGGCTGTGTGTATGTATCAGAATTCTTAGATTCTTGCACAAGAATGTGCAGACTTTCTAATATTACAAATTATATCAATAAATTTTATTAGTAAGGAAATACTCTTGAACAAAAAAGTGTTGTTTTTGTTTGGTTGGTTTTTTTTGAGACAGGGTTTCTCTATATAGCTTTGGTGCCTTTCCTGGAACTAGCTCTTGTAGACCAGGCTGGCCTCAAACTCATCGAGAAATCCACCTGCCTCTACCTCTTGAGTGCTGAAATTAAAGGTGTGTATCACCACTGCCTGGCACTAAACAAAAAAGTTTTAAATTCAAACAGCAAAGAAAATTTTGGCAAGTTGGCTGGAGGTGAGGCTTTGTACTCCTTAGCTCTCGCCAAGCCTTTGATTATCTTTGCTAACCCATTTACCCAGATCCCACATTACCTGTCTTCCTGAGTTCAAAGCTACATCTGTCTATAAGAAGGGCACTTTATTTCAAACTATACTGCCTGGAGTTCGGCTCTCAAGTAGTAAGAGTTGTAATGCTACAAAGATTCTTAGAGAATGGTGTGCATTGTTAACACATTGGACTAGAACTAGAGATTTTACCAGTCTTTGAGATGTTATTCGGTAACATGAGTCTGTTTAGTTTTGTTTTGATTGCATTTTTGTATGTTGTGTGTGGTGTAATACAGTATAATCTAAAGTATCTCTCTTTTCTTTCCCCACTACCTTAGTGCAAGATCATCTTCTAATTTTATAGAGCAGGTAGGACAGGGGAACTAGAATAGTGAGTAGCAAACAGTTTAACCTTCCATGGCTTTCAGTTTGTGATACAGAGTGAAGTGTGTGGCCTATGTAACAAGCTTACTCAAGGCTATGTTTTGTTCTTAAAAAGCAAAAACAGAATAGTAAGCCAGTTGTAAGATTGCCTTTTAGATGTCTGTTCTTGCCTCCCGATTTTCACTTGTGTGTTAAAATGCAGAAAAGTATTTATGATAGTACATTTAAAACAGGTGTGTATTATTTAATTAGAAATTTGAACACAATAAAAAGCACTGAGCAAGGTGAACAAGATAGTTTCAAGTATATTTATTGGACTTTTTAAAAATTTTTCATTAATACCATATTTGAGCACTTGACACTCTGTTTCCTTTCTCTTTAATGAAGTTTCTGCCCCCTTTTCAGACATTGGCAGAGGCATGATATTTATGAGTGTAATAACTTTTTGAGATTTATTCTAAACTTCTGTAAAATGTATTATTATGTGCTTAATTCTTTTTTTACTATTCATATCTGAAATCCATAATATAATCTTTGACATTCACATTGTATTACTTGATAACCCACATACAGTGTGAAGCATAGGAGAAAAGATGGGGAGTGTAGAAGAAGGCAGAGGAAGGGTAAAATTGTGTAGCCATTTTTCTATTTCTGTGACCTTACATATCTGGTAATTTATGAGTAAGCATTTCTAAAACAGTTGATAAGTTTTGTTTATGCTCCAAGGAAAATGTAGCAAAAGACTGAGGGCAGTGAGCTACATATAAAACAAGCTAAGTAGAAATTTGCACACCACTGTAGTTGGTGCCCATGTTTGTGGTATTTTTGGAGCCCAGATACACTCATTCATATACTGTTGTATCTCATTTTCATGAATCATGACAATGATAAATAGTTATTATATAGACTGTATGGCTGACAACTAAAGTTATGTATTTGCTTGCCCTTTAAGGAAAAAAAATAGTTTCCAGAACCAAAGAAAGTGAAGCTTTGTGGACCATAACTTTTTGGATGAACTGTTTAATTTCTATTATTAGATTATTCACCAAATATCTGCTTAGTACCTGTGTGTGATGTGCAATAAATAAGATTCTAGAGAAAGGAAACCAACCATGCCGAACAAAAATGTTCACCTTTTTTTTTTTCCAGTTACAATAGCTCACAGGAAGCTGATACTTAGGAAAAGAGCTGGGCATGCTTGCATAGCAGGTGCTTCTTCATCTGAAGCACAGCAAGTGCCTGACATTATACAGATGTTGCAACCTGTTTTCTCTTTCTGCCTCTCCTAGTTCCTTACACTATTTGTTAATGTACAACATAACTGACTACTTGGAAGGATTGTTATCTCTTGTGTTCACTGATATGGCTAGAACCTAAAACACATAGCACTAGTTAGTATGTTCTTCTTAGCTTATTGCATTTGGAAAGCATCTGCTTTTCATACATCAGCTAAAATTTTACCAAACTAGGTTGTGTCAGGCTCTAACTTTTGTTATATGTACTTCATTGAAAAAAACTAGTATTTCCTATTTTTTTAATTTGTCCCTTTATTAAGTTACATGATATATATGTAGTGATTTTCTTGGAGATTGGCATATTATATACTTTGAGTAGTTCAGAAATACTTTATTGAATGCTTATGATTAAAGCTTACATTAACCACTCTGATGGCTCTGAGGAAGTAATGAAAAGTAGAGAATTTTACCACCTTTAGCTATGAAGTGTCTCATGGAAGTTAGCTTTCTTTCTATTACCATTGTTACTGTATGCTGATGATGATCCATCACTTTCCCTACATAGCTGCCAAGTTAGTGAGGAGAATAGTATTCTGCAGCTAGGATCTTATGAATTGATGTTTTATGTTCACCTTTGTGGTCTAAACCTTCAGATAGTGAGAAAGGATGTTTTGTCAACTTGACACAAGGTTAAGTCATCTGGGAGGAGGATAGCTCAATTGAGAAAACGCCTCCATCAGCTTGCCAGTGGGTAGGTCTGTGAGCATTTTGTTAATTAATAAATGCTGTGGGAGGGCCTAGCCCACTGTGAGCTGGGATGCCCCTGTGCAGGTGGTTCTAGGTTATATAAGATAGCAGGCTGAACAAGCTCAGAGCATGAAGTCAGTAAGCAGCATTCCTGCATGGCCAGTTCCTGACCTGGTTTCTCTTCATGATGGACTGTGAGTCAAAATAATCCCTTTCCTCCCCATGTTGCTGTTTTGTCGCGGTGTTCATCATAGTAATACAATGCACACTAATATATGTCCCCTAAGCCATCAGAGTTTTCTTTATGGAAAACAAGAGTACAGTTTAGTTAAAACCAAAGTATATTTATTACTATACATATTAATATTCTAAAATATGAAATTGAGTCCTTGAAAATAATTAGAACAATCTAGATATATTATATAGCAACTTGTCCTTGAAAATAATTAGAACAATCTAGAGATATAGCAATTTATTAACCACTCTTACTTACACATCTACAATATGCCAAGTAATATACATTATATTGAATTATCTCTAATTCTTCTAATAATTCTAAAGGTAAACTTGTTTTTCAGTTTTGAAAATAAGAAAATTACTGTTCAAAGAGATTAGTTTTCCATAGTTGAAAAACTAATAAGTAATGAACATAGTGCTGTAAGTTGACTTGTGTCGAAATTTGCCTTTTATTTTAATCATATGGTGTTACTTTCTCAGTATTAATTACCACAATGCTACTTATTTTTTAACCTTCACTAGAGATTGCTTTAACATTTACATTTCTATACTGTAGCATACTTTTAAGTAATCTGAGAGTTGTACAGTAGAAGAAATGAGTTGCTAATTCCAGAGAATAGTAAATTCTTCATTTTGAAGTTAGTACTTAGGTTTCTTTGTAGCTTTGGAGCCTGCCCTGGAACTAACTCTTTAGACCAGGCTGTCCTCAAACTCACAGAGACCTGCCTGTCTTTGCCTCCTGAGTGCTGAGATTAAAAGGCATGTGCCACCACTGTTGTGCTTCTCTTAAAGAAGTCTGACAGATCTCATTTGGTTTTGTCTTGCTCACCCCCTCAGGGAGCTTGTGATTGGCCTTATATAACCATGTTACACATGCAAAAAATAATCAAAACTCATTTTTATTTGGAACTTTTTAATCACTATTTTATTTGTATCATTAAGAGGGATTAGTCTGCCATATGAGCCAGGAGTTGGTCATTACTTCATTTTGTCATCTGTCATACAGCATTCCCTTTGTGTCTAAGTCAGTTGTTTAGTTCCAGTACTGCATTTAATCAAGTTTCATTGTTTTAAGACATTAATTGTTTAATGTGTTTCCTTCATTGTGGTTTACAGGAATACGACCAAAGAGCACTAGTATAGTGTTTTATTCTTTTGGCTTTTTGGTGGGGGCGGGCACCACTCAACTCCCAGACAAATCACACACAGAGTCTTACTCTTATGATTTTCTGGCCTTATCTTGGCTTGTTTCTTGCCAGCTCTCATTAACTTAAATTAACCTGTTTACCTTTGCCTCTGGGCTTTACCGTTTTCTTACTTCTGCTTATCTTACTTTCACTCTGACTCTGGCTGGCTGGGTGACCCCTAGAGTCCTCCTCTCCTTTTTTTCCTCAGTGCTTCTTCTGTTTATATTCTTTGCTTGCCGACCCCGCCTATCTTGCTCCTGCCTTGGTATTGGCCGTTCAGCTCTCTATTAGGGCCATCAGGTGTTTTAGACAGACAGAGAATCACAGCTTCACAGAGTTAAACAAATTAAGCATAAACAAAAGTCACACACACCTTAAATTAATATTCCTCAACACACTAAAATTTGGTGCTCTATCGTTGTTTTGAGCATCCAAGTTTTTAACTCCCCCAGATTTCACACTTAACAGGATAATAGAGAAGATTTGTTACTATTCATTTTGAAAATGAGGGAAAACCACAGAGAAAGAAGTGAACATTTCTGGTCATAAAGTTTGTATATGAATGTAACAGCATATGAAAATGATACAATGGAAAAACTAGAAGATTTTTCAATATTATACTTAGATTATATTTTTAATCAAATATCTTCATTTTTACATTTATTCTTCACAAATCTAACTTTCCCTTTCGTGGTAGAATTTACAACCAGAAAAGAAGTAAAGATCAATTATAATAAATATGATGAACCTTTTCACTAGACTCAAAACATTGACACTGGGTTTATCATAGTAAGTTTACAGAGAGGAACTTGTAGACAGTGTTCATTAATATCTGAGATCACCTTAAGTTGTTATTTATTTAGTCAGAGCTCGACCAAACCCTAGAGCCTCCTGTAGAGTAAAATTTTCCTCTTAGTTTAAAACATTAAGCTAAAAGATAACATAGCGTGTGTGTATATTATTACAAAAAGAAAATTATAATCTCCCCCTACACCCAGTGAAAGAAAAAAAAAGCAATATCTTGCTGAATTCTCTTGTTAATTTTCCTTTATGTATGCCTTGGGTCATTGAGATTAAAATTCAGACAGGCAATAAAGATGGCTTAATTCTGTTTTGCTGTGAGATCTTAAGAATCTAGGTTTTTATCCCAGCACTATATAACAAGTCAGGCATCCCACTAATGATGTAAATTCATCTGTGAGGACCTAAGCCCTCGGCTCGTACACGCGTGTGTGCGTGCGTGCTTGTGTGCATGTGTGTGTGTGTGTGTGTGTTTGAGTTACTTTGAAGAATCTTATCAGACAACACTGGTTCTTTAGTTTAAGGAGGTGCTGATTTGATTTGTTATTGAGACAGGCTCGTGTTCTTTAATCCAAGCTGATGTTAAACTTACTGTTTTCCTCATATAGGTGTTTGTAACCAGGAAAGATTTGAAGTTTTTATACTTTATATATTTACATATCACATTTACGTCTTGTGTGTCTTGGTTTTTTCTGTTTTTCTAGGTTCAGTTTCCCTCCCAGCAGAGACTAATGATAAGGAATCATTCTGTCCATATGGTAGGCTAAAATTATACAGTACTAGCATAAAAATGGATATACAAAATAGTATATTTTCTGAATTTTCTAATTGCCAAACATTAGCATCTTTATCTTATGTTTTATATAATTTCAAAAGATCATCCTTTAAAAATCACAGGGCAGAGACATTTTCTTTTTATTTATTGGCTAACGCTTTTTAATGTAACCTCAGAGTAAAAATTAACTCTTGAATGATTTTAATTCAGGCACAGAAGCCAAAGTGATCACTGTATCAGTTACCCAAAAACCTTTCAACAGTGGATCAGGTTAGCCTAGGGATAGCAACACATTTCTATTTTGAGAGTCCAAATGGACTGTAAAATTCCCACCACCTTAGAGCCATATTTGAAAGGAATATATTTTGTCATGAACTTAGAGATGAGAAATAAAAAACATCGAAGATATATCATGATAGGTACATTGCAATTAAACAATATTTTGAGGACATTTTACTTTTTAAAACATTAAATTTTTTCCTCTGCAAGCACCAAAACTATACAGAAAAGCCCTGTCTCAAAAACAACAACAACAACAAAAATTGGCATGTCTGTGCATAAGGGAAACAGTAAAGAACTACAGAAATGGCTGGTCCATGGTGTGGTTAAAGGAAAGGTTTTAGGAGAGGCTATCTAGAGGCATATGAAGAGTCCAGAGCAGACAAAAGAAAGAAAGTAGACTGAACATGGGAAGCAAGAGAGCATGCATATCCCATCCATAAATTTAAAGCTTGTTCTAATACCTAGTGTTCTAAACACTCAGGTCCTAGATACAGGCATTAACAATTTTCCCATTAATGTGTCATAGTGCTGTGTAAGTATGATACCTTCTGTAGAACATAGCAGCAGCTTTTTTGTTGTTTTTCTCCTTCTTTTGCCCCTGAAGACATTTTCTCCCCAGCATGAATCACTTTGTTTAGTTTTTGTAGCTTATGTCCATTTAAAAATCTTTCATTTTCCCAACTGTGTTAAAAGTATACTTGCAAAGACATCAGTGATTACAGAAATATTCAGTTCTGCTTTCCCCCATCCCTAGAATTGTCGTTAGCTCCAATGACAGTTTTCTGTTCTGTAAACTCTGCTCTTTGATCTCAGTTAAATTCATTAATGATCATTATGATGTAGGAATTAGACACAAATTTGAATCCAGTCAGGTCACTGGTTGTCCTTTTTAATTTAAAACATATCCCATTTTTCTTCCCCATCATTTTGCTGTTCTGGTTCAGTTCTTTCCCAGGGTTATTGTGGTTGCCCTGAACTGGTTTCTGTGACACTGCTTTCTTCCTCTTCCACTTTATCATGATTCTGTTTTATACTATTATTTCTGAAAGAATGTCTACCATGACAGCATTGCCTGCTGAATGACTTAAAATCCTCTTTTGACTGCTCAAGTATAGCTTTCCTGGCTCTCACTGTTGAAATAAGTGTGCCACCCTGATCTTGCCTCCTTACCTTAACAGTTGTGACTGCAGTCAGGGTCCTGCACCTGCTGAGCTCATTTATTTCCTCCCTACTTACTTGAAGACCTATCGAACAGCTAAACAGCTGTTGTTCACACTTAATTACCTTGACATTACCTAGTTTCTCTCCTGAGGTTTTGTTGTTGCTTTGCTGTTTTTCTCACTTGGTACATCTGTTTTCTACCTTGCTTCTCTGCCCTGTCCAGTCATTGATTTTCTGACCTTGTTTATCCTTTGCTGTTCTTGAAGTCAGAAGACATAAAATCGTTCTGAATAACTCCCAGATAGCTGCTGTTATGTGACTGTTTGCCCACTGAAAGAAGACATACAAACATTCAAATGCTATTACTACCACATAATTTTTTTTAACATGAAACATTAGTTTTCTTAGGAATTCTAATGAAATCATCAATTAGGAAAAATTGTTTCAAAAGAGAATCTCAGTTTTATCTCTTGTATAGTTCTAGAAATTTTGAATCAGCAGGGGGCAGTCAAAGCAAAATTTCATTCTGCTGGCTTATGAAAACATTAAATTTTTATTTCTGTAACAATTGTTCTAGAATAGAACGTGAACTGCATTCTATAATGTATTTATGAACAGAATTCAGAGATCTCTATTGCTGGATCTCTTAGAACTGTACTAAATATGTTTAGCTGTAAAAAATAGTCTTTTTTTCTTGTTAAATTGAAAAGAAATTTGACAAATATAACTTTATTTGTTGGGTTTTGATGGTGTTTTTTAGTTTTTGTTTTGTTTCTTTGTTTTGTTTTATTTCTAAGTAAGTGGACACTACTTAGAAAATAGTTTTTCTAGCTTAGCAGCTTTTCTTTTATTAATCTTTTTTTGTTAAAATTATTATAGTATTTATTTTTTCCTGTGAATTTGGGGATAGTCATTTAGAAGCTGTGGCATAACACTATAAAATATGGCTGATTTTTTTGGTCATATTTGTTTTCTTCCCGAGGCTTCCCTGGCAGTTTCTGTCTACTAGTGATGCAGATAATGTTCCACCATGTTAGCCTGGCTCTTCTGAGGAAGAGAGAATTTATTCTAAACAGGATTTATCATATACTGGAGGTACCCTTGTATCTCCTGTTTTGTATACACAATAAGAAGATTCGGGAAAACTGCCTTTGTGTAAACACTTGAGTGGCTCCCAGACAAGTGTAGTCCTGTCTGCCGTGGGCAGGAAAGAGCTGTGTCTTGGAATGTTGCTGAGAAGGAAATCCCTTTTGTGTTCCACAAATGATATCCTTAAACTTTTTAAGAATGTAATTTTAAAATGACAGCTCTGTTTGTGTTTCTTTCTATTTATTAACTTTGCATGCACATAGTTCAGAAATGGATTTAATCAGGGGGGAAAAGGATTGTGTTTGAAAACACATCTTCTTGGTAGTTTTTTTGGAAATCGTTGGTAGAAATGTTATGGCAAACATTAAAATATTTTAGTATTCTTTGTTCTCTTGGCATAAAACCTTTTGATAAATCTTTGCATACTTAAAGAATATAGCATCTGCCACTTCCCTTGAAAACTTGCACTAGAAAAATAATATGGGAAAGTGCTTTTTAACACATAGGTTATATTGTTTTCAAGTTTGGTGTGATGAAGCTTTATTTATTTTATTAAAATTAATTGTATAAGTTTAACCTTGAAAATGTTTAATGAATGACTTTATGTGTTGAATTATAATAGTTAATAATTCACTTAGAATTGTATTTAAGTTTCTTTTTAATGACTAAAGATTGGTTATGGCTAGACTTTGTAAGCAATTAGCAAAAAAAATTATAGACTAGAATTATGTCCAGTTTCCTGTGCGTGTGGTTACTTTTCTTCTTCCTTATGAACTCTCATCAGTAACTATCTCATTGCTTAATAATGATTCTCTACTTCAACTCTTCCTCTAAAACTCAGCAGCTTGTACCAGGCCTGATGACACACCATATACCTGTAATACCAGTTATCTGGGAGCTGAGGCAGGAAGGGTCCTGTCTCAAATATAGAAATCAAAACAAAAGCATAGCAAAATAGGGAGTGATCTATAATAATGTCCAGATGCAGGATTTTAAATGCTTGTTGATAATTTTAGAAAATTATCACATACTTAATATGATCAGATAAATATATATATATATATATATATATTTTTTTTTTCCACCAGTGGTTCTCAACCTTCCTAATGCTGCGACCCTTTGATACAGTTTTTCAGGTTGTGAGAGCCCCTCAACCATAAAATTATTTTTGTTGCTACTTTATAACTGTAATTTTGTTACTGCTATGGCCCGTAAATAAATATTTTTGGAGAGAGAGGTTTACCAAAGGAGTCCCAGAGTACAGGTTGAGAACACCAGCCTTATACCCTTCTATTTACTTAAAATACTTCGAATATTATTCATCATAATAAAATTAATGCCCATTTTGCTAAAACTGTTACAACGAATCCTAAGTATTGGAGCTACAGAACTTTTTCTTAAGTCTTTGAAAGAGAAGACTGTTCTGTTACAGGGCTGCATACAGTGATTTGATGGCATCAGGATTATATTGCAGTTTTATTTGTGTTATGCTAATATTTAGGATATCTGCCTATACATGTCTAAGATATTACTACTTCTGCTTATTCTCTTATTTTAGATTTTTTCATTTCTACTTATGAATGACTGGAATAATTTTCATCTCCCCATTTTAATTTTTCAGTAATCCTTTTTGCCATATTTCTTTGGTGCACTTTTATTAGCTTTTGCAATTATGTTCATAGTTAAGCTTTCAAGGTCAACTTAGCATTAAGGATCTTTTATTTGAAATAACGTCTAAAAATCTTGCAACTATGTAGGTCAAGAAAATAGGAAGAGAACATGTGAGGAGTACTGGTTGCGTTCTGTCCACTGTGCTCCTCACCTTCCCTGCCCTGGCTTTCTACTAGGGACTCTTAACTTCGTGTGGTTTTATTTTCATCCTATAGTATAGAAATATATGGAAAATACCTTAGATCCATGTCTTCCTTCCTCAGATTTGTTTTTAATTTAGTGTGAGATTATTGTTAACAGATGAGAATCCCAGAGTCAAAGCTTTTGTTTCTCCAGGTCCTCCATCTAAAATGTGTAAGAGCTAGAATTTGTACTGTGGCTTCAGGATGTGCACATTTGAGGAAAGCCTTTTTCAACTGTCTTTAAATTCTGCTTTTCAGATTGACCCTGCAGTTAGCTTCTGTTGTTAGGAATGTTAAGTCTACATATTCCTGTAGATTTTACTGTTAGAATTCTGGTTTCCTTTCTCTTTGTATTGAGCTTTTCAACAAAAAAATGATGTGAATTGATTCTCATAGGATTATGACTAGTCTGTTCTGTCATAATTTCCTTAGACGGTGATTGTGGTTGAGGGACCCTGTCTTCCCTGAATTGCAGTGTCACCATCCATTTGATAAATACACAGTCTTCATTCTTGTCCCAAAGAACAAGTAATAATGCTCATTCTTTAATTTAGATGGCCTCTTAGTGTAAACCTCCTAACAATTAAATAGCCCAAACTATTTATGAGCAGTGTAACTTTCCACAGCACAGCGTGATCTAGCTTCCTTTGCTTGTTATTTTCTTATGTAGATAGCCTACACTAGAAATGGGTTTTCAGTCATTTGAAGCTAGATTTGAGTTCTAGTTTGGACTTTGTGTGAGAAGAGGGTTACTGTCTATAAAATAAGAATAGCTCCTTGGCAGGAGTGCGGGAGAATTGGGTGTGGGCAACTCATGTAAATCTGTGAGCTTAGAGACTGTTAAAAAGTGCATAGGTAAGACATAGTAGTTATCGGTTCTCTTCTGGTAAGGGGTGGAGAATGAAAATATCATGGGTAAATACCTGATTTTATGCTTTGCTTGTTTGAATTTTAAGTTGTATTTTAATTAAATATTAAATTGTACTTTATCTTATGTTTCACTTTATTTTTTAATTGTGTTACTGAAAGTTTTCATCTCAGGTGCATCAGCTGTTTTCAGAGCAATCACTGTTAGTAAACTACAAATACTCCTTTGGGACCTCTCAGCACCGGTTTCTCTCAGTGTGAAAGTAAATGACAGGCTGCTCAGACTGTCTGAAATTCCATGTGTTTGGTGTTTACGTGGTCCTTCATCATATTAGAAGTCCAATTTCATTTGAGCTTTTCAACTTTTGGCAAGTGCTTCAGTGGATTCTTTCTTCTGATCACCTTAACTTGATGAGTAACTTTGTTATTTTTAGCTATCCCATGTTGATGCAAGTCTACTTTGAGTAGAATAGACTAGAAAGTATTTAGGTATAAACAAGGAAGGCTGACAATTGAAGAATCCCGTTCATCGTCCACATTTCCCCTGGGTTTTTATTCTAACTATTAGTAGCTCCATACTGGCCTAGCAACAACATTGTTCTCTTTCTCTCCCATTTCTGCCTTTCCCATTGTCATGTGATTTGCTTTAGATCCGCATACTTACCAGACAATCTATAGCGTGTACTAATTGAAATACTATCTAAAGCTTCTGTCTATTCTAATAGTTTGCCAGCATCTAATAGTACTATAGAAGTGTGGGGAAATTTGAGTTCAAAATAAACGCGATCTAGACCTAGAGACTTTCTTCTTTTAGAACTGTTTCCCATTTTCTGAGGTATTATGAACATCTTACTATGTATTTGCCTTTTTAAATTTTTTTTTATTCTTTAGAATTATCACAAGATAATGAGCAAAACATGGAATTCTTATTGGGGTTTTTTAATGTACAAATTCAAGGAAAAGAGAAAAGGCATTTAAAAGTTTTCTAAGCCAGATTTAAATGAATAAGGCTAAGGTGGGATGTCACTGTGGACTGAAATCTCCTGGATACTTCAGAAAGACTATGTAAAGCTCTTCCATTTCAGTTGCAGTGTAAAGCTGGAAATCACACCCTTTATAGTTACTTAACCACACACATATGTAAAGAAACAATAATCTCAATTTTCTTATTTAGGTGTGCACACTATTCTTTCTCAGCACCTAAAAAATTACGTGTATGCAGGGTTTCTAGCAGAACTGTGAGTTTCTGGAGAATGGAGTCAAGCAGAAAGACACTAGCAGTTAAGCTGCAGTGAGACTTTTCTGGGGCATGGTGCACAGTGGGTGGTTACAAAGTGGGTTTTGGAAGCAGATCTGCTAGAAAGGTGTATGTTTCAAAAACAGGTATAGCACAGAACAACGAAGGTGATCCTTGGCCAGACTAGAGCAACTGCTGTATTCAATTTTAGTACTGTATATGCCATTATATGTCTTTTGTTTCTTTCTAATTTTTGCCAGAATGGCTGACTGTAGTAATGAGAGTTGACTTAACTGGCTCATTGCTTGTAGCCTAACCTTTTCTAGTTTACTGTGCTTTTCTAATTTGAGAGAGAAGGCTGACAGTTCCAATTTTCCATAAAAAGAATATGTCTTGACAAAAGCTTATGATAGTGCAGAACACACACACACTTCTAAAAATAATGTTGGTTTACATTTTACCCAAGTAGAGCAGAGATAGATAGTAAGCCATCAAAATACTTGGGAGTAGCTTAAAGTACATAGTGAAAGAAATTGTAGGAACAGTAGAACCTCCCAGGAAGGAGGAGGGTCAGCAGTAGTATTGAGCATATTTAGTAGTTCAGTGGACTGCTTTGTATGATGTCATGGCGCATGCCATGGATATGTGTCACTGTGCTTTTCTCCAAGTCTGTAGACTACAGCTCCAGGATCACCCATGTAAATGTCTGCTTCTCTGGAAGAAACTAATGATGGGGGAGGTTATGTGACTGTGGAACTGCTGAAAGAAAAAAAGTGCCCTAAATGCCTCTCTTCTTGACAGTAATTTTGGTAATAATCATTTAACTGAGGTACAAGTCACATAAGAAGAAAGAAACCAAGCATCTCTGTAATATATATATACTCTTTAGAAAAATTTTGTTACATTTATTTATTGGGAGAGAGGCATCTATCTGTGTGCCTGAGTGCACACATACCACAGTGGACATGGTGGGGGTCAGTGGACAAAAGAGAGTCAGTTGTCTCTTTCCACCATGTGGATGCTAAAGATTGTGGTGGCGAAGCACTTCTACCCTCCGAACCATTTCCGTGGCCCAGATCTCCATCATTTTTAAAGGGAAAGGAAGATGGGATGGAATGCTTTGAGTGTGGACTGTGATGGGTGCATTTAGGCTCATTTGAAAAGAGAAAGCTTCTTTTGGCCAAATCACCCAATAATAGAAGACAACAACTAACATTTCATAGTTAAAATAATAAATTTAAGGGATAGTTTGAGAATTTTTTAAACAACTAATTGTAAAAGCAGACATTTCTTAAACGTACTGTCCTGAATAACTTACAAATGCTGAATTGTCTTCATAGTATTGACCATGTACTTGTCCTACTTTCAAAAAATATTCCAGTGTTCTTCCTGCTTGCTTTTATCTTTTAGAAAATGAATTAGCTTTGTTTTTGTCTGAGTAACAAAGCCTTGTCTTAGCTTCCTTTTGTCTTGTACATGTGTGTATGTGTGTGTGTATCACATTTATATACATGTTCACATGTGGGTGAGTGGATGCACATGGATCCTTTTGCTTGTGTAGGCCCAAGATTGATAACAGGAATCTTCCTTAGTCACTCTCTGTCTTAAATATTAAGGTAGGCTCTCAGTTGAAACCAGCTTCACAGATTCAGCTATTCTGGCAACCCAGCTTTCCCTGGGGATCCAGTTCAATTGCAGGTGGTCACCAAGCCTGTCTTAACTTTACATGAATGGAGACTCTGAACTCCCACCCTCATGCTTGTCTAGTAAATGCTTTGCCTGTTGAATCTTTTCCCCAGCTCCTGCTTCCTCTTTTCATTAGAAACTTAGGATGCTAAAATGTTTGCTATAATCCACCTATGTGTCTGTGTCAGGTTCATCTTGGCAACTTCCTGTTATACCTTGGAGCAAGCACCTCTGCATGACCTTTGTGCTTCTTATGCATAGTAGACAAGGGTCTCATGATGATAAGAAATCACCCTGAAGGGGCTGGAGAGATGGCTCGGCTGCTCTTCCTGAGGACCCAGGTTCAATTTCCAGCGTCCACATGACAGCTCACTGCTGTCTGTCACTTCTGTTCAGGGAGTGGGATGCCTACATACAGACATACCCAGAGGAATTGGATGCCTACATACAGACATACCTAGAGGCAAAACAGTAATGCACATAAAATAAAAATAATTTAAACAAAAGAAAAAGAAAAAAAGAAAGCAAGAAACCACCCTGAAAGTTTCAGGTCATACAGTTTTTTACTGAGCAGCTATGCTGTCATTTTGTCCATTTTTTCCTTGTCAAGTGTTTGATCACAGAATGTGAATGAGAGGAGAGCAGAGTTGGCCTGTGGTCACTGGTAGCTTTCTGTACTGTCACTATTGTTAGATTCCATTAGAGGTCTATTTACCTAGTTTATTTGTGATGTGAGCCTGATTTGTCTGTGCCCTGCCTATGGCAGTTTTTAAGGAATATCTGATAATAGGATAATGTTTTAATACGAGACCATGTTAAAGAGGTGAAGATAAAGAATAAATGGGCGTGTGTACAGTTTGGATCATGCAGGAATCTTTTCTCAGTGTTGACATTAAAGCAATTCAACTTAAGGAATGTGGTACAAGGGAGGTTGCAGTTACTTCATTCCAATGCTTTCCAGAAGCTGTCTGCTTTATTGAGATGAAGTGAAGCTGTCTTAAAAAAAAAAAAATTCAAATAGGAAAGGCCACAAAGAAGGCAAGACTCTCCTTCACTTTTCCTTTCTGAACTCTTGCTTTTTGAAAGGGAATTATATGGCAGACACTGTTAGATATCAAAAATCACAATTGGAAATGGAACGTTCACTATTTAATAGCACATGAGACAATGCAAAATAAAGAACAGTAAACAGATGAGCTCTTGGCAGTGACCTTGTTTACAGTGAGTGGCGCCCTCAGAGAAGAGACAAACAGCATCAGTAAAGCAGGACGTGGAGTGGGTGATTAACAAAGATGACATTAGATTTCTGGCACTGCAGTGGGAATAAGATCAGAAAACAAGCTTCAGGCAGTAATGCCTCAAGTTTTCATAGAAATAGCAATGCGGTATATTACAGTAACTCAAAGAATATGCAGAATGAACAAGCACAAAGGAACCTCCTCTTAAAATCACCTTGCCCTGCCTCTGCATCATGATAGGAGCTGTGTTGCCAGACCTTCCCTTCTGAAACCATAAGCAAACAAATCCTACCTGTTCTAAGGTGGGTTTTTGTTGGGGTTTTTGTTGTTGTTGTTGTTGTTGTTAGTGGTATCAGTAAAGTCATTTATCACAGTAACAAGAAAAATGAAAGCAGAAATTAGGACAAAGAAATGAGGCCACTGTGATTAAACCTCTTCATGTGGTTCTTAGTCTTTTGGAACTGTTATTTCAGGATGAACTTGGAAGGTTTTGCAACTTGAGGGTAGAGAATCAGAGCTAGATGAGAAATTCTGGTGGGGCTGTAGAAGACCAGAATTCTAGTAGACAGGCACACAGAAAAGACTGTGCTTTTGATGTTTAAGAAAAGAACAGTGACTCTTGGGTGGGATGGTTGGACTTGAAACCATTCATTTTAGATTCTGACAAGGAATTGGTCTAGGCTTTATGTTCTGAAACCTTGTGGAAGTCCTTTAAAAATATGACAGTCAGATTTGCTGGAGTAACTTTGACATCAGCAAGCATTTAGATTGTGGGTTAGGATTACAGTGGAAACCAGGAACACAAAGCAGAACATAGATAAAGTCTGATGTTGGCATAGGTGTTTGCGGGGGTAAGTTAGAGCAAGTTCTGGCAGAGACCTCAGGAAGGGGGATCAGAAGGTATAGGTGAGTACTTTTGAAACTGCACAGCCTGAATCTTTTTCTCTCCACTGATGCCTGTATTCCTTCTCCCTCCCCTCAGGCTTACTTGATGTGTGGAACCCTAATCTGTGTCTTTTCTCTTAAAATAAAAGTGAGTAGAGCAGCGGCTCTTGAGTAGACTCTAGATCCCAGGAAAAGGATATAGGGTTTTCTTTTTTGAACTTAGCTGTTTCAGTTTTCAAGATTTTGAAAGGACATGTTAACAATAAAAAGGTGAAGAACCCCTGTGAAAGAATGTTCTGCAAAGAAGAAATAAAAATCTTTTTGCAAGAACCTTTTTATTAGAAAGAGCTCTACTTTTCCTGCTTGATGGGCACAATAATGAACTCATTTTTTTTCTCAAGCTACTGTTAAGAGTAAGTCACCCTGAAAAGAATTCTAACTCCTGATTTATTTAACAAAGTATTACTCATGCACATCCTATTAACATAAAACTAATCCCTACTTAAGCTCACGTATTCCAACATCACAGGCTATGTAGTTTTTACTAAAAAGGACAGCTTCCTTTATCATCAAATGTAAGTAAACATCATCAACTCTGAAGGAGCAAAGCCCATTCATTCATGATAAACTGAAGTATGCTGTTGTGGAAAGTACTTTCCTGTCGTGGAAACTGGACCTGATGTAGTCCCCAGCAGTAGAAACAGTGAGAAGTTCAAATAGACTCTAGCCCCCAGTGACATTCACTCCTCCAGGTTTATCAGATACACCTGGGGACTTCATAGACACATAAACCAGCCCCACCACAGCCTTCTCTTTCTCCATAGCACTGCTAGGGAAGGAACTGAATGGCAGCAGTGATGGGTGATGTTGCTGGCGTGTTACAGCAGAGAACAGATTGAAATTGCTGCCAGTCTGAATCCTCGTTTTTACATGAATGTGACAATTACAGCTTGGAGAAGATGGAAGAACTTGTCTAAAACTACTTTGGCAAAGAAAATGACTAACTTGGATCATAGATTAATTTCTGTCCTCCATCTATCTACATATCCGCCAACTTTTGACATTTCAATTTGGGGAGTCTTTTCAAAAGACCAGTCTTGGGTCTTGATACAATTTCATATAAACATACTATAAAAACGCAAGTTTACTGGGGTAGTCTTAACTTCTATGTAGTTTGGTAACAGTAGGGATGAATAAAACATCCTTTCAGTGTTTCACTTTCAAATTCAAGGTGTGCTAATAACTGTTGTATAGTAGCTTCTCAAAGATAGCTGAGTCAAGAAATATAGCACACGGGTAGAATATAAACACAACTGTTGCTTTATGTCAGTGGGACAAAACACAGACACATTTTAGCACAGTAAACCTCCTAAAGAAAACAATGCCTGCCACAGCCAGGAAGGAAGTCAGCCAGGAAGAATGCCAAAGTGTCTCAGCACTGCAGCACACGAGACCAGATTCCTATAGGAGAGCAGACTTCTAACTCAGCTGCTCTAATTACAAAGGTGTTGATTTCAAAATCTATTTAATACCAATAAAGTAGACAATAGCATTTAAAAAAAACTTTAGAAATCCTGTTTAACCCCTCTGTTTTCAGTTGGTGTTAATATTGGATCAGTGAGTATTGTTTTCTCCCTGCTTCAGCATTCTGTCTATTGTGCTGTGGGAAGAAGAGCCATTCTGGGGCCTGGAGAGATGGCGCAGTGGTTAAGAGTACTGACTTGCTCTTCCAGAGGATCCGGGTTCAATTCGCAGCACCCACATGGCAGCTCACAACTGTCTGAAGATCCAGTTGCAGGGGATCTGACACCTTCACACCAATGAACATAAAGTTAAATAAACCATAAAAAATATTTTAAAAAAAAGAAGAAGAGTCATTCTGACAGATTGCTTTCAGAGTTCAGGCAATTAATTCTCCAGTAAGAAGCAAGCTTCCTTGCTACTTACTGATAGCTGTTCCATGATTCTGAAGAGATAGTTCTCACAGATGTGCAAATAGTTTGTTAGTAGGTGTTTTTTGCTTTTAAATTTTTGCAAGTTTTTAATCCAGTGTTCCAGTATATATACTTACAAAGTCTCGGTTGTCTATTCAAAATAGCCTTGACCTCCAAGAGAATAAATACAATATAGTTTTGAACCAGATATTAGTAACCATGATCCAAGAACAGGGATTCAGCTTGCCCAAAGGCATGTTCTACTGTAAGAGTGGTTATATGAGTTTAGTCACACAACAAGTCATAAATCTAGGTATTTAACAGATACATTGGTAGGGACCACAGGTATGGGGTTTAGAGCAGAGCAAACTCTGTAGGTTCAAGTGGCAGCTGATGGCATTCTTAGCTTTTAGATTGGCAAAAGCTTATGTTCTGCTAAGAATACATTTTACAGATTTTGATATTCTCTAGAATGTTAGGTCAAATACAGAAGTGAAGAATAATTGGTGTTAATTAAGATAGATAGCCAGAAGTAATTTGGCTCTCATCTACAGCTTTTTAACTCCATTAATTTTAGGTTCAGTCATTTGACCATGTGAGATCAGGTGTTACTTTTAGTTTTTTCTGGTAAATTCATATTTCTTCCTCAATTCAAGCTTTGATAAGTTGGCATGGATTTATAGGAAAGTGTTGTAATAGCTGCACTGCAGTCAAGTTGAAGTCACACATGTGTTTTCAGTTATGGTCCATTACTTATAAGAATCACTGTTTATAGATTATAAAGAAAAAAGTCATCTAGTTATACCATAATGTGTGTTGATCTGAGTCCCAGATGCTCATAGATAAGAAATGTGCTCCATTATTTCATTTAGATACAGAACATAGAAAGCTAGGTAGGCCGAATCCTTCCTGAAGGGAAGGCAGTAGAGAAGCAACAGGGCTCTCAGATAGATCAAGCTTGTGAGGGAGCACAATAAGATAAATGAATGGTTGGAGGCTGTTGGGTCAAGAGGTGCAGATAGTAAAGATGTGGTAGTTTGAATGTAATTAGCACACATAATCTCATAGGGAATGGCACTGTTAGGAGGTATAGTGTTATTGGAGGGAGTGTGGCCTTGTTGGAGGAAGTATGTCACTGTGAGGGCAGACTTGGAGGTTTCTTATGTTCAGGATACCAGTAGTTCAGTGTCTCAGTCAACTTCCTGTTGCCTGCAAGATGTAGGACTCTCAGCTACCTTTCCAGTACCATGTGTGCCTGTATGCTGCCATGCTCCCTCTGAAACTGTAAGAGAGCCATCCCAATTGTCTCCCTTTGTGGGAGTAGTCATGGTCATGGTGTCTCTTCAAAGCAATAAAACCCTACGACAAAGGACAAGGTACAGAAGAGAGCAAGATGTCTGGAGCTTCAGCCTCCTGGTTCTGTTCAACAGTGAGCACAGTGAAGTGTCAGAAGCCAAGAGTGGGGAGAGCTGTGGTTGAATTGGTTACTTTCCTAAGCTGTGAGGTCCATCCCTACTTATAACTACTGCTACCAACCACATACACACACAAAAAAAGAAATAAGTCATGAAAATGGGCGAGCACTTCTCAAAATCTTGAAGCTTACAAGCTATGTGAAATTATTAAATGTCTGTGTAAAGCACTTACTTAACCTTACTGTAACTTTTTATGAAGCTAAGCTAGCAATCAAGGGTATGTAATTGCCATGATGTGATAATGCCAGTGGCTGTCCATAGTAGGTTGTTTTGTTTGTGCCTACTAGCTGATGGAGAGAGGGGTGGGGGGGGGAAGAAGAAGGAGGAGGAAGAGAAGGAGGAGAGGAGAAGGGTACACTATTGATGAAAACAAGAAATACGTTTGGAGAATGGTGTATATTCCGAGTTTTGTGGGTCAGAATTGTTACTATATTAGTAGCTGGGAAATAAGCTTAAATTACATTGTGAAACAGTTTGAAATTTAGTAGGCCATTGGAAAATAATTTCTGAACTAAACTCATTTTATAAAAGCTATTCAGTGTTGTACTAAACTAGAAGAGGCAGACACTAAAGGCTAGAGGTAAGTCATCAGTGGTTAATTTAGAAGATGAAAACAAACAAAAGGCTCCGTACTACCTGCTGGTCAACTCACATTACATCTCTGATTTAAAAGAAAACAATAGCAGCTCAGAGTAAATCCAAATGAAAGTCATCAGGATTTGAGTGCTAAAGAGAAATAGCATCTTCATCCTGGTTAAATATACAGTTCCTGAGTATCTAGAAGGGAGAAAACACTTGAAGAAAGGATTGACAGATAAATTCGGGTGTTGGGACAATTATCTGGAAGAGACAACACCCTCTTCAGTTAATTCCAGGGAGCCTGAACGAAACATGATAAGTGGTCTGTGCCAAATAGTAAATATTTTGAGACATTAAGTTTATGATAAAGGAGTCCTATAAGAAATTTAAATTCTCATCATTAGATACTTGCAAGGTCTGCCATGTTGGAAAAGATTTAAATATATTAAACTACCTTCATACATAAAAACTCTTTTGTAAGTTGTATATAACTTCCCTCCCTCCCTCCCTCCCTTCTATCCATCCATCCATTTATTTAAATGTGTATTTGAGTATGTTTTGTTTGAGTGTGGGGGTGGGATGTGAAATACCATGCACAGAGACCAAAGAAGGATGTCCAATATCTTTCTTTATATTTGAGGCAGAGTCTCTCCTTGAACCTAAAGCTTTCCTTTTTATGTTTTTATGTCTTAGAGCCAACAAGTACTTGACTCCCAGTTGTCGTGATCCGTCCCATTACTGTTCTGTCAACTGTCCCATCCCCTACCCATCTAATTGTGTATGTACTGGGGTAATTCTGATCCCATACTTGCACAGCAGACTCTCTTAACTGTTAAACTGTCTCTCTTACCACAACTTTTTAACATTAAATAATTTACTATCAATGTGAGCTGGCTATCAGAAATACAGAAAATGTATATGAGGAGAGAATGGTGACAGTACCAAATGTTTCAAAAGGTCAAACTGTGAATGTGTTACATCTATTGGTAATCCCCTCCCCAAAAAATAGAAAAAAATAGTCAGTGGACCACTAATAGCTTTAAACTGACTTGTATTATTGCATGGGCACTTCAGACTTACAATGCTCTAATAATCATAATATAAAGACATATCTAGACTTTTAGATGCTCATGTATTTAATAGTAAATCTGTCTTAAAATGAACACAACAAACTTCATTTATAATAGGTCATCATGGCATTGTTTGTAAAACAACTGGCTGACCTCAGGCAGGCATACCTGAATTGAGACACTGCTCCGCCACTTCCTGCTCTAACTTTACCATGTTCTTTGGACTGTTGCCCCTGCCATTGATAAAATAAGTCAACATAGGATGTGCTCCTCTGTCTTGGAAGAATAAAGTTTGACATGATGGTTTGATGATAGCAAAAGGGTTTCTAAACCAGTTAAATAGATTATTTCAAAGGTCATCTGAACGATAAGTAACAAAGACCAAGTTGAAACTTGAGAAGCCAATTTGAATTGTATCTATTATAGTTTTTCTCTTTTAAAATCTGAAGTGCAGGCAAAGCAAATAATTATGCCTTAATGCTGACCATTTCCAATCTACTACATCAGTCTCACTGGTACCAAGTCTTTTTCAGGTTAACAGTCTTGCTTTATTTGTGTCCTGGGCATTCATAGGGAACAGGAGGTGAGCAGTATATAATCAAAATACCCATGAAATATTCTAAAGAATGTTTAGGAAGTTGATGTGTTGGGAAAGTTGGTGAGTTCCTTTCAGCAGTTATGACACTTGGTGTTTTTAGTAATCATAATACAGAATTGTATCCGTTCCTTCTTGTAATTATAATGTGCACGGACTGGTTGCATATGCTCTGACCAAAGTTCTTGGCACTGAGAACCCTAAACAAAGTGGCAGGCACTAATTACCTTCTTTCCCTAATCTGCATCTGGTGTGCCTTTGAACTAGTGATTCTTGTGGTATTCTGAGAAGCCTTCCCAATCATTGGGAGGGCTTTTACTTCATAATGCAGGAAACTGGATCTTGAATTAGTGTTTTTTAGAGGAATTTTTGGTGTTTGTAACACTATACCCACACAAATAAATGGGTGTGTCTTTATTTTCTTGAACCTCAGTAAGCATTTGCTTGTATATAAGGAGGCAAGTTAAAATGATTTGAAGATACTTGTATAATTAGTTATAAAATGTAAACACTATAAAGAGGATTTGTTTTTGTCAGATTCAACCTAAGAGCAAATCATATAGTCCTGGACCTCTTTGACATGCTGTTACCTGAGTTTTCATGGCAATCCTAACAGAGAAGATAATAAAAATGAATTTTGATGGGAAAGTGATTAATTAAACTGTTGAGTGAGTGCATCTGAAAAAGAGCAAGTAACTCAAAGAGAAAACATCAACTTCTTTGACTGGTGACACTGTATTGACCAGATTTATTTTATCCAAGGGAATGCCATCTCCTAAAAATAAAGACGATGTACTTTTTCTCTTCTTGACTTTGAATTTTTTTGCTTTTTTCGCTTCTTTTCCAGATGTTAGTTAATGCAAGGAGACATCTCTTAGCTTATTCAATTACCATTTATTTCCCTCCCATTATCACCTGTCTATTTAATGAGTATGTAGTGAGGTTTGGATGAGATCATGAAATGATTAGCAGTTAAGCTGAAACTAAATGATCTCAAGATTACCATATGATGACATAGCTTTACTTTTTGTGACCATAGGAACTTCTTTGTACTTCAGTTTCTCTATCACATGGAAGTGGGATTGATATCTATCTTGTACTTGTAACGTTCTGTACTACAGAGGTAAGAATATCTCAGTAGCCAACATCAAAGCCAGTCTGCACTTCCACAGAGAAGGATGGTTCTTATGGCCTAGCTTCTGCTAGATTTGCTGTCTCTTGCATGGTTTGGTACTTTTAGTCTTTCCCAAGTCTTTTGAGCGAAGTTATTGAGGTGTCTTCCTATAGCCCCAGGATGGCCTAGAACCTAGTGTGTAGTCCAACTAGCAGCAAACTTGCTATTCTGCCACAGCTTTTGAGTGCTCAGATTATGTATGTAGTATGACAGCTTGTTTATCTCTTAAAATATTGCAAAGAAGGCAGTTGTGGGGGTTTGAATGAGATGTTCTTTAGTCACAGACATCTGAGTTCTTGATCCCCAGTTAATGTTTTCGGAAGTCATGTTCTATCCCTAGTTTGCCTGCCCTCTCCCTGCCCCCTTTTTCTTCGCTTTCAGCTTGCAAATCAAGATGAGATCCCTCAACTTGCTTCCATAATTGCCATTCTACCTATTGCCACACTTCCCTACCATGATGCTAATTCTTATGCCTCTGGAACTCTAATCCCAAATAAATTCTTTCTTTTATAAGTTGCCCTGATCATAGTGTTTTATCATCACAATAGGAAAGTAACTAATATAGCCAGATATAATGACATACACCTAAATCCTAACACCCTGGAAGCTGAGGCAGAAAAGTATTCAAACTCCGAGGGTAGCCTGTGCTATAAAAACAAGACTATAATTTAAAAATGTTAATAAAGAGAGGTGAATTATATCTCCTTGGAGGCATATAACATGACTGACATACTTTATTTGCAGTAAAGAATTGTAGAAAACTAGTGCTGCAAGAGTAGAGGCCAGCACTTCACCCTGCTCCTTTACTTCTATGCATTTCTGCAGACAGCTTCCCCCATGCTGGACATCTAAGCTTATTGCCATTAGCTTATGAAACAAAGGGAAATGATGGTGTCATGATTGTATGCATACCCACCAAATTTTTCTTTTTTAAATATATCGTTTATATTTACTGTATATAACATTTATTTAACATTTGTCCCGTTTTAAAGTTCAGTAAGAAACCAAAACAAATGAACATGTTGGGAACGGGTTTTTTGTTTTTTTGTTTGTTTGTTTGTTTTTTCTCAAGCTAGCATGCATTACTGGACAAGAGCCATGGAATCTTTTCCTAGGACTCTGTCAGGAGAGAAGTGCAGAGCCAAACTAGTTGTTTCCTTGACTGACTGACTGACTGACTGATTCACACTCACTTTAAATAGAACATAGTGTAAGTTATTTTGCTTATCAGAATAAAACTTGATACAATTTTACATTCATGCACAACAAAATAAACATCGTCTTCTTATAACTTTATTTATAAAGGCTTATAACCACTGTACGTTCTGTTAAATTCATGAGCTTGAAATGGTGTTGCTTTTTTACCCCAGGGGAGTTTTACAAAGGGTGTAGGGCAGTCAAACTATGTAACTCCAAAGGAAGGGAAAAAACAGTGAATAACTTGGTGAAATTGCCATTTCCTTAGCTATTTTTAGGTTCATTTGGGAGCTAAGATTGATTTTTCTCCCAAACTCCTTCAACCTTTAATAGTAGGAGACAGGTTTCATATTTTCAGTGGTTCTTAGGTAGCACATTTGGGATGGCAGGGAGCACAGGACAGTCTGTTCTGAGCGGGAGTAGATTTCTGTTATAGATGGTGAATATGTCTTCGTAGGAGAATCCTGGTTCCTGTGATCTGTACTTTATAAGTAGTAAATATGGCTTTTCCACTCAGAAATTATTGAGAGTAAAGTGTTTAAAATCCATATTCAGTTTGTCTTAAAATATTTTAATAGTTTTGAAAGAGAAATTGATTTTATACTAATACTCTATAAAGAAGTTTTTAACTAAACTTGAAAATTGACTCATTGTCCTACACACAGGAGTATGGATGCTGCTCTGTATTCTCACCCTTCATAAGCTGTTTTCCTGGTAAACAGAGGTCAACAGACTCTTCTGTAAAGGGCCACATAATAAATACTTCAGAGCCAGGCAAGTCATACACATTCCACATACCAGGAAGTAGGGCAGGCCAGGTCCATCTCTGAGTTTGTGGTTATCGTGGACTACAGAGGGAGTTCCAGGGCAGCCAGGGCTACACATAGAAACTCTGAGGGGATTTCGTTCATTTGTTTTGTTTTGTTTCTTTAATGGGTGAATAAATAAATACTTGAGGCTGTGTGGACCACATATGATTTCTGGAAAATCTTCTCTCCTTCTGATGCTTATTTTAAACTTGAGTATGCTATAGTATGCTACTAGCTACTCATTTTGAAACCTTAGTTCTTGATACAGCTTTTCTCCAGACTAAATTTGAACATTTGGTATGATTGGCTTCAGCTTCACTGACATCTTTTTGAGACTTAGTCTCTTCCAGCATGATCAGTGAAATTCATGTTTGTTTTCATCTCCATGCGCTGTGTTAGTTGGTTTTCTCACTGGTATTACCAAATGCCTGAGAAGTACTGCACACATCAGCCCACATACATTTTGTCTTTTTAGTCATCTCATGGGTAGCCCACTTAAATGTAAAGAAAAGTAACCTTTGAATAGAAGAGGCGATACAAGAAAGTATTAGAAATTGTTTGCCCAAGCATGCACAGCACAGGTCTACACCTCTTTCTGGGGGAACCAACGTGCTCTTAGGGGTAGACTGCATGCCCAGTAGACGGCCAACAGAAACTGAACTCGACTCAACAGCATCTTTGGGAGGTTCCTTGTCTCATAAGGTCTTGTCAGGGCTCTTTCTCCCTCCCCGGCCCCTCCAGAATTATCCTTTTTTCTCTCTTTTATACCATGGTCCTTTGCATATTTATTACAGCTTCTGTCTTTGTGGGTGTTTTGGGGAGGGGGGCAGTGGAAGATTTCTGTGTCTGCAAATGAATGGGTCTCTGCATCTATAGCTGATTTTTGAGCATTTTCTTGTTCTTTTCCTTCTGTTTGTTTTGTCCTATTCTAGTGTTAGATGTTTTTTGTTTGTTTATCTTTTTATTTTATTAGTAACCTTTAGATGCTTGTTTGTTTTCTAATGAGAGACAGAAAGGGAGTAAATCTAGATGGGAAAGTAGGTGGGAGGAACGAGGAGGAGTAGAGAGGGAAAACTATAATCAGGCTATATTGTATGAAAAAAAATGTGTTTTTCAATAAAAGAAAAAAGTTGCTTGTTGATATCCTAACTTGGTTTTTGAGCAAAATCCAGTATAAACCCAAATTTTATATATATATATATAAATATATATATATTTATATATTATATATATAATATATTAAAATAGCAGAAAATAGTGTTAACTATTAAAACTATTAAAATTTTTTCTGGCCACAGATTTTCCTGCTGGGTTATATTTTTATTTTTTGATACAAATCCTGTTTCAGAGTCCAGGGTTGGAAAGTGTTTTAGTTTGATGATTTTTTTTAAAATTTGAGTTTCAGAGAACATTATTAAATAGCTAATTACTAGGAGTTAGAATTTAAAACTTAAAGACAATCTTCGTCTCTCTCTTGATTTCGTTATTTCACTGTATAAAGTGGGTCTTAATGCCTTTCAGAGCTACATGAGAAAATTTAAATCTTTGATTCCCCATCCTTAGGTTCAGTAAAGAATGGCAAATCCATCTTTCTGACTTTTCCTGAGTTCATGTTGCAATTCATAAAAATGGTACCATGCAGAAGAAGTGGAAGCCTGTCTTCACGTATTAACTAGCTCCATTCTTTAAGTATCAACTGTAATAATAAATTTTCAGCTAGTTGTATGTGGTGGGACATGTCTGGAATTCCAGCACTCAAAAGGCCGAATCAGGAAGATCCTGGATTTGAGGTCAGACTGTACTACATAGCAAAACGAATATTTGTTTTAAAGGAACTTCTTAACTGATGGATTATGTTGGGCAAAAGACTTGGTCACGTTCATTTTGACCCATTATTGCCTGTTTCTGGAGCTACCTAGTGTTGAAGGGAGTGGGGTCCTTTGTTTGTCTTGGCCGCCCAGATAGCTTTCACCCGAAATAATCACACAGAAACTGTATTCATTTAAACACTACCTGGCCCATTATCTCTAGCCTCACAGTCAGCTGCTCCTTTGGGTCGCGTGATTCAACCAGTCAAGCAGAAAATTCTAATTTGTGAGTTTACCCTTTAATACATGCCTATTTCTTATTTCTGAGCTAGCGTGGGATTTCTTTTAAGCATCTGACCACCTTAACTCTTGGAACAACCTAGAGCCCCACAGTTTCTCTGATGCCTACTATCCCATGCCTGAGAAGGAAGGAAGTCAGCTAGCACCTGTGATTATGTAATTTGAAGGTAAAATATTAGCAAATCCTCATAACTGTGGATGTGAGCTACATCTGCCAATCATAATTAATAGTGTTTTAATGTTTGATCACAGACCCTCTATAGTCTTATCCTCATATCTGTCCATGTCTCTCACATCATGCCCTCTCCTTGTCTATCCATCTATCTGCCCTGACCTCTGACCCCACTTTTACTCTTGTGTTCAAATAGGGAAGATAGGATGGAGGGAGTGATTCCAGACAGGGTTTCTTTGTGTAGCCCTGGCTGTCATGGAACTTGCTTCATAGACTAAGCTTGCCTCAAACTCAAGTATCCTCCTGCCTCTTCCTCCGAAGTGCTAGGATTAAAGGTGTGTGCCCCCACAGCCTGGATGGATAGATAATTTATTTTTATACTCCTTGTCCCCAAACATTACCCATTCCCTTTGCCATTTTTGTTTCCATCTTTCCAATGACTTTTTCCTATCAATTTGGGGGGGGGGGGATTTTTTTGTATATTAATGGTTAGCAATTCTTTTCCAGATATACGAAGATAATTGTTTTCTTATCCTATTGTTTTTGTTCTTTGTTTAATGTTGTCTTTTACTATAGAAGAGCTCATCGCTGTATTTAAATTTAGCAATCTTTTACCTTATGACTTTTATTTTTATCTTTATAATCCTTTTACATTAAAATTATACATTTCAATCGTTTTTATTTACGAGTCTGTGTGTGTGTATGCATGCATAATGATATTCCCATAGGGACCAGTAGATGATATTGAATATTCTGGACCTAGAATTGCAAGCACTTGAGTGCCACCAGATGTGGGTTCTGGAAATGGAACTCCAGTCCTAAGAAGGCAACAAACAATTCCAGAGTTAGACTTCCAAACAAAACAAAACAAAACCTCTTTAAAGTGCTGCATTTTTATGTTCTTAATCAGTCTGGGGTTTTTTTTGCTACTAACTTATTTACACATCTCCCCATGCAGCTATGGACTGTGGAATACAGGGGTGTGCCTGCTCTCTGTAATGCAGATGCAGTCTTCTCTCTGCTTGCTTTTGGTGTGCAGGGGGTTGTTTGTTTTTTAACCTAGATGGCCTTCTTGCGTTGTGATGCCCTTTCCTTTCTTCCTGGACCTAGAAGTGTGTTGAGTGGGGAGCTAGTTTTCCATCCTTTATTAGCTCCTTCCAAATATTAGAACTGCTGCCACATAAAAGGTAACCCTGAATTCTAGTCCTGGATATCATCATTACCTGCTAGCTTTCTTAATTTGTGAGTTCATCACGGTTTGGTGTTATTGTCTATATTTTTGTTTTGAAACAAGTTCTCATATAGCCCAGGCTTGTCTCTAGTCCTAGAAATATAACTGAGGATGGTCTTGAATGCATATGTCTCCTTGTTCCTTCTCTGGAGTACTAGAATTGCAGATGTGTACCATTCCACTAGTTTACATGGTTCTGGGGATCCAACTGGGGCATTTGCATGCTGACCAAGCACTCTCCTAAGTGAGCCAGAGCCCTAGCCTCAAGCTTAGATTCTTCAAAGTAATGCTTAACATCATTAACAATTTGGGTCTTTTATTTTTTCATTTTGAGCTTATTATAAATTGGATTTTATTTTTAAGGGAATATTAAATTCAAATCCAGTTTTTTTTTTACATTCTACCTTTGATTTGGGCTTGTGTAAGAAAGCATTTTAAATAATGTTGAATTCAGCATTAACTTCAAACATAAAATGTAATGTTTGTCTTACTCATGTTAGTAAATAAGAAATAAATCTAGTCATTATCTGGAAAAATGCATGGTTCATTTATTTTTATATTCTTTGCTTGCTCTGTCTTTAATGCTTCTGAGAATACCAATAAAGTCCATGTGAATATAAGAGGCTTTGGAAACCCGAAGCTTTTAGTAAAACTTTGCTGAAACATGATTCTATGGAGAGAGTTATGAGATCTGCAGATAAAAACAGTGTTATTGATTTTCAGTAAGGCTGTCATTGGTGTAAATACACTTAAGATTTTACTGTGCCTAGCTTTTAACAAGCAGTATATTTCTTGGGGTATAGATCAGCTCGGAGAGTGCTCTTCAAGCATGTGCAACACTGAGTTCAAGCACCAGCATTGCATAAATTGAGTGGTGGCGCATATCTATAGGCCTGGTCCTCAGGAGGTTGAGGCGGAAAGATCAAGACGTTCAAGGTCACCCTCTCTTAGCTTTATTGAGCACGAAGTGACCTCAGTCATCTGCTTGCTGCCTTGGGAACAGCAGGGCTGGGAGGGAGAGAACAAGTGTGGGTGAGGCCTGGAGAACACATGCAGTGAAATTCCCACCGTAGTTTCTCTAGTGCCTTTCTGTAGGGTACCTGAACTTGTGTTCAGTAGAGCCATTTTGTAAAAGATGTTTTCCTCTGTGAGGAAATAAAGAATACAAAGAATTTTGGTTACGTGTTCATTACAGTCTTGGTTATTTGAATTTGTGAGTGATGTTTCTATTTTTTTAGTGTTAAATTCAAAGTGGATGATTGATGCATTATGTTATATACAAAATCACCTCTTTTCATTATCATGGCAAGACAAGTTTGTGTGCTCCGAGTACTAATTGTAAAATGGGAAACTTGAGTTCAGAATAATGTTTCTTACTTACCCATCTTCTTTCAGAATGCTTCCCATAACACTGCTGTTCCTAAAGAGTAAATGGGGAAATAATTCAAAAGCAAAAAGAAACTTTATCTTTTCTCATTCTTCCATTCATTTGCTTCTTTTATTTATTTCTACTTTCTCGAATAGTCTAAAACAACATATAGTGGCTTGAGTAGATAGTTAAGAAACTAAAACAATTACATGAATGGTTGGCACAGTTCTCTAAATCATGTCAGTCAATTAAAAAGCAAAGAAATAAACATGGCAAACTGCTGAGTATTTGATCAAAATTGTTCCTTTTTCTTGCACTTGCTTTCTGTCCTCAGATGTAATCTCTGTTGACTGATGAGAATCACTCTACAACCTCTCGCAAAAACAAAGCTCTGTCAAGTCAGCATTATAAATTTCTGACACTAAAATAAATTATTTAAAACGTTCATTAAAATTGTAGATTCAACTATTAAGTAATTCTTGCTAGGTGAAATAAAATCAGTAGTAGAAATTTCAAAATATATGTAAAGCGAGGGATTGTATGTTTACTATGTCCACAGTTTTATAATCTACATTACATAACTAATAAAATTCAAGTTGATTGATACCTTATTCAGATGAACATTTTATTTCTCTATGGAAAGAAAAACAAAGCAAAGCCCTACCAACAGGACATTTGGGGTAGGATTTCCCTCTCTTGCTTTCTCTGCATCCCCCCCCTTTGCTAAAGCATCACTCCACTAACTGTTCCTGTCAGTATGGGTGGCGACAGCCAGTCTGACCTGACAGAAACCCACACTCTTTTTCCGTCTAGATATGCTGGTAATTTATCTCACCATCCCCAGTTCCTCTGTGCCTATCTAAAACACATAGTACCTCTTACATGTATATGGGAATTGTTGGTAGTTCTTACAATAACTTAGTATAATTTGCCTGAGCATGTCACAAAAAAGAAAAAACATTTTTACATCTAAGACTGTCATTTCTAAAATTCAAATATTTTCTTATGTGAATGCTGTAAATGGAATCAGATTTGTTTGTTTGTTCAAGGAACAGTATGGCGATTCCATGAGAATGAAACGTGGGACTGGTTTCTCTTTTGCAGAAGCAAGGCTAGCTTTGTCTTCATCAGCCCTGTTGGAAGCATTGTCCGTGGCACTGAGTCACGAGGAAAGTTGCATTGCTTTCTACAGCTTCCCTGAGAATCATCTGAGAGCCTGGGGGCCTTATGTGTTCAGAATAGCAGTGTCTGTTACTTATAGGCTTGTATTTTAAACAGTTCCTACAGATCCTGATTTGACAGAGCTGAGAGCATCTCGGGGCTGATACATAAGCAAAATCTGTTAGAACATTTCTTTGGAAATACTCAGCTACGGCTGTGCTCTCAGTCTGTTGTGACTCTGGGTTTGGAATGGCTCCTTCATTGTTTGACTTGGGTCATGATGAGAAAGCAAGCCTGTTAGTTCATGTATGAAGAAAGTTCCTGCCCAAGCACGCTGTACTCTTGACAGAGCTGCTCTTTGCCTGTCTGCAACTCGGATAACTTGTTAACCTCTCCAAGGCAGGGGAGCTATGACAAGGTGTCAGTTACTTTCAACAGTAAATAAATCATAGACTTTGAGTTTCATCCTAATAGCAGTGATCCCGTATCCTCACATGACTTTTTCATTCCATAGTTTTGAATCATAAGCTTTTTGGTGAACATTCTACCTTCAAAGTAGAACATTTTAAAAGTTCATTTTAGACAGCCTAGTACCCAGAGGAAAAACACTACTAGAACACTAAGCTGTCTTTAACAACATGAGCTGAAGGGGAAAAAATGAGGATATATTTGAAATTCTATCTGGTATTTTCTTTACCAGATCATTAAATATAAGCCATAGTGGGAACATTTTTGTATTTGAGAAGTAATTTTAAATATTTCAAGAAACTCTGTTGTAAACAGTTTAACACTTGCTAGATGATCACCCGCAAGTTAGAAATTTGGGGGAACTACGTTAAATTTACTCTGAGAAGTTCCTCACATACCTGCAACTTAGCCTTATTAATTTATTAATATTTTAACAAGAATCCTTATTTGGCAGGTCCTATTCCAGATTCATGAGTTGGACTTTTTCATTAAGGCAGTATAATTTCTCAATCACTGGTTAAATACAAACACTATTTTATTTAGAATAAAATAGTCTATAAATATGTTGCACTTGAGTTGCCAGTGTTTATCAATTAGCTCAGGACTTTGCAAGTATGATTTACAAACAAGCTTTCTGAGCAAGCCTGGGTGTTTCACTTTTAGTTCCCTGTGTTCTTCTGATTTCCAGAACTGTTGGTTGCATTAATCCTGAGTCATACAGACTGGGGAAGAAAAAAAAAAGGAACAAAGGAAAGAAGGAAAAGCCATATGGCTCAGGCCTTTAATCACATTTCCTACAAGGCTCAGGCTAGAAGTTTGTTATGATTTTGATGCTAGTCTGGAATACTAAGTGAGACCTATCTCCAAAAAGTAAAATAAACACACATACATACACCACTTATATTTCGTAGTTGTTTAAATTTTTTATGGCTTTAGCCCATTTGCTAATTAAACTGTTCATTCATCTACTATTGTTTTGAGAGTCTATCATGTATTTTAAATATACATCCTTGGCTGGTATTTGCAGGTTTTCATCAATATTGCCCTCTGTAGATTTGCCTTATCTTCTAAAGCTATGATTCATAGCTTTCCTAACACTGTGGCCCTTTTATAGTTCCTCATGCTGTGGTGACCCCCACACACCATGAAATTATTTTCGTTTCTATTTCATAACTGATTTTGCTACTGTTATGAATCGTAATGTAAATATCTGATATGCAATCCCTGTGAAAGGGTTATTTGACCTCCAAAGAGGTCATGACACACAGGTTAGAAACCACTGTTCTAAAGAGGAAGAACCCATTACTCATTGAGTTACACTAGTTTGCTACAATTGTGACTTTCTCATAAGGGCTTATAGTATGTCATGACTTAGAGCTGTTCGAGTTTTGTGAGTGTCTGGATATATTTAAAATTGGACCCAATTAGGTGCTTAAGCTGTTTCCTCTACACTGCCAGAGGCACTTTTTAAACTTTCAGAAATTCTGCAAGTAAGTCTATTTTTAAACAGTCAGTAGCCACCTTGGGAGGAATGTTCTATGTTAGGGGAGCTGGTGCTCGTTCTGAATTAGTGTTGTCTTTCCTACCGTGAAAAAACATAATATAAAATATTCATAGCCCTTTACTAGTAGAAAGAGCCAAGAACTGTGAAAGAAAATAATTGAGGGCCTTGAGAGATTTCTCAGCAGTAAAGAACACGGGCTGCTCTGCCAGAGGATCTTGGTTCAATTCCTAGCACCCACATGGCAGCTCATAATTGTAATTGTCTGTAACTCCAGTTCCAGGGGATCTGATTCCCTCTTCTGGTATACAAGGGTACTGCACACACATGGTACACAGACAGGCATTTAGGTAAAATATCCATACACATAAAATAATAAAAAAATTTAAAAACCGAAAGAAGAAAATTGAAGTTTGTTTTTCTTTGTCAGTGCCCATTGAGGTAAATGTCGTGGATAACTATAACAGTATGTATCCTCTTGATTTATGGTTTAACTTGTATTTGTGTTTCTTCAATTTTATTCAAAACGATATTTTTTCAGAATATAGTAACAGCATAGTGATATGTTAAGTACTTTAGTGGTGTGTATTAGACCAGGAACTTGATAATCAGATATTCTTGATTCAGTTTCCACATTAATTTGGTAGCCGTATGACATTGGCAATACTGACTCAAATGTAAGATTATGGTAGTGATGAAGTTTTTATGGAGGTGGTATTTATAAAGCATTTAACATACTTTGACTCACTCTGGTACCACTGTGCCATATTGTTATGGGCACCTTCGAGCTTGTACACATCCTAACTGTAAAGGAACATTTGCTTGGTTGACAGGCAGAGGAACTTTCCAGAATACCGTGACCCAACCTTTCCGATTCTATTGAAACTGTAACTTGAGATGTTTGTCCATGTGTCTTTGTTTAAAATGTTATGTTAAATTTGAGGAATATACTTATACATTATTTCCTGACAGATGCAAAGTGTTGACAGATATAGTTTAAGATCGGGTGGCGTTCTCTCCTGAGGATAACAGGGTGTATATTACATGTACCTGTCTGCTGTATGTTGTTCACTTAACTGGATGAAGTATAATATAATAAAAAATATGCCTGAATAATGTTTCACAATTTAAAAATGTACTTATTATCATAGAATCTTTGATGAGAAAATAGAAAATGGGAGCCAGTGGCTTTTAATTTTGCAAAAGTTGGCATAGTTTTGTATTGCTTTTTGAGGTCTCCTATCCTGGGTAATAGTATGGAAGAGCTATTATAAAACTTGAAATGCAGCAAAGAAAATTTTCTGCAGTGTCTCAAGCAGATCCAATGTCGATATGGTAGATTAGTGTCCTGCCTCCCTTTCTGCTCTGCAGGAGGTTTTACTTCCTGTCTTATCAATGCCATTGTGTAACATAGAATTAGCAAATTTTTGCTCTTTAGTCTAACTTAAGCTTTCTTCTTTTATGCTCTACAGTTATTTCCCCCAACTATATCTTTTTGCCTATTATATATTCTCAGAAAAATGATGATGGTGAAAAGTATTGAAAAGTTTGCTAGATTGTTTTTCTTTTACTGTCTGATAACATTTCATGTACTGAAGAACTTGACTCAAAAGAAAGTCTACTTGTTGAGCCAAGCATACCATCCTGCTGGAGGTATAGGTTACAAAAGAAATGAGTCTTCAGTGGGGAGATGAGGTGATGGGGAAGGAAAGTGTGGATTAAGACGATGTATACCAGAACGTTCTATTGAAAATTTGCTTCTATTTAATGCTTCTATTTAACTCAAAAGTTCTAGATTAAAAAACCAAAACAAAACATTATTTTGTTCAGTGTCAAATCACATTCTGGCCTTCAGGTTTCTTAGGTAGCATTTACTCATCCTATTTACATTTCCTGGGGGTCCATCTCTCTTGAGCCTGACACATAATAGCTTTGCCTATTTAACATCAGTGCAAGCCCTTGGTCTTTCTTATGGCTGTGCCCATGTCAACAATATACATTTTTAAGAGGACTTCACTCCCTCAGGGCTTTCTCAAAGCCCTATACTTGACCTTATTCAAGACATTAAACCTCTTTAAGCCTTAATTGTATCATATGATCTCTGGGTTCAGTGAGAGATCCTGTCTAAAATTAGGTGGTAAACGAAGAAGCCACACAGGTACACAAAAACCACATATGTACAAAGTCATAAATGCATTATATAAAACTATGTTTGGAAAAAACTTTTCTCAAAATGTTAATGGAGCCTTTTTTACTGTTAACACATATTAATATCCTTTATGATAAATATGAATTAACTTTATGTTCAGAGAAACCATGAAGTTGTTTTAAAACTAAATGTTGTATTAGTGATATGGCTCAGGGTTAAACACTGTTACATCACAAACCTAACAAATAGGGTTTGATCCCTGAAACTCAAAAAGGTAAAAGTAGAGATCCAACTCCACAAATTATCCTCTGACATCCATGTGCACATACTCACATGCATTTATATGAGCATACCTGCACAAACACATATTTCATTAAAAATAAATCTTTAAAAGAGGGACTGAAGAGATGGCCTAATGGCTAAGAATGTGTACTGCTCACAGTAGATCAGAGTTTGGTTCCCAGCACCCAGGTCAGGTCTCTTGCAACTGCCTGTACCTCCAGCTCCAGGGAAATCTGATGCCTCTGGCCTCTTTTGGCACCCGTACCCATGTGCACATATTCTACAGTTACTTTTTTATTGCTATGATAAAACTCCATGACCAAGTCATCTTATAAAAGACAGTGTTTACTTGGTCTTATGGTTCTTTGCGGGTTAGAATACTTGATGGCAGAACAAATTCATACTCAATAATGAGGGACCAAGTATTCAGATGCCTGACATTTAACAGGGGACATTTCATTCAATCTGTCTCTCTCTCTCTCTCTCTCTCTCTCTCTCTCTCACGCGCACGCGCACACACACAATTAAATGTCTTTGTACAGGTATGATTTTAAGTAGATAAAATGTTTTTGTTTTTAACCAAATGTCCATAGCCTTGCAGGTTATTAACAATGAAACTTTTAATTTTTGTGCATGTAAGAGGAAGGTAATGATAAAGTCTTGAGTGTAAATGTCAGGCATATTCCCATTCTACCATCACATGCTTTCACAGAGGCCCAGACTTTTTGTCAGCAATAAATGCTGACCAAGATTGGAAAGATTAATGGACCTAAAAAGTGGACCAGCTTTGGTGAGATGAGCAAAGCATCTTTGGCACAGGGTAGAACAATACCGGCCATTGAGGACTGTTTTTATTCTTAGTTTTATTGTATGGTGTATGTTCATATTGAGACCCTGTACCTGGAAGTCAGGTGACAACCTTAAGTGTCAGTCCCCACTTTCCTTACAAGTTTCCTGAGATTGTCTACTTCCTATCTCCATTAGAGGCGTGCTGGACTTGTCGAGGTTTGCACTACAGTGTCCAACTTAGTGGGGTTCTGTGGAAGTGTAAGCCAAATAAATGCTTTAAAAAACAGTGAAATAACAAAGAAAAGCCTTAACACAGGGAGCTGACAGAAATGGTGTTTGAGCTGAAGGTGTGTCCATGTGAGTCACGTTCTTCTTGCCTACCCCAGAAACTCTACATTAAAACAAAAGTGATTTTTCTCTGGCTATTCTTAGAAATCATAACATTCTTAAAATAGTACACTGTCATCTAGCCTGAAGGGTTTAAAACTATCCTAGCATGCAGCATATAATTTTGAGCATTATGGCCTCCCATACCTCATCTTACGTAATATGAGGCAATAAAAGTCTATTTCTAAATTATTGAGAAAGAAGAAAGTAGCATATTAACAGCTGGAGCTGCAGATGTTCCCTGGGACTTAGAATAAACCCTGAATTGACACCAGACTTCCTCTACCTAAGACAGTAAAATCTGAAGTCTTGTGTAGGATGACTTACAGTGTGTATGCAAGTGCTTGAAAAGGTTGGTTTAAAGTGCCTCTTTTTCAAAAGCAAGGAATAAGAAAATCAGAGGGTGGGAAAAGGGTGATGTATTAGATCCTCGGCTAAGATTACCATCTCCACATCTGCCCCTGAAGACTTTAAACTTCCTGTAACATTCTTGCTGTGAGGTATAGCAGTGAGTCTTACAGAAAGTACTACATAGATTTTCTGTATGATCTGACTTCTGTTTAGGTGTGATAAAAGCTGGCAACTAACACAAGAAAACAAGAGTTTCACTTTACTGAACTACACACTGGTCTGTCTATGAACTTAAAAGTATCTAGAGGTGTTTGTTATGGAAAGTTACCCATTTTGCCTTGAAAAATAAACTTGCAGTTTCTCTAAGAGGTTATACTTACACTATTATCTCTCCTTGACACAGGCAATTTTATTAATCTAATACCATATTAAATCATGTTAAATTTGTTTTTTGATTGCTTTTTCTTCTTGTATGTGTATGTACATGTTCATGTGTGTGCACATATGGACAGAGTGCATTCACACATGCATATTCTTGTGTAGGCTAGAGATTAATGTCAGGAGTCTTCTTCTGTTGCTTTCCATCCTTTTTTTCCAGTTGCCTTTTTTTTTAAAAAACAAAAACAATTTTTACTTTTTTTTCAAGTTTTTCCATATTATTTTTGAGATAGAACCTCTTACTGAAGCTGAAACTCTTCCAGTGTCTCAGATTTATTGAATAAATTAACATCCACAAAATCTAAAGGAGTTTTTTTCAATAAATACTACTCTGGATCTATATGAGGGAAGTTGTATGGGAACATTAGAATGAACTGTGCACAAATATTGAAAAAGAGAAATCTTTTTTGGTTAACTTATTGTAATAAAAATCACTTGATATGAGGTCTGACTTTTTAAATTTCTAAAGTGTTGGTGGCTTAAGGGACTGTACATATTTTGTTTAACTGAAACTGTGTGCCTGTTGATTACTAATTCTCCATGTTCCTTCTTTTTTAGCCCTTGGTAGCTACCATTCACTCTGATTCTCTTAAAGTGCAACATGCCTTGTCTCCCACAAGTGAAATGTTTTACTATTTTTCTTGTGTCCTTATTTACATAATTGAGATTACTTAAATTATTAAATAATATTTAAATACAAATTATCAGGTGTTGATATCACTGTGTCTAACCTCTGTCCTTTCAAAACTTGGAGCCCTCTATAAACAGATGGAAGACTTTGCCAGTAAATTTAAAGCAAAATCTAAAGTATAAATAAACTGTTGGCCAAGAGCAAAATGTGGTACAGAATAAAACTCTATTCAGAGCCTCCAACTTTTGAAAAGACAGAGGTTGCCAGAGTGATATAGATCACTTGAAGTCTGATTTCAAATATTATTTAAGCATTTGGAGCAGTCCTAATGAGCAGAACTATAACTCAGCTTTAGAGGCTATGACACAAGAATAGACACCAGATAGAGGTGAGAACATAAAGTAGAGTAAAGTGGGTGGAGATACTCAAATTCACAAAGTTTAGGTATGGAAATGAAAAATAAGAATGCACAGCTCCAGAGTGAGTTGATGGAAAGGACAGCTTTCTCAAAGCTAGAAATGGCACCATTGGAGGGAAATTGTGAGCTGTGTGTTTATAGTAACGTTGTGCCTGTCAAATAGGCAGTTTGACACACAGGCTGCAATTTCCAAGAAGAAATTGCATTGCACGAGTGAAGAGTCTAGAGAAAGCTGTCACTTATTCACGTCTTCAACTGTTAGTGTAAGAGTTGGTTGAGCAGTAGCTGAGACAATATGAAGTGTTAGACCAAGACTTCTAGTAACAGTAGACAGCAATAGAGAACAACCTGGAAAGCTGAGAAGTGCCACAGCCAAGGGAGCTGAGCACTGTATCCGTGTGGTAGTTGAAGGGTAAACAAAAGAATGCTTTTGATAGAAACTGTTGACCTTTTGCAAAAGTGGATAAATATTTAAAGCTGTAGTTTTAAGTAAAAACTTTATTGAAAACCTTATTTATATAAAAACCTTATATATTTAAAAATTTTTTTCTTTTTTTATTGAGAAAAGGAGAAAAAAAAAACAAGTTTCCGCCTCCTCCCAGCCTCCCATTTCCCTCCCCCTAAACCCCCCTACACCCCCTCCTCCCACCCTTCTCCCCCTCCCCCCACTCCTTTCCCCCTCCCTCTCCAGTCCAAAGAGCAGGGTTTTCTGCCCTGTGGTAAGACCTAGGACCTCCCACCTCCGTCCATATCTAGGAAGGTGAACATCCAAACTGGCTGGGCTCCCACAAAGCCATCACATTACGTAGGATCAAACCCCCGTGCCATGGTCCTTTGCGTCTCATCAGCCCTCATTGTTCGCCATGTTCAGAGAGTCCAGTTTTATCCCATGCTTTTTCAGTCACAGTCCAGCTGGTCATGGTGAGCTCTCAATAGATCAGCTCCACTGTCTCAGTGGGTGGGTGCATCCCTCGTGGTCCCGACTTCTTTGCTCATGTTCTCCCTCCTTCTGCTCCTCATTGGGACTTTGGGAGCTCAGTCCAGTGCTCCAGTGTGGGTCTCTGTCTCTATCTCCATCCATCACCAGATGAAGGTTCTATGATGATATGCAAGATATTCGTCAGTATTGCTCAAGGATAGGGTCATTTCAGGTTCCCTATTCTCAACTGCCCAAGGAACTAAAAAATGGGGCACTGATCTGAACAGAGAATTCTCAACAGAAGAAGTTCAAATGGCCAAAAGACACTTAAGGTCATGCTCAACTTCCTTAGCAATCAGGGAAATGCAAATCAAAACAACTTTGAGATATCATCTTACACCTGTGAGAATGGCTAAAGTCAAAAACACCAACGATAACCTTTGCTGGAGAGGTTGTGGAGGAAGGGGTACCCTCATCCATTGCTGGTGGGAATGCAATCTTGTGCAACCACTATGGAAGTCAGTGTTTCGGTTTCTTAGGAAATTCGGGATCAACCTACCCCTGGACCCAGCAATACCACTCTTGGGAATATACCCAAGAGATGCCCTATCATATGACAAAAGCATTTGTTCAACTATATTTAAAAATTTTAATGAAAGATAAAAAACAAATGCACAAAGCAAGATAATAAAAAAAATCTATAAAAAAAACCCTTATTTAAAATGAACCAAAAGTAAATAATCACTGAAATGACATTAAGAAGAAAGACTGAATAATGATAAACAAGTCCCTTCTCGCGTTTCAAATAAGTGAAGTCTTACTGTCTGGTAGTAATGTTTATATCCATAGTCCTATTAATTTTAGTGCTCTGAGCAGTGTATTTATTTATTTATTTATTTATTTATTTATTAAGGATTTCTGCCTCGTCCCCACAACCGCTTCCCATTTCCCTCCCCCTCCCCCGATCAAGTCCCCCCCCCTCATCTGCTCGAAGAGCAATCAGGGTTCCCTGACCTGTGGGAAGCCCAAGGACTGCCCACCTCTATCCAGGTCTCGTAAGGTGAGCATTCAAACTGCCTAGGCTCCCACAAAGCCAGTACGTGCAGTAGGATCAAAAACCCACTGCAATTGTTCTTGAATTCTCAGTATTCCTCATTGTCCGCTATGTTCAGCTAGTCCGGATTTATCCCATGCTTTTTCAGACCTAGGCCAGCTGGCCTTGGTGAGTTCCCAATAGAACATCCCCATTGTCTTAGTGTGTGAGTGCACCCCTCGTGGTCCTGAGTTCCTTGCTCGTGCTCCGTCTCCTTCTGCTCCTGATTTGGACCTTGAGATTTCTGTCCGGTGCTCCCGTGTGGGTCTCTGTCTCTGTCTCCTTTCATCGCCTGATGAAGGTTAATATTCCTGAGGATGCCTATGTGTTTGTCTTTGGATTCACCTTATTTAGCTTCTCTAGGAACATGAATTATAGGCTCAATGTCCTTTATTTATGGCTAGAAACCAAATATGAGTGAGTACATCCCATGTTCCTCTTTTTGGGTCTGGCTTACCTCACTCAGGATAGTGTTTTCTATTTCCATCCATTTGTATGCAAAATTCAAGAAGTCCTTGTTTTTTACTGCTGAGTAATACTCTAATATGTATATATTCCATACTTTCTTCATCCATTCTTCCGTTGAAGGGCATCTAGGTTGTTTCCAGGTTCTGGCTATTACAAACAATGCTGCCATGAACATAGTTGAGCATATACTTTTGTTGTATGATAGGGCCTCTCTTGGGTATATTCCCAAGAGTGGTATTGCTGGATCCAGGGGTAGGTTGATCCCGAATTTCCTGAGAAACCGAAACACTGCTTTCCAGAGTGGTTGCACAAGTTTGCATTCCCACCAGCAATGGGTGAGTGTACCCCTTTCTCCACAACCTCTCCAGCAAAGGCTATCATTGGTGTTTTTTATTTTAGCCATTCTGACAGGTGTAAGGTGGTATCTTAAAGTTGTCTTGATTTGCATTTCCCTGATCGCTAAGGAAGTTGAGCATGACCTTAAGTGTCTTTTGGCCATTTGAAGTTCTTCTGTTGAGAATTCTCTGTTCAGATCAGTGCCCCATTTTATAATTGGGTTGATTAGCCTTTTACGGTCTAGTTTCTTGAGTTCTTTATATATTTTGGAGATCAAACATTTGTCAGTTGCAGGGTTGGTGAAGATCTTCTCCCAGTCAGTGGGTTGTCTTTTTGTCTTAGTGACAGTGTCCTTTGCTTTACAGAAGCTTCTCAGCTTATTTATTTATTTATTTAAGATTTCCGTCTCTTCCCCGCCACCGCCTCCCATTTCCCTCCCCCAATCAAGTCCCCTCCCCTCATCAGCCCAAAGAGCAATCAGGGTTCCCTGCCCTGTGGGAAGTCCAAGGACCACCCACCTCCATCCAGGTCTAGTAAGGTGAGCATCCAAACTGCCTAGGCTCCCACAAAGCCAGTACATGCAGTAGAATCAAAACCCATTGCCATTGTTCTTGAGTTCTCAGTAGTCCTCATTGTTCGCTATGTTCAGCGAGTCCGGTTTTATCCCATGTGTTTTCAGACCCGGGCCTTGGTGAGTTCCCGATAGAACATCCCCATTGTCTCAGTGTGTGGGTGCACCCCTTGCGGTCCTGAGTTCCTTGCTCGTGCTCTCTCTCCTTCTGCTCCTGATTTGGACCTTGAGATTTCTGCCCGGTGCTCAAGCAGTGTTAATCTAATGACCCATGTAGAAGATGTTTTTAAATGCCTTATTAGGAGAACATGTTATGTTTGTAACACGTACAGTTTCAAAGCTTCCAAACCTTTTTAAGATTTGAAGTATTTGGCTAGAGGTCACAAACACACACACACACACACACACACACACACACACACGGGGGGGCGGGAGGAGAGGGAGAGAGATTACTATCTCCAACCTCAGGAGATGTTTAATTGCCACTACTTCTGCCAGAATGCCACTGGTCTCTAGCATCTGTCCCTTCAGATAATACTGTCTCCTTTTCTCTCTCAGCTCTCTCTTCTGCCCTTCCTACCTTTTTTTTTTTTTAAAGAATAAGAAACTTATTTCTCCTTTCTTACTGAAATTTAGGCTAGAAGAAAAATAGTAAAAATCATCTGCCGGCATAGCACCAGCATGCCAAGTTGAGTATTTAGTTTGGAAACCATTTCTTCCCTACTGCTTTAAAAACAGGAAACATCTCTGCTAAAGGGCAGATAGCTCCCTGTTGCTGGAAAGGAAAGATTCATTTTACTTCTGAGTACATTTTTATGCAGTAAGATGATTTCTCCATTTCCACACACAGGGTGTGTTTCTGTTTTTATATTGCAAAAATCAATTGTCATTTTTGCATGAATACATACTAATGTGGATATGTTAAAATACTTTGAAAGAGCTTAGTGATGGTGGTGCATGTCTTTGAGTTTGAGGTCAGCCAGGGGTACACAGAGAAATCCTGTCTCGAACCCTCACCACCCGCAAAAAGAAACAAAAGCAAAAGATTTTAAACATAGACTCTTTTTGCTGGTTGGTGGTGGCTCACGCCTTTAATCTCAGCTCTCGGGAGGCAGAGGCAGGCGGATCTCTGTGAGTTCGAGGCCAGCCTGGTCTACAAGAGCTAGTTCCAGGACAGGCTCCAAAGCTACAGAGAAACCCTGTCTCGAAAAAGTAAAAAAAAAAAAAAAAAAAAAAAAAAAAAAAACCAACATAGACTCTTTTTAAGCTAGCCCAGGTACATGACAGAAGCAGCCCATAGGTTTGCGGCAGGTTGCCAGACACTTCTGAGACTGTATTCCACACTTAGGATTGTTGCCTTTTCTAAAAGTGTTCTTTTATTAGCCCCATCTTTAAAAGGGGTGAAGTATGCAATTCCAAGTATAGCACTTCTTAGGAAAAATAGGGTACAATACTAACTAGTCTACAGACAGTTTTTCTCCCACTTTTATAAAGAAATTATATTTTAACTCATGGTCAGTCTAAGGTGATAGCACCTTGGAATGGGGAAGGTACAGTTTAGTAATCCAGGGCTGAGGACACAGGATCAAAGTGTATTCAGTCTCTTGCTCATGTCCTTTTTGACTTGACAATTCATCTCTTTAGGCTTCCCTTTTTTTTCCCCTTATAAACTATTTCTGCATGTTGTGGAGAAAACTGCATAAACACCATTTTAACATAGTTGGAATATGCAGTGGAAGCTTGGTGGCATTATCATGATTATTGCTCATCATGCTTGATCTATTCCATCCCTTAAATCAAGTGTAGTTAGTTTTGCCTTCTGGCTCTTGCTTGTCTCAGTTGGTGTAGAAAGCTTCTTAGAGTAAGTAATGCCCTGTGGTTCTATAATGACCTTTATATCAAGTGAAGGAAAAGTACTTTCCCTTGAGTTAAAGATCTCACTTCTGCTTGTGTGAGAATCTCTGATCCTTTGGCTTTGAGCCTTCACTCATTTGTATTGTGGTGCAATCGTTAAATATGGACTCTAGAGCAAGACAGATTGCAGTTCTGGTTTCACCACGTAAAATATCATTTAGGCAAGTTAGGCACTTTGTATAGTGGGAGTAATAATAGTGTAATAATAGTGCCCCATCCTTGGGACTATTAACTCTGGTCTGTGAAATGCTTAGAATAGCATCAGGAGTCTGGAGATTTTCATAGCCAAATACTATTTTTGCTGTCCATCATCATAGCCCTACACACCCTCTTCCCTCTTAACCATAGCATATAGTATGATAGACTGTGTAGATCACAGCATGGCTCTTTATAAACACAGAGGTGGAGCCATTTGCTCTGGTCTGTGCTCCACTTGGAAACTGAATCTTGGATGTGAACACAGTAAGATAAAAAAAGCCGATTTGGGTTTGTAATTAGTTTTGGCAGCGCTCAGATTTTAACGTGTACCTCTTTGTTATACACAGTATATTAATATGAGGACATAGCTATGTATTTTCTAAATATAATAAAACTAAGACAAAACTCAGGTTACTTTTGGTAATGTAACAAAAGTTTGACGTGAACATTAAAAACTTAAATTATTAGAAAAAGTAACGTAAGAAAATTTAGTTAGATCAAAATTTAGGGGCTGGAGAGAGATGGCCCAGTGTTTGCCACAGAAACCTGTGAGTCATGAGTTTGATACCAAGAACCAACAAAAAACACTGAACATGGTGGTATTTGCTTGCAGTCTCAATACTGAGAAGTCTGGAGGATTCTTTGTAACCGTGGCCAACCATTAAAGCTGAATTTGTCCTCTTGGGGCCATCAAGAGGCCCTTCTTTAGAAAACAAAATGGATGGCTGTGGTAAAGAACATCACTCATCGCTGATCTTCAGCTGTGTGTGCACATGAACACAGAAATAGAGACCCATAGGAATGTTAGTATTGCAGATGCATGCAGCCTCATCCATCTCTTAAAGGTGAAACAAGCATGTCCTTTGAATAACTGTTCTCCAGGGGCCTTAGAAGATGAGCAAATACATTTCTGTAACATGTGCAGTAGAAATGTGACCAATGTGTAGCAGAGATACAGAAAATGAAAGGCCTTTTCTTGTGTTTACATCAGTGGTTTGGTGGAGTGACTGGAGTCTGTCTGGAGGACAGGACATGGAGTATGAACAGTACTGCTCCAGCAGATACTCCTGGAGAATAGTCCTGTCTTCTGGGAGTTGTAAGGATATGGAGGGGTGGTGGTGAGATAAGCCGAGAACTGCTCACCACCACCATCCACTCATTCCACTAACAGCTTGTGGATGGATTTTCCTGCTCCTTCCTACCTTCTGGAAACCTGTTTCACAACATGAAGTTTATAGGGATACTTGAGGAATTAGTTGCATCTTTTTCCTCCTCTTATAGCTTTTTAAAAATCAGATTCCCATTATATAATGGAAAAATTAAAATAATTCTAGATATATGGTATCTTGACTTTATAAAAGGACCTGTCTTTTAGATGTAGGTGAGAACATGTCAGGTTAATAAAGAAAGATTGGAGACTGAGTTGTTCTTGTTCAGTTTTCACCCTTAAGGCTGCAGTGCTCTTGAGGTGCATTCCTTCTGAACACCTGCTCTCACATGCATCAAGTCTTTTCTTGCACAGTACTATGGGGTTTTTACAGACCTGAGCAAGCCCAGCAATAGACAGAAAGCTATGGATTGATTGATTTGTTTTAATACAAACATATGCTCAGATGTTGACACATAGAAATCTGTTTTTAAAAATTGTTTTTCCAAAAACATTGTAACCGTAGCTCCTGGTGCTATGCCTGGCACATTGTAGACACTCAGTGGATCTGCTTTGAGAAGCTCGGGCTGGACAGAGCTATTGCCTCAAGTGCTGTATCATGAATTTCAGTACTAAGGAAGTTTCACTAGCATTTGAAGGTGAAGTGGCTAATGAGGGTTCTGATTGGCAAGCACTATTTTCTTTGCAGAATTACCAGTCCATTTAAAGGAAGGGAGGCTTCTGTGTCTTTATCTCCTTTCACAGTGAAGAGGTATGATCAGAAGGGAGTGTCTGGTAATAAATTAGGTCATGTTCCCTGAAATGCTGTTGTGCTTTATTCCTGTATTTCTTCCGTACTACATCTAGAACCAAAAACCAAACCTCTCACCTGATTAAAAATCTTCCACAATTGTCTGTGAACTGTGAGATTGCCTAATGTATAATGCCGTTCATGCCTGTGGTTTTTTTCCATCTCCCTACAATGTATCTCCATGATCCTGTGTATCCTCCAGTGTTTCCCAGATGTGTTCATCATCATCATAGATAGAAATCACCATCCATTACTGTCTTGGTCTTCTGAAGCTGAAGGAAGCAGTCTCTTGGGAGTGTTCTGCCCCTGCTCTGCCCATTGTTGGTGTAGAATATCTCCCTGAATGGACTACATGCTGCTGTATAAGTTCATTTGCTCACAGAATTCCCTCTGTAGCACCTGGCCTTCTCAACATGGAAATCTTCACTTTGTGATATGGCCTAACTCCTTGTCATTAGAAAATGTTTGTAAATATTTTAAATCTCTTCGACCTTTTTGTTTGTTTGTTTCCAGAGTATCTTAAATTAATAAATCTTAACTTAGAAGTTCTTATTTTGCATTTTCTGAGCCAGTTATAATAACTTGGTTTTAATGTTAATTACCTAATATATTAATAATGATTTTATATTGGTAAGTTTTTATTACATTTATTTATGTGGGGTAGTATGGGGTTTGAATGAAAATGACCCCCATAGGCTCATATGTTTGAATACATAGTCCCCAGTAGGTGGAAATGTTTGTGGAGGGTTAGGAGGGGTGGTCTTATTGGAGGAGGTATGTCACTGGGAGTGGACTTTGAGGTTTCAAAGGACTCCAGCCATTCCCAGTGTCTTCCCTCAGCCGCCTTTTTGTTGTGTCTCAAGATGTGAGTTCTTATATCTCATATTCAGACTGATCCAGTACCATGCCTGTTGCCATGATGGTCATGAACTCCAACCTTCTGAAATCATAAGCCTCAAGTATTCTCTTTTATAAGTTGCTTTGATTATGGTCATAGGAATAGAAAAGTGATTAAGTGTGTGTGTGTGTGTGTGTGTGTGTGTGTGTGTGTGTGTGTGTCAATGTGGGCATACATGTGGAGGACAGAGGACAACTTAGAGGAGTCAATTCTCTTCTTTCACCATGTAGCACCTGGGGACCCTCAGGCCCTCAAGCTTTATAATAAACACTTTTTCCTGCTGAGGTTTCTGGACTAATTATGGACTTTTAGAAAAGACAAATAAAATGCTAGTTAGCAAGCAGTGCCTTGAGTTCTAAGAATTAAGAAGCATCTTTCTCCCATAGATGATACTTTCCATTATTTTCAAATGGAAATCTCCAAGGAAAGTACAAACACATGCACGCTCTAATGCAGATCCGAGGAGGATTGCTGACTTGAAGGCTGTGAGTGAAGAATTAGAGGTTGGAATGAGTTTTCTGAAAATATAGTTGTTAAATGATTCAACTAGAATGTTAATTCAGTTAGGTGGATCTTTTGCCCTCACTTTTAATGTAGCCTGCCAGATTATAAGTTTAAAGTCCAGTTACATACTTACAAAGATTCAGGAATTTTTTTATAAAGGAAAACATATAAATTTGAGCTTTTATGCAAGAGATTGTGCTTGCATGATAATGGGGGAGAGGGACATCTCATTCTGAGTAGAAAAGTGTGTGTGAGGACAGGGAGGCAGAAAACCCTGTGGTCAGTTTGCAGCGGGAGCTTCAGTAGAAGAAAAGATTAGGAGCTGCAGATTGGGATTTCATTAGAAAACAGGAAATTTATGTTTCAATGAAATCAATCACTTTATGTAGTTATGCATATAAAGAAAAGGGGAGACAAGGAACAAAACAAGACTGCAGGCAGAAAAGTGTCCAGCAAGGCAGTTAGTGTTCCAAGCGGCTTTATTGGCTTGCTTAACTGAGAAAGCATTTATTAAGTGGCTCATGTGTGCCATGGTTGAATAGATGAGTGAGTGTGGTTTCTGCCATTCCTTTCAGCCTGCAGTCTGTTGGGAAAGAAAGACCATAATTAAACACACAAATAGAATGAAGGACCCAGTAGAAGCCATGATGTCAATAGAGGCTTGGGAGTGGCATTAACACACATACTACTTTGCTAGATTTAGAGGAAAAGTGGAGTGACAGAGAGAATGCCAATATTTCTCTGAAACAGACCAGAGCTGTTACCAAGCTTTACCTCTTCCCTGTTCAAGAAGTTTTCTCCATGAATGGTGGGTGACTCTGTAGTAATAAGGGCGGTGGGGCTGCGTCCCCAGCACCCCAGCCGCCCGCACGGCTAGCTTATGCCAGAAATAACAACACACAAACTGTATTCATTTAAACACTTCTTGGCCCATTCTCTTCTAGGCTAATTCTTACATATTAATTTAGCCCATTTTTAATCATCTGTGTATGGCACCCCAAGGTGTGCTTACCGGGAAGATTCTAGCCTATGTCCATCCTGGGTCGGAGCTTCATCCCGGGAGCGGGGCATGGCGTCTCTCTCAGGCGTCTGCTCCAGAGAGGAGAGCAGTCGAGACTGAGCTCACTTCCTCTTCCTCCCAGCGTCCTGTTCTGCCTACTCCTCCCACCTATCTTCCAACCAATAAAATGGGCCAAGGCAGTTCCTTTATTAGCCAATGACCTTCTTCCTTCATGACTCAGTGGTCTATTTTGATTAAGAGATGAGGTCTGTCTGCCCTTCTGTACTCGAAGAGTGCACACCCTGTACTACAATGCCCTTTCTCACGTTCAATGAACCCGAGCCAGTGGGTCCTGATTTTTCTGCTTTTTTGGTTTGGCGGCTTTTTTTTTTTCTAGACAGGGTCTCTACATGTAGCCCTCACTAGCATAAATTTACAGCAGTCTTCCTGTCTCAGCCTCCTGAGTACTGAGATTACAGGTGTAATAACACCATTTTTGATTTCAGAGTATCTATTTTAATACTTTGAACTACATGGGTATTTCTATACTGAGTAAATTAAGTTGGAATGTTTGATAAAATCCAAGTTTGCAAGTGTTAAATTTTAGAGCTTGTGAAACAGAAATGGAAGCCGTGTAGTTGCTACTAGGCTTTACAAAAATATTTGCATTGTTTTGAATTGTTTTTGTACAAATCAGAAAGGGAACAGGTATTTTTTTTAATAAAGAACATGTTTTCTCTAATGGTTATGTATTGTAAGCTATGTAGGATGCCATGTAGACTCTTAGAACTGGAGTCTTAGAAGCCCATTTTAAAGGCTTTCTGGCTCTGATAGAGAACCCTTGCTTAACATGTACAAAGTCCTGGATTCCATTTCTGTACTGCAAAATACATACATACAATCCTAATATATGCACACACATGAATACATACAAAGTTCATGTATTAATACTGTCATTCCTTATCTGGGTACAGAAGCAGAATTCAGTGACACCCTCAAAGTGTTTACAAAAGTGAGAATTTGCATATTAAATATTTGAGGTTGTCTGTCAGATACACACTGCTCCTCTGCTTAGTGCCCCTTTATTCTCATCCATAAAGATACCAAGGCTGTTAGAGGTGTACAAACTTGCCCAAAAACTTAAATGAGTTCTCAGAAAATGCAGTTAGGGACTGGGAAGATGGCTCAGCAATTAAAGCAATTTTGCCTTGTTCTGATCCCCAGAAACCTATGTGAGTGCTGGGTTGTTGTGTTAGCCCCCTTGTCATTCCATTCAGTGAGTATAGAGACGTGAAATCCCCAGAGAAACCTGGCTGGCAAGACTAGCCATATCAGCATGCTCTGAGTTTGAGTGGGAGACCTTTCTTCAGTGTCTACATACCTGTAAAAACAAATACCACATATACATGCAAAGTGGAAAAAGAAAGAAGCAGCAGCAGCTTGCTCTCAGATTGGTTTTTTTTTTTTTTTTTTTTTTTTAATGCTGTTTAGATGAAGGCGCTACAGCATCCAGTGTGACTTCATAGCAGGGAGAGTTCAGTATTAGAAAAGACCTGGCCAGCTTCTTCAACAAGTACTATGCTGATTTCACAGAGTACTCATCACTCAATATATCTATCCTCTTATCCCAGAACAATACTTTAAAAAAAAAAATCTAGGAAGGGTGTTAACTCATTCATAGTTGTACAGGAAGAAAGGCTCTTTCCTACTCCTCTTAAAGTCTGACTTTCACCGACAAGATCAGACCAGAAAAGGCCTCTCTGGCCGTAGGCCCAGACTTTGACCTGCACTCAGCCTGCACTGCCTGGAGCAGCCTCCATAGAGCTGAGCACAGGTGCATGCTGGACGATCCAGCACTAGCCAGTATTCATACTCTAGTCATTGCTGTGGGTTTTTTGTTGTTGTTTGTTTTGTTTTTAAGCATTAGAAAAGAAAATTTAAGCTATCAAGGAATTTATGGGGTTTTTTTTTTAAGAAGAAAAAAAAAAGACCAGCCTATTGACAGCTGTATCCCCAACAACCAAACAGTGTTCAGTCCGAGTCGTTATTTGGGCAACAGGGAAAGACTTACCTTTGCTTTCTTTCTCTCTGTGTTTTAAGTTTCCACTTGTAGCTCTAGTTCCAGAGGATCTGACTCCCTCTTCTGAAGTCCTTGGGCAACTGCACTCATGTGTACATATCCACACAGAGGCATACATACATACACATAGTTAAAAATTTAGAAGCATAAACTTTTATGGTTTTTTTTCTGCCCGATGTTTCGCATACGCATTAAAGTGCCTTACTCCTGTTAGCACTAACTAGACTATTTTATTGCCACTAAAGTGACCCACACACATGCGCAGACTCTTGAGGATTAGCATTGTGGGTTAATTGAAAATTAAGAAGTGATTACTGTGGAATTGAAACAGTTGTAATAGCTGTCACTTGCACTTAGAGCCAAGTCATATGGTCGCTTAGAAATTGTCATCTCTTATGTGATTCTTACGTAAATTCTGAAACTGCTTAGTCAAAGAAAATAGTCTTTTCAAAGAGAGGAAGAAAATGCAACGATAAAGATGTGTGTCAACACACCCGGTGTCAGTTTCTTATTTAAAATATCTTATGGGAATTGCATGTGATCTATAAATTTTGGAATAATTATCTTAGTAACATTGAATATTCTAATCTTAATAAGCATCATATAGTTATTTAGATCTTTTTAAATTTCTCCCAAGAGTGTTCTGTATTTTTCAGTAAAGAAGTCTTTGCTTATTTTTATTTCTAGGTTGTGTTTGAGTTTTATAATGTATTTCAAATAAGAGATCTTTTGCTGTTTATTATGTAGCACCAATTAATTCTTTTAAAAAACACTAAACTTGTACTGTGTGGTGTTTGTATAGTTTTATACTTTTTAAAAGAATTTTCATATAAACACATCCTCTAAAGTCTTTTTAAATGTCCTTTATCAATTTACATGGTCTATATATTCACTTTTCTTTCTTTCTTACTGCTTTTTTAGAATCTCCAGTATAAGAGATGGTAGATAGCGTTCATTATTTAGTGTTAAGTATGTTGCTGGCTACAAGTGACAGTAAGAAAATACCTTTTATTATACTGAAGAAGATCCCTTTTGCTCTTCGTTTCTGGAGAGTTTAGCATCATGAGCAGGTCTTGAATTGATTGGCAAGTGCTTTTTCTGCATATATCAAAATGACTGTAGCGTTTCTACTTTTATAATCAACGCTGCAGTGAAGTACTCTGATTAAATTTTAAATGCTAACAACCCAGGCTTTCCAGAGTTAACTTATTTATCCATTTTGTAAATCAGATTCTGTTTGCCAGTATTTTGAAGATTTTGGGGGTCTATATTTATGAATGCCATTTTACTGTCATTTTCATTCTTTGCCAAGTTTGAGGTTGATAGCCTAACCTTATAAAACAATTTAATGAGTATGTCTCTTTCTGTATTCCGAAATGGTTGTATAATTTTAATGTTTTATTTTTTGGATTTGTGTTGTTGTAGTTTTGTTATGGGCATTGAAGCTCGCTTTCATTCCTCTTAACATGGGGCTTCTAAGTTATCTTGGCTAGTTTTGAACTTCTTCAGTAGTCTAGATGGGTCTTGAGCTTTTTGCATGCTACCTTGGCTCCTATTGTTGGAGGACTGACTGGCATTTGTCAGACGACCAGCTTTAAAATTGTTTCTGATTATACCAGCAGTAAGTTTAATTTAACAGTTTTGAAAGGGGAAGGAGACCTTCCCCACTTTTGAAGTATTTATTTCCTGGTGCTTTTCTTTTCTTGCTGAAGGTTTTGTACCATTTGCCTTCCATCTGAAAGGTTCTTGGCCATTTCTGTGACACAGATCTTCTTTGACCTTCGTTGTTGTTTTTCTTTTATCTGAAAAGACTTTTGTTTGTCCATTATTGAAAGCTATTTTTGTTAGGAATACGATTTTGTGGTAGATGTTGTTGCTGTTTTAGCACTTTAAAACTGTTACTGCCTATGTGTTGGGTTGGAGAGTCAGTAGTTGTTTGCTGCTCTAATTGGTGCTGTGAACCAGGGCCTAAAACTGAGGTGGTCTAAAGTCTCAGCCAATAGCCAACGTTATTCAGAACATCAGATGGTTTATACTCTGCCAGTTACAAAAAATCATCCGAATAAAGTATACACACTCACAAGGACGAACTGCATGTGGCAAAAACATGTTTTTCCATAGAGGCGTATGAATAACAGCTGAAATAAACTCACTCCTATCCACTACACATGGGAGGAACATGAAAACCCATTGGAAGAACAATTCAGTGTTTCGAAGAAACTGAGGTCACAATACTTGTTTTCTCGAATTTTCTCACAAGTACTCAGAATTCCCCTCAAACAGCTCCATTCTTGACAGTGTTCTGATGAGTAGTGAGTCCAGTGTCACTTTATACGCCTGTGTTCAAGATACTCTTGAGTTTGATGTTAGTAGTTTGACTGAAACTTTTTTTATCCTCTTAGAGCTTCTTGACTGTGAATGTGTTTTGCCTGCTTATTTGGGGGAACTTTGAGGCCCTTAGTTCTACAGATATTTTTTGTGCCAGATTTTCTTCCTTTTTCCTCTAGATCTCTGGTTATGACATACTAGTCTTTTTTTTCATTTTTTTACTTCCAAGCTTAAGCAGCAGAATAGTTTTTAGTGTGTTTGTGTGTGTCTCTCTGACTTGACTTCTTGCTTTCTTTATTCACTGTTGGGTTTCTTTCTTTCCCACCATGTGCCACTTATTTCCCTTTGTACTTGATCTGCTCTTTACCTTCAATGGTCTTCCCATGTTGCAATACTAGCGGCGGGGCTGTGTCCCTGGCACCCGGCCGCCCGCACGGCTAGCTTTACCCGAAATAATTACATGGAAACTGTATTCTTTTAAACACTGCCTGGCCCATTAGTTTCAGCCTCTTATTGCCTAGCTCTTACATATTGATCTAACCCATTTTTAATAATCTGTGTAGTCCACGAAGTGGCTTACCAGGAAAGATCTTAACCTGCATCTGTCTGGAGTGGGAGAATCATGGTGACTATCTAACTCAGCTTTTTTTCTCCCAGCATTTTGTTTTGTTTTCTCCACCCACCTAAGGGTTGGCCTATCAAATGGGCCTAGGCAGTTTCTTTATTAACTAACCAATTAAAGCAATATATTAAAAAAATCACTCCCACATTATTCCCACATCTCTTTGTCTGGCTGCTTTGGGTATCTGTATAATTGCCTTCTCAGCAAGGCTTTTCTGATTGTCCTATCTACCCCATTCCCTTAAAAAAAAAAAAAGTACATTCAGTTTCTTTATTGAGTTAAACCATATACCATAAAATCCGCTCATTTAAAGCATCTTTATTGGTTCTTATTCATAGGCATTTGTATGTGTAATTGTTACTACATTAGCTTTTCACATGTATACTTTACACATTTGTTATTTTTCCAATACCAAAGCTTTCTGGCCAGTAACACATGCTCAGTAAGCTTCCTAAGTTCATTAGTCTGGCATAATATATTGGAGGCCTTAGCCACCAATAAAACGCTAAAAAGTGTTCAACTGACTAAATTAATCTCTGGGCCTCTTCTATTATCATAGCTGTGCTATTTTTAGGACTCTTTGAAACAGCAAATAGCCTAATATGTATTTTTAAGAGTTATTCAAGGAAGTTTTTAAAAATGTTGAATTTTTTTCATATAAAAGTACAAGTCATACATACATTTCCTTAATTGTTATCATTTTTTACTTATCTTGGCAGTTGTATAGAAAGTTTCCCAGAACTACTGTTTGCTTATCCCCAGAAATCAACTAGACACTGTTTATATCTTGAAATTATAGAGTATCTAGTACTTGTCTTATTTGTTTAATTGAGGATAATAGTTATGTGGGTATTTCTGAAAAACTAGGTACTCTTTTTTCTGCCTGCCTTTAATATGGAATGTCAGTTCTGAGCCTTGCTGTTTCATCTGTATAGGCTTTGATGAGGCCTGGAAGAATTGACAGGATCATTTACGTTCCCTTGCCGGATGCAGCAACAAGAAGGGAAATACTGAACCTGCAGTTCCACTCGATGCCAATCAGTAACGAGATTGACCTGGATGAACTAGTTCTCCAGACTGAAACTTATTCAGGAGCAGAGGTAAGATCATTCCCTAAAATGCATGTGTAGCTCAGAGGTAGAATACATGCTTAGCATGCAAAGGGTTCCTGGATTCAATCCCCAAGCACACACCCACATCCCACATACCCCAAAAAGAAAATAAAAACTGGGTGTGGAAGGGAAGTAGTTTCATAAAGAGAGGCTACTTGTTAATAACACCTGTTTTGAATTTACTGTGAACCATCAAATTTTAAAACAAGAAACCACTGAGTCACATTACACTTGACCTCTGTTGAATCTCATTGTTATCTGGCTCTGAGTATTTTTCAAACTAAATTTTTTCAGTATACCACATAGCACAGTGGGAGGAACATTTTACTAGAAGTAGCTGACTCCATTAGGCTTCCTGTCTCTATTTTCTAGCTAGTCAGCTAACATACACTTTACTGAATTTTGGTTCCTTTTGTTAAATTACAAATTAGGAAAGTAGAATAGATTTTTCAGCTATATTTTGTGGATATTAGGATATCATAAACATAGAGGACTTTGCAGAGAGGTAATATTATTAGTTTTTATAATTGTGGACAGTTTTAACTATTTAGATCTAATTTTGGTCACAAAGATTATTTCAAAAAATAGTGAAAGGGACCGTCTGCTCTTAATCTTAAAGAACTTTTTTTTTTTTCTTTGTTTTTGTTTTTCAAGACAGGGTTTCTCTGTAGCTTTGGAGCCCATCCTGGAACTAGCTCTTGTAGACCAGGTTGGCCTTGAACTCAGAGATCCATCCACCTGCCTCTGTCTCCCAAGTGCTGGGATTAAAGGCGCACGCCACCACCACCCAGCTCTTAAAGAAGTCTTATCAGTAACTGCAGGACCTCTAAAAACTCTAAGATTACTTTTATATATGGAAGATAAGCATTTTTCCTTTTCTTAGAAAATCTTCCTCTTAGTCTATTTTTGTTACAAAATAAAATTCCATGAAGTAATTGTGTAACTTTTCTTCATTCAACCCCCCCCCCAATTACTGGGACTTGAACCCAGCTCCCATGCATGCCAGGCAAGGACTTTACCACTGAACCACATCTCCAAACTCGTGTGTGTGTGACACACACATATATTGAAAAGTATATATACAGTATACTGTAGCAGAGAATTAGCTTCAAAATACCACTCAAGTGGATTTTATTGGTAATTTAATATTTTAAATTAAAAAAATGTATATTCTTTTAATTGTTTGTTGCTAGTAGGTAGGGGCCCCATACCCTCTTTTATCTGCTGTTGTCATCCAACTTCATAAAATCAGAAGTGATAAGCACATATAGTCAGGCAAGTTTCCATAGAGCTGTCTTTAGTGTCTCATGCACCCGTAACAGCTATCACATCTACTCTCCACTTTGTCTTAGGAGCTGTGGCAAGTAGCTTAGGAGGCAGTTGGAATGCACTGACCTAGTCCCATTTGAAACAGTGGTCTTTATGATCATCTCTTTGGTCATAAGGTCAGCGTAAGGTTGTAGTTAATACGGCAGAATACTCCAGCATTTTCTGGCATTGAGTATATAACATGTCAAGTTACAAGAAAAAACAAGAAGAAGAAAGTATAAATCCCTCATTTGAGCAAAGTGGAAGAGTAGTTAACAGGGTGTTAATGTGCCTTTCATATTGAACTAATTCATGATATTCACACTTTAGTACAAAATAGAAACAGAAGAGACTGTCTTCTTCCACAATGGGGTATTTGGTGGGAAGGGAAGGTACATCTGTCTGGTTGGTTGGTTGGTTGGTTGGTTGGTTGGTTAAATAGTTAATTTCACAGACATATTTTTAAGTTTTAAGACTGATAACAGGAAATTTAACAGTCAAAACTTAAATTTAGACCAAAATGTAAGATCTCATCTTTCTCTTTCTCTCTCTCTCTCTTTTTTTTTGTCTGTCTTTTTATCAGAATGACAACAGTGCTACAGTGTTTGAAGGCCAAAATTAGGTTTGATTTTTTTTTTATAGTAAAATGAATTTAAGATGATAACCTCAGTCATCTAATACTGCAGACAGTACTTTGTGAACTCTGTTGTGATTGACTTTCTCGCTAGGGTAAGGCCATGTCCTGCAGTAGAGAATGTGTTTACAGATGCTTGCTAAAGTGGGAGGGAAAAAAAAAGGTTTAACTTACAGTTGGGAAAAACAGGCTTCCACTCGTCAACAGGAGCTGCCAATGAAATTTGAACTTAGATAAGATTGATTGTATTTGACAATTGTCAGCCACATGAGGGATAGAGATGAGTAAATTCCTGACACTTATGTTGCAGTTTTGAAAATATTTAGCTATTGTTAACGTTTTCTCTTTTTCATGTCTAATTAAAACAGTATAGCTGTGGTTGAAGTATAGATGATTCTCTTTTAATGACTGGGATTGGGTAAGGTTGCTTTCAAATGAGTGTCTTCATTTGCCCAATCAGTGTCGTTCCATGAAAGCCTTGTCATGAAGCAGACCCTGTAATTCCCGAGACACTCCATGTTCCCTCCTGGAGGGGACTTACCAAATGATGTCTATGCTGGGCAGTGGTGGCGCACGCCATTAATCCCAATGCACGGGAGGCAGAGGCAGGCGGATCTCTGTTAGTACCAAGCCAGCCTGATCTACAAGAGCTAGTACCAGGACAACTAGGAATGCTACACAGAGAAACCCTATCTTGAAAAACTGAAAAGCAAAAAACAAACAAACAAAAGAACCAACAACAACAACAAAATTTTTTTTTAAAGGACGTCTATTATAAGCCCTAGTAGTATTCTAGAGGAAGTGGTACCACACCAGTTCTCAACCTTTGGGGGTTAATAGGCCCTTTCACAGTAGGCCCTTTCACAGGGGTCCCCTAAGAACATTGGAAAACATGGATATTTACATTACAGTTCATAGCAGTAGCACAATTACAGTTATGAAAATGAATGAAAGTAATTTTATGGTTGGGGTCACCACATGAGGAACTATGTTAAAGGAAGGTTGAAAACTGCTTGCAGAAGAAAATGGAGTGTGGTCGGCTGTCTGGGACTCTAGCTGCTGAGTTCCTCTGGAAGGGTGTTATTTGTCTTCTGGCTGCCCCCTGGCTAATGGGACAGTGTTGCCTTAAGCAGATGGAAATTAATCTTGGAAGGAAGAAAATCTTTTTTTTCTTCCAGTGGTGGGGGAGCTGTTTTCTTTTGCTTTGATTTTGTTTAAAGTTGTTTTTTAACAGTCAGTCATCCTTTTATGAAGTTATTCCTGCTAGTTTTGGAAACCTTTTATCTCTGACATGTAAACTAGAGCTGATCTCTTTGCTGGTTTTGATTAAGTGATGATTTCCTGTGTTTTGGAGAAAGTACTAGTGCAGGCGGATAGCCATGGGGGTCTGTGGCATTTGGGTTGAATTCTTATTTGCATTTGAATGTCACCTTCTTTTCAGTGGTTATCTCAGTAAGGGGCATTTGTAAAAATGGTTCCCCAAGTTAGAATGACTTCACAAGATTAATCAGCTTGATTGATGGACAAAAAAAAAAAAATGATGAGCATTTGACAGAAGCCACAAACCATGCTTCCACCTTTAGTTTTGATTATTTATTCATTTGCTTATTTGCTGTCAGGTTTTGTATTTTGAGACATGACCTTGCTATCTAGCTTTTTTTGACATGGCCGGGAACTTATTATGTAGCCCAGGCTAGCTCCAGGGCATAAAAATTCTGCCTCTGTCTCCCACTAAAATGTCACGTGATGTTGTTATGAAGTGGCAATATTTTGTGTTGACACAATAGCTAAACTTTTCTAAAAACAGAATAATTATTGTATCTTTCACTTTATTAATTTTTAAAGCTTTCACTTCTTAAAAAACTTAAGCCTTTTGTGTTTGTTTCAATATTTAAATGATATGTCTTATCTAAAAACCTGTTTTGTAGTTTATGACCCCCTGTGGTCCAATAAGGGTTCTTGAAGTTTCCATACCTACTTGACATGAATGGAGCCTCAGTAGGCCTCATTAATTCAAGAGGTTCTGTTAACTTTGGATGAGCTGTGGTAGCTGCCTAAAGAAGCGCCTTGAGTTACTTTTTGTCTCACTATTGTTCCTGTTAGCATCATTACCATTGAGTGAAAATAGAAACAGGTAACTGGCAAGTAGGAATGTCTTTTCTTACCCTGTCCAAAGTCTCCTGTAGTAGCATTGCTTAGCACACTAAGTCAGAACCCATGTCTGAGAATCTGGTATGCATTCACTGTTCATCTGAACAGTTTGCCTAACAGCACATCTTAGATTGAAAGAAGAATTGAGCATCAGGACAGGAAAGCCTTTTTGTGTCTCGGGTTCTCCATTTGTGCTAGTAAAAAACGGCTGATTTCAGGGCCCATCTCCACAGCTTGCAAAACACATCACTGCAACATCCCTCAGCCCTCTTAGAATCTTCTCCCAGCCCTAGGGAGGAGCCCTGTGAAGATCACTGCCATAACCAATAAGCCTTCCATTCACATTTGAGATCTGCCTTAATCCTCTCTGCTCTTTTTGGAGCTTTTATCCTAAAGCCTAACACCAGAATTCAGTGTTCTTTCCTTGCTCAGTCTGCTAACAGCATGATGTCTTCAGAGCATCGGGAGCACCTACTGTAGAGTAGCCTTTTCTCTAAGCTGTTGTACTCCTGTTTCTGTTTGACGTTTTTACTCTTAGCTCATTGTTCACAGCTTTGTATGAGCTGTACCTTACCTCCCCTGAACTCTCTGGACAGAGGCTAGGTCTTGCTATAGATGATTCTTACATCATTTTCCAACCAAAACTACTGGTTGGCTTCAATACTCACTAAAATGGCACTCTAGTTTTATCTTTTCTCACATGCTATCTAAGTATTCTGATTCCATGTAAGCAGTCTAAAGAGATGGCTCAGCTCTTAAGAGCACTCACTAACTCTTCTTCTAGAGGACCCAGGTTCAAGTCTCAGTACCCACATAGCAGCTCAGAAGTGTCTGTAACTTCAGTTCAAGGGGATCTGACACCCTCATATAGACATACACACAGGCACAACATCAATGCACATAAAATAAATAAATCTTTTAAAAAAAGCTAGAGCTAAGCAAAAACAACCAAAATTAGATCTTACCTTCCCTTTGAAAGACTCATGACCTCTTGATTCCTTGACCTCAACAGTAGAATCTCCGTAGCTGTTTGGTTCACCTTTGGCCTCTCCAAACATTTGATGAAGTTTTGCCTATTGTTATGATAGCAATTTAACAAACTAAACGTATATGAAATGGGTTTACTATGTACTAAATGAATTTATATTTCTCTTCATAATAATTGTCTTTACCTTTTTAAAACTTAACCCCAAAAAAATGTATAACCTATTTGAAGTTGAGAATCTAAGGGTTTTAATTCATTTATTTAATTTCCCAAGCATTATGAATAATATTTACAGTTTAGAGAAAAGGAATGTAAAAACTAAATTCTGTACAGACATGTTTGTGTTGCCAGATCTTATGATGTGCACAGCGAGTGCCACAGGAGTAAAGAAGGGGAACTCACAGGCACATTTGCTCTTAGTGGCCAACAGTCTAGGTTAAGCATAAATGGAAGAAAGAATTATATTCAAGGAATAGAAGATGAGGCAGGAAAAGTAGGTCAGGCTTAGAAGGGAACTTATAGTCTGCCTGGTGGAGGTCCTTGGGAAAATGTGAGGTTGTTACCAGATGTATGTTACTGTTAGATTAGTGGCATAATGTAGTGAGCTGGACAGGATCGCCATTACAAGATGGCGCCGACATCCTGTCTTGTTGGTTATAAACAACTCCATATTTGGCTATGGCTTTGAGAGCTGCGTGTCCCTGCTTCCCGCATGCGGGGTGGATGAGGATCCTTGAGCCTATCCCGATGCGGTCTGGTGTCAGCTGTTGGTGGCAGCCAATCACAGGGCGACCCGTGTGCCAATTCCCTATTTAAGCGGCTGCCTAAGTGCCCCCCCCTTCGCTTCCTGCTGTCTCTCCCCTTAGCTCCCTGCCCCTTCGCTTCATGCTCTCCCTGCCCTTCCCTTCTTGCCCCTTGTTTTCCTGCTCCCCTCGTTTCATGCTCCCCATCAATCAAGGGCACTCCAGTAAAGCGTGTTCTGAGTAGAATCCTGATGTGGTGGTCGTTCTTCCTCGCAGGTCGAGAGGTCCGCCACAGCATAAGTAGCTAGCTGGCCGAGCATCTTTATGTAAATATGGGCTTTTGTTTGTTTGTTTTGCTTTGTTTTGTGGGTGTTGTTTGGTTTTTGTTATTATTGTTGAGTTTCCTTGAAAAACAAAGCTTATCTATCACTTAGTACGTTTAGAGTATTTCAGTTCTTTTCACCTCTTATCTGACCCTTTGTGTAAGAAATGAGTGGAGAAATCTCTGTACCTTTTGTCTTGTTTACTTTTGTCAATCGTATTACTGAGCACACTACCTTGTATAGAATGGTAAGTGTTCATTGAGCAGACCAATTTATATTTTCTATTTTAGGTAGATAAACTACATTCTGGCTATAAGATTTGCCTTCTATGACCTTAGAGGTAAAGAAATCATAACTGTATTAGCACCTCAAACCTGCCATGTATTCACAATACTGCTATGAATTACCAGCTAATTATAGAACATGTGTATAGAACATAAACTTTGAGGATAACTTATATGGCAAAGACTTCATTTGCAGACTTGATGTAAATGAATTACAGAAGCATCCTACAGAAGCATCCTTCTGAGCAGGAAGGCAGCTTTTCAGTATATTTGCATACCAGAGGTTGTAGAAGCTAGCTCGATTCGGGAAATAACCAGGCCAGCTTAAAGATAAACATTATATTTTCAATTGTTATAAGGGGAAACTCATGCCTCAAGAATGGGAAGTCCGAGTCCCACTGTGTTCGGCGGGAATCGCCCTGAGAGAGAGCGTGCACTTGGTCCCAGTTTTTCTTCCTGGGCTCCAGGTAGCCATGCCTTAACTAGGCTCCACTTCTTAAAGGTGATTGGTTAACAGAGCTTCCCTCGTCAAGAGGTAGATGTGTCAGAATGACTTTCAGCCAGCTCACCCTTTCCTTTATACTTTATGGTCTACATGTTAAGTGATCAAACATGGTAAAAATTAAGACCCATCTTAGCTGTTAGCTATAGTATGAGTTTTTTTTAACTAAAAAAATTTCTCTCTTCTTAGACTGTCTTCCCATATTTTAATAAGGGGAGTAGGATGTGGTCTATTTGATCTTCTTCAGTGTTAAAAATATGATTCCATTATTATTATGGATTATCATTCTTGTATAGGAATCCACTAGAGGTTTGAATGGTGTTTGACATGGCCATGCTTAAGATGCTTTTGGAAACCGGTGCTCTAAATACTTCTTGTGTGATTTATAGGTCCTCATCGTGGCAGAGGAGTAAGAGCCTTAACAGACCGTGCTCTACACTCATATTTCAATGAAAGTCTCCTTAGGACACTTAAACACTTCTACAATAAAGAGAAGTGGCTCTCTCGCTTGCCTAGGTCTCAGTTCCTTTTTTGAATGCACAATGTGGTTTTGTTCATTTTTTGTTCTGAATTCTTTGGTTCTTTTCTTCAGTATCCTTCAGTACCTGATCAGGTTCACAAATATGGTTTAGAAGATACTGTAATAAATAATATAAATAGAAGTACATATCAGCCAACTTCTTCTTTGTGGTCTCTTAGTAAGTAAATGAAGGCTATGATATTGTTCACTATAACTTTGTTTTTAAAACTTAATATATTGTAACATACAGCCAGTTCACAGTCACTTTTGTATTTCAACACCTCAGTTTTTACTTAATCTGAAAAGAACACACCACTTGAACTTTCCTGGGGCTGTTCTAGATGTGTGATTGTTTACACCACAACAAGTCACCTGCCAGAACACTTTGTGCTGCTGTACCTGTACTCTGGGCTGCTTGGCAGGTGTTTAACACTGCTGTCATCTTTCAGGAAGCATAGTCAGAAAGGAAGTGAATGGCAAATAAGCAGCAAGCTTAAAACAGTATTTTATAACCAGACATATAAGCCCCACTGTAGGAAAGCCTATCCCAGCAACAAATCAGGGCCTACCTCAAGGCTTGAATTCAAGGTAAACCTGTATCTCTAGAGGATTAAACTTGTGGTGATAATGACTTAGCTTTTTAATACTCACCCTTGTTTATTTTGTGCCAAATTTTCTATTTCTTCAGGCTAGGTCTTCAAAATTCTTGAAGTACACTTGCTTCTCCATCTTCAGAGGAATTATAAAATTTAGTAATTTTTTCCAATTTATGAGACCCTATGATTTCTTTTTTATGAAGTGTAATAAAGTATGTTAGCTCTGTCACTTAAGTCGTTGTATGATTAGTTCTTTTTATTTGGTTTTCTGAGGTGATGGGAAGCTAATTTCCAGTTATATTTCTAATCTTTTTATGTGAAAACACATGTCCTCATTTTATTTGAAAACTGATCCTTGTGTTAAGAGCTTTTTTTTTCTGCGTGAAATTGCATGATACGTAAGTACAGATTATGGAATGAGGACATTGTAGAACCAGATAACAACCCTGCCCGCAGAGTTCTTGTCAGATTCAGTAGCACAGTTCTTGGAGAGCTGCTCTTCTTTGTCAGCGTAGGGCAAGTGTTCCAGGAATAATGCTTTTATCATCAGCAAATCACATTTGATCTCTATAATATTAAAAATTTGCAACTTAGCCTAAGCTTTTTCTATTTTATCTTAGAATTTTTAAATATTCATAATCATTTTACATGTATTGTTTTCAGTTTTAAGTCACTAAGCTTATATTTCATACTTTAATGTAGTGTTTATTTCAACTGTCTTATCCGTACTTTTGATTCTTAGTTTAGTCTTTCCTTGTTAAAAATATGTGATATTTTATATCTTTAAAGCAAAAGTTAATGTTTCTTTTTAAACTATTAGATATCTCTCTTCAGTATATTTTCAGGAATCCCATTTTCCTGACTTGGTGCTTAATTTTGTTCTCTTTTTATGTAAGTTTTCCTAAGTTAAGAAAATTATTAAAACTAGTAACTTTGTATAACTGAGAATTTCTGATTCTACAAAAGTAGCTGTTTAGAAAATAAGTATTCCACGCCTTTAATCCCAGCACTTGGGAGGCAGAGGCAGGCGGATCTCTGTGAGTTCGAGACCAACCTGGTCTACAAGAGCTAGTTCCAGGACAGGCTCCAAAGCCACAGAGAAACCCTGTCTCGAAAAACCAAAAAAAAAGAAAAGAAAAAAGAAAATAAGTATTCCGTTACAACACTCTTCTTTAGACTGGGATTGAACAGAGTTGTGTCACTTGTCCGTTGTATGTTGAGCAGGTTGTCTTGTTTGATCTCCAGGGCTGAGCTTTCATCCCATCAGAGTGTTCTAAAACTCTTACAGTGGGTGTCTGGACTTTTAGTCTGCTTACTCTGTAATATAATTTTGCCTTGAGCTAAGAAAGGAAAGCGATTTGTTTCTATTTACAGAACTTTTATGTTTCTTTGTTGTTATTTATTTATATTTTTTCTGATGTTCTTTAACACAGATTGGATATCCTTTTAAAATGCTTGGAGAACCTTGGCTATTTTCAACATTATTGTGTTTACAATAATTTGTGTGTGTTAACTAGACCAGTAGATGCAATGCACATGCTTTGCTGTCATGGGAAGTCCTCATGAATAAGGTGTTTTCTCTTCAGAATGCAAAAGTTGTCACCCTTTTGGCATTTGCACAAGGTATTCTTTCAGTTGTAGCAAAAGTCACCCCCTCACATAATCTCACTTGAAAGGAGCCACAGGAACTGCACAAGGGATGTGGTGATAGGGCACTTCTGTGCCAAGCACAAGGCCCAGTCTGATCCAGTCCTAAGAAAATTAAAAATCAGTGTCTTTCTTTTTTTTTTTTTTTTTAAGAAAACAGAACAAAGGTTTCTTATTTACGAATAAAATTAACTAAAAGCTTCACTGTGATCCATGCACTGATATCTGTAGTATCTTGAACTGTTTTTTATTATTCTGGTAATGAGCTGCAACATAACTGTAGGTGTGGAGAAATCTGTACAATTACTGAAATCTAATCTGTCTGTAATGATTTGTCTGAATAAAGCTTTTTGTGTCAAGTGTCCATAAGCTAATCACCCAGGAAAATCGAACATAGGTTTTCTTCTTTGGCAGCGAATACTTAAGATATATGTCTTAATGTTTATATTCATAGTATAGACACACAAAAGCAGGGTAAAGTGAAAGAATGTTTTTGTAGTACTTCACATAGAAAGCCACAGAGTGAGGAAAAAGGAATCAGTGCCTAATTATGGTGCTTTCTTGCCTTTTTTCTTCCTAATGGTAATTTCTCCTAAGAATTCCCTGTTGGCTGAATTGAACCCTCACAGAATTCATACTGAAGCCCTTCTCCCCCTCTTAACTGTTTTTAAACATAGAGCTATAGAAAGGTACCAAGTTTAATAAAGCCATAAGGGACGTCAAAGCAGCAATTGGAAGAACACAGTAAGTAACTCTAGACAAGCCAGATGAGAGGCCTGACCAGAAGTTAATCATGCTCATACTTGATCTGAATGTTCCAGCCCCAAGATACATGAGAAATTAAATTCCTGCTGCGGAAGTCACCTTGGCAATGATAGGCAGCCTTTAGTGTCTGCAATTTGGAAAAACATCCCCCAGACATGCAAACAGTTCCAAAATGCAAAACTCAAATCATCATGCTCCAGGCACTGTGCTGACTCTAAACGGCATGATAGAGGCATACCTGCTGTGATCTGCTCTCCATAGAGACACAGTCTTCCTCTAGCATTTGTTTTTTGCTGTCCTGTGTATGTCTTGTGTTGTTAGACTTATGATGGTTTTAAGTTTTTTAGTCTGTATGCTACATTTATTAGAGTTTAGGTAAGCATTATTGTTGTAGATCCTTTGGGTGTTGACAGGTATATTATGTGTCCACCATAACTGTACCATGTAGAACAGCTTTGCTACCCTGTGAATCCTGCATTATGTCTATTCATCCTTCTTCCACCTGCCCCAATCCCAGACAACAGTTTTGGTTTAATTTTTGGCTTTAAATGTCTATGGCTTTAGCTGGGCAGTGGTGGCTCACGCCTTTAATCTCAGCACTCAGGCAGAGACAAGAGGATCTTTGTGAGCTTGAGGCCAGCCTGGTCTAAAAAGTGAGTTCCAGGACAACCAGAGCTACACAGAGAAACCCCATCTTGAAAAAACAGAGAACTAGCCTGTCTGTGACTTCACCGTTTGTATCATGTCATCATTAGAGTCTTTTCACTTAGTAGCTTGCACTTGGAATATTTCTGTGTGTATCATTCCATTATCTAGCTATACCAGTTTGACTATCCATTGGCATATTGGAGGACAGCTTGGTTGCTTCCAGGTTTAGACACAGGAAGATAAAGTTGCCCTAAAATGCTTGTGTATGGGCCTGTTCTTGAATTTGCAGTTTTGACTCTAAGGAGTAGATGCTAAAGAGTCCTTGGGTTATATGATGGAGTAGGGCAGTTGTTTCCAAAATTTCTGCACCATTTTTCATTTTCAGCAGCAGTAATTGCTGCTTTGTTCCCACTCTTGCCAACTTTCCTGCTGTGGTGGCTGTGTCCGAGTAGTGCTGTGGTGTTGCTGGCTGTGACGTTCTAGTGACATACGCTCTGGAGCATCTTGGTGTTTGCCTGCTTCCCAGCTGTGTGTCTTCATGAGTAAGGTGTCACTTCAGAGATTTAGCCTGTTTTTTTAAACCGATTTTTTTTCTTACTTAGTTTTAGATTTTCTATTTCATATTCCAGTTCTTTATCAGTAATGTTTAATGTACAGATTCTGTCTTAGTCTGAACATTATTATCTGTCCTTTATTATCTGGTCTTTCGCAATGGGGAAATTAACTTTAGAATCACTGTAGTTACTCCATAGTTTTTGCCTTCATTTATAAGTGTGATAATTTATAGCTTTAATATCAAGGAGACTGATTTTCCCCCAAACTATTACCTGAGAAGTAAACCTTCATACCTTCCTCTTCTTCCTCTAACTAACATTATGCTACTGTATAGAGCAAGAATTTCTACCTACCCAAGTCTCTGGGTCCTAAATTAGGCAAATTTGATGCTTTGTGTGTTTTGGTCGGCAACAGAAAGATTACTTTAAGTACGAGACACAGAGACAGAGAGACAGACAGAGAGAGGCCACCTGGCACTCTTTAGTGCTGCTAATTCGCAGCTGTTAAGACCTGGTTAACTTTTTTGTTTTGTTTTGTTTTGTTTTGAGACAGACTTGGTTAACTCTTAACACTGTACTTTAGCTTCTCTGTCTTGAATAAAATTCTTCCTGAGAACCGATAAAATTCTCATGGTTTTGTTTTTAATTTGAATGTTTATTACTACTTTTTTCAAATCTCCTAGGGAAATATTTATATCACTTTTATCCCTCTCTCTCCTCTAAATCCTCCAGCTTCCCCCTTCTTGAATTTATGACCTCTTTGATAATTATTATTGCTTACATTTAATGTTTTCTATCCAGTATTTGATTTTTATATTGTATATTGCTTACTTTTTGTAATGATGTCAGAGCTAATGTTGGGGAAATTGTCTACAGAAATTCTAGCAATGCCCTGTTTTAAGATGATAAAGTCAAGTCAAGTGTGATGGTGCATACCTATGATCCTAGCATTCAAGAGAAGGAGGCAGGAAGAACATGAATTCAATACTAGCTAGGTATATAGTGAATTTGAGGTCTCTCTCTCTTTAAATAAATAATAGCGAGTAAGAAAAAAAAAGGTACTGATATTTAAAGGAAGTAATTTATCCTCTATTTACTGAAACCTAAAAGAGAATTGAGAAATTTTTAGTGGCATCACCTCTTACAGACTTATTTTTGGGGTTGGAATACAGGAGTCTCATTATCTGAAGTTAGACTCAATCAAATACATGCTCCTCCACCCTTCTAAGAGCTGGGACTACATGCATGAACTACAGTGTCCTTTATACATATGTATAAAGAAGCAGAACTCATTTTTCTTTAATTACTGTGCCCATATTAGAAGGCTTTATACCAGAATTCTTTGTTTCCTCCGTGAGCAAAAGAGAGGGGAAGCAGACTTAATAGCCAAGAAGCAAAAGAGAAACAGCATCCAGAAGATATAAAAACATGCTCTAACTACTGGGCTTCGGTTTACATCATGTGCTGATATGACACATTGTTCTTTATTTGATTCTTGCTGGAACCATGCTAATAATGCTTGTGACTTTTGTAACTAGAGCTAAAGTTCACTTAATATACACAGTGTGTTGTTTACTGACTCAGACATTCCTTAAGTTAAAACGGCCTTGTCACCTTCTCTAGTACCCAAAGATGCTTTCTCTACAAATCTGTAATAAGTGTGTGACACTCTAATAGCATCCCTACCCCAGCATTCTTCATGTTCTTTGCAGGCTTGATAACAACCTTCATTGCTTCTCCTCTAATAAGCTTTCTTGCTGCCTTCAGAAGATACCTTTCACTCACATGAGCACATTAAAGGTTGAAACTTCTGCTTGCCTTACTTTTAAAGCCGTCCTTCGTTGCTTTCTTCTCTGTGCATGAGTGTCTTGATTGCTGATGTTATTCTGTAACTTTTTAAATGGTGTGTACCACCACCCTAATCCACATATGGCTAGATTTTTTTTTTAATTGGGTGAGAAACACAGGAATATTTAGAGACATTGCAGCTTTATGGAACCCTGATTTTGAATCCCCCTTCACCATATCATCCCTCCCAGAAAGTTGTGTTCATTCCCAGCCCAGAATAGACACCACTACTCATCATTCTTAAATGCTTCCATGTTCCCTGAGCCAGAGATGCATGAGCTGTACTACAGGTGTGTCTGTTGTGGCTGGGCTCTTACAATCTTTTGATCTTTGCATGGTGTCCAGTTGAGGTTATCTCCAGGGACCTCCATTATGTTAGGAAAAATCCTAACATGAGCCACTCCGCCTGTGCTAAGAAATCCAATTAGGTCAGATTAAACCAAATTAAATGCCCATGTTTTATTAAGTAGCGGCACTCTTGGGTAACCGAGAGCTTGTCAGGAGAGACAGAAAAGTGGGGAGAACATGCAAACCCGGGACCATGTGTTCCTTCTCTGGGAGCCCACTTAAATACCCTATGGGAGTGGTCCTGACTGGCATGCTGGGATTTGGAGTCCAGACTAGTGCAACTCCCAGGCCAAGGGGCTGAGATGGATTCCAGGGACTGCACTCCCGACTTAACAGTTTCCATTTGCTGTGGAGAGAAAATCTTTTGACAAGGTTTGATAGCTACACTTAATTGTGGGTATTAGGATAAAATTTAAATCTAGTTAAGGAATTATACTCATCAAAGTGGTAGTAGTAAAGTCTCTTCTAAGATCCAAGACCTCACCAGCCCTGGGAAGTTGACTGGATTTCTGGTACCAGGCATTATTTCTTTCCTGTTGAGTGGGATTAAAGACAGCAGGAGTGTTTCTGTTGTACCTTAGTGGATGTCTTGCCCTGCTGGTCATTATAATGTTTCATAGTTATCACAGATGGGTAGTACTGTTAATTTCTGCCCTCCCTTGGCTGCTTACGTAGTACTTTCAGGTACACTGGAGACTGTCCACAGACAGGAGTCTTTCATGTTAGATTTCTAATCCATGTCCTGTTTCCTAAGTGTGTGTTATCTTCAGCAATAGGTGCTTACCTCCAGCCTCTAAGAGGTTATCCAAAGGCTACATCCAAAGGCCCTGTATTGTTTTAGAGGAGTCATTTGAACCATGACCACTGAAGAGGAGGTCTCTCATGACTGATACTGGGGTTTTTGTTAGTCTGTGGTATTTGTGGGGGTCATTGTCATTCCTCCAAAGTGGCATGTCTTCATTTAAGCTATAGATGGAAACACACACACATACACTTAAATGCATTTTGCATAATTTTAGGTAAATGTAAAAGTTATTTGATTCGTTAAATGTTTATCAAACAACCTTAGTGTTATTTGACTTCTGTCGGGGACCATCCTTGACAAAAATACTTCTCCTTACCAAGGTAGGGGCGTGGAAATTGAAGAAATATAAGTAAAGGCTATCAAGACACATAAAAATATCAGAACAGAAATCATAGAAGGTATGAGGAGGACATTTCCATGACTGAAATCCTGAAATTTGCCCACGTTTATTTTCCCACAGCTTTTATACCCAACATAAATGGGAAAGAAGGTAACAAAAGACTTTATCAACATGATACAAAAGGATAACTCACACAGTCAGTGACTTTATCACTCTGAGGCATCAAATCATTAGCATTCTGTTGTCTAGGTAGCAAAGCTGCTCTAGATCACATTATGTGCTGAAGACCACAACCCTTCCTTCCCTAGGTGACCTCATAGGTACAAAAGAAGGAGCAGAAGTACATTTGCATATCCCACCACCTGTCAGGATGGCTTTGAGCTATCTTAATTTCAAAAGAACCAAGGAATCACCTCCTTGAGTTAGGACTTTCAGCTATGCTTGTCAATCTCCAAACTCTGACCATCAGACAAGGTGGAAATGGTCCAGCCTTTTTCCACCTCCACAGACTTCTGTTTCCTTTCTGTGTTTCTGTCTCTCCCTTTATATCATCTTTATTCTGCTCTTTCAAGCCCTTGTTTCTACCAATCTTTGTTCCTTTAGACTTTCCTGATATCTGTGGTTAATTGATGTTCTCTGAGAATTTGGATCTAGGAACCACGGGTGAGAAAAAATTATGTGGCATTTGTCTTTATCATGCAGGATATTTTCTAAGTCCATCCATTTACCTACAGATTTTATGATTGCATTTTCCTTTATAGCTATATTGTATTTCGTTTGCTGTATGTTCATTATCCATTCCTTTGTTGAAGGACACTTAGGACAACTGAAAAGGACATTAGGATAGTAATTTATTTTCCCTTTTAACAACGACACGGAATGAACACAGATCACCCAAAAGCACTTTGTTTGGGGTGAGAGAACCTGAGTTTTCAGTGTTTCTTACAATAGGCCCTTTAACCTCTTGATGCCATCCTTTTTTTTTCCCCCATGACACTTCTGTAAAAGCAACATTTAAAAGATGGATTAGAAAGTATTTCAGTTACAGTCTTCTCTGGTAAATAAAACTAAAACATGGAGTTAAAGTATGAAAACAAATGATAACTCAATGCTTTGAAAACTAGGATTTTGTGCTATGATCATTGTGAGGTGTCTATCACATCATAATTGAACCTGCCTCTACACCTTGGAAATACAAATGCCACAGTAGTAGAACTTGGCCATGACTTTTTAGTGTTAAAATATGTTTGTCCTTTATATTAAAAGTGCCAACTGTCTTTATATTAAAAGTGCCTTCACTGTCTATAAAGAACTTAGTGAGAAGTAACTTATCCAACTATTTTTGTCAACTTGTTAATATTATTTGTTAGGCATCAAAATTTTAAATTAATGTTTTGCTTGCTCACCCATTTCTCCTTAGAGTCTTTAAATAAATCTTGTAGAACACATCCTTCATGAAGTTAAAGAAGAAAGAAACATTTGGAATTCTTTCATGTCCCTACCTGAAATTTTTGAGAATTACAACCTTGAGCAAGTGCCTATCTTGGCAACAAATTATTTTAACTTGATCAAAGTACAGTGAGAACACTGAATCGTAGCTTGAGATGTTACTATTTATGTTAAAATAAAAAGTGGAAGTACAGGTTAGCATTTCAGCTGAGGATATAACTTACGTAGAATACCATGAAAAGTGGAACACATAGGAAATATATTTTTCTTTCTGTCTATCTGGGGATGAATATTTGGGGAGACACCTAAAACTATGAGGAATTATATCAGAAAGCATCCTTCTGTCCTAGCATCAGCCTGGGTTCTTTAAGAATCTCCATGGGACCCTTGGCCAGCAACCTCAACTTATTGCAACCCAGTTTCACCTTTGGAAACCTTGCCTGGTAGTTCAGATTCTGTATCCTCCATAACGAGGAGTCCTCTCTAGGGTCTCCTTCATAGATTCCACAGAGTTCCCACTGCACTGAGCATCTTCATCATTTCCCATAATGCTCCTCAGTTCTAGCTGTCTCTTCATATTCTCCCTCTACTCCTCCCCACCTGGTCTTTCCCACTTCTATCCCCAACCATGCCCAGTCAACCTGCAGAATTGATTCTATTTCCCATTTCCAGTGAGATCCGTGCATCCCCCCCCCCCCACACACACACACATAACCATCCCTCTGGGTCTGTGGATTGTAGCTTAATTATCATTACTTAACAACTAATATCTACTTATTAATGAGTACATATCATATTTGTCTTTCTGAGTCTGAGTTATCTCAATCTTTATTTTATAGTTGCATCCATTTGCATGCAAATTTCATGATGTTAATTTTTTTAACAGCTGAGTTATACTCTATTATTTTCTTTATTCATTCTTCATTTGAAGGATGTTTATGTTGTTTTCAGTTTCTGCCTATTATGCCAAGAGTGTTAGTTATGTCTTGAGATAGCTCAAGACCCAATTTTCTGAGGAGCCACCATTTTGATTTCCATAGTGGTTGTACAAGTTTGCACTCCCACCAGCAATGGAGGGGTATTACCGTTGCTCCACATCCCCACTAGCGTGAACTGTCATTTGTGGTTTTGGTCTTAGCCATTCTGATAGAATCTCAAAGTAATTTTGATTTGCATTTCCCTGGTGGCTAAGGATATTGTTCAAATTTCTTTAAGTGTTTTTCAGCCATTTGAGTTTCTTCTATTGAGAATTATGTTTAGATCTGTACCCCATTTTTAATTGGATTATTTGGGTTTTTTGATGTCTAATTTCTTGAGTTCTTTATATTTTTTGAATGTTAAATTTCTACTCAATATGGAGTTGATTAAAAAAAACTTTTTCCTTTTGGTAGACTTCCTTCCTCTTTATCCAATTGATAAGTGCCTTTTGCCTTACAGAGGCTTTTCTGTCTAATGAAGTTCCATTTATTAATAATTGATCTTAGTACCTGTGTTATTAGTGTTGCTGTTCAGATAGTTGTCTCTTGTGCCAATGCATTCACGACTATTCCTACTTTTTCTTCTATCAAGTTCAGTGTGTCTGGTTTTATGTGGAGGTCTTTGATCCACTTGGACTTGAGTTTTATATATGGTGATAGGTAGGGATCTGTTTACATTTTTCTACATACAGCCATCCAGTTTACTAGCACCATTTGTTGAAGATGATTTCTTTTTTCCAGTGTGTATTTCTAGTGGCTTCTCAATGAAAAATCAGGTGTCTATACATGTGTGAATTTATGTCTGGATCTTCAGTTCCATCGATCAGTGTGTCTGTTTTTATGCCAGTATTATGCAGTTTTTATTATTGTAACTCTGTAGCACAATTTGAAATCAGGGATACCTTAAGCAGTTCTTTTATTGTTCAGGATTGTTTTAGCTGTCCTGGGTTTCTTGTGTTCTCACATGAAATTAGAATTGTCTTTTAAAGGTCTGTAAAGAATTGTTGGAATTTTGATGGAGATTTTGTTGAATCTATAGATTTGCTTTTGGTATGATGGCCATTTTTATTATGTTGATTCTACTGATGCATGAGCATAGAAGATCTTTCTATCTTCTGATATCTTCAATTTCTGTCTTCAAAGACTTGAAATTTTTGTCATGCAGATGTTTCATTTGTTTGGTTAGAGTTATCCCAAGACATTTTATATTACTTGAGGCTATTGTGAAAGGTGTTTCCCTGATTTCTTTCTCAGTCCATTCATCATTTGTATGTAGAAGGGCTACTGATATTCTTGAGTTAATATTGTATCTAGCCACTTTGTTGAAAGTTTATATCATGTAGGAGTTCCCCTAGTGGAAGTTTTAGGATCACTTATGTATACTATCATATCATCTACAAATTATGGTACGTTGACCTCTTCCTTTCCAATTTGTATCCCCTTTATCTCCTCTGGTTGTTTTATTGTTCTAGCTACAACTTCAAATACTATACTGAATAGGTAGGGAGAGAGTGAATAAGCATGTCTTGTTCCTGATTTTAGTAGAATTGCTTTGAGTTTCTCTCCATTTAATTTGATGTTGGGTAAAGGCTTGCTGTGAATTGCCTTTATTATGTTTATAATATGTCCCTTGTATCTCCTAGGACTTTTATCATGAAGGAGTGTGGGATTTATCAGAGGCTTTTTAGGAATCCAATGAGATGATTGTGTGATTTTTTTTTTTCTTTCAGTTTATTTATTTGGTGGATTACATTTACTGATTTTCCTATGTTGAACCATCCCTGCATCTCTGGGATGAAGCCTACCTGACATAGTGGATGATCTTTTGATGTATTCAGTTTGCGAGTATTTTTTGAGAATTTTTGCATCTGTGTTTATAAAGTAAATTGGTCTATAATTATCTTTCTTTGTTGAGTCTTTATGTGGTTTGAGTACCTTGGTAACTGTGACCTCATAAAATAAATTGGACATTGTCCCTTCTGCTTTTATTTTGTGGAATAATTTGTGGAGTATTGGCATTAGCTCTTCTTTGAAAGTCTGATAGAATTCATCTGAAACCATCTGGTTCCGGCCTTTTTTTGCTTGAGAGACTTTTAATGACTGCTTCTATTTTACTCGGGTCATACATCTATTTACATTGTTACCTGATCTTGATTTAACTTTGGTAAGTGGTATCTCTGGAGAAAAATTACCCATTTGTTTAGATTTTCCAATTTGTTAGAATACAGGTTTTCAAATAGTGTCCTTATGATTCTCTGGATTTCCTTGGTGTCCATTGTTAGGTTCTCCTTTTGGTTTTATTAGTTTGGATATTTTCTCTTCATCCTTTAGTGAGTTTGGGTGAGGGTTTGTTGGGAATTAGGTCGGTACGATAAATAACCAGGCTAGCTCAAGAATAACAGTTATACTTTAATGGTTAAAGAGGGGAAACTCACATTATAGGAGTAGGTCAGACTTAGAATCCGGCGCAGAGAGAGCAAGCACCTGGATCTCCCAGTTTTTCTTCCTGGGGTCCAGGTCGCCACGCCCCTATTAGCTGTGATTGGTTAACAAGAGTTTCCCCCATAAAGGGTTTGTCTGGAGATTTCCTCAACTAACCAACTCTTTGTTTCATTAATTCTTTGTATTATCTGTTTTTATTGATTTCAGCCCTCAGTTTGAGTATTTTTTGTCATCTACTCCTCTTGGGTGTGCTTACTTCTTTTGGTTCTAAAGATTTCAGATGTGCTTTTAAGTTCCAAGAATGAGATCTTTCCATCTCTTTTCCTTTGTTTTTTTTTTTTTATGTAGGTACTTAATGCTATGATCTTTCCTCTTTTTCATGTGTTCCATACATTTGGATATGTTGTGTATTCATTTTCATTGAATTTTAGGAAGTCTTTAGTTTCTTTATTTCTGTCCTGACCTATTTTTTTATTCAGTAGAGAACTGTTGAGTGTCCATGAGTTTAGAAGATCAGTGTTGTTTCTGTTATTGTTGATATCCAGCTTTAATCCCTGATGGATGATGGACTGATAGGATGTGGGGAGTTACTTCAGTTTTCTTGTATCTGTTGAGATTTGATTTTGTCTAAGCATATGATAAACTTTGGAGAAAGTTCCATGAGATACAAAGATGTGTTTAGATGAAATGTTCTGTAAATATCTGTTAAATCCATTTGATTTATAACATCAGTTAGCTTCTGCGATTTCTCTGTTTAGTTTTTGTCTGAATGACCTGTATGTTAGTGAGACTCTCCCAATGTCAATGTGTGATGGTCAGTATGTGATTTAAGCTGTAGTAGGCTTTCTTTTATAAAAGTGGGTGCCCTTGTGTTTGGAGTGTAGATGTTAAGAATTGAAATCTCATCTTGGTGAATTTTTCCTTTGAATATGTTGTTAATTTGTATATTTTTATTGGGGGAATTGAGGCCAGTGATATTCATAGATATCAATGAATATTGATTGTTAATTCCTGTTATGTTGTTGTTCTTGGTGGTGGTGTGGGGGGGTGTACTTTTGGTTTTGCTGGTATTAGATTATTTTCTGTATTTTCATGAGTATATTTATTTCCTTGGTTTGGATTTTTTCTTCTTGCTCCTTTTATGGGGCTGGATTTGTAGATATATATTGCTTTAATTTTATTTTTATTATGTGATATCTTTTCTTTTTTAAGATTTATTTATTTCTTATGTATACAACATTCTGCCTCCATGTATGCCCACATGCCAGAAGAGGGCGCCAGATCTTATTACCGATGGTTTTGAGCCACCATGTGGTTGCTGAGAATTGAACTCAGGACCTCTGGAAGGGCAGCCAGTGCTCTTAACCACTGAGCCATCTCTCCAGCCCTTATGTGATATCTTATTTTCTCCCTCTATGATGATTGACAGTTTTGCTGGATATAGTAATCTAGGCTGACATCTATGCTCTCGTCTTGATCTCATCTGTCCAAGCCCTTCTGACCTTTAGAGTCTCCATTGAGAAGTCAGATGTAATTCTAACAGGTCTGCCTTTATATGTTACTTGGTCTTTTTCCTTTGCAACTTTTAATATTCTTTCTTTGTTCTGTATGTTTAGTATTCTGATTATTATGTATAAGGGGTACTTTCTTTTCTGGTCTAATCTATTTGGTGTTCTCTAAACTTCTTGTACCTTTATTGGCATATCTTTCTCTAGGTTAGGAAATTTTTCTTCTATATTTTGTTGAAAAATATTTTCTGGACTTTTGAGCTGTGATTCTCCATCTTCTATTCCTATTGTTCTTTGATTTGGTCTTTTCATAGTGTCAGATTTTCTGGATGTTTTGTGTCAGGAATTTCTAGATTTAGCATTTTCTTTGACCAATGTCTGTTTCTTCCATTGTATCTTCAATGCCTAAGATTTTCTCTTTCACCTCTTATATTATGTTAGTCAGGCTTGCTTCTACAGTTCCTGTTAGCATTCCTAAATTTTTCCTTTCCAGATTTCACTCAGTTTGTGTTTTCTTTATTGTTTGTGTTTTCATTTTTTGGATCCTGAAAAGTTTTTTTTTCTTCAACTGTTTTGTGTTTGTTTCTTGTTTTTCTATAAGGAATCTGTGTCCTCCAATTATTTGTTTCTGTTTTCCTAGCTTTCTTTGAGAGATTTATTTGTTTCTGCTTTAAGGACCTCTATCATCTTCATAAAGTTGGTTTTAAGCTCTTTATCTTATGCTTCAGTTATATTGGGATATTCAGAGCCTGCTATGGTAGGCAAACTGGACTCTGGTGAGACGTTGCCCTGGTTCTTACTGGTTGTGTTCTCACACTGGCATCTAGGGATCTGGGTTTGGGGTGATCTAGGTACTGATTTCTGGGTTTGTTTTTATTGGGTAGGTGTTTGTCCATTGGTTTCTGTTTCCTCTCTAGATTTTCAGAGCGTGTGTTGGCTGTGTGTTGTCTGCTTCATTGGCCTGCTTATGTGGTATGTTTGTGGGGAATGCTTGCTGGTCTTAGAGGCTGGGGAAAGGGGAGGCCTAGGGAGATAGTCTGTTGCAGTGCTAGAGGCAACCTTGAAAATTGGGTCTTGGGGAACAGATTGTGGAGAATGTCCATGTGCGGCCTACCTGGTCTTCTAGCAGGTGTGACCTATGGTTGAGCTAGTGGTGTGTGCCTGAATTGGGGCCTGGGACATAGCTATGAGTCAGGAAAAGAAGTTGTGTGGGGAGGGTGGTCTGAGGAATCAGTCCATGGAAGGTATGGACAGGATTCTCTTTTTCATTGGCACATGAATGAAATTTACTAACATTCATTTTGAAAGGCTTAATTAACATTTCACATGCTTTTTTTTTTTTTTTTTTTTTTTTTGCGACAACGTTTATCTGTGTAGTTTTGGAGCCTGTCCTGGAACTCACTCTGTAGACCAGACTGGCCTTAGACTCACAAAGATCTGCCTGCCTCTGTCTCCCAAGTGCTAGGATTAAAGTCGTGCGCCACCACCGTCCGGCTCGCATTTTACATGCCAAGACTAATGATATAAACAATATCACACTGTATTACAAGTGGCACTCTTCGAGGAGTTGGCAAGGATGATCTTAAACAGTGCCTCACAAGTCACCCAGGCTGGTCTTGAACTTTGCTCTTTCATGGTGGGGATTATAGGCCTGCTCCACCAAGCCTTAATGACAAAGTGTTACCTTGAGCTCTGCAGACCTCCTTTAAAATGTGTTCAGAGCCCACCCAGACTTTCATTAGCTGCAAAACTTGGTGTATACAATTTCGTATTTGACCTCACCTTCCCTCCATTCCTCATTTGGATTTATTGTTTCTGGTGTTGCTCACTCTCTATTCTCACCAGTGCGTGCTGTGACTACAAAACTGGTTTGATCTTGCTGTGTGCGGTTTAGTCATCTTAACTCAGAGCTTCCACTGAGCAGTTTTTGTCATCTCTAGTGGGGAAGAGGCTTTAGCATATCATGAGCTTCAGGAATAGGAGACAAGTACAAACAAAAAGAATATATCCACCTGCCAGGTATTAAAATAACTCATGAAGTGTAAACATCCTACATGAGTCACAGTGATATCCACTTAAATTCATTCATGTCTGATTTTCGTTGGAAAGCGCTATGGGCAACCCCTAGAGCCATTGAGCTCCAGTTTTGTGCTGATGATAGATACTACTGATGTTTATTACAATCTTTGTGTATACTTTGTAAATTATCCAACTTACTACAGCTAAGGTACAAAATTGGGATACTCGTTTTTATAGAACAGGAAACTACAGATTAGAGTAACTTTCTCAAAGTCCCACAGTATAACCAGGATGTGAGCCAAAGTCTAGTCCCAAAGTCTTGTGTCCAGAAGTCCACATTTTCTTGGTATGCATTATATATTTAGAATGGTTTTGTCTTTAGGTGACAAAGGTACTAACAGTGGAAACTTTTGTTCAAAACCTCAGAGTCAGTAATTCCCAACATAGTAGTAGGTAATAAGCTCTCTGGTTCACATGACTATTGGTTGTCTTCTAAATATTCTTAAGGAACAAGATTATACCTTCTAGAATACTATCTTTAAGGACATATCTGAGCAAGAAAGAATTTATTGTCAGACAGGCCCGATCTCATTGATTCAACGTGTTTGTGTTCTCTTCCCTGAACTCAAAATTAGGCACACTTATCTTTCTGTTTAGTACCTAGTCATGATGGCAGTCCCACATGAAAGCACTAAGAGGCTTCCATGGAAAGTGAAAAGTGAAGCTTGGGTTTGCAGTAGAAACACCTAGGTGCTGGAGAAGCCAGAACAGTGGGATGATTTTCCATGGAGAGGTGCATGAGGAAGTAGAACCAACCATAGAGAGAATTGGATGTTGGCAGGCAGCAAAGCTGGAAGGACAGACATCCAAGTCTTTTAATACCAAACATAAAACTACAGGGTTCCATGTTTTCTCTGCTGGGTTTCAGTCTTGCTTTGGTCCGGTATTCCTCACTATGCCCACTTTCCTACTCTTTGGAATGGTAATGTATACCATATAGTCTGTACCATTGTATGTTGGAAGTATATAGTTAGTCTTTGCGTTTTTTTTTAATGAACAAAAAGAGCATAATTAAGAGGTTGTCTTGATTCTCAGATGAGACCTTAGACTTTTAAATTGTGTTGATACTGTGAAAGACTGATGAAGACTTTTGAAGTTGGATTGAATGTTTTGTTTTTGCATCATGATATGGCTAGGAGATTATAGGATCCAGGAAGTAAAAAGTAGAAGCTTGAATGAGGAATGTCCCCAAAGGCTCAGGTGTTCAGTTAGTGGTGCTGTATAGGGAGGTTTAGGTGATGCAGGCTTCTTAGAAGAAGTATATCACTCTGGGAACAGGCTTTGATATTAAAGCTTCAAGCCCTTTTCAGAAAGTTTGCTCTCTGCTCTGTGCTTGCATTTGAATCTGTGGACTCTCAGTTTCCTGTTTCTGCTGCTATACTAATTTAGCTAGCTACTGTGGCTCCCTCCCTGCCCTGATGGACTCTTATTCCTCTGCAACCAAAGCCAAAATAAACTCTGTCTTTCCTATGCTGCTTTGGTCATGGTGTCTTACCACAGCAACAAAATGTAACTAATACAAACTACATCCCCTCTTAAATTGCCCCTTTCTTGAGTTGTATTTAGTCAGAGTAACAAGAAAGCAACTAATACACTATTTATTCTATGAGTAGCTATAATATTCTTCTCCCCAACTAAGGAGTAACATCCTATTTGATACCACAGGACTATTGTTCTTCAGGTTAGTAATATTCTGTGGTTCTCATTTGTTCCATGGCTTTGTGGATTCTATCTTGCCTTGGAAGATGCTGGTTTATAGAATACAATAGTAGCATCAAATCCCCTCTTTTTATATATTCTTGACATCACTATAAAATAAATCAGATTTATAATTAACCAACAAACCCTGTAACTTTTTGCTTATAAATATAATACAGTAATTATGTTAACTACTTTTTCTGGTGGACTACTTTGTATGAGAATAGGATGAATGCAGTAATTCCCTTGACCAATAGTAATAGAGCAAAAATGGTATCGTAGCATACTCTCAAAGTGCTGTATAAAATAAGAATTATTCACCCGAGAAGGACACCTCAGAACACATAAAACAGCAAGAAACTAGATGTAAGTGAGGTAAAACCAACTAAGCATACAGCTAGAAGGTTTGAGTCTATTGTACTAAGCAGTCTGCAGGTAGTTAATGTCTTTACTGAAAGCTGTTCCCATGGAATAGTGAAGGAAGAATCTGGATTTTAGAGAACTGAAGTGAGCACAGAAGGTCCTTGTTCAAGAATCTTAAGTGAATAATTCAGGCTTGGAGAAATGGCTTGGTTAGTAAATGTCTGCTGCCTAGAGAGAGGATCTGAGCTGAGATACCAGCACTCATATGCAAAGCTGGGCACGTGGTTGTATGAATCTCTAACTATAGCCTTTAGTGGTGGACGGAGGTGGCAGGAGGAGCTCTATATAGCACATGCTGACCACCTAACCAGTCAGTGAGCACCAGGCTCAGTGACCTTTGGCCTCCACACTTATCTTAGAGATGATTTCCATACTCTCTGTGTGTACATGTATGTACAGATCTATGTCTGTGTTTGTATGCATCTGTGTATGTATCTGTGATATGTGAATGCATGCCTACGTGCGTGCATGTGTGTGTTGAGGAAGAGCTTAGAGATTGTATTCATGACCTTACATATGCTGGACAAGCATTCTACTGAGCTTCTATCTCCAGCTGTCCAAACATTGTGTTTCCTTTTCCCCACTCCTTTGTAAATATCCAGTCTGTGTAATTTTAATCACTGTATGGATCGATTCCATAAAGAGAAAGGAGAAAGCAGTCCTGTGTGTGTTGATGGCAATCTACTGGTGGGCGTTGTTCAATTAAATGTTTCTCTAAGTTAATTAGGAGTGGATGTACTTTGAGCACTAGACTTTGGCTTTATGTAATTACTAGTTTCTTAAGACCCCCTGTGCTAGAGACATTTTTCATGTAATGCTTCCGATGAATTTAAACTCTAACTTATTGTTGTTTTCTTACCTGTTGTGCAGTCTAGTCATATATATCACAAAGAATGTTTAAAAATTGTCTGTTTTAATGATTGACCTTCTGCATTCATCTGAGAACCATTTCCACATTACAGACCTAATGTCTCTGTAATGCAATGTTAATGCTTCAGAATTTTAAAAATTGATTGATCAAAAGAAGTGATGGGACTGAAATTCAGTGTGGTGGAGGGCTTGCTTAGCATGCTAGAAGCCCTATGTCCTCCCTAGCACCACATAAACCAGGCATGGTGGTTCCATACTTGAACTGCCAGCTAGCTGAGGGTCTTCTCTGTCTACATAGCAAGTTTGGGGCAGGATACGAGACCTTTTCTTTAAAAAAGGAAGAGGAGACAAGAGTGAGGGTTGGGCCCATATTTTGCACTTCATGAATGTTTGATGATGGATGGGTGGGTGGGTGGGTAGACGCATGGATGCAGTTTTCTTTTTTATGAAATTTTGTCATTAAAAATTAAAATTTCAAAAGGTGTGGTGTAATGCACTGTACACCTTTAATCCCAGTACTTGAGAGGCAGAGGCAAGCAGATGCCTGTGAGTTCAAGACCACCCTGGTCTACATAGTGAGTACCAGAACTGTATAGAGACCCTGTCTTTAAAAAGCAATAATAATAATTTTAAAAATCTTTTTTAAACTTCACTTGGGAAGAAGTACCATGTGCTCCTTTTAGAACCTCTGCAGCCATTCACATTCATTTTCTGTCATTACAGATCCCTGAGTTGCTCAGCTTAACAAACAGGTTTATTTGGGCTCACAGTATGTTAGTTTCAATTTGTTTGACCACATCACTTTTGCACCTGTAATGAGACAGGAAATCGTGGCAGAAATGTGGCAAAGCCAAGCTACTTTACGTCATGACCAAAAGAAAGGAAGAAGCAGGCTCACTGGTGCTCACTCTTCCTGTAACTGACACCTTCATTGACTTTATGACCTCCTATTAGCCTATTAGACCCATCCTCTTACTGCCTTACTGAAGACTATACCACTGACACTAGACCTTGTCAGAATCTTGGCATCCATGTACTTATTCTTTTATGACATCTGGATACTCACAAGACTGGAAAGTTTTTTAAAAAATAAAATAAAGCATAGTCACTTCCTTTTACCTTGGTTATAAGTTCTGGTGATTGATTATAACAAGTTTAGGTAATTGCTGGCTTGGGCAAGGTTCAGATCAGTTATTTAAAAGTTTGTGGTTTGTTAAGCCCTGGTGTATCCTGTTACCCAGTTCTCTGGTCCAAACCTTTAGATGCTGATTTAATCTGGAAATGGTAATTAGATTAGACTCCTAGTCAATAGTCCGTGTTCTAAGAGGCTGTCTGGTAATGAGAGGATATCATTCCTTTATTAATGACTGTGAGACAAGAATTCAGAATGTAGACCCATCCATTTGTTTGAGCAGAGTTCAGGCAGCACTGATCTGAAACAGTGGTCAAAGTCATATTTACTAATTATCTTAATTTTTAGTAAGAAGAATTCTAAAGAAAGTGACCATCTAATGGGTAGGGATAAAAACAATATTTTGCCAAGTAGTGGTGGTGCACGTCTTTAATCTCAGCAGGCAGAGGCAGGTAGATCTCTGAGTTTGAGGTCAGCCTGGTGTACAGAGCAAGTTTCAGGACAGGCTCCAAAGCTACCCAGAGAAACCCTGTCTCAAAACAAAACAAAAAAACACATTTCATACACAGCTAAGCTAAGCAGGCTAGCTGTGGGGAGCAGGGTTAGTTGCTGTTGTTGTTTTGTGCTGCATAGATAGCATTCCAATCATAGCTTTGCTGTTTACAAGCTGTAATACATTGAATTTAGTGAGTTAGTTATTGTTAACACTGTAAAATTGCATAGTAATACTTGACAAGTTGTAAAGATTGTCAGTAATATGTAGAACACTTAATAAAAATAGCTGTTTTATTATTATTATCTTTATTGAGAAATGCTACTGTTTTCATTTAATAAAGTTAGATTCTCACATATATAAATTTTTCCTATTCCTGCTATAACAAGTTACACAAAATAGCTCCTCAGACAATGCCGGTGTTTTGCTACTTGGACCATAACACAGTCACAGGCTCTGACACTTGAGTTGGGAGTTGTTCGTGGGCAAAGGAGATAATACTCTTTCTAAAGAAGAGTATTATCAGAGAAGGCAACTGTTGAGCAAGCCTTCTTGAGAGACTTGTAAATAAATAGAGCTCATTTGGTGCCACCTATCTTCAGACCTTACTGTTCACTTTCATCTTTGGTTTATATGTATATTACTATCATTGTAAAAATTCACTTTCTTGATCACAGTAGCTCTTACTTGCTTTTTACTTAGTGCCATCTTTAAAGACTGAAAGTTGCATAAATGTTTGTGTGTAAAACTTGGAACTTTTATAGATAAAGGCTGGATTTGGATCTTGTTTTCAGCAGCAGTTACAAAGCTAGTAGGGAGTGCATCTTCCTTCTAAGGTTTAAACGTACCTTGGTGCCTCTTAAGAAACATTTGTTAAGAGACACATGAGTCTTTTGTTTTTGTTGTTTGAGACAGGGTCTCATTATATAGTCCTGGTTGGCCCAAAGATTGTCATGTAGACCAGGCTGCCTCAAGCTCGTCTGCCTTGGCCTGCACCTCCCAAGTGCTGGGTTAAAGGCCTGCATTACCACACCTAGGCTCCCAAATAAAACAGATGTGAACTGGAGTGTCAACCCTGCACTAACGTCAGAACTCACAGATTAGTAGACCTTTAGACTGCCAGACTTACCAGCAGGGAGAAGAACACCATGAGTTGTGATGAGGCCTGGCTGACTAACCTGTGAAGAGGGCAGGTCTGTGTGTTAGTCACTTAACTGCTGGGCTTATTTTCTCAGACCTGCTCTAAAGGTTATTAAGACTTTATCTGCATGATGCCCTTTGATTCAACAGTGACAACAAAGCAAGAACAATACTGAAAACAGTGGAAGCCACAAAGATGTCCTTTAGCAGGCTAACAGGCATATAACCTGTGATACAAACAGTACAATATCATTATACATTATAAGTAAGCAAATTATTATGTCAGGAAAATACACACAAGAACCTCAGGGGCATGTTACTAAGTAATAAAAGCCAATCTGAAGAGGCCGTATTTCATGATCCAAATATAGAGACTATGATTCCAAATATACGGCATTCTGGAAAAGATAAGAGAGAGTGAAAAGGTTTGGGAAGGAAGGAGCAAGAAGACAGAGAAAAAGCATTTTTCGGGACACTATTATGGTTTGAATATGAAATGCCCCCACCCCCAAGCTCAGATGTACTCAGGCGTTGGAGCCCATCAGTGAGAGATGACTGAGTTGTGATTTTAATCTATGAGCAGGTTTATAGTCTGATGGTGTGTGGCGGGGAGGGGGGGGGTAGGGATAGGCAGTGGTATCTGTTTGGAAGGCGGCCACCTGAGGTTGTGTTTGTTCCCTAGCCCATTCCTATCCATCTCTTTGCTTCCTGGCTATCCTGAGGTTTGTAGCCTCCAGTCACATGCCCTTAGCACGAGGATGTTCTGCCTCACCACAGGCCTGCCTCACCATTGACTGAACCTTTCAAAACTAGGCAACAAAACAATGAGTCCTTCTTTAGATGATTTCTTTTAAGTGATTTGCATAGGGCTAAAAAGTATGACTAAAAGAAACAGTGAAGCTAATGCTGTCTAATAGAGTATACAGTGAACTCTGATGTAAGCCGTGAGCCTGGGGGACAGTCAGTATGGCCTCAGATATAACCAGTGTGTACTGATTGGGCAGGGTAGGTGAAGAAGGATGCTGTATGTATTGGGCAGAGGATATATGAGGATTCTGTACTTAGGAATTAAACTGTGGGCTTGAACTACTCTAAAAAGCACCTTTTTAAAAAAATGTAAAGGGTGGGTGAGAAAGTTAAAGACCTCTCTCTGTCCCCATCTCCACTGCCAGTTTTCCACAGTCTTCTCGCTCAGCTTTGTCTCTGCAGTGTAGCTGATCAAGCCTTTTCCTACCCTTTGGGTTCTTAGTTCCACAAGGCAGATAGATGACCGCAAAGTTGATTCTGATGGAAAGAATCCTGTCTTTCTAGAACTGCTATCTCATAACTAAGAACTGCATTCCTGATGAAGAACTTGCTATCATTTTAATGTATGGTCTACTTCCTCTGGAATGCAAGTGTACTCTACCCACGGAGGTCCAGTATGCCATGAGTGATTGGCCTATAAAAACAGTTCAGGAAAGTCATTCTTCATTGTTATTCCCCAGATGCCATTAGCCTGGGCCAGATGGTCTTAGAGTACAGGGCTGTAAGGCTGATCTTTAAGAAGGGTTGGAGTAGCTGAGGACAGTTTCTTAAAGAAGGCAGCCTCATTTGTTTAGGAGCTAAGAATTACTAGAATTATTTACAAATACATGACTGAAGGGACAGAACAGAACGATTGGAGAGAGGGAAGAGAAGGGGGTAAAGGCACAACACCATGTTCTCTGCATCGTGGTTTTGAGGCACCTGCTGGTGTGCTTTACAACATTTTCTACATTGACAGAGTAAGAAAAACAGTGCTTTGGTTTTTTAAATCAGAGATAGTATATAAAAAATATTTGCTTCCTAAGAACCGTAGCCACATAAGTGTGTCACAGTCTTATGATTGCTTGGTTTCTGAAGCTAGGTCAGGTGGTCTGTAAAGGTTTTACCACCCTGTAATCGAAACATCATGTGTTCAAGAAAATCTTTCTGGGGGCTGGAGAGATGGCTCAGAGGTTAAGAGCAACCACATGGTGGCTCACAACCATCTGTAATGAGATCTGGCGCCCTCCTCTGGCGTGCGGGCATACATCTAGGCAGAATGTTGTATACATAATAAATAAGTAAATCTTTAAAAAAAGAAAATCTTTCTGGGCATCAGCTTTCTAGTTTTTATAGAGTGAGACACTGGGTATTATTCCAATCCAGCATTGGGCTACAAGGGATGCCAGAGCAATGTGAGATTCTGCTTTAAGTGAGGAACATTTTTTTTTTAAATAAAATATGTAGCTACAATAATTTATTCATTCTCACATACATTTTTAATTAATGGTTTACTAGGAACTAAAGAAGTTAGTGAATTAAATGTATAATTTTTGATTTTATAAAAGAAAAAATATACAGGCATCTCTACCAGTATACATAACAATCAGTAGGAACAATGGCACGGGGGTTTGATCCTACGTAATGTGATGGCTTTGTGGGAGCCCAGCCAGTTTGGATGTTCACCTTCCTAGATATGGACGGAGGTGGGAGGTCCTAGGTCTTACCACAGGGCAGAAAACCCTGACTGCTCTTTGGACTGGAGAGGGAGGGGGAAAGGAGTGGGGGGAGGGGGAGAAGGGTGGGGGGAGGGAGCGTAGGGGGGGAGGGGGAGGGAAATGGGAGGCTGGGAGGAGGTGGAAACTTGTTTTTTTTTTCTCCTTTTCTCAATAAAAAAAAAAAAGAAAAAAGAGAAATACTATTACTATTGTTCCTAATGTTCCTAGTGAGGAACATTTTTAAGTCAGTCTTGGCCCCTGCGTGATGCCATGGTGTTAATGGTTAAGTAGTAGTTCACCTCAGAATCTCTCATCTGTACACTTTGATGTTTATGTTAGTGTATAGAGATGCTAGAGAGGAAAGCATATCTTTCAAATAATTCTTTCCTTCTGTTACTGCCATCTTTTAATTCAGGTAATTTAGAAGAATGAAAAGAACAATTTTTCTTATGCAGAATCTCAAGTGAAGATCAAGTCAGTTCCATAGGAAGATTTTACTTCATCCTAGGGAGGTAACCAAAGTCTGAGGAACCAATATGGCTCGCAACCTGTTTTCTACTTCAAAAGCTAGAAACAGAGTTACATTTTTAAATAGGTGGAGAAAAATCAACAGATTTTGTGACACATTATTATGGTTAGGGTTTCTGTTTCTGCACCCGAACACCATGACCAAAAAGCAAGTTGGAGAGCAAAGAATCTATTCAGCTTACTCTTCCACATTGCTGTTCATCACCAAAGGAAGTCAGGACAGGAACTTAAGCAGGGCTGGATTCTGGAGGCAGGAGCTGATGCAGAAACCATAGAGCTGTTTACTGGCTGGCTCAGCCTGCTTTCTTATAGAACTCAGGACCACCAGCCCAGGGATGGCACCACCTACCTTGGACTGGTCCCTCCCCCATGATCACTGAGAAAATGCTTTAGAGCTGGATCTTGTGAAAGCATTTCCTCAACTGAGGCTCCTTCTCTCTAGTGACTATCTTATGTCAAGTTGACACACAAAACTAGCCAATACACATGTTAAAAATGTGTGAAATTCAGCCGGGCGGTGGTGGCGCACGCCTTTAATGCCAGCACTCGGGAGGCAGAGGCAGGCGGATCTCTGTGAGTTCGAGGCCAGCCTGGTCTAGAAGAGCTAGTTCCAGGACAGGAACCAAAACCTATGGAGAAATCCTGTCTAGAGAATCAAAAAAGGAAAAAGAAAAAGAAAAAAATGTGAAATTCAAATATCAGTGTCATAAAGTTTCGTAGGAACACATCACACTTGATCTTTGCATCCTCACCATGCTTCACCTGTGACACACTGCAGGGACAGTGCTTATAGGAGACACTGGTTTCTTCCCTAAACCACATCTGCCCTATCAAAAAATCACAGGATCATTTTGCCATCCACTGATCTTTTCAACTATTCCCTACCCTCACCTACACACTGGATTTTTCCTCTTCCCTCCCTTTGGCTTCACGTGTGTACCCACATGAACACATCTCATTCCTTTTGCATTGTTTACAATTACAGTGAAATCCTTTGTGATTCTGCAGTAAGTACTCAGAGTAGTGGTTGTCTGCCTTCCTCCCTGTGGCTTTCCTTCCCTCTATCTTTATGGAGAATTTCTAAGGTGGCTCCTTTTTTCCCCCAGCATGTTTTTGTTTTCAGGGTGGGAGTTAGATCCAGATATGGTCTTTCACTTCCATGGAAAGTTCTGTGTTAATATGTGGTCTCATTTTTAACCTACTTGCAGACGCCCAGTTATCTGAGATCCTTTCACATGGACTGAGGCTAAGCTTTATTTCTTTTGGCTTGTCCCTCCCTCAGCAGACACTTCCTCTTTGCCTTGAAAGGACAAAACGATGTTCAGCTGTCTGGGCTTTGGCCCAGTATTTGATTTATACATTATTTAATTTCCTCCTGAAAATTGGAAGCAGGGCTCTCAGGAATGGAAGTGAGTAGTTTTCGTTTGTTTAAGAACACTTTTAGATTTAATATAATCAGTAGTAGATGGCAGCGTGTGATTGGGGGCGACTTAAGGTGAAACAAATACAGGTTAATACAAAGGAAAAGTATATGCCAATAGAAAAGTGCTGAGGTTTCTGAATCACCGCTGCTTAGGTTGTCTGTGCCATACTTGTGGTGTACTTGTTGGGTGCCCTCTGGCCTGGGTTAAGTTGCAGTTCCAGAGCCTTTCCTTAGAACCACTATTGCCTCTACATCCACAACTGCCCACACCAGTATGTATGTGAGTGCCGAAATGATTGGAAATTTTTATATTAGTGGATTCAGGAATTAACATTCTGTGCTTCCTAAGGGATTGGGGGTGGCATATTCCTCTTGACAGATTCCTCTGAGGTTCCAGCCTACCTCCTCTTCACCACCTACATTCCTAAGGATCTGGAACACCTGCTGCCTGCTCCTTCCTGATGGGGACTGTCTGCTCACACCTCCCTCCCCACACTGCTGATCCGATCTCACTGCAGCTCTTTCCTGCTGGGAATCAGTCCTAGCTAGTTTCTCTGTCCTTGCCCCATCTGCCAGGTAACCTTCTGAGGACCTTCAGGCTTCATGTTCATTTGTTTCCTTTTTCATACAGACCCCATTCCGTAGTATGGAGATGAGCTTAAATGTTCCCAAGGTTGTTTCTTGGACATCTTTTCTCCTCAGTGTGCTCAAACTTTTGACATTGTGTCACAGCATTGTCATTGACAAAGTTCATACGTGAGAACTGCTCGGTCACTTTACACAAAAAGAAAATGACAGGGGCTGGGAGATGGTTCAGTCAGTACAGCACTTGCCATGCAAATATGAGAACCTGAGTTCAGTTTTCTGGCACCCAGGTAAAAACTAGGTACAGTAGTGGTACATGTCTCTACCGCCAGCACTGGGGATTGGTGAACTCCAGGTTCGTTGAAAGATCCTATCTCAAAAGATAAGGTGGAGAGGAATTGAGAAGGACGTGCATTATGCATATACTTACACAAACATGCATACATCACACACACAAAATGGAAATATTTTAAGGCTTATAATTTTGTATTGATGTATTGAGCCCCATTCATAGCAGTCTTTGTCTACATGTGACCCATCACTCACAGATTGGACACACCAGTGTGGCTGCACTTTTCCAAGTGCCAGCACCGTAAGCTTAGAAGAAGCCTGCAGATAAGCATAGTTGAAAAACTACTTCAGTCCTAGCCAGCTGCTTCTAACTTCCTTAAAGGTGGTCTAGCCTCTGCTACTTCTGTGTATCACACAGACCAACTTCCCAGGGAGTGAACACCACCTGCACATCACCATGGTCCTTTAAAGCTCAGGCCCTGAAGAGCTCCTCATGGATGTTGCTCAGCTCCCAGTGCATGCTTGCTACTCATCTACCTCAGGGCAGTCTGCAGGATTAGAGAGAGAACAGTTGCTGTAGGTGGGCATGTGGGCATTTAAACCAAGGGCTACCACATAGCTCTTGTGTGATTTGGGGCCATCTCTTCAGATACATTATTAGAACCTGGTTTGTTGGTTTTCATTTATTAGGTGTGTTTATATCCGAAGAAGATGCAGTCTGCATGATGGATTGTTGGAAAGCTTAGATGAAGGCCTGGGGCCCTTGAGACTTCTCATCACCGTGTGGTGGTGCTATCAGTAGTCCGGACTGTCATTAGAACTATTCTCCTTTAACAGCATTCCATGTTTCTCATGTCAGCCACGTTGGTACACATTCTGAACAGGCATTGGTGGTTTATTTTCCCATCTGCATTCCACAGATGTTGAGGTTTTCCTTCTAATCCATTTCCCATGAGTGTAACGCAATGACTTGTCACAAAATTTTTCATAAGTGGGTTCAGGTGAATAGAATAACTCTTCTTCTCCCCAAGGGAAATGCTGGTTATATGGTGCTCGTACAATTCAGAGGTACAAAGTTTACAGTTGTGTTTTCTCTTACGTTAGTATACTGAAGCTTGAAACAAACCAGCTTTTTAATTTACTACTTTGTAGTTAAATTTACATCTGTTCTGAGTAATTTTGTTTTTCTTTGAGACATACTTTCTGTGTAGCTCCACTTGTCCTGGGACTACAAAGTTGGAACTGCTTTGCAGACCAAGCCAATCTCAGACTCACAGATACCAACCTGCCTATGCCTCCCTAGTGCTGGGATTAAAGTGTGTACTACCACGCCCAACTAGCAATTCTTTTAAAATAACCACTTTGGTACCCATTAGATGGCTCAGCAGGTAAAGGTACTTGCTGCTAAGCCTGAGAACCTAATTTCATTCCTGGGACCCAGTTCCAGCCGGTTGTTCTCTAACCTCCACTAGTGTGAGTCTGTCCCCCATCCTAATACACACACTCAATTACATTTAACTTTTAAAAGAACTACTTTGTAGTTGATTTACAAATGCTATCAGAAATAAAATATTTGAGATAAGATATATCCAAGCATTAAGTTACTTTTTAGGTTGTTTTTATTTTATAAGGTCAGCCAGCTTTTAAATACCAGTAGTTTTTCCATCTACGTTTTTTTTTTTTTAAACAAATGTTGTTTCTTTAGCATATTTCTGAAACATAACTTTTCTGCTTTGGAGAAATAACACTTCTTCACAAATCACACATGGCCAGCTAGCTTGTCATCTAAAAGCTAAGTATAGATTAGGCTCTGCTGCTAGTTTGAAGGCCCGTTCCCACAAGTCTGAACTTGTCTCAGGACAGAACCCACTTAGATTTGGCATACAGATCAGACATATTGACATGGAGTACCTTCTTAAAAGTACCAGCATGCCTGCTGCTGAAGGGGTGCTGATCAGTGCTCAGAAAGGCCACTCAGCAAAGTGGTGGGTCAGGACCTGGGGCCTACTTGAGGTCCACACTGAATCCACACTGGAGCACTTGGAGAAACTATTTATACCCACTGTGGAGTGTAAATAGTGTCAAAGTTGAGATCTTCATTTAACATTCATTTTGTCTAATCCTATTTAATTGCTAGAATTTTTATTTTCTGTGTTTAATGCAACCCAGTTTTGTAGAACTCCTGCCAACCGCAAACATTAAATAACTAGTCACAGGCAGCTCTTTACTGTTGTATAGTTCGGTGGTGCTCAAGTTATTTTAGTTTTTGCCAAATCCCTCTTTTTAAATTAATTTTGTTTTATCATTTTGTGTGTTTGGGTGTTTTGCCTTTCTGTGTGTCTGTGCGTCACATGCCTACCTATGTTCATAGCTATGGTACATAAGTGTGTGATCATCTGGAAGTTAGAAGATGTACATGTCAAGTCGATGTGGTTGTACCACACTGGTTCTAATAACCCTAAGCCTATTGTTGCTGCTCAAGAACTTCTGAGCTCAGACTAAGCTGACCTGAGACAACCCTGAGCCTCATTAGCATGGCTTCTGCAGCAGACTGTCTGCAGCCATGGAGAGCCCCAGAAGACTGACTAACTCTAGTAACCATGCTAGGAGAAAGGCCAGGTCAGTGCTGTGTGTGTGTGTGTGTGTGTGTGTGTGTGTGTGTGTGTGCGTGCGCATGTACAGTATGTATGTGTGTATGTATGTATATGAAACTCCTTGGAGAAATGTAGAGACAAACTGTGCCTGGAGCTGGCAGGCACAAAGCCTTGGAAAACTGGTGAGAAAAAGGAAAGTGGGCAGGTGGGGATGATTTTTGAAATTATCTTTTGTAAAATTTTGGATGAACCGTGAATAAAAAATAGATTCAGGTTGGGAAGGCTTCTGTGACAACACCCACCCCCACCTCTAAAAAGTAACATTCTAGACAGGAAGCCACCAAAGAGAACACTAAAAAGTGTAATGGAGCCGGGCGGTGGTGGCGCACGCCTTTAATCCCAGTAGTTGGGAGGCAGAGGCAGGTGGATCTCTGTGAGTTCGAGGCCAGCCTGGTCTATAAGAGCTAGTTCCAGGACAGGCTCCAAAAGCTGCGGAGAAACCCTGTCTCGAAAAATCCAAAAAAAAAAAAAAAAGTGTGATGGCGATGCTGAAGAGTAGCTCTCCACAGTTGATGGCTGCTGGCAGAGGTGTGGGGGGAGAAGGATTCTGTTTAAGGGGCAGGCCGCTAAGAACTTGATCATGCTCCAGCAAGCAGAACAAAGTGAACTTTCTTTTGGAGAGGTCACAAGGAGAGCAGACATGGAAGAACTGTGAAGGGATTGTGGTGGGTACATGATGTGAAACTCCCAGAAAATAAATAAGAATGTTATGATGGGGTGCAGGTTGCAGGGGGGTGGTGGCACACACCTTTAATCCCAGCACTTGGGAGGCAGATCTCTTGAGTTCTCTGCCATCCTGGTCTACAGAGCTAGTTCCAGGACAATCAGTGTTCCCGGAAAAGCCCTGTCTTGAGGAAGGGGCGTCATATAGGCATATTCATGTTCAGTGAAAGGGAACATTTAACTAGGTTTGGCTCTTTGTCCTGTTTAATTGTCTTGACACTTGGCATATAAATAAGTCTTAAGAGAAAAGGGAAACAAAGGACTGGAAACAGCTCAGGTGCCTTTTACAGGGGACTGGGTTGAATAAGCTGCAGCTGTGAAGGGAATGAGAAACAGTTCTACATAGAATGTGAAGTGGGCTCTTGGGTATGTTGTTATCTGAAGAGGCAAGGCAGAGGAACGTGTAAGATAATGTGCTAACGTTTGCCTAAGGAGTTAGGAATAGGAAAGCTTCCCTTTAGAGACAGTGGCCAAAAACTAGGCATGAAGGCATACACATGTAATTACAACACTTGGGCAGTGGAGACAGAATCTACCCAATACAAGAAGTAACTCCCAAAAGTTGCCGTCTACAGGTTTGCAAAAACATACACATAAAAATAAATAAATGTAAAAAAAACACATTAATGTAGACATGAGAAAATACATAGGCCATGAATCAGTCCCTTTAACAAAGTGGTAAAAGAAAGATGTGTGCTGTGCTAACTCGGTGCAGTAGTTGTGAACCATGTTAAGTCAGTGCAGTAGATGTGGGCCCTGCTACCTCAGTGCGGTAGATGTGAGCTATATGCACTCAATGCAGTATGCTGTAACTGTTTTAACCCCAACTCAAACATTTGTTGCTAATTGGCAAGATTTTAACACTGATTACTAAATCACTGATTACTGATAATATTAAGTACTTTTTACACTTTTTAATGTAGAAAGTATTATTTTAAAGTTATGTACTATTTAGTAATTAGATATTCTGATTCTGGATTTTTTTAAAAATCCAATGTGTTCTAGGGATTAGGAGAATGAAAATCAATTGTGAATATGTTGGTGTAAAAGCTGCTCACAGGTGAACGAGTGTTCTCTGTGTTCTCTCTCTCTCTCTCTCTCTCTCTCTCTCTCTCTCTCTCTCTCCAGCCCCAGAAGGCATGTGCGTGTGTAAGTTTTTTATAGTTAAGTACTAAGTTTCCATAGAGTGTTTTTCTCTCCCTAAATGGTCATTGATAATTTAAGTCTCCTCTATCTTCCCTTACACTTGAAAGAAAGTGGGTTATGTAGGCAGAGTTTTTCTGTGTCCCAGCAGTTACTTCCAAATAACCACAACAGACTTAATAGTAATTATAAATGCTTGGCCAATAGCTTAGGCTTGTCTCCAGCCAACTCTTACAACTTAAATAAACCCACTTCTGTTCATCTTGTGCTGCCCTGAGGTTTGTTCACCTTATGAACTTCCATGTTGCTTTTTCTAAGCATCTGGCTCAAGACTCTCTATACTATGCCCTTCTTTCGAGCATTCTCTATGCCCCCAAAATCCTGCCTTGCTATTGGCTGGCCAATCAGCTTTTTATTAACAATGAGAGCAGCACATTTTTACAGTGTACAGAGGATTTGCTGTCATTTCCATCTATTCAGAAACTACAGCATGCAGTCAGAGGTCTTTTTTCTTGGGATGCTGTCCACTTCATTCTTCTTTTTAAGCTGTGTCAACATGCATTTCTGATTATATGTGTAATCTTAGTTAGTTTTAAAGACTGTTTCCATATAAAATTTCTATAAGCTTCAAAACTGAAAAGCCTCACTTTAGAACTTTGGAATCAGTCTATTTTGACCACTTCCCCCAACAAAAAAATAGTTGGCACATGTCTGCTTTTTATGTAGACATCTCTGGTTGCCAAGGAAAAGAATGAATTTAACATAAAGAAACTGCTACTGACTGTGACACATTACTAGAATTAATTTCAAAAGAATATCTTAACTTTTCCTATATCCTCCTTAAGAATTTCCAAAGTTATTGATTGGTGTCCCTTGAGGATTTTCAGCCTAATGAATTGAATGTTGTCTGTGACCTAGAAATCAGTTGTATGGTCCTGGTGTTAGGAGGATAGGTAGAGTCCTAATGACACACAGAACACTGGTTTTTGGGAGTAAGCACTGCTTTTGGTACGGCATAAATTGCAGTGTGGCACACAGCACTTCACTATAAAGCAGTTTGTCACCAAAGCTGTAAGAGAGGAAGGAATGTGTAAGCAGTACGTGTTGGCAGATGCACAAAGAAGCCAAAGACCTGGCTCCGGTCACCAGTCCAGCCAACCCAAGGATCTTCTTCCCACCCAGGAAACAACGACCTTGTCATCACAAAGTGACAGCGCACACTTTACTTTATAAGTGCTCACTTCAGGCCAGTTAGTACTTTTTATGGGATTTTTGGTCACGTCAGCTGTTGAGATGAGGACTTTTGGGTGCCAAAGCTGTGGTCTGTAGAACACAGGAAGTATGCATGGCTGTATTTGCCACCACAGAGAGGGAAGAAAGTACAGAGAGCAGTGGGTGAGGACCAGTTGTAGTGACATGCATCTACAGTCCTCCCTGTTCCCGGGATTGAGACAAAAGGCTCACTTGAGGCCAGCCTGTGAGACCTCTTCCCCATGAAGAAAAACAGTTGAGAGAATCCCTGGTGGCATTCTGGGCCCTTCTTACAGTTGGCGCTCTGAAGCTTACCACCCCCATACTTAGTTTATAGTAGACCCAGTCTGTCCTAAAAATTCCTTCTTTAATTTAGGTTACATTTCTGTCCCTGGCAGTTAAATCCTAGTACACCACAGATATAACAACTAATTGCATATAATTGGGGAAATAAAGAAGTTGAAGCAGAAACTAGAGCAGCTGTCCGAAGGGCGTGCACAGGTGCAGTGTGAGGTCACACCTGAGGACCTTTTGAGCACAACTTTCCTGTTTGTATTTGCAGTGCAGTTAAAGACTTAAGGATTTGGATTTCTTTTAAAATAAAATAAATCACAGTATTAGTTTAAAAAGGATTTAAAAAATCATAATTCTGAGCTTAACCCTGAATTTAACATAACTTACATGGGAAGATTTAAATATAGGAGAGGTCAAAATCTACAAATACTACCAAAATGAGAAGTTGTCAGAAAGATGTTTAGAATGTTTTGTTTCAGCAACTAAAATGTTTTATGGCAGGCTTCCTTTGTTAAAGGTACAACTGTGTTGCGTTGCTACCAGAAAGGTGTGAGCTTAGCAGTCTGGTTCATTCAAATGATTGGCAAATTCCAGAACTTGGCAACTGCTTGCAGTCTCACAGTATAGTTAAATTATACCACATCTTCAGAACATTCTGTTCTCCCGGTGAATGTGTATGTGCTAAATGAATATGGATATTCTTACTTCAGAGAGACCAGAATTGATGGAAAATGAGCAGGGCACACTGATGAAGAAATGGAGAATCTCTGCTTGCTTTCACATTCTTTACTTGTCTTTATAAAACATGTTGAATACACTGGAGATCAGTAGTTTCAGTCATATCATGATCCCTGTGTCCAGTGAGTTTATATTTCTATGGAAAAGATAGTTAAGAACATTTACTGATCTCTTGCCAGTGATCCTCTTTTTCTTTTTCTTCTCTTTTTCTGTGGTAATATTTACCTAGTTAAAATGCTATAACATGCATGGGTACAGGCTTAAGATTTACTCAAATTCAATTAATTTTGTATATTTAGATTTTTAGAATTAGATAAACAATATTCCTAAAATTCACCCTCAACCCATCAGAGACAACAGCTGCTGCATTCCCATTAACCTAGTTCATCTTTATATTAGTTGTGAGGGATGTTCCTTTACCTGCTTGTATGCTCAGCAAGCATCCTTAGGCTTCCTCACCATTAGACCTTAGAGCAAACATTTTCATTAGTATTCTTGAAAAGTTTGAGTAGTCAGTCAGGAAAGACCTGTTAGTTTGCTGTCCGTTTTGTACTCAGTGGCCAAAGAGAAAAGTGTGTTTGGGTTAAGGCTTTTCTCCACCTGAAGATCATTCAAAATCCACTCTGGGCAAAACAGGACAATACTGGAAATGTCCCTGAAGTTTGTTATTATCTTTGAAATTATGTCAGTAACTCATTTTTATTGTTAAAAGCAGGAAGTATATTTCACTGTTAGGCTCTAACTCAGTGAAATTGGAGACTTCCTTTTGAGTAGACATTTAGAAAATAGAGTTTAAAGTTTACAAGAGTTCTTAACAGTTTTCAGATGAGACTCTGGGTTACTTAATGTGTATCTTGTTACCAGATCGGCAAAACAGACATGTGTGTGCCTTCCCCCTCTATTACACATGGTTATCTCTAATTATACATTGTTAATGCCTGCCACTTGTAAATTCTAATCTTACCTTGGCCATTGATTTGGTTTTACAAGTCCCTTACTATATATAATTTGTAATCTTAGTGTCTACTGCCCTAGCATTTTTTTATTTGAATAAAGATAGGATATAAATCTTTCCAGCAAAGATCCAAATAAATGCACTAATTTCTATGTATGAACAATTGTAGAAATTTTCTGGACACAGAAAGTAGAAGCTAGGAAAGGAAAAACTGCTCAACTAACTCTTTTACTCTGTATTCTCCAACCTCAATAATTACAGGCATGTGGATTCTGGCCCAGTGGGGTAGAGAGGTCTTGTGAGTCAGGGCAGCATGGATAGTGCAAGCTCAGGATGCTTGCCATTAATCCAGAAAAGAATTTCAAGACAAGCCAGTATGAAGCAGAGTTATTTTATATTAAAATAAAATTTAAAGGACTGGGAGATGATGTAGCCTGGAAAGTGCTGGCCAGGTAAGAATGAGGTCCTGTATTCAGATCTCCGGCACCTGTTTAGAAGCCAAGCACAACAGCTCATATTTGCAATCCAGAGTTATGGGAAAGAAGTATGCAGTTTTCTGGAGCTTACTGACAAACCTGCTTTGCCGAATTGATGCACTCAAATTCCAGGAGAAGAACTTGTCCTCAAAGAAAATTTATACATGTTGAGGAGTTGCTGAGTTGGCTTGGTGGTTCTTCCTAGAGACCCAGGGTCAATTCTCAGCTTCCACATGGTGGCTCACAACCATCTGTAACTCCAGTTCCAAAGAATCTGATGCCCTCTTCTGGCCTTTATGAGTATTGCATGTATGTGGTACACAGCCATACATGCAGGCAAAACAGCCTTTCACATAAAATACAACTTTAAAAACTTAGTGTTGAATTGTAGACAGATTTTTCTTAGGCCTGCCAGCTCATAAAAAATGTCATGAAGACCTATTAATTATGAAAGTTCATCCAATAGCTTATGTTTGTCCCACTAACTCCTATGAATTTAACCCATTTTGATTAATCTACATTTTGTCTCAATGACTTTTTATCTCTCTTCAATCTTGCACCTCTTGTTTCTTGTCCATGTTCTCTGGTGTCTCTCCCTGCACCTAGATTCTTCTCCTCCTTCTCTCTGCACAGAAGTCTTGCTTAGCCTCTTCCTACCTAGCTGTTAGCCATTCAGACACATCTTCACAGTGTACAGGAAGGTTATTGTGCAACACTGAATAGCAGTGGAAAAGGACACCTGGTGTTAACCTCAGCCTTCATGGGTACATGCTTTTGCACACACCCACATGAACACATACATACATCATTCACTCATACACAAAAAGAAGTTCCAACACAGATTTTAAGCTCAGGGGTTAAGAGAAAGAGAGGCACTCTGAAAGAAAATAAGACACACCCCAGAGAGCATGGGTGTTGGTTTATTAAAGATGAGTCTCAACTCACTGTCTTTAAAATAATCATATATTGGATTTTGACTGATTATTTTTTTTTTGGTTGGTTTTGAAATTGATATCTTCAAAGGGTTGCTGAGGAAATAAATAAGATCACAAAGTGATCCCTGTGATGTACCTGACAGGATTACAGGTGACAAAGCAGAAATCTAGATCATGAGGAAGGAAACAAGGGGTTCTTCACTGTAAGCCAAATTTACAGTCTTGTTGGAGATTTCCAAGAATTTCTGGGAGAAGAGTAAGGCCACACTTGAAGGTCGTGTAGGCTGTAAGTATGGTTCACTGATACCTTAAATGAAATGGCTAGTATATGAAAGCAGTATTGTATCTCAGTGTCAGTAACCTTTACAGCAAGTATTAATTCTCTTTTCTCAGCTGGAGAGAGGCTCCAACTGGACTCTAGGGTGATGGGCTCCTTTTCCTTACCGTGTCCCTATAATTTCTGACTTTCTGGTGACTCAGTGAAATTTAAGGAGGTTTGAAATGTGGTTATTATAAAACAGTGTGGTAGTTCTTAACCTCTTTTAGGTCATGAGACCTTTTTATTCTGTGATGAGAGCTTTGAACCCACTGGAGTCTAGACAAGTAGCAATGTTTATTGCTAGTAGGTGTTTTCCCAGGCTTCAGCTATATGCTAAGGCCCATCTAGATAGCCATGGACCCTAGAGGACTTTAATATGTGGTCAACAGTAGTACACAAAACTGGTGAGATACCACTTGGAATACTGATAAGTATATTTAAGAAAGATGACTATTTATTTGAATTTTAAGCTTCATGGTGTCAGTGTCTATACAAATGTAAAACATTATAAACATTACCAGTCAGAGGAAACACACCTCAAAGTCCAAAGCAAAGGTATATGGAATGTGTCCTGGATATTTGAGGATATCTTAGCTAATGAAAACTATGTACCTTCCCTTAAATGAGATGTATTTCTATGCTGGGAGGACATCCTTCCTTTCAGAAGACTCCACTATCAGTTAGAGTGACACATGTGAAGTAAGTATGAGCTAGTGACATTGTCTCCTCCCTCTGGTAGGTGATGAATACAGTTACTCTTCCCAGGACCTATCTCTAGCTCCCCTTTAGCTGACTATATATATCTAGCCTCTCTCTCCTTCCTGTTTAACATAAATAGCCATAAATACTATACCATACTAAAAATGATTTCAGGATAGGGCAACATATCTCTCTAATCTCTAACCTCAATACTGATGCTGAGGCCGAAAGATCACCATGAAATTGAGGCTAGCCTAGGCCACGGAGCAAGCTGTCTTGTGTAAGCAGAGACTGCTCTTTGATTTCCCAGCGGCCCAGACCCGAATAATGGCACAAGAACTATATTAATTACAATACTGTTTGGTGGGTGGCTTAGGCATATTTCTAGCTAACTCTTACATCTTAAATTAACCCATCGCTATTAATCTGTGTATTACCTCAAGGCTGTGGCCTACCACTAAGATTCTCCGACATCTGTCTCCTTCAGCAACTACATGATGTGTTCTTGACTCTGCCTACTCTCTCTATAGATCTCTGTTCAGATTTTCCACCTGACTTTACTCTGCTAAGCCATTGGCCAAAACCACTTTATTCATCAACCAATAAAAGCAACACATATACAAAAGTACACCCCACATCATCTTCCCTTTTTTGTCTAATTACAAAGGAAGGCTTTAATTTTACCATAGTAAAATTACATATACAAACCCATTAAGAATTAAGCAAGAATTATAGTTAAAATATTAAATCTATTTATATTTGTCAAATTAAGAAAAATATCACCTATCCTATCTTTGTAATACAGTTTAAAGTTTTATATCTAATTTACCTTTTATCATCACTAAGAAAATCTATATGTCTTCAACTCCACCAAATTCCCCAGAAGGATACACTATTACCTAAGTAAACAGGAAGTACATTGTAAGCAACTTCCAAAACTCTAGAATTGACAAAGACATCTCGCTCCCCGGACAGTCACTCAAAGTTCTTCTGTGACGTTGGAGCATCCATATGCAGTGTATACTATCTGGCAGACTTTTTCATGAAGCAGAAAATTTGAAAGACTTATATTGTCAGTTTGTCAATCACTTTCTTCTCTGTGTCCTGCAGAATGTTCACTGCCTCTACTAGCCATGCTCACCACCCCAGCCCCAGGACCTCACGAAAGATCCAGAGTTGGTGCTGCCAGCACAAACCAGGAAGCTGTCTCTTAAAGAGGCCATACAGGTTTTGCTGCGAATGCTGAGTCAGGAAGCCTTCTTTGAAATGAGCCATGCCTCTGCTCACCTCCAGCAAACAGAGCCTGTCTGAAAAAAAATGCAGCTACCAAGATGCTCCAATTGTCTCCTGTTTTTTGAGGGTCTAAAAGCACTTTTTTTAAGTTTTTTTTCTTTTTTTTTTTTTGGGTCTTATACATGTCAGATGGTGAGCGCTATGTTGTAAGCAAAGACTGCTTTTTGGTTTCCTGGCCACCCAGACCCAAATAATCACACAGAAACTATATTAATTGCAACACTGTTTGGTGGATGGCTTAGGTATATTTCTAGCTAGCCCTTACATCTTAAATTAACCCATCTCTCTTAATCTGTGTACCATGAGTCTATGGCCTACCATTAAGGTTCTGGCATCTGTCTCTTTCAGGAACTACATGGCGTCTCCTTGACTCTGCCTACTCTCTATATGTATCTCTCTTTGGATTTCCCACCTAGCTTTATTCTGCTAAGCCATTGGCCAAAACAACTTTATTCATCAACCAATAAAAGTCATACATATACAGAAGTACATCTCACATCCGTCCTGAGTGAGTGTAATGAGTGGTGTCCAGTCAGTTGCTGATCATCAGGCCAGCACACAGGAAAGAGAATGACTGGCCATAAAGATGAAAACATAGCACACATTAAAACTACCTCAACAGCAGCTGTTTCCATCCACGGTTCCAGAATACTGGCATAGAGAATCAGACCCTCCAGATTTATTAGGGAGTCCTGGAGCTACATAAAGAGTACCTGTCTCAGAAACAACAAAAACTGGTGCCTGCATTAGGACTCTTCCCAGCAAGCAAGGTCTCATAAATGACATGGCATCATAGCATGTTCATTGTGCCCAGAATGATGGTGCTCTTTTACTCTAGGTAAGGAATTATCTTGAGGACAACTAAAAAGGCAAAAGCTAGCTCATGTGTATCTTCAGAGATGATAAACAGCGGGAGGTCTAATATTCTAACCTAGTGTGTCTTGGAAGTAAAACAGGACTTAGCCTGCAAGGCCTTCACAGAACTAACGTGTAGGGAATAGCCATTTAGCATAGGTAACTCTCAATCTTGACAATTGTGGTAGTGGAAACAGTTCAAGCAGCAGGCAATTAGTTAGAATCTGAAACCAGAATTATTTGTGGGTCATGAAACAGCTGCCGCTGAGGCACCAGTACTACACTGAAGGAAGACTAGAGAGAGGCCCTGTGCACCTTGCATTAACATGAGCTTTGGGTTTTACTGGTGTGTTCCCTGGATCCTGCTGCCTTGTAGGCAGTCAGATTCTTTGAGACCAGAGAACGGAGCTTCTGCCAGCTAGTCCATCTTAACATTGCACTGGAGTGCTTCCTGCCCTGTTCATTTCCATGATAGTTTTCTTTTCAAAACCAAAAATAGCCCTCTTTTATCTTGTTATGATGGTTCCATTGAAAGTAGAAACACTTGAAATTCCATAGGAACAAATAATATTCCTGCTCTTTGCAGCCCAGAACTTCTGCAGGATACTTGATCTGTGTGTAAATTTTCTTTTGTGTTTTCTTTTGTCTTGAGCCCAGGCAGGCCTAGGACTCACTGTGTAGACCAGGCTAGCCTCAGACTAAGTCTGCATCAACCTTCTCAAGTGCCCAGATGATGTGTAAATTTGAAAAAAACGAAAGCCATTGCAGGCATTTCCTTGTGAAAAATAATGAAAGGTTTTGCTCCAAAAGCAAAGTTATTTAACCATGTCCCAAAGACCTCAGAGTAGCTTTTAATCAGCAAAGTTAAACCACCAAATGTTTTCCCCATCTCTGTCATTGGGTGTGAATGTGTCTTATAGACATTTTTGCTTTATTTTGAACGGAGTGCTATGCATGGCTTTCTAAAGTATATGACTTTAAGCCCAGATGTAGTAACTGTGGTGAAGATTGTTTGCAAGAGAATTCAGCATAAGACCATAGTTAGGTATTATTACTCTAAACTTCAGTTCTTGCCTCACCACTTAGAAGTTTTCTAGTGAAGAAACATTTTAAAGGATAGGTGCTGTGAGCGACCCTTAATTAATTAGTTCTCTCTGCAAGGCAGCGTGGCTCCCTGAGTCTGTGAAAGCCCCACTTCAACTGCCTTACCCCCGCCGCCGAGCCTGCTGCGCTAACCCAGACCCACCTTTCAAGCTGGCCTTTCAGCGTCAGTTCAGCAGTTCAGTGGCCCGCCTCCTCCCTGCACAGGAGCATAATCTCCCAGGTAGTCTCCTTGAAGCACCTCCAGAGCATGCTGTTCAGGAACAGCAAGACACCACTCTCACTGGGTTCCTAATCCCTCCAGCACACAGGGGAAGGAGGTCTCAGGACTGTGAAAGTGAAAAGAAAAGAGATGGGGGGCGGGTGAGCCAGGACAGCACAATGTCCGTGCCGGTGCTCCAGTGGCAACGCCACAATCTGCGCCAGCTGCAGCCCAATTAAGCTCAACAGGTCACAGGTGTTCCAGACAGAAGACGCTTTTAACAAAACCACTTTCTGAGAATACAAGAATTTTTAAGCATTATGGCCCGTTTCTTTTGGTGGATTTTTTAAAAGCTATTTACTACACTTGAAATACAAAGCTGAGATTAGGCCTCGCTAGATGGTGTGCTTTCTTCCTGCCAAACAGCAGGAGTAGCACAGACAGCTTCTGGGCCATTGTGAGCTCATTGTGCAGCTGCAAGGGATGGAAGGGGTCTGTCTTGAATGCAGTCGGAAGCCTGAGGGGCAGCTCTACAGCTCCAGCACGGAGCAGCAGTATGTCTGTACCTTTGCACTCTGAAGTCACTATCACACCAGTATGCTGGAAGTTGAACTGCCATGTATGTTCTGTATGTCCTGAGGAGTGCTTTTAAGAAGGGCACGAGTTCAGCTATCAAGAAATACTTTTCCAATGGAGAAGGATGGTGGGTGAGATGTAACTCAAGTGGTACAGTGCTTGGCCAGCATGAAGGAGGCCCAGGGTTTGGCCTCCGCACAACAGGGCATGATGGAGTTTGCCTGTGATCCCAGCACTGGGAAAGTGGAGGCAAGAGAATCAACATTATTCTCAGCTCCTGCAAGTTCAGAGCCAGCTATGATACATAAGACCCTGGTGGGTGGAGATGTTTTGATATACTAAAAATGTGTAGCTTGGTGATAAGAGCATGTGAAACACAGGCACTTCATTCGCCATCAAAATTTTAAAAAGGAACTGGAGAGATGGCCCAGTGGTTAGCAGTACTTGTTTGGTTTCCAGCTCCTGCAGAGATAATAGAACGCCAGTTCCAGGGGATTCAACTCCCCTTTCTGACCAGGCACCAGGCACACCTAGTACATATATATACATTCAGGCAAAACACTCTTAAAATAAACCTTTAAAAAAAAAAGTAGCCTGCCATGGTAGCACACACCTTTAATTAATCCTAGGACTGGAGAGGTGAGGCAGTCGGATCTTTGTGAGTTCTAGAACAGCCAGGGTGTGTGTGGGGGGGGGGGGGCTTTTCCCGTCTAAAGTCACCTTGTTCTCTTCTGCCCATAGAGCCTGATTCTATTATCTCCAGATCTGCCTCTGTTCTCTGTCCAGGCTAAGGTCTGCAGGGTGGCTCACTCATTGATTGTGTCACTTGGTGTTCAAGGCAGGAAGCAGATTCCCCACCCCGCCACATCCCCACACATTGATCCTACTTGTGTGCGTGTTTCCCTGTGCTTGTCTGGTAGCAGAAAGCAGGTTCACCCAGGCCATGCCTGGAAATGGAAGCAACTGCTTAAGTTACTGTTTCTGATGCTAAATGCACCAGAAAAGAAGCCAGTTCCACTTGTGAAGCTGAAACAAGCAATAAAAGAGAGGGCTCTAGTACACAGGGGATAAAGGCCAGCAAACTGCCAAGATGGTCAAGTTGTTTCTATTGACTACTTTTTATTAGACAGTGGTGACCTTGACTTACTTATCACGTTTTTAAAAACTTACTGTCTGCTCAAAAGCTGTGTTGGTTTTAGTTTTTGCTGTTGTCCTGCTTCTAACTTGCTATGCCAAGACATCTGTTCAAACCCTACTGCTCTGATAGATTGGAGAAAGAAACAGAGTTTATATATAAGAGATTTCATTTTTTTTCTCCCACAGTGAAGTGCAACATTATTTATTCTTTATGGCATTCAGAATTCCACACAGTTGCCTCTTTTGCCCTTTTGCATGTAGTAGTGAAGTGATTACATTTCCCAAGGCTCACGGGTCTACCACCTTCTCATCCTGGGGCACTGCTTCGCCATGCAGCCTGCTGCAGAGTGCACACAGAAAATGAAATTTGTACTCGCTTGAGCCTCTCCACTGCTGACTACTTTCCTCTCTGTTAGGTGAACCTGGTAATTTGTAGATGTTTTTAATAACAGAGTTTTCCTCCTAGGTGTCCATCTCAAATTCACTCTTTCACATGGTGTTCCTGTTTGTCTTGAGTTCTTGTTACGTCAGCAGATATATTTTAATTGCTAAATGAATGGAAAGAAATTTTGTGATATATAGACATCAAATAAAGTGTGGTAGCTGCCGAAGTAAACACATCTTAGTCTGGACCTGACAGAAAGAGCTTAGCACAGTCCTATAGTTTTTGTTTCATTTTCTTATTCCCACAAACACGTTTTCAACCTCACAGCAAGGCACCTATGAAAGTTTAAGCATTGATTGTTTAGTCAAAAGAGACTATTACACACTCATTTTGTAGCCTATTGTACCCCACCCACCCACACCGTTCTGACAGCTTGCTGATAACTCCTTTAAAATATGTAGCCTGCACTATCGGGGGTAAGGTCAGGATGCTGAAGAAATTAAGGCTGGCTTCTAAAACCCTCTTTGCTAGAGCAATTAGAAAACTTTCTGAGCAGTCTAATATTCCTGACTGTGAGTCAAAGTCATCCATTTATCTACACATCTTTTCAGCAGAGTTCTTCTGTGGCCTCATGGAAAAAGGGAAAAAATGAAATGAATCCCAGTGACTAAAACAGTCCTGGACATTGTCTGGTTTGGGGCATGATGGGTAATGTTTGTGTGCTTTGTCAGGTGGTCAGTCCAGATCTCACACACAAGCTCATCTCATTGAATTTTCTTTTTATGGAATTTATTATATAAACTACCATACAATTGTAGTTAAACTGAAAGTCTTTCGTTGTCATTTCTGATTCCCAGAGAGACACGTGGGCAACTTTATCTAGAAAATGTGCTCACCCTCCCAATGCTTACTGCAGGAAGAAGGCCAAGGACAGGTTCCTTGTTACAGGATTCCTTCCCCAGGGGAATACCCATCTGCATGTTTGCTTTTAGCAAACTTCCATTTAAGCCCTCCAGACTAATATATATTACTGTACTTTTTTGCAAAAACATCCCTATCCCTGTGTGACAAATCTTGATAACCTAAAGAAATACCCTCAAAGCACACTTGTATTCTCAACAGAGATGCAGAAGTGGCTGAAGCCATAGTAGCACTCCAGACCAAAACATAGCGTGGTAAGAAACAGTGTTTGTTGTTGATTCCTCTTTGTTTCAGAAACTTAAAAGTATTATTGGCAAGCGTATATACAATACGCGTAAAGGCTCTACAGACCCTGACCACAGTGCCATAGCTGAACATGTAGAAGATGGTAGTTACAAACATGCTCAGTACGAAGCTTGAGTAAGGGGAGCTGTGGCTCTTGTCTGGCTCTGTAGCCCTCTCCTTAGCTCCTCAGCATGTCCGTTGCCCTTGCATCTGCCCTCAGCCCCTTTCCTTTGGTCTCTATTCTGAAATACAAGAGAACAGAGTTTGAAAGGATATAAATGGAAAAGAACTGCACTGTTGGCTTTGAGCAAGTTTTCTGGTATAGCCATGCTGAAGATCATCAGTAAGGACTAACAAGATGGCTTGTTGCTAAGCCTGACAACCTGAGGTCAATCCCCAGGGCACTGCACACAAGAACTGACTTCTACCCTTTGTTCTCTGACCTCCACGCTTGTGCTGTAGCATGCACACACCACCTCCAGAAATAATAATCAAATATAATAAAAAGTTTTTTCCAAAGAAAACAGAAAAGACCAGTAATAAAACAATTTATTGGTGGTCTGCTAAAATTAGGAGGGGAGAGGAGTTCTGTGGGAAGCACTGGGTGTCTTATCTGATCCCAGGTACTGTGTTAGATTGACTGCCTAATTGGGTGTCTGTGGAACCCCAAACCAGGCATGTGGATTTGTTTCTCCAAGACAGAACTTTCTCACTTGAGTCTTCATGTAGTAGATGGATCTAACCAGCTCTGAGGACCCTTCTATAGGGTATTAGGCCTGTCCATGCAGGTGGAGATCTAGTGGTTTGCATTCCAGTGCCGCTGTCTTGGAGATTAGGCTCCAGTGTGTGAATCTTGGTGTCATAGTCAAAGTTCTGTTGTTGTGGAAGACACCATGGCCATAGCAACTCTCCTTATAAGGGAAAAATATTAATTGGATCTGGCTTACAGTTTAGAGTTTTAATCCATTATCAACAATGGCAGAAAGTGTGGCTGCATGCAGGCAGAAGACAGGTGCTGGAGAGGTAGCCTAGAGTTTTATACCTGGATCCTCAGGCAACAGGAAGAGAGCTACACTACGCTTGGTTTGAGCATTTGAACGCCTACCACTCCCTGTGGGCCTGTAGGGGCCATTTTCATTCAAACCACCACACTTGGGGACAAAACACTAAGATTAGAGCAGACTGAGCAGCTGTGATTGCTGAACTGCAAAGTCTGTCAGCTTCCCTTCCTCTACCTGTTCCTGGGTGGAACAGAATGTGTTTTATGTTGGCTTAAATTCTTTGATCATGGAGTACTGACCATTGATATCACCCATGTTGGCTTGGTCCATGGAGCTGAGTTGCATTTTTTTTTTTTTTTGAGAAATATGCTATCTTGGAAGTCTTGCCAGGGTGGTCTCTAGAACAGAAGAGGAAACCCCTGGTCGTGAAGTAGACCCACCCTTTATTTAGGTTAGAAGAAAAGAGCTGGTAATCACAACACTTCTTTGGATTCCTACTGGAGGTCTTCTGTGCAGAACAAGTGAAAAGAAAGAGGACCTTAGTGTCAGCAGGTTGGGTTAAGGGCTTCAGGGGACTGGTATCAGCAGTTTTGCTGCTATTGGTGACTTCAAAAGCTCCTTTCAAAATTATCCTAATTAATCCTTTTTTTGGTTCCTGAAGCGATAGCACACATGGAAGTCAGAGGACAAATTTTAGAAGTCAGTTCTCTCCTTCCACCATGGGCTCTAGAAATTAAACTCAGCCTTGTGCAGAGAGACCTTTACCACTGAGAGACCTCTCCAACTATCTTTGCTCACTTCTGTTTCATCTAATCGTGTGTGTGTGTGTAAGTATAAGTGTAAATTCTGTTCTTCACGCTTTGGTTTACAAGATGACAATGTCTTCTTTCCACACAAAATTCCATGATTTTTCCTTCCTGACAGTCAACCTGTGTTTATCCCCTGCTGGTGTGTGGGGACAGGAAGACAGATAGAGTTCCTCACACCCTGAATCTTGTAGTTGACCTTCTGTAGTTGCTGCTCGGAGCAGCTGGCCCCTTGGTACTGACTGAAAAGTGGAAGCCTGGCTAAGGAATCCATACTGTCCTGTTGTTGGTTGTATATTGCTTAAGTAAATGTGGTAGGAAAGCAAAAGATTAGGTTTTTTTTTACAGAAAGGATTATGTAATTGCTTCTTCCAAGCATTCCCAATCATGATAAAGAAACAAGGTAAAAGTTGTCGAAGTAAGTGCTAAACTTACCAGTAGGAAATAGAGTAGCAGCTCCTTCCAGAGGTGTCTAGTTGGTGCATTGTGGTAATATTTTATCTAGAGATGAACTGAGAACCATGAGTTGAGTTACCTGAACACCCCATAAACCTTGCAGTTTACTCCTCTTTGTTGGGGCTCTGTGGCAGCATGGGGCCATCAGGCCCGGTCTTCAGCACTTGTCTCACATTGTCTTCCTTCAAAGGTTCTACAGAACATCTCATTTAATCCAGATATTTCCAAGTGGACTCTTTCAAAGTTCTATCCCACAACATAAATGAAATTTTATTAAATAAAATTTAATAAATCAAGGCCACTCTCAGATAATGATACATAGTAAGAACCTCAAGTTATAAGCATTTGCATTTCAGCAGCTAGGGTAGTCATTTCTTTCTATCCCAGTTTAATCATTGCATGCTAACAAGAAGCCTGGTAGATTAGACCATTGATTCCCTTGCCCCAGTGTGCCATGGTGCTATCCATCCACCTTCTGACAGGTTCCAGGCATCCTTTTTAGCATCTCTTGTCTTACCACATTCCCCTCCCCAACACCACATCACATATGTTTCCTGTGGTTCAGTACATGCTTCAGTCGGGGTGCGAAACCTGAGTATCAGTAACAGCAAATGAAGGAGTAAAGAAGTGTCTGTCTAGCACTTACGGGAGATAGTCAGAATAATTACGTGCTGGGCTCTGTGTTTTCTGGTATAAGACTCAGGTGAGGTAAGGAAAATGTTATGGACCCAAGGCCTAGCACTTTGCTCTCCCTTATCAAAGAGCCACACTCTGGAGATATTCCCTGCACTGTGAAGTATGTGGAAGGGATACTCCAGCACCCAGCATTCCCTGTTTCTCCAGTGACACTTCAAACCTTGTCAAGATGAAAGACGTGCTTCTTAGCTGAGGTCCCTCACCTCCCTTTGTGGAGGCTCAAATTTCCACTGAGATCACCAGGGAGCGTTTGCTGTGTTTTCTGCCTTAGCAATTTGGTGGCCACTCTATTTTCAGAAAAGCATTGACATCATGTCAATGCAGTTAGCTTATGTGCTCATTAATGAAGCCCAGAACTAATAGTTACATTATTGGAATTTGACAAAGCCACTCAACTCAATCAATCCCTGCCTTGTGTGTGTTTGAAAACTGTCTAAACATGCTGCTAAATCCCCTAGAAAACTATTCAACCGCTTTGGCACCATTAGCACAGCTAACCAGAGGAACTATTTGCAGTAAATGGACAGACTGTGTGACTGCGTGGCTAGAACCCTTCCTGCCCTTTCATTCACCTATATAAGGTGTGGTTGGTATTGCTCATTGTTTTCCCTATTGCCCTGAAAATTGAAATCCTCTTCTCATCCAGTAAGCTTGTTCACCACATCAATACAGTTTGAAATGGCAGTGGCCTGGGCCAGCTTCGGCTCTCTGAAATCCAGAGAACCGTTCTTCCCTAGCATTTCCCTCTCACGTGCTCACCTTCCCTCCCTGAGTAAACAGTCCACTCCTCTGATATTACCAGGAGTCAAGAGCTCATGAAAGAGATGTGAGAAAGGAATGCTGCCTATTCTGATCATACAGCAAAGCAATGTATAAACTCTGTGCCTGACAAGAGTGCTGATTAGCAGGCCCACTGTGCATCATGGTACCTCTGCTAAGGGTTCCCTCCAGCTCACAGGCCATCCTGTGTTGGGAGTGGGGATAGAAGTAGGGTGGCACATCCGATCCACACAGTTAACGGGAGATGCTGGTCATTCATCTTTGTGCTGGTTCTGGTCTGCTCTGGAAATAACACTCTGATGTGATTGCTTTTTCTATTTGTATGCTTAAAGTAGAGGGTTTGCCTAACATGTAAGGCCCTGGGTCCATTTTTTGCACCATCAAAAGCCAAGCCTTTAAGTTGAGTAACTCCCACAGGGATATGCTCATAATGCAGAAGTCATACCACGTGTCAGAAGCTATACCCAATATGAAGTCTCATCAGCATGGCTGCCTGAATGTGACCCGAACAAGGACAACCTATAGACATGCTAACATGGAAAGCCCACAAGACCTTAACCATACACAGCAACTAAACAATGCCGAGAGCACCCAATTGGTCATCCAGTTCCTAATGGTCGACCATGAAAACATACATACAAATAAGACTATACAGACTGAGCAAGTTGTATGTACGTATTTAGAATCACATCCCATTCCCATCACACACACACAATAACAAAGAAAAGAGGGCGTGAACTTGAAAGATGGGGGGAGGGTACATGATAGGTTTTAAAGAGACAAGAAAGGGAAGGGGAAAGATGTAATTATAGTATAATATCAAATGTAAAAGATTTTTTTAATGTCACACCACAAATAAATATGTTGAAAACAGTTTGTTGACAAAGGAGTGCTTAACTGCTTTCTCCCTCATTTTCCTTGTTCAATTTCAGATCATAGCCGTCTGTAAGGAGGCTGCTCTCCTAGCCCTGGAAGAAGACATTAAAGCTGACCGCATTATGAAGAAGCATTTCACTCAAGCCTTGAGCATTGTGACACCTAGAATCCCAGAGTCACTGATGCGCTTTTATGAAGATTACCAAGAAAAGAGTGGGATACACACCATCTAAGAAATACATACTTATATGCGTATATTTTGTAGAGAAAAGTTTGCAAATTTTGTCTTGAGTGTTTACAGTTTCTTAATAGGTAAATGTTTGAAATATCCTCATTGGAGTTGAAGAGCCTCCCCTAAATGTTTTTGAATCATTCAAGTACAATAAACATATCTCTGGGCAGGAGTTCAGACCATCTTGATTTTCAACAGCATACGTTCACCCCTGCGTTATTTCTGTACTCCAGAATTAGCCAGGTCATTGCTTTAAAGATAGGATTTTAGCCGCGCCGTGGTGGCACACGCCTTTAATCCCAGCACTCGGGAGGCAGAGGCAGGCGGATCTCTGTGAGTTCGAGACCAGCCTGGTCTACAAGAGCTAGTTCCAGGACAGGCTCCAAAGCCACAGAGAAACCCTGTCTCGAAAAATCCAAAAAATAAATAAATAAATAAATAAATAAATAAATAAATAAAATAAAGATAGGATTTTATGATGCCTAGGTTGACCTCCAACTCTGTGTATAGCCAGGGGTGACCTTAAACTTCTGAGTCTGCTTCCTCTGCTTCCCAAGTACTGGGATTACAAATATTTTCCACTGTGCTGTTTATGCAGTTCTGGACATTGTACCCAGTGCATGCTAGGCAAGTCCACCAGCCAAGCCACATCTCTTCTCCCAAATCTGCACTCTAAAAAGCCAGCCAGGTTTAGTAAATGTGTAGTTTTCGCTGCTGTTGACACCTGCTTTTATGGCCAGAAAACATGAAATTATCACATACAAAAAGGCTTAGAAAAGTTAAAGTGTAGGGTCAGTTTGAGCCCAGAACAGGACCCTCAGCTTTTGCTACAATATTGTAAGGAAATCAAACAGGGCTATCGAGATGGCCTAACAGGTAAAGGCATTTGCCACCAACCCTGACAACCTGAGGTTGCTGTCTGGTGGACAGAGAGAACCCATCAAGCTGACCTTTGACCTTCATATGTGCGCCATGGCATTGAACACACATAAATAAATGTAGTTTAAAAACTAACAAATTTTACCTATAACTCTGTTGTATTCTAAATATGTATGTTGATGCCTCTAGGTATATATCCTCTAAATTCCTTGACACTTTAATACTGCGTAAACCCTCTTGCAGTAGTGGTGTGGTGTTAGTGCAAAGAAAGAAGTTGGAAGGTAAGCCTTTAAACAAATTTTAGAGCCAGGCAGTGGTGGTATTAAGATTTAAGATTTCAGAGCACCAGTTGTTGAAGATAAAGGAAGCTCTGAGTGGTAAAGTGACTATATCATTGACATAGACAGCCATAATAAAGATTCCTAAGCCCTTATCCCCATAGTCAGTTGGCAAAGCATTCATATGGGCCATGCTCAAGATGAGTGGCTAAACTTCCTGGGGCTTCTAGTGTAAACAAGTGACTGCAGCTTCCTTCTCCCTGGTGTTTACAGCCTGAGCCTGCTCGCCTATTAGATACCTCCTACCAAGACTAGCCATCCCCTTCATGTGTGCTCTACAGAATAAACAGTGGGTTCTGGGTTGCTGGCAGTAGTAAGTGTCCTCCATCAGCATGCACACCCCCACCAGGCCGCAGCTTTCCTGCACATGTGTCTGGGTGTCTGTCTTTTCTCCATTTCCCCCTCACCCCTAGTCAAGGTTCCAGGACCCAACCTGCACACGGGTTGCAGTAATCCACCCCAAAGTCTTATTTGACTTGTGTCTGTTTTATACCAATACTGTTACAAAGCATTCAAAAGACCAGGCCAGCTTTGTCTGAAAGGTTTCATTTCTGATCCCAGAGGCTCATGTTTATGGCCAAGTGATGGAAGATCCTACTATTTGTGTTTTTTTGTGGTGGAATGCATACATAGTACATATAGGTCATGGCCTATTTAACACAAAAGTGACCAGCTTCTTGGCTTCATATGGATTACTTTTTTGCATCTGATCAGAAGTTTGTCCTTGTACTTTTTCTTTTTTTTTTTTTTTGGCATTTCAGGAATATTTGATATTGATGTCAGTAAGTGTTCCAAAAGGTTTAAATAATTTGGATCTTTTTCTGGCTATTTTCTAACACTGAAATTTTAAAAAACAGCCCCCACCTTTTATCTTCGTGTCTGATAACTCACCCTGATCTTTCTTTAAAATCCTTCAGTTTTTATCTCTGATATGTGAAATGGTTTTCAGAGAAATGTATAGTTTGTTTTTGCTTAAGACTAGGTCTCACTTTAGGACCCAAGCTAGTCTTGAACTCAGGGCGAGCCTCCTGTCTCGGGCTCCCAAATCCTGGGATTGCAAGCTCAAGTATCTGCTGGGGATATATCCTAATGAGAAGACAACTATAGAAATCTGGAATGAAGTTATCTTCTGGTCTGTGACTAGGTAACTTTCTGAAAGTGGAGGCCTCGGGTACTTGGTTGTTTGCCCTCCTGGAGTCCTGTCTAGAAGTGCAAATACACACCTGAAGCACTCACTTGCTTGTTCCTCCCAAGCCAACCTGGGTATATCTCAGACAACACAAATAAATTCCTTATTTGAAAACCACAGGACGGCTGTGCTTCAGTAGTGGCGTTTCACAGCTCCTGACCCCAGACCTTGAAGCTGACCCTTGTGCACACTAAGACTCAAGGAGAGAAGGAGTACCGGAAGGGTAGGGCTAAAGAGTAGACTCAAGATAGCAGCTAAACTCCTGTGCCAGTACAGTTCTCATCATGAGAGGTGTGCAAACAGAATTAAGATTACCTTTGAGTGGGGAATAACCACAGGTTGAAGTCCCCCACATGGACCCAGCAGAGATTATGCCAATAATCTAGTAGGGACCAAAAAAAAAAAAAAAACTTTAACAGTGCAGGGGAGAAGTATTTTCCAAAAACAGGAAAAAATAGTCTAAACTAAGAATAGGAATTAACAAAGGTAATCCCTCCAGGCACTACCTTTAGATTGAGAAATCCTACTTTTTTCTGCAAATCCTTGGGGAGGAATGCCAAAGGGAAAGCCGGCAGCCTTATTTACATAATGACAGTATTCTAAACAGCTCGATTACCGAACATAAAGGGTGACTTAAATCTGTGTATCTTATCCACATAATAAAACATTACACTTATATTAAAAAGGGAAGAAAAGTTCTTCTCTGACCTGATACCTTATCCCAAAATAGAATAACAATCCAAGGCAAATGTGTTTGAACAGCAAACCCCAGCACCTCACAGTCTCAAGCACGGCTGCTTGCAGAAATATGTGATCCATGCTTTCTAACTGCATCACAGAGAAACCGAAACCCAGTATAGGGTCAATACATAAACAATTGAAATGATCCCTTGGCCAAAGGAAAAGCCGTTACATAGATGTGAAGATGAGTGGGTTCATGAGTACCACACAGTGAATGGCACAGCTGGATTAAGCATTCCACTTGTGGTGGGTGGGGGAGTTAGCCCCAGGGAAAAACTAAACATTAAATTAACACATGAAAAACAATAGAAATGACAGCCGTCAGTGCAATTTTTTTTTTTGGAAGGCAAAACCCCAAAGCATGCTCCTCTGTGTGAGTTAGAATGAGCTCCTTACAAAAAGCCTCTTAACTTACAAAGGTCCTCTTAACCTAAACTGGATGCAAGGTCTCACTCTCACCTGGCCCAGGTGACAGTCCTGGACTTGCTAGGTCGTCCTGCTGTGGTCACAAGGCTCCAAAGAACTGTGAAGATGCACAGCTGGCTTTGTGCTTGAAAGATGGGCTGCAAGCCAGGGAGAGCAGGGTTCCAGAAAAGGAAAGAAAGTTCTAGAGTCTCCAGATTGATTTAGTAACCCCTCAGTTAAGCATAACTTGGCTTAAGAATCCATCTCAATCCTGTGAGCTAACAGTCGGTTTGTATCATTTTAATCCGCTGGAGTGGCAATACATAGCAGAAACAGGAAGCAATATGACTTTCAGCTGGATCTTTAGAAGATGACAGAACTCAAGAAAAGTGAACCTCAGTAAAAAGAAAATGTAAAATTAGGAAGTTTGTGTAGGTTCAGGCCAGTATGTGAAAATACACAGCCAGCGATATAAACCTGCAGCCTCAGCACAGAGGCCCTTGCTCCATCTGGTCTCAGAGACCTGGTGGATGCTTCTTACAAACTTCATAGCAAGGCTTGCCACTTGATACACACTCCTAGACTTGGCTGTCAGCTCTAACAACGTCACATTCTGGCTCAGACACAATTCACATCTTTTTTTCCTAATACTATTCATTCTGCAAATTTTGCCACCTCAAGTGTTTTCCCAGCTCCCTGGTGAATCCTGCGATGGATTTGTCCTGTGATGGATTTGTCCATCTTGGCTACCCGTGCCCACACATCTGTTCCTCTCTGTGCCTCCAGGTCCTTGCTGCTCTACTGCAAGAACCAGTCCGTGACCTTCCTTGGGACCCCTGAGCCCATTGTGCCCACTGCTATGATGCCACTTGTCAATAGTCTCAATCGTGGTTTCTCTGTGGTTTTTGGAGCCTGTCCTGGAACTAGCTCTTGTAGACCAGGCTGGTCTCGAACTCACAGAGATCCGCCTGCCTCTGCCTCCCGAGTGCTGGGATTAAAGGCATGCGCCACCATCGCCCGGCCAGTCTCAATCGTTTTTATTGTAGAGGAGTTAGTTGTGCTTTTACTTTTAAAAACTGAAAGTTACTAATTTTGTGTTTGTGCCGGTGTAGTGCAAGCATGCTTGTGCCACAGTGGGCATCTAGAGTTCAAAGGCCAACTTTCTGGAGGATTCTGTTGTCTCCTTTGTCCGGAGGTTCTGGTAATTGAACTGAGGTTGTCAGGCTTGCACGGGGAAGGTTTCCGCAGCTGAGCCGGCTTGCCGGCCCTGGACTAAGTTCTTTAACCAACTATCCTTGCCCTCAAAAGAGTTTTTCCTCTGTTAGGAGAAAAGTCAACGGCATCAGTCCATTTCACCTGACCAGGGTTCCAGAGACACATTCCCACCTTAGGAGAGCCCATTACCGATGAGAACCGGGGGTGTCAAATGCTCTGCTAGGGCAGAGCCCCCGAAGCAGCAGTTCCCAAAATGTCCTTGCTGGGAATCTAAGAAGTCTCTCTGCTGCTTCTTTGTTAGTTAAGGAGCACCTTGTCTACCATTGTTCCCTGACTCTGATCTGCTCTGCTCTGCTCTGCTCTGGGGGAAGGAGAGGTCAGTACGTCCCTCTTCTCTTACTTCCTGGTGCAGCCGTGGAGAAGCCAGGGAGACCGCACACCCTGCACCCTGTGTGCCAGCAGCCCAACCTTCCTGACAGTGCAGCTCACGCTCCTCTTTTGTTTCCTTTTACTCTGGTTCCTGCCTTCCCTGTGGACTTGACTAGCCAGTTCAGCACTAAGGATGAATTCCATTCGGAAGCACACCGGGGAAGAAGGCAAAAGAATTTTGGCAAAATCACAAAATGGGAATAATAATACAGAAATCGGAATGGAATCCTCGCCCATCTCACCCGGGTGCTGGGAGAATTAATTAACGTCTGTAAAGGCCTTTGAGTTCCTTGGGGGGGGGGGGGGGGAACGTGCACCAGACAGCTATCGTTATTGTGAAGGGATTATGTGCACAAATACAATACCAGGAGCCAGGATAGTACTAAAAATAAAGCCGACTTTTCTGTGAGGACCACAAGGAAGGAAGTGCCTCGCTGGAAAAAGCTTAACTGTCCTTTAATACCGTCACTTGGATTGCGAGGCTCAGGTTCCATTGTAAGGGGGGGATTATGTTTTCTGAGCATTGTCAAGGTGCCGGGGGACAAAATAAAATCTCTGCTTTGCCAAAAGAAGGTTATAGTCTTTGGAAAAGAGATTAGGGGACTGTTTGGCTAGTGCTCTTGGTCCGTAGGGGGAAAAGGCAACAGGGAAGCAAATGTTTGTTTGTATTTGAGGGAAAAGAGTTTAGTTTTTTACAAAACGGGAAGAAAGGGAACCGCCTCAAATGAAAGCCCCCACCGGCAGTCCTCAGTAAATCTCACAGAATTCTCCGTGTACTTTTCCATCTGCGTGTCTGTCACGCAGGCACTCCAAATCCTAGTTTTAAAAACAAGGAAGAAGTAACCTTGCTTATGTGTTTACCGAGGAGGACCATGTTAAGATTGGGGGAAAGAACAAACAAACTCCTTTGTCTGTCTTATAAACAGTCATGGCACGGTTCCTATGGCCTTTGAGGTCTGGCCTCCTGGGTTAACAAAACTGCCTGCCCAATGGGGAAGAAACCCTGTCCTGTTCCCAGTCCCTCCCTCCAGCCCCTTTCCTTCTTCCGCCCCCTTATTTTGTAACAAGGCCTCTGGGGCCTGAAGCAGATTAGCAAACAAATAAATCCTTTAATGTCCCAGAATACTTTCTCAGTACAAATGTGATTAATCTGCCAGCCCAGCAAATTCGGCACATCAAATACCCCAGCTGCAGAAAGCCATTTCTCCAGCCCCCTAATTTGTGGCCAAGAGGTCATGTTATTTTGACGTTTGTATTGGTTAGACTTTCTTCCTCCATTTCCTATCTCTGAAAATGCTCTTTAAGCAACCTTTAGAAAACAACACCCCGTGGCACACAGAGTGGGGCAGCCTTCCCAAAGCCTCCTGGGCATACAGGCAGGATGAGAGGGTCCTTACAGCCACCTAAGTGCTCACCCGCCATCAACACCTAAGTCCCGGGACTCTGTCCTTCCCCCCCCACACACACACACACCACTGGCTCCTTTTAAGAACTGAAATGGACCTGGGTTTGAGCTGTGGTCTCTGACCCTAGCATTAGAATCCAAGGGTCTCTGAACACACATCTCCCCGTGACTTTCCCAAAGTCACGCAGTCAGGTGGATGGCTCTGACCACTAGGCCCTCCCCCTGCCCGCATATCTGCCTCCCTGTGGGAAACATGGAGAGAAAAGACCATTTTGCGTTATTTACATGAATCTGTAAGCTCTGGTTCACATTGATGCTTCCTTTTCTCCCCCTCATAAGTTGGACAACCTGGGTCCCTTGACATTCTGTCTTCTGGTTAAGAAGCAGGTCCTCTGGTTGTGGTTGATAAAACTAACAGACCCTCAGTTGTGAGCCCCATGGTGTGAAGACCAGAGAATTCCTTCTGTGACCGCAAAGAGTCTTGGTCAGGCCTCTGCACTAAAGCAGTAAGAGCTGTGGGGTGGGGCCAGAACTCAGATCCATTGCTGGGGAACAGTGTGTGGCAAAGCAACAAGGCATTCGTGCAGCATCTAAGAGTTCCCCAAGGCTGAACCCTCGTGCCCTTTGCATATTCTAAAGCTTATCAGACAGTTTAATAAACACTTCAGGAATAAAAACCACAAAGGCAAAAGCAGAAAACAGTGAGGACTCAAACATAGGGAGGGCCTTAACATGAAATAACCTTCCATCAAATGTGAATTCTCTGTATATTCTTTGTATACACAAACATATTTTATTTTTATATTATATATTCTTTGCATAAGGGAGGGCCTTAACATGAAATAGTGCTGCATCAAATGTGAATTCTTCAGTGGTGATCACACAGAGGTGCACTGCATTTAGAATACGCGAGGCTGGGTGTGGTGGCATACACACTTAACCCCCGCACTTGGGAGGCAGACATAGGCAGAGCTCTGTGAAGTCCAGACCAGCCTGGTCTACACAGCTCCAGGGACAGCAATCCCAGGACAGCCAGGAATATGTAGACCTTATAACTGAATAAAAACTGGATGTTCCTGCCCAGTAATGACAAAGGATGAATCAAAGATCCTGATTGAGCCATACACATGAAACATGCAAAGGACAGTTATGTAAGAGCCCTGAAGCAAGTGGCCCAAACGTCATGAAGGGGGCATGTCACACAGTGCTGGAGGGGCGTGTCCAGGAGCCCCAAGACTGCTGCTCTCTGCCTACAGCTGCAGGGAAGCTTACAGGCAGACATCACATGATTCCTGTGCCCTCTGCTATGTCTGCATCCCCTTCATTTAGAAAGGCAGTAGACACACAGTGTAGAATTAAAGCCATGCTTGCCTTCATTTCACCTAAATTGCCTCTGTGAATACCTTTTCTCTAAAGTCACAGTCTGAGGTACCCGTGGCCAGGACTTCAACACATCTCTTCTGAGAGGGGACATTGGGTCCCTAACAGCACCCTGAGTTCTTGACTTTTACAGTCCCTGACAGCGGGGGGTGGAAGAGGCAGATGTTTTTTTCCTCCTGCACGCTGCAATACAGGTTTTGTCATGGTTTCTGTTTTTTTCTTATTGCTGCCTTAAATGTTTGAATAGAAGAAAACAGTGAAAAGAAGCTGGAAAAATTCAGAAAGACTACTCAGGGAGATGGGGAATCTTTCTCTGAAAGTCTTTTTTATTTTAAAGACATTTTATTACTTATTTGAGAATCACATACAATGTATCCTGATCATGTTCACTTCCTATTCCTCTTCCGACTCCTCCCAAGTCCTCCCCCACCTCTCTAGCCCCTGACTTTGTATCCTTAAAAACATAATAATCCACAGATTTTAATTTGTACTTCTCATATACTCCTGGGGGTGGGGCCACCCATGAGATTTTGGTAGACCTTCTAAAAGCACATTCTTGAAAACATTCTTATAGCATGGTGGTAGTGCACACCTTTAATCCCAGCACTCAGAGGTGGATCAAGGCCAGGCTGGTCTAAGGAGTGAGTTTCAGAAACTGTCTGTAGCTTCAGGGTGGGAGTTCGTGAATTCCTCCCCCCTCCATGCTAGAATACTGACTGGCTCGATCTTGTAGAGATTACGTGCAGGCAAGCACAGCTGCTGTGGATTCCTGAGTTCAGCAGTCTGCCATGTCCGGAACACACTCTTCCACTGTGGTCCTCCCTATGCCCTGGATTTTAGGATCTTTTCAATCCCTCTTCCGTGATGGTCCCTGAGCTGAGGAGTGATACAGATGTCCCACGTGTGGCTGAGCACACCAACTCATTCTCTGCTCTGGCTGGCTGTGAGTTTCTTTATTAACTGTCGTTCGCTGCACAAAGAATCATCTCTGAGAAAATCAGAGAGTTGCATTAATCTAAGTCATAGAGATTAAGTTAGAGGGTAGTTAATACCATGTCCATTTAGGAGAATAATAGTAGAAAGTTTGCCCTGGGGTCTTTGAGCTCTTTAGCCATGAGTTTGTGGCCAGATTACAGCTCCAGGCATGTGCTTCCTCCTGTGGGAGAGGCCTTAAATTCCACCCAGAAAATGGTTGGTTACTGTCTTAGATAGAGTTTTCATTGCTGTGAAGAGACTCTGGGACAAGCCGAGGAGAGTGGGATTTGGGAGACTTGAGAGGAAATGTGAGTTGCCAAAGAATACACAGCTGGTAGAGTAGCAGAGCTAGGAGTCAGAGCAGAAGCACAGGAGTAAGCGAGGCTAAGGCACCGTCCACCAAGATGTGAACTCGGCTGTGCGTCTAAGGCAGCGGGAGTGTGGACGATTCTAAAAGACAGGAGGGTGTGGGCATGGGGTGGAAGGAAAGGCAAAGGAAAAGGATGGGAAGGGAAAGGAGAAGGGATCTCTGTCTTCCTGCGCATCCTTTCGCTCCTTTTGTACTGACTGCTTCCAGTTAAATCCAGTTTCATTTCTGTTAAAAATTAAAAAATGAAAAAAGGCTAACTACCTGAAGGTAAGATCCTGTATTCATTACTTTTCTATTCTGTGATAAAACACTGTGACCAAAAGAAACATCCAAAAGGGTGTTTGCTTTGGCTTAAGCGGTCAGTGGTAAGGAGTCCTTAATGGCAGGAGAGCCATGGCAGTAGGCAGCCAATCAGGAAGAGGAGCAGTCAGTCTTCAAGGAAACTGAGAGTGGGCAAGGCTATGTATTCCCAAAGCTTGCCCCAGCTGACACACTTCCTCTAGCAAGGCTCCACCTCCTGAAGGTTTCATAACCTTCCCAAACAGTGCCATCAACTGAGGACCAAGTGTTCAAATGCCTGAGCCTATGGAGATTTGACCTGAGGCAGAGTCATACAAGGTGATGAACTTCTGTTGGAGGAGGCTGATTGTTGGTTCCTGGCCATCCGGCTAGCTTAGACTTGAAATAATCACATAGAAACTGTATTAATTAAATCACTGCTTGGCCCATTAGCTCTAGCTTCTTATTGGCTAACTCTTATATTAATTTAACCCATTTCTATTAATCTGTATATCACCACGTGGCTGTGGCTTACTGGGTAAAGTTCCCAGCATCTATCTCTGGTGGCTCCATGGCATCTCTCTAGCTCTGCCTTCCTCCTCCCATGCTATAGGCCAAGCCAGTTTCTTTATTCATTAACCAATAAAAGCAACACATAGATAGAAGGACCTCCCACCCCAAACTTCCTTCAGTGTAAACATGATGGAGCAATCCCGACTGAGGGAGCAGATGGTCAGGGGTTAGTAGCCCAAAGCAGCTGGAGCCATTGACTTCGGTATCCCTGGTGTCTCCTACAACTGATCCTCTTTTCTTCCCAAGGGGCATACTTCTTACCGTCTTGCCCAGGCCCCAACAGCAGAGTGTCCTATCTCCGAACTGATCCTTCCCCATGACCAATGCTAGGAGCCTGCTGTCAGGTCTCCAGGCCACCACCTGGCCTATATGGAGGAACCCACATGCTCGACTGAGGGATTGCCTGGGGTCCTGGACTTGGTTTGAACCTAAAGTCGGTGCTATTTGCACCTCTTGTAGCCTTTCCTTACACGGGCTTATCTCCTGGTTTCATACACCTTGGGGGGGGGGGGGGGGACCACTGCAGAGAATTACTAAAGTCTCAACCAAACGTTTCCTTTGCCAGCACTGGAACCCCATCCTTCTGAGACCCCAGTGGCCCATGGCCTCAGTTAGACTTCCGAGGAAAGAGACCAAAAGGTTTTAAAGATCTAAAGAGAGATTACTGGAGGTCCTTGAAGGCAAACAAGAAGTGTTCCTGGTGCAGTTAAGACAGATATCAGATGGGCAAGGCCGCAGGGAGGCAATTGCGGGTGCCCCGTGAGGCATTGTCTGTCCCATGAAAGGGATCAGGGTGGGGATTCAGAACTGACAGCAGCTGGGTTTCATTTAGTGTCTCATCTAGTTCTCAGTAAGAGTCTCCAGGGTGCCACAGTACACAAGCTCTAGCTTACAAGTCTGGGGACATGGCGGTGTGGAGAGAGTGGTGCCCCAAGGCAGTGTGGCTTCCTGTGTGTGCTTTCCGGTGTTGGTGCCTTCTGCCTGCTCAGCCCTAGACATGGAGGGTTTGGTCTCTCTGACCTTCCCTCGCAAGTGGATAGGGCACAAGGAGGGCACCAGTCGAGTCACAGGAATAGCAGTGTCCTGGCATCAGAAACACCCCTGACCCCTCTCCAGACCCTTAGGCTCAAGGTCACCTTGAGCGAGCAGCAGGGACCTCACTGTGACTCTGGATTTGAATCCTTTTCTCTGGTGCTTTGTGTGGTCCTCAGGAAGTTATAGACGTGCTTAGTAGACATTTCTTACTTGCAAAGCGTGAAACTTGTATCATCCACTGTGTGTGTGTGTGTGTGTGTGTGTGTGTGTGTGTGTGTGTGTGTATGCTGTTGTGTACACCCCTGTGGAGGCCAGAGGTCAATCCCAACTGCTGTTCTCGGTCCCCATCTTCTCTTTTTGATTGTTTGTTTAGAAAGGGGTCTTTGCTTGGCCCGGAGCTCACTGATTTGCCTAGACTGGCTGACCTGGAGTTCCTAGGATCCTCCCACCTCTGGGGCTCCAGCACCGAGACTACAAGCACAGGCCACCACAGCAGGCTTGACTTTTTTCAGTTGTACCAATTGAATCAAGTCCTCTTACCCCCAAAGCAAGCACTTTACTGATTGTATTATCTGTTACCCCTGCCCCCACAGCTGAAGTCACAGACAATTGTGAGCCACCCTGCCTGCAGGGGCGCAGGGAACTGAAGTCAGATCCTCTGCAAAAGCACTGAGTCTCTCTCTACCCCAAGCAGCTACTTCCTAAGATTGAAGTGTAAGTGAGGTGTATACGGTAGTATATGCCCCAGCCTGGCCTTTGATGGCAGCTCATGGCCCGTTCTCCTACAGATGCTCAACCAGCGGCACAGCCCAATGGCTGCCCTTTGTCCCTTACATACAGCACTTTAAAATCAGAGCAGTTGGGAGCTTTTCTGTCACCACTGTCTCAGGCCCCTTTTTCACTGAAATTATTTTATAATGTTTAGGGGAACACACTGAATGAAAAAGAAATAAAAAGGAAGTGGCCGGTCAGAGGTATCATGGAGAAGGTTTATTATGACCATGTGGGAAAGCACAGCCAGAGGCAGGGACATCTGGAAGGGTCCAGAGTGGACCTGACCAGACTGAGCTGTGCTTTGTGGGGGGAAGGGGAGGGCAGAGAGGGGAACCAGGTGCAGCAGCCAGGAGGCCCAGAGTAGACAAAAAGGACCAAGTAATCAAAATGGTTGCATTATATAGGAAAGGGCATGGGGGGAAGGGCAGCCCAGTCTCTGGGCTGGAGAATTCTGAGGTGGGGGTGGGGGCTATCAGCCAGGAGGAACCTGAAACAGGTATGGACAGAGGGAGACAGGGAGAACCTGACAGCAGCCAGTGTCCTCTTTGATAAGTTAAATAGGCACCTCAGCCATTTGTACCAAATTTGAAACTTAACACAAACCTACCTACCTTCCTTCCATCTTTCCTTTCTTCCTTCTCTCTCTTTCTTTCTCTCTCTCTCTTTTCCTTCCTTCCTCTCCCTCCCTCCCTCTCTTTCTTTCTTTCTCTCTCTTTTCCTTCCTTCTTCTCCCTTCCCCTCCCTCTCCCCTCCTCTCTCTCTCTCCCTCCCTCCCTCCCTCCCTTCCTCCCTCCCTCTCTCTCCCTCCCTTTCTCTCTCTCTCTCTTTTTTTTTGTTCAGAGTTTCCCTTTACTGTGAGCTGTATTCCCGGCGTGTGTGTGTGTGTGGGGGGGGGGGGGGCTAGTGCTCATTTCTCTGGACCTCCTGAAGCTCCTCCAGACCTCAGGTCAGCTTGGCCTGACGGACATCCCCTTCATCTCCAGACCCGCGATGACCTGCTCATTTCTCCTCCAAGTTCCTGGAAGTAGCGCAAAGCCCATCAGTTTCTTTTTCATCAGAACTCAAGTCAAGAATAGAAGTTCCTGTTGTTTGCTTTGCCGCCTTGGTGACGAGAGCATCATGAAACTGGCAAGGGCTTGCATTTCCTTTACCCAAGGCCAGTGTGATCTGGACCTTTGAAGCTTGTCCCATCACACCTGTCTTGCTTGTCTGTATCTGGCACTGGAGAAGTGTTTCCTGAGTTCCCTCAGAGTGAGAAAACACGAGAAAACAGCCGGCCCACACTGGCCCTGCATTTACCCTGGGGCTTTGACTGGTAAAGCCCTTCCTTTTCCATTGTCCAACTCCAGGAGGCAAGTCCTGTCATTAGCTCCCTCTTTATAGATAGGGAAACCTAAGCACACAAGAGTATGTGATTGGCAGAAAGCAGCATGGCGGGGTGGGGGGGGGGAGGGGGGGGCTGATAGCAAAGCTAGGGTCCTGACCCCAGAACCTGGCTCCCAACCACACGGTTCACTGGTGGATCAGCCCTCTGACCAGGAGAAGCTGCTGCATGCCTGAACCTTAGGGTTTGCATCTGTAAAGATGGGAGTAACAGCAACACCATCCTAGAGGGTGTCATGGAGACCATGGGGCCACACGAACAGGCCACTCTCAGAAGCATCAATTTGTTTGTTACTGTAGCTTGTCACAGCTTGGCTTTCCAGCTGCCCCTGGTCCCCTTCAGCATCTCTGGAGTCTAATTCCTGGTCCATGCACTTGGTGAGGTTCAGCTCTCTGCATCCCTGAAATGTTCCTTACTGGAAGATCTGTCTTTCTGTAGCAGGATTGGAATCTTAGAAAATACATCGTTCCCATTCATCTCTGTGTTCTGTGGTCCACTCAGTGTCTTTGGGCTGCTCCCAAAGTCCCCCCAATACTCACCCCAGCCCCTGGGAGCCACAGGTTTTCACTTAGCAAGCACATCCAACCATCCCATGCTGTGCTCAGTAAGAGATGCCTTTTCCTTCACCCAGGCACTGGGGAAGCCAGAGCTGGCAGGCAGCCATGATGGGCGGTGTGCTTTTCCTTCTGCAGGGAGACAAGGCTGGAGGAAGCAGGCAACCACCCCTTCCCCACCTTGCTCCCCTCCGCAGCTCTACTGAGGGGATATGTCCCTGGAAGCAAAGGAAACATTCCCTTGTCTGGGCCACTGTGCCTCACTCCCACTGAGGAGTCTCCGAGGAGAAAATAAAAACTGGTTTGGACCTGTTCTCCAGATTCTTCATCCCCGGTTTGGGGGGTGAGCATGTGTGAGCATGCACACTTCCACACCTGGCTAGCCACTGGGACATGCTGCTGCACATATCTGTGTGGCGCTTTATAAGACAGTCAATGCATTCAGGAAGCTTGCCTTGCTGAGGGGCCGTAGCTGTCCTGACCAGAAAAAGGCCAAGCTCGGGCAGAAGTTGCTCTGATTAAGGGCAGAGACCAGGCTCAGTTACCTCAGCCCTTGTTCTGACTAGCCTCTCCAACACAGATGCCTACGGCCAGAAAGCAAACGAACACAGAAGGAACGGTTGGCCTAAAAGGGAAAACGCAAAACAGCCTGGAGGTCATAGCTTTTCTGAAGTTAGGGGTTCCTATTTGAATTGCCTGTAGACAAGTGTGGTGGTGCTTAGCGAGGAGGAGACACTTTTACTTGGGTTTCGATTGCACCTTCCCACAGCGTTTCCTTGTCCAGGTGTCCTCTTACCCCGAGTGCCCCATGTGTGACAAGATGAGCGACCCCAGGCCCGGGGCACGTGCGTTCCCTTCCCGACAAGGGTCTTTGGTGTGTGTGAGGGTGCATGCACCGGGTAGAGGTGTTGACTTTGAGAACAGACTGGTCTCAAACTCAGAGATCACCCTGCCTCTCCCTCCCAAATGCTGGAATTAGAGATGTGTGCCACCCTCCTGGTAACAAACAGATCTTGATTCACACAAATCAAGTGGGGGACAATGAGTGCTTGTCTTGACTTTGCTCAAGGACAGAACGAAGAGGAGGAAGAAAGAGTTGCTGTCAACAGACCAGGATGGCGTCATCTGTAGAAACCCTTTAAGTCATTTCTTTTTTGAGATTATAATATTATTACATCATTTCCCCTTTCTCTTTCCTCCCTCTAAACCCTTTCATATTCCAAATCCATGGCCCCTTTTTCATTAATTGTTGTTATATACATACATATATACATACATACTCCTAAATATGTAAATACAACCCACTCAGTCTGTATCATGCTACTTGTATATATGTTTTCAGGGCTAACCATTTGGTACTGAATAACCAACTGCTGTGTTCTTCCCTGGAAGTTTCTGCCCATCTCAACATTCTCTTTTTTTTTTTTTTTTATTTTTGAGACAGGGTTTCTCCGTAGCGTTTTTGGTTCCGGTCCTGGAACTAGCTCTTGTAGACCAGGCTGGCCTCGAACTCACAGAGATCCGCCTGCCTCTGCCTCCCGAGTGCTGGGATTAAAGGCGTGCCCCACCACCGCCTGGCTTTTTCATCTCAACATTCTTTAATTGCCTGTAGTTCTTTGTGTAGAGTTGAGGCCTCTCGGGAGTTCCCTGTCTCTATTAACATGTCTGTCGTTGTCCATGTTCGGCTAATGTCTAGGTGGTCGTGTTGGTGAGACTTTATGAGTGTATCTTTTGAAATCCCTGCAAATGGAGCAACATGCAGCCAACTGCCCCTTTATGGACCCTTCATTGTTCCCCAGAGCCCTTCAGGCCGTTACTCACTTTGGGTCTCGTCCATTTACTATAGAGTTAGTCTCACGATGGTGCTGATTCAAAGGATATGAGAGTATATGTGTGTGAATATGCACATGCGGCACCATTTTACATTGATTCTTGAGTGGTCCTTGACTTTGGTATCCACACGGGGCCTAGAGCTAATAACTCTGCAGAGGCCAAGGGATGGCTGTATCCTTCATATGCCACGATGCTCCCTTCCCTTTCTGTATTAACCTTTAAGTCTCATGACAGCACTCTAAATTAAGTGAACCGGATAGAACGCAAGAGGATTGTGTCACACCTTTTCCTGTTGGTGCTAAGACCCAAAGATGAGCTAGCTTTTGTTAGCGGTGCGCGAGGGCGCTAACAAGCTGCCTCTCCTGTCCGTGTAGTTGTCTTGGATTTTGCCTGAACTGTTGCTCAGTGGGTGAGCTGATGAGTTCTTCACGGTCTCTTCATATCTAGGCGCCATGATGGTTCCTGCTTGTCATCGCCACAGGGTAAATCTCCAGGCTGAGTTCAAGCCACCGGAGGAATTCTCTGGTCAGGGATTTCGGGAGAGCTGTACACATCTCAGAGTCCGCTGCCTCGCACCACTGACCTCCTCCAAGTGGGCACGAGCTCCACACAGGTGCAGCTCTCCTGCGTTCTCTCTGGAACATTGCCTAGGAGGATGGGGGGGGGGGCTTCTCTCATGCCCATACTGGCTTTCTCATTTAAAACCAAAACTCTGCAGACCAGTGAGAGGAGGAAGGAAATTGTAAACCTCTTCAGGTCTGTGATTTGCTTCTCTTCAGGCCGTTAGGCACACGGACACGGGCCTATCTTTATGGCTTTTCTAGAGCGCATGTGGCTTATTCGAATCATTTTTGTCATTGGGGCCAAGTCAGTGGGCCAAGGGAAGTAGGTCTTTGTTGCCGGTTCTGTTTCTTTATTTTCTTGCTTTTTGTTTTTCTTCTCCCCCAACTTTCCTAAGGGTGGTTGGACCCCTTCCCAGAACTCTTCAGAGAGAGTCTGGTGCCTTCACGGGAGGCTGTGACTTCACTTGAAGTCAGGTTTGTGGTGGAATTTTGTTTTTCAGTGTGCCATTCAAAAACGGTGATGCATCTGCCATGTTTTATGTGGGTCAGTAAAAAGGACGGGCAGTTAGCTATTTTGGCAAAAGTTCACTTGAGTCTGGAAAAGGAGCATGTTACACGGTTACTCCTGACCCACTTGAGGGAAGCTCTCCAGCGCATGCTCAGTCTCTCCCATGCTTGTCTGGACACAGCCCTGCAGGAATTGCTGTTTTAGAAGGCGGGGTGGGGAATTGTCTAGAGACAGTGAGAGCCGAGGTTAATTGCAAGGTAGATTTGTTTTGAGGGAGATAAAGGAAGAACTTTGGTCCTGGAATGCAGGGGCAGGGACAGGCTACAGATGCCAGGGATCCATAGGGCAAATGATTTTGTTTCCGAATTGAATTATGTCTCTGAGTGATTCTCTCTGGGGCGGGGGGGGGGGGGGGGGGGGGTTAAGGTTTTATTGAAGTACTCCATGATAAGGGAAGAAGTTCCCAAGTTCTCAAGGTCCAAGTTGGTTGACTGAGGCAGAGCACCAGACATGACCCCTGGAGGTACCCATGTCCAGGTCCAGAGATGGACAGTGGAGTGAGGCTTGTCCTCCTAAATCTGGAAGGATGTCTCATTCATCCCCAAGTTGGCTCTCACACCTCATAAGGACTTTGCACTTACTTTGCCAGTTCTACACAAAGTTCCGATTTGTTTTACTCACTAAACTAGATGCTGAACTTACTCATGCTTTTTATTCACTCTCCGGCGATTGAACCCACGACCTCACACGTAGAAGGCAAGGCCAGCTCCAACCTTGCTGTACTGTGAAATAGAGACTGGAAACTGCGGAGCACAGTCTGCTTGGGAACATCACTGAGTCAGACACCGACATCTGTATGGCTGGGTCCCCTGTCTATGTAAACAGTTTGGCTAAAATTAGCAGAGTGGGGGCATGGTGACATCACAGAGCTTTGTCAGGGTTGCGAGAGGCAGAGTCCTTCCGTGCTGGTACATTGTTGTGTGGGAACACCTGCACATGCCTGGTGTCTGGGCACCATCCCTTCCTTCCCAGGCCCCGGAAGTACTTCTTCCTGTTCCTTATTGTCAGATGTTCCACTTTTGGCTAATTCTACATTTCCAACAGCAAGAAAAGGGAGCGATGCTGTTATTAATAACCCACCATGACCCTTCTGTGTCATGAGACAATGTGTCTGTTTCTGTGTGTCCCTAATGGCCTGTGACTAAGTCGCTTGTGACATTAAGTCACACAGGGTGCCCTCGGTGAGTACCAGCTTCCACCCAGCAAGGAGCTGAGGACAAGGGACGAAATCCCGCCCGCACCCACAGCGGCTCCTTCCTTGGTTAAGTCTTCTGAGGACACTTGGGTGCACTCACAGGGCAGACTTGCAGGTTAGTTTACGTTAGCTTTCCGTGCATGGACGACAGAAGATTTAGCAGGGTTTTCCTTCTTGCTGGGCAAGTTGTGCATCAGTACAGGGAAAGTGTTTCTCGTGTTCTATTCTATATGGGAAAAAAAAAAAAAGCAGGCAAGTGCAGTATTAACAGTGATGGAGGAAGAGAAACATACAGAGGGCAACAGTAGAATCTGCTGAGCGCTCAGATCACTCTCCTTATGGCTCCGTTTCCCAGATGGAAGCATTTGAACTTCAAAAGAAATTCTGAATTTGGTGATGAGGGCTGAGTGCACCCTGATTGGCGTTAACCGCTGGTCTCAGTTGTTCACACCCAAGACTCATCTTTACCATTATAAATGGGGATGATGGGCACTTAATTTCTCGGAACTGCTTGGGTATGCTTTTTTTGGGAAAATATATGTAGCTAATTTAACCCAGTGTTCTAGGAGAGAGTTAGCGCACAAGGACACATGGATGTATTTTCATGGGGAGTGCAGTCCTGGGGGGCATGAGGCCAGGTAGAGGACAGAAGGTGGGCAGGAAGATACAGATGTCCATAGTGATATTTTGTTCATGTCTGAATGAATAAAACTTACCTGAAGATCAGAGGGCAGAGCCAAACCACTAGAGGCTAGGGAGCTGTGGCACATACCCTTAATTTCAAGACTCGGAAGACAGAGGCAGACAGATCTCTATTAGTTGGCTACGCAAGATGAAATCTCTCTAAAAGACAAGCAGAGCTCACACAAAGGTGATCACAGAATTTGGGATCATGCACCTTTAATTCCAGCACTAGGGAGGTGGAGACAGGAGTGATATGGCTGGGCAGAGAGAGGAATGTAAGGCGGGAGGAGACAGGAGCTCAGGACGTCTGAGGTTTGATGGAGAAAGATGGAGTCTGGAGATACAGTCTGAGGGCAGGACGGCCTCTTCTGTCTGAACATTGGTAGAGGTAAAAGAATTCTCTAGTGGCTGGCCTCTCAGCTTCTCTGATCTCCAGCATTAACCCCTGTATCTGACACTGGGCTTTTATTATTAAGACCAAGTAGAATTCATGCTACAGATGTCCATTATACCATCAGGAGGTCACCGCTTTGCATCAACGTGACCGACTGCCCCCTCCCACATTACTGCTTCCCAAAGCCCGTTTTCTCTGATGCTCTCTGTTTCTCTGGGAGGAGACAGCATAAACTGGTTTCCGCTCCAGCCCCTCGTGGTATACCCACAGCATGTCTGCATTTCCTGGAGCATGTCTGGCCCTGTTGGAAGCTGGTACGAGAGGCTCTGCAGTGTGAGCAGACACAGGACGTCATTAGCATCCCTCACCTGCTCACTTGCAGACCACACAGGCCAGGTGGCCAAGCGAACCCCAACAAGAGTATATATACGAGGATCTCGCAGAATCCCACACACAAGTAGCAAGAAGGCCCGACTAGGGAAGGAGAGGTTGTGTAGTGAGGTGTTGGGGTACGGTGTGCGGAGGTCATGTCCGCCAGTGACATGAAAGTCTCCTCACAGCTGTTGCCATGGAACCAGCAGCTAAGCATATGGAGCACCACGATACAGCACGATCCTACTACCAAGCAAAGCGGCGTTTTCTCTCTGGTCCACAGGAATATGGCCAAGACCAAGAACCCGAGCAGAAATCCATGATGAACACACGAAGAATCCTCCGACCTGGGCTGCACGTCCTGCCACTCATTTCCTCTTCCCTCCGCAGCTGTACATGTTTATGGAACGTCTGGAGCTCTGACGTTAGGAAAACAAGGTTGTGGCGAGAACGAACCACGTCTGCCAGACGGTGGTGGCACAGGCCTTTGATCCCAGCCTTCAGGAGGTGGATCTTTGAGTTTGAGGCCAGCCTGGTCTACAGAGCAAGTTTCAGGACAGCCAGGGTTGTACAGAAAAATTTCAAAAGCCAAACCGAAAAGAACATGCAAGGTGGCTTCAGTTGGCAGTGGTTGTTAATTCTAACCACCAAGTGAAATGGCGTTAGGGAAAGGCATGTGACTTCGTGCAATGAAATCCCTCAAGGTGTGACATGAGTGGGTTTTTTTTTTTTTTTTCGAGACAAGGTTTCTCTGTGGTTTTGGATCCTGTCCTGGAACTAGCTCTGTAGACCAGGCTGGTCTCGAACTCACAGAGATCCGCCTGCCTCTGCCTCCCGAGTGCTGGGATTACAGGCGTGCGCCACCACCGCCCGGCTATGAGTGGGTTTTTGTTTGTTGTTTGTTTTATCAGACCTCTCCTTACCTTTGTAAATCAAGGGTGGGCAAATTACCTACCTGCTGTTGACCATACGCTTGCCAACATTCCCCATCTAACGCCAATGGTGTTGAAGCTTTTCTGCCTGTGCTCTGTGTGTCTTAGACCTGTGACTTTGGGGTAGATCAGGCATTCATGCGGTTCTGAATTTGGTAATGGCCGGGAGGTTCCTGGCTTCTTTCCCACTGAGACTTTACAAGGGCTTCCTAACCCCCCTCTCCCCACGGAGGAGGGGAGGCACTTCCCAAGAACAGGCTCCAGGAAGCATAGAAGCAGGCTGCTCGTGTGACTCTATTAAAACATCCAGAATTTAAAGGTCCCTTATGGGGACTGGGGAGCTGGTTCGGCGGGTAAAGATGCAGTATAGGTGTGAGGACCAAGTTCAGACCCCTAGCATCCATGGAAAAGCCAGGCTTGGCAGTCCAGTGTGTAACCTCATGCAGGGGAGGTGGAGGCAGATGGATCCCAGGGGTTAAAAGTTCCAGCTGTCTGAACATTTTCTACTTAAAAACAAACAAACAAAACATGAATCGGACAGGAACATAACGGTACATGACTCACAATAAACAAACGCCGAACACATGTTATCATAATTACATTGCACAAAAGCCAGGAAATCGTGTGAATCGGAAAAAGAATTGTCCAGAAAGAACCAAATGAAGGCTGTGCAGGATACAGATTTGAAGGCTTATCTCCCACACTGTCAACTTTCTGACTTCAGTCAGCCACACGGACCGCAATCACTCGGAACACAGATGTAAGGCCATTTAGAGGGTCTGTCCTAGCTGTCAGCCTGACTAGACAAAAAAAAAACCTAGACGTTGAAAATGCTCAACTGTTTGTGGGGAGTGTCCCTTCACCACGCTGAGGCCCTGACCTCAGGAGGCCTGTTCAGTGAAGGAATAAAAACCCCAATAGACCCTTGGAACAGGCGGGACTGGAGGAATTGCCCCTGAGGATTCCTGCCAGTTTCCAGTTGCCATGGTCTTAGGCACTTCCGCCACCACGATGTTCTGCCCCACTGTAAGACTGGAAGGGTTGGAGACAAGGACTTTGGGACAAAATCCTTGAAACTGTGAGCAAAAATAAATCCTCTTTGGGAAATCCACTTTCCTCAGCCATTTGTTACACAGTGGGACACTAACTGACACAGAAAGTCTGCCCTCATTAACATCTGCCAGGTGTTGGCGGAGGTGGCTCAACCCCATCAAACTTTTCCTTCTTGAATTTCAGCGATGGCAAAGATTTCTTTTTGTGGAACGCTCAAACAGTAAGTGTTTCAGAACAATAAAAACTCAGAGACAGATAATTGGGATTAAACCTGAAGGTCAGAAAAGCAAAGCAGCCAATCCACTAGAGAGCTCTATGAAATCTTAGACTGAGAGAAAGCGATTTCCTGTCTCATCCTGCCTTATATTCCTCTCTAGTGCTGGGATTAAAGGCGTGCACCACCACCACCACCCAGCCTCTATGGCTGACTTGTGTGGTTGCTGGTATTAAGGTGTGTGCCCCCACTGCCTGGCCTGTATGGCTGAATAGTGTGACTGTTTTGTGTTCTGGTCTTCAGGCAAGCTTTATTTATTAAAATATTAATGAAATATCACTACAAGTAAGTTTAAAGGACATAAGACAGTTTAGGTATCTATTTCATACTAGTGGGATTTTATTAGCTTTTTTTTAAATTTTATTTATTCTTATTTTGTGTGTATTGGTGTTTTGCCTGCATGTATGTATGTCTATGTGAAGATGTCAGATCTTGGAGTTACAGACAGTTTTGAGCTGCCATGTGGGTGCTGGGAATTGAACTCTTGTCCTCTAGGACAACAGCCAGTTCTCTTAACCTTTGAGCCATCTTTCCAGCCCCCTAGTTTTGTTTTTGAAAGTGGTGCATCTCTCCCAAGTTGTATGGTCCATAATCAAGAAGTTGTTCATGGATTTCCTTATTTGTCTTTTAATGGTGTAGGAACTAGGGTGATGCCTCTTGCTCAGCGATAGGTGATTCATGTCTTTTTTTCAATTCTTCAGTCTTTGAATCTTTAAAAAAAATTTCTTGGTGCTGGTTTGATGGCTCAGTGTGATCAGCACTTTCTGCTCTTGCACAGGGCCCAACTTCCGTTCCCAGCACCCACAGCAGGCTGCCTACAACCACCTGTATGTAACTCCAGCTCCGGGGGATCTAATGTCTTTCTATTTAGGCCCCTGCACACAGTTGGTACACATAAATCCATGTAGGTGTACACACATACACATAAATAATAAATAAATAAAATATTCATATCTATAAGTGACAGTATTAGCTCCCATTTGCTCCTGTGACAGCTGATAAAAGCCAATGGCTAGAAACAATACGTATTTATTACATAACAATCTGGAGGTTCGAAGTTCAAAACAAGGTTTGCCTGCCGAAGTCCTGGTACCCAGCAACCTCTGCTCTTGGCTGGAGGCTCCGAGGAGAATCCGTTTCTGACCCTTTCCAGCCTCTAGAAGCCGCTCTGCATTGTGTGGGCCAATGGCACAGCCTTCAAAGTCAGTGGAAATGGCTGGAGGCTTGTGACATTTTCCATGTTGACTCCTCTGCTCCCCTGGTCCACACCTAAGGATGCGGTGGTTGTCCCACCCACTCGGATGAACCCAGGCAGCCTCCTTGCACAGGGGCAGCTGAAAAACGGCCTTAAGGCCAGCTACAACCCTAACTTCTCATTGCCATGTAATACAGCACACAGAGGCTCAGGAATAGGACATGGATCTTTGGTCGGCCCTGATCCTGGACTGCAGTGGTGTGTGCAAGGGTTGTGTCTTTTTTTTCCCTTCATTTTTTGCAGCACTTGGGACAGAACCCAGGGCCTCACTCATACAAAGCCAAACACTCTACAACTGAACCATATACCCAGTCTTATTTTTACTCTTTATTTGAGATAAGGTCTCATTAAATTGTCCAGGCTGACTGTAAATCCATTCTTCAGTCTAGACAAGTCTAGTGCCCTCAGTTTTTCTGCCTCAGGTTCCCAGGTAGTGAGGTTTTGGGCCAGTACCACCAATCCAGCAAATATTGCTGGAAATTTTTAAGCACATACACTCAATATTTATTGAGTATTGATATATCAGGTGGGTTTCTCTCCTGAGCTGGGTATTCCAGGTAACCCCTTCATTCTTCCAGCTGAATCTCATGTCTCCTTTTGTCTGCAGAGCTCTCCTTGGAGATCCCAAACCGGTTAGGCATTTCAAACTCATATGACTTCCCTAGACTGTTGCTCGCTGCCCACTTCTTAATCAGGGAAGCCCTTCCCGCCTCCTTCCTGTCAGACTCTTTGACCCTGTACTGATTACAGTCCCTGGGTCTCCCCAGGCCTTTGAACAAGGCTGGCTCAACACTTGACGGGGCCTTAGACCCTGTAACAGTCTCTCCGTTAACCTAGCAAGGTGGTAAAGCAGAGACCCGGTTTTGGTTCCCTTTGTGTATTCAGGACCTCGTCCAATGTCTGAAGCAAAACAGCCATCTAGTAAGTTTTGGTTCAATCTAGGAACAGCTCCTGGGATGGATAATCTTCATTGTCACCATGACAGGATTGTGTCACCATGGTAACACTCCTGTGGGTATATCAGTATATCAGTGAGGATGCTTTCAGACAGGTTTCACTGAGGCAGGACCCCCCCCCCCCTCCACACTGAACGCAGGTGGCACTATTCATGTGTTGAGGTCCTGGACTGAATAAGAAGGAGAAAGTGAGCTGAGAATCAACAGCATTGCTCTCTGCTTAATGACCGACTTCCGGTCACAGTGGGCTGTACCCTGGAGATGTGGGCCGAGTCAACCCTTCGGGTACACGGCCAGGATAAAGGTCACTGGCTCTGTTCCCGAGTCCTAAAGCATTGTGCTCAGGCTTCTCTCGGCCTCAGGATTCTATGCATATTTTCAGCCATCTGTTCTGCAGACCAGACTTGATTACCCGGATCTCACGTGCTCCTCTTGCAAGTCTTTTGTGTCTCCTGGGAAGATCTCTGTTCTTACAGAATTCACCACAGACCTTACCATGTGCAAATATTCCTTATAGTCTTGCCAAACCAGCCCTAGTTAGGACTCAGGATGTGTTTTTAAAAATTATTTGCATTCTAAGCTAAACAATTTAACACTACCTCTACCGACTGTTAGCTCCAGCCTCCCACAGTTCCTTTCCAGATCCAAATTACCTATCCAGTCAATGCCCTGCTCAACTCCCTGGTCCCCCCTCTTCATTTCCTCTGGCTTGTCAGGCCTTCATCACTTGGTGCTCAGCTACTTCAATACCCTCCAGCACTCTTCCTTTTGATCCAGCCTATGACCTTAACAACCTGGAATCACCAACACCTTCAGTCTGCATACTGTCTGAGACATGGAATTGAGCTCACCATGAAGCCTTTCCTTTCCAAAGCCAGCCCCACGTCCTCATCCCTCCAGTGACCAGCTCTCCCCAGGATTTCTGACACAAACCTCAAATCTGAACGATACAAAGAGCATCACTTTGGTCCAGCGGGCTGTGAATTCTGGAGTCTTTGTGTTTACGACAATGCTGTTCTCCCTGCACAAACTGAAGGAAGAGGTGAGTAGAGTCAACCATACCTGGGAAGATCCGAAGTAGGAAGCAAGTGTGTCCTCAGAGGCACCGTGTCCCCTCTGGACATCAGTGTGTGGCCATCCATTATGGAGCTGCCTGCTCAGGAACTTCCAGGCTTTGGTGTACTAGGTTTCTGCTAACCCTATAATGGCTCCTTCAATATCTCTCTCCTTGCTCTCATCTCTGTCCTTCCTCCATCTTGACCATCCTATTCCCTCAAGTTCTCCTCTACCCTCCTCTTCTCCTTCTACATTCCCCCCTCCCCCCTCCCCATGCTCCCAACCCTGCCAGTCAATCCTGTCCATTTCCAATTTCCAGGTGGGTCTATATATTTTTTCTTTGGTTTCACCTTATTATGTAGCTTCTCTAGGATCATGAACTATATGCTCAATGTCCTTTGTTTATAATTAGTATCCACTTATGAGTGAGTACATACCATATTCATCTTTTTGAGTCTGGTTTACCTCACTCAGGATGGTATTTTTTTAATTCTGTACATTTGCATGCAAAATTCAAGATATTGTTTTTTACTGCTGAGTAGTACTCTAATGTGTAGATGTGCCACACTTTCTTTATCCATTCTTCTGTTGAGGGGCATCTAGGTTGTTTCCAGGTTCTGACTGTTACAAATAATGCTGCTATGGACATAGTTGAAGAAATGCTTTTGCAGTATGTTTGAGCATCTGTTGGGTATATGCCCAAGAGTGGTATTGCTGGATCCTGAGGTAAGTTGATTTCCAATTTTCTGAGAAACCACTATACTGATTTCCAAAGTGGCTGTACAGGTTTGCATTTCCACCAGCAATGGATGAGTGTTCCCCTTACTCCACATCCTCTCCAGCATAAGCTATCATTGGTGTTTTTGATCTTAGCCATTCTGACAGGTGTAAGGTATCTCAGAGTTGTTTTGATTTGCATTTCCCTGATAGCTAACGATATTGAACATTTACTTAAGTATCTGTTGGCCATTTGAGATTCTTCTGTTGAGAATTCTCTGTTTAGTTCAGTACCCCATTTTTTAAATTGGGTTATTTAGAATTTTAACGTCTAATTTCTTGAGTTCTTTATATATTTTGGAGATCAGTCCTTTGTCTGATGTGGGTTCTGGTGGTCATTCTTGTATGGTAGCTGGATGAATTAAGGTTGGGTTTCTAATAACCTAGGGCTGCTCCTCTACAGTTTCATAATGCAGTGGTACAGTAGCTTCTGCTCTAATCTCTGTATGTAAATATATTTTTAGTTTTATTAGTAGGTCTTTCTAAGGATTGTATCTTATCAGTCAATTTTTTTATATTTGGCGCTGATATCAAACTGCTTTTTAAAGAATAAAACATTAATTACCAAACTGATAATAATTATAATCTGCACTAAATCCTTCTTCTTTTTCTTTCTTCTTCTTTTTCCTTCTTCTTCTTCTTCTTCTTCTTCTTCTTCTCCTTCTCCTCCTTCTCCTTCTTCTTCTTCTTCTAAAACCTAATTCTCCCCTTTAAGAATACCCAGGTGTCTCACCTGATCTGCCGACAATGATAGCATAGGTGGAGCTGTTCAGGTGTAGCCAGTTGCATGGATGATGCTTGGTTGTGTGGGCAGATGCTCAGAGCCAGACTAGGTGTGCTGCATGCCCAGACCAAGGCCCGCTGCAGCTGGTCATGTACTGCAAGTGGAAGGAAGGGGAGACGCTGCCTGAAAAGCAGACCTAGGGAGGCAGGTAGGAGGAGCCTGCACAGCTGGGATGCACTGTGGGAGGGTACCAGGCCCCTGACAATGAGCGAAAGTGGGCTGCTTCCCTGGGAATATAAAGAGACCATCACTGTGCTGCACAGCTGGGCAAAGGGTGCATGGCCAGGCTGAGAGCATCTGCTCATGCAGCAGCAAGGTTGAGGATGCATGGAATGCAAGGGCATGGGGTGGCCTGAATGACAGAGCCAGTGGACAGTGGGCTGTTGACTCTAGCCCAGCCACCTGTGGCGTTTGAGGCCAGGGGTGGACAGTGGGCAGAGATTGCTGCAAGGAGACTGGAATGAGAAAGGCCCAGGACTTGCTGGGAGGGTCTGGCGAGGGAGAGAAAACCACAGTGGTGATGAAAGGTGGTGGCTCCGCTGTCTTGGTGTGATCTGATGACATGTGTTGGACGCCAGATTAAGTGGCTACTTTTATTTTTCTATTAATAAATAAAACGTGGGACTCAGATACTAAGGTACAAACCTGATAAAACCACAGAGCGATAGAGAAACCATTAGCTGACCATTCTCTCCACCGTCCCAGGGCATAAAGGGGAATTTTTCTAAACCCTTCCTTATTCCTTCCTGTGCCTCTCTATTCTCATCTGTGTCCACCAAAAAATTCTATGGTTTATTCTGGCCAGTTGAAAGTGGACTCTGCCCTCTGAATCAAAGTTTAGCTTTATTGGCTGTCTTGGAGTGATAGCACGAACACATTTCCCACAATAAAATCTAGGTTTCTTTACCTCTTGAAAATTAAACATTTTGATTAAGAGTTTCTTGTTCTGGATTCTGTAATTAATATAAAGAATATAAAGAGGATGTGTTCTGATTTTGAGGCAATGTCTCACTCTGTAGTACAGGATAGTGTCAAGCTTGCAACAATCTTCTGCCCCAGCCTCCTGAGCCCTGCAATCTTTTTATGAAGGTAATATAGTCACTAGTAGAAAGTAATGTCGTTATAAAATGTTCAGTGGAGACTGACTCTTGGAAGAGGCATCACCCCCATGCTTAGGCTTCAAAGATAGCATGTAAGGAAGCCTGACCCCTGGCTTCCATTGCTTCTTTCTGTTTCTTCAGTCGTGGGCACAGGTTTATTGATTGTGTAAGCATCCTAGGGTTGGGACGCCATTGCTCTCAGCCTTTGGGTAGGCACAGAGGCGTGACTGTGGAACCCTGGGGAGCACGAGAAGGCTTGTTCTTTTTTGTGACTTCAGATTTTTAGAAACCTAAGTCGGGAGGAACATTCTCAGGTTATTCTTTTGGAAAGAACTCAAGACATTAAGTCAACTTACAGTGGGAAGGTCTCTCGTCCGGAGTGACGTGGACAAACAAGAGGTTACTGGCTCTCACTTAAGGGTGTTTTCGTTGTTGTTCTTAAGGTGACTGTTTGTTGCCATATAACTAATAGCTTTAAAAAAGTATTTGTACTTTTTAACAAAGAATTAGAGTGATTTCCTTACAATAAAGACCCAGGGAGGTGACTCACTGTTATAGCATTCAGAGACTTGGGGGCTCAACCCCAGTAGCAGCAGCAGCACCCCAGGAAGCCAGCCTTGTGGGTGAACAACACAGCAGGACACAGGACATGAGCCCCTCACCCCCACCCACTGCCACCTCAACCTGTGCGTGTCCTTCAGAGACACACAAACCTGATGCCAGGCTATCAAAATGGGAACTGATTTGCGCAAATGATTGCAACTACTTTATAATTAGACGTCCCGGGACTTGTGTATGTGAAATCAGTATCTATGTACAGAACAGGGGTTTAATTACATCCTGGATTAAAAGAAATCTTGACCCAGGATTGAAAACAGATGTTCAGTTACTTTACGTCCCAATGGTCGCCTTGTGAACAAGTGGCATTGGATTCTCTGCCTGCAAGACATCTCCTCCGCCGCATTGTTTTGCCAAATACTCATTAAAGAAGAAATACAAAGGACTTCACTGTTAGGTTTTTGAATCTAGCAATCAATGGGATTAGCGATGTTTGATTGGAAATTTTTCTCAGGCATTTGTTCCTGTGATGTGTCTCTGTTTTGAAGGGAAACAGCCGACGGAGTTTCAGGCTACTTCTTTCTGGCTTGTCAAAGTACAGAGCCCAGCCTTGACGCCGTGGTTTGCCTCATTTCTGCCTTTCTGTTTTCACTTTATTTATTACTATTTTTTATTATATTTTTTTATTTGTGGCTCACACACGAGCAGACAGTGTGAGGGAAATGCATTGAACTTCCCTCTTCTTTATCTCCAGCGGGAACATGAGCCCGTACTGACAGTAAGCTACAAAAATATGCTTGGTTAGAAAACAATCCTTATTTTGAGCTTTGTTGAACTGATTGCTACAAAATTAATCCCCACTGTGGTGGTGCATAAATTTTTCCTTAGAGAGATAGGGAGTGGGAAAGAGCTTGCAAGCCCAGTTACTGAGCCTCAGGTTGGTGCTGTGCACCAGGGATGGACTGTGGCGTTTGCAGATGCATTGATGTATCCTGGAGCTCTAGACAGACCAGACATGAAGGAGGAATTTTTTTTGCAGGGGGAATGGGGGTTGAGATGAAGTTTCTCTGTTTAATAGCCCTGGCTCTCCTGGAACTCACTCTGTAGACCAGGTTGGCCTTGAACTCATGGAGAGTTGAAGATCCTCCGGCTTCTGCCTCCCAGTGCTGGGGTTAAAGGTGTGCATCACCACTGCCCAGTTTTAGGAAGGAGAATCTTAAATAAATTATTTAAAATAAGTAAGTACAATTGTGTACAGAAGTACAGAATGTTTGAAAAAAAAGTCACATAATTGAGGAAGGAATAATGTATAAACCTTCAGAGGCAACAAAATCCTAAGGAGTGACTTCCAGGCGGTTACAGCACTGAGAGTTGCGATATGGCTGGAGAGAGGGGCAGGACCAGCTCCAAGATCACAGCCATGTTCAGCATTGGGGCCAGACACTGTGCACAGTGGGATGCAACTGAAGACTGTTCAGATTGGAAAAGAATGAGCAGACGTGAGTTTGGGAAGCACACCCACACACATGCCAGGCTTGTGTGGTGGACACCATTGCTGACCTGACATTACCTAGGAACCGTCTCAGCAGGGACTGCCTCAGTCATGTCGGTTTGTGGGTGCGCCTGGGAGGGATTTTTTTTAAAAAATAGGGTCTCATTTCATAGCCCTGAGTGGCCTGGAACTCACTATGCAGACCAGGCTGTCCTGGAACCCACAGAGACTCTGCTCCTGATGTTTCCCAAGTGCTAGGATTAAAGGTGTGCACCACAATGCCTAAGGTGTGGGGTTTTTTTCCTTAGTAGAGTTAATTGAGGTAGGAAGACACATTTGAATGTGGGGCAGCACCGTGTTTCTAGGGAACAGAGCCTCCAGAAGACAGGGTTGGGGCTCAAGAGAAGCACCCCAGGGCTGGAGAGATGGCTCAGTGGTTAAGAGCATTGCCTGCTCTTCCAAAGGTCATGAGTTCAATTCCCAGCAACCACATGGTGGCTCACAACCATCTATAATGAGGTCTGCTGCCCTCTTCTGGTCTTCAGACACAGACAGAATATTGTATACATAACAGATAAATAAATACATTTAAAAAAAATAAAATCTTTAAAAAAAAGAGAGAGAGAGAGAAGCACCCCAAACAGGGTTGTCAGAAGCAATGGAGCAAGGGAGAAGACTGGAGGCCATCTCTGCCTGTTCTCTTCTGTAGTTACTAAGTGGCCTGCTGGCCTGTTAGGTGGTGCCAGCACTCACTGAATGGGCCTGCTGCTCAGGAGTGAGGGTCAGGCTGCCCGCAGGTGAAGGGGGCAGTAATGGGATCACTTAGAGAATGAGTCGGGATGAGAAGGGCAGTTTGGTTGTGAATATATGAGCTTTAGGGCTGAAGCAGAGCCCTGTCAATGTTTAAAGCTTGAACAAGGCAAATCCTGAAAGTCAAAACCAAGAGCCCACCGTGCTGAAGGCAGAGGAGGAGACAGCTCTCGTTAGAGCTTTTGCACGTGGAATTTCACAGCACTCTCTTGGGTTCCAAAGAATGAGTATGGAGGTCTAACCCTCATGGGAGAGAGTAGAGGAGGACAAACATTGGCTTGAAAGTTTGTCAGTGGGGTGTGTGTGTATGTGTGTGTGTTTATGAGTGTGAGAGAGTATGTGTTGTATGAAGGCTGTTAGTTCGTTCCCAGCTGCTCAGTCCCGAAATAACCACAGAAACCATATTATTTAAATCACTGCTTGGGCAATCACTTAAGCACATTGTTAACTAGCTCTTATATTTTTGGTTAATCCATTTCTATTATTTTATATTTTACCACAAAGCTCGGCCGGCAAGGTTCCAGCTGGCAGCTAGCACCTTTCCCGTCTGATGGCTACATGGTGTCTCGCAACTCTACCTTCTTTCTCCCAGCATTCAGTTTAGTTTTCCCCCACCTAGCTCTACTCTGCCCTATCACAGGCCAAGGCAGTTTCTTTATTTATTAACCAATAAAAGCAACACATATACAAAAGGACTTCCCACACTAAGTATGTGAGTGTGTGTGTGTGTGTGTGTGTGTGTGTATTCTCATGTGCAAAGGGACATTGAGTGGGAAGACAGGATGGGACTGGACAGGCTGGCCCTGGAGCCAGATAATTGTTACTGGGAAAAATCAAGCACATAGAGCTTCGGTGCTTAAGAACAAGAAGACCTTCTGCTCTTGGCAAATGAATTGAGAGGCTTAAGATGTTAACATCGGCTGAACCTGGTGGTGTTCAGCTCACATCTCAGCACTCAGGAGGCAGAGACAGGCGGGTGGGTCTCTTGTTTTCAAGGCCAGCCTGGTCTACACAGTGAGACCCCGCCTTACAGCAGCAACAACAACAAAACCAACAACATTAGCGGCAGGCACTCATAACGCTGCACAGTGGTGTCCTGTCCTGTTCCTCCTGTGGTGGGTTGAGCTTCATGTTTTCACCTTTGTTTTTCCAGTCTCTCCATCTTTTCCTCCACTCTCAGAGAAGAAGGTTCTAAATCACCTTCCCTATGAGCCTCCTCTAAGTTAGAGCCTTTCTGAGGTTGGTGCCTCTCCCCTGCCTCCTGCAGGCTACAGTAGTCCCAGGGGGTAGAGCTTCCTTCCTGCATATTGAAAGTCCCTAGTGTTGGAGAGATCACTTTTCATTTCGTGGGTATTACAAACTCTCTAAGTGCTGAGTTAGAAAAGTATAGGAGAGAAATTGGACCCATTTCCTTTTTCATTTTAAAATTACATTTATTTATCTGTGTGTGGGGGCACACCCACGGACATATCACAAACATACACAATAAATAACAGAAAGCTAATACATGTATATATGAACTCTTATCCCCCTCCCCCGCAACTTCCTCATGGTCTCTTGACTGGCTGGTGTGTATAGTTTTAGCCAGACTAGCAATAGGAAATAACATCTCTTTATTTCTGATTGTCTTCTGGACACGTATGGTTGATCAGGTTTTTAGGGGTTTATTGCTACTAATGTAAGAGAGGAAGAATTTGCTTGGTGAACAGTATCAAGGGCTTGCAGTTTATCACGGTTTGGGAACTGGGGTAGCAGCAGTATGTGCCCATGTTTATTGACTGGAAGCTGCTAGCCAGGACTCGGAAGCAGATACAACCTCCAAGACCCATGGCCAGAGACTTACTTCCCCCAACAAGGTCACAGTTCCAAAAAAAAAAAAATCCCCCAAAATAACACCACCAAGGGGTGAAGAACTTCCCACATCCATCCCACAACACTATGTGTATATTCTTTGTACTGTGTTAAGTCTTTGGTCCATTTAAACGCTTGGTTATTGGTTTGTTTCTGATTTATTCTTACTTATAATTCTGGATATAAGCATGTGTCCTGTACATACACGTTCCATGTATTCCCAGTGCCTGTCCTGTGCTTTTATCCCAAAGTAAGCTTTTAGGCAGCTTACTTCAGAGAGCTGGGATAGCCAGATAGACCATCAAATAGTCTCTGTTTGTTTGTTTAGAGAAAGGGTCTCACTATGAAGCTCTGCCTGGCCTAGAACTCACTATGTAAACCATCAGAGATTCATCTGCCTCTGCCTACTCCATGCTGGGATTAAAGTGTGCCCCACCATGCTCGCCCTTGCACATTTATTCTTAATTACATTCACTTATTTTTTTTTGAGGGGAGAGGCAAGTGTACAATAGCCTCGTGTGTGTGTGTGTGTGTGTGTGTGTGTGTGTGTGTGTGCATGTGTAGAGGTCAGAGAACAACTTTCAGGAATGGAATTTTCTCTTTCAACCCTGTGGGATCCGGTGATTAAACTCAGTTTGGCAGGCATGGTGGTGGTGCCAGGGAGCGATCTCGTAAGCCTCGTGGTCTTTCTGAGATATCAGATCTTAATGTTAAGTCTGAGCAGGTGATGGGGACAAATTGCGAGCTTTGCCACAGTCATTTGTAAGCTCAGTTCGTGAACTGGAAAACCGTTTTGTGCTGTGCTCCTCTTAGGATGTCGTCATAGACGATCATATCTTTTAAGCTGAAGCCTGCAGACTCTCCCCGGTGTTGCCACATAATGAACGGTCCCACCCATGCTCACGTGTGATGACTGGGATTGCTACGGTGATGTATGCCCATGGTGTTTACTGTCTCTGTGAGCCGAGGGAGAACCCAATTAGTAATGTTTGCACAGGGCCTTACAAAAATAGACCCATCAAATGGCACATTGTCATTGAGAGTGGGGCAACTCATTAATAGAGTTCCTGTCCCAGGATCAAATTCCCCATGTAGCTCTTTACAAATCTCATTAATCTCATTGATTCAGGGCCGACTTTGGAAAGGGCAATAATTCAGATCTGGAAGAAGTTCACAGTAGAAGATACAACTTAAAAGGGCCGTAAGAGTCAGGCAACAATACGAGTCTGTGGGCTAACTGGAATCTGCAGTTTTTGCATAGGTAGAAACTTTACATAAAGCTGCATTTTGCTTTGTTGCCTCCTCTCCTCAGGACACTTCTCCCCCTCTTCCAGTCTTCCTTTCCCTCTTTCTTGCCGTGCTCACTGTTTTCACCTCTGAACCCAAAGCTACAGAGACACTCACTTACCTGCAGGCACAGAAAAAGCTAGTTACATAGCAGGAATCACACCATATTGATGAGACTGCTCATTCATTTCCCTGTCACTCAGATCTGAATAATCACACAGAAATTATATTAATTACAACACCATTTGGCCATTGTCTCAGGCATATCTATGGCTAGCTCTTACATCTTAAATTAGTCCATTTCTATTATTCTTTGTATTGCTGTGTAGGCTGTGACCTACTGGTAAGGTTCTTGAGGTTCCTGCATGTCCTTCTCCTTTGGCAGCTACATGGCATCCCTTTGACTCCGCTTACTCTCTCTATCTCTTCCAGCCTGGCTATATTCTGCCTTGCCATAGGCTGAAACAGCTTTATTCATTAACCAATAAAAGCAACACATATACAGAAGGACCTCCCACGTCAGTCACATATGCATGAAAAACACCACTGGAGAAGACACGAGAACGGGACTTTGTATAGTTTTGTAGGGTTTTTTTGTGCATTTTAATGCTATTGCCCAGCTCTCAGAGGACTAGTGTGGGGATGCACATGGCTCTCCTGGCTGGGTCCACTAATGCTGCAAGGGCATGTGTCTTTGCTTCTCCTCTGCTGCTGTGATGGAATAACAAGAGAGAAGGGGACTCATTTGGCTCTCAGTTCATTCTACCACAGCGGGGAAGTCCTGGTGGCAGGAGACAACTGGTCACATTGCCTCTGTAGCCGGAAGCAGAGAACAGTAAGTGTCCGTGTGGGTTCAGCTCTCGCCTTTTCACTCAATCCAGGACCCAAGCCGAGAGAATAGTGCTGCCCCTGTGATTCTGGATCCCATCAAGTTGACAATCAATATGCACCTTCACAACAAACAAATCAGCTGCCTATGGGAGTCTCATGCTCACTCAGTCTGTAATGTGTGGGTTAGGTTTTAATCGCCCCTATACCTGACTGCATCGGTTAGCGTTCACATTGCTGTAATGAAAACACTGACAGAAACGACTTGGGGAAGGAAAGGCTTGTCTTATTTCACAGTCTCAGAAGGATTTCAGCCTGTCAAGACTGGCAGACATGGCAGCAGCCTTCACAGCCACAGGAGTGTGTTGAGGCTGTTTGCCTGATGGTAGACGGGGAAGCAGTTCTTGAGTGCCTGATTTCTCTTATTAGTCTCTATCTCCTTCCCCCACCCACTCCTTAATTCTTCTCTCATACAATACAGCCCGACTACAGTTTTCCCTCCCTCCACTCTTCCCAGTCCCTTTCCCCTTACTCTCTCCTCTCCCCAGATCTACTGCTCCTCTGTTTCCCTTCAGAAGAGAGCAGACCTCTCAGGGATATCAACCAAACACGACATAGTGAGTTACATTAAGGCTAGGTGTAAGCTCTCATATCAAAGCTAGACAAGGCAACCCGGTAGGAGGAAAAGGGTCCCAAGAGCAGGCAAAGGAATCAGTCATGCCCACTCCCACTGCTAGTTGTCCCACAAGACACCAAGCTAACAACTACAACTTATAGTTGTTATGCAGAGGGTGCCGCACGGACCCATGCAAGCTCCGTGATTGCCCCTATGAGCTTGCTTAGTTGCTTCTGTGGGCCATGTTCTCCTGGGTGTCCTGACCTTTCTGGCCCCTACAATTTTTCTTACCCCCTTCCTGTGGGGTTTCCCAAGTTCCAGGGGGGTTGGACCCGAAGGAAATCTCCAGTTTGGACTCTCTTTGCCTAATGTCTGCATCTCATCCCATCAGCAGCCAGAGAAAGCCTCTCTGATGATCACTGGGCTAGGCACTGATCTATGAGTATAACAGAATACCATTAAGTCATTTCATTGATTTTTTTTCTACCCCAGGTCTCGGGCTATCCAGCCTCCTGGTCCTGGTCACCCACGCAGTACCAAGCATAGGCTTTCTCTCATGATGTGGGCCTCAAATTATCACATTCATTGGCCACTCCCACAAGTTTGGCACTACCATTGCTCCAGTACATCTTGCAGACAGGGCAGATTATTGGCCGAAGGTTTTGTGCCTGGGTTGGTGGCCCAGTTTCATCACTGGAAGCCTTGCCTGTTACAGAGATGGCTGGTTCAGGCTCCATTTCCTCCTTTACTAGGAGTCCTTGCTAGGATCACCCTTGTAGATTCTTGGAAGTTTTCACTGACCTAAGTTTCCACATTGCCCCCTAAATGCCCTCCAATTACTGTCATCTCGGCCAATACTCTCTCCTCCCATTCCTTCCTGTGGTGGTTTGAAAGAATATGGCCCCCATAGGGAGTGGCACTATTAGGAGGTGTGGCCTTATTAGAGGAAGTGTGTCACCAAGTGGGTGAACTTTGAGGTCTCCTATGCTCATTCGAGTCACAGTTCACTTCCTGTTGCTTGCAAATCAAGATATAGAACCCTCAGCCTCTCCTCTAGGACCATGTGTGCCTGCGCGCTGCCATGTCCAGCCATGATGATAACGGATTAAACCTCTGAAATTGTAAACCAGCCTCCGTTAGATGTTCATCTTTATAAGAGTTGCCTTGGTCATGGTGTCTCTTCACAGTAACAGAAACCCAAGCCATGACACTCTCCTCCCCATCTGATCCCTCCTCTGCCCATCCCCACCTGCTTCCAGTCCACCCACAAAGCCTGTTCTATTTCCCCAGGGAGATCCACGCATCCCCCATTAGATTGCTTCTTATTGCTCAGCCTCTCTGAGTCACGTATGACCTAACAATCTGGAAATCTGTATAGCCAAGAGTGACCTTGAACTCCTGATCATCCTGCTTCCACCTCTGAGTTCTAGGATTCCAGGCCTGTCCACCTGGAAGTTTGAGTTTGTGCAGTGCTGGGGGCTTGAACCCAGGACTTTGAACATGCTGAGCAGGCACTGCACCAATGGAGTTGCACCTCCGGGCCAGGAGCTTGCTTTCAAGGCTTAGAGCACCATGTGTGAGCAAGGTCCATGACTCTCCTGCACCATTTGACAATGAATTGTAAAGTTGAAAAAGAAATTTAGGAGGCAGAGAAGGGGTTCGGCCTTGCTGCTAAGGCTGATGACCTGAGATGGAACCCTGGGATCCACACGGCAGAAGGATTTTCTCTGTGAGACAATCCACAAATTGTCCTCTGACCCCCACACGGGCTCTGTATCACCTGTACATGAGAGCATGCACCCACATAGGTGATAAAATTCAAAAAGATTTCACCACAATACTATCTCTTCATGTACTAGATAGGTATCAATCTGACTTTCATTTCCTGTAAACGTAGGACTTGAGTTATGGCTGAAGGCTTCCTACACCCTCATGCGCCAACTTGGAGAATTTGGGGTAATCATTTTGATGCCCTGACTGACTCCAATGATGCATCCACACTTCTTGACCCGTGCGTTATAACAGCCTGATGCGTTCAGCTTTGACCCTGGAGTGGGTAGATACAGCTGCACACAGTAGGGGCTCTCATTACTACCAATCTCCCTGCAAACATTGACAGCTGGACTCAAGAGACAAACAGACTCCTTGTCTGTGATGGAGAGTCTCCTTTTCATCCTAAAGACCCCAGGGCCGAGTCATCTCTGTTCAAGTCTCCTTTCATGACTGGTTACTTTCAGTCAGGACCCTTAGCGCGACTGACTAAGGTTGGTAAACTTACCATTTCTTTCAGGTTTTGCTAAGACCTGAAACCATGACATCATTTGGGAAGGGACAGTAATTTAGACATGACCCTTTTCCTCTTTTTACACGGCCACTCCCCGCTGCTTCAAAGGCTCCCCTTCAACCCATTTGGATTACTACTGCACTCCTAAGCCTGCCCAGGACAGCAGCCTCTTCTTGGTGCAATCGTGTGGTCAGATGGATTTTCTGGGAAGAGACCCTTGCACAGGCTAACTCCCTTGGACTGACTCTACTAAAATTGCATTGTCTTTGGGAGGGAGCCCAAATCTTCATGTAGCATTGAAATTCTGATGTAATTTGTCCTTAGCTTACTTACCCAATTTTGACAATTACAACCTTACAAAAGGAAATTTCCGGTGCTCTCCCTCTGCCCTGGCAATCTGGCTGCAATCCCAAAGTGACTACAGCCTGCCAATGACTTGTCCTTTTCTTTTCTGGTTCTGTAAGCCCTATTTTCTTTTTCTGCAATGAGTCTCAAAACCTTTGTCTTCCAAATAGGCCTTATATTTTATAGAGCTATGTAACGTGTACCCTGTTCTATCTTAGAAAATGGTATCAGATCTAGAACTAACATCATGGATAGTTTGAGCCACCATGTAGGTACAGGGGACTGAACCTGGGTCCCGTAGAAGAGCAGCTGGTTCTCTCCACTGTTGAGCCATCTCAGAACTAATGAATGAGCACCCACATGGTATCCCATAATTACCCGTCGATCCAATGCCTTCTGTTCTGTGTGGGTACCAGGCATGCACGCGATGCACAGACATACATGCAGTCATACACATTAGATAAATATTATTTATTAGTAATTACTTTTATAATATGCATATGTGCGCAGGTGCATATGCATGCAAGTGTACTTGGGATTCCTTCCTCAGGAGCTGTCCCCTGTTTTAAGAGACAGGGTCTCTCACTGACCTGGAGTTTGCTGGGTACTCTACACTGGCTGGTCATTGAACCATAGGAAGAATCTGCCTGTCTCTGACTCTCCAGTATGGGGATTACAGTCATATACAAGGCTCAGTGGTTGAAAACAAAACCAAAAAAAATAAAAAATAAATAAATTAAGAATGGATTCCAGGCTTTAACTTGGGTTCTTTTGCTTAAAAAACAAGAGCTTCACTGAGTCATCTCCCTATCACACAAATTTTGAGTTTGAAGTAAAATCACAAGTATCTCTTTGGTATTCAAGGAGGGAGATTTGAAGAAGTAATTCAGCCAAGGAAGGGGAAAATCTGAAAGAGAGGTTTGCCATTCTCAGATGTCTTTTTTTTTAAATTTATTTATTTATTAAAGATTTCTGTCTCTTCCCCGCCACCGCCTCCCATTTCCCTCCCCCTTCCCCAATTAAGTCCCCCCCCCCCTCAGCCCGAAAAGCAATCAGGGTTCCCTGTCCTGTGGGAAGTCCAAGAACCCCCACCTCCATCCAGGTCTAGTAAGTTGAGCATCCAAACTGCCTAGGCTCCCACAAAGCCAGTGCGTGCAGTAGGATCAGAAACCCATTGCCATTGTTCTTGATTTCTCAGTAGTCCTCATTGTCCGCTATGTTCAGAGAGTCCGGTTTTATCCCAGGCTTTTCCAGACCCAGGCCAGCTGGCCTTGGTGAGTTCCCAGTAAAACATCCCCATTGTCTCAGTGTGTGGGTGCACCCCTCACGGTCCTGAGTTCCTTGCTCGTGCTCCCTCTCCTTCTGCTCCTGATTTGGACCATGAGATTTCTGTCCGGTGCTCCAATGTGGGTCTCTGTCTCTGTCTCCTTTCATCGCCTGCTGAAGGTTAATATTCAGGAGGATGCCTATATGTTTTTCTTTGGGTTCTCCTTATTTAGCTTCTCTAGGATCACTAATTATAGGCTCAATGTCCTTGGTTTATGGCTAGAAACCAAATATGAGTGAGTACATCCCATGTTCCTCTTTTTGGGTCTGGCTTACCTCACTCAGGATAGTGTTTTCTATTTCCATCCATTTGCATGCAAAATTCAAGAAGCCCTTGTTTTTTACTGCTGAGTAGTACTCTAATATGTATATATTCCATACTTTCTTCATCCATTCTTCCATTGAAGGGCATCTAGGTTGTTTCCAGGTTCTGGCTATCACAAACAATGCTGCTATGAACATCGTAGAGCATATACTTTTGTTGTATGATAAGACCTCTCTTGGGTATATTCCCAAGAGTGGTATTGCTGGGTCCAGGGGTAAGTTGATCCCGAATTTCCTGAGAAACCGCCACACTGCTTTCCAAAGAGGTTGCACAAGTTTGCATTCCCACCAGCAATGGATGAGTGTACCCCTTTCTCCACATCCTCTCCAACGAAGGCTATCATTGGTGTTTTTTGACTTTAGCCATTCTGACAGGTGTAAGATGGTATATTAAAGTTGTCTTGATTTGCATTTCCCTGATCGCTAAGGAAGTTGAGCATGACCTTAAGTGTCTTTTGGCCATTTGAAGTTCTTCTGTCTCCGTTAGATTTCTCTTGTTGTGTTAAAATACCACAACCAAAATCAACTCAGGGAGGAAAGGGTTTATCTCATCTTCAAATTGGAGTCCATCACCCAGGGAGGTCAGTGTAGGAATTTAAGGCACCCGGAGGCAGGAGCTGATGCAGAGACCGTGGAGTAACACTGTTTACTGGCTTGTGCCCCGTGGCATGCTCAGCCTGCTTTCTTAAACAGTCCAGGACCACTTTCCTAGTGACCTGGGCCTGCCCCCATCAATCATGAGTGAAGAAAATGCCCTGCAGAGTCTGCCAACAGGCAATCCGATGGAGGCATTTCCTCAATTGGGGTTTCCTCTTCCTAGGTAGGTCTAGGTTTGGGTCAAGTTGAAGCTTTGTATAATTAGGACACAGTTGGAGAGAGTGCATACATGTTCTGGGGAGTCCTCTTCTTGGTTCCGTTGGTTCTCACGTGTTAATTAAAAAGTTACATGCTACTTTACTCATGACTTTCTGGGGGTACGGTGTCTCACGTCTCACATGGATTCCTCAAAGAGCCATCTGTGCGTACAGATTGCATTTTGTAACTTCGCTGAATACTAACCCCCAAAGTAATATGCTGGTTTCTAAAAGAAAAAGAGCACAAAACACTTTATTTATTTATTTATTTATTTATTTATTTATTTATTCATTTATTTTTATTTTTTTTGTCAAAACTGAAGTCCAAGCCCCTAGCTTTTTCTGTCATCCCTGATATTTGAAATGACTTATTTCTAACAATAGGTGGCGCTTCAAGGAGTCTTTGTTCATTCCAGGGCTCTTCCCACTGACCTTTGCTTTCAGTTTTCAAAACCAACACAAAAATTCATGATCCTAAAATACTCCAACAACTGATGGGCTGTACCTGCTACTAACTCTGATACTTGTGGAGGACCAAAATTATTGTAAAAGTCTACAGCAAACTATGATGACAAGCAGAAGCAGCTTCAGGCTTTTCAAAAATATTTTTATTTTCACTTTTAAAGTTCCTCAATTTATTTTTTAAATATTTATTTGCTTTTTTTTAACTCTTAATAATAGAAGAGTTTAACATTTTATAGTAAGGATTTAAATATTTCTATTTTTTTATGTTTGTTTTCATACAGCTTTGTGCAGCTTTGACTAGCCTGGAACTTGCTTTGTAGACCAGGCTGGTCTCGAACTCACAAAGATCCACCTGTCTCTGTCTCGCGAGTACTAGGATTAAAGGCGTGTGCCACCACTGCCTGGCTAAATTTTAAATCATATGTTTATGTGTATTTTTCTATGTGGGTTTGTGTAGGTGCAGGTGCCCGGAGAGGTCAAAGGCTTCAGATCCCCTGAAGTCGGAGCTATACGTGGTTGTGAACCACCTAACATGGGTGCTGGGAATCAAACCTGGGTCCTCTGGAAGAAGAGTAAGCACTCATAACCACTGGACTGTTTTCTCAGCCCTTGTGAGGATTTTTAACGTTCACAATGTTCATTGTCTTAACTGAAAATAAAAGTTAAATCACTAAAGCCTCCAGATAAATGTTAAAGTTACATGTCTTAACCCGAACTTAATGGATAACTGTTACAAAACCTCAGTCAAGATACACATATGCATATGTGAACACACACATCCATGTTTAAATGTGAATATGGTGAAGCAATTGGTCAAACCTAAAATGAAAATAAAACCTGACTGACCTGAAAAACAGTTATAAGGCAAACTAAGCTTATTATTTAGGGACGAAACTCCAGGAATGAGGGCCCTCTTATTTCTTCTTTATAAAGTATGTTGATACAACACCAGCCAATTATTGATACAGATTTTTCCCAGCTCACAAGCACTTGTATGTGTTTGACTCCATCCGGAGCATCAGGACATCAGAACAGAATTTCTGTTAGCTTCAGGAGGAACCAAATCTCACTTAGCTCTGTGCGGCAGAGCTGGGACTTCTAGTGGCTGGGTCCTGCATCCGGCTTGCTTCAGGACAGTGTTCTTCCGACCTGCCTGCCTGTGAGACTGGACAGAGGGCACGTGGGTAAACAGGACACACTAGAGATGTGCGGCCATGTGGAGCAGGAGGACACAGTCAAAGCTCAGACCTTTGTATGTGCTTGTATGTGATCGATCACTCACCATAGAGCATCTGAGATTTTTGTTGTTGTTGATGGGATTGCTTTAAATGCCCTGGCAATTATGAAGTAAGGAAGCTAAGTATACATTATTAATGTTCTTGTGACTTTTGCCTATAGTGACCTACAGTATGTGACTTTTTCCATAAATAAAGGACAAACTGTGGTTTCTGATTGTTATTTCATTCCATTAGGAAACAAACATTAAAGTAGACAAGCTCTAGGAGACATCTCAAGTCTTATTTGTTTTCCTGAAAAGATAATTTGGTTTTCTGCTGTTCCGTCTTGAAGGGGGCAGAGCTCCAGGTTTGAAGCAGAGAAGGGTCTTACGCCCATCTGTACCGACAAAGGTAGGGGGAAGCGCTCAGATTAGGAATCGCTGTTGCCCAGAACTGAAGAAACAAGTTCATTACTTTAAGGGACCTTCTGCTCCTCGTTCCAAGTCAGAAGAGCAGAAGAAATGACTCCTTGTGCTTTCTCGGGAAAATGAAAAGGGAGCCAGGGCCAGGGAGCAGGATTTAGCGTGCTGTGGGCTGGGTTAAAAAGTGCCTGTTTTGTATTGATTTGTATTGAGGCAGAGCTGCTTCCTCGCTTCCTCGTGTGGACATAGGGCTCTCGTGAGTGGACAGCCATGTTGTTGTGATTCACCTGCACCTAGGAAGGGGAGGCTCTGGCTCAGAACAACCACATCACTGGAGACCAGCAGTACACAGTGGGGCTGAATGAGAGTCCAGAATATTCGGCGTCAACTACTCAATGCAAGACTTCATCTCTCCCATTGGCAGAATTTAAGACCGTGCAGAATATGCGAGGGTGGGAACTAGGCTTCTGAAAACGAGGGGAGCGTTTATGGAAATCTTAGCGACTAGGTTAGTCTATTTGCGTCTTCACAAAGGCTGGTCACGAAAAGAAACTGAAAATACATGCCCATCCTTTCAGTGCCTCTGAAGATGCTCAGGAATACAGCGATTATTGCCCTAAAAGGAAAGGAGAGAAAATGCCCATCACTGGCCCCTTATCGATGGATTTGGGTCTGCTAATGCATCAGCTTCTGTGATGTTTTGGTTTCCAGTTTGTTTCTCAACAGGATGCGAGGCTATGGATGATAATATAGTTAATTCCACCGCTAATAACGTAACTTATGACTAAATCCTCGGAAATGTAGAAGGTATTGCTTGTTAGCCTGGAAGCACACATACAATGGCTCTGATGTTTTTATTTGGGCAAATAAATAAATCAACAAGTCTTTGAGCACTTTAATTCCTTTTAAGTCACCAGCACTTCTGAAGCATCTGCCAGATGAGTTTGCCACTTTATTCTCTTTCAACAAAAGAGAAGGCTAATTGGGTTTCTCATGAAACTGAAGAGCGAGCCGGGCCTCCCTTCCCACCCCACTCTCTTTAGACAAATCTTAGCTTGGGGAACTAGAAATCACTGCCATTTCCCCACTGACCCTTACATCCCCTCTTTTTCAAAAACATTTCCTAGACCGGCTGTTTACTGCTAGACTAAACTCACTGCAATGAAGTTTGCTAAATAAAAAGGAAGGTCTGTTTCTAACTAAAAATTGATAATTTCTCTCAAATCTCATGACTGCAGGAAATAAAAAGATGAAGCATACTTCATTAAATGTCTTCCAGATTCACGGCAGCAAGTCTACCTTGATCCTAACTAGGACTGTGACATCTAAGAAAACATACTGGAGGCATAGAAGCAGAATCAATTTTGCACAATATATTCAACTTTGAAATAGAACATGACATATGATGATAATATTTTTGACAAAATTTCATGAATTATTGTTATTTTAAAACAGGATATTTGTTTTAGCACGTCTCTGACTGAAATACTCTGAAGTGTGTTTTAACAGGAATCTTTGAAATTAGATTTTTATAAGTGTTGTGTCATGAGAACTGTGCATTGCTCCCTGTCTGCGTTTTATCACTTTGGCGAACTGACCTCTGCCCTCGATTTGTGCAGACAACTGGGAAGAGCCAAGTCCAAAACTCTGGGATGATGCTGTATGTCTGATTTGACCTTTCCAATCCAGTCACAAGAAACAGAGCCACTGCCATCAAAACTCATTGCAGTCCTGCATCTGTGGGAAACAGACAAGACACCAGGGCCCCACCAGCTTTACACTTGAAACCGTGACTTTAGCACAGTCCCTAGCGTGAAGGGTGAGCAGACAGTCTCTTGGCTTCCAGCATGTCCTGTCATGCTCTGGTGGACCTGCTGATTGTTGATGTTCTCGGCAGGGAAATATCCTGGATTTCTGGCACACAACTCTATACACAACTGAATTCTAAAAGCTCGAAAGTGAAGTACGCAAACAACAACAACAACAAAAGAAAAACCATTTTTAAAACCTGGTGCTTTAAAAAATTACTTGGAGCCCAAAATATCCAAACTCACATTGGCGGATGATTTAGACCCTGGAGTTCTGTTGTTTACCAAATACTATTCCTGATATAGTTGCCTGGGAAAAAAATTCCTATTAGCAATTTTTGGGGTCTTAGGTTATTTTTAAAACCCTCTATGGAATTTTTAGTTCCGCATACTTCTCTGTATCCTGAGCTACATTGTTCTGATAATCGATGTCCTAAATCCCATAGTTTGTGAAGAAGCAAAAAGCATTCCCCACTTACTAGAGTCCCCCACCCTGCGGCAGACATGCGATTAAAACTAAAACTTCTGAAGAGTTACGCTTATTTTACCTGATTTTTAGTTGATTAAAAAAAAAAGTTGGTGTTTTTGACAAAATTATCCAAACGTTACTAAACAGGAAGGACTTGGGTTTTTTTTTTTTTAATTGTAATTTTTGGGATCGTATCACGAACAGAAACAGAGCCATCACTAAAATCCCACAGCAGGAAATCCCACCCTGTGGTGTGTCATTATATTATATTTGCAAAAGTGAATGTCCTTTCTGGAACTTTCATATTTCACATCCTCTGAACTTTGCTGTTTTCATTTTTCTGTATAAGCACACATTTTCCCTCTACCTGGGGCACAGTGGAGTGGTGTACAAGGCTTTTTTGTTTTGTTGTTGTTTTTTAATGTTCTTCATAACTCTTTTCTAACTCATTTTTAAAGGGCGAATCCACTGTTTCCCTTAAATTGGAGGCTGACAGCTCATACACTAACAGGGGCCCTGGAACTTGTGTTCCTGCCTATAGTTGCGCTCGCAGGCAACTTTTTCAGAGTCCACATCCACCGTCGCTCAAATCCTGCTCCGGGTTTTCGCACAGCCCGCGTGATTGACACATGATATCACCGGAGGCGGGTCCCAGCGTGGAGGTGGAGGTGGCGGCGACGCTGAAATGCTGCGGAGCCCGCGCGCGAGTGCTCAGCACGCAGGAGTTTGCGGCGGACCCGCAGCCAGAGCTCTGCAGAGTAAGGAGCGGCTGCGGGCGGCGTGCATGTGCCGGGAAGGCCGGCCCCGGGCTCTGCGCTAGGCGAGAGCCTTGCCCTCCCGCCGAGGACCTGGCGAGGTCAGGTAAGAATGGTGCTTTTTATTTATTTATTTATTTATCAAGGAACTGGACGTTTTCGGAGCTGGCCGTAGCTCGGTGCCCGGCGCTCTGCGGTCGGCCCCGCAGCTGGAGAGCTGGCTCCTTTCGCTTTCCCGTAGCCGGGCAGCGAGTTCCGCGGGTGCGGACGCGGGCTGGCATCGCCGCGCACCCGCGTGTCTGTGCGCATTGTTGGCGACCGACCCGCCGGGCGCTCGTGCCAGACCTGACTTTGCCGTCCCGAGTGCGGGCTTGCCTCGAGCAGACGCGCGGCTCGGACGCGCTTTGCGCTGCTGGGCATTCCGTGGGGGCAAAACGTGCACGGCCGCGTGTGTGTCCCGGGCTCGTGACTGTCCATCACCGCGAGTAGGACAGCGTCCCGGGCTGGCAAGGGACTCACGTGTTTCTGTCTCTGCTCGTCTGCAGCCGGCGTGGCGACTGCGGGGACGCGGACCTGCGGGGACCCGAGCGCCCGGGACGACGCCGGGCCGCGCGCCTGACGACCGGGACGGGACGGTGCTGTGGAGCGGGGGCCGCGCGCACCCGGCGGATGTCCCGGAGCCGCCCTCGGCCGCCGCCAACCGCGGAGAAGCGCCCCTGCCCGGGGGCCGCCGAGGCCGCAGCGCAGGCTATGAGCGCCCGGCCGCCCCGCCGCGCTTGATGCGGCGCGCACCCCGCCCGATCGGCGCCCCGGGCCTGCGCCGCGGAGGCCGAGGTGAGTGCGGGCGGCAGGTGCGGGCCGGGGCGGGCCGGGCGATCCTGGCGGTCGTCGCGCAGCCCGTGCCAAGCGCGCGGCACCCGATGGCGCTGGGGATCCAGGGCCCGCCTGTGCTCGGAGCGCAGTGCCTCGGGACGCGGGGAGAGGGCGCTGCCTCCTCCCGCCCGCGAGCTGTATTCATTCATAACTTTTCCCCCGCCGGAGCTGCGGCGGTTCGGTGCCCCCGAGGCCTCGGCGTGGGACCTTAGCCCCCGGCGCTGCTGCCCACAGTGCTGCTGTCCGCGTGCACCGGCTCCTCTCCGGGCGGGTGCGGGGCGCCGAGATGCTCCGCCAGAGCGAACTTGCTTGGGAATGCCCTGTAAAATGCGAATTAAAGCTATGCCTGGGGGTTTCATTACTCAAGCCATTCCCACGTCTTCCTTTCTTGTGGATGAGACTTGGCACATTTAAAGTCTTCGTTTTGGAGTTTTAAATTTTTTTTTTTTAAAAAAATAGGGCACAGGAGTAACGATTGGCGGCTTTCCAGTATCGTTTAGGGCTTTGGCACTAAAGGCTGCTGTTATGCATGTGTATCTCGTGTGAGGAGAAGGTAAAATAAACCAGAGGGGCTCCCAAGAAGCTAAATATGTGTAGTCTAGGAACATTAGTTAGCATCCGTGGCAAACTGCTTTTCCTTCAGACTTGTTATTTTTTTCTTTTGGCACCTGAAAAATGGAGAGGTGTGCTGTCTTGATTTAGGGTGCATCTGTGGGTTTGGAGGAGAGCATTTCTGTGAAAAATATCCTAGATATCTACTGCCCGGAAACGGAAACGTCAGCGTTTGGTCTGTTTTAGGAAGAATGCGTTATAAGTTGGAAATTATTTCTCGACATGGAAACGTGTTTGTTGTGTCAAGATATTAGTGTATTTATCTTCTTACAAAAGGCGTGTCGATTTGGGGCTTGTTGAAAATCAAGGTCTGCCATGTAGGCGAATGAAAGGCGTTAAAGATAATGCAAAAAGACCAGAGTTCCTCTCCCTGCTCTCTAGGCTTGACACTTGTGAGCAAAAGTTATTCTGGTTTAACTTTTAAAGAAACTTATACACAGAGTGTGTGTGTGTGTAAGTATGTGTAAGGTATGCATGCCTGCGCCCGCGCGCGCGCGCTCTAGTGCCAGGACAGCCAAAGCCGCAGCCTTCTTAGTTCCGTTTAGATTCTTTTTCCTCATCTCACAGATCGGTGATGAGCTTTAGATCTGACTTGGGCCTATTGAGATTCCACGTGAGCTTGGAATAGCCAGTGTTTTGGAAATTGCCTTGATTAATTTTCTCATTAATCTAAAGCTCTTAACAGCGTACAAATAGCCAAGAGGCCGCAGAACTAAAGCCATTCTTAATCTTTTAAAAGTAGCTGACATTTTCCTTACGTGAACTGCCAGTGAACTGATAGTGAACTCTCCGAGAACAGTTCCAGGGCGCACACTGAATGCTGCCTTCGAAGGCATGCTTCATCTTAATTATTTGTTAGGTTTGCAAACAGGAAGGCATGATTTCCTCTGCATTTTAGAAGCCGGAGCGCAGCTTCTAATTTTTGTGGCATGAGATCTTTTGCTTGCTTGCTTCCTGTGATGTGGTCCTCTGCAGTCTTTTTTGGAGTTGGATTCTTGCCAGGATTCTGCATCACTGAAACCAGCCGATGGAGGAGATCATTACCAGGTGGTTTGGGCAATTTGTTACTTGACAGGCGTCCCCTCTTCCCCTTTCTCATTTCTTTGCTCTCTCACTCTTCTTTAGGATTTCCGATGCTTGCCAGGTTTCCGCTGACTGTCGGAATTGGAGATCACTCCACATGGATCCCCCAAGCCAGCATGGCAGCCACACTTCCCTAGTGGTGATTCAGCCACCGGCTCTGGAAGGCCGGCAGAGGTTAGACTATGACCGGGACACTCAGCCTGCTGCGATTCTGTCCCTGGACCAGATCAAGGCCATTAGAGGCAGCAATGAATACACAGAGGGACCTTCAGTAGTGAGAAGACCAGCTCCTCGCACTGCACCAAGACCCGAGAAGCAGGAAAGGACTCATGAAATCATACCAGCCAATGTGAATAACAGCTACGAGCACCGACCTGCCAGCCACTCCGGCAATGCCAGGGGCTCGGTGTTGAGCAGGTCAACCAGCACCGGAAGCGCCGCCAGTTCAGGGAGCAGCAGCAGCAGCAGCAGCGCCTCTTCTGAGCAGGGCCTCTTGGGAAGGTCTCCGCCCACCAGGCCCATCCCCGGTCATAGGTCAGATAGGGTCATCCGGACCCAACCCAAGCAGCTGCTTGTGGAGGACTTGAAGGGTTCCTTGAAAGAGGACCCCACCCAGCACAAGTTCATTTGCGAACAGTGTGGCAAGTGTAAGTGCGGAGAGTGTACAGCCCCCCGGACTCTGCCCTCCTGCCTGGCCTGCGACCGCCAGTGCCTCTGCTCCGCGGAGAGCATGGTGGAGTACGGGACCTGCATGTGCCTGGTCAAGGGCATTTTCTACCACTGCTCCAATGATGACGACGGGGGCTCTTACTCGGATAACCCGTGCTCCTGTTCGCAGTCGCACTGCTGCTTCAGATACTTGTGCATGGGAGCCCTGTCTTTGTGCCTCCCCTGCTTGCTCTGCTACCCTCCCGCCAAGGGCTGCCTGAAGATGTGCAGGGGTTGTTACGACTGGACCCACCGCCCTGGCTGCAGGTGTAGAAACTCCAACACTGTCTATTGTAAGCTGGAGAGCTGCCCCTCCAGGGCTCAGGGCAAGCCATCATGATTTCTGGAGGTGGCTTAAGACCTCCGGAGCGTCTGACTTCTGAACTGCGGCTGTTAAGAAACGTGGTGTTTCTTCTCGAGTCTCTCCTGTCTCTGTAGGAGCGGACGGTGTTCCTGCGCCCAGCTCGCTCTCACCCCACGGCAAAGGTGCTGGGAGCTGGGGGTACCTGTGGAGCGTTGGTGTGATGCCAGCTTTCCAGCTGTGTCCAGCGAGGATGCATGCACGCCCAGACTTGGCTGAGAGATGTTCGGGGTCGGGTACTGTGGGATCAGGGACTTGGTTTGGTTTATTACAAAGTAACCATGTAAGTGCTTAAATAAGCTATATATTAATCTGCCTCTGATGAGAGCTATCTTAGCCCCCATCCCCCAGTCGAAGGGGAGGATCTGCTCCTTAGAACACCATTTGCTCTGCGACGGACAGCTTGCTGCCCTCTCCTTCCAGCCCCCAGATTCTCCCCACAGTGCACTGTGGAGATGCCAGTGGGTAGTCCTCCCTCCCCACCCTTTCTGCCCTAGATCTAGATTCACCCTGCAATGTTGGTTTTCACATTGGAGATGATGCTGGCTAGTCCGCCCTGTTCCTCCTAGCGTCCTGTGTCTGTGAAGGACTTCCCACCCCAACTTCGCTGAGGGCAGAGCTAACTTGTAGTTGAAATTCCTGTCTGGTCCGCCCCTAGGCCTCTCAGAGCTACAGTCCCCTAAGGTGCCCTTGGCCTCTGACTGGCCTTTTGACTCTTAACAGCTGGGTGTTTCCAATCCTTCCTGTGTTTTCATTGCCTTAGCCACAAATTGTGGTGCTTTTTGTATATTATATGTGTAAACCACAAAGTTGAATCCTGGCTATTTTTAAGACAAAAGTCTGTTAAACTTTTTTATTGTAAAGAATATTTATTATGCGAATCTCTATTATTTTATGATATTTATTGCAAAAGACTGTTGAAATGTACTCATATCTGAATATAACATATCACTACTTCATGAGAAACAAGATGACTCGAAGAAAGTACATAAAGTACATATATGTTAACTACAATGCAGAAAATATATTAACTAATGAAACCGTCTCTTGAGTTCATCATTCTTTTTAGCCTATGCTGCTGTGGAAATGTGGAAATGTTACTTGATTTAATTAACCTTTTCAGACTTGAAGTTACAAAGTCTGGGCACAGGTGGCTTCAAGTTTTAAACAGAATGTTTCCTGCAGAGTCATTTAGTCAAAATTCTATGGTCTGGGTTGTTTCATCAAATACCCAAATGAGTTCTTTGTAAAGTAAAGGGTGTTTTGTTTTGTTTTTTTAAGATTAATGTCCCCACTTTATTTTGTAAGTGTGAGTTTTGTTCATATCATAGTTTCTTAAGATGAGGCAAAATTACTTTTTGAAAAGTGTTTACCTTAACTCTGACCGTTCAGAGATTAGTTTCCAACCATAGGGCTTAAATGATTTAGTAATGTAAACATGCTAGGAGCCTCTGGAGCTGTCCCTCCTGCAAGCATTTTTATAATTAGGAATTAGGATTGCCAGAGGAAGCTCATATGCCAGAGAGCTGTCCAGGAACCTTCCTGTGGCAGCCTTGCCTTTCCCTTTGGTGGACGTCACCCAGCTGCATTCCGTGTCCTGTTAGCCTGAGCCTCAGATGGGAAAACAAAATGTCGATGCCTTACTCCTGGAGCTGGAAAAGTGACTATGGACCCGGAGTCACGGTCTGGTAGACATCTGCATCTTAGGTTTTGTTTGTAGACCTCGATCTCACCAGGTCCCTGACCTGCATTTGAGAGGAGGATGGCGGTAATTCAAACCCAGGGCACCGGAAGCCACCCAGCTTCCTGTCGTGGTTTCTTGTGTATTCTTCCATAGCTGAGCTTTCGTGTTTTATCAGACAATGTGCGACTGGGAGAAACTTGACGTCGTTTTCTGTCGGGTCACTAAAGCTGCTGCTTGGCATCATGATATTTTTATAGTTAAAATATTTTCTCAGCTCGGCCCCCAAGGGGAAATTTTAAATGAACTAAAGTGTTCAAAGGGCACTTTGAAATACGTAGTATTTCAAAATGTGAACTTGGGAACTTGAGTACCCATTTCACTGATGTCTTAGTGTTTGTATTTTCCCCGAGCTGGCACTTCACTGAAGTCTGTCAGCAGCGGGCTGCTCGGGCTCTGGCTTTTCCAGGTGCTGTCAGACACTGCGTAGTTAGGAGCTGGTGTGACTTCCAGTGGAGCTGTAGTGACCAGTCTAAGAAGCATTGGCTTAGTCTAAAAGCAGTTGAACCTCTTTTAGCGGAAAGCTTGCTGTACGTAGGGGTTAGCATCAGCTGTGTGCTGTAGAGTTTTAGCGCCAGCTCTAGACAGAGAGCTTATTGCTTGTCTTGGTGTTCGTTCCTTCTCTGATAACTTCAGACTGCTCAGAAGTGGCGTAGGTTTACAGCTGGGCCCTCTTGACAAGCCTGTCAGATTGGCAAAGCATAGATCTCTGACTCTTCATAGACAGGACAGCCTGCTCTGTGATGTTGTCTCTTGCTAAGTTCTGGAGGCCTGGGCTTCTGAACCTAACTAACCCTGACCACTGCCGTGAACTTGATAATGTTGGCAGGGAAGGCACACCGGGCATACGGCCTAAGTGTTTCATTCTTATGCTTGGCCATTCTACTTCAGCTGGAACCCATGGCAGATTGGATGCCTATAAAACAAAACAAAAACAAACAAAAGCTAGCCATGAGCTTCCAATCCTCCTGCCTTGGCCCCCCCAATATGCTAGCATCATAGATGTACCAAGCACGCATGTTGCTGGCTTGGTGTTGAGGAAATGCTTCATTTCTGGTGTATTTTCTTAATGCTGATTTTTTTTTTTTGAGACTTATTGCTGACTTAGATAATTTAATTGGGAATAGTGGAAGCCATGTGGGATTTCTGAACTGAGCAATTTCCTGTACCAAAGCTTGTGAGATGGAACCCAGCAGGAAGGGGGAATAGCCAAAGTAGACAAGTTCCGTTCTCTGAGGGCCAAGGTGACTCTTTAAATATAGCTCATACCATAGGACGCGCTAGTTGTCACTCAAAAGCAGTGGTCTTCAGTGGGAAAGGAAATGAACTGAGAGCTAATCAACTCATTTTTTTTAAACCTGATTTGGAGTTGAACAAAAACTCAACTGAAAAATTCTGTTTTCTGAGCCTAGCGGAGGAAAAAATTATCATGAAGCATTAAAACAAGAGGCTTTATTATCTTTCCATTTAAAAAATAATGTGATGAGTTTGTGGCAGATTTTATATAAAACCATGTAAGAACATCGACTCCTTTTGAAACATACCAGTTACTGAATCAAAAGAATCTGGATGGGCCTTTAGTACATCCCCACTGTGCTTTTTTTGTTTGTTCTGTTTTTAGGTGTTTGAGGGCTTTTAAAGCATCTTCTAAACTTGAATTCTTTCGGTTAAATGATAGTTGAGATCCGTCCTCTGCCATCAGCAGCTCATGAGTATAGTACAATTAAAATGCCCATATATGTACCCAGCAGTGGCTGTCACAGGCATGTTTACGCACAGTAGACTGTTAGAGCTGCAGACGGATCCCTTCAGATGTTTTGTATTTTAATTGATGGGGGAGGAGTGATGGGCATGTTGCAGTGCACAGGGCGGACGCACCAGGTAAACTCTTTGCAGTCATTATTGGTCCACCATGTAGACTGCGCCATGGAGCAGGGAGGCAGGCGTCAGCCAGTATATTTTAATATTTCTCTATCAGGTATGAAAACATGTTGCTGGTTAAACATTTTATTTATTTTTTTTTAATTTATTAAGGATTTCTGCCTCGTCCCCGCAACCGCTTCCCATTTCCCTCCCCCTCCCCCGATCAAGTCCCCCTCCCTCATCTGCTTGAAGAGCAATCAGGGTTCCCTGACCTGTGGAAGCCCAAGGACTGCCCACCTCTATCCGGTCATCCAAACTGCCTAGGCTCCCACAAAGCCAGTACGTGCAGTAGGATCAAAAACCCACTGCGATAAGGTCATAGGTCAGACCTGGTCTGAAGACTCTCTGGAGAAGGGACCCCCGTACTGTTTCAAAAGACTGCTTGGGTGTCTTTATCAGGCAGTTTGGGAACGGACTCAGGTAGCTTGCTGTCTTCACTTTGAGACTTCAGAAGGTAAAAGCTTGTGGTGTCTGGGGACTGGCCAGGACTCTTTGATGTGGTAGAGAATTTTTCCTTCATTTTCCTCCTGGCTGCACGTTGCCTTTACTGCCTCTTTCTTTTATTTTTTATTTATTATTTTTTTTATCAGTCTTGCGTCACAGTGAAGACACTTGACTGTGAGTTAAGAAATGGACCCGTCTTCTCCGTATGTTTGCTCAGGTGTCTGGGACAAGTGGCAGATGGCTTCGTTGCCCTGGTTATTTTTCATGTGTTAATATTAAAATGAGCATCAAGCTGAGCCTGTGCCTGCCCTGTGCCATCTTCTGAGGTGATAATAGACCTGATAGGGTCCTACCTTTGGCGAGAAGCAACAGCAACTTGGTGTATAGGTGTGAACTTGAATGGTGGCAATCTTACCATTTTCCTGAGTGTGATCAAGAAATTACATTAACTGTGCTTTCCCGCATCCTTGATTGATGTTATCTGTCAGGCCATTCCATACCTGGCATGCTAATAATTCTAACTGCAAAAGCCAGGAGAGAGGCCCAGGACTGTTCTGAACTGGCTGTTTAGGAAGGTGATCTGGCAGCACCGCTTGCTCGCAATCTGAAAACTATTTGAAAAAAGCCATCACGGACCTTCGATTTTCGTGCAGAAAGAAACAGCGGCTGTCTAAACCAGTCTTTATCTTAGGAGCAAGAAGTCCAGTGCCAGACAACTATCGGCCTGGAGTCACACTCTAGCAGTCAAAATAAACTTTATTGAAAAACAAGTAAACAGAGCCTTGCTTTCTGCATTTGTCTTCACAGTAAACAGCTGGAAGGAAGCTTAGAGACATCGACCAGGAAGATGGGGGCTTGGTGGATGTTCCAGGTTAGTTTACAATAAAATCGAGCAAATTTGTTAAAATAGTGGATGAGGTGGTAGTTTTGAAAAAGACCAGCACCAGAAGCTAGACATAAAGGATGGAAGAAAACCGAACTCCGTTTGCCGGCTGAAGATGTTAGTGTTAGTCTTCCGGGAGGACAAGTCACCTGCCGTATCACTGATGGACAAAACTTTCCTACCCAGAATCTCTGAAAGGGTCCTTGGCTTCTGACTCAGAAACGGCCCCCATGCTCCTGACACTCAGTGTAGTAAGGTTCCAAAGTTAGCTTGCAGGCGCATGCCTAGAAATTGTGAAAGCGGAGCAGAGCTCGGGTGAGGACAGCGACCCAGAGGAGGAAGGTCCGGAAAGGCTAAGCTGAAGTGGACGGAACTGGAGACGCAAGAGTAGGAAGAACAGAAAGCCGCAGGACCACAGGGCTGGTTACACGTGGGCTCGCAAGGGAGCCAGCCGGGAATAAGACAAATGTTTGGGGCCCCAGCAAACGGGAGAAGGGTGGATCTGTTGAATGGGTGTGATTCATTGTGGGTGGACTTGAGGAAACGTTTGAGAGCTACTGAGGTAATCATGAGGCATGACCGTGGGAAAGGCCTGGAGTTCAGGGAGGGAGCGAAGGCTTAGCGTCTGCGTGGTAGTGGGGGTGGCAGGAGGTTAACTGAGAGGTTTTCTGTTTATGGTTTTCCTTCCTTCCCTTCTTTCCTTCCTCCCTCCCTCCTTTTCTTCCTCCCTCCCTCTCTCCCTCTCTCCCTCCTTCCCTTCCTTTCTTCTTCCTTTTTTTTTTTTTTGAGTCCAATCTGACCTGGAACTTACTGTGTAGCCATCGATGACCTTGACCATCTGATCCTCCTGCCTCTAATTTCAGAGTGTTGGGGTTACACGTGTGTGCCCCCACTCTGCTTATGCAGTGCTGGGGACTGAACCCAGAGTCTCCTGCCTGTGGGGCAAGCACTCTCCGGACTGAGCTATCTTTAGCCTCAAGAGAGTTTTGGGAACCCCCTATGTTTTAGGCATCAGAAGGCAGTACAATGTCAATGGGAGGGGCGGGGGGCGGTAAGTGGCATAGCCACCAAGGACCTAAGACTCTCAGATAGAAATTAGTAATGTACATCCAAACCGTGGTGAGCCAACTAGTGAAGAGCCATGATGAACAGCAGCGGTCGTATGATAAACTAGTTAAAAAGTAACTTGGCAAGCCCCAAGAAAGAAGAGAGGAAAGAGCAAGTGGATATTGAGCGTGGACAGGAAGGCTAGAAAGGTAAGAAGACATGGGAGGTAGAAGACGTGGACCTGTTGATAGGTGCTTCACGGACTGGCCAGGACTTGGGGGAGTGGGGCGTCAGCACACATGGAGCAGGAATGTCTGAAGGCCGAGGGCCTTTGATGTTACTGAGGCGCAGTTAGAGGTCGTTGAGGCAGGGTGTCACCCAGGGGCTGTGAGAAGCGCTACCTCACCAAGGGTTTGGGACATTTTGGACAGTGCTCAAGGGTTTGCTGAAAGGCCAGGTCAGAAGACTGGGCGGTCCCGGTGAGGGTGGCCCAGGTGGACCAGGAGGGAAGAATAGGAAAGACAGCTGTGGGCCCAGCAGCTCTGAGTCAGGATCCTGGCAGGCAGCCACAGCTTGTGCTGAGGAAGTCTGGGGAGGAGGAACGGCAGGAGGAAGGGGAGGCTGAGGATCTGGAAGAGTGTGTAAGCAATAGAGTGCCAGAAGTAGGGCTGGAGGAGCAAGCCCAGAGGCTGGTTCTCCCATCTGGAAAACAGGTGCTCTGATTTTTAAAAAGATTATCATATTTATTTATTTATTTTATGTGTATGGATTATTTGCTTGTGTGTTTGCTTCACATCCCTGCTCCTGGTTCCCTTCAGAAGCCAGAAGAAGGCATCAGATCCTCTGGAACTAGAGTTGATTATGGTTGTGTGGGTGCTGGAAACCAAAATCAGGTCCTGTACAGAAACAAGTGTTCCTCACCAGCGGGCCGCCTCGCCAGCCTGCTCTAACTTGCTTCAAGTTCAACAACAGTTTGTCTGAATAGGAAGTACTCCCCTACAGCCTCAGGTATTGGTGTCCAGGCAGGTTTAGGTGGTACAGCTCTGCTGGAGGAAGTCATCCCTGGGAATGGCTCACGGCTCCGTTGGTTCTGTGCTTGTAGTGTGAGGATGTGTGCTCTCGGCTTCCTTCCTGCTCACGCCTGCCCATAACTGCCGAGCTTCCCCAACATGATGGATTCTTGCTCTTCTTGAACTGTAAACCCAAATAAACCCTTCTGTGAGTTGGCTTGGTGGTACATCACAGCTACAGATAAGGAGCTGTGGTCTGACAAAATGTACGATTCTTCTTATAGATGGCATCTCATGAAGTCTGGGTTGGCTAGAGCTCAACACATCGCTGAGGATGACTTTGAACTTCTGATTCTCCTGCTAACACAGGGACTCCAGGCGTACGACTTTACATCTAGGCTTATGTAGAACCAAGGATGGAGCCCAGGGTTTCATCAATGCTAGGCAAATGTCCTGAGTTTTATCTCCAGTCCCAGGTTTATGATTTCTTTTTTTTTTAAATATTTATTTATTTATTATGTATACAATGTTCTGTCTGTGTGTATTTCTGCAGGCCAGAAGAGGGTACCAGACCTCATTACAGATGGTTGTGAGCCACCATGTGGTTGCTGGGAATTGAACTCAGGATCTTTGGAAGAGCAGGCAATGCTCTTAACCGCTGAGCCATCTCTCCAGCCCCCTTATGATTTCTTAAAGAACAGTCTTCAGGAGCAAACTAGGAAGAGTTTATGGCAAGTGGGGTGTGCCTTATTTATGGAAATGGTCTGCACATAAAATCCCTACTGGACAGAGAAAACACCTTCGTGAAGACTGGTGAAACAGTCGGTGCACTCGAGGAATAGGCAGGAGCAAAAGGCCTGTTTCTCGAATTCTTGCATTGGCAGAGGCTGGCACAGTGTGGCTAAGGGTGGCTGGGCATGGCTGAGAGTGACAGAGAGTGGCCGAGGGTGGCAAAGGGTGCGGCACCTACACCTGAGTTCTGTCCTTCCCTCTAGGTTTGCATGCTGCAGATTGACAGTAAAAGCTGCAGTCAATCTGATTCCCTAAGGGAAGAACAGTCAGTTTTTCTGGGATGCTGGGAACCGCCTCTGCCCACCAGGAGAGAGAGAGAGAGAGAGAGAGAGAGAGAGAGAGAGAGAGAGAGACCCTGTAGTGTCTGCCGTCCCTCCAGAGCTCAGGCGGGTTCCTCCATGGTTTCTAACCTGTTTGAAATTGCCTGTCACTTGGTCTTTGTTATTCATGCTTGGTCAGGTTGTTTGTTTGTTTTGGTCTTTGGTGCTGGAAATATAATTCAGAAGGAGTTAAAAGAAAGTAGAAATGACGCTAAAAGCTGCAGTCAAACTTCTGGGACCCCGAACATGCTTGTTCTTACTGTAGAGGAGCTAGTGGGGACTGGGACGTGGGTCATGTCAGGGGCATGCCTGCCATCCAAGCATAAGGACCCAACTCGGATCCCCAAACCCCATGTGGGAAGCAAGGCATGGTGTGCACATCACTGATTGGAGGGAGACAGATGATGTTGGCCTCTGCTGCTCACACACACACACACATGCGCACTCACACATATGTGAAAATACCTGTAGGCACACACACACACACACACACACACGTGCACACACACAAATCAGGAAATATCTTTTATTTCAGTGACTTTCAGTTTCACCCCTAAAAGCTTCAGTGTAAGGAAACAAGCCAAGACTGATAACCAAACTGAATCTGTTCCTAAAGTTAACAACATTAGCAAGTTTTAGAAAAATAAAATTAGTTTGACTTTGTTGACAGTGTGTTCATGTATCCAAAGACCACACACATGTGCTCAGAATCCCAGCATCTGAGCAGTGATTGGTCAGGTTTCTGTATCACCATTGGTGCTGTTGCAGTTGGAAAACGGGGTCATGTGAACATCCTGGGGGAGAGGAGAATGGATGCTGCAAGCCAGGGGAGGCTTCCCTGAGAAGACCCGAGTGAGCTATAGAATATGGCAGGGTGGTGGGGAAGCGAGCCACAGAGAAGTAGCAAGGTGAAATCACACACATTTGGTGTCTGGACTTGGAAGTTGCCTGGTGTCTTAGGTTTATGTTGCTCTGATAAACATCATGACCCAAAACAACTTGGGGAGGAAAGGGTTTATTTCAGCTTATAGCTCTCAGGACACATCTTCACTGATGAAGCTCAGAGCAGGAACTCAAGCAGGAACACGAAGGCAGGAGCTGAAGCAGAAGCCATGGAGGAGTGCTGCTTACTGGCCTGCTCTCCATGGCTTGCTCAGCCTGCTTTCTATACAGTCTAGGACTACCTCCCTAGGGGTAGCACCACCCACAATGGCCTGGCCCTGCCACATAAATGCCTTACAGACTTGCCAACAGGCAATCTGATGGAGACATTTTCTCAATTGAGGTTTCTCTTCCCAGATAACTCTAGCTTGTGTCATGTACACACACACACACACAGACACACAGACACACACAGACACACACACACACCAACAAAACCCAAACCAAACCAATTGAAAAAAACACAAAAGGCCAACCAGGACACCTGAGAAGGACTCAGCTTTGGCAGCAATAAGCTCTGAAAGTGAGCTCTGTCCTGTGGGAAGTCGGAGCTATTCCAAGAACAATGGGACCAGACTTGGAGTTTCAGGGCGGTTCCTCAGACAGTCCTGGAGAAAGCTTCAGGAGAAAGCTGAGGAACTGGTATCGGGGAATATTATTTTAAGGTGTGCTGCTATTGTTTATGCTGCATTTGTTTAACTCTGTGAAGCTGTGATTCTTTACCTGTCTAAAACACCTGATGGTCTAATAAAGAGCTGAACAGCCGGTAGCGAGGCAGGAACAAGGATAGGCAGGGCTGGCAGACAGAGAAGATAAATAGAAGAAAAAAACAAGGAAGAAGAGGAACAAGCGGAGGAGAGAAGGACACCAGGGGCCAGCCACCCAACTACACAGCAAGACACAGAGAAAGAGCGAAAGTAAGATTCATAGAAGAGAAAGATAAAAGCCCAGAGGCAAAAGGTATCGAGGTAATTTAAGAAAAGCTGGCAAGAAACGAGCCAAGCTAAGGCCAGATATGTATAACTAAAAATAAGCCTCTGCGTGTGATTTATTTGGGAGCTGGGTGGTGGGCCCCTCAAAAAGCCAAAAGAGTAAAACTTTGCACAACAGACCGGAGGTTGAAGGAAAGGCCCAATGGACGGTGAGGTGAGCTCTCGGCTGAGACCGGATGTCTGGTGACGGGGTTGGAGGAGGACTCTGGTGCAGCTGCTGTCTGTAAGCAGAGATGTGTTTCTAGAAAGGAATGAAGAGCTGGGAAGGCCAACATTTGTCTCCCCCTGTTCTACTAACTGCACCGCTTGCTCCCGGAACTGTTAATAAGTAATCCAGGGGCCAGGAAGCAAGAAGGCCGCCGAGAGCTACCAACCCCAACAGAAACATTATCAATTCCTTCCTCCACCCCAGCGCTCCGGAGTTCCCTGCCTCGCACTCAGGAAGGTGTATTAAGTGTGTAAGCCCTGTTTGCCGGAGTCAAATCCTAGAATTTTAACATTCCAAGTCGGCCACACCCTCTGTTTCCTCAAACCACTCCTTCTCCTTCCCTGGGAGCCCCATCCCCAAGGGCTTCAACCAGCCCTGCGCTTCACACCATTGGAGAAAACCAGTATTTCAGGGTCCTGACTTTCCTGATCCTGCTGTGTTTTTCTGTCCCTTGGCGAAGGAAGGGGGGGTGGGGGGGCAGTGCTGCCTGCGGAAGAGTCTACAAGGCCATTGGAAGTTAGGGTCTTAAGCCTCTCAAACTTAAACCAGGAGGGGCTTTAAAATCAACGTGATTTTTTTTCTTCAGTGCTTAAAAAGCTGATCCGAAAGAGAACTCTCTGAAAGAAAGGGTGCACAGTGGTGGGGGTGGGGAGAGCTACTGTTCAGAGACCTGGACTGGATTGGGAGCTGGGTCAGTGGGACTTCTGGGGAAGCGTGAGAACTTGAGTTTATAGTCCCAGCACCCCAAGCCAAGTGGCAGTGTGTGCCTGTAACCCCGCAGTGGGTGGGTGCGGACGGTGGCTCTCTGGAGCTTGCTGGTCAGGTCACCTGGCTAAGCGGGCGAGTTCCAAGTTCAGCCAGAGACCTTGTGCCCCAGAATAGAGTGGAGAGCCCTAGAGGAAGCCGGCCAACGTTGACCTCTGGCCTCCACACGTGTGTGTAGGCTCCGCCCTCGGGCTGCTGATTTCGTTGCACAGACCTGCCCATACTCGGAATCTGGGCGCTTAATTGACAGCTTCTGAGAGGGGCGCATAGGAAGTGGATGCAGGGGAGTCGTGTGTGTGTGTGTGTGTGTGTGTGTGTGTGTGTGCGCGCGCGCGCGCGCATGTGCACGTGTAGTAATTGAAAGCACAAGAATTCGGGGTTCAGAACTGGTCCCTTTTGTTTTCGGGTTTGAAATGCTTGTAGATGCCGGGCTGGAAGTGGGATGGCTCCAGGGTTTGAGGTGGAGAGAGCTGGAAAGCCCCACTTGGAAGGTGATCATTAGAATGGGGGGTGGGGGGGATGATGTATCTCAAAGTGTACCTGTCAGCACTGCCTCTCCACCCCAGACAGTGGCCAGTACGTCCCTCCACACACACGGAGTGGGTGCATGGTCTTGGGTGGATGTTTTAGTGGGGGTAGGGACCCTCTTCAGGGGGGGATGCCCTTTGTTTGGATGGTAAAAAGAAGGCAAATTCTGGAAAGAAGAAAAACTGGCAGAGCTCTTGAAAAAAAAAGTCTGTTCCAACTTGCCTGTCTTGAAAAAAGAAACTCCAACATTCCTTGAGAAGCAGTTTTTTCAAAGTATTTGCCCTGGAGCCCTCCTTCCTACTCAGCCAAGCCTACCTTTCAAAACAAACATTTCTTCCTTTCTACTACAGAGTGTGAGGAAGTTCCCCTGAGCTAGTGCCCTACAAACAGATCCCAGAGGCAACTGTCACCCCCACCCCCAGGGCAGGACAAATGACTAAGGCAACCACAGACCTGGGGAGCCCAGCAGAGATTCTGTGACGGGGGCTGCTCCGACGTTACGGAGGGGAAAACACACGCAGGCCACCGGACTGCTGGGTGCCAGGAAAACCTCGGGTCGCCTCGGCCCCGTGGAAAATGTGCGCGCCGTGGAAAATGTGCGCGCCGTGGAAGGAGATGAGTGGCGCTTGGAAAGCTTATGTCATTTATCATAAGATGTTCCCGGCTCAAGGCATGACTGCAAGACAAATAACCGTATTAAAGGCAGTCTTTTCCAGTTCATCACACCACCAGCTGTTTTCTCTGCCTTCCGCCCTGTCCTGTTCAGCCCCGCTCTATGCTGGTGACCGGGCTCACAGGCTCCGCTCTCAGTGCTTTCTGTTTTCTCCCCCACTTCTCTGACACAAATCTATTGGAATTGTTTCCCCGCACCTTCCAATCCAGCCCTAGGAGGCCACCTCTGCCTCTTTAATCTTAGAGTTTGGAAGTCTCCCTTCTCTCTCTGATGGACTCACCAGCAGGCAGCTGCTTTTTGGAAACTGTTCATTGCTCTCGGTGTTTGCTTTTGAGTCTGAGAGTGGCACCTGTGCCCCAGTGCCTGTGGGCCCCTGTGAACTTGCCGATGCTGGAGGTGTCCTGTTCTAGAACTCTCTGCATTAGTTTCTGGAGCCAGACTCTCTTAGTTATCCTCCAGTCTGCAGCTCTCACAGCGCCGGGGTTCCGGGCTCCTAGGACCATACCCAGCTTTTTGGGTGGGTGGTGGGCTCCAAGCTTACGGTGAGGTTTCTCCTGCAAGCACAGCAAGTGCCCTTACCTTCAGAGCCAGCTCCCTATCCCCTTAAGACTTAAATTTTGCCTCTGTCCTGCACTGGGACAGTCGGAATTACAGAGACAATCCTTCTATACCTACAGATAACTGGTTCATGGTAGGCGTTCGATACATATTCATTGATATTTTTCTTACATTTTACAATTGAGTTATAAAAGGTAAATTTGATTCCTGTTTTTTTCTGATAAGAAGATTATTTGCTCCATTAATAAGTTCATATTCTGATATGATATATATCCGACTTAAAGTCAGCTTGATCTTTCAAACATAAACAGAAGTTTAATGTTATCTAACTTCTGCTGTAGGGAATTTTTGTCTTATCATTGCTCACACCAGCTGTTTCCAGAGGAGGACAGTTAGGGGCTGTGGCAGTTGTTTTATGAACATCTCACCTGGGACCCCTCCGCGAGACCCTCCTGCCTAGGCCTGGCCTGGACAATCTACTACTTCCTTATCTGAGGATGAGTTATTCATAAAGCAAACCACTTGGTTTGTCCTGTAAAGGGTTGGGGTGACTCGGATTCTAAGCTGAAGCATCATGGGGGAACCAAGGAATCTTGGGAATGGCCAAGGCCACCCAAGCAGTTCAGCCGCTGGATTACTGTGGCTGTTGTTTCTGAACACGGAGTAGAGCTCCTCAGATACCCATCTCAGGAACGAACCAGGGCTAGCAACACTTTGCTTTTGGGGTAGATCACCTTTCCCAGCATCTGTGGTGGTCCTCCGTGTCTGCCAGGCAGATAGCTCCTGTGGTCTAGGATGGGATCATCTCAGAGTAAGGAGGACTGTCGCGCTGAACAGAGCTATTTTCTCTTAGTTTTAGCATTCCGACAGGCTTGCAAGTCAATGAGGGGCCACAAGCTTGGCATAGACCTAGAGATAAGTAAGGCACATTCACAGGCGTAAAACAGTTTTCACCTTGATGGAGAACTCTGGGGCTGGACAGGGCTTTCCCCGGTGCTGGCAGCTCACTCCACTGTGGAGGAGAAGAGGTAGGATCCATCCCAGCTGCTGTGCCCTGAGGGGAGAACAATTCCTGGGCTGGGAAGCTGGGTCAGTCAGCAGCAATGTTTGCTCTACAAGCCTGGGTTCAGTCCCCAGAACCCAGGTGTGGCAGTATGCCCTTGCCCAGCTTCGGGGAGGCAGGTGGATTCCTGGGGTTCCCTGACCTGGCAGGCTAGTTTACTTGGGGAGCTCCAGGCCAGTGAGAGAGCTCATCTCAGAAAAGGTGGTGTAGGTGGCGTCTAAAACACCACCAGATGTTGGCCTCTGGCCTCCATGTGTGTGCACGTCTGTACATACCCGTGCACCTGCACATACGTGATTCTGAATTTGACAAAGGGTTCGAATTCACTCTTGAATTCGAAAGAAAATCCTAGCAGTTTTTGCGTCATATTTCGCTCCTGTGGCTCAGAATCAATGTTATTAATAGGGAGCGTAACACAAATATACAAAAAGGGAAAGTGTAAATCACCTTAGGGTTTTTATTATTTTAGTTTACCGTAACTCAGCTAGCTCCAGTGAACAGCTGACATCTTGTAAATCTGTCCCCTCCTGCTCTATCTCTGCCCAAATTACTAAGCCGGAAGAGTCTAATTATATAGTTTTATCACGTGGCGGGGGTGGTGGCGGGAACTGGGAAGTGCAAGAAGTCTGAGTGGCCTGGGCTGCACAGAGCAGAGAGAGCCACTACTCTAATGACCAACTTGCCTTCTGCAACTTTGTCCCGCAGTCCTGCACAGGTCGGGCGTGTTCTGCAGAAGTTTTTCTGCAGGAATGTGGGCTTTGTTTCTTTGAATAGTTGAGTACAGATTAGTGCTAGACCAATTTCCTGTGCCTTTCACAGCTGCAATTTGAGCCCTGTTTGCTCCTGGCCCTTGCACCAAGGAAAACAATGGGTAGCTTCTTTTGGGTTTCACTTCAGGGCTCTTAGGAACTGGGGAGGGACTAAGGCCCAACTTCACAGGTAATTAACAATAGATAATGTTTGCTCTGCGCATCTTTTTTTTTTAATAGCTGATAAAAGGTAGACAGATTAAGACATTGTGGTGGTTTTTTACATACAAGAACTGTCTTAACACGGCGACGTCGTGTGTCTGGGTCACATAGATGACAGTACTTTTAAGAAAGAGAAAAAAATATATGGTAACTGAGGAAGCTTATAAGATGCGCCAGAAAGGTGGCTAAGAAATTGTCCCTTACTGAAATCTCAAGGTCCATTTCAGGAGCAGAAGGAGAGAGAGCACGAGCAAGGAACTCAGGACCGCGAGGGGTGCACCCACACACTGAGACAATGGGGATGTTCTTTCGGGAACTCACCAAAGCCAGCTGGCCTGGGTCTGAAAAAGCATGGGATAAAACCGGACTTGCTGAACATAGTGGACAATGAGGACTACTGAGAACTCAAGAACAATGGCAATGGGTTTTTGATCCTACTGCACATACTGGCTTTGTGGGAGCCTAGGAAGTTGGGATGCTCAACTTACTAGACCTGGATGGAGGTGGGTGGTCCTTGGACTTCCCACAGGACAGGGAACCCTGATTGCTCTTTGGGCTGATGAGGGAGGGGTATTTGATGGGGGAGGGGGAGGGAAATGGGAGGTGGTGGCGGGGAGGAGGCAGAAATCTTTAATAAATAAATAAATTTAAAAAAGAAAAGAAATTGTCCCTTAGCCATGCATTTCGGTCCAAGGTGCCTTGAATACCTTTGTTTCTGATTTAGGTGGTGAACAATTGTCACAACCTGTTGATATTTATTCAGGGTAGCTTTGTATTTTACGAATGTTTGGTTGTGGTGGCTTTAGTTTTTTAATAGCCTATCTCATTTAACTATCCAGTATTGTCATCCTTTTTGTCTTTGTGGTAACTGGGTAGCAATGTTCTGGGTAAATAATATCTTGTAGACCTTCTCCCCCAAACATAATGTCACTGCTTTGGGCAAGGTAAGTATAGGTTGTGTGAACCACACTGGCAGTCCAGCACATCCATAGCCTCCAGCATCACTGGGAGTCTGGTCTACAGGGTCTGCACTTATGGTCTCAGCACTGCAGAGGAGAGGGAGTAGACAGATGGCAGGCTGGGCCTTGGGGCAGTACAGAAAATAGTCACCATTTAAAGCTAACCCCCATTTGAAATGTGTACGTGACATTCTTGGTAAAATGTCAAGACTGGGTCATGGCTGCCATGCTGCCATGATTTGTTTTTGTAGTGAACATAGAAAATGTTAGCAGCCCTCTTGTTCCAGGACAACCCCCCTCCCTCCCTCCCTCCTTACACCCCTCCCTCCCTCCCTCCCTCCCCTCCTCTCCTGAGGCAGGGTTTCTCTCCATAGCTTTGGCTGTTCTGGAACTCACTCTGTAGATGAGGCTGGCCTCACAGAGATTGACTTGCTTCTGCCTCCTGAGTGCTAGGATTAAAGGAGTGTGTTGCCACCGCCAGCTTCCAGGCCGCTTCTAACTGTCCTTCCCCTTCAGCTCTTGAGAGAAGATGGGTTCATGCAGGTGCTTCAGCAGAGAATTTATAGATTGTTTAGAGCCGGAGTGACTCCTTCCAAGTGTGTTTGGACACCACGGAGAGCAGTGTTTTAAGAGCAGGGTTGACCGGAGGTGAAGCCAGTTTCTCTGTGGTCCACACTCACTGCCAGGCTGGGGAGCTCCACAGGCAGCTGGCTCAGGAGGCTCACTCCACAACCTGCCGAGGAAAGCCACGTGATGTTGACTCTACTCACATTTTGGGGAAACGCAGAGAAGCATAGAGAATGAAAAGAAGCTGTCATGGGGTGTGACTACAGTGTCTTTCTTTCCATGTGACTCTCGCCAGTATGTGCCGCGCCAGTCTGCTAGGGCCTTTACGTCCACGCATGGAAAATGACAAGCAGGATATTCTGTTTCTCTGCAGTCCTTTCCTCTGCTGTAGCCTATGGAACCTTCCAGAACAGAGGCAATCCTCCTTGTTAGGTCTGTTGCTGTGCAACCCTTGCGTACATTCCCCAAATACGGAACGGAGCAGGGTGGACTTCACAGTCACTCTGGAAGTATGAGCTTGTGTTTGCGTTTTCACTGTTTGAATCAGTTGAGGAGGTGGAAACTCAGTGTGTATAGCTCTTTCCACTCCTCATGCAGCTAATCACAGGTATTGGTAGAGAACTGCATGTGTATTGATGAGAAATGATAACTCAGGGCATGTGGGCTGGTAGCAGGTGTGTGTAAGAGCTCAGTGACGAGACCCTCCTTTTGGTCAGCCCCTAGGATGGGATCGCATGTGTCCCAAGCTGGCCATGAACTTGCTACATAGCCAATGATTGCCTTGAATTTCTGCTCCTCCTGCCTCCCCCCAAGAACTGAAATTACAGACATGAGCAATCACTTCAGGGTGGGGGATCAAACTCAGGGCTTTTAGCTGGCTGTGAGTACTGTCTTCTGTCAACTGAGCTACAGCACCAGCTACAATATACAATTTTACTTAAAAAACAAAAACTATAAGTATTTGGCATTCCCATTGATTATCAGGTAGTAATCCCCAAAAGTCTTTAAAAAAACCAGTGAAGCCAGGTTTAGCTGTTAGAGCCTAGCGGCTGTTCCGTCCTCCCCTCCCCCCCCCCCCCACACACACTTTACGCTATGTTAGCACTCTTCCTTTGGAAACACTATTGCTGTCATGACTCTACCCAGGGCAACCGGCTTGGGATTACATAACCAGCTTCATCATCACTGTTGTTAAAATCATCATCCCATTCCAGTTGCACAGGAAGTGATTGCTGAAAGCAGTCATTCGAAACAGGGCTTAGGTTGTGAACATGTGTCTATCACGGTAAAGCCTCAAGAGACAGTTTGTACGCCTTGACCTCCTCTCTGACTGGAAGCGAAGCGATCTCTCCGTGTGCTCATCAGTCTTGTGCTGGAACAATGACATCGCTCCTCTTTCCCATTGAGGGAGAAACAACAACAGCACCTTATTTCCTTTGGAGGCAGGGGCAGCCCCATTCCAACTTTATCTAATGAACTTTTACTATTAGGTAGACAGGTTTTGGTTCGTCTAGAAATGAATGTATCGCAAAGTGGTAATGAGCTCACCCGGTTTCTGTTTTAAGACAGAGAGTGCCTGAGGGCCGACAGACAGAACATCACTTTCACGTTTCATAACCACACTAGGCAAGCTGGAGGAAAACGGGGAGCGTCAGTCCATGGTGGGGTTTTGAGACTGTAAAAGAGAATTAAATCCACAACGGTGAGGAATCAAAGATACATCTCCTTTCTCCTCTCTTCCTCGAAGAAGGAGAAAAGCTAAAACAGGTGAAAAGAATTGTGTAAGTCTATCACTCAGAAGAGCTAGCAGGCCATCTAAAGACCTTGCTTCCTACTCACAACTAACCTGGCCTTTTCTCTCTGTCTTAGTTAAACTGTGTTTCATAGTCTCCATAAGAAGGGAGACTTAAGGCTCCTTCAGGCTCTAAGACTGCTTGATCTCTTGCAGTTAGAGTCTAGTGGTGGCTGTCCCTATGGCTCTCTAGTGTTTAACAGTGTGGTCAACTCTTTTCTTCGGTATGTGGGAAGTTTTAAAAATTAGCATTACACATATTTATTTGTGTGTGTGTGCGTGCACTCGTGTCGCAGTGTGCTTGTACAGTGTGGGGACTCAGTTCTTGCCTCCACCTTGGTGAGGGCTGGGCTCTCTTGCTGTATCTGGAGCATCGTGGTTTATGCTAGGCTGGGGCTGGGGGGGAGGGGCTTGGCTTCCCTCTCTGCCTCCCATCTCACCTTAGGAGTGCTGGCATTACAGATGTGCACCACTGGATCCAACTTTTCATGTGGGTTTCAGGGATCAAACTCAGGTCACTGGACTCAAGTGGGTAGTACTTTTACCAGCCAAGCTGTCTCCCTGACCAACACATAACTCTTACATATAAAAACAAACAAACACAAACAACGGCGACAGAAAAGCCTTCTTACCAAGCTACCAAATGACATGCTGCTCTCCGGAAGCCCTCTCTGAGACCTGTATAATTAGACCTGATTATCTGAAAGTCACTAACTCAGTCCTGAGAGAGGAAGCACTAATATGTGATAAGTGAATTAAAGTTATAGATTGCAATAATTTGGTTTTGGTGTGTGTGTGTGTGTGTGTGTGCACGTGTGCATGTGTGCATGCATGTGTGTATGTTTGTGTGTGTTCATGTAAAGGAATTAGGGCTTGGTTTCTTACAGTGCTAACTACTTTGCTTTTAAAAATGAATCCATTAGCTGTACATTTATACATGTCTTTTGTTAATGTATGTAGATTTCTGTATGCAGTGTGGAGGTTAGAGAGCAACTTAGAGGAGTTGGGTTTCTTCTCCTACCATTTGGCCGGAGGGTCACTCTTAGGGGCTTGGTGGCTGGTGCGTCTTATCAGCCGCACCCTGTTCTTCTGAGACAACCTGGAGCTGTTGAGCTGTTTTGGAATTTGGCACCTTAGGATCCTCCGCTTGCTTTTACTTCCTCCACCCTGGAGTTACGTGTGCAAACCACTTTTCCTGCCTTTTATTATGTGATTCTGGAGGCTCAATCTCAGGCCTTCGTGGGTGCAAGGCAAGCACTTACCAACGGGACTTGGTAAGTGTCTTTCAGTGATACAAATGACTAAGATCCTGATGTCAATACAAACAATGCCATCTTTTTTTTTTTCGTTTTATTACACCAGAGGCAAAGGGCCTCAATCGTGCCCACTGAACTATATCCTCTCCTGTGATCTTTAATAAGGTTTAAATCTGAGAAACTGGTCTTGATGGCAATGAAGGATTAGCTAGGCAATGCCTGATCTTTCCAACCAGCAGTAACCAGGAAAGGGCTGGTACAGGTTCCTGGTGTACTTCCGGCTGCATGCTGGTGTCTTGAATCAGGCCATGTACATATATGTGTGCCTATGCATTTGTATATCTATGCAAAATATGTACTTCTGTTTAGTCGCCACACTGTATTAATCCTGGCACTGACTTTCACAAATGCCTAACAAGCTAGGTGCTGAACTTATTCATGGAACTTGGAACTGGTTTACTGGGTGCCCGGGGTGTGGCAGCTGCAGGGGTAGGGCCCTTCTTCTTGTTGCATCTGGGTCAGAGTCCCTAGGTGTTCTTCACTGTGAGCCCCTGCTCAGGATGACCCAGGAGAACTGTGAATTCTCCCTCTCCCCCTTCCTCCCTGGGCAGCTTCGCAGGAGGCACCATAACTGTAGATGGGATGCTGAACACATGAGCCGCAGCTTTTCCTCATTCTGTCTTTCATGTCATAACACACAGGGAAAACGTGGGAGCCGCTGGGAGGTCCTGGCTCTTCTATTTCCATAGCACTGACTTCCAGGTGCCTCTCTCCCTGGGTGATGGGAATGCAGGGAACCCTTGGATACTATTTCTTCACTGATGCTCACAGGGTGTGTCTATCCAAACATACTTGATATTTCCTTTGTAAAATTGACTAAGACTTCATTATTAAAGAACTTGCAGATGAAATCATTATGCAATAAAATTAACTCAAGTTGTATACAACTTAGAGAACAGAATAGCTGATTTTTCTTGAAGTGATGAGATTCTGATAATCAACCCTGTTTTGTCTTTCATCATGCATCTGGAGTTACTCTGAGCCTCAGCCTTACTTCTCCACCCCCATTCCCCACAGCTTTATCTGAAAGTTCCTTTGCACACAAGGGCTCCAGCTGTCCACTTACTGGGATGGAATTTTCGTCTTCTTTTGCAATGGGCTTTGCTGCCTTCTAGGCTTTATTGTCAAGGTAATTTTACATCTTGAGGCTATGGGCTATTGAGTTTGGTCTTATGGTCTCCATGTGTGACTGTAAGAATTGGATCCAAAACAGGGCAGATCTGAGAAGGTGTTCAGTTAGTGTGGAACTGCCAACAGGGCAGGTCTGAGAAGGTGTCTGGTTAGTGTGGAGGTTGCTCCAGAGATTAAGCCCTACTTTGATTTTGCAATGGAGCAATCGTTACTGAATGACAGTCATGAAAAAGCAAAGACTGGTTTCAAAATAAGTTTTATTTTCATATTTGCTATGGGGGATGACTAGGAATGTTCATTTTAGAGGAAACTCTAATTTTTATTTTACAGGTATCAGTTCACAGAACTAAACAGCTGACACCTGATTTTTAAATATCTGGTTTAGTCCTGTGATGGATTTCTGTTTAGGAGTCACCTCGATTTACTTAATCACTGTCTTATAAAAGGTGTTTCTGAGTGGCTAAGACATTAAAAACGACCATTACCAAGGCAGAGAGAGAGGACCAGAAGGACATGAGAGGCTGGTACACACACCTCTGGATGGATAATACATCTGCTGTGTTGGACTTCGATGTGATCTAAAATTTCTGCCATGCTAGAAGAAATAGTAAAAATATTGTAAGAATTTGAATAAAAATTCAGACTTAAAACCAAATGCATGAAGTCTAGCAAAATTTAAGCTAATTTAAGAATTCCAGAAGAAAAAACCCACTAACCAGATGGATTCTTGCACTTTAGACACTACTTTGGGACTCGGTGTCTGGTGTGGCTCTTAGTTTGCCTTAGTGATTTTGAGACAGGGTCTTGGATGCAGTTCAAGGTATCATAAAATTTGTAATCTTTCTGCCTCTACCTTCTGTGTGTGATGGGAAACCTCTGTCAGAAAAATAAAAAACAAAATAAAAAGAGGGAAAGTTGAATGGTATAATAGGTAATTTATTGTGAACTTATTCACACTAATAATAATTATAGTGAGTAATAGAGTGAATACTTGTGAGCTATTATTTATGGACAATTTACATTGGTATAGTTTTTGTATATTGATACAAGTTCAAATTATATTTGTTATTTCTGTTTACAGTATTTGTACACCTATACAAAGTTATTTTGTCAGACTGTATGCATGCATGCATGTTTCTACCTCTGTTTAAGACATTTTGTATATTGATACAATTTTTAGGGTATACTTATCGTATTGTATTATACATTTCTACATCTGATCAAGATACTTATACATTGTTTGCATTCTGAGGTCATTGTCCTCCTTTCCTGCACATTGTTTAAATATTGTTCATATTCTAGTATGAAGTCTTAGTCTTTAAGTTATACAGGTATTAAGTATTATAGGTCAATAGTCACTTTTAGGATACAATGTTTATGAACATTTAACATGTGTTCCTTGCTTGATATTGTTTATGCTGGTTGTAATCCTAATTTTATACTTGATATCTGTTCCTAGTGTATATAGTTTTGTATTGGGTTTGGAACTCTCTTATTTAGACAAAAGGGGGAGGTGATGGGGAACCTCTGTCAGCCAATGATCTTTAAGAGGTTGGACCAGGTTAGGGCATGACCTTTTGGGTACCCAGAAAAAACCTCTGGCCCACCCAGGGTTAGCTCTCTCTGTGGTTCCCAGGCTATACGGCTGAGGCTGGACTTCTCGTTCCTGTTTCGTGAGTCTGCCCCTTATAATAAAGAAAATATAATTAAAATATTTTGGAGTCAGCCTGGGATTATTTTGACCTGTGTCCTCATCCCTCAACGTGCATGTGCGTCATTCCATCTCACAGTATTTCTAAAGAATATTGATTTTTGGGCTGGAGAGATGGCTCAGCGGTTAAGAGCACTGGCTGCTCTTCCAGAGGTCCTGAGTTCAATTCCCAGCAACCACATGGTGGTAATGAGATCTGGCGCCCTCCTCTGGCGTGTGGGCATACACGGAGGCAGAATGTTGTATACATAATAAATAAATAAATCTTAAAAATAATATTGATTTTAGGGCTAGAGAAATGGTCAGGGGTTAGAAGCATGTATTGCTCTTAGAGAAGATACGAATTCAGTTCTCAGTCCCCACGTCATGTGGCTCACAAGCACCTGAACTCCGGCCCCAGGGGATCCGATGCCCTCTTCGGCCTCTTCGTGCTCTCTTCTTCCTCCATATAATCCTACACAGACACGTGCATACACATGTTATTGCCATTATTCATGTATGTGTGTGGAGAGTCCTGAAGAGGTCAGACGAGGTGTCGGATCCGCCACAACTCTTCAGCTCAGAATTGCCAATCCAGCTGTCCTGCATGCCAGGACAGACAGATGCCTCCTTTACTCTTGGCCAGAGAGTGTTTGATGCCCATCTCAGCAGTAACTTGTCTCTGAAGCAGCCTGACAGAGGCCAAGTATGTTTTCCCCAGAGCAGCCAGGGTTGGGCTTGTCTGAACTTCTTGCCTCCTACAGGAAAGCACCTTGATGAAACGGACCCCTCCTTGGCGATCCCACCACATCTGCTGCTGAGCTACTGATGCGCAGGAGCCCTAGCTGTGAGCAAGATGCGTTGATGACATTAAGAACGTACTTCACTGTTCTTCATATAGTATCTCTCCCGTGGCAGTCAGAAAGGAAGCTCTGATCTCTTTGTAGCTCTGTGTCCTACTCTGTCCAGCTTTCTGTCTGCATGCTCTCTGTCCAGCCTTCTGTCTACATGCTCTCTGTCCAGCTTTCTGTCTGCATGCTCTCTGTCCAGCTTTCTGTCTGCATGCTCTCTGTCCAGCTTTCTGTCTGCATGCTCTCTGTCTGGCCTTCTGTCTGCATGCTCTCTGTCTGGCCTTCTGTCTGCATGCTCTCTGTCTGGCCGTCTGTCTGCATGTTCTCTGTCCAGCCTTCTGTCTGCATGTTCTGTGAGACAAAGGTGTAGTTGTTCTCAGAATAATGCTTGAGTGTTGTTTCCTTCCTGGGAAGGCTGCTGGGTGGTCTCATGGACATTCAAGCCAAATCCCAATTTTTTTTCAAAAGATGTTTATATTTAAAGATAGTACCTCCCCAGTGTCCCTCCTGCTGGTGTGCTAAGTGACAGGGCAAGACAGTGCAGAGGTTCCTAGAATATTGGGTCTTTTTTTTTTTCCTTTGTTTATTTGAAACAGGGTTTCTCTGTGTAGCTCTGGCTGTCCCAGAACTTGCTCTGTTGACCAGGTTGGCCTTGAATTCACAGAGATCCGCCTGCCTCTGCCTCTGGAATGCTGGGATTAAAGGAATGTGCCACCATCACCCAGCTCTATTTTATATTCTTGCTGAGAGCATTTCAGGTTTAACTCGAGTTTAGTTTCCTGGGTGCAGAATCCCACGGGAAAATACCCAACTCTGTTCATTCGAAGAACCCAAGGTCAAGATGTCCCAACTAATTCACATTAGCTTCTGTTTAACTGCCCACTTGTGCACCCCCCAAGTCCCAGCCCCCAAGCTAACCACTTAGCTTCTGTTTAACTGCCCACTTGTGCATCCCCCAAGTCCCACGCCCCAAGCTAACCACTTACTTAGCTTCTGTTAAGCTGCTTGCTTGTGCAAAGTAGAAGCTGCTGAGATTCCAGGATGTGGTTTCTGTCTTTAAAAACCCTGTATGCTGGACACTTGGGGCTACACTTAGGTCTCGAATACTTCAGTGTGACCCTAGCTGGCTGGAATAAAGACTTTCAGTTGGCTGTAGGCAGTGTCTGAGTGAGTGACTCTGGTGGATGCCCCATTATACCATGCCCCCAGCTGCGCTCTCACCCCCCCACCCCCCCACCCCCCCACACCAAAAAAAAAAAAGAGAAGAGAAACAGAAAAGTCTGAAAAGGGCCAGGCTTCCCACCTTGTGGATTCCGGATTACTGTAATTAGGGCCTTTGGTTTACAGCCCTTTGGCCAGATGTGGTCTCAAGCCTGGACATTTGTTATTACAGTTGATAATTACACAGCCTGCAGAAGTGAGGACAGAGTTACTTGGAAACAACTCCTATGGGGGGACAGACAGGATGGAGAGGTGGTAAGAGCAGGACTTACCGGCAGCAGTTCCAAAGCACCTTCCCTAGCTGATGCCTAAGGGCCCCGTTACTTCCCCTTCCTCCCAGGAGTGCCTGGATCTTTGGAATCCCGGGTGAGAGGACTCTGGAAGCTAGGGGACCGGAGGCTGTGTGTGTGTGTGTGTGCTCGCGCACGTGTGTGTTTGTGTGTGTGTGTGTGTACAGTGTTATTTTAAAAGAGAAAATAATATTCCCTAAAAAGCAAGTGCATGTGCTCACGTGTGCAAGCTTGTGCATCAACTGAAGGTTGACCTCAAATGACAGCTAGCAGCAGCTGTTAGCTCCTCTTCAAAATGCTGTTTACTGATCTGATCCCCACAGACAAGCACATTGCTAAGCTCCACCCTCTCTCTCCCTCTCCCTTCCTCTCTCTCTTTCTCTCTCTCTCTCATTTTTCTCCGCCTGGGAAAGCAGGTTTTATGTTATTCAAGTTTGAGTTGCCCAGCCCAGAATCACTGGCCCCTTTAAGGGGGGATCTCTTGTTTTCAACGCAGGTCTGAAGGGAGGCAGACGGTTCCTGTCTGCTGCCCAGAGTCAATGTGCTTCCTCCAGCGGACAGGCCCCTTCACCCTCCTTCTCTCCCTTCCTCCCTCCCTCCCTCCAGCACTCCGCCCCCACCACTGGGCCTCTCTGCTTTGTCGCTGGAAATAATCTTTTATTGCCCAGTAGTTCGGAAGTGACCTTCTGCCCTTGATTAGATAGGGCCAGGCTGTGTCCTGAGTGCTGTGGGGGCCGCGGTGGCTGCTTTGTGTGGGTTGCTGTGATAGCAGAACAATGCAGGCCTAGGGGGCCTGTGGGGGTGGAGCCGTGGGGTGAAGGAAAGCAGGCTGTAAAAACAAATGACAGATCTAAAAATGCACTGTCCTTAGGAAAGGCCTCCTGTTTACTTAGCAGGCCCTGCAGACCGACAGGAGCTCACACCAGGGTTTCAGGGATGCTATGCACGCAAACAAATAAACTATAAATCGTGCAGGGCTCTACATCTCAATATTAATCAACAGGGCGATTGGATTTCTACAGGAACAATTTCCCAGATGGTCCTTATTAGTTTAAGTAAAATGTGTACAAAGCCACAGGGTGGGAGCATGTTGAGACTCTGAAAGATGACTCTTATATTTGTTTTCTCTTTTCTTTTTTTTAATAGATGATGCCCGGGATGACTCTGCTGCCCGGATAAAGGGAAGTAAAGGGAAGAGCCAGCGATTTTGCGTCTTTCAGAACAGTCCGTAGATGCTCATGAGGTCACATCCATGGGGATGTCTGTCAGGACTGTGGAGGGGAAGGGCGGGAAAGCTTGTCTTCCCAGCCCTAAACTACAGTGGAGTGGATAGCTCAGTATCCAGGATAGTCAAGTTTGAGACCTGTAAAGCTGATTATCCTACTACCACCTTAATTTCGAAATTTCCTTACCTGGGGGTAAACTGTCATCTTGGCTTCCAGCTTCTGTGCGATCCTGTATTTCTGTTATGATTTTATGGGAGCAGCCTGGTCCCGTGTGGTGGCTTTCTATTTTCCGCTTGCCTCAGGTGTGAGGGGCTGCCTCTGTGTGGAGAGCCCCCCCCCCCCCGTGAAGGTGAGGGGGTGGGGGTGTTGGGGGGGAGCATGTGAATGGAAGGGGGTAAGTGAGTAGTTCCAGTTTTGCAGTTTTGCTGCCCAGATGGGGCAATGTTCTAGAAGGATCCAGAACAGCTCCAGCCGTACTTGTCTCTGTCCTCACTCAACAACAGATGCTTTCGTTAATGTCACACACGGATGGAGGGGCAGAGAAAGCAGTTGGGGCTCTCTCCCTTTTTCACTTTTTACCGTTTGTGCTTTGCTGAGTAGATTTATTTCTTCCAAAAAAAAAAAATCAACATGAAATATTTACACATGACTTTGAGAATATACTGATTCATATATATGTGTACCTGCCTATAAGTACCTGTCAATCAGGCTAGTCACGTATCTATCACTTATCTTTCTATCATCTGTCTGTCATGGGCTTTAAGTAGTGGCTACTGTTTTTATTAGGATAGGTTTTACTAGCAAGCAAGATGAACGATTTGAAGCAAACTTGCCATTTGCTGACTTCTTGAGTTGTGTCCCTCAAGAACGGCCTTGGGAGATGGATACTGGTGTGCCTCAGAAAAGCATGAAGACATGTCGACCTTTCAGCCTGGCTTCTCGTTCACTAGCAGAGGTAGGAACGTGGGCCTTTCTAGAAGAGTAATGGTGAGTGCTGGCATTTGAGGCTGTTTGATCTTGTGTGTCTTGGTGTTTGCCTGTCTGTATGCCTCTTCACCACGTGCATGCAGCCTGTGGAGGCCGGAATAAGGGGCCAGATCCTCTGGAACTGGAGTTACAGAAGGTTGTGGGCCACCTTTTGTGGGTACTGGGAATCAAACCTGGATCCTCTGAAAGAGCAGCAAGTGCTCTTAATCACAGCGTCGTCTCTCCAGCCTTCGCTTTTTCTGTAGCTGTGGAGCCGGTCTTGGCACTTGTTCTGTAGACCAGGATGGCCTCGAACTCACAGAGATCCACCTGCTTCTGTTTCCCAAGTGCTGGGATTAAAGGCGCGTGCCACCACCACTTGGCTTGCATTTGAGTTTTTTAAAAAAAGTCAGAAAATGGTTCTTCTACTGTTTGTTGTTTGTTTTCCTTCCAAAACAACTTTCAACTCAGCTCTGTACTGAGAACCATGTGGCGTGCAGTAGTGACAGGGTAGGCTGCTGTGGGACCTTGGTAGGCACAGCAGTGGTTCCAGATGACAGACACTGGATCATGGAGCTGTCTTACTTCCTTTAAACTCTTCTGCAACAAAGATACTTTTTTACTGCACGGTACTGTCACATGGTGCCGTGGTTTGAAGGAGAGCGACCTTCATAGGCTCATACATTTGGGCATTTGGCCCTGAGTTACCAGAAATATTAGGGAAGCATTAGTAGATGTGACCTTGTTGGAGGACATGTGTCACTAAGCGTGGGTTGTGACGTTTCAAAAGTCCACACCAGGCTCAGTTTCTCTCTCTTTCTCTCTGCTTATTGTCTGCAAACCTGGATGTAAAGCTCTCAGTAACAGCCCCAGCGCCATGCCTGCCTATCTGCTTCCTGCCACGATGGTCATAGATTAACTCTCTAAAGCTGAAAGCAATTTTCTATTTAAACGCCTTATTTTTTTATAAGAATTGCATTGGCTGTGGTGCCTCTTCACAGCAATAGAACAGTGGCTCACACAGATGATAAATAGTTTGCAAGAAGAATTTGCTGTATAGGTGAGTTGGAGAGAGAGCAGAAAGACCGAGGACTTGTTAGTTAATAATTTCTAAGGAGAACTTCAAGACTTTCCCTGAATTTACAGTTATTTAGTAATAGGTGGACTGTGCATTGCATCTGGGAGCCACCATCGCTACAGCAAACTGAACAACCAAGCAAGCAAACCAAACCAGTAGTTACTCAGAGTCAGCACTGTTATTGAGCTCTTCCCATGGGAGCACATCATGCTATTAAAAAGTCATGTTGCTGGGTGTGGTGGCTTACATACTCAGGGGGCAGGGCAGATTTGGGTCTTTGAGTTCAAGGCCAGCCCGGTCTACAGAGTTGGTTCCAGTCCAGCCAGGGCAACATAGTGAGATCCTGACAGACTCAAAGAACAAAACAAACAAAATAATAATCCATGTTCAGGCTTGAGAGATGGCTCAGTTCTTAAGTCTACTTTCTGCTCTTGCAAATGGCCTGGGTTCTGTTCCCAGCACCCAAATGGTAGCTCACAGCCTTCTGTAGCTCTAGCTCCAGGGGCTCTGGCACCTCCTCTGACCTCTGAGGGCACTTCACATATATGGTGCACAGATATAGATCTAGGCACACACATATGCAATTAAATAAATATTTTTTTAAAAGCCCATGTTAGAAATGAACACCATAGTATTTCTCCAGTTATCATGCTCAGAGAGTTGACTTTCTAGAGATTTAATATTGCAGTTTCTGTTTCACTTTTGTGGGAAAAAATACAAATGCAGAGATAATGATCTAATTACCAAGGAGGCTCCCCTCAGGATGGAGACATGCTAGTGAGAGCCTCAGAGCTGACAGAACTACCGTTAGATTCTTTTGAGTGAAAAGAAAACGAAAATATCCTCTTTAAAGTTGATCCCAAGTAAAAGGCTGGGTCGGAAGACAATGGCATAGCAAACTATCACGTGGAATGGCTGGGTCAGAAGACAATGGCATAGCCAACAACTATCACATGGAAATGCTGTCTTCAGTTGGCCAACCAGATATTAGTTCTGTCATGAAAAAGACAAGCAATTTTCTGAGTTGCTCTTGCTGTCAATATTTCTTAATATTCCTTTTCACATACACCTCCTTAAAATTTGAATTTCACTCCCTTGGTAGGCTCTCCATGGCTCCTAAAAGTCCAACACGAACGAATCCCGTCATCTGTAGACTCACACCCAGTCTCAGGGCTAGAAGGCTCTGTGTCTCTCTGCAACTCCTCTCACAGGCTTGAAAAAGTCTGTCTTTTCGTCTGTGCCGGGCATTGAACCTAGGGCTTCATGCACACTAGGCTCTCCCACAGGGCTCTTCTCGGCCCAGTGCTGCGTTTCTTTTCCCTGATTGGGTGAAGACTTTTCATCAGTTCCATGTGGGTCACTCACATTCTGTGAAGAAGGTCCCCATATGCCTCTATGGAGAATTTGTGGGGAAGGGCATTTTGGTTTCTTGTACTGGATAGTTCTGTGTCAATTTGACAGAAGTTAGAGTTATCTGAAAGGAAGAAATCTCAATTAAGAAAATGTTTCTGAGGGATTCAGCTTTAGTACATTTTCTTAATTAGTGATTGATGGGGGGAAGGCCCAGCCCATTGTGGGTGGTGCTAACCTATTGCTGGTAATTTTGGGTTCTGTAGGCAAAAGTTACTCATTTTTTCCCCCTGGCTATCCAAACCCAAAATAATCACACAGAAACTATATTAATTAAAATGCTGCTTGGCCAATAGCTTACGTGCATCTCTAGCTAGCCCTTATATCTTAAATTAACCCATTTCTATTATTTTATGTATTACCACGAGGCTCATGGTTTACGGGCAAGGTTCCAGGGTGTCTGTTTCCTTCGGCAGCTACATGGCATCTCCCTGACTCCACCTTCTTTTCTCCTCTATCTGCTTGGAATTCCCACCTTATTCTATTCTGACCTGCCATAGGCCAAAGCAGATTTAGTCATTAACCAATAAAAGCAACACATATACAGAAGGACTTCCCTCACCAGGGTTCTAGAAGAAAACAGGCTGAGCAAGTCATGGGGGACAAGCCAGTAAGCAGCATCCCTCCATGGTTTCTGCTTCAGCTCCTGCTTCCAGGTTCCTGCCCTGCTTGAGTTCTGTCCTGGTCTCCTTTTGATGATGAAGTGTGATATGGAAGTGTAAGCTAAATAAGCCCTTTCCTCCCCCGGGTGGGGGGGTGGGGGGTGGGATGGGGGTTGGGTCATGTGGTTCTTTACCCTGCTGGAGTTCTGTCCTGGTCTCCTTTTGATGATGAAGTGTGATATGGAAGTAAGCTGAATAAGGCCTTTCCTCCCCAGGTTGCTTTTGGTCATGGTGTCTCATTGTAGCAGTAGAAGCCCTAACTAAGGCATTTGTCTTGGGAGCGTCTGTGGAGGGGTCTTTGCTTTTGTTTCCACAGGGAAGTTTTCACATCAGACCTTTGGGCTTGGGTACCACGTGACCCCTACAGCCATTTCACAGGTCTGGGAAAGAGTTTCCTACAGTTTTAATAATTTTTCTTTTTTAACTTAAAGAAGTTCAAAATCCCTTCCAGAACACCATAACCCAGGGTTTGAAATTGCCATACCTCTAAAATGCATCTGAAATTAAGGTTAAGTCATATAGTTAAAGAGAACGGGCTTGGAGTTAGGGGTTTGAGGCCAGACTCTACCACTAACACACAGCACCCACTTCCAGCATGGCTCTTAGACCCAGGCAGCAGACCTTACACTGGTGGATTCCCCATCAAGGAGGGCCTTCTGTCCTTTCTCTGACTTCCTCATTCCCAAAGGCTAAGACTGTGCAGGTCCAAGATACTCCCAGACCAGGCCTCCTAGTGTTCTTATCTTAGAATCTTAACTAGCTGCAGGGCAAGTTCCTGAACCGCCCTGGTCAGAGCTGGACTCTTACTCTGGTCTGTCTTCACAGGCTCGATTACTACACCATAACTTTCGTGAGAGAAAGCTTCCAGAAAGAGGTAGAAATTAGACATAACTGGGCATGGAAAGCTGTGACATGCTTCCAGTGTGTCTGTGGATCGGGAGAGGGGTGGGCAGAGGAAAGGTGCGCTCTTCACGCGAGTGATGGTCGCAGACCAATGCAGCTAAAGAGATGATTGATTAGCAGAGTGAGGGCTGTCAACGCCATCTTGTTTCCACTGAGCTTCTAAGTGCTGAAGCTTCCTTCCTGCCAGGCCGGGCCTGAGCTTCGCCTGCATGTGGTTAGGCTCAGTTATATAAAAACCTGGAGTTTTAAACCGTGGGATACCTGAGCCTGCTTCTGTTCAGGTGGTGGAGTCAGAGATCTTGGAGTGAGTGTTGCCTGTTACCACAGACAGACTCATGTGAGTTTTAGTTCTAGCTTGGGCGGAAGTCCTTAGTGGTGATCAAAGGCCCCCACCTGAAGCCAGAGTTGAGCCAGAACTCAAGAATCGAAGAGAGATGTCTCTCAAGTCATCCAAGAAGGGCCATTTTACGTTTAGAATTACTTTTAAAGTCTCGAGGTCATAGTTGGACTGTTTTGCATGTAAGTGCTAATACAAATTAAAAATTAAAACCCAAGTTGACCTGAAGCAGTTTACTCTATGAATGTTGACAATGACAAGAGCACTTAGCCTGTTAGTATACTGTTACTTGTGGGCTGAAGAAACACTTTTTGTTGTTGTTGTTGTTGTTGCAAAAATCAAGGTATATTCTAGGGCTTCCTGGCTGACCTCAACAGACAAAGTTCAGACATGATCTGAAAGTGTAGGTTTACAGTCACTTTTGCAGTTCTGCATGTATCCCTTAGGCTCCCCATTAGTTACTGGACCCCTAAAACTGGTATTGTAACATTACAACAATATTTTGCGCCAATTTTATAAACCGTCACAGTGCAATATGTGTTACTGAGGCAAACCAAAGGTGTATTTCTCAAGGTTCTGCTGCCGTCAGCAGCTTTAGATGGAGGATCTTTTATACATTTGTAATAGAAAAAAAAAAACAGATTGCAGTTTTCCTTTCCTTTTCTTTTTTACTTTCTTTTTTTTAATTTATTTATTTATTAAAGATTTCTGCCTCATCCCCGCCACCGCCTCCCATTTCCCTCCCCCTCCCCCGATCAAGTCCCCCTCCCTCATCAGCTCGAAGAGCAATCAGGGTTCCCTGACCTGTGGGAAGTCCAAGGACCACCCACCTCCATCCAGGTCTAGTAAGGTGAGCATCCAAACTGCCTAGGCTCCCCCAAAGCCAGTACGTGCAGTAGGATCAAAAACCCATTGCCATTGTTCTTGAGTTCTCAGTAGTCCTCATTGTCCGCTATGTTCAGCAAGTCCGGTTTTATCCCATGCTTTTTCAGACCCAGGCCAGCTGGCCTTGGTGGGTTCCTGAGGACTTCTTGAATTTTGCATACAAATGGATGGAAATAGAAAACACTATACTGAGTGAGGTAAGCCAGACCCAAAAAAGAGGAACATGGGATGTACTCACTCATATTTAGTTTCTAGCCATAAATAAAGGACATTGAGCCTATAATTCGCGATCCTAGAAAAGCTAAATAAGAAGGTGAATCCAAAGACAAACATATACGCATCCTCCTGAGTATTAACCTTCTTCAGGTGATGAAAGGAGACAGAGACAGAGACCCACATTGGAGCACTGGACTGAAATCTCAAGGTCCAAATCAGGAGCAGAAGGAGAGAGAGCACGAGCAAGGAACTCAGGACTGTGAGGGGTGCATCCTTTTCTTTTTTAATTGTAAACCATGTACCAAGTTTCTGGTCAAGACTGTGTAGGATAAGTTAAACAAAATTGCATTCTATTAACCAATATTAGTGTATTTCTTATGCATATAGTTACATTGACCCTTTCACAGGAATTGCCCAAGAGTATTAGAAAACACAGATATTTACATTACAATTCACAATAACAGCAAAATTACAAATATGAAGTAGCGATGAAAATAGTTTTATGGTTGCGGTTACCATAACATGAGGAACTGTGTTAAAGGGTTGCAGCTTTAGGTGGGTTGAGAACCACAGCTTGAGTTCTGTCCCTGTTTGAGTTTCTGTCCTGACTTCCCTTGGGGATGGACTGTGACCTGGAAGTGGAGGCTGAAATAAACCCTTTTTTTCTCCAAGTTGACTTGGTCATGGCAATTCATTCCAACCATAGTCACCCTGACCAAGCATCATGTGTTTGAACAAAGGACTATCAAGATTTCTTTTCAGCTTGACTGACAGTTTTAAGAGTGAGGTTTGAACGCACTGAGACCACCCCAACTCTGTGTCCCACTATGCCAAGTAGTTAGCATCCTTCAATAAGGGAATTTTGCTTTCTCTATGGTAGAATTGATTTTGCACCCCCACCCAGCCCTTCCAGCAGGGTCTTACCCTGGAGCCCAGGTTGATTTCCTAGCTCAGATTGGTCCCAAGCTCTTGAGTTTCTTGCCTCAGTCTTCCACGTGCTAGGCTTATAAAATGTGTGCCACCATGCCAAACTAGACATGTCTTTCCAGAGTCAAGAACTTCAGTAATTTATGAATATAGAATATGTATCTCATATATTCTTAGTGTTTTCAAATCTGAACCTATTAACATATATTTTGTTGACACTTTCAAGCGACTGTTTATGTAGGTCTCTAGAATATCCCCACACCTTCTGGAATTCTTCACATTAGAGACAAGCCTCCGTTGGTCTGGTGGTATGCTTAGGCACAGCGCTGATGGGTGCCCACCTCAGTCAAACTGGTGAAGAGACTCGTGTCTGCAAGTGGAAGACTTGAGAATTCTCAGACTGGCTGCAAACTTCAGTGGGTGACCTTCTCCTGTTTTCAGTCAGTCGGGGACCCAGTATTCCTTCCCCATGGATTTTGAAGCCACAGGAATGGGTTCCTCTTCTGGGTGCCTCCTACCTTGGCTTGACCTGGAGCCTCAGTCTGCTGCCTTTGAAAAGGACACAGATCAGGAGACCCAGAGCCTTTCTGTCACCTGTCGGAGAGAGACAGATGGAAAATGTGTGCAGGAAGAGGCAGGGTTTACAGTGAGACGGACCAAGTTTTAAATAATTTAAGAGTGTGCGTAAGACACAGAGTTTCCTTTATATCTTTGGGTCTTCCCCCACCAACCCCTCCTATAGCAAGATAAGAAATAATGGCAGAAGGACTTTCTCAAGTGATGACTCGGGCTTGTTTCCAATAGCTGCTTTCTCGAGCGTTTAAAGGAGACGAGTTCATTGGAATTGATCATTTTTTTTTTTTAAATCAGTGAGGCGGGGGCAGGGGTGTGAGATTCCCCTAGGTTCAGTTCTGTCTGCATTGGCATTTCCACTGGAAATTCGAAGTGTGGCCTTTTTGTTTGGGTGTCTAATCCCATTTTAAAGTTTCGTCACGCTCTTGCTGAGGGTCAGCACTCCGGGAACAGACCCTTCTGCACCTGCTCGCCTTTTCTCTCTCATTCCCCTCTGAGGAGAACCAGAGGGTGTTCCGGAGAGCAAACAATACCACGCTTCACCAGCTTCAGTGGCAGAAAACGGCCCTGGACCCGGGAATTTGATAAACTCACAAAAACAAGCAAGGCCGAAGAGGGCTGGTGGGGTGGGGTGAAAACACTGCATTGGAAAGCTAAGATGCCAGAGTGAGCATGCCCTTGAATTTCTTAGCTGACAGGGCTCAGGCCCTGAAGAAATCGCTGTATCCACACACACCTCACTGACAAGGTCTTAACATGAGGTAGCGGCGGAAACAGCTCCAAGTCCTCCAAATGACCACACTGACTGGATATGGTTATCCTGTTTCCCAGAGTAAAATTCCAAATTGTTAGACGTCCTGGATCTGAATAAGCATGCCGCTGAGCACACTGAACATGGGAGTGGCCTAGAATTGGGAGTGAGCGAACCCCAAAACGAGCCTCATAGGCTTGCCCACATTTGGCCAGGAGAGGGGTGTCATGGCAGCTGACGACAAAGCATTATCTGGTAACATAGTCGGGCACACGGCCAGCGCGGCAGTGTGATTGGCAAGCAGGGTTAGAGGGGAGAGAACTGTGACTATGGTCAGCTCCAGATCCTTGTCCCTTGGGTCTGGAGAGTCAAATGAAGCTGTTTGGGCAGGGGAGAGGTATTATCCAACATGACTTGCTCCTTGGAGAAGCACAGGGCAGATGGGGTGGAGTAGCTGGGTGGAGACTCCTCAGAGGGAGCAGAGAAACTGGTTAGGAGTCAGGTGTTACAATCTAGGTCTTGACTAGGGTAAAGGGAAGGAGGAGACGACGGTGTCAAGGAGATACTGAAAAGGAAGGACGTGCGAGATCTGGAAAACCAACTGGCTAGCCAGCAGACAGGATTAACGAGTTACCCCTGGAGGGCTGTGAGAAGCTGGAGTAGAGAGCAGATGAAGGTTTTAGATGCATGTTGCGGCTTGGGTTTATCTCACTGAAAAATGTCCCACAGTGTGGACTAGGATGGTTATTTGTCTAGACACGCACATTTGAAACTGTAACAGCGCGGGCAGAAGCCATAAACATGGTAAGGCTGCCAAATGGTGCAGGTTCATGTAGTTTGTGTATTTATGAGTTAAGGAAAGTAGGAAAAGAAGGTAGGGTCCCAGGGATGGCCGCCTCTGAGTGGGGACTAGGGGTTGGCGTGAGAGAGAGGAGGAGGGCAGAAGCGAAGACAGAACCAGTCATGAAGCCAACAAGGAAGGCAGGCTGTGCTTGGGCCAGAGGACGGTTGGGCAAGCGTGGGGAAAGGAGTCATATCACAGGTGACAGGAGAAAATGAGTTTTACAAAGGTAAAGTCACCAGTGTTTATGGGAGGCAGAAAATGGGGTGTGTGTGCTGGGGGTGTACGTAAGGTCATAGGTGCAGAGAGAAGGCCCAAGGCGCAGAGGAAGCCTGGAGTAGGAAGGCAGAAGGGAGGGAACCTGGGGATGAGTCATAGGGAGGGCTCTGGCCTGAGCTTAGGAAGGCCCAGGGGCTGTGTGGTCAGCCCCTGCCTCCCCCCAGGGTTGGGTTTTGTTCTGCTGCCTCTGCAGCTTGTGTTAGCTCATCCTGCCGATAGCCCCTTACTTGCCCTCCAGGTACAATTGCATCGAATGTCCCTGGCCCACTAGAAGCAACTGATAAATTCGGGAGGGTGCAGAGGGTTCTCTAGATAGGGGGGACAGGGTCTTCCTGCCAGGTAGGAAGAGAAGAGAGAAGCAGAGAAATCAAAGGAAGTGTCTGCTCTTGCGAGACAATTTCCATCACCTTAGGAATGTGGCCTCTGAGAGCTTCCCCAGACAGAGCAGTGGCTGGGCCTGGGGGATGCGAGTGTTTTCTGTGAGTTACCCAGCAGCCAGTTCACCCACAGCTCCTTTAGGTTCGCAGTAGCGCAAGGGGCCCTTGCCATTCTGACTGACATAGATGTGAACCTAGAAAACCATAGTAAAAATTCAGATCTCTTGACTGAGAAACCAGTCAGGCTCTCCCATGCTCTGTTGCTAAAGGAGGCTCAGAGGAAAACACTGCCCAGAGTCAAGAATCCAAACCGGGTGAATGAACGTGAACTTGTCCAATATCCAGGCAGTATGCTTCCGCGACTTCTAGAGGCCCAGAGAAGGCCGAGGCTGTGGAAATTCAGGCTTTGCCTCGCTTTAGTGAGGTGAAAAAGAAGTTTTAGGAGGGAGAGTGAGATCAAAGGGGTGGTGGCCAACTTAGTCACTACTTTTTAGGAAGCTAGATTTAGTCTCCCATGAGGCTTTGCGGCTCTCAAACCTTTCCCTTGCTGAAGCCTCACAGATGGACTGACGGTGCCCGCAGCGTCCTTGGGTTTGTAGGGGAATGTGACTCAGGCTCCCCAGCAGGCCCACAGTTCATCTTCACTCAGGAAACATCCCCTCTCACTCCACACCTGTGCTGCCAATCGTGTTTGGAAGGAAATCCTTTTTCTTACTCAAGCGTGTGATGTTTGTATCTCAGCGGCTCCTTGGGGAAAACGTTCAAATCCTCACAGCCTGTTTTCCTGTCTTCCCATAAACACCAGAGAAACTGAGCCAATCTGATGCCCCTGGTGAAGACACTCTTTATGAGAAGAACAATGAAGTTTACCGCACTGACTGGGAACACAAATTATAGGGGAGACTCCACGGTGTGTATGAACCCCAGGCTCGAGGGGGCCATTCAAGGCGGGGAGTCTGTCTCCTGTGACGCTCACACGAGGAGCTAGATACTAATGATACTTCCTGTCCTGAATGTTTCACTCAGAGTCAACTAAGAGAAAAACAGATTCTGCTTTGAAATAAGTCATGTTTGGATTCTGAAAGTCCGTTCTTCCAGGCGTGTCCAAGACATGCGCCTCAAGACAAGTGTGAATCAAGCCCCAAATCGTACACTTAGCACAATATGAGGATGCTGCCGAGAGCGCCGAGTCCCGTGCTGAAGGGGCCGACATCGCTTCCCCAGGACCCACATGTAGAACAAATAAAGGAACAAACAGCATTGTGGGGGAGTTGTGATTTTTTTTTCTTTTTGTAAAATTTTGTGATTCTCAAATGTGACCTTGGCAGATGGCAATAATTTGTGGTATCATAAGGTCAAACACCTGGAAAGGGCATAACTAATCAAGACTGATCTGGAAGACTGCTTCTCTAGGGCTTTTCAAAGCTAGAGTGCAAATTCTTGCTACTAGCTCAGCCAGCTCTAAAGATCCGGGTTATTCTCATCTAAGAAATGGATTTCTCAAACTACAGCACAGGACGACCAACACGCACCCCGAACTCGTCTCTAGTGGGAATTCCTTTACTGAGTGTCCAGAACAGAAGATCATGTCGGCCATCTTTTGGGATCTGTTCAGCTGCTATCTAGGTGAGAACAGTACACACCACACAGTCAGCCCAACTGGCGTCTAATAGAAAAACACGGTTTCACCAAGATCGCGTAAAATTCCTCCTGTGTTTGCTTTGCTCGCTAGGGTTTTTCCTTCTAGAGGAATCAGCTGGGACAGAGCTTCATGACAAAATACCCCACACCTGTATGTATGCCCGTGTGTGCCTGCGGCCACGCTTCCACAGGGCTGTGTACACAGGCATTAACTCGCATATTTTGACATTGATAACACATTCCTCTTTGCCTGGGTCCTGACAGTCTCGAAGTATGACCGGCTGGTACCCTCTGCCTGCTGCAGGATGGTAACGGGCACTTTCAGGTTTAATGTGTAATTAAAACTTTTGTTCTAAAATGTCTAAAGCCCAAATGTTTGACAAATGGCACCAAGTACTAACGCGAATAAAGTAAACATTGGCTCGCCCGACAAGGGGGAGTTTCCCACGTCAAGTTCTGAATTTTCTACTAGAATTATTTCAGACGGATGAGGCTATCCGCTTATCAGATTCCCCAAAACGAACTTTCTATAAAAACCACACTGGCCCTTCAGTTGGATTTTCTTCTATTGCTTAAAGATAAATTGAAAACAAATGTTTTAAAGAAAAAAAAAAAAACCCTAGTGAACTGAAACAGGCTGCCAGGGTGCACAATTTTCTCTAGAATTAATCTATACAGAAGCGTGGTGACCAGAGTCGCTGAAGTCATGCCTTTTCTAACGGTGGCTTTTACAATATGCAGAAAGCCAGCGACAGCCTCGATTTCCTCCCATGGTGGCTCAGCTTGAAACAGGAGACACATCACTTTTTAGGATGCTACTGCATTGCAAATGTATTTTACATGCAAGAGAACTTTGGGAATGTTATTTAAGTGTTCTAATGAATATTATACATGGGCTTATGGATATTTCCTTCATCTACCCAAGCCTGGAGTGAATGCTTGACCAAAACACAAGATCACAGACAATATAATTAGTAGAGAACCTCAGAACACACGCACAGATTTTTTTTTTTTCTTTTTTCAAGGTAGGGTTTCACTGTGTGGTTCTGGCTGTCCTGGAACTGGCCTTGAACTCAGAGAGATTCCCCAACCTCTGCCTCGAGGGCTGGGATTAAAGGCCTGCGCCACCACCTCCCATCATACCTGCCCAGGCTATTGGATGGCTTAGTTGTTCTAAAACACACACACACACACACACACACACACACACACACACAGCCGGACAGTGGCAACTCACACCTTTAATCTCAGCACCCAGGAGGCAGAGGCAGACAGATCTCTGAGTTTGAGGACAGTCTTGCCTCCAGAGTGAATTCCAGAACAGCCAGCGTTACACAAAGAAACCCTGACTCAAAAGCAAAACAAAACATAACACAACACAACACACACACAAACTGAAAAGGAAAAAAAAACCCAAAATATCTAATTAACAAAAATACTTAATTTAGAAAAGGCATATTAAATTGGCAGGAGCTTATATTGAAGTCAAACATTCAGATTACTAAAACACCCTGGTTTATTTTGTTTTGTTTTTATCTTTTATCTTGGGCGGGAGAGATGCTCAGCAGTTAAGAGCATGGGCTGCTCCTGCGAAGGACCTGAGTTCTGACCTGGTATCTGCACAGTAGCTCACATCTGCTGCAACTCCAGTTCCTGGGTATCCAACATTCTTACCTGGCCTCTGTGGGCTCTTAAATGCACATGATGCACATAAACTCACACCGGTCACATACATGCACATAAATAATAAACCAGTTACTAACAAACAGATCTCTTGTTCAGATGCCATTCCCTAGGAAGGATGCAACACACTGAGTTCTGCCAGGCATGCATAATCTGAGCTCAAACACGAGGAAGCCTTGGAGCATGTTTAACAGAGAATGAATATATATATATCTCACAGCCTCCAGGCCTGGGAGTTGTATTGGTCTGGACTCCAAATCCCAGCATGCCAGGTCAGGACCACTCCCACAGGGTATTTAAGTGAGCTCCCAGAGGAGAAACACGTGGTCTTCAGGCTGCATGGGCTCCCTGATGTCCTGTCTCCCCACCATGCACTTGGCCACCCAAGAGCGTCATTCTTAATAAAACAATGGGCATTTTGATTTGGCTTGATTTGACCTAATTGGATTTCTTGCGCTGGCAGAGCTGCCCTTTTCTTATTAATTTTTACATATCAAGTATCATAAGAGACAAAAGCTAAGGAAACATTTCATAATGACAGACTACTGAAGACCCACAGGGGCTGATGACAGGAGCCTGAAGAAAGGGTCTTGTGATTCAAGAGAGGACTGGGACACAGGTGGTACATTTGATGGCAGTACTGTCCCACTGCTAGTGACAGATCGGACGCTATGTGGCTGTGATGGGTATCGGCAGGTGACAACAGGATGAAATGCCAACCCGAGCGCCCAGATAAGGACACACGGATGCACTGTGAATCTCTCACACTTTTTCTAAGTCTGATTGTCTTCCCAGAGTAGCAATGAAATCTTAACTTATTTTCAAACTGATCTATTCATTTTTTCAAACTAATTTATTATTATTTCTAAAATCATCTTACTAGGAAAATCATGCTTTTCTGAGGACTAGGGTCTCTTCTTGTTAAGAACTGTTATCGGGGTCCTGTGACAGCAGCCCCTGGGTGACGTTGAATGCTGTCTCAGTGACTCCGTAACTTGGAGTGCGAAGGACTTGGATGAAAGGCTGAATGACTTTGGATTTTGTTTCACACTCAGTGGTCTCTGATTTGAGGCCCTGTGTAGAATATGTTGGTCTTGTCCTTATGTATTCTACACCTCATTCTGTTATTCTAGAAGGGTCAGAGGAGTTGGCTTTTTTCTTGCTTAGGTGACCATCAGTCTCAGAGGGATTTAGTAGCCTTACATTTCTCTCCAGGAGAAAATTTTTTACTAATGTAGTGTGTGTGTGTGTGTGCGTGGAGTGTTTGTACACCTGTGTGTATGTGTGTGTTGTGTTTGTACACCTGTGTGTATAGTATTTGTACACCTGTGTGTATGTGTGTGTTGTGTTTGTACACCTGTGTGTATAATTTGGACACCTGTGTGTATGTGTGTGTTGTGTTTGTACACCTGTGTGTATAGTATTTGTACACCTGTGTGTATGTGTGTGTTGTGTTTGTACACCTGTGTGTATAGTATTTGTACACCTGTGTGTATGTGTGTGTTGTGTTTGTACACCTGTGTGTATAATTTGGACACCTGTGTGTATGTGTGTGTTGTGTTTGTACACCTGTGTGTATAGTATTTGTACACCTGTGTGTATGTGTGTGTTGTGTTTGTACACCTGTGTGTATAATTTGGACACCTGTGTGTATGTGTGTGTTGTGTTTGTACACCTGTGTGTATAATTTGGACACCTGTGTGTATGTGTGTGTTGTGTTTGTACACCTGTGTGTATGTGTGTAGTATTTGTACACCTGTGTGTATGTGTGTGTTGTGTTTGTACACCTGTGTGTATAGTATTTGTATACCTGTGTATATGTGTGTGTGTTGTGTTTGTACACCTGTGTGTATGTGTGTAGTATTTGTACACCTGTGTGTATGTGTGTGTTGTGTTTGTACACCTGTGTGTATAGTATTTGTACACCTGTGTGTATGTGTGTGTGTTGTGTTTGTACACCTGTGTGCATATGTGTATAGAATTTGTCCACCTGTGTGTGCACGGGGAGGGAGTTCATGATATGACTGTGTGGATGACATTGGGTGTCCTGCTTTATCTCTCTCTCCCTTATTCCTTTGACACAGGGTCTCTCCTGAACCTGGAGCTAGTCTGGCTGCCAGCAAACCCCAGGGGTTCTCTTGTCACCAAGCCCTTAGTGCTAGGGCTATAGGTGCATGACCACACCCAGCTTTTTATGTGGGTGCTGGGATCTGAACTCAGGTCCTCAAACCATGAATAGCAAATGCCCTTACCCACGGGGCCATCTTTCCAGCCTCATACCTTCTCCTTCTGCAAGACAGGATTTCTCTGTGTGGCTGACCTGGAACTCACTATGCAGACCAGGCAGGCTGGCCTCGAACTCAGAGATCTGTCACCTGCCTCTACCTTCCAAGTACTGAGATGAAAAGGATATACCACCACTGCCTACCTGTGTGCTGTCTTCAGGTTTGTACATATTTAGGATTGTTGTCTTTCTCATAGATTTTTCATTTATTTTTATAAAATTTATTCTTTTATAGACGTTTACTTGCCTGATATTAATAAAGCCACTATTTGTCTGGATATTTTCACTCTTTTTGTTTCTATGTAATGTATCTGATTCTTTGTTTTTTCTTTTCTTTCTTGTTTTTGTTGCCTGTGAGCTTGGGTTTCTAATCTCCTTGCATTTGGTTATTCTGGATAGGGTTCTATCCGTCACTTTCCTGTTTGCTCTGTTTGCCCGTCTCTGTCCTCTGATCTTCCTTTTCTGCTGTGGAGCTCATTAAATCCCATCCTTTTGCTTCCCCCACCCCTCCCACTTCTGTAAATTGTCATTATTCATGTACTATACAGCTGGCCTTACATGCTTCAAATGTTTGCCTTCTCAGGAAATTGCGAGAAGCAGAGCAGCCTTGTTAAAGGGACAGTCACTTGCCTTTCTGACCGCTTCCTCCCTGCAGCTCAACCTTCCATCATGCATTGCTACTCCGGCTGAAGGGCAGCTGAGCCCTCTTTGCTTGTTTTGGTTTTGCAGACCATGTCACCCTTACCTGATGTCTACTTCGTCTTGGTTTTTGATGCACACTAGTTTCTGCTGTATACAAGTCATGTGTCTGTGCCTGTGAGCAGGCACATGTGCATGTGTGTACATGTGTGTGGAAGCCAGGAAATCCTTCATGGCTGTCTACTCTTTCTTGGAGACAGGATCTCTCTTGGTTTGAACTCACAGAGTGGCTAGGATGTTTGGCCAGGGAGCATCAGGCAACTGAGTGTCTCCAGCTTCCCAGCACTGGGCTTACAAGTGTGTGCCACCACATCGGGCATTTTTACATGACGATCGCGTGCGTGTGCGTTTCTCTGCAGCCTTGGTTTGTGACATTTTGATAAGGCCGGTGTCTCTCTGTGTATTTACATTGCTTGGATTTATCGGACCCCTTGTAGGTCACTATCTTTCTGTTAATATTAGAGTTTCGAATCATCGTTCTTCAACTTTTTAAAAATAAAACTTTATTGTAAAGAACTCGAAACTAAAAACAACGCACGGTGATTCGCCAGACCCAAAGTCTATACATTTCGGTGAACTTCAGTACAGTCAGAAGAGCCATTATGGAGCTCTGGAACTTCCCATCGAGTTGACACTTGCACTGGCAGCTCTACTTTTATGCATGCATCCACCTCAGCCTCCCTTCCCCAAATATCTATGACAGAACTGAAGCTGGAGATCAATTAATTTTATATCCTGCGACTCCCGTGTCCATCACTTCCATCCAGTTCTTCATCACCTTCTCTATACTCATTCTCATTGTCTTTGTTACATATGCCGTATCCACGTACACATCCCTATGTGTACTTATTTGCCTGGGGTCAGTGTATGAAGGAGAGCTGCAGTTATTTTTCTTTCTGAGATTGTGTGACTTTGCTTGATGTTACTATACATTCTACGTCTATCAATTTTCTTGCAAATTTTGCAGTTTCATTCTTTTCTTCAGAGTTAAATAGTATTCCATTTTTTTTCTAGATAGGTGCCAGATTTACATTATCTGGGGTCAGTGGGACTCAATGCTTTGCGCCACAGTGGGAAGAGGTCACTCACATCTTTGCAGCCAGGAAACAGAATGACAGGGGCCCCCCCGGTCCCTGGACAGGATATGCCCTTCCGTAGCGTATACTCGGTGACTTACTTCCTCCAGCTAGGGCCCACCACCTGGTTTCTGCCACTTCTCAGTAATGACATCAAATTGTAACTCCATCAGAGGACAAACCCATTGATTAGGTCAGAGCCCTCATGATGCAATTGCCTATCACTTAGTAGATCTCCAGGCTGGGGACCAAGCCTTTAAAACAAGAGGCTTTAGGGGGTACTTTGTGTCCAACTCACACATGAAGATTATTTTATTTCTTTGAATATGCTTATGAAATTTGATTTTAAATTTTGTGTGCTAAATCTATTGTCCAGGTCATCTCATAGTCCGTGGTAAAATTTCTGGGCTCCTACCTTCCTGCAAGAAATGATGACTCCTGAATTAGCAGACGGTTCAGTTAGACCATCTCTCAAGCTCTGTCTTCCCACAAATCCTGTCCGGGCAGGTTCTAGGTGAGCTAGGGCAGGCTTTCACCAGAGACACCACTTCAGTGCTTCAAATGTGTTACTAGGGCAGTAATGGGCTGCTAACAACGAGCTTCTTTGGCAGGGCATCCTCCATCAGTGCAAGGCTTACTGAGAAACTGTTCTTACGTTCTAGCTGCTTCTGGGGCTTACCACTCCTGCGTCCAGTGCTGCCTCTACCCACAGACCGTGTCAGGCTTCCACACAGGCCTCCGTGGCTCTCTTTCTGGGCAGTTGTTGGCTTGCCCTGCAGGCTCCTGCCACTCCCGTTGTCCTGAGTTCTGACCTCAGCTTGCTCAGTACAGCCCCAAGATCACGCACTGGTTGGTTTTCCTGTTCGTCTTGAGCTGGTGTTGGAATCTGATCTCTTTCCCATAAAACCAAATTGTGTATTTGGTCCCAGCTAGTGGGGCCATTTGGGAAGCTGAGGAAATTTTGAGAGGTGGCAACAAAGAAGAGTCTTTAAGAATGTGACCCATGCTGGGTGGTGGTGGTCTATACCTTTATTCCCAGGACTTGGAAGGCAGAGACAGGTGGATCTCTGTGATTTTGAGGTCAGCCTGGTCTACAAGAGCTAGCTCCAGGGCAGGAAGTTTCCCCAGGGCCAGAGAGCTGGGCATCCTCTGAATCTAATGATGAGTTTCCGTGGTAGGCTTGGCTGCCTGTTCTCCCTTCCTGGAAACAACCATTTTGTTCAATTTTATGATAAATTTAGAAGAAAGAGGGCTACTTTGGTCAAGTTATACCATCCTGGCTGGGAGCTCCTGTGGGTTTTACATTGAGGATGAAGAAAGGAGGGGAGGAGTGGGGAAGAGAGAGTGGGGAAGGAGGAAGAGACAGAAACAGACAAGCAGAGAAAGCATCTACTTTGATGCCTAATAAAGGTTAAATGACCTAAAAAGTGATGTTTGCCCAGTAGAGCTTATATCTAACGTTTACAGTTCAATAATCTTAGTAACGATTATTTCCTATTACTGAACATTTGTAGTTCATTTAAGATTTAAGCTTTTCAAAAACCATTACTTTATTAGGATGCTGTTTAAATTGAAATAATGTACTCTCTAGGCTATTTTGGCCGTTGTCCCCATTAATTGGTTTAGACATATTTTAAAACGAAAAGTAACTATGTTTTGATTAAACAGTTTGTTTCAATTTATCCATACCAAGAAAGCTCGCACACTTTTATGGAATTTCACAGAACACTGTCAGAGGATAAAAAGAATGGTGTGCAGCTTTGCACGCGTGTTCCCTGGAAGCTGCCAGTGACTGTGGGCAGTCCAAGGCGGCTACAGTCTATTCTGTTATGAAGAGAAAAGTGCCTGGGGTTGGGGAGGTGTCTCGGCGGGCAAAGGGCTTGCTCTGCAAGTACAGAAACCTGACTTCAGATCCCCAGCAACTGGAGGGGGAAGCCTGTACTCCCAGCACCAGGGGAGCAGAGGCCAGCCTCGCTGAATCTGTGGGCTCCAGGTCCAGCAAGAGTCTGTCTCAAAAAACAAGGTGGAGAGTGATGGAGGAAGACACTCAGTGCTAGTGCTGACCTCTAGCCTGCACACGCACGCGCGCACACATGTGCACACACACGTACACACACACACACACACACACGTACACACACACACACACAGAATGGCAGTGTATGTAAGTGCTGTATGTCAGATGTTTCCAGGGGGACACGAGATGCTCAGCTTTCCTTGACTACTTCCTTTAGTTCCCCTTTTAAAAAGAGAACTGAAGGCCTGGTGTAACTTCCTGGTATGGATCTAGTGTGAAATATTTTTAATTGTAATAATAAAAGCTACTGCCTAACTTTGATGTTAAACACAATTGCTCCCAAGTCTCTTCAGAAGGCTCGCTAGGAAATGACAGCTTGTCTATATATTTTCCCAAGGTAAACCAGCACCTCGGTGCATTTGACTTCAGCCCATGAACAATCCAGACCTGCCCATGAGGATCAAGATGGGATATATCATCCCTGCTAACCTTGGGCAGGAAGAGTTTGCCTTCGAATGTGCAGGCTGCTCACTCAGGTAGGAGTGGTGTCTGTTTCCTGCCAAAGAAGACTCCCTGAAGCATTTCTGCCTCTCTGTGTAAAGACAAGCCCCAGAATGAGGGACTCCTATATTTTCAGAAAACCACACAGGAAAATGGTTTGGCTACAATGATGAGGATGAAAAGTAAAATCTCCAGAGGACACATTTGGAATTAGAACTTAGATGATTCCACAGGCTTGTCACCAGACCTGCTTACCCGAATTCTGAGGCAAGTGTCTTAAGACTGAACACCCCTCATCTGAAATGGTTGCCAGAACAGTGTTCTGAATTTTAGGTTCCCTCTACTCGAGATTTAGACATGTTCGAATATGTATCATGAGGTGTCTTGGGAACGGCACCCAAACCTAAGCAGTCCCGTGTACTCTCTATTCCTCCTGCACACGCAGCCTGCACACATTCTGACAGAAGGTATTCCGTGTGTATTTCCGCTGCAGTCTACCACAAAGACCCTTGAGGAATCTGACCCCAAGAGACCTCACACAAGTACTCAGGAAATGTCAGATTTTGCTGATATCTGATAAGACTTCAGTTTCACATCTGGACTGTGCAATTTGCATAATCGTTCCCACTTTGCCCATAAGGAAACTGGCGCTTCAGAAGATGGAGCGATCCTTCCAAACGTCCAGGGGAGCCGTGAGCAAGCTGGGATTCTGACTCAAGATGAGCTTGAAGACAAAGCTTGTGATTTCCAAATGCTTCCGCAGCATCTAGTGTAGCTCCAGTGGGGGGACCCTGTCTGTCTGTCCATCTCTTTCCCTTACTTCTATAAAGTGCTGACTTGGGGCATATCTGGTCACTGGTCAGGAAAACCCCTCTCCAGGATGAGCTAAATGTGACCAGAAGATGAGTGACCATTGTGCATGTCTACAGTCCAGAGAAAAGAAAGACATATGGATCCCTGGACAGACACCCCAGAAATACAGTGTCTGTTGGCCAAAGAAAAGCATAAAGTCTGTTGCCTGCTTCAGGAGTTGAGATTTGCTAATGATAGCCACAGTTGCCGGGCAGAGGGAAAGACTGCCCGTGTCACTCAGAAGCTGGGGACATGCCACCTCTGCAATGAAACAAGAGTCAAGAGTGTAGGTGGCACCAGTGAGCAGTGACCTAGTGCTCCTGTTCACTATCGCTGCTGTTCTCAGTGGCTACAGTCCTCAGATGGACAAAAGCAATCGCCACTCAGGAGATGGTAGGGACTTCACTGAGCAGCCCTCCCCGCTTGGTGGTGGTGGATCTGAGATCACTCTAACCCCACCCTTAAATGACATTGGGATGGTATAGGTGGCTATCAGTCTTGGTTGATTTTCAGATTGTGACTGCGATGGATGTTATACTAAATTTTCTTGCACTATTTGACCTCATCAAGAAGCTGGCTTTCACGGTGTTGTCGCCTGCCCCATTTTCAGATCGAGACACGTTTGTCTCAAAGTGTTCCCCGAAGTCTAGGGATTGCCTGCCCACTGACTCTGTGACAGGGTAGGAAAGAAAGCAGCCCAACAACGCAGGAGTGAGAATGTGTGTCCTTGACAATAGCTAGAACAAAAGGATGCAGTTGCTCATCCCATAATATAAAGTGTTTGCGGCGGGGAGGAAAGGCAGGAGGTAAGCAGTGGGAGTTCATCCAGGGGAAAGGTCACCGGGCAATTCTAGCTCATGCCTCTGTTTCCCCAGTCTGTTTCTGCTGGTTGTGATGAGTACTCAGTTTGACATTGTTTGGCTCACTCATGCTCCTGTGTGCTCTCTTCCTTTTATCCTTTCTTTTCTTTTTTCTTTTTCTCCCCTCCCCTCCCCTCCCCTCCCCTCCCCTCCCCTCCCCTCCTCTTCTCTTCTCTTCTCTTCTCTTCTCTTTGGGCTTGGATACTTAATAAGCACACCCATTCAACACCAAAAATATAGCTAATGCAGATCACTCTCTGGACTGTACAAAGTAGTAACTTTCTAAAGGTTTACGGCATGGACTGTTTGTTCTATCACACCAGGACCAGCTGGAAGGACGGTTCGTTTTCACTTGAGGCATGCCCACTAATAGCTTTCAGGAAGTGGAGGTCTGATTCTGACCCAGAATTCACTATATGGCCCAGGCTGATCTAGAACTCCTGATCCTCTAGCCTTTGCCTCCTGAGTGCCAAAATTACAGACAGGTGCTACCTCGTCCAGCTGATGATGCACCACTAAGCGTGGGGACGTGAACCAGAGGAGGTGAAGTCTTTACTTTTTCCCTTTTAGTCTTCCCTCGCTTCGGCCTCCCTCCAACTGTTCTGTCAGGTCACAGAATTAGAGACAGGAGCGGGGGCAAGGTGCACTTCCACGCAGCAGACTGAGCTGCCCTGTCACACCGGGGGCATAAGGGCTGCCAGGCTCCACTTTGATGTGGGTCAGTGCCCTGCCCTGAGCACAGCGAGAGCTGGGGGTAGGGCGTGGCAATGGATTCCAGGGAGGGTTGTGCAAGGCAGGCACCCTGCCAAGGCAGCTTGGACAAACATTCTCACCCCTGGCTGTCTCCCTCAGGTTGGTGCAGCTTGTATGGGGCATTCCTGAAAGACAGGCACATTTGTTTGACTTACATAACATCTTACATCAGAAGACTAAAGCTGTCCTTCCGGGCTCGTGTCCTGTTGAACTGGGTCCAATCGAAACTTCTTCCCTTTACATAGGAGAAACCTGACTACCTGGGTGAGTGCTGCCTGCCGGTCCATGGCACAGCTGCCTGCCCGCCCTCTGCCCTCCTCTCAGCCTTCCTGGTGACACCACTCCTTCCTCTTGTAATTTCACGGATATGTTAAGTCCTTAAAAGGACTTGTTCAGAACTGGCCCGTGAGGGACTTCTCTCCCATACACTTAAACTGAGCATGTACTGAGTGTATAGACTTTTGGGGCAGAGAAGATGCAGGAGATTCTGAACTGTAAGGGGGCTGGGGGATTATTATGGGATGCATACAAGGACTGCAGCACGGGGCCTGAACTCTCATTCTCTGCTTGCCCCAGGAAAGGGGGTTTAATAAGCAGATGCAGTGGTACTTGGTCTGACCTCCGTTTGCTGCTAAGACTTTGGTCATAGCTCCCTCCCCGCCCCCACCTCCTTCAGTGACAACTTTGCTATCAGAGGATGATCTTGAACTGTGGTCTTCCTACCCCCACCTTCTGTGTGCTGGGGATCTGGTTATTAAGCACTAAGCCAGGTTTAATGTCTTGATATATTTTTAGTTTGAAGTCCTTATTATGAGTTGCTTTAAAGGCCTGCGACTGAATGGACCCTGGATGGTCACTGAGTCTCCCCAGTGCTTCTTTGGCTATGGCGCCCCCTGAAGACAGAAACAGCCCCTGGGGTCAGAGGGGGACGCACATACTCTCTGTGCTTTGGGGTGTAGGTGTGCCTTCTCCCAGGCCTTCCCAGCTGACTTCCAGTCTGGTTATGAGAGAATAGCACAGACACCGTGAAGGCTAGCGGGTGGGTACTCAGAGAGGAAGGACTTCAATCCAAGTGTTTCTTCAACTACAGGACAGCAAGGGTAGCAGCCTGTGTCTCCATGTCCTTCATCCCATATCGCCTACTAAAATGGGCCCAGGCTCAGGACAAAGGGGAAGAGAGGGAGGGAGGGATGGAGAGAGAGAAGGAGCCGAGAGCATGTGGCATACTGATGGTACTGGTGGCAGTGTGGCTGTCCCAGGTCTGTCCCTATGAGGTTAAGCGTCAGGCATAGCCATTCCATGCCGCTGGGGCAGGATGAGAGGCCACGAACAGTCTTTAGTGAGCTTAGGGGCTCTCCAGAGAAGAGGCCAGTATAACTCCAACTCCAGAGGAAGGAGACTCTCAGCATGGCATAAGTCTGTGTGGTTAGTGCCCCAGCAATCTTGACATTCTGACTGGAGAAGTCTGGCCATCCTAGAGAGCTTTACCTGTCAGCTTGGCACAGCCTAGATTTACCAGAGAAGGGAGTCATCAATCGTGGGACTGCACGGATCTGATTTGTCTGTGGGCTTGTCTGTAGGAAATTGTCTTAACTGTTGATCGATGTAGGCATGCCCAGCCCACTGGGGGTGGCCCCATTCCTCAACAGGAGGTTTTAGGCTGGGGAAGAAAGCTGAATGTGAGCCTGAGAATAATATGACAAATGAGTCCCTCCTGGTTTCTTCTTCCAGCTCTTGCTTGAGTTCCGGGCTTGACCTCCCTCAGTGATGGACCAAGCCCTGGAAGCGTAAGACAAATAAACCTTTCTTCCCTTAAGTTGCTTTTTGTTAGTGTTATCACGGCAACAGGAAGAAAACCAGAGGGCCCTGGAAGGAGGGCTTTCAACACAACATGGGCCCTTATTGTCTCCTCCGGCCTCCCACAATTTCTCTCTCAATCAATCAATCCCCTCCCCCCATTATCCTTATGTTATCTATTAGTACCTTTGGAGAATTTGTCAAAGACAGGACACACAGTGGGAAAAGCCAGACGTGGAAATTTTGAGTAAAAATCTTCAGGAAAATACAATAAAAAAATGTTCCTACGAATTAAAATTAATCACTTGAATATGTGTGGCTTATATTTGTAAGTTAAAAATGAAGTTTTAAGGTGTGGCCTTTTATCCCCTTATAACATTCATGAGGCTGGCTATAAAATCTTGCCATTATTTTTGAAACTTTCTATTTCAAATGGTGGTAGATGAAAAAAAAAATTCTGAAGTAAGAACTGTAAGATCAGCCAGAGTCACTCAGTCTTTCCACTTATAAATGGGAATTTAGGATACCTGCTAAGAGATATGGATTCATTTTCAGTTACTCGAGATGCCAACGAAAGTGTGATTATAAAAACTAAGACGTATTATTCTTTATAAAATAAATATAAAGAGCCAGCCAGCTTGATATCGTAAAGAATAATTGGCTGAAATTCTCATGGCTCAGTGTGGGACTGCAACGCCTTGTCTTTGTGTAGTCTGGCTCCTTTTGTACAGTAGAAACCGTCATTTGAAACCTCAGAGATGGGGACTTTTTACCTGAGTGTGGCCATCCGGAGGGGCTGGGTGACTTACATTCCTTAAACAAATGGTTAGTGGCCAAGAAGATAGAGGCCACCTGTGTGTTTAGCTGACAGAGTTTACTCTCGAATTAGATACTCAGGAAAGGGATGTCCTGGTGCAGGAGTTATAAAGCTGGCCCTCTAAGGTCGGGGAACTCCCCAAATGTCAGAAGAACAATGCAGGGTCTACAACCCAAAACACTCAGAGCAGTTTTCAAGACCTTGATGGCAGCAGCTGAACTCTGGGAGAGCCTAGGAAGCCTTCTTCCCTGGTCCTGAGCACCTAGGTGACAGTCATGACGCCTCCACAGCTGCTGGCCTATGCACAGGGCCATCTGCTCTCAGCAGCAGTTGGTGCCCCATCTTTTCATCTGGATCCCCATGAAGCAGTTCCCACGGAGGTCCTACACCCACAACTGTGGCTAATCAGGGCAAGTTGTTAGATGACCAAGTTCAGAAGGCCAGCTTCTCTGAACTAATGAACATTATCAAAGAAAAAGGATCCTTGGGGGTGTGGAGAGTAGTAATTATACTGTAGTCAGTATAGTTTTTGCATGCTTGGAGCTCTGGATTCTATGTCCAGCTTCCATCCACCCATCCATCCATCTAGCCATCCATCCTCCCACCCACCCATCCATCCACCCACCCAACATCTATCTATCCATCCATTCATCCATCCATCCACCTGCCCATCTGTCCATACATCCACCCACCACCTACCTCTGTCCATCCATCCACCTACCTTCTGTCCATCCATCCACCCACCCCACCCACCATATGTCTGTCCATCTATCCATCCATCCATCCATCCTCCCACCCACCCACCCATCCATCCACCCACCTACCCATCCATCCACCCACCCAACATCTATCTATCTATCCATTCATCCATCCATCCACCTACCCATCTGTCCATACATCCACCCACCACCTACCTTCTGTCCATCCATCCATCCACCTACCTTCTGTCCATCCATCCATCCTTCCACCTACCTTCTGTCCATCCATCCATCCATCCATCCAGCTGGCCAACAATGAAATGAAAAATACCAATGACATGTTTTTACTCCCTCTGTTTCTTACTTTAAGTGGCAAGGTTCTACACATCTCCCCAGGGAAGACAAATCCTCAGCCATTCTGGTTGAGGAGACAGTTAATCTGTGAGCAATGCTCACAAGAGATACTTGAGCTTGTGATCCTGTGCAGAGAGTACACGGTGTAGGGTGTTTCAGGCCGATGGGACGGTCTCTACTGGAAACTAGACAATGCTGGGAGAAAATCAGTGCCTGATCAACACAGAGCTGAACTACATGGGTTCTGTTATTTAAGGATTTGTGGGGAGGTTTCTACAATTTGAATAAACCAGATGAATCACATGACCTAGACATAGAAAAATAAGTAATAATTGAGTTAGATATGTAATAATTACGCAAAATATATTTAGATATAGAGAGTCTGTCCTGTGACTATCATAAAGTACACATAAAAAGTTAACATTGACAGATACAGTTAATGTTCCAGATGAGAGAAATGTAAGCAAACACCAAGATGCAGCTTACCTGCAATGCATAAGTGCAGTCATGTTCCTCAGGTGCTGTCCCACCTGTAAGACGGCGGATGCTGCAGACTCATGGTTGGTTGATTCCCTAGCGCGTTGCTCATCTCAGTAAACAGGAACCTGTCATGGCTCTCTGGTAATTCTCAGCACACATACATGTGGCAAAGAAGCATGGGCTAATCTACAGTTTGTGCTCGGGAAGGCTTCAGGTCAACATCAGATTATTGGTTTGGTTTTGGAAGAGCCAAATCACACGGACTTTTGATGACATTCTAAACCCCGCGCTGTTCAAAGTCAATCATATTTTTCATGTCCTCAGTGTGGCTTTAAGAGCTTGGGGAACAGGACAGTTAGGTCACTTCTTTTCCTTACAAGTCTTGTGCTAAGTAGGAAAGTAGAGATTTAAAAAAAGTCCGAGCTGGGTACCATGGGGAGAGCTCAGACCTGGCAGAGCATCGGGTGTGGTTTCCTTTCCGCACAGGTGGCTCATTTGTGTGACCAGGTTGCTCAACTGCTCCTGCGTTCCTTGATTCCTTCACTGGCAGCTGGGACCCCAGCTTGGATCCTAGCTTTTAGAGTTCTAATCAAATCACTTACCTTTGAGGACTGGGTCACAGGTCAAGTCAGTGCCAGGAGAGAGCCAGTTGGTGCATGCTAACACTGGCATCTGGTTAGCCCACACAGACGTTATCTTCCCAGAGAGGATGTCTCCACCAAGGGTTCTGATTCCCCTAAGAGGCAAATAGGAACAATTAAGACGCTCTAAACTCAGAACAGACTTTTAGCATGGATTCATCAGAATAAAAAAATTGGAATGAAGACAGTAATTGATGTTGCCAGCAGAGTAATTTTTTAGGACTTATGAGCAGTAGGGGAAATGTAGGTGTGTTTAGAGTTGACTTTGGAACAGTGTCAGACAGAAGACCCCATCTTGGGGCTGGAGAGGTGGCTGAGTTAGGGAAATGCTTGCTATGCAAAAATGGAGATCTCAGTTCGATCCCCATAACCCATGTTAAAAAGCGAGGTGTGTTGGTATGTGTCTTTAATTCCAGTGCTGGGGAGGCAGGAATAGGGGATCCCTGATGCTTGCTGCCAATCAGCTTAGCCAACAGAGGAGCTCCAAATTCCGTGAAAGATTCTGCCTTAAAAAATAAAGTAGGGAGTGACAGAGGAGGACATTCAAAGTTGACTTCTGGTCTCCAAGTGTGCTCCATCCAAATGTGGCCACACACACGAACAGTAGGTGTGCACTCATACAGAAGTCCCTCTTTCTGAAAGGCAGATCTTGCTGTGAGTACATTGCTTCTCACAGGCTGCTTACGAATTGGGACTTATAGTCTTTTATTCTTCAAATGTTATCAGAATTGAGGCATCCGAAGGGAACTATGTTGAGTGAATTTCTAGTCTCTTAGACCAAGTCTCAGTGGAAACCTGTTGAAACCATCCCCACTCCTGTGGTGGAGTTCCCTGGTAGGAAGCCATCTGCGCACCCGGAACTGGCCGGAAAGACCACTGCAGGTGTTTACTGCTGTGTGGAACAACATCGCGATATCGTGGGCGAGACTGGCGAGAAACTTGTTCTGGGTCCTTCCAGGGCTTTACCGTTTTGCTGTACTCTTCCTTACCTCTCCCTGACTGTGAACTGCACAGATGGGTCCCCAGAGCATCCTGAAGATGGACCACTGTGAGCAAGTGGCCGAGTGCCTCAGTCCTCTGCCTCCTTTTTAAACCTCTAAAAGTTCAGGGCTTACTGTAATCCAGGAGGCGTGCACTTAGGTTCCTTCCTTCTGCCTGGTCTTTCCTTTTCTCTCCCCTTCCCTTCCCTTCCCTTCCCTTCCCTTCCCTTCCCTTCCCTTCCCTTCCCTTCCCTTCCCTTCCCTTCCCTCCCCTCCCCTCCCCTCCCCTCCCCTCCCCTCCCCTCCCCTCCCCTCCCCTTCCTCTTCCCCTCCTCTACTCTTTCCTTCCCCTCCTCTTCCCTCCCCTCCTCTCGTTCCACCTTTTTTCTACTGTTGCCTTTCCCCAGTAGTGATTTATGTAATGTCTGTAAGGAAGAATATTGATCCCGGCAGCATCACCACAAAGGACTTCTGGGAAAGCCACTGCAGTGACCTCCACTGTCACAGGCTAGGGGACCAGAACATGAAACTGTAGTTTCCCTTGACTTTTTAACCATTTTTTAAAAAAATCTTCTCCTACCTTCTTCTCCCCACATCAGCCCAAGGTGCACTGAGTTGTGCTGCAGGTCATGATGGGATGTCCTGAAGGCTGACAAGGACCGAGAGTAGGCTCTGGCAAATGCTTCCGTCAGCCCTCTAGGTCTTTGAAGTCACAGGGGTCACTCTCCACCTACCCCGTTGGCTTTCCAGCCTCTGCCAGGCATAAAGGAGAAACGGCCCTGGAAAATTAAACCGTCAAACTACACATCACTGTGATCATCATATGTGGACGCTAATCTGTGGTTTTATCTGCGGAGACAGCGAATGAATCAAAATATTGATCATTCGCTTCCTCTGGGCAAAGCTCACGTGTGCTGAATGCTCCTGTGTAAACAAGAACCCATGCAATAGCACTCAAGTATCTTGTGGGGGGCTGGGGGGCTTGCCTCTTTTCTGAAATGTATGTGAAGACCCCAGTGCCTGGTTCTCCAAGTGGAGCAGGGTGTGTGTGCCATAGATGAAGTCAGTGCTTCTCAACCTTCCTAAGGCTGCGACCCCCTAACACAGTTCCGAATCATGTTGTGGTGACCCCCAAGCAGACAATTATTTTTGCTGCTACTTCATAACTGTAATTTTGCTACGGTTATGAATCATCATGTGCCTATCTGTGTTTTCCATTGGCCTTAGGTGACCCCTGTCACCTAAAAGGGTTGTTTGAGCCCCAAATGGCCCACAGGTTGAGACCTGTTGAATTAAATGCTTTTAATTGGGGTATATCACACAGGCTGAAGAAGTATCTTCATGTGGATCAGTGTGGGTAACTCACCTTTGACATCAGAGATCATTGGCTAAACAGAGAGGATGTGAGTGGAATTAGTGTTGGAAGGAAGGACTCAGATGTGACAGGAAAGGCCTGCCACCTGAAATGCCAACTGAAGGCCTTCTGCCCCTTTGCTTCATAGATAAGACGTGCTGAGTTTCTTGAGTTCTGTCATATGGCCTTTCAAGGCTAGAACCTAACTTCATCCTAGTGTGAAATGCTTTCGTCTGTAGAAACCAGCTCATTAGTCTCCTAGAGCCTGGTGTACGACCACAGTGTCAGGCTATTTATTTACATTAAAATGATTGGCAGGGGCCTGGAGCTGGAAGGAGTGACCTGTCCTTCACTAAGTGTCTCTGCCTTCTGTTTGAGCCTGGACTATACAATTCCTAGCAAGAAGAGCAACGGGGAAAATTGCCTTGACTTCCCGCCAACTTCTCTTCCTATTTTGCCCACAGGTCCTGTGTTTGCTGTCTAGGTTTGTTAGCTGTGATGATGCTCAGGGAGTCTCCCTTGCTTTCTGATCTTTCTAGATATCTAGATAGCACGAGTGGATGTTGAACTGTGTTCAATACTCGCCTGGATCTGTTGAGGTAGCTTTCTTTTCTAATCTTGTTCTATGGCCAGAAGTTTTTAAATGTTACAGTCTTCTTGCCACGAGTCAGTAAACGGTGCTCACTGACATTTCTTTTTAATTTCCGGCTGAATTCAGTGGACTCAACTCATTCAGAATATTTGGAATGTAGGTTTGTAAAAGTGGGATGGGTCTGTAATTTTCCTTTCTTGCTCTGTGCGGGTCTGAGTTTTATATTGCAGTTATATAAGCTTTATAAAATACTGTGAGGTCTTTGTCCCCTTTCCTTCCTTCTGGGAAAAGTTGGTGTAACTTTGGAATCATGGACTTTCTAACTGTCTGGTGGAACTGTTTTGTAAGGCTATGTGAATCCAGCACTTGTTGTGTGTAGGGATACTCAATGGCTCCGTTTCCTTCCCAGATCTTGTATGAGCTTCTCTTTCATGTAACATCTGTTATGCTTTCTAGACAGTTTCCATTGTGCCTAAGTTTTTGTTGATGATGTTGTTGTTTTCTTTTGTTTTTCAAGACAGGGTTTCTCTGTGGAGCTTTGGAGCCTGTCCTGGAACTCTCTCTGCAGACCAGGCTGGCCTTGAACTCACAGAGATTCTTCTGCCTCTCTTGTGCTGGGATGGAAGGCATGCACTACCCCCACCCGGCGTGTCTAAGTTTTGAAGTAAGTTTAATTCATATTTTTCCCCCCCAGGATTAAAAGCTCACACTACCCTTCCAGTTCTCCTCCTCTTCATCTGTCTAAACATCACACTTCACCCTTGTCTCTTCTCAGCATCCAGTTTATCCCAGCTGCTTCTGATGTCACACTTCACCCTTGTCTCTCCTCAGCATCCAGTTTATCCCAGCTGCTTCTGATGTAAAAGTGCTGTTTCTGTCGGTGCTAAGTCAACTCATTTGTCTTGGTATTTCTTCTTAAGTCTATGAGTTAGATTTATTTTTAGGCTTTCAGACAAGCATTTTAAAATGCTTTTCTTGCCAGCATATATTCTTGGTACAGAATTCTGGCTTTCCTTTCGTCCTGTAGTGTGCTATCCTCTCTCCCCGCCCAGCACGGCTCTGGCTTTTCCTCTTCCCATTCCCCACTCCCCCTGTCTTCCCCAAATGTCCCTCCTTCCACTTCCATGTTGAATAAATGGCTTGCATGTATATGTAAATACATGCAGATGTGTTTTGTTTGAAATCTAAATTCCGCTTATGATACAAACCAGACAACGTTTGTCTCGTGAGTCTGTTTTATTTCATAGCACATGATCTCCAGTTCCGTATACTTCTCTGCAAACGAAATAATTTCATTTTTATGGCTGAATGAAACTCCACCGGGCCTATGTGCCACATTTCCTTTATCCATTCATCTGTTGATGGGTGTTTAGGAAGATACCATATCTTTACTATTGGAAATATGTAACAATCAACATGGGTGTGCGGGCGACCCTTGGTACATTGATAGATTCCTTCCCGTGTCTACCAAAGAGAGGGATAATGGTTTGTATGGTAAGTTTAATCAATTAAATTAATTAATTAGAGACAAAGTCTCATGTAGCTCAGACTGTTCTTGAACTTTTAGTGGTCACTCTGCCTTGGCTTTCTAATGGCTAGGATTGCATGTGTAAGCCGCATTGCCCAACCTTACGTTGAGTTTTTTGAGGAGCTCTTTGTTGATTTCGAGAGTGGCCACACCTATTTACAGTCCCACTGTGGTGGTTTGAATGCTTGGTCCACATTTTATGTAACTGTTTGGGAAGGATTAGGAGGGGTGACCTTACTGGAGGAGGCGTGTCACTGTGTGGGTGGGCTTTGAGGTTTCATAAGTCCGCATCATTCCCAGTTAACTTTGCCTTGTGCTGATGGATCAGAAATAAGCTCCTAGCTGCCTGTTGTTATGGTCTGCGCCTTCTGGAACTGTGAACCCCCCCTACTAAATCCTTTCTGAGTGGCCTAGGTCATGGTGTCTCTTTGCAGCCATGAAAAAGAAACTAAGACACCACTTATAGCCATTTTGACATATAGTCTCAGTGTGTGTGTATGTGTGTTCTATTTTTATTTTGTGTGTATGTTTGCTTTACTGGCATTCATGTATGTATACCACATGTGTGCTATGCCGACATGAGCCAGAAAAGGGTGTCAGATTCCCTGAGGCTGGAATTACAGGTTGTGAGTCACTATTTGGGTACTGGAGCCAAACCTGGGTCCTCTGGAAGAGTAGCCAGTACTCTCAACCACCCAGTCATCTTTCCAGCACTTCCTCCTAGTTTTGATTGGCATTCCATGTTGGTTAAGGATGTTAAACATTTTTTTTCATATATTTATTGGTTATTTGTATTTCTTCATTTGAGAACTGTCTGTTCACTTTAATTTTCCTTTTACTGATTTGGATTATTTGATTTTTGGGTGTTTGAGTTCCTCATAAATTCTAGACTTGAATTCCTTCTGGTATGTACCTAGTTAAGTTCTACCCTCCCGTGCTGTGAGCTGTCTCCTCATCCTGCTGACTGCTTCTTTGGATGGATGGCATCTTTAGTGTCCATGGCACCCCTCCCCTCCTCCATCTGCTCTCGGGGTTCCCCTGACTTGGTGACATCTCTTAGGAAGCCCCCACTTTGCCTACACCTTCAAGGGTTTCCGGTCTTACATTAAGAGCTTTAGTCCATTTTGAGTTGATTTTTGGGCAGAGTGAGAGAGGTGGGTTGACTTTCATGTAGATACTCAGTTTCCCTAGTACCATTTGTTGAAGATGCTGTTCTTTCTCAGGTGTATGTTTTTGGCAACTTTGTTGAAAACCCAGGCAGGCTATGTGGGCTTGTTTCTGGATTCTCCACTAAATTGTGTCTGTTTTTGAGCCAGGACCATGGCGGTTTTGTTGCTGTCTCTGTAGTATAAGTCGGAATCAAGTGTGTGATACAGCATTGCTCTTTTCTGCTCAGAATGCCTTTGGCTAGTCAGAGCCTTAAGTACTTATGTGTGAATTTTAGTTTTGTTTGTATTTTCCTATTTCTGTGAAGAAAGTCATTGGAATTTTGATGGGACTTGAATGCATTGAATCTGTAGGTAGTTTTTGTTACATTAGCCAGGTTTATTATATGAACTACATGGGAGAGGTTTCCATCTTCTAGTATCTTTAATTTCTTTCTTCAATATCTTATCATTCGCATTGTTCTAGGAAGGCTTTGGAAGACTGAATCTAACCTCTTAATTCTTGTTATTGTAGTCATGCCACTATGAATGGGATTATGTAGCATGTTCAGTATTGATACATAGAAAAATGCTGATTTTTAAATTTGGATTTTTTAGTTGCCCACTTCGCTGAGAGTACTTACTAGCTCCAAGCACTCAGTGGCGGAATCTTCTAGGTGCTTTAAGTGTAGGATCCTAGCAGGAAAGTAGAGCTGGACTTTTCCTTTATTTTCAACTTAAAAAACAATTTATTTTTATTTTATGTGCGTTAGTGTTGTGCCTGCATGCATGTGTGTGTGAGGGTGTCAGATCCTTTGGGACTGGAATTACAGACAGCTGTGAGCTCCCATATGAGTGCTGGGAATTGAACCTGGGTCCTTTGGTTCTTAACCACTGATCCATCTCTCCAGCCCGAACTTTTCCTATATTATTTGTGCCTCTTTTAAAAGTTATTTTATCTGTGTTTAGGACATAGGATCCATCTGTTATCCATTCTTTATTGGTTTAGTTGGACTTGGTGGTCCTTGTGAAGTAGAACTTTCGAAAGGGTTCATTTGTGTTTGAGTTGAACGTTTTTCTTAATAGGGCAGTGCAGGCTACACCGTGTAGATCCACATGCTTTTCATATTCACGTGGAATCGCTTTGAGCACTTTGTTGAGTCTAATTGTTAAATGTAAAATCACTTAAAAATATATAGTTTAAAGTTTCAGCAAATTGAAAGAAATCTCACTGCAGTCAGATTTAGAAAATTTTGCTACAAAAAACTATTTTCTTTCTTTCTTTCTCTCTCTCTTTCTTTTTTGATGGTAATCCTGTTTTTATTTTTGAGACAGGGTCTCATGATTCCAGGCTGGATTCAAACTCCGTGTAGCTAATGATGACCTTGAGCTTCTCTGCTGCTCTGGTTCCACCTTCACAGTCTTGGATCACAGGGATATATGCTAGTTTGCGCTGGTCTGGGCACCGAATCCATGGTGTCATGCATGTTAGACAAACACGCTACTGTCTGAGCTACATCCCGGCCCTCTCTGTGGCTCTTGTATGATTGATTCACAGGTTTCAAAAGGGTGGATGCGTGAATATACCAGTCTGTTATGTGGTGGGTTTGTTGATTTTTCTGAAATACTTTATACTTCCTATGGCTGACTACTAAGCACATACACGTTTACAATTGCTATATATTAGCGGCAACTTACTCCTCCATTGTTTCGCCCAAATGCAAATGTTAAAATGATGTTTATCCTTACATGGCATCTATCCTTATTTCTAAACATTCCTTTTGTCTTCAAGTCTGTTTTTCACTATCTATGGAGCTGTGTTAATATTTACTTGTCTCAGTGTTTCCCCAAAGTCATATGAAGTTTCTTAACTTATAGGCATCACTATTGGAATGGATATGTAGACTTTCCTGAAACCTGACAGTCTCTGCCTTTTAATAGATGATTTAATATATTTGCCTTTAGTGACTGTTATCACGTTTATCTTTAAACGTGTTCTTTATTTTAGAATTATGTGTCTCTCTGTGTGTGTGAGTGTGTGTGTGTGTATGTGAGTGTGTGTGTGTGTGTGTGTGTGTGGCAGTGGGTATGCACATGTGAGTGAAGTGCCTTCAAAGTCCAGGAGGGGGCACTGGATTCCATGGCGATGAAGCCAGAGGGTTGCGAGCCACCCAGTTCAGGTGCTGGGAACTGAACCTGGATCCCCTGCAGAGCAGTCTGTATTCTTAACCACTGAGCCATCTTTGCAGCCCAGTCGTGTTTGTGTCTATCAGGACTTACTTGTTGGTGTCTCTTATGGTTTCTTCTCTTACACTGCCTTCTTCCTTTTCTACTTAACTAAATGCTTCCTGTGGCCATCCCTCCTGCCTTTATTCTCCATTAACACTTTATACTTCCTGTTTCTGCTGGAGGCAGAGACTCTTTCCCATGTGGCTTTCCAAGGACAATGACATGAGTTAATAGCTCATAGCAGCGCCCCAACAGGTCAATCACTCCCTAACTCTACAAACACAAGGAGGCTATGAATCAAAGCATAAGTCTCCAGGTGGTATTCCAATCTGGGACTCCTTCTTCCTAGATACTTATTCCCCGGGAGTTTCTCTTAGAGTCTAATCATTTGGTGGTGATGTTTCTGTAAAATGTATTCCATATATGTTCTGGGGATTGATGCAGGGTTCAGGTATTCCATATACGTCCCTTATGTAGCAGATACCTTTTTTTCTTTTTACCATTTTGAAATAATCACTGCAGCCATTATGATATAAAAAATATGTGTGTTAATCTCCGTGTCAAGAAGTCCCAGGTAGCAAAGTTAACTTTTAGTTTGATAGGGAATTATTTCTCCCTAGAAATGAAAGGTTTAACCATTGACTAATAAAACCTGCAAACTAGGAGAGATAAAGCCAATTAAGCTAGAAACAAATTTAATGGAGAAAGACTGCTTTTGCAATTCCTTTGCTCCTGGACCCAGGTGTCCTGGTTGCGGAGGAAACAGGAATCTTTTATTTAGAGAACATGGCAACTTGACTTGTCAGGGTTCTCTGGAGGAAAAGAACGTATAGAATGCTAAGCACATTTATTAGATTTACTAGAACGCCTGACAGGCTGTGGTTCAGTTAGTCCAACAATGGCTGTCTACCAATGGAAGGTTCAAAAAAGTCCAGTAGTGGTTTGGTCTATGAGGCTGGATGCTTCCGCTGGTCTTCAGTATATGCTGGAATCCCGAACAAGTAGGTGCTAATGCCAGTGAAGGAAAGCAAGCAGGCAGAGAACAAGCTTCCTTCTTCCATGTCCTTTACATAGGCCACCAGTAGAAGGTGTGGCCCACATTAAGGGTGGATCTTCAAAAGATTTGTATTAAAGCTCTGTCTTCCTACCTCAAAGATTAGAAGTGGGTCTTACCTTCAAATGATTTCTTTAAGAAAAGAGGTTCCTCACAGGTGTGCCTGCCATTTGGGTTTTAGTTAATTTCAGATGTAGTCAAGAATAGCCATTCCAGCATCCCCTGTAGGGCAGCTGCCTAGGTGTCCAACATAGATTTTACCTAGTTCTGGAGTCTTCAGGGAACCATTCCATGGTGTGTCTTTTTTAACCAAGCCAGCTGTTTTGGAATGGGAGGGTGACCCAGTGAGTTCTAAGGGCAGGAGACCAATGTTTGATCTTTTCTCCTTTTTCTCTAGTTCCTTCTCTTCTGTTTAAAGGAACGACGTGTAGGGTGTTGTATTGGAGATGCAGATGCTCATTTAGCACATGCCAGTTCCTGCACAAAGAACTAGTTCCAGGCATTCTGGTCAAATGCATATCCCAGTTAATGAAAAAGAACTGGCCTTCTTGGGATGCAGAGAAGCCTGTGTATCTGATCTAGACTAGTTCCGCCATGTTTGGGTTGACCTGTTAGGGCTTCAGCTCTGGTTTCTGCTACCTGAAGACTAGAACATCATACCTGCAACCTCTTACTGGCTGAGTGAAGGGAAAGAACAAAACATCTTTGTAGCACAAATAATATAAACCCAGAAACAGATATTGGGGTTCAACCTGAAGATCAGGAAAGCAAAGCAGTCAGCCACTAGAGAGATTTTTTACCTTACCAACTCTTCAGACCAAAGGGGTGAGATCCGGTCTCAATAAATCCTCAGTCTCCACACTCCAGGGAGCTCCTGTCTCATCCTGCCTTATATTCCTCCCTCTGCTCAGCCATATTGCTCCTGTCTCTACCTCCCTAGTGTTGGGATTAAAGGTGTGTGATCCCAAGTGCTAGGATCACCTTTGTGTGAGTTCTCTTCTCTTTTAGACAGATTCAATCTTGTGTAGCACAGGGTGGCCTTGAACTCACAGAGATCTGTCTGCCTCTGTTTCCAGAGTCATGGGATTAAAGGTGTGTGCCACTACTTCCTGGCCTGTATGGCTGACTAGTGTGGCTGCTTTGCCCTCTGATCTTCAGGCAAACTTTATTTATTAAAACACAAATAATATGCTATTATACATCTTAAATAATAGGTGATCTTAATAACCTAATTATTGGGTGCTTTTATTACTGAGAGTTCCATTCAATGCAACTTCATTCTCTTAGCTTATTTCTTTTAAAAATAATATTGTGTGTGTGTGTGTGTGTGTGTGTGTGTGTATGTGTGTGTGTGTGTTGCATGATTTGTTTGACAGTCAGAGGACAACTTGTGAGAAAGGATTCTCTCTACCATGTGGATTCTGGGGATTGAACTCAGGTTATCAGACTTGGTGGCAAGCATCCTCACTTGCTGGGTCATTTTGCTGGTCCATCCATTCCTTTCAGATACTTTTGAATGGTATGCCTTTAGATTTTCTTCTTCGACCTATCTTGTTGATAATTCTTTACTTCTTTTGTCTTAGTCACGGTTCTGTTGCTGAGAAGAGACCCCATGACCAAGGTAATTCTTATGAAAGAAAGCATTGAATTGGAGGCTTGCTTACAGTTTCAGAGGCTTGGTCCATTATCATTGCAGGGAGCATGGCATCATGCATGGCGTCGGAGCAGTAGCTGAGAGCTACATCCTGATCATGATAGGCAGAGGGGAGTGGAAGAGATGGTAACATTGGGTCTGGCATGGGCTTTTGAAACCTCAAAACCAAACCTAAGTTATATACTTCCTCCAACCAGGCCACATCTCCTAATCCTTATAATCCTTTAAAATAGTTCCACTCCTTAGTGACCAAACATTCAAATATGAGCCTATCAGGGTCATTCTTATTCAAGCCACCACACTTTTTTGTCAAGACTAGACATCTGATCAAACTATTTATCTCAATCATTTTAAGAGATATTTGTCTTTGATTCTCTTTTCTATGACGCAACATTAACAAGGTGTCTTCTGCAATGTTCTGCCCACTTGTGATTGTTTTCCTCCCCAGGAATTCCAGGAAAGACTTAGAGCTAGAACCAGCACATATTCTAGAACCAGCTGAGCTTTTTTCTCAGTCCATGGGTCAAGTGGCATTGATAGCAAGGCCTTAGATATATGATGGTGACTGGACAGTTGAGAAGAGGTGTCCCATTTGAGGAAGGCTGGCTCTCCATTGGCCTTGGCAGGAAGACAATGACCTTGCTGAAGAATCTCAAAAATCCTTCCATTTTTAAAATAATAATTATTCTGTTGCCACTGGCCCTGTAGGATATCCTTGTGTACCAGATCATTAACAATAAGATTACAGCTACTTAGGCTGCGTGATCTGTGAAATATCACCCACTGCACCGTCACTCAAAGCCATAGTTATTTTGTAAATGGGTTAAAATGCTTCTACTTCAGGCAGAGGCTGCAGTACCATATATATTTGCATCCAAGGAACCGACTGAGCATTGTGTTAGGGGCCCATTGTGTGGAAAATCATTTATTTGTAACAAAGATATGGACATTCTTGGGCCACTGAAAGGTCAGAATATTCACAGAAAATTTTTGCATCTAGTTGGGTTTCACTCTCTTTACAGGATGTCCTTGTCTTTCTGGGGCATTGGGGTGCCTGTGACTGCCAATGCACAGGTCCTGTAGTTTATTGTCATCCATGTAGTGAGGCAAAGGAAGGCTTGGGCAATGGTGGTTGGTAACTTGGTTCTCAGCAGAATAAGCTGACGTGGCCTTGAGGGAAGGTGATAAAAACATAACTCTAAACCTTCCAATGTGGCTTTGTTCCTGTTCTATTGCTGTGAGGAGACACCATGACCAAGGAGACTTTTAAAAGGAAGCATTTAGTTAAGGACTTGCTTACAGTTTAAGAAGGTCATCATCATCGTCGTCATCATCATCATCGTTGTCATCATCATCGTCCTTGTCATTGTCGTCGTCATCATCATCATGATCATCATCATCCTCGTTGTCATCATTGTCGTCATCATCATCATCCTCGTCATCATCATCGTCGTCATCATCATCATCATGGTACATGGTCATGGCAGAGAAAGTCATCATCATCCTCGTCATCATCATCATCATCATTGTCGTCATCATCATCATGGCACATGGTCATGGCAGAGAGAGTGGTTTCAGGCAGACATGGCCCTAGAGCATTAGCTCACATCTGATCTGCAAGTTTCAGTCACACAGAGAGAGTAAGACACTGAGCCTGGCATGAGTTTTAAAGCTCAAAGTTCCCCTCTGGTGATACACCTCCTCCAAGGCCACACCTTCTAAATCTTCTCAAACAGTTCCACTACCTGGGAGCCAAACATTTACAAATATGAGCCCATGGGAGGGGGAGTGTTCTCATTTATATTACCACACAAGGGAAAGCAAACTTACCAAAGGTGGATGCTGTGTTGATGACTTCAGCCCTCAAATGTGATTCCCAACACCAGGGTTGTACAGATTGCCAATCTGAGGTCACATTTAGATGAGATGTGCTGCAGAGTCATCAGTCAGAGGGACAGCCGCTTTGGGAAACATCACAAGGTGTTTGAGCCAGAGCTCTTTTGGGGTTTTTCTTACGAATTTAGTAGAAGGAAGAAGCTGTTCCTGAAGAGAGGGGAGGGGTGGACCTTTGTCTGGATTGACTGACAGGCTGGTATATAACTTTGGGTGATCTGTGTGTGTTTTGACTGTACAGTCCATAGTTGTAAGCATATATATATATGCCACATCACACATACACATTACACTTGATTGGTTGCTTTAAGGATATATTGACTTGTGACTTAATACCCATTGTGTTTAAGCTGGCCTTTATATTTTTTATTTAAAAATTTTAAAGTAGTAATTTTAAATTTATTTACATGTGCATACCTGTGAGGCCATGTGGAGGTCAGAGGACAACTTTTTGGAGTCAGTTTTTTTCTTCCACCATGTGGATCTGACATTAAGTTCTGGTGGTCAGGGTGGGTGGCGTGTGTCTTTGCCCACTGAGCCATCCCATCAGCCCAAAGTTTGCTGTTTTTATATCTCTAACCAAGATGTGCCCAACCACAATTATCCACGGGAGGGAGATACTGGGTGTTGTTCTAATGGAAGAGCAGTTGCCCAGGGTTACTGTGGTGTTCTTACTGTTGCGTAGTTCAGAACTGTAGAGGTGCATCACCTTCCCTTATGTCCACCGTAGAGTTCTAAGTGGTTATACGTGCTGGGCAGCAGCTAGATCGCATGTGGACCCCTGTGTGGCAAGGGAAAACATGCGGTCCATCTTCTAGTCTATATCCTAGGAGAGCTCAAGACTCAGCTCGTAGGAAGTCCGAAATGCAAACCATAGCTCAGTTCTACACTCTCAGAGAAGCCATCTGACCCTTTTCAAATCAGCTGTGAGGGTGGGAGGGATGGAGGTGAGAGTCGGGTAATTTCCCCTCAACAAGGAGGGGTTTTACAGGAAGAGTGGAGTTTTCCAGGAAGTACTGGTAATTATGATACAAAAATAGAAAGCAGATGTGTTGGATGTCGTAGCAGGAAGGGTATGAAAGGAACAACGTGTTTTTAGAACCAAGAACCCATGGTGTGCCCTTCCCATCCTTCCAGGGGCGTAGCCAAGAATGACAAAGAGCAGGAAGAAGAAAAATGAATGGCAGGCAGCTTCTTATCTTCATTCATATTTAAATTCTCTGTTCTTAGACTTTTAAATAAAAACAGCAGCAGGGATGTAGCTAAAACGGAGCGATCAAGACACACACTTTGAAAACAAGACTGAATTTTTTTCTCAGGTTCATATAAACACATTCAATCAGTGGTGCTGATTGTTAATTGAAATTTTTTTTTCAAAATGAGGCTAAGAACCCACAGTTAGGAACCCTGATTTCCCCTGACCATGACACCCCAAAGAAATGGTAAGACAGCAGCTGATCTGGTGCCACCGTGAACATCAGCGAATGGAGACCAGGACTGGAAAATGGAAGGGCTTCCAGGAAGATGTCTGTGCTCGACAGAGCTCTGCTGCATCCCAGATGGCTGACTTCTCTGTTTGAGTCACTTTGGGACCAAAACCAAACACTTGTTAGCAAATGGGAAATTAAGTGTAACTTCTCTTAGTGGAGTTTTCCTGCGATCTGCGGCTGTTGTTCCTTGTGAAGCTCTCTATTCCTCCTGGGAGAACAGGCTCTTTTGTTTGTTAATGTCTTTTGGGTTTATTTGGGCTTCTCGACAGGTGTGAAAGGATGCTGAAAAACGGATTCCAGAATGTTAGGTGCCTTTTACTTATAAACAACGTTTAACCAACTCAGAAGACTAGTGCCCTGGTGAGCGTAGGGACTTCCTGTTGTATGGCGTGGAGGTGCTGTACGGCGTGGAGGTGCTGTACGGCGTGGAGGTGCTGTACGGCGTGGAGGTGCTGTGTGGCGTGGAGGTGCTGTATGGCGTGGAGGTAGGAGGTGCTGTGTGGCGTGGAGGTGCCGTGTGGCGTGGAGGTGCCGTGCGGCGTGGAGGTGCTGTGCGGCGTGGAGGTGCTGTGCGGCGTGGAGGTGCTGTGCGGCGTGGAGGTGCTGTACGGCGTGGAGGTGCCGTGTGGCGTGGAGGTGCTGTACGGCGTGGAGGTGCCGTGTGGCGTGGAGGTGCCGTGTGGCGTGGAGGTGCCGTGTGGCGTGGAGGTGCCGTGTGGCGTGGAGGTGCCGTGTGGCGTGGAGGTGCCCTGTGGCGTGGCGTGGAGGTGCCGTGTGGCGTGGAGGTGCCGTGCGGCGTGGAGGTGCCGTGCAGCGTGGAGGTGCTGTGTGGCGTGGAGGTGCCGTGTGGCGTGGAGGTGCGCTGCTGTTCACGGCCAACCATCCTCTATAAAAGGAGAAACGTGTTACAGGTTTTCCTGCTCAAAGTTTTGCCTGGAATAGAAACTTTAGAAAGGAAGACTCGCAGCAGAATGTGATAACACATACCTACAATCCCAGCATTTGGGTGGCTGCGGCAGGGAGATGCTGTTGTGGGAGGCGGCTTGTTCGTTCCTGGCTGCCCAGAACCGAAATAACCATTCAGAAACTGTATTCATTAAATCAGTGCTTGGCCTATTAGCTCTAGCTTCTTATTGGCTAGCTCTTACATTTTTGGTTCACCCATTTCTATTAATCTGTGTAATGCCACAAGGCTGTGGCTTACAGGGTAAATGTCTGTCTCCAGTGGGGCTACATGGCTTCTCTCTGACTCTGCCTACTCTCTCTATGTATCTCTTTCAGTCTGGCTTTACTCTGTTAAGCCATTGGCTGAAAGCAGCTTCTTTATTAACCAATGGCAATAAAACATATTCACAGGATACATCAGCTCCCACATCAGATTGCTATGAATCCCAGGCCAGACTGAGGTATAGTATGAGACTCCAACTTAAAAAACAACAAAAACCAAGAAGAGGAAGAAAACTTATTAGTTACCATCTTATTGGTATGACAGACCACCCAACAAAAGTAAGTGGCTTACGGCATGAGGGTACAGCCGTCATGTAGGGAAGGTACTGAGGCAGGAGCATAGGTGCTTGATGACACTGTGTGCAAAGAGCAGTAAATACGGGTTCTCAGCGAGCTTCCCCCGTTTGCTCTGGAACCTCAGCCCATGGGATGGAAAGGTTCACATTTGGGGGGTGCTTTCCCATCTCAATTTCCTGAATAGAGATACTTCCTCCCAGGCATGCAGAAGTTTGTGTCTATGGTGATTATTAAGTCCACCAATTTAAGGAGAAATTCCCCACCCCCTTGTCTAGACGAAGGACAGCTGTGTGTGGATAGTAGACGTCATGAGATCAGAACAGAGATGTATTTATTCAGATTCACAGTCTGGAGGTTTCAGGACTTGAGTGGTTGGCATAGTTGCTTTATGGCCCATGAAGTGTGGGGTGGAACAAAGCAAGCTCTCCCCTTGGTTGGTTTCTAGGAGAGACAGGCTGTTGGAAGACTGACAGGTTGCTGCAGGGGGTCTCTGATGTCCTTTCTGTCAAATACCCAACAGGCAGGAGCATTATAGCCGGGGGTGTTGTGTTCTGAGGCCCAACTCTGCCTGTCAGGCATGTAACCAGCCTTTTGACATTGTGACTTGATGTGTCATAGACAGGGTTCATGCTTGAGAACCATTCAACTGAGTAACCAAAACATCTCCCCAAACAGAAAAAAAAACACCCCCTCCCAATTCCACAAAAATCAAAACAAACAAAAAGCCTGAACAAAAAACTTAACTAAAATTCATCAGGAAAACAAATGAAAGAACCCCCTTATGCATTTGTGATGGCCACATTCATAGCTATTTCTGGGCGTGGCTCTCATTTCACTTAAGCTGGGGAATATATACACATGAAACTCTTCATAATAGCCACTAGCCTCTGAGCATGTGCAGGGTCTATAATGAAGTCATCTCTCTCATTTCTGACATTAGACAGGGAATATTGGGTTTTAAATGGTAAAATTAATTTCTGGCATCTGCCAGGTGCTGCTCTACAGTGTCAAAAACTCAAGACTCTTCAGAATGGCGAAAATCAAAAACACCAATGATAGCCTTTGTTGGAGAGGTTGTGGAGAAAGGGGTACACTCATCCATTGCTGGTGGGAATGCAAACTTGTGCAACCACTTTGGAAAGCAGTGTGGCGGTTTCTCAGGAAATTTGGGATCAACTTACCCCTGGACCCCGCAATACCACTCTTGGGAATATACCCAAGAGAGGCCTTATCATACAACAAAAGTATATGTTCTACTATGTTCATAGCAGCATTGTTTGTCATAGCCAGAACCTGGAAACAACCTAGATGCCCTTCAATGGAAGAATGGATGAAGAAAGTATGGAATATATACATAGTAGAGTATTATTCAGCAGTAAGAAACAAGGACTTCTTGAATTTTGCATACAAATGGATGGAAATAGAAAACACTATCCTGAGTGAGGTAAGCCAGACCCAAAAAGAGGAACATGGGATGTACTCACTCATATTTGGTTTCTAGCCATAAACCAAGGACATTGAGCCTATAATTAGTGATCCTAGAGAAGCTAAATAAGGAGAACCCAAAGAAAAACATATAGGCATCCTCCTGAATATTAACCTTCAGCAAGCGATGAAAGGAGACAGAGACAGAGACCCACATTGGAGCACAGGACTGAATTCTCAAGGTCCAAATCAGGAGCAGAAGGAGAGAGAGCACGAGCAAGGAACTCAGGACCATGAGGGGTGCACCCACACACTGAGACAATGGGGGATGTTCTACTGGGAACTCACCAAGACCAGCTGGCCTGGGTCTGGAAAAGCCTGGGATAAAACCGGACTCTCTGAACATAACGGACAATGAGGACTACTGAGAACTCAAGAACAATGGCACTGGGTTTCTGATCCTACTGCACGTACTGGCTTTGTGGGAGCCTAGGCAGTTTGGATGCTCAACTTACTAGGCCTGGATGGAGGTGGGGGGTTCCTTGGACTTCCCACAGGACATTGAACCCTGATTGCTTTTCGGGCTGGGGGGGGACTTAATTAGGGGAGGGGGAGGGAAATGGGAGGCGGTGGCTGGGAAGAGACAGAAATCTTTAATAAATAAATAAATTAAAAAACAACAACAACAAAAAAAAAAAAAACTCAAGACTCAAGCCTGAGGCTTCAGATCACTTCTCTCTATCCACTAACCTAATCACCTTCTCAATCCCAGCCCATTTGCTGGGTTTTCTCGACAATTAAAATCTCTTCCTCCGATGCTGACTGAGTATGAAATCCCACAGGCTCACCAGTGTTTGTAAGTTGGTTTTGTCTCCTGTCTTAGTCACTGTTCTGCTGCTGAGAAGAGAGACCATGATCAAGGAGATGCTTATAAAATAAGCATTTAACTGGGGCTTCCTTACTGGTTCAGAGGCTTAGTTCATGATCATGGTGGGAAGCATAGCAGCAGGTATGGCAGGCAGACATGGTGCTGGAGAAGAAGTTGAGAGTTATAGCCTGATCTTTAGGGGGGGGGGGGGGGGAGAGAGAGAGAGAGAGAGAGAGAGAGAGAGAGAGAGAGAGGGGAGCCCTCACTCTGTAGACCATGCTGATCTCAAACTCATAGAGATCCACCTGACTCTGCCTCTTGAGTGCTGGGATTAAAGGCCTGCGCCACCACTGCCCAGCTTCTTTACTTACTCATTTGTGTGTGTGTGTGTGTGTGTGTGTGTGTGTGTGTGTGTTTGAATAAGATGTACAGACTTCTAGCCTGCCAGCCTCCTCTCCTTTGGCTCCTCAAATCTCCTCCTAGGCATTTCTGGAAGACTTTTTCCTCTTAGTCCTCTCGTAGAATTGTCTGGCTCCAGTCTCCTTATCAACTCCGTGTGGACCTCTGGGTAGGTCCAGATGCTTGTTCCTGCTTCCTTGCCTTTCTCCCCCATGACACTTCAGAATAAGCAGTGGGCCTCTTATTTCCGCTTACCTTCAGGCGGTTTTGAATTAACCCTCATACTCCTTTACTGATCACCTCTCACCTGGGATCGGATGTGGAGGACCTCTTGTTTGCCAAGAGTTATCCAGCCTCACTTGAGCAAATCTCTTGTATGAGGGGTTTGTTCTGTCCTGTATTAAGTTTTTAGAAACAGCTGAATATGATTTCTGTTTTCCATTTGGTCTGCCTGTGCCTACAGTACTTCAGACATGTTTTCCGCTGAATGTTCTTTGGACTTTGCTCATATTTATTTTTCTAAATACATTTTGCTACTGAAATGTTTTGTTGTTTTTGAATAGAAAACCCCTGTTAAGAGAAACTGTCTGAGTTGTGTGTGTGTGTGAGTGTGAGTGTGTATGTGTGTGCCTGCATGAGCACTTTTGTGCTTTGTGTGTGTGGAGGCTGGAGGCATAACCCACAGGACACAGTCTTTCATTGGCCTGGGGCTGACAATGGAGTTAGCCAGGAAGTCCCAGAAATCCTCTTGCTTCTGGCTTTCCGATACTGAGATTACAAGCATATACCACCATATCCAGACATTTTAAAGTAGGTTCCTGGGCATTGAACTCAGGTCCTAGTAATTGCAAGGCAAACAAACACTTTAGCACCTGAACTGACCCTCAGCCCCCACATTCTGACTGTAAAGTCCTCGTCACACTGCCGGTCAGTTGTCACTTTAATATTCACTGGGTAACACTGAAGCACATCACAGGCTGATCCCACATCGGAGCAGTGTGTCAACGTTCACCCGTCTAGTTCCTCGTGACTCTTGTCCCTCAGGCCACCATCTACTCATCTTCCCATCTAGCCCATCGAGCTATCCAACAGGCCACTCTCCTCTTCAAAGGGATGTGGTGGGTACACAAAACATCTTCATGCTTCATCTTCATAACATATTATAGGTACAAATCCTTCCTGTCATTCAGCAGTCATATTTCAAACCCATTTTATCTTTAAGTAGGGATGAAAGGCAGATGCCTGGCAGCCCACTTTCACAGATCCTTCTTCTAAACCAGTGCTTCTCAACCTTCCTAACGCTGCGACCCTTTGATACTGTTCCTTACGTTGTGGTGACCCCCAACCATAAAATTATTTTGTTGTTACTCTGTAACCTTACTTTTGCTACTGTTATGAGTCATACTGTCAATATCTGACAAGCAACCCTGAGAAAGTGTTGCTCAACCTCCAAACCCACAGGTCGAGAGCCGCTGTGCGGTGAAACACACCTTTAGTCGGGTTCATCTCAACCTGTGCCTCGTGAGGCCTCCACACATTTTACACAAACCACTCAGACATTTTGTACAATTAATCACCCGAATTTACCTAGCACAAGATGCTGCAGGCTTCCCGACACTCAGACCAGGGAAGGAGGGCCGTGACCTTGGATTCCTGCTGGTGTTTGATTTATCAGCTTCGTCTTCCATCTCTTACTGGAGTTGGAGGGTGAACCGATAGCTATTTTACTTCTCATTTTGTTTATGTCAAATCCATAGGGTCCTTTTTGGCTGGGACTAGAATCCAAACTTCCTAATCTAAGCAAAAGTGTTTGTGAACTCCTGGGGCAGGCTTACTTCACTCTGTAGCCCCACAACTATAAGAAGGAACTTGATTAGGGGCAGATTTCTCTTCCAAGTCCATCCTGCCTGCCTTGGGAGTAGTTACGTTTTTGTTTTGCTTGACCTCCTCAATTTTTTCTTTAGTAGTTTGCCCACCAGAATTCAGACCACAATAATTTACTCTTGCATCCCCCCCCCCCAAGAGTTTATAGTTACGGAACTGGAGGAAGAGCTCTTCCTTCAAGAGCATATTCCTGAGGACTCCAGTTTTGTTCCCGGCACCCACGTCAGCTGGTGGTAAAATGCCCACAACTCCAGCTGCAGGGGATCGGATGCCCACTCTGGCCTCCGTGGGGACCCACACACATGTGGTGCCATATGTCCACACGCATAAGAAGAGAATTTGTAGTTCTGGATTGCTCATGTAGGTCTTTGATCCACTTTAATTCTCTTTGGTCTGACCTGAGAGGGGCGTGGCTGACCTCTATTTGGTTGCTACCTTTCTTTGATCTCCTTCTTTATCTTTTCTGTCCCAGGGCTTGGAAGCTTTATTTTGTTTTCGTTTGAGACAGGATCTTGTGTGTAATTCTTGCTGGCCTGGAACTCGTGATATAGACTAACCTAACCTCAAGTTCACAGAGATCTACCTGCCTCTGCCTCCCAAGTGGTGGCCTTAAAGGTGTGGCCACGATGGCCGGCTTCAACTGAAGCTCTGCTCTAATGTCGCTATTCCAGTTTTATCCGGATGCTGAGGTGGCTTCACTAGGCATCACGTTAGACCGTTAGACCGCCTGGCCGTGCTCTCTGTGGGGAACACGGTCTGGCTGGGTTTTTCTTTGACTAGCGGCAGAGTCTAGGTTATTTCATTGGTATTATTATGTAGGTCACATAGGAGAGAGCAGGGACTGGGTGACCGGTTGAGATCCTGTGATGAGCAAAACTCCATGTCCTCTTAGCTGTGGTTCTGTTTGGATGCTGTGCAGAATACAATGCTCTTTTACAGGCAAGGAGGATTCCCCGGTATGCAGCTATAAACAGCTGAGAGCCAACAGCCGGGAAAATCAGGCTGAGCGCTAAACCCGTGCTTAAGTGGATTCTTCCAGCGAAGAGCTAACGCTGAGATTGTGGAATCCCATTGTATGCCCTTGTCCAGAGCAGAGAACACAGACGATTTTGCCTTTCTGTGTCATAATGAGAGTGCTTGCTCTACCCCTCTGCCCAACAATGGAGAATGGGGATGTGGCTCAATCTGTGACACCAGAGAAATCCTGAATAAGCCAGGGGTGGGGACACGGTGGAGGTTCTGTGTGTTCTTCCCAAGTCAGAGTGACAAAAGCCAATACAATCTTTGGTAGATTGTCAAAAGAAGAGGCAGCCTGTGGGCCAGCTTCTGGGCAGGCACGTCCTCCCTGAGGTGTGAGGAGGCGTGAGTGGACGGGGTGGGCCCTGTTCTGGAGCAGTTCTGAGTGGCGAGAAGGTTTGGCTGTCTTGGAGAGCAGACAGGCTGAGGAGGAGGGGAGCCAGGAAGCAGCAGGGTGGAGAAAGGTTGTGTGGCTGGCCTAGCAATCTTTGTTCACCCTGAGCTGGCCTTTGAACTAGCCCGATGCTCAGGGAAAAGGAGAGAAGAAAAATCTTTCTCCTTTAAAATTTCTTTTTTTCCCCTCTTAAGCCATAAAGGTTTAATTCTAAAATTTAAGAATCCAGAGTGAGAGTCAGATGTATTAGCACACACCCGTACTCCCAGAATTCAGGAGGAGCTACAATTCTTTGCTGAGGCAGGAGAATTACAAGTCTAAGTGATATCTGGGCTGTACAGTGAGTTTGATGCTATCCTGGGGTACATGGCTTATTGTCTCACAGTGAGAGAAAAGAATAATGAGGCATTTGTGAATTCTTAATTCACCTGCACAGCTAAGCTGCAAGTTAAATAGGAATTTGGGAGCCAACCCCCAAGTTTGAATGTTATGGGAGAATTGTTGATGGATGAATTCCCCATGGGAGCTGAAGTGCTTATCTGGCCTGGTTAGGTTTTCAATCACGTATTATCCAGCTGCGTGCAGAGCACGGGTGTGGATGTGCACATCTGCAGCATGCCGCTACTGCCAGCAGAAGAGACGACTGCAACAGGATCCTTCTCAGAACGCCCTTTATTGGAGCACTTACACTTGAGGTTTGAAAGAGGCAAGAAGACCCCGTCCCCGTGGAAGCAGAAGAATATATACGGTGCCAGACAAAGCCCTGACGTGTCATCAACCCAATGGCTCAGGCCAGAATGGAGCGATAAACGTGTTAAATAATGATTGGCCAGATCGGATGGCCAGATCGAAAGACTCCCCGCGCTGGAGGGGGGGAGCTTGTGCGCATGCGCACAAGTTCTCTCAAGTTTGACATGGAACAGCAAACGGCGCCCAGGCTCCGTGCCCACGACATGACAGCGCCATGGTGCACGCTACATCTGACAGCGCCATGGTGCGCGCTACACACATCAAGTGTGTGTGAGCATGCATGTGTGCATGCGTGTGCGTGTGTGCATGTGTGTGTATGTGCATATGTGTGTGTGTAGGTAGCTTTATAAACCCACTTCTCTAAAACATGGAGGTGCAACAAAGACTACTTTCTGTTTCTGATAGGGTTCTGGGTTCTTGATGGAAAATCCGTCCCATGGGATTTGTGTCTCAGGAATGAGCAATAGGGCTCTCATAGTCTAGAGGCTGTTCCCATGAGCTTTGCTATCGTCACCCTGTAAAACTAGGGCGGTGACACCTGGAAGCTTAAAAGCATAATACAGGCAGCAGGCTCGGGACAATACCTGACCGTAGCTTTTGTAGCTAGCCACTGAGCCTTTACTGCTTTCTTCACTGCTGGTCAGGAGAGGCAGAGCTTCTCAGTCGCTGTTCAGTAGCGTCTGATGACGGTACCAAAACATGACTTAAGGGGTATAGCTGCTTTCTCTTTGGTCTGATGGTGACTAGGGTGGGTGCAGCCCTGCCTGTGGTGGTCTCCTCAGCTTGATGCCAACAGCTCAGGTCATCTTTTTTACATGCCCTCTGATTTCAGCACTGTGTGTGTGTGTACGGTGGCCCAGCAAATGTACCTGACTGATGCTAGCCACTTGCTGCAGACACACTCTGGGTGTGGGGAGCCTTCCTCTGAGCATGTTGTTACATGGACTTGGCCTTTGTTGAGCGCACATCCTGTCAGTCCAGATCAACGCGCTGACTGCAGTTAAGTTCAGGGACACCTGCAATGAGCTTCTGATGACGCTCCAGGGCGTTAGACAAAAGCTTGGCAGCACTGGTGAACTTCCCTTCTCCCGTCTTAGGCTGTCAGGCAACAGCAAATTTAACCCTACCCAGGAACAAATTAAAAAAATACTCTGGGTGGCCCCTTTAGTCCTGGTTACATTGTCATCCTCTTCGGCCTAACCAGTCCTCTGAAAATATCAAACTCATACACGGTGGCTGAGGAGGAGAGCGGGTGGTATATAAGGTTAGACAGAAAGCCAGGTATAGTGCCATGCACCTGTAAACTCAGCAGAAGGCTGTTGCAAGATGGAGAGCTCCAGGCTAGCCTGGGCTACATAGGAAGATCCTGTTTCAAAGCAAGCAAATGAACTTTAAAAAAAAAAAAAAAATCGAGGCCGAGGCCCTTGGGCTATAATTTGCCTGCCTCCAGAAGTCATCAAACAAAAACAATACAAACAAACGCCCACGAAAACAAACGCCTGCTTCTGTTCCACCAGCTCCAGGGGCAGCGTGAACCCACTGATTTCCCGTTTCTGACTCACTCTTCGGGTACTGCGGCATCAGCTGCCACGCCTCAGCAGCCCTCTTTGTATCCGTGTGGTTAAGGAGCTGAGCGGCGCAGACCTGAACTGGCTGTGTAAACGTCTCTCTGGGCCGAGCGGTAGGCACTTCGTTAGTGAGCGTCGTGAGTCCCGTGGTAACAATTTGTAAAGTCCTTTGGGGTGAAAGGCGCAATCATAAATATTAATTATAGCCATTGTTTTGATGAAAGGGGGATTACTGGAGGCCCAGAAACCTCTAAATCTACCTATTAAACCACGTTCCCCCGCTCAAGCTCTTGAATGAGGGGGTTAAATTATATTAGCGAGAAGGTCCCTGGATTCCGCTGTGGTTGGAGTCTAATGAAAGGCTCACTTTTCATATGACATCGCTGTGGAAACACCTCTCGAAGCTTTCGGGAGCATTTTCCTGAGAGGGAAAGAATCCAACAAAGAAACTCGAAGCCTTTCGTGTGTTTCATCAGGAACGCGGCAAGAGCCAAGCGGCTCGCTGGCGCAATGCTCGAGAACAGTGTTCAGATGAATCCCAGCCCCAGGTTGAAATTTTTAAACCACACTTAACAGCTTTTGAAGCCGTCGTGAAACGGAATAGAAAACTTGAATAAACATATTTTTCATACTTCATACATGTTGCTATGGAGAAAAATAATGAGAGCGTTACCAAGTGATTTAATCTGGATCAAAAATTTTTCTTTTAAGTCTGACTCCTCTGGTCCTAACTAGGCTGGTGGAAGGTGATCATTATTAGCTGTCCCTATAAAATGCCTTTTTCTCAAGTCCCAGGGCTGAGGGAGGAAGCAACTCATTCAGAGGTGAAGGAGTGGAAGTCGTGTGTTTAGTTGGTACACAGGCCTGTATACGACTATTAGACCAACAGCTTGATTTTTTAAAATGTAATTTTCACAGAACAACAACAAGTGGGAAAATATAGGAATTTACTGTGTTGATTTTAGGCAGGGTCCAGGCTGGCCTTCACCTCCCTGTGCCGTCCTGGATAACCCTGAACTCTTAATCCTCCTGCTGTAGCTTTGGAGTGAATGCGGGATTCACCTGTCACCCGGCCCGGCCCGCAGAAAATAATTTTGTAATTCCAACACCTAGAACAGCAATCACCGCTAAACCTGCATTGTCTCCAATCATCCATCATTAGCCACATTCATTCATTAATCCATCCATTCAGATTTTTAGCAAATTGCGTAATACAATATATACTGTTTTGTAACCACCTACTCTTACTTAAAGACACTTGGGTCATCATTGCGTTTGTCATCTTTCTATTTGGCTAACTTTCATGGGATGTAGTTGCTTGGTAATATCGATTCAATCGTCCGCATACTTTTTGGGTTGCATATATGTCAGGCTGGCCCGGAACTAGCTATGTGCCTAAAGATAGCCTTGAACTAGTGCCGGGGACTCGGTCCAGGTATTTGTGTGTGTTAAGCAAACACTCTACCTGCTGAGCTAACGCTCCCGGCCTGAAACCTCTTCATTTCCTTGTCGCGTTCCCAGATCTTCCGCTCCCCGTGGAAGCACCGCTTACTTCCTGTCAGTTCTTTTTTTCAGACATCGTCACTCGTGGCTGAGGAAAGACACAGGTCCCTGCATACAGCCTCCTCACTAGGGCACTAATTTCAGTTAATATTTCGTCATAACAGCAAAACCTAACCGGTACGCAGCCTCTGAATGGTCTAATTCAAATTCACTTGCTAAATCACTGGGAGATTTTTACTTTGAATGAGTAAAAGTACCAGGTAGTAAGGTTTTTATCTCTCTTTTTAAAACTTAATTTTTTTTTTTTTTAAAAATGTGGATTGCTATTTTGCCATGGGTGTCAGACTGTTGTGACCTGCCATGCGGATGCTGGGAATTGAACCCGGGTCCTCTGGAAGACCCTCTGGCTAGTGCTCCTAACTGCTAAACCATTCTCTCTAGCAGAGGTTTTCATCTCTTACCAACCATTTATCAGAATGTACCGCCTGTAGCCCATGGGTGCAGAGGAGGGAAAGAGACTTAATTGTACTTCCGGAGCTCTGTGACTGGAGCCCGTGAACTAACTCAGAAGAGGTAAACTGAGGCAGGAGAGGTGTGCTCTGCATTCACACCAGGGAACTCCCTGAAGAGTGAGGGGTCCATTGATGATTTGGGAAAGCAGAACTTTGGCTTTGCCTCAGAACCACAAAGAGCTGGAGAACAATCCCATCCTTGATGAGTAATGGGGGGCTTGGTCTTAGAAACGGTATGCCAAGTTTGTGCATGGAAGAGTCATAGGGCTTAAAAGAAGAGATTCCCAAAAGTTAGAACAAGGAGATGAAAACCTCAGACTTGGTTTTAGGTCAGGGCATGGGGGTATAGACTGCCATCAACACAGAGAAGGAAAGGGGAGCCCAGAGCCTGTATAAGGAAGTTAGGGAGCAGGGGACAGGAAGCTCTGGGTTTCCTCACCATAGAAGAGCGAGTAAAACCTAGGAGAATTTCTATGTAGGTGTCAGGAAGGGGCATGGCTCCGAACAGAAGCAAGGGTAGACCTGGGATTAAAGCAGAGAGTGCAGAACTGAGAGTCTGTGGGAAGCAGGATTTGTATCCATCCAGGTCATGCTCCTCGTGCAGGGGAGCAGGGATCGCCTCAGCGTAGGTGAACACTTTGTAGGAATAAGGACAGTTCAGGAGAAACCCGCGTCAGTTAAGTGATAAGGACATGGTTAGCTGTACAGTCATTCTGAAGATCGGGGCTGCTCCAGCACGGATGTTCCCAGGACTGTAAACATGTGGGCTGTGCTACTGGAGTGAGCAGACTGCTCCCTTCTGAGGGAGAGCTGAAGGATCCCTACCAAGCCAGGGAAGCAGGACACTGGGCCTGTCTTCCCTGACAATTCTTGCCCGGGTCTCACATATGCTTCTGACCATGGGGGCTCCACCAAACAGAACTAGAACACTTCATTAGGTCCAAGAGAGGCTGGGGAAATGTTCATCCGTGTTTGGGTCGAAGCTGAGCTCTGCTGCTCTCTTGATCCTGATGGAAGGTCTATGTAGAATCTTAGTACAGAGTCCCGGAAGCTTGTCGACAGAGTTCTGTGATTGGGAACTTCTTCTCCAGTCTGTGCAGTCAGTGGCCACCCTGAGCTATATTGCTTGACCATGTTTATTGATCACGTTTGCTAGACAATACTTCAGTGTCTCATCAAGTATTATGAAGATTCAACTCCTAGCTAATCCCAGTGGTCTGGTGGGCATCAAGAACGAAGAACTCAAGGCAGGCTGGGTGTTCTAGGAGTAAAGATATGTGTAGGCTATTACAATAGTCAATGAAGAACATGATTCATGTTTGTTTCTTGGGCACAGGGTCTCTCTTTGGAGCCCACAGTGGCCTTGAACTCATAGTGATGCCGCCTGAACCTCCTGAGATTCCTGAGGGCTCGAATTACAGACATGTGTACCACTATATCTAGCTCATCAATGTAGCATTTTGACTACAACATTTTTTTTTTATACGTTGAACTGCTGATGCTCAACAATACTACAAGAAAGCAGGGCTGTTACTACTAATGTTTTACAAGTGAGAAATTTGATGCTCAAGTCACTAGCTAGGCATCGGGGTACATGCTTGTAATTCCAGCACTTGAGAGGCTAGAGGCGGGAGGATAGTGAATTTGAGACCTCTCTGGGCTTAGTGAATTCCAGGCCATCCCAGGCTACTCCGTGAAATACCGCCTAAAAATAAAAACAGCGACTCCAAACACACACACATAAAAGTTACCAATCTGAAGCCACCAAAGCAGTCAGTGACTCAACCAGACGTATGTCAACTACGTGTCTGGCTTCAGGTTCCGTGACTAGTCACTCGTTTCTTATTCTTTGATGTCCTCTGGTTCTGCATTGATGCTGGACAGTGAGTCAAACCCTCTTCCTGTCTTTGATGATTGTCTACCCCAGGACAGAAGGCAGACAAGTCAATGCCACCATAATCAGTTAAGGAGAGGCCTCTGGAGTTCTTCACATGTCCCATGGGAGCACAGAGGTCACGTCTGGGAAACTGAGATTAAGTGTCAAACCCCTCATGGCTTTCGGTTAGGCAGAGCAATCCCGGCTCAGAGCAGCTTGGTGGCCCAGGATTTCAGTGTCTCACGGCATTCTGTGCCGCTGGAGGATTGGAGCGAGGAGGATTCTAAATGTCAAAAGAATTATCAATACCACAAGAGGGTCCCAGAAGTTCCTCCTGGCCCAGGGCATGTGTTTCAAGGCAGCCATCACTTTTGAAGGGGTGGGGCTATGAAGAACCTGAGTCTGGGCTCCTAAGCCCGCCACTAATGGACTGTGTGGAGACAAGGAAGTGGGAGTGGCTTCTTGTCAGGTTGCCAGTTCTGCCTTTTTTGAGGTACTCATGTCCCAGGTGACTACATTTTGATAGTACTTAAGCAGTTAGATCATGCAGAAGATATATATATATATATATATATATACATACATACAAACATATACATATGTATGTATATATATATGTTTTAAAATTTTATTCTGTGTGTATGGGTATTTTGTTATCTTGTTCTCATGTATGTCTGTGCACCACTTATGCAAGCCTGGTGCCCACAGAGGTCGGAAGAGGGTGTCAGGTGTCCTGGAACTGGAGTTACAGACAGTTGTAACCTGCCATGTGGGTGCTGAGAATTGAACCTGGGTCCTCTGGAAGAGCTCTTAACCTTTGAGCCATTTCTTTAGCTCCCAACGGAGTCGTGACTCGGGAGCCATGCCAATGTGTGATCCTTTGCACTGTGATACCAAATGTGGGTAGTCCACGGGTTCTCACTCTTTTTTCCTGACTGGAAGATTTTGGCTTTTTTAGGCTCAGAAGCCCAATCCGCCTCAAGCATCTTCCCACTCCGAAGTCCTTTCTTTGGATCAGGATTCCAATCCCACCATCTTTCCCCAAATAGTGTTATCTGGCTATAATATTAGTTCATTAATAATCATGGCTAAATACCAGGAAATATAAAATACCTATTAAGGAGACCAGAGCTGAAGAGAGATGAACACACGGTGAAGGGAAAGTTGGGCATTCACCAAAAGTGAGCAGGATGAGGGTTTTGGCTAAGGCTCTTAGAGCAAACAATGCACTGGATGTCAGAGATGCTGACATTGTAGTCAGTGGCGGTCACACGCAGCTGTTTTCAGCGCTTTAGAACTTATTTCATTATTAAACACAAAAATACACGGCATTTAGAGTACAGTTTTAAAAATTCTGTTTATTTTTATCAGGGGTATGTATATATATGGTGTGTGAGCATGAGGGCACACGTGTGGACGCCGGATAACAACTCTGTGCGGCTGGGTTTCTTTTCTTCTCTGTCTTCAAGACTTGTACAAAGGATTAAACTCAGGGCCTCAAACTTGTGTGACAAGTGCTCTTACAGGCTGAGCCAGCCTGTTGGCTATGGTTTTCTTTAAAACACGCACGTGCACATGCACACAGACCCCCCCCCCCCCACACACACACCTCTGAGCATGGTGATTATCTGACTTAATGCCAGCATTCAGGAAGCAGAGGCAGTCAGATGTCTGTGAGTTCAAGGACAGGCAGTCAGGGCCACTTAGAAATCCTGTCAAGAAAAAAACCCTGAAAACCAAAAATAGCCCCCCCCCATCATATACATATAAATTTATCTTTTAGAAAAAAAAGGAAGAAGTCATGATAAATTCCAAATGCAAGAAATCACTCACTGTCACTTTCCAAGTTTGGTCAGATTTCAAACTCTGTCACTGACCCTGAGATATCTCGGGTCACGGGAATACTGATGCCTGGCTTCCTGCCCTAGATCCCCTTTATAAATATGCAGGATCCAGAAATCTGCATTTGGGGAGGTGCCGGGGACTGAACCCAGAGCCTCAGACATGCTGGGCAGGAGTTGTACCATGATGCATCTGTGCTCCTAGCCCAGGAAATTTTACCAAGGCTACCAAGGTAACACAAATTACCTTGGTAAAACTGGGGCACATCGGACAACCCAGCCATAGAACATCAGGAATTTTATTTTATTTGGGTTTTCGAGACAGGGTTTCTCTGTGAAGCAGCCCCTGCTGTCCTGGAACTCTCTTTGTAGACCAGGCTGGCCTCGAACTCACAGAGATGGCCACTACGCCTGGAGACGATCAGAGATTTTAAACACCCGCCTCTCACCATCCAGATCCCACGGTGCTTTAAGATAATAATGACTTTATAGACTGTTTCTGGTTGATGCTTGATCAGCCTGGAGTTGTCTCCAGGACTTTCTCTCAGACTTTTCCGTCAGAACTGGGGAGTGAGAACGTGCGCCAATTTTCTTCTGCAAGGAACACTGCTTGTTGTCTTTGCTGGAGTTCTTTCCTGACTCAGCTCTTCTTTGCACAGGTTCAAAGTGTTAGAACAGGCAGAAGCCAAAAGGCAGGGAAGATTTAGCGGTGGTGGGGATGGTGGGAGGTTTGGGGTGTGTCTTAAGGCTTGCGAGTACTTATCTGAACTTGCTTCCCCACCCCCATTTACTTCCAGATTGGCCCCGACTTCCTCTACCGCTTAGAGATTCTTAGGGAATTCTTCCTGGTCTAGCCACCTCTGCTTCCCTTTTCTGGGCTGGCCTGCTGTGTCTGCGGAAGACGGCTTGCATCTCAGACTGCAGGCGGGAATTTAGTTCTTCCCACCCACCCCTTTCGGGCAGGTAGAGAGAGGAAAGAAAGCTCACAGCTCAGGTTCTGTTACCAAGCAACGGGGTTCCATTTGCCAATTGCCACCATTTCCTTCGCATAGTATTACAGGCCGTATTTTTAACATTTAGTTCAGAGAAATTGCCGTCATTATGTGCAGTAACTTCCTTTGGAGGTTACTCATTAACCTTAGGTATTTTACTGTGTAATTATAACCGCCGACGCCCCAGGCTTGGAAAACCTTTGAACTCCTTAAGGTATTAGGGGATGGCAGAAAGGGTATTATCTGACTTTTCTCCCTTTTCCAGTTAGGTTAATTTTGGAGGTGCCTGCATGCACCCCCCCCCCCCACCCCCTTCCGAGAGGGAAACGCTTCCAGCGCTTTTTGCCTCCTTTCTGGTCTTAGAGTCTGAACTAAACCTGTTCGTGTCCAATTTCTTTGATACAGGCCACAGTGAAACTGTTTCCCCTTTGTTTTAAAGTCCCGGGGGACACTGAGAAGTCCCGGAGGCTGGGAAGTGACTGGCAGGCACCCTTTGGCTTCTCGGGGCTCTGTGATGCCCCCCACACAATGACTGGAATTAGATATCCTGTACAGCCTTCTTTTGACACAACGGAAGGCCTCCTCTCGGCTTTCTGCAAGCAGCGTTTCACTCCCAGGCTCCTCGGGAGCCAGGTGCATAGCTTCATAATGCGCCTATTATACAGCCAGGCTCAGTCGCCATGGCTCACACAATGACCCTTCTGATCTGGCCACAACAGTGGGGATGGGTGCCAAGACTTCATTCCCCACCCACTGCAGATTTAGGTATGCACTTCGGGTATATTTGCAACCCCTCTCTCCTCCCTCAAAGAGGGGGATTGAATGCACCCCCAACATACACATACTCCGTTTCAAGACAAACAAGACTAACTGGGGCAAACCACCTGCGCGCGCAGCTCCGGGTCTTTCTGGCCTCCGCCTAGACATTCCAGGTAACTCGAGGCGGACTGGGAGGCCACGTGATCTTGTTGGCAAGGGCTCACCTTGCTCCAGCAGGGACAGGTGAGCCCCGCGCCCCGGTGGGAGCCTGCGTTTTGCAAACTCAGTCTGCACCGCCCCACTGCTGCTTAGATCGGGACAAAAGGCTGGACTGGCATTTCGGCTTCACGGAGCTGAACCGCAGGACCCCAGCGGGGACACAGCGGCCCAGCATTGCAAATCTCGCGAAGGCCAGAGCGCAGCTCTGCCTGCTCCCACAACTCGCATCTTTCATCTACCGAATGGGGGGCAGTAAGGGACACTTTGGTTTCCTTTAAAAGGCTCAAGGTCCGACCGCTTTTTCTTCCCCAAGTAAAGGACTCCAGAGGTTTCTCTGACGGTAGGACCATGTTGTCACAGGTGACCTAATACTGCCCCAGCGTTAATCAGCCAACACCTAAAGCACCGGGTGTCCAGTGTTCCCTCTGAGCACTTGGGAGAAGGCTGGCACAGGCTCCTCTCACAGTGTTATGGATTAGCTAAGGGTTGGGGAGGGGCGTGTGAACCACGGATACGCATTCCATTCTGTGAGCGCTCCCCAGCGCCAGCACTGTGGTACCCTCTTTTATTCCTCTTGACACCCTGTCAAGTAGGTATTCAGTCATCACCTCCACTTTACAGGCATTTGAGAGGTCCTTTGCTGGAACCCTCAGTGTGGGTAGGAGATGGTGGCAGGCACAAACGAGTCATAGGGCCTGCTTCTGCCCCTGCTGGTTTGTACTAGTTCCCTCTGGATAGCAGAGATCTTGCCTGGGGTCATGGTCCAGAACATTTTTCCCCATTTCACTTTTTCTTTTTGTGGCAGGGTCTGACACTTAGGCTGGCCTTGAACCCACTATGCTTCTGAGGTTCACCTTCAACTTTGCTCCTCCTGCCTCCACCTTCTGAGCTGGCATGGCAGAACTTTCTTTAGTCACCTCGTCCCCAACCCTGCCTCTACTTCTGCTTCTTCTGCTCTGCCTGTGCTCAATTTCTTCTTGGGCAGCGCTTGACCTAGCCCTGCCCTCTGTGGTTTGATTTTGGAGGTGGAAAGTAGAGACCTCGCTCAAAGCTGTGAAATCTACAAAGCCAGCCTTCACCAGACATCTCCCAAATCCCTTCCTCTGACGTCAGTGACACCAATGCAGCCACTTATCCAAAAGATAGTCGTGTGCGGTCTGTGTCTTACTGACACCCTAAGGCTACTCTACTGTCCTGATGGCTTCAGATCAACTTGCCACATCCGGTCATTCAGCTCCTGCACCATTGCTAAAGAACCCAACAGGATGTGGTTTCACAAGTAGGTCAACATTTTGATCCTTTTTAATAGTGTGGAACCCAAGCCAATATGACTATCACGAGGAGGCATATCCTTTGACCTGGTATATAATCTTACATCTCTGGATGTGGGGCTAATGACAGCAGTTCCTTTGGGCATAGAAATGAATGGACAATGTTCTGATGTTCGAAAATCAACCCCAGGGTATTTGTTCTTCATGTTGTATCTTTAACCAGCCTAGTCAGTGGGGACTGAGACCTCCTGGACATTGCAGCTTAAGCTCCGTACCGCTTCTCTTAACTGACAGTTCAGTACCTGGAGCTGAAGGGCTTCATTCTGCGTTCACTGAGCATCTCGGATCACATGGTAAATTGGTGAAAGCAACGGAAACAATAGGGGCCTGCTGCCCACCAGTCTCAGCCCAGCCACAGCCACCCCTGTGAGCCTTGGCTTCCTCACCGTAAAGGAAACAAACTAAAAACGTGGCTTTAAAATCAGCAGCCCTTGCATTTTATTGTAATATTTTCCTTTGTTTTTGTTGCTTGGGGTTCTTGAGACTTTTTTTGCAGGATATTTGGTTGGAATCCAAAGGGGAGGATGCATGAGAAACCTATTGCTATAGCGAGAATACCTGGGCCATGGGAAAGCCAGCGAGGCTTCCTGCTCAACTCCAGGAACTGGCCCGTTGTTCTCATAACTGTCGTCACGACCCTGTTCCTAGGAAGTACAAATGAAGAGAGGAAGAAACCTGGAAATGAAAATTGGCTCCAGACACTGGGTTGCCACAGCTCTTCAGATCAAGAGATCATTGTTTTATTAGAATTTGAGAGCCATTAATGATTTTTGAGGGCAGAGTTTTGATTTACCTGAAGCTATGGATAATGACGATAGCCAGGCAGTGATGACTTATGCCTTTAATCCCAGCACTCAGGAGGCAGAGGGAGGCGGATCTCTGTGAGTTTGAGGTCAACTTGGTCTACAGAGAGAGTTCTGGATATTGAGAGGTAGTGAGGGTCTCTGTGTCAGGGTGGCTGTTAAAACTCTGGCCTGGATTTATTTATTTGGTGGCAATGAGTGAGACACTGGAGGCTCAATGGAGGGAATGAGGACCTGGACTGTGGGACCATGGACAGACAGGAAGAGCTTGACAAGGTTCTGCAGCTGAGCTCAGAAACTGGGAATAGTGCCAAAGGGAGAAAGAAGGTGATGTCATTATTTCACATTTTGTATGCCATGTTTTTAATCCTAGTCCTTGGAAGGGAAGCAGAGGCAGGTGGATCTTTGCGATGGAAGCCAGCCTGGTCTAGAAACAGAGTGAGTTCTTCAACAGCCAAGGCTACACAGATAAACCCAATCTCAAACAACAATAACAACAAAACCCAAAAAACAAACTCACATAAAACAAATAAACACTCCCCCCCCACACACACACACTAAAGGAAAGCTCATGAATCAGGAGTCAGATGCTCACTGTGTCTGGTGGGCCGCACTGGGCCTGGTGTTCAGAGCTATTGGTGTAGACATTTCCAAGTGGATACTGAACCCACTGTTTTAAAATATCCTAATGTCGGGGCTGGGGAGATGGCTCAGAGGTTAAGAGCACTGGCTACTCTTTCAGAGGATCTGAGTTCAATTCCCAGAAACCACATGGTGGCTCACAACTGTCTTAATGAGATAAGATGCCCTCTTCTGACCTATAGGAATATATGCAGGCAGAATACTGTACATATAATCAATCAATCAATAAATAAATATTAAAAAAGACAGTGATTATTTTAAAAAATATCCTAATGTTTGTAGTAGTCATAATCTGTCACATGTATTTTGGGGTTTCATAAGTTGCTGCTTAGGGTGCTCTTAATTGTGCTGGAAGAAAGGTTAGGGCTGCCTCTTTCTACTGCAATGCCACTGGGCTTTGAGGGTCCTAAGAGTCATGGCCAAGTGATATTCTTCCCCCTTTCCTTCCTCTTCCCTCTCTTTCTCCTTCCCCTGCCTAATTCAGTTCCTGCCTGCCTGCCTATCAGCCTATGTGGTGGTAGGAAGCATGAGATCAATGTCTCGGCTACGAACTCAGAATAACACAAACTTTAAGATGCTTGTTTGCATGTTGTATATTTTAATAAAATTTGAGTAATTAACAGTTTAAGCTAAAATAATCCCCTGGCACCCTCTACTAAATCCACCTTTGTCTTAGAGCTGGGGACTTGCCAGTGTTCTAACTTGCCCTACAGTTGGATTCTAATCCAATTCTAGTGTTAAGTAGTGCTCTAACTAAGCATTAAGCAAGGCTTTGAAAGAGTTGGATGGGAATGGACCTAGGACTTCTGCACATTAGGCAGGGTTCCAGTCCTGACATTACCCCACACCCACAGGAAGTCTAAGGGTACCCATTCTTTTCCCACGCTGTCTTCCTGCCTCATCCCCGGATCTTCTGTTCCTAGGCTGTCTCTTGTTGCCTTCTAAGTCCTCAGACGTCACTGCTCCCTTTCCTGCTTCTTCCTCTCCCTCTTTAATTACACGTTTCCCACCAGGTTTTCTGGGTACCAGCATCAGGATCACCCATAGCCTGAGCGGGTCTACAGAATCAGAACCTGTAGAGGATGGTGGGAGAGATCCAGGGGTCCCCATCTGTGGAAGCTCTCCCCAGGGCTCCTCCAGCACTTAGGAATTTTGCTCTGCCTCAGAAGTCCACAAACTTAGCATGTGGCTCTGCCTTGTCCTGGTGGGTTCTTGAGATGGTCACACCCCTGTAGGCTTTATCTTCAGCCCACTCAGAGACCCTCAGCTCTAACCCCTATCTAGTATCCCACCTGATTGTATCTCTGTAAGGCTCCAGGTGCTAGGAAGGACACTCATAATAGGTATCTGCTGTAACCCTCTTTCCCCAGAGTTAGGTATTTTTCTACCTGCTTATTTCATAGTTCAGGACATAGGCAAAAAGGAATATATATATATATATATATATATATATATATATATATATATATATATGCATTGAGTATGTTGGAGAATATCATAATAAACACATAGGGGATGAATGGGTGAAAGAATGATCCTCCCGGGCACGGTTCTTCTGTAGACTCCAGCGGAAACCTGGACTTGCCGATTGTCTTAACATTACTTACTAGGACCCCTTGGTGGGAAGAGGGAAGAAATAAAAGGTGAGGTCTGTGTTTGACTATCAAAGCAGATAAGCGCAGGGGTCGTGGTGGTGGGGACTTTTGGTTTGACTATCAAAGCAGGTAAGTGATGGGACCAACGGGTGGGGGGGGGCGCTAAAATGAGACAGACTAGCAGTATTGAGAACAGTTGCATGGAGCCAGGGAGAAAGCTTGGTGGACAAAGTGCTTGCTGTGCAAACATGGGGGTCTGAGTCTGAACCCCAGGACCCACAGCCCATGGAAAGAAAGGCGGAACACTTGTAATCTCAGTGCTGAGGAGGTCGAGTCAGGAGGATCCCCGGGGCTTGGCTTGATAGCCAGCCAGCCTAGCTGAATTGGCGAGCCCCAGCCCAGTGAGAGACAGCATATCAGCAAAAACAATGTGGAGGGCTCTGGAAGAAAGCCGACACTCAGGGCTGACCTGTGGCCTTCACACTCACGCACACATAGGCTTCCTCTACCCCGTTAGCACGGACACATACAAATTGTGTGCAGCTCATTGACTGATAATTGTGAGAGAACTGGACGAGTTGCCGGTCAGGGAGTGGGTTGTGGGGGGGAGAGGAAGCTGTGGATTGAGGGATGGCAAGAGGAGTTCTAGAAAACATTGTGTCCCCAGGGAGTTTTAAAAGACACACACTGGATATTTTTCTTTATAAAGTTATCAGTAGCGATCCCTTTCCTGGTCACACTTTGTATATAAAGCCTTGGAAACATATGGCAGGAAGGTGTTCCGAGAGAGCTATTACAATCACAGCAGGCTGTGGAGTGCTGTGGAGGCCACTGCTGTCAAGATCTGGCTGGGTTTCCAGTCAGTGAGAAGGAATGCTTGGTCTGACAGAAAAGACTTTGAACAGCCAGCTTCTCTCCCCCTCCAGCATCCTCCCCTCCAGGCATAGGTTAATGACTTGGGGCCCCTGGGGAAGTTGCTTTCTCCCAGGAGCCTGCCCTGCAGCTGGAAGGAGCCCTATTGTTCCAGCTGTCTAACCCTTAGTCTTAGCCCTCTGGCTTTGGCCTCCTAGGTTTGTAATGCCTTGGTTGATTTGCTTGTCCGAATTGTATGGTCTCAGTGAGAAGCCTAACAGCAGAATCTGATTGCTTCTTCTGAAGAAGCAGGAACAGGTTTGGGTCCTGTGTGGCTAAGGCTGACCATTCTATGATAGTCTTTGTGACTGATTTATGGTCATTGTTGTTGATTTATTTTAACAGCATGTGGGGAAGTCTGGTGGGCAGAAAGACTTTATATCCCTGTTGGTGACAGAGTTCGCAAGCTCATCTTTCTGGTTCCTGGGAGTTCTAGGAGTTTGCTTAGCAAATGGCCTGGGACATCCCTGTCCTTGCTACTGGTATCCCCCAGCACTGGATACTTAATGGTGTAAGGCTTGGAGTTGTGTTCAGGACCATATACATATTTTGTGCAAATGGTGGCACTGTTTATCTTGATGGGATGAACCTGAGTCTATCACTCAGTCCAACAAAATGAGGAAGAAGAAGGCCATAAAATAAAATGAAATAAATAAAACAACTAAATAGCAGAGGCAGTAGGGAATGATGCTCTTATGGCTTGCTTTTCTGTCCATGTGGCCTCATTCCAGCCTGTTGCCATTAGCTCTGGCCTGTCTGTGGGACACCCTTGTGCAGTGGCCTCAGAGAAAGGGAACTTCTACATTTCTGTTTGACTGGGCTCCTCGCCAAAGCCTGAGTTCAAAGTGCAGTTTCCAGTAATTTATGGGGACTTCTCTGGGACTTCACTGGGCCAGGACAGAAGCCTTCAAGTTCAAGTAATTTTTCCTATTTGCTGTCGTTCCTTATGAGGAGAAGGAGGCCAGTGGAGGCTCTGATGGCTAAGGTTGTTTCCTTGGCAGGTAACTTGGGCCTCTCCATCTCTGGTCATCTGCTGTGGAATTATCCTGTGGTACTCTGTGAAGATTTGTTGCCATGATTGGCTTAATAAAGAAACTGAATGGCCCATAGCTGAACAGGATAAAGTTAGGTAGGAGAGCCAAACTGAGAATGATGGGAAGAAAGGGGCACAGTCAGAGGAGTTGCCAGACAGACAGAGAGTAAGCAAGACATGCTGGAGAGGTAAATGCCATGAATCTTGGTACAGCACATAGATTGATAGAAATGGGTTAATTTAAGTTGTAAGAGCTAATTAGTAATAAGCCCGAGCTATTGACTGAACATTTCTATACTATTATGACTCCATGTTGGTTATTTGGGAGCTGGTGGGTGGTCGGGACAGGAAAACTCTACCTACAGTCATCTGCAACCTGTCCTCTTCTATCCCATCCAGTCATGGGGAGCCTGGCCCAGAAGGAAACATACAGTTACCTCTTTCTTAGAGCATTCAGGGCAGCCTGTGTTGTCATTTCTCCTCTGCAACCCTCTTCTCCACCCTGTACCTTCCCTGTCTCTCAAAACATGGTAATTGGGAGTGGACCTTTGTTAAATGAAGGGGTGGGTAAAGTTGCTGTCTTACCTCAGAGAAGTGGTTGGCAGTACAGTGGCCTTTCTATTGGGTAGAGACACACAGGGACAGTGTTTAAATGAATTGTTTTCCCTGGGCACTGAATGAGTCAGTCTTGGCATGGGAAGGACCTGGCTCAAAGCCATCTTTTGAGGTTGAGCAAGGAGAGTCTTAGGCTGCTGAGATCTTGAGCCCTGCCACACAGGACAGTGGCTTTTAAGACAGTTACCTTACCTTAGCTATCCCAAGGCCACAGAAACAAACCCTGGGGCACATAAGAGAGTATGGGAATAGTTATACCCCACACTAAGATCTGCAACACACTTTTCATTTGTTAATCCACCTTGTAGGCTATCCATGGTGCATTTCCTCCAACCTGCAAACCCAGGTCTAGCAATTTCCCTTTGTAATATCCTTTTGCAACATCACAACCTTTTTCTGTAACATTGTAACGTCCGTCCGTAATATTAAAACGTCCGTCCGCAACATTGTAGCGCCCATCTGTAACATTGTAGCGTCCATCTGCAACATTGTAGCTGCCGTTTGTAACATTGTAGCATCTGTTCGCAACATTGTAAAGTCCCTCTGTAACATTGTAATGTGCTTCTGTGACATTGTAATGCCCTTCTGTAACATTATAGCATCCTTCTAAAACATTGTAATGTCCTTCTGTAACATTGCAGTGTCCTTTTATAACATCATAACATTCTTCTGTAACATTGTAAAGTCCTTCTGCAGCAGTTGGGGTGTGTGTAGTGATTAAGAGGACCCCCAAAAGAGGAATTCGCCTAAGAAATACAAAGCCATGTTGGTGAAAAATTTCATTTAAATATTTTTATTGGAAAGGCAGTGCTCTCTGAAACCATACAAATATGTTGATCTATACAATTCCAAAATAGCTCACTAAAGTTTTAAAAGTTACTTCTTGGTTGTATGGCTTTTATTATACAATTAATGGCTTGTGCCTTGTGGAACTTTACTCGTCTTTACTAAGTTGGTTTTAAAAAAAACAACTTACATAGGCAAATTGGTTATTTGTTGTTAAAATGAAGAGTCTTAAATATCTCTGTAGTCTTTATTCACAAACAAACCATCTCGTGACATAGATAACAACAACAGCAACACAATGAAAAACAAAAACCCAGGTGCCTGGCTAACTCTTTAGGCGAATCTTGGAGATGACAACAGAGAGGCTTTTAAAACTTCTCCTTACCACTGAGCCAAGCAGAAGGCTCAGTTGATGAAATGCTTGCTGCATGAGCATGAGGACTCTGGTCTGGGTTCCCAGCACCCACATAAAAAGTGGGTGCAGTAGGCAGAACACTTACATAATCCCAGCTCCAAGGAAGTAGGGGCAGGTAGATCTGCAGGGTTTGCAGACCAGCCAGCCTTGCTGATGCAGGTTCAGTGAGTGATTCTGTCATGAAAAGCAATATGGCAAGGGGTTGAGGAAGACACTGAGGAAGACTTCTGGTTTCTATGTGTGCATTCACATGTACCTATATGAACACATGTACACACACATACATACACACACACACACACACACACACACACACACACACTTCTTAAATGTTAGTCCACATCACGATAAAATGAAACTAACCAATGTAGACTCTTGGACAAAGATGGTCATCACAGACCAGATCTCTTCAAGTAGGGTATGGCCCCCACACACAGCTGGCTAATTATCACATACTCCTTAGCAAGAGAATCCAGGCACCTCAAGAAGATGTCGGTGTCAAAATGGAACATGTATGTCACTTTTGTGGATTTGTGTTGATGTTTATGATTGGTGGTCTGGTTAACTGTAGTTAGATTTTTCCAGAAATAGCACTGACAAGTTTTATCTGCTTCTGAGGCACCTGAAAAATCTACAATAGTTTGTGATCACCATGAGGCCAGAAGCTCTGAGGTTTCATCTTGAGAAATTGACATATGCAGAGAGTTAACTCCTCGTCCCCCACGGCACCCCAGGGGACTCTGTTATTCTTCACACACCCCAGTCCATGGAGCTGCAAAACTCCAGCCAAGAGATCAACATTTGGTTCTTTTGTGAACTCCCCTTCCCCCACAAAATTACTCCAGTGGATGGTAGAAATGGCATACAAAAGTTCAGGGAAAATCAAAGTTTTTTGAGGGAGAAGTATTTTTATGTTTTTATATTTATCCAATTTTTAATATTGTATTTTAAACTTCACTAATGTATTAAAATGACCACGGAGTCAGTTGACTTTAAAAATAAATGTACTTTCACACATTTCAAGCACACAGGGGAGGATTTTTCATGCTACAGTGAGGTTGGAGAGTTTGGATGGCAGAGGAACTTCTGGGGTCACATCTTCAGTTGTTCTTATGTTTGGGTATCTTGGAAAATACTTTTTCAAAGAACCAAGCTGTAACAACTGATACGTTCTCCCTCTTTAGTAGAAGGGACATCAGTCACAGAGCTACAGGACTTAGATGGACACTGTTGAGAGGGACATAAGCAATCCACTCCCTGTCTTTGCCAAACTGAAGAAAGCAGCCGCATAGATTGGGTAAAGCCTCGATCAGAACAACTCAGAAGGGGCAAACAATGCCAGAGGTGTGTTGAGTGTGTTCAAGGCCCTGGGTTCCATCGCTAGTGATTTGTGCACACCCTTACCCTTACGCAATGAAGGTATTTGGAGACAATTATTCACACTGCAGAAGTATCTTTCCCTGTAGGCATGGCTGTGTAAGCCTGTTCAGGTCACACTTCCACTATGAGGTGTGAATCCCCTCCTTTGGTTCTTCAGCTGGGGTACTTCCGCAAAATCAGTACTAACTTTATAATAATAAAGAGATTATTAAAATTTTATGTGTGTGGATGTTTTGCCTGTGTGTGTCTGTGCACCATGGGCATTGTGCATGGAAGTGAGAAGAGGGCAACTGATCCCCTGGAATGGTAGTTATGGACAGTTGTTAGGGCTGTGTGATGCTGGGGATTGAACCTAGGTCCTCGGCAAGAGCAACAGGTGCTGAGCCATCTCTCCAGCTTCCTGATTCTACTTTTACCCTTTCTCTTCCTCTTCAGTTTCTTTGGGTTTTTTTCTTCCAACTCAAGATCTCAAAGCTGTCCTGCCCACCAGGTGGAAAGGAGAACTAAAATATAAGGACTGTTTCCACATGGCTTAAGCCTCCTAGCATCACTGACTAAAGGTCTCCAAAGCTCAGAACCATGGAGTAATAGTTCTAGCCCACATGCGCTAGAGATGGCAGTTTCTAGGGAGGTTTCTATAGCTCTCGGGGCAGGGCTCTGGACTCCTGTGCAGCCTCTACCTGGCAGGGATTTGGCATCCACCATCCCCGCAAGGTGTGACCTCATAGTTTCACTTAAAATGAGTTTCCTTGATATGTTGAAAACTACGGTTGAATCACAGCACGACTCTGTTGCATAAAGCAAGGTCCCTGGGTTTCTTTTCTCCTGTGACTGTGGGTGCTGGGCTGGAGAGCCATGCTGGCTGAGAGCACAGTTTTTCCAGCAAGGCTACTTCTTTCCTAACACCCTCTGCCTTGTTTTTTATTTTCAAGGTGACCCTCAGATAGCTTAGCTTTAAGGTTACACATCTGGGCTGTCGTTTAAACCTTCCAACTCAGTTCTCTCTCTCTCTCTCTCTCTCTCTCTCTCTCTCTTTCTCTCTCTTTTTCTCATTATCTCTAACTGCCTGGGCTTTTTAATGTGGGTTTCTGGGACCCTACTCAAGGTGTTAGACTTGAGTGTTGAACACACTTATCTGCTGAGCCATCTGACTGGTTTTTTGAAATTTTAATACCTGGATTACTAACTGTGGGTGAAAATAGCAAGTTCTTACAGTGTCTGTGTTAGCATTCCAAACATACCATACTCTTTCTTCCAAGACTGTCATATCTATTATTATTATTATTTTTTAAAAGGAACATACAACTTTTAAAACTCAAATGACTTTTCCAAGCCAGTTCTCTAATCTCAGACATAAATCTCGCTCCATTAAGAAAGGGAACCAGGCAGTATGTTGGAAGAATCTAAACTCAAGAGAAACAAAACCTTTTCAAGGTTAGGCATGGAATTATTTTCCACAGCTTTTGCTTATGAAGCATGTTAAATTAAAAGTCTGCGTTCCGGCACACATCCAGTGAGCAGATGGATGGGGTCTAGATGTGGATGCTGCCTGTCCTTCCTTAACAGTCCTTAACAGGTGCCTTGCAGGTAAAGGTGTCTGCATGCTGGCCTCAGTCTCCAGCCTGGCTTCAAGGTCACAGAATTGGTGAGTCAGTGAAATGATCGTTTCTTTTTGTCTTTGGCCATATTGTTGAGAGAATAGAAGACACAGTTTATCCTGGAGCATATATAAATAATGAAGTCCCATGAGCATACATTCCCGTCTCCCCCAAATGCAACGTTCCAACATGGAAGCAGTTTCGTGATGTTCTCAAGTCGCACAGGAGAGATTAAATCATAAACCATGGCAAGTTTAAAATACATTGGTGGGTATCTCAGAGAGGCAGTTTCAGCAAGAAGCTTAGCTACAGGCCCAAGATGCTATCTGATGGTCTTTTTAGGTCTTGGGTTGGTGGAATCCAGGGGTCTTCTAAGTTAACAGCTTCCCAAACATTTTATCTATTATTCACAGGAAGTTAGTTCTGACACTGAGGTGTGTGTGTGTGGGGGGGGGGGGGGGGGAATTCAGAGGGCTAGAATTAGTCCGGGATAAGAATTAAGCCTCTGGACCTTCATCCTTCCTGTCTGTCCCCGGACTGCAGCTCTGCTAAGTCACTCAGTGTCTGCGGACACCATTTCTTTCCAGGAATTCTTGTTCACAGGGGGTTTGGAGTGATTCTGTGCTGTACTGAAAATACACAGCACCCCTGGAGTTATCCAAATACTGAGCCTTTTATCAAGAACTTGTGAAAGGCACACTCAGAGCTCACACAGAGAGAGGATGTGGTGGGCGCTCATATCCTAGAGGCTATAGATGGTAGGATTGGTGGTACTCTTTTATTTTCTGATTTGAACATTTCTTTATGTACTGTGTGTGTGCTCTAGTGCAAGAGTGGAAGTCAGAGGGAAGTTTGGGGAGTCCATTCTCTCTTCTTACCATGTGGTCTGAGGACCTGGGGCGTTGGGCTTGAGAGCCAGTGCTTTCACCCACTGAGCCATCTTGCAGGCCTTTGATGCTGTTCTGCTGACTTAGGTTCCCCGACAATCTTTTAGCTGCTCCAGTGTTGCCGTTAATGTCTGAGCAGATGTTTTTCATGATAGCAGCTTCTTTCAATCAGTCACATTTGCCTTCCTCAGTTTCTTTTATAAGATTAGTTTCGTTCAACTTCCAATTCTTTTAAACTGTGCAAGGATCAAACTTAGGGCTTCATACAACCCAGGTAAGTGTTTTACCTCAAGCCCGCAATCTTCTCTTTAAAACGTTCACTTTTAGCTAGATGTGGTAGTGTAGGCTTTTAATCCCAGTGTCTTGTTGTCAGAGGCAGGAGGATATCTGTGAGTTCAGGGCTAGCCTCGCCTACATAGTGAGTTCCAGGACAGCTTGAGCTACAAAGTTAGATCGCGTCTCAAAACAAAACAAAAACAAAAACAAACAAACAAACAATCAAAAAGTTAACAGTTATCCAGGCTCAGCAGCCCATGCCTGCAGTCCCAGCATTCTGTAGACTGGAGAAGTTTGGGCCAAGCATTTCCCATTTGTGGCTGAGCACTTTGCCGACATTTATTTTCTGTTCCTTGGTCAATTATGAGTGTCTGTGTTAACTATACAAAGAGACTTTGCTGAGATCTGAACACTACACTAATCTATGGTACAGAGACATAAATTTAGAGGGCGATTTCTTGCTATATCCAGTTAGCAAAATAATAGTTGGTTTACTTCTGTGGCCTGTGAATTACTGAACTGTTCCCAACCATGGGTTCTTGGATAGACTGACTATGGAGTAGACCATAAATGCATTCAGAAAGTGGTTGGTTACCCCCGTAACATTGGTGCCACTAATGTGCATATCTTACCATGCTGGTCATCATTGTAGTTCAAAGCACTGACAGATGAGTAAAACTATTGATGACCACTCCCAGCCCCTAGCATTCTACATAGTTCCTTCCAGGACTATGCGATCTGGTCAATGGGGAGGAGGCTTCCTCATCAGTACAAACTTGATCTCTCCATGACCTGCGGCAGAAGTGTGGTGTCTTCAGCAATGGGCCCATACCATCAAGTTCTTGTGAGCAAATAGGAGCTTTGGCAATAGCCTGTATAGTTTTGAGGGCATTGTCTCAGGGTCACTCCTGACCAATAATTCGAGGGGTACTATCCCATTCTTGGCACTGACACCAACTGACCTTTTAATTGTGGGCTCTCACGATTGAGCTTGGGACCGTGTGCTTGCAGGACAAACCCTGCACTGGCTGAGCTGAGACCCTGCTCTTGTCCTGTGTATGCAATGAACGCCCTGTTTCTCATCTATAAAATGAGGACAGTAACGCAATTATTTTCAGTTTGGGGAGAATTCAATGAGACAGTGTGCAGGTGGCAAGCATGTCTGGCAACCTGCCTGTGCGCAGTAGGCATGCAGGGAATACTAGTTACTTCAAGAAGCAGTAACAAGAATGACTTAGACATTGCTGAACCTGGAGGTGTTCCTCCACGAACACGCTTTAGGGCAGGGCGTGATTTCAGCACATGAAACAGAGACTACTTTCATAAATCCAAATCTAATAACGATAATAATAATAATAATAATAATAATAATAATAATAATAATAAATACACTTTTTCATCTGCTGGGGATTAAATCCAGGATTTCATGGATGGTAGTCAAGTACTCTACCCCTAGGCTTTATCTTTAAGCCAAAAAGCTTATATATGTATTTGCTTAGTATAACAGCGTGTAATTCTGGACCGTATATACAGTGGGATATAGAAGAACAGGGCTGTGGGGTGGGAAAAAATGGAAAAGAGAAAGCTGAAAATTAAATGACTAAGTAATACATGTTATCAACATATTACTGATACTATGACAGAAGGCACATACATGTGCATACAAATAAGTACTCAGAGGAGAGCCTTCAAATATTAATGGGCTTGTCTCAGAGGTGCTGCGATGCCCAGTGGATTTCCTTCCTCACATGTTACAATAAGCATAAATTATTTTTGCAGTCAGGAAAAGCCAGTAAAATCTTCCTACTGTTGAGAAAGAATAAAGCGACAGTATTTCTATGGCTCTGTATGCATGTATGCATGGGAGAAAGAGGCCTTTGGAGTTGTTATAGCCCCTTGGAAGTAACATCAGGGCATGAGGTCCGAACAGAAGGCAAATTTGTGTTGTGCGAATCTCATGCCTTCTACCTCAGTCTTCTGAGGGATTGTGTGAACCAGAAGTACTGCAAACTCAGGTAACAGAGCCTCAAGTTCCTGAACACACATAGAGTTACAGCACCCAGGTTGAATGCGTGATTCAACCATAGTGGCTGCAAGGGTTTCAAATCCACCAGGGGTTCTATAAAATACCGCGAAAGATAAAGGTTTGCTTTATTTATTAATTTGCTTTTCATTATTTATTTATAAACTCCTGCTCGTGGGTCTGTAGCTAAGAGCACGTGCTGCTCCTGCAGAACAGCTGAGTTCAGTTTCCTGTGCTAACACCAGACAGCTCACGTGCATGCAACTCCAGCTCTAGGTGATCCAACACCCTCCTCTGGACCCCAGGGGCCCTGCAGCCGCATGCATGAACCTTCACACAAACACAGGCATATGTACATAATTAAAACTAAAACTAAAAACTTCAAATCCAAACCTTCCTGTCAATGGCCAGCACTAATGGCCAGCACTCCTAAGGGAGGGCTAGGGATAAAGTTCAGTAGAGGGCACTGGCCGCTATGCTCCAGCAGTAGACACCAAGTCTGTTCCCAGCTCAGCAAAGAAACAGCTTGCAAGGTTGAGATTCAATGCATGTGTGGAAGTCAGGATACAACATTCTCCAGGAACTGTGCTTCTCTTTTGTTTTTGAGAGCAGGTAACTCTGTGGTCTAGAGCTCACCAAGTAGGCTAGACTGGCTGGTCCTCCAACCCCAGGGATCCTCCTGTCCCTCCCTCCCCAGCGCTGGGATTACAATAGTGTGCTTACCTATTGTACCCATCTGAGTGAGCCATCTCCCCAGATGTCAGGGGTCCCTTATTTGGTGTTTAAAGATCCCAGTTCTTTTTTTTGGGGGGGGGGAGGATTTTTGAGACAGGGTTTCCCTGTAGTTTTTAGTGCCTGTCCTGGAACTAGCTCTTATAGACCAGGCTGGCCTCAAACTCACAGAGATCCTCCTGCCTCTGCTTCCTGAATGCTGGGATTAAAGGCATGTGCCACCACCGCCTGGCTAATTCAGTGCATATCTTGCAGTACCCATCGGATACCTCTGTTTTCCTTCATGCATGCCCTTCTTACCCCTTTTGTCCTGACTCTTACTCCTCCCTTGCATTTAAGCTCAAAGTCATCTTCACTGGGAGGGCTGATGCAGTGCCCGGTCCTTGGGGGCCTCTCTGCAGTCTCCATACCCTACTTCCTCTTCAAGGATGATGTAAGCAGGCCCAGGGCAGGTTCCGTGGCACCCACCCTTGCTCCCTTGGACTCTCTTCCTCACACGCCACTCTTTCTCCACCTGGCAAACTTCCCGAGGGAGCTTGAGCCTCTTCCTTTCCTGTTTCCACAGTTCCTAATGTGTTGCCCTGGCTTATGGCTAGCGTGCAGTAAATATTTGCTCAGTGGTAGATAGGACCTTTCTTGAAACCAGAAGTATGTGGCAATCCTGCAATTAGCGCATGTGTCAAGGCCCTCGTGTAGAAACCAGCTGATTTGCATGAAAGCTCATCTGTCTAGATAAGAATGTCTTACATAAACAGGGAGTCTTACATAAACAGGAATGACTTTCCACGCCTCAAAAAAACGCGTGTGCACCCCCATGACACGGACCTACATTTGACAGAAGTGGGGATGAGTGAGAAACAAAGCCACATGAAAGACATTAAAAATGTGGAGACCCAGGAACAGGGAAATATTAATAAAGATTAATAGCCGCTAACACTTGTATGGATTTTATTATGTGCTAGATTGTCAAAATGCTTTACATAGATGAAGTCACTCCATCTTTTAAGCAACCCTAGAGGGAGGCCTGCTGTGATTGGCCCCATGCCAGAGAGGGTGAAACACAATCGAACTGGCTCTGCCTGTCCCTAGAAGTTTCTTTAAGCTGCTTAATTGAAATGTGAATGGTTTTGTGATTTTTCTTCTTGTAAAATTTCCTATATGGCTTCATCTACACAAAGCCTATGCTCTCAAGTACTATATAAACGAGAGCACATTCTACTCAAGGTGTCATTTAAAAGGAATAAACTTGGTTTAAAGAAAAACTAGTAAATATCCTCCCCTCCCCAGTTATCATTCCCCCCAAAAAAGCTTTTCTAAGGTAAACAGTCTTCAGGGAGACTAGGATTCTTTCATTGCCTGTTGACAGAGTTTTCTGTCTTGCCTGATCCCGCAGCTGTTTAGTCCCAAATAAACACGCAGAGGTCTACATTAATCATAAACTGGTTGGCCTATTAGCTCAGGCTTCTTATTAACTCTTATAACTTATATTAGCCCATAATTCTTGTCTGTGTTAGCCACATGGCTTGGTACCTTTTTTGGGCGAGACAGTCACATCTTGCTTCCTCTGTGTCTGGATGACAGCTGCAAACTGAATCTTTCCTCTTCCCAGAATTCTCCTGTTCTCCTTGCCCCGCCTATACTTCCTGCCTGGCTACTGGCCAACCAGTGTTTTATTAAAATACAATTGACAGGGTACAGACCATTGTCCCCCAGCAACTGCCTTTCTGTGAGAATTATTCTTAAATCTAGAATTTGTTTCCCAGAGTTCCAATCTCACTTTTTAATGGCTACATCTGGTTTTAAACCAAAGACAGCTTTATTAGTGCACTCATTCAGATGCTGTTGGCCATGCGTGGTTGTGAATTCATCCCTGAAGGCTGAAGATTTACTGTTAGCGAAAGATGCTCAGGAGACTGTTCTCATATCTCCACGGGGAATTTCAGTGCTTCCAAAAAAGATGTCCTGAGCCTCATGTTATCTCAGTTCTTAAGGATGACCCTATCACCAACAGCTGCAGCACTTTGGGGTCTGAACCATCAAGGAGACCTCAGGTTTTCCCTTGTTGAGACCTCCTGAGCCGTTTCAGCAGGTGATGGCTAATTTCAACCATCTTCTATGGATCTGGGTTTGTTAAGCTTCCAAGGACAGCCCATGGAGCTACTTGGATAGGCTTTGGTATCTTATGAGCTGGGCTCTCCACTGAACTTTAGCATCTTTTAGAATGGTTAGAGCTTGGGCATGTGAGAGGGATCAGCCAGTAAAGATGCTTACCACCAAGCCCGATGCCCTGACTTCCATCCTTGGAGTCACATGCTCCCAGGGAGAGGATGACTGGTCCTAGAAGTTGTCTTCTGACCTCTCCATGTGTGCAGTGGTGTGCCTTCCTGTAATAAATAAGCAAATAGCTGTAAACAAAACAAAGCAAAACAACAACAACAACAACAACAACAACAACAAACCCAAAGAAATGGTTTGGAGCAAGCAAGAGCTTTGGGAAATGAAACTGCCTTGGGCAGTATATGGCAGCTTCCCTTTGATTAACAGGTAGTTAAAGTCTGATCGAACTTTATTTTTCCTTGTATAAATTCTGCTCACACTTCATAATGTCAAGAGATATTAATTTTTCTCACCTTCATAATGATAGAAGAAATGTAAACAACCAAGTGCTTGTTTTCCAGGGCTTCAGAAGAAATACAAACAAAACACAACAGAGTCTCTCTGTCAAAGGCCTGGCAAGATCAACTATTGGCTAGATTTTTCAGGGACCTGTTTTGCATTAAAATACCAAATAAAACAACATGATAGATTATTTTGGCACCACGTAAGTTGCGCTTGTGGGATGAACATTGTTTATGAAATATGGCCAGTTGCTGTCACAGTTGATGGTTTTTTTTGTTTTTGTTTTTTGTTTTGTTTTGTTTTTGTCTACAAGCTCAGTGTATGAGCATCCCAAGGCTCAGGAGTGTTTTCGAATTCTATGTGAGGAATGATGTAGACCTCTTCTGTAACAGAGACCAACTTTATCTTTCTGGTTTGAAAACTGTCTGGAAGCTGCTGTCCTGCCTGTCATACCACTTGAGTTCCTAGGGCTTTGTGTGTGATTGATTGTCCCTATTCAGTACTCCCCCCGCCCTTCTCTCTCTCACTTGTGTTTTAATGTTGACTAAAAGCACTGGTCAGATTTAACAACGCAGTGCAGCACATAGCTCAGGAGAGAAGCTCAATCTTAGTCTGATGGGATCGTTTGAGGCCGCTGGTAAGGGATCTATCTCAGAGGTCCAGACCAAGGATGGATTTTGCCTTGGGTGGAGATAAAGACAGAGGTCATAGAGACTACAGGCTGGAGTCTCTAGTGTTCCACCTTACACCTTTGTGATACAGGATAACACATCGTATCAATGGGTCCTTCTTGTACATCTATTAATAAGAGAAATAAGAGAGCTGACGTGAACTCCAAGGTTAAATGAGGAGCAGATATTTTTGGCACATGTTCACATTTGTTAGGTAGCTAGCTGTGAGAACTTACCACTAAAATTCCCTCATCTGGGAGGAGGTTTCACTGCAGGTTGGTCACTAAAGCTAGCCCAAACCTAAGCACCTTCATTTTCAGCCAGATTCCTAGTACCTTCACTTTGTAGAAAAAGAAGGATGAATAATTTGCAAAGGGCTTGGAGAGATGGCTCAGTAGGCAAGAGCACATGCTGTTCCTGCAGAGGACCAGAGGTCACATCCCAGCATCTGTATTTGTGCCCAGTGACTCATAACCACCTGTAGCTCCAGCTCCAAGGGATCTGATGCCCTCTTCAGGCCAGTGGAAGCACTGCACACACACACACACACACACACACACACACACACACACACACATGAGTATATTCTAAGTATCTTACTCAGGATGAGTTCCTGCTCACCTGCTGCCATTTTTCTCCCCTATCTTAGCTGTACTTGATGGATTATTGATTAATTTGGAACTCAGCACATTTGTAAAAACTAACATAGCCTGTTTATCTTTTCCACCAAAGTAGTGATAAAACCCCACCCTTCTGCATTTCACTCAAGCTTCTGTCAACAGTGTGAAAACTGAAGAATGCCCTCTTTGCTGGCACTGGGTTAGGGGAGGCTGGAGGTGTGTTTGGATGAGTCCTGCTCACACTTCCGCTGAAGGGCAGGTGTTAGTCTTCCAAAGTTCAACAGTGCTCCTGGGAACGAGAGAGATGTTTAGGAATTTGCCTAAAATGGATCATAAATGACCCCCTGGTAGCTGCAGTGTAGCTGGACATTGACCGATGTCTGTCGTCACTGCCCTTTCATCCCAGAAGGGGATGAGAACCAAGCCGCCAGCCACAAGTGCTTTTGTGGCTTGATGCCAGCTTGACTACCCCAAGAGAGAGCATTCTTTGCCCCATCCTGACTTTTTATTTGGGTATTTGAGTCATGTACCCACTAACGAAAACTCCATCCTTTGGGCCAAGCTGCCCCTTACAAATGGTTAAGGAACCAATGACAAAATTCCTTCAACAAATGTCTCACGTAGGGCACAGTCTAGGAAGACTTATGCCCTTGTGTTTCCTTGTTTATGAAGTAAATATAAAGCATTCCTTCAAAATGAAAAGCTCCTAACTAGTGTATTATCCATATTTTCATATAAAACACAGTTCTCAGTTTGACTTACCAGCCAAATGCTCCAACTTTCAACTGATTTCACAGAAACAGCATTTCAAGTTTGCCCATTCCTTGCCTGTAGGAAGGTGATTCATAAGTGATTCGAACATGTAGCCTGGTGGGTGCGGTCTTGGGAGTGAGCTTGTGTTTTACGTAGTGGGAATAATTATGGCTAAAGGCATGACTGGCCCTGTCTTAAATGTGGTTATGAGTTTATTGAGGGGCCAGGTCCTTCCTCTTTTCTTGGTCTGGGGAAGGCAATTTCTCCCACTTACAAAATTCCCATTGCCCATAGTTCTTTCTTTATTTATTCTTGAGCCTTCACTCTTCCATGCTGTTACCATGTCCATTGTTGTAGGTGCTGTTCAAGTCTTGCGTAGGCAGCCATGTTGGTGAGACTTCATGGCGTATTCTTTCTGACATCTCTAGGAGATACAGTCAGCTTCCTGTTACTCTGTCTCTTACAGTCTTTCTGTTGCTTGTTCTACAGTGAGCCGGAGCCTTAGGTTCAGCAGTTGTGTTGCGATGTATCGTTTGGAACCGGACAGACATGACCTCCTGTTCTTTGCATTTTGATGGGTTGTGGTTTTCTGTAACGGTCTATGTGCACAGAGAAGTTTATTGGATGAGGGCTTAGAACTCACCTCCATGTGGGCATAGGGATAAACATTTGATTTTTACAAATCAAATTATTTGTTACAGATTATGCTGGTTTAAGAAAGTGGTTGTTGTAGTTTCTGCTAGGTTTCTGGTACCAGGCATGATTTCCCTATTGTTCAGCAGTTCTTAGGTCTAGTTAGAGAGTTGTTGGTTACAGCCGAGGTATGCATACCACTATTGCACCCTGATGGTTATCATGTCATGTTGGTTGTTTGTGGTTCATATTGTGTCATAGTTGTGTAGGACTATTGTTTGCTTTCCTCCCCTGGTAGCTTGCATGATGCCTTCTGGTACTATGAGAGCTAGTCCTTAGGGTGGAGGTTTTCCGGTAAGATTAGTTCTGGGGGCTTTTGGGTCAGATTAGCACTTGTGGTAGAAACTAGGGGAGGGGGATGAACTGGTCAATTCAGGTTTTCTCAACCAGAGGCATTCAAGTGCCTCCCTTAGCTTTAGCAAGTATTCATGAACAGCCTGTAGGCAGGGGCACTCATTAGGAGCTCACAAAATAATAGGAGCCTCAGTTCTTGGCATTCCTGTCTCCAGCAAGGACATTCTCAGAACTACTGCTTTGGGGGTCCTTGTCCTGCCTGGCCAGTTTCTATTTCCTGTTCTCATCACTATACTTTTGAGTTGTTAATAGAGGAATATTCAATAAACAGCAATCTGTCTGTATGTAGAGTCTCATCCCATTCCCTGCGCATTATTTTTCTGCCTTTGGCTTTCCCCTAATAACACTGTTTTGCAACGTTGTTAGTATTTCATGCTATTTTCTTGTTGCTTTCACTAGAAGGAATCCCCTCTGAGTGCAGTAACCATATCTGTGAAATCCATGAAATACATCTCAACAAACATAATACACTGCAAGCCACACATGCTTATGGATGAGTCAAGAGCAAATATGCTTGAGAAATAATTGCATTTAAAACTTACTTTTTAATGTAATGCTTAACTGTTGGAGAAGACCACTTGTTTTTCCCAGCCTCCTGGCTAGCTTGGAACTGAAATATTCACACAGAACCTGTATTAGTTAAATCACTGCTTGACCCATTAGTTCTAGCTTCTTATTGGCTAACTCTTATATCCTAATTTAACCCATATCCATTAATCTGTGCATTACTACGATGTCGTGGCCTACCAGTAAAGTTTCAGCATATCTATCTCCAATGGTGGCTCCATGGTGTCTCTTCGACTCCACCCTTCTTCCTTCCAGCATCCAGCCTAGCCTTCCCTGCCTACTAAGTTCTGCCTTGCTATAGGTCCAAAGCAGTTTCTTTATTCATTAACCAATAAAAGCAACACATAGACAGAAGGACCTCCCACACCACTTAGCAATTCATTTTATATGTATGTTTGTGTACCTGTGGGCGGGGAAGTGGGTACATGTGTGTCTGAAGGTCAGAGGTCAATTCTACTTCAGGAGCCAAGAGACAAGGTCTCCTGCTGAACCTGGGGAGTTCCCCAGTTGGGCTAGGCTGACTGATCAGCAAGTTCCTCATGTTTCCACCTCTCTAGCAATGGGGTTGAAAAGTCATGCCGGCAATAGTGGTTTTTTACCTGGGTTCTGAAGATGGGTTTCAGGTCCTTACACTTATGTAACAAATGCTTTACCAAGGGAACAAACACTTTACCGAGGGAGCCATCTTCCCAACCACTGAGAAAGAAATGTGATATTTTTCTGATATATTTGGGTGCTTTCATCCAAGTGGGCATTGATTCAATATCAGAACATATCTTCGTAGACACAGTGATAAACTGTCCTCCTTTGCCTATGCAGGAACACAGAGAATGCTTGATTTTGGTTTCTCGGTGAGCTACGTTGGCAGCCCTGAGCTAAGAATCCCATACCTGTGTCTATACACAAAGATCAACTGCTGAATCCTCAGTGTGCTTTTTTCCAGGCTGAGTTCAGTATGACTCAGGAGGAGAGGTTTATTGACAAGCAGCTTACTGCTCAGCTTGGTCTCTGTAGAGACTTGTGTCTTTCCCAATAACTGATAATATAAAATTTGCTTTCACAGTAAAGCAGAAGATGATGGCTTAGAGCTGTTTCTTCAGTGTTGCCCCAGACTGGAAAGAATCCAAATATAAAGGATCAGATGGCTATAAGTATGAGGAGTCCAACTGTGAATAGCAAATGCTGTAATGGAAATAGCATGGAGGAGTCTCACACACATTGCGCTAAGTGAAAGAAGTCATCCTGCAAAGGTCGTATTGCATCAAGCCATGAGTGCAGAAAGGGTTGTGGGAACAGAAAACAATTGCTACCCAGTGTGGGAAGGGGAGGGGTCGACTCCAGGGCAGTGGGTACACTTTGGAAATGGGACCATTCTCTGTCTTGAATGTGGGGTGGTGGTTTGTAAGAGTCAAAGCTAACCTGTTAGCTCCACTTCCCCAAGGACAGATAACTTCCTCAAATGTTGGGTGCTGTAGTCCTTGGGAATTACAAGTCACATGATTTTGTTCCCCCACACAAGTTTGTTTGCACCAGATATGCTCAATAGGCAGGAAGTATGCAGCCAGGAAATACATCAGGATGCATGTCTACCCCTGATTGGACCCAGTGGGAAATACAGTGACCTTGTGGGTTTGCCTTTTTAAGCCCCTGCAAAACGTGACTCATGGCCATTTCCTGGGAACCCACAAGTGGACCTGGCCAGAGTCGATCTTCCTGGCCAGAATTTAATTAAAGTTTGCTTCAAATTTGGCTCAAAGATCATGGTAATAAAAAGCCATGTGCCTGTATGTGTTCGTCAAAACACACAGAACTGTACATTACAAAAGGAGAATTGATGTACAAATTATACTTCAACATAAAGAGATTCTTCAAGTTCACTGGAGACCGGAGATAGCCACTGAGCACTGGGAATGTGATGATCTGTAAGAACGTCCCTTTAGCCAAGAGAGCCAATGTGAAGAGAATCACCTAAAGCCGCAAGTGAGCAAAAGCCGGGGCAGGCTGCAGGAAGAGTTTGCGGAGACCTCTAACTATATTTGTGCGGCTCCTGTTCAAGGCTGGCAGGGAGAGCCTCACCGTGGTGGAAAACCTTCCCCAGTGAGTTACAGGTCTGAGGGAGAGGAAGCAGACACTCCTGAATCACACATCAACTTGGCAAAGGAGTCCCCTGCCTGCAATAGTGACTTTTGAGGCAGGGGACTGGTTAAAATGTGTTTATTTTAAGAAGAATCATGGCATTCTGGGATTAAGGCAAATTGGCCGTTTTCCTTGGCTACCGCCAGCAGTACAGACCTCTTTGCAGGGGCTTGGCTATCTACGCCGTGACCAGGAGGGCACACCCTGCTTTCGCCCCAGGCAGAGGGATAATAACAGCGTGCTAGGCTGGTAGTCTGTGTGCTGGAAGGGTTTATGAGGAGGAAGTCCGCAATTACATATTTCTGGGCAAACATTAACCAAGATTAAAACCTAGATTGGAAGAGAAAAAGCAGGCTGGGATCTTAAGCTGCCCTTGGGAGCTGTTCTGCGGATGGTGAAGAGTGGTTAGGCTCCCCCTTTGCCCTGCTAGCTGGATGGAGGAGAAGATAGAGGCTACGAGCTGGTGGGAAACTTTTCTCACACCTGTCCCCAGCGTGTGGCTGTAACACACAGTCGCTGTTGATGAGCGATGATGGGAAAGTACTGTTGCTCCCATAACCAAGGCGAAGCCGCCACACAGGGCCCATTGTTGCCCTCCTACTGATGACCGAATCCATTCATCCCTGTGGCTTCCCAGCTGCCGCTGAGCATTGAGAGAGGCCTCTTCTTGGCAGAGTCACCCAGAGCATCTCAATCACTTCCTACCATCACCCGAACAATTTTGGTTCAGCGCTGTGGTTTTGTAACTTCTATTTTTAAAGCTTCGTAGACCGAACCCTGATGCGCCCAGTTGGGCTAGGCAAACTTAAAAAGAAACAGGGGAACTAAAATTAGCTCGACGTCAAGATGGTACAGCTCATGTTCGTTCTATTTCGGACCAACCACAGTTATTATAGGGAAGGCTTCCGGTGTCTTGTCCTTACCACACACTTTAGGGAGCCACAGGGCCAGAGCTGCCATCAAATAAAGAACCCAGCGTCTTTCCAGACAAATAGCCGCTCTAACTCCTCTTAGCATAGGTCAAAGGGCAGAGGATGGCACTCAGAGCAGCGATTGATCCTGCGGTCCTTAGCAGCTGATCAAGGTGATGGGACCTTCTCTCAAGGTTGGGTTTGGTGGTCCGGAATTTAACTTCTGTCACCACAAAGAAAATACAGGTAAAGCCTCCTCTTATTGTGTCTTTACCAAGAACTCAGAGGTGGACAGATCTGCTGAGGAAGAAAACCTGACTCACCACATAGGGTGAAGGACGTTTTGATGAGGGCAGAAGGTCAGAGTTCTAATTCAGTTGTGCTCGGTAGCTGGTTGTGTGGTTTGGGCTCATTTTCACCTGTTGAATTCAGAGGTTTGAACTCAGATTCTAAGGCTCAAAGTTCTGGCATTTCTTAGCTCTTCTAAAGGGAGAGAGAGAATTAATCATTCTCAGCTCTCATTGTACGTCACATAGAAAGAAGGCCTCATCAGAACCACAGAGAACCAATATTTGGACTCTTTTTTTTTTTTTTATTTGAGAACATTGTGATTGAAACTGCTTTGGGGGTAAGAAGTCTTGTGAGACAATCTATATTACTCACCTTCAAGGTACTTGACTTTGAACTGAAGGCCATAGCGTTCTGGATGCTTTGCCCATTGAGCTAAAATTTCCAGGGGGAGACATAAACAACATCTTTCCCCCCCGCCCCATCCCCCACCTCTACCCTTTCTGGTCCCACTGACAAACAGAGGCAAGATTCCTCTGGGGAGTTCACTCTGGGGAACCTGTGAGTTTATTGGACTTTTTCATGGAGCACAGTTGAGGGATTAATTTACAGGAATGTGAGTACTCCTCCCCTAGAAGGCTGCACCTGGAAAGTCTTACCTAGTGGGGATGAGGGATTTCCTGTAGCCGTATAGATGGAACCCCAATCCCAGTTTTTCCTGGCCTAAGCCCCCCTGCCTTTAAGACCCTCCCCCAGGTCATGTGAAACTAAGGCAGGGGCCGAGGGCACCTGGATATCCAGGTGAGGGTCTCATGACCCTTCCCAGTCCTCCACAAGAGAGTGTAAACGGTCAATAAGTCCATCTGGGACAATTCTTTCACAAGGGAACACAGCTGAATTCCCCAAGATGGAGGCTTCACCTGTTAACCCTTCATTAGCTTGATTGGGATGGTAGGTAGGGCACAGCCACCAGCCTATTTGATGTCAGGCTGTATAGTAACCTTTCGGTGTGTCATGGGGAAGCCCAATGGGTTATGTCATCTAAACTGGCAATACAAGGTTCCTTACAATCTGCTGACTTCCAGGTGTGTCATTATAGTCTTTTTATTACCGCCCCCACCCCTGGAGCCATCATTGCTGTGTTAACCCGAAAGGGAGGACCTGCAGAGAGAGTGCTCAGGGCTACTTTGGTGACAGTGGAGACAGAGTTGGGTTACTGAGGGTGAAACTTCAGGACACAGGGAACTGGAATTCTCTGACTCCCTCCAGTGTCTTTTGTAATATCTTCCGTCTAGTCTCCATTTTATCAGTTTGGGGTTTGGCTAGAAGTTTGTCAATCTTCTTGATCTTCTCAAAGAACCAATTCTTTGTTTCATTGGTGTGTGTGTGTGTGTGTGTGTGTGTGTGTGTGTGTGTGTGTGTGTGTTGTTTTGTTTCTATTTTACTGATTTAAGCCTTGAGTTTGGGTTTCTCTTCTCTTCGGGGGCATTCTTCTTGCTTTTCGAGAGCTTTCAGGAGTGTGCCTAAGTTACTAAAGTAAGATATCTTCAATCTTTAGATCACTCAGTGCTGTGAACCTGTGTCTTAGAACCACCTTCACTGTGTCCTATAGTTTGGGGTATGTTCTGTCTTCATTTTCATTCAATTCCAGAAAGGTTTAAGTTTTTGTCTTAACCCAATTTTCATTCAATAGAGAGTCCCTCAGCTTCCAAGAGTTTGTATACTTTCTACTGTTTCTGTTGTTAATCCCCCCTTTAATCCATGGTGGCCAGATAGGAGGCATATTGTCTCATGTTGTCTTGGTTGTTTGTGTTTGGGGCGGGGACCTAGGTATCTGGAGTTATGATGTTAGAAGTATGTCTTGGTGTAGATACCTGGTCTTGCCTTTATTGGGTAGGTGTTCCGTTCCTTGGTTGCTGTTGTCCACTTTGGGCCCTGGCCAAGTGTGGTGGCTGCAGGGTTTCTGAGTACTAGGCAAATGTCTCAGGCTGTGATCCTTAGTAGAGATCTGATCTGTGGGTTGGTGGGGAGTCACAAAGGAATGGAAAGGGAGAGAAAGGAAGAAGTGAGGGATCCTGGTTGCTGGCTTTACACCAAGAGACTGAGCCCCAAGTTCTTTTTTAATTATAATTGTCTCAGTCTCTCTCTCTCTCTCTCTCTCTCTCTCTCTCTCTCTCTCTCTCTCTCTCTCTGTGTGTGTGTGTGTGTGTGTGTGTATGTAGGCCAGAGGTCAATAATATGTGTGATTCTCCAGGGGCTTTGTTTTTTGAAACAGGGCCTCTCACTGACTTGTAACTTGCCATGTCGGCCAGGCTATCTGACCAGCAAGCCCCAGGTTCCAGAAATCAAACTCAGGTCCTCACCAAACGAGTCATCTCCCTAGCCCTAATTATAGTTTAATAGCACCGGGCTCAAAGCCAGTAATGTGTCTTGTGTTGGTTCTAGTTTTTTCTTTTGGCTTGATTTATGGTCAACATTTTATAAACACACCACAGACTCCCGAAGGGCAGGTGTGACAACTCTGCTGGTCTCTTACATTCAAGTTCATCATCTTTACCAACCCCAAATTTCACTCATCATTTCGCTTACCGAAATTTTAGCTAACGCTTGTCCAGTTGATTTTTAACTTTTAAAAGTATTTATTTACCTATTTATTGTACTTTATGGGGGGAGGTACGTGTGTCTGGGAGGAAGCATATGTGCTGTGTTGTGCATATGGAGGTCAGAGCAAAGGCTTGATTCCCTCCTTTGACTGCATGGGTCCTGGGGACTGAACTCAAGTCCTCAGTCTTGGTGGCTGCTGAGCTATCTCTTTAGCCCCAATTGGCTTTTCACACTCTAATGATTGCAGGTCCTCTGGCCTCCTGGTGTGTGTCTTCATATTGTCTGTGCACTGTGTGCTTTAATGTAACTATTTTGTGCATCAGGGCAGCTATAATCACGCTATCGTTTTCCTTCCCCTCCCTCTGTTTACCTCCTTCCCTTCGCATCCCTCCTCCCTTCCTCCCCATCCTCCCCCTCTTTCTAGTGCTGGTGCTCTGCCGCTGAGCTACACCCCCAGCTCAAGGATTGCAACCATTCTCACAAAGGTTCCTATTTGTTTTTTTAATAATTTTGCTTGTTTAACAATAACACCATGACCAGCATTTGTGGTGATATGGGGTAATAACTATAAGTTAGTTGGACAAAGACAAGGCACTATGCATAACACATATTGTTCATGCCTTTTCTTTAACCTCTAAGGCCAGTTTTCAACAAAAGCCATTACTGGGGTAGGCAATCAGTAGCTGCTCTCTGGGTTCAGCCCTGGCATTCCAAAGGCTTCTGGATTGGCTTCGTTGGTCAAAGCTCTGGAGATTATATTCCCTCCTCTCCTGGCATGGTTCAGTCTGGCTGTGCCCTATGAGTTGGTTCATCTGTCATCTGGGGACCTATGCTCGGTCTCCTCCATGCCCTCTGGGGCCATATGTCTGTGGTTTCTTATGCTCTGGACTTGTCTTTAGAGCTGTGCATATTTTGAGCTCTCTGTCTTTCCTGATGTCAGGTCTCTGTGTTCTCTTAGCCTTCCTAGGTCTTTTGGATCCTCCAAAGGGTCCAAAGTTTTTCTGGGACCCCAAGTTCATGGGCCTAGCCCTTCCTTTGTGTAACACCCGATTCTGTGTTACACCCTTGGTACAGTTCGCACACCACTGTACCGTATGCGAGTCGGGCAAGGGCCTGGAGATTGAAAGAACACATAAAGAGACCTGGGTCATTTGAAGGAGATCAGCCTAATGCCATTTATTCAGACTTGGGGAAATCCTTATGTACCTAACTGCTGCACAAGGATCTCTACCCAGGCAGGTGGGAAATTACCATATTAACAAAGGAGTCAATGCCCTACAGCTAATCACCAGGCGGGGCAGGGAGAGCACAGAAACCAACAGGATGCTTAGTTAGCTGACCAGAAACTGTCCTCACAAATGCACCCCAGGAACAAGGGCAGACCAGGGCCCTACACCTTTGGTCAACCCATGTTGCTCCCTTTCTCCCCCAGGCCATGCGACTTTGTCCTAAAGGGACCGAGTATGGTCCATGAGAGCATGAGCCTCTGCAAGCCAAGGACCACCCAGGCCGTGATGTTCGCAGGCTCTTCCATACTGATTGAGCCATCCTTTGCTTCTGGACCTTTCTGTGTTCACTTAAAAGCTGGGGCTTTGGTACACAAATGTGTACTTGAAATCAGAAACGGTTCTAAACGGTTCTAAACACCTCTCCTTCGCTGAGTGTGTCCCACAGTTACCTGACGGCTGTTCATCAGCACATCCTGTTGATTTTATCTCTAGGATGTGCCTTGGCCCCAGCTGCTTCTTGTCTCCACCCTTCCTAACAGGAGCGCCTGCTGGCTCGGTTTGTTTTGTTTGGATTTCTACAGGACTTTCCAGATTTATCTCCCTGATGCCTATCTTCACGGCAGCTGAGTGATTATTTAAAAATGTAAATGAGATCATGTATGTTTGCAAGACCCAACCAGCCTCTTCACAGGCCAAGTAGGACTGGCCTTCCCCCCCCCCCCCCCCCCCCCCCCCGCCTCTGCGTGACCTGTGATTTTAGCCAGTGCTTTCCTTCTCAGTCCCTTTCTTCCTCTCTGTGACAAACCACACTGCCATGCGCGCTGCTCAGGAACAGGGCACATTTTGAACCAGGTTATCATTGTAGTCCAGGCTAACTTCCAGTTTGCTATGCAGACAAGGATGGCTCTGGACCACTAGTCCTCTTGCCACCATCTTCTGGGTACTGGAATGACAGTCACTTCTGTCACCGCTGGAGTTTTATAGTACTGGCCATCAAACCTTCATGTTAAGCAAGCACTCTGCCAACGGAGTCCCATCCCAGGCGCCCACAAGACCATTTTCTGTTCAACCACAGCACACATTATTTCCTGATTAATCATGTTGCTATATTTGTTTGCCTCTGCTGGAGAATGATGAATAAGGTGCGTGAATGTTTACATATGCTGCTGAACATGTGTAAATATGTAAATATGTTTAAACTTAGTATGCTTTTTACTTACAGTCACGGTCACCATAGTCACGTAATGCAACCCCATTTCTCAGTCCCTGGCCTGCGGCCCTTCTCATGGATTAGGTCTTTAATCTTCAGGGCAGTCTTATGAGGTCAGGACTATTATTATCTATATTTTATTGTTGACAGAATCAAGGCACAAAGAATTGCAATGACTTTTCCATGTCCAAATGAGCTAATAGGGGTAAAGGGATTCGTGATCCGGAAAACGAAAGGCAGACACTTGAGGGCTCCACTCACAGAGTGAGCAAGGACAGACCCTCCACGTTTAACTGTTGGGGAGATAGGAAAAGTAGGGGAACAGTCACATCCAAACAGGAGAAGGGGTCAGCAGAGTAGGAACAGGGAACTTTATTACATTATCCAAGAGTCTCTTGCTATTAGAGTATGTCAGAAAATACTGAACAGTCTCCACACGTGCTGAGACTTCTGGTTTTGCTAAGGTGAATATTTGGCATCGTCTTTGTGCTAAGTGGGGAGGCTGCAGGTGAGGTGGTTTAATTATAAAATGCACCGAAGGTTCGGGATGTGGATCAGTCGGTAGAGTGCTTACCTAGGGTAAACTCCTAGTGTCCTGGTCACTGCTCTGTAACTGTGAAGAGAAACCATGACCGTGGCATTTAACTGGGGCTGAAATTCCAATTTCAGAGGTTTAGTCCATTGTCATCTTGGCGGGGAGCACAGTGGTATGCAGGCAGAAAAGAGTAACACTGGAACCAACTTGGGCTTTTGAAACCTCAAAGTCCACTGCCATAGAGACACACTTCTTCCAACAAGGCCACACCTACTCCAATAAGATCATATCTCCTCATCTTTCTGAAGTAGCACCACTCCCTAACGACCGAGCATTCAAATCTATGAGCCTATGGAGGCCATTCTTATCCAAACCAGCACAGCTGGGCTCAGACTCCAGCACAGTATAAACCAGGTACCATGGTATGTGTCTGCAGTCCCGGCACGTGGGAGGTGGAAGGAGGAGGATCAGGAGTCTGGAAGTCATCCTTGGCTACAGAGCTAAATCAAAGCAAACCTGGTCTACACCAGACCCTGTCTCAAAAAGCAATAGCAAATCCAACAAACAGTGAAGAACGTCTGTAGAGATTTTTTTCCCCTGAAATGATTTTGTGTCTGGGCTCATTTATTTTTTTATAGTCATTGTGAGGAAGAATATTTAAAGGTGGTTTGTGGAGGGCTGAGAAGTGAACCCAAGGACCGAGAGAAAGCTGCGATCTATTGACTTTGAAAACTCATTTTTGAACTCTGACACACTATGTCAGAGTGTGAGATTGCATGTGAGTGTGCAATCCCCACGGTCAAAGTGCCAACCTGATGCCAGGTCCACCAAGCTGCTGGGCACGCCATGCTGAAACACCAGTAGGTACGACTAACTGCAGAGACTGAGTCAAGGCTGTCTTCCCCAAGCACACTCTTCCCTTCAGCTTGGTGATGAGATTTTTTGAGAGCCACAGAGTCTCTGTTGACTTCCAGTAACTCAGGAAACATGAGGGTTGGACAATCAGTGGTCACCAAAGCTGTCCTAAGCTCCCGAGTTGACTGTCTCACACAGAAGGAGAAAAAATGAGACCCGGACAAGGAATGGGCAACGTGAACATAGTCTGTCAAAGGAAAAGGGGAGTTGTCGCTCCACAGTCAGTAAATAGCTGCCTTTTTCTTTGCCTGACCCCTCCACGGAGTCAGAGAAGCTATCGGCTCTCACCCCTCTTGTTGGCATTCAGGCATTTACACTGGCTTGCCCTTGGGGACCTAGTAGGACAAGTCATCACTGCAGCCAAGACGAGACCCTTCTTCAGCCTCCTTCGCATGTGCTATACCGCCTTGTAAAAGGCAAGCCATTCTCTCTAGCTCCGGATGCGCATGTGCTATACCTACGTTCCCAATGCGCATGTGCTATACCGCCTTGTAAAAGGCAAGCCCTTCTCTCTTGCCCAGAGGCCACCACTGCACACCCCAAAACCTCCCTCATGAGCTCTGTTGCATGGTGTGACTGTGTGGTGCCCCTTAGCTCCAACCCGCCAAGGTTACCTTCCGCTGTTAAATTATCACAGCTCAAATGGGGGTTGAGTGGGGAGTTTGAGGGGACACCTTGATCACTTTCCCCCAACATGTTTTGCTTATTTTGTAGGTTGCTGATTAAGTCTTTCTACACCACTACCTCATGACCCACCACAGGCCCTGCCTTCTTCCCCCTCCTGGGTATCAACTCTTGTTCTGCTTGAAGCCAGCCTTAGATCCTTGAGGGGGTTGGGGGAAGAGTTTACTGTATTTCATCCCCATGGCAGACCTAGTGTTATGATCCCAGTTGAGGAAATTGAGACCAGAAAGGTTATGCAATCTGCCCATCAACACACAGCCTCAAAGTGGCAGAGCTGGGATTTGACCCCAGTTACAGGCTTGTGTAAAACAAAACAAGAGAAGGAGGAGTGGAGAGGCTGTTTGCCTGGTTCATGTGCCTGCCTTCCTTAGTCTTCATGAAGGTGATGTTAAAGTCTTGTCACAAGAAACAAAGGCTCAGAGAGGACTGAGGCATTTTCCCTAACTCCAGAGTCTGAATATAGTAACTTACCTTAACTTCTGCTAAAGTGCTTGCTTGTGCAAACCTCCCCCTCCAGCTAACTGCTTAGCTTAGCTTCTGTTAAACTGCTTACACACACACACACACACACACACACACACACACACACACACACACCACACCCCTGCTGAGTGAGATACCAGGCTGTAGGTTTTGCCCTTAAATACCTAGTGCTACACTCGGGTTTCCAAGCATGGTTCCACCTGGCTGGAATAAAGACTTTCAATTGGCTATAAACTGAGTGATCATCTCTGGTGGGCTCGCTCTAACACTCCACTGAGGATTTTACTCTCATTAAGAATTTAAGAATGAGACCAAATGGAAGCTTGAGGACAATTTTACTTAAAACAGACTTAAAAAAAAAAAAAAAAAAAAAAAAAAACAAACCCCAGGACAGGCAAGCTGAAATATTACAGCCTGTAGGAGGAGAATAGAGAAGGAAAAAAAGCCTTGCTGTTTGTGTTAAGAGGCCATGGAGCTCAGGCAGCTTGAAGCTACACGGTAGGGGAGGGAAATGTTAAAGGAAAAGTCAAAAGAAAAAGTCAGGAAGCCCCAAGTACCAGGAAAAGCATGCTTAGGTTCTGGCCTTCATTGGAAAGAAAGAGAAAAAGTAAAAGGAGAAGATGCATCTTTTTTGAATCACAGAAGGGGGCAGACCCAGTGGACCTCATGGTGGCTATATGGACTACTTTAGGGAGTGGGAATTCTGGGAAGGAAAAGCTCATTGTCTCAGTAAGGAGCTAATTATTTTACCCATTTCTCATCATGGCTTAAAGTAAGCCTGCCTTCCTAGGGGTCCCTTAGCCAGGCCATTGATCAGGCCAGCTAGGATGTTAATTCTTCACCTAGCTCAGAGATTTTATCCTCTTGACCAGCGGTTTCCCCTTAATGGCCTTCACTGCTGTGACAATTAAGCCCTCTGGGGAGGTGACTCTACCATCCTTTAGGAGATGAGCTGAAATGGGGACTATATATAATCCATTTTATCATGGAAATCTGGCAGTTCTAAGTCTGTCCACCGGAAGGGCTGAAGTTCTCGTCTCCATCCCCAGGTTTATCCAGACCTCCCTTCTGGCATTCTGGCCAAAGAAACAAGGCCACTGTGTGAACTGCGGCTTTTGGAGTCCCTGCCCTGTGCAGCCTGCCATTCCAGCTTCTGTCTTCTGTTCTCATAGTTTATGCTTTTATTGTGTTAATATGTTCATACTATAAAATCAGCTGGCATTTATAGAGCCAAGGTTGTGTTCCGGGCCACTATACTAAAGTCATCATTTATCTCATTGAATCCTCCCAGGATCCTGTGCCACAGGGACTATCACAGCACCTTTTATGGAGGAGACTGCAGAGGTTAGGAAAGGTACTGTAGTCAGTGGCCTGATGAAGCCCTTGTTGCAATGTTCTGGGCAGAAGAAGGGACATTTTCAAGACTTTGTCTTCCCCTGTGCTGGGAATATAAAAACTGGAATCAGATGTCTTTAAAAAATTGAATAATAGAGCCGGGCGGTGGTGGCACACGCCTTTAATCCCCAGCATTCGGGAGGCAGAGGCATGTGGATCTCTGTGAGTTCGAGACCAGCCTGGTCTACAAGAGCTAGTTCCAGGACAGGCTCCAAAATCACAGAGAAATCCTGTCTCGAAAAACAAAACAAAAAAAAATATTGAATAATAAAAAATACGCTATCTAATTTTAAAATGGTCTTCTTTTGGAAGGGGTGAATTGCACTATTTGTGAGATATTTCTGCAAAGGGTCTGCAAGGCTAATCCGCTTAACTTTGGTGACTTCCTCTTCCAGTGTTTCTGGGGCTCTCTTCTATTCTCAGGGCAGCCCCCGTAAGTATGTGTCTCTGGAAGGATTGAGGTGGGGGGCAGGGTGTTGGATCCCTGGGAAACTCATTTGCATACCTCTTGTGACAAAGGCGACCACATCCTGGTTAAGACAATGTCCTGTCTGATAAACAGACCGTGTCTCCAGTGTCTGCTGGGCCTGCGCCAGAGTGTGGCTGCCTTTGATACAGGTGCTGTTTATTCTTCCTGGAAGTCAGGACAGGACAAACTGTTACGGGACCTGCGGTCACAGCCTGTGCCCTAGTGAACCAGGTTTGGCCACTGGTCCTCTATACACCAATTTTAAAAAGCCAAATTAATAATGAGAAGCAGAAAAAGGAGATTTATTCAACATAGCTACATGGGGAGGAAGGACAGAAAGATCCAGCGACTCCCCTTCCTCAAATCTATCTTTGGAGTCCTGACAGGAGGATAAGGTTGAAATAGAAAGCAAGAGACTACAAACTGAGCAGTCTGGCCAAGGTGTGGTCCGCCATTGTCTGGGCTCCAAGTCTTTCCAGCAAAGCCACTGATGAGTTGTAACTCTTTCTTGTGGAGTCAGCTTTCCTCTGGCTGTCCCCAGGCTTCAGTATTTTCTTCTCCCCTGGAGGAGATCCCTGGGGCGATTCCTCTGGGTCTGGTGGGAGGGACACAGGCAGGTGGGTTCTGCCTTCTCTTGCAGAAATTCCTTGGGTCAAAAATCTTTCTTAGTGTCAGATTATGGGGAAGCACTGGAATTCCCCACAGATGCTGCCTAGCTTGGTGAAGAAGCTATAAATAAGAAGGTTTTGTCTTCTCTAGCTATAAATATCTTGGGGTTTGGGGAAATGAGGGAAATACAGCGCAAGGGAGAAATACTGATCAAGGTTTGCCAAGCTTTTGTTGATAAATATTTATTTCCACTTCTTGTTTTCTGCATGTTCTCCTCACCCCTCCTCTTTCCCAGCCGAGCACACACAGATAAAAGGAAATGGAAGTTTAAACAATTAGCTGGGGACAGAAAACTTGCGGCTTCAGAATCCGGATAAAGTGGACCAGAAGGATGGCTCAACCGTCAAGAGCACTGCTTGTAGAGCGCCAGGGTTCTGTTCCTAGCACCAATATGGCGACTTACAACTGTTTATAGCTACAGCTCTCGAGGCTCCAGTACCCCTTCTGAGCCCTGGGGAACCTGGACATCCAAGGGCTGCACATGGACGTAGGCAAAACACCATACACATAAAAAATCTTCAAGAGAATCTGGGTAATGAAGTAATAATTTCTGTCTCTTTCCTACAGCTGATGACTCTGAGACATCCTTTTTGGCAGTGGAGGATAGAAATCTCTCAATTCAGCTCAGCATTTTCTGTTCTACTCAAAAGACCTTCAAATCTAAATGTGACATAGTTGAAGACCCATCTCAACCAAGAATTTTATTGGTAACTGTAGCCACGGAAAGAAAGGTATTCTGCGACACACAGATTGCTTTATCTTGTTTAGTCAGTAATTCTTACAAACATGCTTTCCCTAAACATGTGTTAGGTTTTTCTTAAAAAGAGCCTCTCCGCCAACGCAATAATAATTCCAATCAGACCAAATTAAACCGAATAAAAGACACCCATGTTTAATGCAATGCTCCCGGGTGGTTCTGGGAAGCATGGGGAGGGAAAGAGAGGAAAGGGGAGATCATGTGAAACTCTGAGGCCACATGTTCATTCTCTGGGGACAGTTTTAGTAGCCTGTGGGAGTGGTCTTGACCCTCCCTGGGGAGGGGTCACAGTTTGGCAGGCTTTCTTGGTCCTTCCTGGGGAGGGGGTCTTATTCCAGGAGCTGGGGTGAAGCCCTCAGGCAAACAATCCAGACTTTTCATATAAAGGGGTGTTAGGGAACTGGGGCGATGCTTCTGACCAAACACCAGGGAACAGATGGTGCAGTTACATCCTTTCTGCATCTGCGGTGTCCCAAGAAAGAGCTCCTGAATTCATCTGAGACCAGTCGTGCAGGAGCAGGGAGACCTGCTGCTTTGGAAGCTGCTGTGGAGAGCGGGAGGACAGTTTGAGACAGGTGGCAGCTGGTGCTCTGAAGGATCACATGTGACCCATGAGAAAGTCTCATGGTGTTATGGCTGCTGAGGGGTGCAAAGTGGAGCATTGGGGGGCCTAGACGCTAAACTGGCAGAATGAGACATTACGAGGGAGGCCTGTGGGAAAACCATGTGGCTGCAATGTCCCCAACCCTCTGCCACAGCTGCTCTGTGTCCCCAGCTGCCTTTGTGTCCTTGCTGGTGCCAGGCAGAAACTTTTAGGGGCAACCACCTGTGCCTCCAGGAGGAAAAGCTCCTGCATGTTAAATAGCTGCAGACACTCACCTGGATTGTTCACTGTTTGTTTCAAACAAGATCCTCTAGAGAAACCTGCAAGAACAGTTCAACTTGTGCAACTGGGACTCGGTTTTTGTTTTTTTAGGTGACAGAGTAAACGTTGGTCATTGTCGGACTGAACTTTCTTCTCAGAGGTCATTTGATTTGGCATTCTAGGAGCATGTAATTCGTGAGCTGATCTGAGCAAGCTGAAGAGGTCCAGTCGGACCCAGGATGTCAGAAGACATCCCCTGAAAGCCCCTCGCTTTCTCACCTAGGCCTTGCTTTGGAAAGCCTCTCCAGTGCCCCCTTCAAGGGGAAAACCCTTCACGTTGGTGACGGTGCTGAATAAATAAAGGCAAAAGAAATCCGCCAGAGTTTAGTGCTCATTGCCAATCTAGAAAAAGCTGAGATGACTTGACAGACAGCAGCTGCTGTCAGAATAGCAAATCCTGCCTGGGTGCCATGCGTTGGCCGTCTGTGGAAGTTGGGCTTGGTAGCAGGACTTCATCCACATTGTTTTGTCTTATGATTTCGCCCACCTGCTCAGAAACAGATAGAAGAATATCTTGGTTCCCTTTCTATCGCTGTGATGTGACAACAGCATGACCAAGATGGAAGGGATTATTTGGGGCTCCCAGTTCCAGAGAGTCCGTCATCATCACCATGGCAAGGGGCATGGTCAGGTATGCAGGCATGGTACTGGAGCCATGGCTGAGATCTCATAGGGGCTCCACAAACAGGAATTGGAGAGAGCACACTGAGTGGACCTAAGCTTGGTCCAGCAGCACCTCCTCCAAGTCCCCCACTTCTTAGTCCCTCCCCAACAGCCAAACATTCAAATGAGGAGACTCATTCAAAATACTGTAGTGACGGCTGGCCATCCCCCCACGTGGAGCTTTTCTTTCTGCTCTTCCAGCCTTCTGCTTTCTCTCATCCATTATCCTGCTGTGTGCTTTATGACTTTCTATTTCAAGGACTATGAGAATGAGGAACAGGGCATTGGGTCACCTTCTAAAGTGCAATTCCATGATGCAGTCTCCTCCACTCCAATGCTTCAAGCCCCACTATGACTGGAGCCCAGCTGCCTTTTTGGGAAGTCATGTTCCAGTTCTCTGCTTCCCAGATTTCTGGGGCTCTGGCTATCTCTTGACTGTCTAAAGAGAACAGCATGGCTGCTGCTTGGAGCCACGATCTCAGAGCAAAGGCATGGCATAAAGAGCAGAACTCAACCAGTGTGGGCTGCTCCTTGACGGCATCTGTGGCCAATGACTACATCAGAGGAGAAGGAAGGTGAAGCCCAGGGTTTCCATAGCCATTTGGCCCATTTCCCAAAGGTTTTACTAGCAGGTGTTTGAAGACAGGAAGCGGCGAGGGTGTGGTCCAGCCCTGGGCTTGTCTCTCTCATCAAAGAAGCTGGGAAGAAACCTGTAGGTCTTTGTAGGTCATTCACGTATTTGAAAGAAGTCTGGCATTCCTGCAGGGTTTGTAGGCCAACCACGTGTCTCAGTAAGGCAGAGCACAGCACCTGGTCGGTTGGTTACAGATGCTTTTTTATCAAAGTTCTTTGACATTCAAGGCCTGAACAAAAAAAGTACATAGTTTTGGTTGGTATTCTATGGCCCTCCAGCTGGGCTTTTTTCCCCTTCTTCTTGCATGGATACTTGAAGGTTTAAATTTTCTTTTTTCTTTTTCTTCCTTTCTCCCCCCACCAACTAGGTCTAATTTAATTATGATTCTTTCTTTCTTTCTTTCTTTCTTTCTTTCTTTCTTTCTTTCTTTCTTTCTTTCTTTCTTAATGTGCCCAGAGTTTTTGGTTATTGGTAAACTTTTAAAAAAACACTGGACATGTAAACATACATAATTTATAAACCAGTCATGATTGGAGCCCATGAAATCCTTTGCTCGCTTGGAAGGGATTCTAATTAGCAAGGACAGTTTCTGGTCTCCATCCGGCATGCTTTGTTAATAATAATGTTTCTAATCAGATAGAATCTCCTTCCTCTATGACTTAATCTCTCTCCATTCTGTTTCTCAATAGCCAATTCTATTGCAGTTACCTTTAATAAAAGTTGTGGTTAGCATATGATAACAAACAGCTGACATGTCAGAGATAAGAATGGTTGGATGCTTAGCATTTTCCAGATGTTCTTAGGCTCTTTTATAACAAATTCAGTGAAAATGAGTTGCAGAGAAACCTCGTTAAACGGCACTTGTTTACTCAAAAAGAACTCTCCAATTTAAAGAACATGCTCTTCTCCCTGTTAACGAGGCTCCCTGCTCTTTATTTTTGTCGTAAGGATATTGGGTAGCTGGCCTGGCTATTCAGAACAATTTATTTTTCCTGTCATTTGAATTCCAGGTTGGGGAGATGAAGGCCGGATGACACACTGGGGGATTTACTGCTGCAGTGGACAGGAGTGGCCAGGAGCTAAAATCTTGTATTCAGAAAGTATGGTGACTTGGCTGTTTATGTGTGAGCTTGTAAAGGACCCATGGGGGTAGGAAGGGAGTGTCATGAGGTGCCTCTGTTGAGCCTCTTGACACTCACGTGCTAAGGCTTGTAGCGGGGAAGTCATCTCAGGCAGAACCGTGTAGGTGATTTACTTCCTTCGCTGCTCATATCTTGCTATCGATTGATGACTTAAATATGCATTAAGCTGCTGATATTTCTTGGGGCTGTTTTGTGCCATAGCCCCACCCACCTGCCTCCTGCCTGTTCTCTGCTTCCTCTCTGGAAACACAACAAGGGATGCCTGAGGCTCAGAAGTCCTAGCCCTGTTCCTTCCCACCACAGTGTCTATGCTAAAATTAACCCTTTCTTCTCCGAGGTGCTTCTTGTTGGTACTGGCTGCAGCGATGAAGGTAACACAGTCTCCATGGACTGTTGTGGAATCACCCTTTGGTATTCCCGTGTCAAGGGGTCTTCTTGCGTCTCCAGCCCTGTGGAAGCTGATTACTATCTTCCAGACTTGAAACAACCAAAAGCTGTTCCCGCCTGCTTGGATGTTTTCCTGCTTAGCGTTAACTATTTGTCTTTTTCAGGTTGGTCTGCAGGCTTGTCTGTGAGGGGTTGGTTGGATAGTCTGAACTGATGGAGAAGGACCCATCTGTAGGTGGTCCTAGACTCTACAGAAAAGCTAGCTAAGGGGCCTGGAGAAAGGGTATAGCAGTTGAGAGAAGGGGTTAACAAACAGTGCGTACTGTTCCAGCAGAGGACCAGGGTTCGATTCTCAGCACCCAGGTTGGATGTCTATAACTCCAGGTCCAGGGGAATCCAAACTCTTCTGGTCTCTATGGGCACCTGCATGTACACAAAACCTATATATAGACAGGCATAAACATAATTAAAAATAAAATCTAAAGTGAGGAAGGAAGGAAGAATAAGAATAAGACCACTACCATAATTTTTGAGCCAAATTTGAAGCAAGCTTTATTAAATACTGGCCAGGACCATGGAAACTGGTGAGGTCCATACCTGGGATTCCCAAAGTATGGCGCAAAATTATATTAGTCAGGGGCTTACAAAGGCAGAACCCATAAGGTGATGTACTTCCCACCGTCGTCCAATCAGGCGCAAGCATGCATCCTGACCCACTTTCTGCCTCCTTATTTCCACCTATGTGGAATCAAGCGCATATCGTGTGCCCTTGGGGCAAACATGCTTGTTTACAGAAGTGAGAACACTGGGCTTGTTGTCTTACAGGAACGACCCCTAGAAGTCCAGGAAGTTATCTGTCCTTGGGCAAGGGGGGCTTATAGGTTAGAGGCATTTTTGCCTTTTAGGTCTCTTAAGCATAGTAATTTAAACTTAAAACACATTGTTATCCATCGCAGTTGATCAAAGAGAAGAGCCATCTCACAGCGTCCTCAGATAGCGGGGTGGTACCAACAGTGACCACACCACACCCTGTGCCACCTACTGTATCCATATACTGCCTGGCACAGCCTCCTGCAGTCAGTCCAGGCTGTCCTTCCTGCCCCACGGAGTACACACAGGTCTTCTTAGTAAATGTTTTCCTGTGTAGGTGGGTGATGACTAATACCCTGCCCAGAGAACAAATTAAAAAAGGTTTATTCATCTCACAGTTTCAGATTATAGTCTATCACTGTGGGAGTTTAAATGTAATTGGCCCCATAATCCCATGGGGAATGGCACTATTAGCAGGTGAGGCTTTGTTAAAGTGACTACGGCCTTGTTGGAGGGCGTGTGTTACTGTGGCGGCAGGAGTTGAGGTTTAATTTAGTCAGTGAGTATATGACATATACTCATATACAAATACATACAAATATTCATATGCGTAAATTATCACTTGACTTCCTATTGCCTGCCAGTTGGCTATTTCTCCAGTACCATGCCTGCCTGCATGCCGCCATGCTCCCCGCCATGAAGGACTGAACGTCTGAACTGTAAGTGAGCCACCGCAATTAAATGTTTCCTTTATAAGAGTTGCCGTGGTCATGGTGTCTCTTCACAGCAACAGAAAACCCCAATTAAGACATTCTTTGAGGGGAAGGACACCAAGGCAGGGATTCAAGGGCTAGCTGCATCGTGCTGGCCGTCAAGGCAGAAAGAGACAAACAGGCTCTTGCTGTTGCCCACTTAGCCAGTTTTCCCTGTCGTAGCTCACACTCCGGCCCTGAGACTCAAAGCCCAGTGGTACAAGCCATAATGTTCAGACGGTGGAGCAGAAGGATTGAGAGAGGCCATTCTGGGTTACATATGGAGAATTTGTCCCCAAACGATGCATACTAAATAAAGAACAGCCGGCTCTTTTAATGGCCCTAGGTTCACGGTGTCCATCTCCAGGGGTGGCCAGGTCCTTTCAGAGACCTTGTCCTGGTGTTTTGATCCAGTGGGTGCACTCTGCCTACAATTTTCCTGAGCAAAATACAAGCTCTAGGGTTGTAGACCTAGGTTCCGGGCACCAGGAGGAAATCACCAGGTGTATGATGCTTAGTCGGAAGCTGCAGTTTATCGGAGGGAGTCTCGGATGGAGTTTTCTAGATCGGATTGACTTGGGAGCATCTTCCTTGTGAACCGAGGTGGGAAGACCCACCCCGGATGTGGGCAATGCCATCTCAGGGCTGGAGTGTGAGTTAGTGGCAACAGCCCCTTCATCTGTTCTTTCGTAGGGCTTTGGCGAAGGAAGGGATTTATGTGTGGCAGGGGGAGACCCGAGTGGACTCAGCCCACCAGGCTTCCCAGCCGGTGCTGGAAGGGGCTGTAGCCACAAACTAGTTTTCAGCCGAGAACCACCGAGTGCTGGGCCTGTGTTCAGCATCTCATCTGCTTTTGCTTTTTAGGTTAGACCCTGAAATTGTTTCAATAGTAAAGATAGCAAACGTAGATGGACAGAAGGAAAAAAAAAATCAAGCACCGTAAAAGGAAGAATTACCCAGGAGAAAAGCATCGTACTTCCCCTCTTGGGTTAATAGCTTTTAAGGATGCTAGACACTCTTTCCTGGCTGAGCGGATGTCCCTCACAGCATAGATCAATTAGCGCACTGTGTTATACTTTCTGTCACGACTTTGTAAATTTACGGATAGTAAATTTACATCATAAGCTTGGCCTGATGTTTTCAAAGAAATTCCTCCTTATTAAACAAATTTTAAACAATACATAACAACTGTCTCTCTCCGACTTAGAATTACAAACCCCAGATGCAAGCCGGCTTTTTAAGAGTCAGGAAAAATAAATCTTTAAGTAAACACCGTGAAGTGGGCCACAAGTAAATGAGGCAGGAAGGGAGAGAGATGTTCCTGTAAACCAAGACACTCGAGAGAGAAATGGGCCAAGGGGACCCTGATGGCAGGCCAGGTTTGGAAGAGGCAGTTCGGCTGATCTCCAAGCGTTCCTAGGCTTCGAGAAGTGGGAGGGAGTCCACATTCCAGGGAGCCCCCACCTTCAAGCCTTTGCTGTTTTGCTTTGCTTGGTTCCTGCAGTATTAAGTACAGAGCCTGGAACCCTACAAAGGCTTGGCAGGTACTACACCACCGGGCTATATTATACCACAGCGTGGAACGAGCCGGCAGTGGAGATACCACTGGGCTCCTGGGGGACGTTCTGTCTGCTCTACACTAGACTCCTTTCTCCTCTTGGCCACCTGTGGCTCACAACGACAAGGGTAGAGAGCTTCTGGCAAATGCTGTCTCTCTCTGATCAAAGTTTCTGTTTGTTTGTTTGTTCCCCCTCCCCCCAACACTTTCCGGAATCAAAATTAAGATCTGGATAAAGCAGGTGGAGGTGGCACACGCCTTTAATTCCAGCACCTGGGAGGCGAGGCAGGTGGACCTCCGTGAATTCGAGGACCCTGTCTTGAAAAACAGTCCCCCGTTCTCCCCAACCAAAAGAAGAAAGATCTGGATAAAACTGGACTAACCTCATCATAACCCTGTCTATTTCAAAACTCTTAGCAGAAAGGAAAATAGAGGCGGGTGGCTTTGAGCCTGTGCCTTCCCTGAACACTTTCTCTTGTACAGCACGGTGACACTAACCTAGGTTTACAACTGACAATGAGGAACATTTGTGTATCACATGACCTCCGCTGCTTAGATTTTAATATCTCCAGGTTTATATCTAGGAGAGCCCAGGTACGGGAAGTACAGATGGTGAGACCAACTCTCTGGGGGGAAAGAGTGGAATTCGACTTTAAATGGTTCCCTTTGGAGGCTGGAATCTCTAGGTCAGAACACAGATTGATAAAATCAAGTCAATGATTTCCTGCCTCTCTGCTTGCGCAGAGTCAGGGAAGACAGGCTTGCTGCAGCTGGCTGACTGCCCCCAGCAGCTGCTATCCATAGGTGAGGTTCCGATGTCCCTGGGACAGGGTCCAAAATGACAGGCTGCTGGGGTCTCTCCTGTAGACCAGAGTTTGTTCTCTACATTGTCTTCCCCTGTACACACCAGCTCACGGGCGAGGCATGTTTACAATGATTCGCGTTTGTACACAGCTCCATCCCTGGCTTCCCCAGGCTTTATTCCAACTTGATCAGAGGGACCTGCTCTGTGCCAAGCCCTTGTCTTAAGTAACTTATTACTGCATGAGGATGGAGACAGATCTTGTGGTTTAAAGTGCATTGCCTGTGTATGAGTGTCGATCGAAGGAACCCTGTTGAAAGAGCGACTGTTCTTGCTTCATATTAGTGATTTAAGGGTAATCTCTTTTGACTCTTCCTAGAGGCTCCAACTTGTATCTGTAAGTCCTCCAGAGTTCATCTCTTCCTGCGAGAGAAAGAGTCTATAAGGCACCTTCTGTCCCTCCACCCTGTCTAGATGGAAAACCAATCTTCAGAAATTGAAAGAGTCCATTTTTTCAAGGCAATGAATAAATATAACAGTATTGACAGTAACACTGAGGGTTTGATTCAGTGCAACAGGCAAAGGAGGCTACCCCCCAGGAAAACAAAGCCCTTTGGTCTGGGAGAGGAGCCCAGACACAGGTATTATTCACCTTGAAAGCATGGTACTGCTTACGTGTCCCTGATTTCTTTTCTAATTTGGAAGTTGTTATTAAGTTATTGCCTTTAAATCACTTACTTTCTGCATACTCAAGCTCCAAACAAAGCTAGGAGAAAATAAAAATAAGACAAGTGTGCAAAACCGGAATTATTGTCTGAGGGCCCGGGATAAGAGAGTGAGCGGCGATTGCTGGATGCAGCGGAAGATGCTGCGTTTTAAAACGGAGACGAGGATTTTTCCAGGAGAGTAATTTCCCTTCTCTAAAGAGGGGAGTGTGGAGAGAGCTTTGCAGGCTGCTGCGGCCTGAGCTGAATTGCTAAGGGCTCCTCTCTGTGCACTACAAGCTTGACACCAGGCTTCATTTGACTGAGCCAAAAAAAAGGGTCCTTTTGTTGCTATTTTTTTTCTTTCTTTTCCTCCCTAGTGTCATCTCTCATGGTTGCTGGGGCAACCACTGTGTATCCTTTCAGCATAGGTTCCTGGGCCCCAGGAAGGAAGTGCTCCAGCACCGGCCTGCTATTTTTATAGAACCATTACATAACACAGTCTATTAGAGCTCCCGCTTGGCCTTTTATTGCACAAAGGGGAAATTAAGTTTGATGACTCCTAAATGTTGGTTGAAGGATGTCAGGTGACTCCGGGATTGTTTGGCTTAGGCCCTGTAGCGACAATATTCCCAGAAGCAATTCTAGGAGAACTGATATTCAATCGAGCCCTTGGCAATGATCCTGCCAGAGGAAGAAGGGCTCTCTCTGGTTCTGCAGTCACAGACAGTCAGGCCCTCTTCTCGGTTGAGGCAGAGGGAAGTCGTTCATTGTTTTTTTTTTTTTTTTTTTTTTTTCCCTCCCAAGACAGGGTTTTTCTGTGTAGCTCTGGCTGTCCTTAAACTCGCTTTGTAGAGCAGGCTGGCCTCAGACTCACAGATCCACCAGCCTCTATCTCCTGTCTGCTGGAATTAAAGGCATGGATGGCCACTGGGAGCTTTTTAAATGCTTGTACATCTTTTCTGCGGCTGGGTGGTTACTGGCAAAAAGAATAGGGTTCAAAGACAGGGCTAGACTGACTCCCTGACTACTGCCCAGTCATGGCAGTGTGGCCTGGATGCTGTGGGAAGCTCTGAAGTGGTCCTTGGGAGGGGGACAGAGTAAAATAAGTAGCCTCTAGCAGACTCAATAGGTCAATAAGGTCAATAGGAAATGCAAGCTGTCAGCTCTGCTGTTCCCACTGGACTGCCTACAGTTTGATACCAACTTGAAATAATGAAGGTAAATGTGTATGGTGATCAGAGGTTCCACCCCACAGTAGACCTCTTTGTCCACAGGGAGACTTAAGACTAAAAGAGTCTGGGGTACTCTCATTTCCATGCCCTTCCTACCATTTTGGGCCTTCCCAGCATGCACTGGGGGCTGCCAGGACTTGTAGGCTCAGCTTTTCTTCTCTGTACTGCTTGGTAGAGGAATTTGTTATGGATGTCTCACTGGCGCTGGATAAACAGACTTAACTATTCCTGCTTTTTCTCGTGTTCCTGCTCAGCAATGCTCTGACCAAATCCTTGCATTTCTTTCCTATCAAGCATTTCTCAGCAGACAAGTGGGTGATAGGTGTCTTACAATCTAGTTTGAGTCTGATTTTAGCTGCCTGAGGTTGAAGATACCTTAGGTGACGGTTTCAATGTCCCGTGCTAGAGGCCAGCTCTCAGTGGTAGGTCCGGCTTTAGCCACAACTTCTGTCTGATCTTGCTACAAATCAGAGGTTTCCAGGGCTCTCAGCTGAGGTCTGGCAGTTTGCAGGGATGGCTGACAGAATACCGAATACTTACTGGTGTGGGTATCTATCTCAAGTCCCACCCATTTTAAAAACTTACCTTATTCATATAAACTCAGATGTGGCTGGAAGGGGCTTCTTATGAAAAGTAAAGATGGTGTATGAACAGCTCTGTGAAGAGCTACATAGAAAAGGCCAGAGAGTCCCAGGGCCAGGGGCTTCTGTCTTCATAGCATAGACAACAGCACTTGCCTGACATGAAATGTTCATTGACCTGGAAGCTCTCTGAATCCCTTCCCGTGAGTACTTCCTGTATAGGGACATACGATTTAATCACTGGAGTTGGCCATCAAGTCAACCCTGACGTCAGCTCCCTTTCTAGGAGACCTGGGTGGGCCTGATGTTTCCCATCCTCCGAGCAGGTGGCATGCTTTCTGTGGTTAAAGGAACTTGCTAGGGGGAGTTGAAGATACCCCCCCCCCCATCACAGCAAGGGCCTTTACAATTTCCAGTAACCCGTATGAAATACCATCCCTTGCTCTCCCCTTCAATGTCTCTCCTGGCTCCCTTTTTTCCACAAGTAACTGAATTCAGATACTGAGTTTGGATGCCCACCTGAACTTTCATCTCATGGATGGAGAAAATGGGCCTTAGATGGTTGTTCAAAGTTACAGATTGGGCACAGAGGAAATTGCTTCGTGCGATGGTCCCCAGTCTCTCCTCCTTGCCCCACCAGGCCTAATGGGCTAGTTCTACAGACTGTGAGACGTGGGCTTAGGCCAATAGAAAGTCTTCATTAGCCGAGTGGTGACTGCCCCAGGTATTTGAGACCCCAGGGTAGCCCCCATCCTTTCTCACAGTGAGTTTTTAAGCACAAAAACCATGATCCGGGTTGACATACTTCAGTTAACAAGAACAGTTAGCCAGAGTGGAGCTACAGAGGCCAAAGAGCAGGATTAGAACATTTTGAGATGTTCCTGGAACCACGGGCTTCCGTGGAGTCAGTCTTTGTTTCGGTTTTTGCAGGTGGTGCTGTCTTTGTGCCGAGTTAGAGTCCCTGAATGGTACTTCCATCACGGAGTCAGTTGTGATAAGATCTGGGCCCTGTTACACTCCTGTCTTACCGGTCCTTTTCTCACGGCCTTCTCTAACTCAGCCTTCTCCCGTTCCCACCCACTGCAGTAACTGAGTCCCTTGTTTATACTGAAGGTAGATTATTCTGGTTTCCTAGTTGATTATTTTCCTCAGTCTTTACCTCTTGAATCAATATTGTATTTGCCTTTGGAATAAATTCATAGTATTATCATGCCACTTTTGATAGATGAACTATTTTAAAGCTTGAATTTCATACCCAACCATCTGGTCCCCTATCAACCTTTCCTGGTATTTATTTATTTATTTATTTATTTATTTTTGTGTGTGTGTCTGAGAGGCCAGAGGACAACCTCTGTCACTCTTTAGGTGCTATCTATCCTAATTTTGAGACAGGGTCTCTTCCTGCCCTGGAACTCATCAAGTAAGCTAGCCTAGCTGGCCAACAAGCCCCAGGGGTCTACCTTTTCTGTGCTGGAATTACAAGAACAAGTTAACATTTTTTAACCTATTTTTTGTTTGCATTTTTGCTTACATACTTTTGTAATTTTTTTTTTTTTTTTTTTTTTTTTTTTTGGTTTTTCGAGACAGGGTTTCTCTGTGGTTTTGGAGCCTGTCCTGGAACTAGCTCTTGTAGACCAGGCTGGTCTCGAACTCACAGAGATCCGCCTGCCTCTGCCTCCCGAGTGCTGGGATTAAAGGCGTGCGCCACCACCGCCCGGCTACTTTTGTAATTTTTTACACACTTATTCATTGTGTGTACGTGTATATGTGTCTGTGCATGTGTGTGGGTCGGTACGCACATGGCTCTATACCAGCGTGGAGGTCTGAGAATAATCTTCAGGAGTTCAATTCTCTCTTTCCCCCATTTGGGTTCCAGGAATTGAGCTCACTCAGATCATTATCTCGGTCGCAAGAGCCTCTAACCCCTGAGCCGTCTGACCAGTTATCCCCCCAAACCCCACCTCTTTATTTTTATTATTTTATTTTTTATTTATATTTTGTCTGCAGAATGAGGATGGTGGAGAGGGACCTGTTGTTGTACCTAGAATTAACACCTTAGCACTGGATTTGAGGCTCATACTTCATTGCATTACAGTGAACATCAGCCCCTTTTGCGGTGGCTTTACCCAAACACAATTCCATGGCCATTCTGCAAACCACTTTTATCTGTAATGCAAAGTCACCTATCTATTTTTTCAAAGGAATCATAAAATTATAGGTACAATATAGTGTGTCCACAGTCTTCCTCTGACCAAGAGATCCTTTAAAAACATCACACAGTAGAGTCAGGAGGCAATAACTTTGACAAAATAATAATATTTGTGGTCCAGATCGGACATAAGAAAAGGTAAGTTTATAATATAAACTCTGTGCTGCTTAGCCTCCATTGGGTTGCTTGGTACTCTACCTGAAGCAGCGGAGACACTGAATGGATTTGGCTTCTTAAGGATTTCCATGGTGCCTTGAGGTTCCTGAAGCGGGACCACTGGTGGAATGCAGGTAGGAGTGGGAGGGGCTTCCCGGAAGGGACGAGTCCCCCTCCCCCTAAAATGAGGACTCTGAGGTACTGAGAATTCATCTTCATACTCGCAGGTCAAGAACTTTGCTTACTCGGCCCAGTTCTCCTGCCTTTAATTTTTGTCTCCCACGGGAACTAGTCTCAACCCTCATCCAAGGCAAAGTGATATGGAGCTGATGGGCTAGTGTGGACCTTGCATGAAGACCTGCAGCCTAAGCATCCCATTGGGTATTTACATCACGCGCAAGTGGCAACCAATAGAGACGCTTCTTGCTGTCTTGAAGTGTATTAAACGCAGGAGGGAGTGCCACATAAAAATGGCATAGCTGTTAAAGATGAAATTATACAAAGAATCAATTTGCCACCAGCTCCAAAAGCTGTGAAACCAAACATGGTGCGTTAGAGCGCCAGAATGGTGGCGCGTTTGAGCGACCTTCAGTGAGGAGCGGAGATGGGAATGGCGCTCAGGAGAGATGAAGATGCAGGGAAGACCCCTTCGCCTCCAAGCCTGAAGAGCTAGACGGAAGAAGAGAAGCAAATGGTTCAGAGGAGGAAGAGGGAAACCCACCTGGGCAGAAAGAACACAGTGCTGAGAGCCAAGAGGAAGCAAGGGTCTCATCGTTTCCCTGCGACTGAGAAAAAGCCAGACTGTCTAGTCTGAGGCCCAGGTTTGGGGTGGGGTGGGGGTTACAGAACTGTGAGTTGTTCTGCTTCTCCTCGCTGTGACACAAGCCGCGGTGACACTGCTGTGACAGAAGAATTGAAGTGTGGAGGGGCTTACTTTGGCTCACAGTTTGAGAGTATAGCTCATAATGGTGGGGAAAACAGGTTGCTGAGGTGGTTTGTTTTCTGGTGACAGAAGCTGGCGCAGCTGGTATCTGGTGATGGAGATAGGTAGCCGAGAGCCTGGGTAGAGACAGGCTGGGCTGTAGCGTCACCAGCCGCAGCGCGAGTGTTCAAGCCCAGAAGCCTAAAATGGGAGGACATTTCGCATTTTAACAATGTGCGTACAATTAAAGAAATGCTTTTTTTTTTTAAATGTATATGTCTATGTGAGCGTATGCAGGGGCCTAGGGAGGGCGCTGGAGTTCCTGGAGCTAAGTCATAGGTAGTTGTGATCTGCCGGACACAGATGCTGGGAATTGAACTTGGGTCCTCTGGGAGAACAGAAAATGCTCTTAATTACTCAGTCCCTCTCTAGTCCCTGAATGAGGGTTTTTTTTTTTTTCCTTCTTAAAAGAAGTCCGGCAGAATGGTACCCCATGTTTCTGCCAGTTTCCTGTTTTATTCCACCACCACATTCCCAGCCCATCTGCCCATGCACCGAGCAGGAAGGGAATATTAGGGCATGCAGCGGCTGCTTCCTACCCACCAGCCTTGGCAAGGGCTCTGAGCTGCTCTCTGTCGTCTTATTTTTAAAGTACTCCTCTTTTTCTCTTTCCTTTTTCAGAACTGAGGCTAAGACAAGGGCCTGCCATCCTCAGAGTGAGGTGAGCCACAAGCTCGGGCTTCCCACGAGTCAGTGTTCGGTGGCCAAACTCGTGGGCGGGCGTCATCTTTATGACTGAGGGTGTCTTTTTTGTGGAAGTGTGGTAGGAACCAGAGGTACTTCCTCCTTCATCAGCCTGAGAAAAAACACCTCTGGTTCTCCTTCTGCCCTATCAATAATTCTCTCTGCCTCGAATCGTGAGCTAAGCGCTGAGTGGCTTCTGAGGGTGTGAAGTCACTGTGGTTTTTTTGTTGGTGTTTCACCGAGACCTATCAACTATTTTCTGTGGCTTCAGTTAGAACAGGCGTTTCCTCTTTTGTTAGCAAACAGAATAACGTATCCTTTTTCAAGGCTTTGGGATCCTAAAGGAGGCATTTGGTGGGTCAGACCAGACTCAGTTAGTTGGTCGGACTAGAACAAGAAGCAAGAGGTATAATGTGATTTATCTACCCAGATACACATTAGTGAAAGAAAACCCCTCAGATATGGCAGACTTACAACTGCTTGCTTTTATTGGGAGAAGAAAGAGCCTTACATCAGTGGACAGTTCTCCATGGGAGGGGAAGATGTCCTCCCTCAGGGCCAACAGAGCAGAACCCACATATCCACCTATGTAAAATGCAAGGCTCTTGTCAAAGACCTTGGATTCTGTTGGCAGCCTCTCGGCTGGAGGGTTGATGCTTTTAAGAGTGAGGTTTCTTCATAGCTGCTCAATTTTGTGAGACTTCTGAGTGTCAGGAAAGGTGATACGTAGTGGATACTCTGTGTATCAGGGCTGAAGGGCAGCTTGCTTATTACTATTATTAAAACTGCTATTATTATTAATTTCCTGTCAGAACTATGAGGGGAACTTTACATGCTATTGTCAGGTATCAAGTCTCTGGCTACTGCCACCTGGGAAGATATAAGCTAGTGTATATCTGGTGTCAGGTTTTACAATTCACCTGTCACTTGGTTTCCTTGTGTTTTAAAAATGGATGCTTTTCATAAGAGAAAAAAAGCATAGATTGTGGGCTGAGTTCATATGCCTGGGGTCAGAGTGCTTATGGGTACTGTTGGATTTTGGGCTTTACTTCAGCTTTGGTGAGGGTGACATGGTACACGTGTGTGTGTGTGTGGTGTGGTGTGTGTGTGTGTGTGGTGTGTGTGTGTGTGTGTGGTGTGGTGTGAGACTGGTGGTGTGTGTGGTGTGGTGGTGTGTGTGTGTGGTGTGGTGTGTGTGTGTGTGTGTGGTGTGTGTGTGTTTGTGTGTGTGTGTGCGCGCATTGGTTCATATCTATGCTGGCACATATGCACGTGGAGACTAGTGATCAGCCTTGGGTGTCATTTCTTAGGATCCATCCATCTTGTCTTTCGAGGCAGGGACCTGGGACCTGCGCTGCTGGCATCGCTGCCCCCCAGTGTAGGGACTACAAGTGCATTCCTGGCTTTTCCCCTGAGTGCTTGGGATCAAAACCAGGGCGCTGTGCTTGCATGGCAAATGCTTTACTGACTGAACCATCTCCCCAGCCCTGAGATTATGCTACTTTATTTCTGTCTGCTTCTTTGTAGATTGCTTAAGACAAATAATTCTACAGACTTTTTTTTTTTTGCTTTATTGTCCGCTAAAATGAGTGACCGACAAACATTTCCAAGAGCAGCAGTTGACTTTCCAAAGCCTCATGCTTCAAACTCCTTAAAGTTTTGCAGATTATGATTATTGGTGTTTTTGCATGTTAGCTAATCAAAGCGATACAGGAATGTTAGCCATCTTGAATCCCAGCCAAACCCACAGCTTCTAAGAAGTTCTTGCTTAATTCTGGGTCTCTGGAAACTTTTGGTTAATTCTTACTTTTCTCTATTCTGTTTTATTCTTTTTAACTATAATGCTCTTTAATAATGACTTTTTAAAAAATTCCCTAAAAAAAAATCCACCCATTCTTCAGGCGGTACTTAATATTCAGTATTATAATAAAAGGTTGCTATGAAGAAAATCTTTTGGTAAAGTTGATTCTTAGACTTTAGTTTGCCAAAATAGCCCAAGATATATTGCGGGGGATTTGCACTGTGGCAGTGCCTTTGAAGTGTGGTTGCCTGCCTCTAGTTTTGCAGTGAACCCTAATCTCATTAGGTTTCATAAGGCAGTGTTTGTACTGGCACAAAAGCTGTCCAAACAAAGCCAAAATGTTGACACCACCGTCCTCTGATGGCGTTTCGAATGAATACATTAAACACACTTGCGATACATTGCATTAAACTAAGGAATAAATTTTGAACTTTGAACTCAGCAGGATTAAAAAAAAAACAAGCTTGGCTCAATAGCTGAGCAATTGTGTTGTGGTAGTTCCACCACAGAGGAGTCGACTGCACTGTTGCACACACCAAACAGGCGAACGTTTTCTGCATGCGGGAGGTGCCGTGAGATTAAAGAATTCAAGCCTTGACTAGAACTCAGGTCCAGTTGTGGGGGGCCTCAATGGAGGGGAAAATAGGCTGATGGGTTCACTCTGAAATCCTCAGAATAAACTTTGATTAAATTCATTCCTAGCAGGCCAAGAGCATACTTCCCTGTTAGTGTGTGCGGCTGAGTCTATCTTCAAACTACACTGTTGGTTTACATATTTAAAAATTATCTTTACAAACCTAGTAGTCCTTTTCCTACTGATGGGATGGAAACTCAGAAGTCTCAAGATCAAATGGCGAGAGATTTCTTTGTTGCTTCCTCGGGTAAGGGAGGCAGCCACAATTCTGGAAGCAAGAATTAACTAAATCTTATGGTTAGGGCCATTGATGGCTGCTATATAGATACTGTATAAACAACAAGATTCCCCCCTAAAATGTTCATTGACCTACATACTTGGAATGTGACTATTAGGAAGCCTGCACATAGAGCCTTCCATCGGGAAGAACGTGGACCATAAACCCATATGCTAAAAATCTGTGCACGTTACCATGGGAACCTTGTAACACCCCCCCCCCCCAGTCTGGTCCCTTCCACTCTTTTGATACTAGTTGCCTGCACTTCACTTTCAGCTTGCACTGAAGGCATCCTAAGACATCTATTTACTATCTATCACACTAGAGGTAGTCAAAGTGGCATTGAGGGCATGATTTATGGAGTCCCTTTTTTATGATGGCCATGAAAAATATTCTTTCTGGTCTTCATGTCATGAGAGGTAGTAATTTTTCTGAATAGCTGGCTTGATTTTATTAATGCAAGGTGATCCTGTGACGAGTTATCAGTCTTTTTTATCTTTATCTCTGTGTGTGTGTGTTTAGAAACCGTAGAGTGCTGTTTCCTAATGTGGGTAATTAGAGAGGGGATGGTCCATGTGTATTATTTCCCTGTGGCTTTGTTGTTTGTCCACCCTTATTTTCCCATTGTGTAAACGCTCCCCCAGATCAGTATCTTTTTAACCACATACTGTTTTTAAAGCTGCCTTTTACCCTTTTTGGGAAGGCACACATGTCCATAAATTCATACAAACACACTCCATTTCATGCTCACTCGTACACAAAGATTGTGTATTCTGGACCCGAGAAATGCACCTCTATAAATTCGTACACAAAGGTACCCCTACTCACGCATGCATGTGGTGTGAACGAGTGTGTGTTTTCTAAAACCGCAGCAGACAGAAACCACAAGTTGTATGGCATTGGCTGAAGAAGGGACAATGAGAATGTCAAGTGTCACCACAGTCCAGCAGCTCCACAGAGGACCTTGGGAATGTTCACAAGCCAGGACAGCTGCCCAAGCCAGGTCAGACAGGGTCCAGGAAACTTTCTCATCCTTGTAATGAGAAGTTTGGCATCTGACGGCAAGTCTGCGGTGTTCCCGGACACTTCAGCAGCGTCGGACCACAGCGCTTCACTGACTTTGTCCAACAAGACGTGTTCTGCTTATTACTAGCTAAAATCATGAACCTCCCCCAAATTTACCTCTACGGACCAGAGCACCAGGTTATCAAGAGAAACCCTTACTTCTCACCAAGACTGGGTCAACGTCCTTAGAGAAGCAGTGGGTGGAAACGGCTGTTGCTTTGCTTCTAAAGAGATGCTGGGGCAGGTCTAGTCAGGAAGACGGTCTCCTTTCCCATCTTACTTGAGCTCAGCTGGTGTCAAGGTCTCCAGCAGGTCCTCAAGGTCAAGAATATGATGCGTCTTCTATGGACAAAAGCTAGTGGCCATAGACTGAGTGGGAATTTGGCTCAGAGTAAGTGATAATGTAATACGTGATGGAAACTAATGCCTCCTTTCTTTCCATTGGTCCTGGCCTGCATGAGGAGATTTCTCATCAGAGAGGTGATTTGATTCCCACTTATGAATGACCCAGAGAGTGAGACCCTTACCCTTACTTGAGCCATTGTGGCAGACAGCCTGAAGGTAATGACCCAGTGTAACTCCTGGGTTTAAGTCTCTGATCTGCTGACATCTAGCTCCCTGATCTTAGGCAAGTTACTTATTATCTTTAGGTATTAGTTTTGCTGTCTTGGAGACAGAGCTAACGTTCAGGGGTGTGTGAGAGTTCAGTGCATTTCCAGCTAATGCTTAAGACAGTGTCTTAATCATCATAGAAATGGCAGAGGTTGCATTCATTGCTGTGGGATAACCCTTCGGTACCCTGTGATATATGTTCCCCTCACTGGTTGATAATAAAAGCTGCCTTGACCTATAGCAAGATAGAATGTAGCTAGGCAGGAAAGTCAAACAATGCAGGGAGGAAGAGGGGTGGGGTGAAGGAGATGCAAGTCAGCTACCCAAGAAGCCAGATGCTAGCAGACTGATAATACCATAGTTACAAGGCAATACATAGATGAATAGAAATGGGTTAATTTAAGTGTAAGAGCTAGCTAGTAATAAGCCTGAACTACAGGCCAAACATTCTGTAATTAATATTAAGCCTTGGAATGATTATTTAGAAATGGCTGTGGGATGGGGCTGGACAGAGAAACCTCTATATACATAATGTTGGTTGTTTTTTACTCTTTACACTTTTTTGGGGGGCCCACTACCCGGCTCCCAAACAAATCACACAGGAAGATGTATTCATTCTTATAAACACTTGGCTTGTTTCTAGCCAGCTTTTCTTAACTTAAATTATCCCGTCTACCTTTTGCCTCTGGGCTTTTACCTTTTCTTACTTGTGCATACCTTACATTTACTCTTACTCCATGGCTGGATGTGTGACTATGTGGCTGTGTGATTGTGTGGCTGTGTGATTGTGTGACTATGTGGCTGTGTGATTGTGTGACTGACCCCTAGCATCCTCCTCTCTTTATTCTCTTTCTCCTTCTTCCCTTCCTCCCAGATTTCCTCTTTTATTTATCTGCATACCAGCCCCACCAATCCTTTCTCCTGCCTCGCTATTGGCCATCCAGTCCTTTATAAGGACCATCAGGTGTTTTAGACAAGCAATGACTCACAGCTTCACAGAGTTAAACAAACACAACAAAAGTAACACACCTTAAAATAATATTCCATAAAAATTCATCATTAAATACACTGATGTCAGAAGAAGGAAAAGGCCAATTCAATTTCAAAGATAATATACATGCCCCGTCCCTTTGAGACAGGCTGCCCTGGCTCACCTGGGACTCTCTATATAGTCTAGGCTGACCTTGAACTCGCAGAGGTTTACCTGCTTCTACTTTCTGAGTGCCAGATTAAAGGTGCATGCCATTGTGTCTCACTCCTTTTCTTGCTATTGCATTAAACTTATCTTTATCTTAAATTTAATTTGCAAATAAGTTATTTTTGAGAATCCTTCTTCTGATCTTTTCACACATCCTAAGAGACATAAGTGGGAAAAAGGTTTAGAAGAAACAGATTTGAATCTTGACAGTTAAAGATTTGAGATCTACTGAGAATAGAATTATTATATGGGAAAGGAGGATTGGCTCAGTGGGTAGAATGCTTGCCTAGCATGCACAAAACCCTGGGTCCAGTCTTCAGCACTGCATAAACCAGGCCTATAATCCCAGCAATGGGGAAGCAGGAGAATCAGAAATTCAAGATCATCTTTGCCTGCATAGCAATAGCAATTTGGAAGCTGGCCTAAGTAAGCTACATGAGATCCTGTCTTAAAAGCAAAACAATTTTATGCATCAGACCCTAGGCCTCCCATTGTAAAAGGGTTTACTTTTTACACAACTTCAACTTAATTTAAAAAGTTTCGTAACAGCAACATTTCAGAACCATGTCTCTTTATTAAACAAAACAATCACCCTCATGGAGTAACTGTGTGATGTGTTATACTAGCCTTTTTTGGTATGGCTACATGCATTTGTTTTAGTAGTGCTTATTACACGTCTTTCTGTAATGCATAATGAATGGTTACTTAAGATGTTCAAACTATTGTCGTGGACATCTCCTGGCACACTGCCTCCCTCCCCTCACTGAGAGGATAGCTTCCCTGCCACTGTAGCGGGACTAGCAAGGGTTCTTCGTGATGCCGAACGGCCATATTCGTGCTCCATCTTCTCACTCTGAATGGGCTTTGGAAGTTGTTCTTATGAAGATCTTCCTAACGCACACATAAGCAGGCAGACAGTAACAGCCAGCTCTCATCAGATTGCATAGCTGCCCCGTACTTTGCCAGCCTTGCCTTCATGTGTCCTTGCTTTCTCTGGTGGGAGCGTGTTAACGCAAACTTGACATTTGATTTCTGAACACAAGTGTGAGTCTGTACAGAATAGAGGAATTTTATCATAGAACTGTCAGATTGTTATCAGGGTCAGCAAAGTTAACCCCTAACTCGCGGTCTAGTTCCCTAAAAGATTTGTCTAAGCCAGTGGTTGCCTATCTCTTCAACCTTTTCAGCCTAAATGTCACCTAATAAGGTAACTGCGGGCTACAAGTCAATTTTAAAACTGAAACTGAACAGGATGAAGGAAATCAGATGTTGTCACACTTGTCCCCTTGTGGAGCTCAGTGCGACTGCTGTTTTGACAGGGCAGGCATGGGGTGCTTTCTTCTTGTGCTGGTTAGATTTTGCCAGTTTGACACAAGTCAAGGTGTGCCTCTAAGAAGAGGGAGCATCAACTGAGCAAATGCCCTATAAGATTGGTTTATGGGGCATTTTCTTGATTGATGATTGATGTGGAAGGGCCCAGCCTACTGTCGGCATTGCTACCCCTGGTCAGGTGGTCCTGTGCTGTTTGGGAAAGCAAGCGGGCAAGCCAGTAAGCAGCATTCTTCCACAGCGTTTTGCCTGTTTGCTGGTTTCTGCCCTGAGGTCCTGTGCTGACTTCTCTCAAAGATGGAGCGTGATGTGGAAGTGTAAGCCAAATAAACCCTATGGTCAGAGAGCTCATTAAAGTGATAGATAGAAAGCAAACTCGACTACTTGTTCATCGGAGGCTCAAGGCTTTGGGCTAGGCAAAGGCTCCTTCCTCACTGTTATCGCTTGGATGTGAAGGGTGCCCTGAAAAGTTCATGCTTTGAAGCTGCTTGCCAGTGGGTTGGGGGCCAGGAAACATTTGGAGCATGAAGAAAGCACTGACCTTATCAATGGCTACTCCATCGATAGACTCACCAGTGGGTAACGTTGTTGGGAGATGCTGGAAACTCATGGAGGCCGGGCTTCCTTGGAGGAGGTAGGTACCTGGGGTGTTCTTACCCTGCCTGTTTCTTGCTTCTCTGGGTGTATTTCTGAGCAGCATTTCTCCACCGTGTCTTTTCTGTCACCTGGTTCCTTCTATCCACAAGCTACAGGAACAAAGAAGCTACATGGCACGGGTCTGAGTGATGAGCACACATTAAGTTGCTTTTCTCAGGTATTTTGTTACTGCAGTTAAAAAAAATAAAGTGCTGTCACGCCCACTTGTCCTTGGTCGGTAGTTGGAGTGGAAGTGCCAAGGAGTCCTTATGCACAGGTTCAGCATTGCTCCTTTCAATCCTAGTTTACCTTGGAGTTTTTATTAAAAATGCGGTTAAAATTCAAATTTAAAAAAGATTTATTTTGTTTTTTTTCTTTTCTTCTTTTTTTTTTTTGCCCCAGAGTCAAGGCCTGAACCCAGGGCCTTGCGATTGCGATTGTTATTCAATGCTCTACCCCTGAGCTAAATCTCCAACATCCCAAGAAAATTTATTTTGTTTTGATTTGTGTGTGTGTGTGTGTGTGTGTGTGTGTGTGTGTACAAGTGTTTGGATAGCTATGGAGACCAGAAGAGGGTATCAAATTCCTTAGAGCTGGAGTTAGAGGAGCTTGTGAGTCACCCTATAAATTGGTGCTGTGAACTGAAGTCCTATCCACCCGGAGAGCAGCAATTGCTCTTAACCACTGAGCCATCTCCTTGGCCCCTAAAGAGCCATCTCACCATTCCCTAGAGAGCCATCTCTCTGGCCCCTAAAGAGCCATCTCTCCAGCCCCTAAAGAGCCATCTCTCTGGCCCCTAAAGAGCCATCTCTCTGGCCCCTAAAGAGCCATCTCTCTGGCCCCTAAAGAGCCATCCCTCGGGCACCTAAAGCTCAACCTATTGAGCTTTATGGAGTAGAGATGCTTGGCAGTGACCACCTGCACTTAAACAGTCAGGATTTTCACTCTAGCTTGGCATTTCATTGAGCAAATTGATTTGTTGTTTCCCGTTATTGGCTGTTTGCTTTGCTTCCATTCCTTCGCCTTCTATTATCTCCTCACCAGTGCCCCAGTGACCAGAGTCTTAAAGGATCCACATAGCCACCAGCGTAAGCAGGGACCAGCTTGACCACAGCCTCCCCAGCATCAAGCATCATGGAAATGACTAGGTTCTGCTGTTTAATACTTCCTGCAATTTGAATAATCTTTTCTTTCATTTGTTCTTACTTCTTCATGTGTAGGGTTTGCTATGCCTGCAAGAGCTTTCTGCAAACAAGGGAAGCTTCTATTGTCCTGGGTTTGCAAGGAGGATTGGAGGCGGCTTTGCAAAAGGCCCTTCCTGCCTGGCTCCTGCAAGCCTAATAATCCATCTTTTCCCTCTATGATTCATTCTGAGCTTAGTGGTTAATCTCCTATTTCTAGTTTTCTGCCTGCTCCACCCCCTTGCCTGGATCTGAGGCATCCTTTCCGTCAACGATTCAAATGTCTTGGCTATTCATTCTCCCGTTTGGTTCAGAAAGCTTTAGCTGTCAACTTTATTCCCTTGTCAGCAACCACTTTTATCCTTACTGGCTTAGGCAGGCTGCTTGTCTTGGCTTTCTTTATATGTGTTCTTGTGTAGAGTGTTTGCCTCCTAGGAAGGCCACTGTAACACAGCACCGTTAAGTGACAATGTATGAGGGGCCAGGTCTTTATGAGCAATTTATAACTCCTTGGAAGATTTATAGTCAAGAGATGATATCAAAGAGAACTGAATGCTCAAGTTCTGGGATGATGATGATGATGATGATGATGATAGGGCTCACATTATTGTTTAACAGTTACTTGAAGCACAGTCCACAGATGTGTGCATGGCAGCTGCATGCTGTCCAGTTTAGCTCCATCTGTACCTGGCATTTCCTGTATCTCTTCTATCTCCTATGACCCTCTTCGACTTTGATTTTCCAGCTTGCTGATCTCTGGCCTTGCTTTGATTCTGCTTTCATCCCCTTCATGTTCTCTACAGAAATAAGGTCAGCATCTGGCTCATTGCATAGCAAACCAAAATGCAAGATGCTAACGAGTGCAAGGAACGTCTGTTACAGGAAAGTTGGAATTGCAGAAAGAGACTTGGGTTTGGAATTTCTCACCCTCTCTGACTCTTAGTGAATTGATGTAATGGTCTTATTTGGATTGAAAGGGAAAATTAGAGTTGAGGTGGAAAGGAATTAGTCAACAAGCAAATACAAAAGCCCACAGTAGCTCTCCTAGTCTGTGACAGAGCAGGGCTACGGAACAGCTCAAGTCACAAAGAGGGCTCCATTGGTGTTTGCAGCAAGGAGTGGATTTTATAGCAAAGTGGCTTCTAGATTCCTTGGCATTGTATCATAGTTACAAGATTTGTTTTTCCCCAGAGCTCATAAGCAGGCCTGTGAGAATATATATATATATATATATATATATATATATATATATATATATGTATATGTATACACACACACAGAGTTAAATTAGTTCTCTGTATACAGAATTCTGTGATGTATTTCCTCTTTGAGAGTGTATTTCTACTCCATTTGGTTAAATATAAAAACACTGAATATCTACACTAGAATAGCAGAAAGAGTTTTAAGATTATATGATGAATCAGTTCCTCTCAAAGCCTATTGGGCCACAAATGAGATCAATCATGGTGAATAAAGCTGTCAGGCAATAGGATGATATACGGCTCTTCTATAGTATTCTAGAATCCCTCTTTCCTCCAACCTAGGGCCTAACACGTACTAGAATCTGTTCATGTAGCTGGAAGCACACATTTCTTCGAGGAAATAACAGGCCTCGCTACTCTAATATAATTTTTTTTTTTATTTTGGACATGGATGCCCATAAGCCAATGCGAAGGCCGTGAGGAAGGACTGGCTGCTCAGGCTGCGGTGTAAACAGGAGCTCACTATGCTAGTTTTTCTTATAGGAGTAAGGGAAGGCCTGGGTGTGAAATGATACTTCCATTTGGCTCGCTCTTCTCGCTGGCTTCTTTTATCCTGTGTTAGACACCTTACAGATGATTCCTTAACAAATAAATCACAAGCAGAAGGAGTACTGTCTTGGCCAGGTGTGGTGGCTCGCATCTGTGATCCCATCACTTGGGAGACAGAGGCAGATGGAGCTCCGATTTCAGGCTAGCCTGGTCTACGTAACAAGTTCCAGGCCAGCCAGAGCGACATAGTGAGAATCTGTCTTCAATATATATATTGGCTTGGGTTAGGGATGCAGCTCAGGTGCCATAGTGCTTGCCAAGAATGAACAATTCCCTGTGTTCCACCCCCGGCATTGCATAAGCCAGGCACACATCTATAATCCAGTCTATGATCCTGGTGTTTGGGAGAGGGAGGCAAAAGGATCAGGAGTTCAAGGTCCCTGTGGACTTCACAGCTCTTCGGAGGACAGCCGGGCTTATATGATACCTGTCTCAAAAATGAACACAAAACAAAACAAAAACAAACAAACAAAACAAAAGAACAGCTTCTCCCACATCCCAACCAACACTTTGAAAGATTCCAGAGAGCAGTGGCCCACATTGGCATCAGCCAAGTGTCTAGATCTGATGGACAATTAAGGACTGATTGGTGGTCGTTTATGTTTACGACAACCAGTTCACTCTCACGAACGTTCAATATATTTATTGAAGTGGAAGAAGGTCCTGGTTCTGTCGGGAGCTAATATACCAGGAGGTGAACAGGTGGAATTAGTCAGTAGCGGGGGACATCAAGCTTAATCTGTGCTAGACTTGATCTCATTCAAATACATATAACATTTTTATTAATTTTTAAGAAGAATGTCCTATATATGTCAAATGTATTTTGATCGTATTCTTCCTTACTCTTCCCAGGTCCACCTTCTCTCCCCTCCCAACTTGGTGTCTTTTTCTTAATAACTGAGGCTAGTCTCATAAAAGAGAGGAAAATACACACTGGAGCCCTGCTCCAAGTGAAAACCTTTCATCCCTGACGGCTGGGAAGACAAGCCACGGAGAAGTGGTGTGTGTCAGGATGCCAGGGACATTTAGCCGAAGAGCCAAGCCAGCTCTTGAAGAGGGTGGTGGCATGATTGAGAGGCGAGAGGCCTTCTCTGTAGAAGAGCCTGGACTGCAGAGTCTGCTCACATGGAACTATTTTCACAGGCTAAGTGGCAAGCACTCAGAATAATCATGTCTGTGAGGTGTATTTGTGACGTCTCCGCTCCTGGCTTCCCATTGTTGCAGGGGCTTGAGGATGCTTCAAAGGACAGAGTACTCAGCTGGCTTTTGGTGACACGGAGTAGCTGGGTGGTGTGGAGTAGCGGGGGGGTGCTATACTGTGTGGTGGATGCAGGGAGGTTTCTGGCCTTTTCCTCCCCGTATTTTAATTTCCTTTTCTGCTGCCTAAGAGGCACCACAACATACTTTAACATACCATCTCCAACACAGTTTTAAAGTGTGTGCGGGGGCCTGGGGAGATAGCTCAGTTGTTGAAGTGCTTTCTGTGTAAGACTGGGGACCTGAGTGTGATCCCCGAACCCGCTGAAGCCATATGTGGAGGTCCGTCATCCTTATAACCTCGGCACTGGAGAGTTTCCCACAGAGGGATTTCCAGGGCACGCTGGCTAGCTAGCCTAGCCTGATGGAGAGCCCAGGTCTCCCATCTCAATAAACACGGCGTATAGTGCTTTGATGAAGGACTCCTGAGACTGACTTTGATTTTCACATGCGTGTACACCCCCCACCTCTACACACAGATGAACATGCACATGTGTGCACACCTGCACACTAAAATATGCAAATAGAGGAGGAAGTTGTGGTTGAAAATTGGCTTTATTCTTTGGGGCTCGCTGTAACTTTCTAGGCTGGGTACACTTACTTGGTGAATTCCTTAATCAAAAGGATGCTGTGGGTGAATTCTTCTGGCAAAGCGGCCCTGTTGCTTTACTGGGTTTCTTGGCTTCCTACCTCTCCTGACTCAGGAGCTGGTTGTTCAGACAGTCGAGTTTCCCTACTCCCTGACTCCATTTTAATACAAGCCAGGGGTGCAAAGTGCCCAGCTTATCCTGTCAGAACTTGAGAGCTCTGTAAACACTGGAGTTCTTGTTGCCATAACACTAGGAAAAATAATATGGGATCCTGCGTATAAATATAGCGGAAGCCCTGGGGAATGGGAACAGTTCTACATGACTTGAAGCCGGGTCGCAGTCCAATCTCTTAGAAGGAAGCGCAGTCCAATCTCTTAGAAGGAAGCGCAGTCCAATCTCTTAGAAGGAAGCGTCAGCGGGGTCCCTGAATTCGGAGTGGGTTTTTGCCTACCTGTGGTGCTCAGCTTCCTAGACAATAGCTATGCTTCAGGATTAGCTTCACCACAGTGTTGTTACCTCTTCTGTTCTCTCTCTCTCTCTCTTTCTTCTTTTATTAATATTCACATGAGCCATGTGAATGACAAGCATCTTACGACGGGCACAGGGGCCTGTGAATGATTAACTCCTGTTCCGTGGGTGGGGACTCCGCATAGCAACCTCTTGGCTCACACCCCTTTGGCCCAGCCACAGCAGCCCAGGGCTCTGGACCAACTCTCCCCTTGGAGGTGGAGTGAGCTTTGCTGAGGTACACACGGCATTGGCGTTGTGTGTATAGGCTGCTGTCTCTGTTGCCCACTCCTGGTGTTCTGCATGTGGCTGGCTAACTGCATTTCCCTCTGTGCAGATGTATTTGGCTGGTCTTGACTTTCATACTTATTCTTGCTTTTTGAGGAGTACTTTTGAGAATCCAAGTTAGACTTGGCCATGGTCATGGCTGAATCTGGCTTATACCATCGGCTTTTATGTGTTTCTCTCAAATACCATGAGAAAGCAGGCAAACCTTGGCAAATTCCATAGTGAAAAATTGGAATCAATAGAGAACTTCATAATGGCCTAAGTTTTAATTGTAAGTCAACTCAAATTGTGTTGTTAAATTTTAGCAGTCTTGGGGTGAAAAACTTAAGCTGTTCGGTAACGAATGGAAACCCTGCTGGGCCTGATAGGTGCACATCTTTGCTTCTAGCACTAGGGAAGTAGAGGTAGGCCAATTTCTGTGAGTTTGAGGCCACCCTGGTCTACATAGGAAGTTCCAGGCCAGCCAGGGCTACAAAGTAAGACCCTGTCTCAGCTCCCTCCTCACCAAAAAGCCCCGCCCAAACCAAAGCAACAACCACAAACCCACAAGGGGTAGAAACAAATGGTGTGTGGATATGAGCACAGTCAGGAGACCAAGAGTATGTTGAGGGCCCGTATGGGTAAGTAGAAAGACTGAAATCAAGACCAATTTCACCTATTGTTGTTTCTCAAACAGTTACGTAATAAGATCTAGTTTTGAAAAAAAAAGCAACATGAGTTAAAAGTGTCTGAAGAAAATGAAGGGATGCTAAGTACACAAGGGACAGTGAGGTTGTAGGAAAATGTACCCTAGTTATGATAGATTGAGCTGGAATACTTAGGGCACTTAAATTTAGATTCAAGCCAATCCAGATGTTTGTTTATTAATAATGTCCCCAGTGTTCTAGAACCCCAAATCCCAGGAGCTCCACTTGAAATATAAAGACAATGCACGGTCTTCATTCTTTCTTGGCAGTTTTAATTCCAGGGGTTCTTCTGTAATTGTGATTTTCCTGTAAATGTGCTCGGAAAGGCTGGCACTCCCCATGCCTTGCAGGAGATCTGCCCCAGCAAAGCTTTCCTCTCCTAACATTTCTCTTCTTGCTGCCATGGCAATAAAGAAAGAAACTTGGCACTGGGATATAATCTCTCCAGCGCGGTTCTCCTCTGAGGTCCTAAGCTTCGGCTATCCCACCCAAGACTTAGAATCAGCTGGCACAGACCAGCTGCCCGCTCACAGCTTTCTTCCAGTAGTAAGTGAAGACAAAACCATTGTAGTTGAGTACCCTCGGCTGCTCTCCAAACCCTCACAACGCCTGGGTCATCCCCAAGAAGAAACTTTTGAGGAAAGGGTGAAGGGCCAGCATTTCTTACAGTTTTTGACACGCTGTGTATTTATGGAGTTGAAAAGGTTTTGCACTATTGATTTCTCTAGGTTGGATGCCTTGGAGGCGAGGAGGGTTGCAAACCCCCAAACTGTGTAATTCTGAAACAGAAGCTCAGCGGGGGGGGGGGGGGGGGGGGGAGGGTAGGGGGGCTGGCTGCTGTGTGTGGGGCGAGCCTCCCACCAGCATCTGCTGCTCCGTTTGGCTCATTGGTACCACGTGGGGAGTGGAGCACCCCAGTGCCAGCGATCCCGATTTGTCAATAACGTTCCCAATCTTGCTATTTATGTGACTCCTGCATAGTTTTAAACCCTGGCAATTAACATGAGTTAAAGTCAAAACATCTGGAGGGCCAGTCCAGACATGCTCTGGTATGAAGGCCGCCAGTGCCCGACCCCAGGCTAGGCTGTTTCCCACTTCGTGTTTCTCAGCTCTCCGGATTCTAAAATTATCAGCTGTCTGGGGCCCCTCTCCCAATCCCAAGGCATAAAAGCTTAGTGCCTTGGTGGTGCTACCGGAAGGGGGATGCACCTTTCAGAGGTGGGGCCTCGCTGGACTGGGAGTCCTTCAGGTCATCGGGTGAATGACCTTGAAGGAAGGGCACTGTGGGACCCTGGTCCCTTCCCCGCCAGGTTTGTGGCAACCCTTACTCTCACCATGGTGTTCAGTCTGATTGCAAGCCCGAAACAACAGGACCAGCCCATCACACACAGAGCCCTTCAGGGCTATGGGCCAAAAGAAACGTTTTCTCTTTCATAAGTTGATTATATCGGATATTTGTCACAAGGATGGAAGCTGTGTGACACATGGCATAATTTATTTGTACATTTCATTGTTATTCTGGTTGAGTAGCACGTAAAGCACATATGTTTTGGAGGCAGAGAGATGTCAGCTTTAGTAGTTCCAGAGATTAGCAAATTGTGCTTGCAGTAGCTTGGATACTACACATAGAAGCAAAAATTTGTTTCACGTGGTGCTGGGCAGATTCAGTAGACCTCTCCGTGTGGCATGGAAGGCTAGTTTGGTGATCTTTGCATGGTTATTATCAACTGTTGGTTACTGTTTTGAACTTTGACCAGCGCCATATAGTTCTGAAGACACAAGTCACCCCCACGAAGAGTTTCTCTCAGAATCAGGAGAGAGTTCTCTGTATTGGCCACCTTTCATCGCTGTGATGAAATGCTCAAGCAAAGCAACTTGAAGGAGTTGGTTTACGCTTGAGGAGAAACAGTCATTCCATCATGATGAGGGAGAAGCCTGAGTGGCTGGTCCCATGGCATCTCCAGTCAGGAAACAGAGGGGGATGGACGTTGGTATTCAACTTGCTTTTTCTTTTTATTTAGTTCAGGACCCCGGTTCATGGAACTTAGGGTGGGTCTTCCCATCTCATTTAACCGAACCTAGATACTTCCTCATAGATATGCCAGAGGTTAGTTGTCTAGGTGATTCTAGATCCTGCCAAGGTGATGATCACTATTAACTATCATAGTCTCTCTCTCTCTCTCTCTCTCTCTCTCTCTCTCTCTCCTTAAGCAGCCTTTAATGAAAGTTATATTTGAGATGCCTCTACTCCTGCATCTATTTTCAGTTGTTTTTCCTTGTATCTTGTACTTGACCTTCTTTCTCACTTGTCAAGACTTGGCTTTCCTTTCCAGGATTTTGTGGTGTGTGTGTGTGTGTGTGTGTGTGTGTGTGTGTGTGTGTGTGTGGTCTTTGTCCAGCTTTAGCCTGGTGATAACCACCTTGCCCGGGGTAGATGTCCACACGAGCCTTTTCTCACTGGACTCGTTCAATGTAGATGGCTTATTTATGTCTACACACCCGGACCACTTGCCAATCTGCTGGCCTTTGTGGTGTCCGCAGAAAATCTGAACTTCATTATCTTTTCGATGGACATAGATTGAATATTGTACTTCCGTCTCCACTCTTTGGAAAGAGGGGAAGGCATACCTTCCTCTGAATGTGAGAAGGTAGATTGAAATACAGTTTGCAGTTCTCACTTTACAGAGAGACTGGCCTTCATTTTGGTGGTTGCCAATCCAGCGATGGCAGATATATTCTATCCAGGACTATCTGCAGCCTTCAACAAGTTCAGAATTTTGGAACCAGAAGAACCCAGGAAGAAACAGAAACTCCAAGAGTTAGGGACTGTAGAGCCCTGTGTTTTATCAGAGGCGATGAGCTGGAACTTGACAAATGAATGCCTTCATTCAAGCGGTGAAGAACATGACCTCTTAAGAAGATAAAACTGAAAGCTCCACCTGCAGCCATTGTGAAGCAGAAGGATGGGGGCTACATTCTTCCCGTCTGTTTTGCGGGATGATTGACCTTGGAATTGAATAAGTGATCAGGATTTAAAGTATTTCCTTCCTTTGGATGCTCTCAGGTCTGCTGTGAGAGACGACTTCTCTCCTGCCTGTAGCAAGAGGACATTTTGTCAGTTGGGGTGGACAGGGTGGGGTCTGAGAAGACACCTGCTGCTTCTGTCTTGCTTTCTGCTCACAATGTGATCTGAGTAATGCGTTTGTATTTAAAGGACAATCCCTTCTTCTTTGCCTCCCTTTCCTTCCCTTTCTTAGAAATAGAACTCTGAGTTTATACGTTGTCAAATGTGATAGGCAGGTGTCCTCCCTCTGGATTGTGCAGACGCTCAAATTAAAGATGTTTTATTCCTGGAGAAATGTTCCCAGAGGCTCTATAGCCTCTGCCAGCAAGCATTTCTTTAAAATTTTTTTATTAAGTTTTATTTTCTGTGTAAATGTGTTGCCTTCATGTATGTATGTATGTATGTATGTGCACCACATGCATTCTTGTGGCTGCAGAGCTCATGAGGGGACGTTGGATCCCCTGGAACTGGAGCTATTGATGGTTGTGACCACCATGTGGGTACTGGGAACCAATCTTTTGGTAGTCTGCAAAAGCAACAAGTGTTCTTAGCTGCTGAGCCATCTCTTCAGCCCCCTGCAAGTGTTTCTTAACAGCAGTTATCTACCGAGCAGGCAAGCTTGCAGAGCTGTTTTAGAATTTGTAACTTTATTTTATAGTTTATTTGGAATGGTTTCCAGTTAAGGCTATGACTTGTAATTGTTTGATATATTCAATCTTTGGAACTATTAATTCCCCCTTTTATAGTTTTGTTTATAATATCCTCGTCATTTCCATTTTGTAAAGTATTTCCACAACTTGCAGTCTGCCCTATGGATCCCCACGGCGTTGTGAAACCCCCTTCCCCTCCCCTGCATTTCCTCTAGGCTGGAGTTAGACCCAGAGGCATTGCTTTGTTCAGGTCTGGCTTCTTTTCTTGGCAAAGAGCAGTTACATACTTCCACACCCAGCATTTGGAGGGGGCCGACACCTACTATGGGAGTAGACTGTCCTGCAGAGATGGGTCGCCATGGTGACAGGACTGCTCTAACATGGCTGCCACTAGCCTGCTGAGTTGCTAAGCACTCAGAAGGTGGCGAGGATCACTGAAAAATGGACCCTTTCCTTTCAAAAAACAAAAAAGATTAACTTTATGTTTATGACTGTTTTGCTTGAATGTATATCTGTATCATATGCATCCTGTAGCTGGAGTTACAGACAGTTGTGAGCCACTGTGTGGGTGCTGGGAATCGAATCCAGGTCCTCTGCAAGAGCAGGTGCTCTAACTCCTGAGCCATCTCTCCAGCCCCAGACACTGATTTATTAATGCAAAACTTTCTAATTATTTTAAAATTAAATAGCAGTATGTGGCTACCTGTTTGAAATCCACGAACTGATAACTGTTAGTTTTCTTTCCTAATCAGAAACTTTCTGTTATGCACTGCTTTCTACCATGAGGTTCAGTTCATATAAAGAGAAAGGCAGAATGCACACAAGCCCATATTCATTTGTTGGGAACTTCAACCAGGTCATGAATAAGACCAGAGGCACCTTCGGGTTAACATCACAAAGTGACAAGGACTGCAGCAAGCAGCGGCGAGAAGAGTGAGTTCAGATGCTTAGTGCTGACTGCCAACGGGATGGGATTCAGAATCTCCACAGAAACAAACCTGGGCATGTCTGGGATGGCTTATCTAGGTTTGGTTAGCTGAGTTGAAGAGACTCACCCTACATGTGGCTATACCGTCCCAGGGGCTGGAGTTCCCTCTGAATGAAAAAGAAAAGCCCAGTTGTGTGTCATCATTCATCTCTGTGACAGCTGCCTTGAACTCCTGCCATGATGGCTTGTACCCCTAAACCATAAGCCAAAGCCTCCCTCCCTCCTTCCTCCCCTCCTCCCTCCCTCCTTCCTCTCTCCCTCTCTTCTCCTCCCTCCCTTTCTCCTCCTTCTCTCTCTCCTCCCTCCCTCCCTTCCCCCCTCCCTCCCTCCCCCTCTCTTTCTCCCTCCCTCCCTCCCTCTCTCCCTCCCTCTCTCCCTCCCTCTCTTCCTCCTCCCTCCCCCCTCCCTTCCTTCATTGTTTTTGTCACAGCAACAAGCTGAGCCACTAATGCAGTCACACAGCTCTGAAATGTGACCTTCACACAGGAAATGAAGGAAGACGTCTAGGGAAAACACTCGAGAGGGTTCAGGCTGACCTGTAATGGGTTATGATTTGCTTCATGGGTTTTCTCTCTACCCCTCCAAGTGCCAGCTTTCTGGATGGAAGTCCTTGAGTCTTGACTCTTTTCCTTCCTTCCTTCCTTCCTTCCTTCCTTCCTTCCTTCCTTCCTTTTCTCCACCCCCCCCATCTCTCTTGTTCTTTTTGCGTTATAGGGCCTCACTATATAGCCCAGGCTGGCCTAAAGCATATGGTCCTCAAGTTCCCGCCTCCCGTCTGTTGGGTTTGTTGCTGTGCACCACCGTAGCTGACATGTCCGTGATGATCTGCTCCTGGCGAGTTACTGTGGCTGCCTCCATGTTGAACTTCTAACGTGAATTCTTGAGGATGCCTGTGCCTCTTCTAGCCAGAATTTCGCATCTCAGCATTTCAGTGTGGCATTAGCTTCTTTCCTATAGGCCTCCAGGGCTCTCATCCTTTTCTGAGCTCACTTACAGAAGACCAGGGCTGTGGGCTCATGAGAGGTTCCAGAGAGAGAGAGAGAGAGAGAGAGAGAGAGAGAGAGAGAGAGAGGAGAGAGAGAGCTGCCTGGGTGTGCAAGGTCATGTCTGCTTAGAAGGGGTAGAGTGTAGCCCCAGGTGGCGGTCCTAGATAAATGGCTTCATCAGTTATTATAAGAGATGTGTGTGTGTGTGTGTGTGTGTGTGTGTGTGTGTGTGTGAGAGAGAGAGAGAGAGAGAGAGAGAGAGAGTCTCAGAGGGAGCTGGTCTTATTCCAGGAAGGAGAATGACAATACTTTAGAACAAGGATGGATAAGCTTTTCCTGTAAAGGATTAGGTAGTAAATATTGGCTGCAGGAGGCTGAACCATCTCTGCTCAACTCTGAGTCACAGTACTAAAGCAGCTCAAACAACAACTCCTCCTCCAGCCATATGAATAGACCCGTCACTGTGACTCAGTGACACTGAATTTCCAAAATGAAGCAGCGGGTTGAATTTATCCCATGGCCCCTGCTTGGTGCACCTCTACTCTAGACCTTCTTCCTCTTACTTTTGAATTTCTAGTGTGAAGTAGGTGTTGGGGAGCTAGGAATCAACAGTTCTTGGGAAGAGCTGAAGTAGACATAGTTCTAGGTTGGAAACGCTGGGTTGGAGTAAAAAGGGCTATTTAGTTCCCAGAGGCAAATCAATCTTGTGTCTTGTTGTCTAAAGCCTACTATGTGATAGGTTTCAGAGACATGAAGATGAGAGGTCATCCAGGTTCTCAGGAGAGCTCTTCCCATAGGAGGGTCACAGCACACTAGTGCTAGATGGAAGTAGTAGGCCTTTTGGGTGGAGACAAAGTTGGCTCAGGACACAAGGCAGGCGATGCACAGATGATGGGACCAAGCCTGGTAATAAGTGTTGTCTCTCTGTTGGGGAGGCTGCTTATTCATTTCCTGACCACCCTGACTCAAAATAATCACACAGAAACTATATTATTTAAACCACTGCTTGGCCAATCACTTAATCGTATTGCTAGCTACCTCTTATATCTTTGGTTAACCCATTTCTATTAATGTGTGCATTGCCACATGGCTGTGGCTTACCCGCCATGTTCCCACATATCCGTCTCCTGTGGTGGCTCTGTGGCTTCTCTCTGATTCCACCTCAGTTTAGTTTTTCCACCTAGCTCTATTCTGCCCTATCACAGGCCAAAGCAGTCTCTTTATTCATGAACCAATAAAAGCAACACATTTACAGAAGGACCTCCCACACCAGTCTCTCTCTCTTTCTCTTTTCATTTCCGGCTTATGACAGTTCTGTGTCTTGAAGGTTGGTTTTCACCACCTCTGTGTAGTTGCTATGGGGATTTTGTGCGTCTTTGTTAAGAAATGTCCCTTAAAAGTTGTTGGGGCTCAGCCAGGTGTATCATGGGTAATGACACTTGCTGCCAAACCTGAAGATTTGAGTTGGTTCCCTGAGACCCACAGGGTGGAGGGAGAGATTCAGTTCTTGGAAGTTGTCCTCTGACCTCCCAGTTAGGTGCATATGCTCCCCCTAAAAGTGTGTTAGGAAAAGGTGCTGACGTCACCTTTCATTAAGGCACACTCATCCACTGGCAGCATTTAAAGGACTTTAGCTGGGGCCTCTCACAGGTGGACAGGAAGCAATGGAGCTGTTCCTAACACTCAGACTCAATCTCAGAAGCTCCCAAATTCTCAGCGTGTGTGTTAGGACCTAGACTCTTAGACATCACAAGTCAACTACCTGTCCATCCACCTGGTCCCTGGAGTGGCTCATGCTCAGTAAAGAAGTGAACCCAGGGAGCTTAGGAACCTATATGGAATCAAGAGAACTGTCCTTGAAAGAAAACTCCAAGTTCAACTTGAGTGCTTGGGAGATACTTAGATCTTTCCAAGCGGCTGTGCTCTTGGCACACACACAGCAGGTACAGACTGAAGTGTCTCAGTTTGCATCTTCCAACACTCAGAGATCTGGCCATGAGATGACAGACAGACTAAACAGAGTGCAGTCACACCGTGAAGGCAAGGAGCCCAAGAACCGACTGTTGCCGGGTTTGCCGCTCTTTTATTAACACGTTCTTTTCCAAGCGTGGTGTGTCATGGTCCTACAGAGACCACGCTCTCACCCTGAGTCTTTGTAATCTTAACTTGCCAGTGGGATGCGTGCATTTCAGATAAAATTTAATATCGGTTAAGTATTAAAGCTGCTTATTTCAATAATCTGTTATATGTGAATTGTGTGATTTCTTTGTGTTTTGTTTTTTGCTTTCTTTAGTCTCAGGAGGCTGAGATTCGAATGAAGAGGATGAGCTGGACACAGAATCAAAGAGAGTCTCAGAAACTTGGTCGGCAAATTCTAATGAAGCGTTTTGATGAAACACCAAAATAAGTGAAAATACTTAACAGTGAATAATATCATATCAGAACTTGAAGGAAGACTGTGGGCAGTGGGAAGGGAAAGAGGCCCTTGCTGGGAGTCTGAGGAAAGCCCCTGACCAAACAGGGTCAGGATCTTATGAGTCAGGATTCATTGTGATGAGGTCAACCTATAGACAATACTCCTTCTGTAGAGAAATGTTTCCTGAGGAGGATGGAAATGGCAAACCGTGTTTAAGGTCTGGGTGTGTACAACCTTGAACATGGCCATTTTCCTTTCCCATTATTTTCTGAGACTCTTGTGAAGAAGATGAGCAACTTTTCCCAGTGAAATCTTCTGAACTCCCTGTGTCATCTTCCTGTCCTTTGCAACGGGGACATGCTTACAAGACATGTGGGTGTAGCAGCAGCACAGAAACTGTGGGAGTAACCAGCCACTATCTGACTGGATTGAATGCTTGGTCCATGAAGTCGAACTCACTCCTGACGCTGCTCAGGTGGCCCAGGACCTGAGATGACATAGATTGTGGATCTAAGGGAAAAGCAAATATTACTATTTTGCTGGAGGACCACAGCAGTGACATTCTTCTGTCCTCACAGAAGAAGGTGTTTCAGAGAGATCCTTGTGTCTCTCAATCTGATTACCAGACTATTAAAACAATAGATCACTAAGAAATGGGATTTCTCTCCAAGAGTCTCATGCTGGCAGAAGGAAAGAGCCCCAGCCAGAGGGAATCTTGTCCCCTGGAAAGAGATGTCACACAGCTCTAAAAACTTGTTGACCACCTTACAGGATATCCTGAAGTCCTGACAATGGTGGGTCAATGGCAGGACCACACCTTGGCCAGAACTGCTTGCTTAGATGCTATCCCTGCCCACTATTTAAGCATTGACCTCACCTTAGGTCCCAATGTAGCCACATCCAATAAAGCTCCTTTTCGTATCTTCTACTATTAGTTTGGCTTTTAAAATTGTCTTACTGGGGGTGAGGGGCTGAAGTGGACTTAGGGCACAGGCTATGAACCCCAAGTTTTATGTGGGGGTTTCTGATCGTGCCCTTAGAAGGAATGTTGACAAGAGGCAAGAATTCAGTTTATTTATTCATTTTTTAAGTTAGACCACATTTACTTTGTGAATACACATGCACTCCCAATGTGGAAGTCAGAGGACCCTTTTTTGGAATCTGTTTTCTTCTTCTACCATGTGGGTTCTGAAGATAAAAATCAGACTCAAGTCAACTTGGTAGAAGAAAAACCTTTCACCCTCTTAGCCACCTCAGCAGCCCCTAACTTATATTTTAATTGAATCAGCGCTCTTGATAGAGGTTCCTTCATGGAGGCAGAGCCCTCGTGAACTAATCAACTTCTATGTCAGTGTCTCACCTCTCACTCTGTTGGCTGAAGATTCAATTTTCAACACACGAACCTTTGGACACAAGGTATAGTGTTTGTTCTTATTCTCTATCACATTCCTTTCATATAGAAAATATATCCATTCTAGACCATTCTTCCAGAATCAATTGAAATTTCCAGAGACCAGATTCTAGGGGAAATCAGATGTGAGTGATACTAAAATATGATTCACAGTGAGGAAAATTCTCCAGCTGCCAGTCTGTGAGGTCAAAGCAAAGCAAAATACTTCCAAAACACAACAGTAGGCCAGTAGGCCCAGGACAGACACAGCAGGGCAGGCCCAGGACAGACACATTGGGGCAGATCCAGAACAGACATAATGGATATAGACGAGGCCCCAGCAAGATCAAAACTCAACAAGACAGACATTAAATCTTAGGACATACAATGGGAGAAGGGATCAGGTCCCAGACCTCATCAAGCTTCAGATTTGTAGCTTTCCTGGCCTTAGCCTATGCTGCAGCTCTGGGGCTGCGGCCTCATGGCTGCCACTTCCCCAAGCACTGCACACTGGTGGCTTTTCCAGTTCTGGAATCTTGGGACACTCCTACAGTGATGGTTCCATTAGGTCTTGTTACAGGAGCCTCAAAGACCATCGAGGACAGAGCCCCTCTCTATTAGAATCTGCCCCTGACCCTAGGCAGAAATATAGCATTCTGATCTTCTCCAAAGAAGGGAACATTGCATATTATTGTACCTATACTGAGGTAAGGATTTAGTTGGCCTGGTAGGGGGTTGGGTTCTTGCTATCCTCCAGGCCCACTGTCCTTTTCACATGCTAATTCTGCAATGCAGTGTATAAGGCCTCTGGGCTCTCTCCCTAACTCACTCTCCTCTGTTTTTCTTCATGTGAAAAATACTGTCTTGAAAGCAAGAAGTAGGTAGGATTTTAGGAGGTTTCAGAAGGATGAGAAGTTCCACCCTGTCCCTCTCTGGTCCCCAAAGATCTTTGCACTGAACCCGTCTCTGGAGACCCTGCCCTTTGCCTTTTCTCCCGGGTTGCACTGTCAGATGCCTCTCACCCCTAAGGCCACATTCCCAGGCTTGCATTGCTGGACTGTCTGTCTCCTCACTTCCTACCGCAGCTCGGTTACCAGACTTCAGTGGTTCACGGGGGATGAAGCCTTCAGGACTTGAAGAAATTTCAGATTTGCCAATGGCCTCTAAAATATCTCACTTTCGCAGTAAACTATGGTTTGTGGGCAGAGGTATCGAGAAGATGAGGTCGCGAGAAGCTCTCATTTTCAGCAGGAGATCCTCTGTGCTCATCTGAACAGCGTGAGGGCTCAGCCATGGCATTGGGTGCTCCTCAACAGAGCATCCTCAGGCTCATCTTTTAAGATCTCTGCCTGGATCTTGGTCACTTGTGACTCACTGAGGACCGGGATGGCTGTAGGGATTTACAGGTGCTCTCATAGTTGCTTATACATTGTTGGGAGTATAAGTTTGAAGCATACTCTTTACTTAGCAGAGACACCTTGTCTCAGTGTGTGTGAGGTCTCTGCACGGTTCCTTCACCTCTTTCTCTCTTATGAGAATCCAGCCCCGCATCTGATTGTAGCAAGCAGAGATGGAGAGAGAGAAGAGGTGGGTTTTAGAATGAACGGGGCCTGTCGACCCTCCCTCTTACACCTGGGGGAAGCCATTCTGAGTCATGTTGAGAGTCTTGAATTGCCCTGTGGTTTTTGCCTACAGCTCAGCGCAGCAGCAAGGGAAGACGGGGCCTGGCAGTGCTAGGCCACACTGAGATCCGTCTTGGCTTGTGAAGCTGGCACTGATCCAAAGCGTCTTCCTTTCATGCTCGGCGGGAAAGTATTTTACATTCACGGACTCTGACCTCACATTTGGAAGAGTGGTCAGAAGAGAATACTGGGCTGACTAGAAGGGCTCAGTGGGGGAAGGGCTTGCTGTGCAAGGCCTGACATCCTGAGTTCGAGTCCAGGAAAGGCTGCAAAGGTGGCAAGAGAGAATTGACTCCCTCCATAGGGTGGTTCTCTAACTTCACACTCTCACCATGTCACGTGTACGCCAGCATTCGCCTCTCTTTTCTCTCTCTCTCTCTCTCTCTACACACACACACACACACACACACACACACACACACACACACACAACAAACCAGTACTTAAAAAAGGATCTCGCTTACTGCAAGGAGCATGGTGATATTCCTGTAAGGATGACTGGAGGGGGTGGAAGCCCATGCACCACCTGGATTTACACTTCTGTTGAAGTAAAATTTAATTGCTCTTTCAAAGGCAGGAAAAGATTCCACTGCCGGGAAATATGGCATAAAGGATTTCTGCAAGCTTCCTCTGGGTTTTTCCTTACAAATTCTAAATGAGAATTTTCTGCCAATTTTGGGGCAGAAGTGGAGGGGGCCGAACAGTTTTGCCAATGGTTTTGATTATGGATTGTCTATACGACAGCCATAAAAATAACAAGAGCTGGGTCTGATGGGCACCGGGCTTTCTTAAAAAGCTAATAAAAATTATGGGCAATGGGAATACATCTTAAGTTTTAGATGTTTTTCTTATACTCCATATGGAAAGTCTATTTCTCAATAGTTTAGTGTTAGGAGCACAATAACCGGAGAAGAATATGTTCTCTTCAAAGTGCCAATAAGAACTCAAAATCTCATTTTCCAGCACAGCCCAGCCTGAAATCAACCTGCTTTACGGTCATTATGGGCTCTGGCAGCGGAACACAGTGGAGGGGTCAGAGGACTGGATAATCGATCCGGTCCCAGCCTCCTGAAACCTGCAACACATGAGCTAATTTGTGCGACGGGAAAGCGAAGAGTCTTCGGCACGGTGCTGGGTGTTCAGAGGAACAGGAAGCGCTCTCAAAGAAGAGCCGAGGGTGGACATGTCCTAGGATGTTGTGTCTTGGGAGTTAGTGAGGCGTGCCATGCACCGGGTGTTTTCTGGTGTCACCGTGAAGGGAAACCCACATACATTTCTCAAACCGCTGTGGCATTGGGCGCGAAGACACAAGAAGATGACAAGCCACACGACAGTGATGGGGAGCAGTTGTGGGAACACTTGGTCCTCACCTGCTTCCCTTCCTCAGTGTAACCAGAGCCCCTTGGGACACAGGTGTTCTGGCATGGGGCTGCCTTTGATGGCTATTAAGTGTGTCACAAGAGGGGGAAATAAAAGAATTTAAATCCTTTAGTGTTCATATGTCTCGTATTATAGACCCAGATGGAGTGCTGGCCAAATCTTCTTAGGTTGCATTTTTAATCTAAATTTAGTAGTGCCTTAACCATCAAACACACTGAGCCAGTAGCTAAGACGTTTTCCGACAAGGGAAACTTGAGGAATAGATTATTTTAACTAAAGGGTCTTCTAAACACTGAAGTTATAATTCAGATTGAGCACATTTTGCTCCAAAACATTCAAAGGGAAATCAGTCACCTGCTTTGTGTGTCTGGAATAATCTTGATTAAAAAGCAAAAAAAAAAAAAAAAAAAAACAAAAAAAAAAACAAAACACAAACAAAACAAAAACAAACCAAAAAAAAAAACCCCAAAAAACCAAGAAAAAAAGTAAAAGAAAAAAAAAACAGAAAATGAATAACAACAAAAATAATCCTTCAAATCTGACAAAGAGTACAGGAATGAACGGACAGGCCACTCTTATCCAGAAATTCAGATGCCACATCCTTAGGCAAAATAATTAAACCAAATTCAACATTATGTTTTTAAAAACATCGTTACCAGGTTAGAATTTTTCCTGACTGCAGGTCAAAGGGAAGAGTCATCAATTCAAAAAGAAAGGCCTTTGACAAAGTTTAGAATATGGTCATGGCAAGAACACTTAGGGACTTGTAATATAGGTACATTCTTGATAAAGGGTATTTGAGGAAAAAAACGTACTAAATGTAACACCAAATTGTGAAATATTGAAGACAACCCCAAAGCTATGTAGATTTAAAAACAACGAGTACTTTAACATGGCCCTATAATCTTAGTACAATAGAGCAAACCCAGGGCCTTGCGCATGCCAAGAGTAATTCCTAACCCAAGAACTACAATGTGTAGGCCTAGGAAGGAGGTAAGAAAGTACTGTGTTGCAAAGTGATTTGGTTGCATGCATTAGGAAAATCCAGGAATCCACAGATAATCATTCCAAGATTGCTGGATACTGCATGGATCGGAGGTGCATACAGGCCTGCCTAGGAGCCTCCAGCTGGGGAACTATTGACAGCTGATGGCTTCTGGGGGAAGGAGGGTCAATTTTCTTTTTTTTCTCCTCCCTTCCCCTCCCCTCCCCTCCCCTCCCCTCTCCTCTCCTCTTCTCTTCTTTTCTCTTCTCTTCTCCCCCTCCTCCCCGCAACCAGACATGGTCTCACTATGTATCCATGGCTGTCCTGTCCTGGAACTCTCTATGTAGACCAAACTTGTCTGGAACTAACAAGCTCCACCTGCCTCTGTCTCCCAAGTGCTGGGATAAAAGGCCAGCACCACCACACTGAGTGAGATGTGGCACAGGCAGGTGACCTCCCAGTGATGGCTTTACATGTGTGTGTCTACAGGCAACACAAATCAGATTTTATGGGTTAAAAACCCCCACAAAATTGGATGGTAGATCTGGGAGGAGTTATGGGGAAGTGTGGGAGTAAATATGATCAAATAGGCATGTATTAAATCTCACAGTATTAATAAGATGTCATATGAAAAGACAGCTGGATATTCGGGGACCTGGGAGATGGCTTAGTGGCAAAGAATTTGGTCTTTAAGCTTGAGAACCTGAGCTGACATCTCCAAGACCCTCCTAGGAAGCTAAGTGTGGCGTGTGCTCCTGTAAGCCCAGCATCGGGGAGGTGGGACATTTGGGACTTGCTGGTATCTACTCTGGCTACACCAGGAAGTACTATGTTCACCAAGAGGCTCTTTCAGTAAGGTGGAGAAAGACTGAGGAAGACACTTGATGTTGACTCTGGCCTTCATACATATGAGTTTGTACACACAAACACTCTCTCTCTCTCTCTCTCTCTCTCTCTCTCTCTCTCACACACACACACACACACACACACACACACACACACCACACACAAACAATAAAGTAGGTGACAAATTGCTTTCCTATTAATAAAAAGCAAGCAGTCATCAAATGGAGCTTAAGTGCCCTTAGTGACATTGTAAAAAGTACCAGACACCTAGAAACTCAGCCAACGTCATCAAGATCTGTATAGGAAATGTATAGAATTACGTAAAAAGATCTAATATATTGCAATAAATAAGGCATCAATATTCAAGGACTGAAAGAGTAAACTTTGCAATAGCTTTTTTTATTCTTTTAAAATTTTGCCAGACAGTGGTGGCGCACACCTTTAATTCCAGCAGTTGGAAGGCAGAGACAGGCAGATCTCTGTGAGTGTGAGACCAGCCTGAACTACAGAGCTAATTTTGGGATGGCCAGGGAAACGCAGAGAAACCATGTCTTTCTCTCTATATATAAAATATATTTATTTATTATCATGTGTATGTGTGCATACATACACGCTTGTGCATGCACATGTGTTTGTGTGTTCTCACGGATGTGCAACCATACACCCATGGAGGTCAGAAGATAACTTTGAGATGTCAGTTTTCTCTTTCCACTTTTCTGAGTGGGACAGGTTTGCACCATCAGGTAACAAATTGAGAACTGGTGATTTGCTTTGCGAAACACCAAAGTTATTATAAAGCTACCATTGTTGAGTTGGCTTAGTACAGTCAGAGGAATAAGCAAATACAAAAGTGGGAGGAGGAGAAAGAACGACTTAGGAGTTATGAAGGTTTAGTTTCAATGATCAACCTCACACTGTAGAATCACCCGGGAGGAGATTGTCAGTGAGGGATTCTGAGTCGAGCTGACCTGTAGGCATGTCTGTAGGAAGTTATTTTGGTTTATGGGAGCCCACCCACGTGGATGGAACAGTTCCCGAGGCAGGGTGTCCAGACCTGGATGTGTGGATCAAGCTAGCAGAACACGGACACTCATATTCATTCCTTCTCTCTGCTTCTCGACTGCAGATACTGTGTGACTGGAAATCTTGAGTCTTTTCCCTCCAGGGATGGACTGGACCCCAGAGACGTCAGTCAAAATAAACCTCTTCTCCCCTAAGTTGCTTTAGTCAGAGTACTTTATACAGCAAGAGGGAATGAAACTAAGACAGACAGGCACATAACACGCATGGATATTTGATTTTTTGAGAGCAGTGCATAGCCGATTGTGAAGGGATTTATCTTTCATAGCCAGGGTAAGATGAGGAGTAATTAAGACAGAAAAACAAGGCTGTAGTATTACCTCACACCTTGAAAATCACCTCCAGGACTGTGCGGTCTGAAAGAGAAGAACCCTCTGCGGACTCATGTGTTGGAAGGCTTGTTCTCCGTTGGCGGCAATGTTTTGGGAGGTTATGGAACTTTAGAATGTGGAGCCGTGCTGGAGGAAGTGTCGCTGCTGGCAGGCTTGGAGAGTTTGCTTTCTCTGCTTCCTTTGTGTAGTTGAGATGTGATCTTTCGGGTTCCTGCTCTGGCTGCCCGCTGCCAGACCAGCCCCCGTGGAGCTGTAAGCCAGAGTACACTCTCTTCCACCCATTGCGTTTGGCCATGGTATTGTATTTGAGCAACAAAAAGCAGCTAACAAGGACACCTGCGTCCCAAAACTTGGTAGGGTTTGTTGCAGTTGTTTCTGTTTGCTTTATTTTGTTTTATTGAGACAGGGTCTCTTGATGCCTTGGGCCTTGTCAGGTTGGCTGGACTGGCTGCCCAGCCAGCCCCCAGGGTCCTTCTGTCTCCACAGGTCCCCATCACATGGATGGCAACCATGCTTGCTTGCCTTTTTGACATGGGTTTTGGGGCTTGAACTCAGGTCCTCGTGCTTGTAAGACAAATGCTTTATATGTCTCTGTGGCCTGGTCATGGTTTTCAGTTATTCCTTGAGAATTTCATATAATATATTTGTATCATACTCTTTCACCTTCTCTAGTTCCTCCCTGATACTCCTCCAACTCCCAAACTCATGTTCTTTCTCCCTGAAGAAAACAAAGCCAAAACCAAAACCAAAATGAAAAACAGAACAGGAAAGAGCACAAGGAAACATGGCATCTATTTGTATGGGCTAACTACTCCTGGGCTTGGGGCCTTCCGGGGAGTGTGCCTGATACACTCGCCCCGAGTCTCTGCTAAAGAAAACTGACTTTTTCTCTCCCAGCAGCTATAATTACATATAGTTTCTTGGCTAGGGGGTGAAAGTTTTTGTCTATGCCCCTTCCTCCCTGCTGAAATTCTTGTCTGCCTTGAATTTGTACAGGTCTTGACCACGCTCTCAGAGTTTCCAGGAGCTCATGTGAGCATCAGTCTGCTGCTTCTGGAACACACTGTCTCTTCAGGATTCATCTCCCACCTCTGGCTCATACTCTCTTTCTGCTTCCTCTTTCACAGAGATCTCTGAGCCTTGAGGTGGGAGGGGTTGGGTAAAGACACCCATGTAGGACTGAGTGCTCCCAAGTCTCTCTCTCTCTCTGCACGCTGGCCAATTGTGGGCTTCTGTGTTAATTCCCAACTAGGGCAAGAAGCAGCTTCCCGGAGAGTGGAGTGAGGCTCCTGTCTATGGGTGCAGCAATACACCATTAGGGTTGTTCTATGCCCATTGTCATCTAGCAGAATAGTAGTAAGTTCTCCCCTAGTAGCCGTGGATATTTTTAAGGATCAGGTACTCACTGGCCGTTTCTTTCCCAGTAAGGTTCTGCTAATTTGCATTTTGGTCCAAAGGTGCATGGGAACGTCAGCCTACCAATCCATGCACTAGCATTTTAAAGAGTTCTGCCAACCAAAACAGCTCCCAGAGGCCTCTTGTTTTCATTAGAACCAAATTTTCTTTATTAAAGGGCTGAAACTTTTCTCACAGCTTTATTAACTGTTTGACCCTCGTCTTTTGCTCTCGTTTCCACTACACCGTCTGATCTTTCTCTGTTCTCTGGGGATATGGCTACCAGATGCTTTTCTAATAGAGCATCACTCTTCCCCAGGGACACGAGCTGTAAGGGAGAAAAGCGACGGCTTCTACTTCCAAGGCGATCGGTCCCAGGAATACAGTCGATACCTGTATTGTGTTGCTAACTGTAAACTTTCTGGGCCATGCACTTTTCCAGTCTACAGTCATTACTAAGGTAGTAGTATCACCATGGAAACAGTACTCTGGGCTGGACCTTGAGTCTTCTCCAAAGGCTCAAGCATTGAAGACCTGGTGTGTAGTGTTGTGCTTTTGGGAAGTGATGGAAACTGATATCTGTGTCTATGTGTGTGTGCACCTGCACATGGGGAGACAGGGCAGTCTCAGCTGTTACTCATCAGGTCTCATCGACCTTATATTTTGCAGCAAAGCCCAAGAGTTTTCTAGTAGACTCAGCTGGGTCTTTTAACTTAAGAATCATGTCATCTATAATAAAAATAATTTGACTTTTCCCATTCCTATTGTTACACCTTTATGTCTCTCTTGTCTAATCACTACAGCTAAGACCTCCAGCATTATACTGAGTAAGAGAGGAGAGGCTGGATAGCCTCACCTCATTCTTGGTTTAAGAGGAACTGCTCTCAGTGTGTCTTCATCTAGCAATGTGTTGGCTATGGGTTTGTTGTATAGAGCTTTTATCATGTTGATGGATGTTCCATCTCTTCCTAAAGTTTCCAAAACTTTCAACTTTCATCGTGAAGGCATGATGAGCTTTGTCAAGGAGACTTTCACTGCCAATTGAAATAATTACGTGATTTCTGTCCTTAAACTTATTTAGATGGTGTATTAGATTTGTTGAATATATATATATATATATATATATATATATATATATATATATATATATATACACATACACAGCATTGCCTTGCCTTTGTGGAATGAAATCCATTTGGTATTAATGTATAATCTTCTTAATGTGTTCCTAAATTAGTTTGCAAGCATTTTGTTGACAATTTTTGCATTTATGTTTATCAGAAAAAATCATTTGGAGCTCTGTCTCTCTCTCTCTCTCTCTCTTCCTCTCCCACCTTCCTCTTCTAGCATCTTCACATGGCTTTGGCATTAGAAGACTATCGACTGGCCTCATAGAATGAATTTGGTAGTGTTTCTTCACTTTCTGTTTTATGGAACAAATTAAGAAGAACTGAGCTGAGGTCTTGACAATTTGATAGAATTAGCAGTGAACCCATCTGGGGCTGGGCTGTTCTTTGAGATGAAGCTTTTAATGAAAATGCTATCTCATTGTATGTGATATGTCTGTTTAAGCTATTTACATCATCAGGGCTTAATTTTGGTTAATGGCATGCATTTATAAATTCTTCAATTTTATTGGGTTATGCAGCTTTTTCAAGTATAAGCTTTCTAATGATGGTCTGTATTTTTGTAATGCATTTTAAAAATGAAATTGTGGGCATGCTTGCCATGTAAGATATAATACTAGATATTTCAGATCATCTGTTTTTTAAATATAATGCTTTTTGATGAGAAGGATTTGTTTACAGATTTTGGGTTGTATTTTGATATTAAATGTCTGTTCACAGTAGACTTGCTGTCTGGTTGGTGGCACTATATGGAGGTGACTGGCTTATAGGAATTATAACTTCATCAATAGATTTGTTGAGTGGGGCCTAGATGTAGAAGCAGGTCATTATGGGTTGTCCTGGAATGATAAACTTTGGTCCTGGCCCCTCCTCCCTTTGCCAGCATGGTGCTCTGCTTCAACACAGACCTAGGAGCTACCTGCCCATCAGCTGGAGCCTCTGAAACCCAGAGCCAAACCCAATCCTCTCTCTTCTCCACCCCTTCCTCTCAGTGTTTCATCACAGTGAGGAAAACATGGCACTCATCGTAGGAAACAGATACACCTCCTGGCTTCTGAGTCATAGTTCCAACCACAGACATCACTGCAACCACAGGAACCTTTGTATGGAACGGGTCACTCAAGAGAATAATGAGTTGTCCTTGTGTCCCCACCCTCACTGTCGCTGTTCCTGCAGCGAGAAACCAGGAACAAAGGCTGAGTAGTTTACTCGCTGCTCAAAGGGACATGGCTTCGGCTGGGAGGAAGAGATGACTTAGAGTCAGCAAGCTCTGGGGAGCTCTGGGGAACATTTCCATGCAAAAATCACAGTTCTGGGCTGCAAGGCTTGGTGAAGGTTTTCCTCATCAAGACATTGCCTCACTGGACCCAAGCTTTCAGGTTTGATATGTTTCCTGGCTGGTCAAAATATGAAAATCTTCTCTCGTCACAATTTTTTAAAAAGTGTTTCATATCACATGGCATATGAAATGTACATAGCTATAGCACATATTTACTGGGTATAAAAATCTTTAAATCAGAAATACAAATCGAGTTATAGGCTTTAGGTAGCTCAAGTTAAGGTCAGTAACTTTTATCATAATTTTTCTGGAGCTACACATGGTTTCTGCATCTTTGTTTCACTGTGCCATTTAAAATGGAAGGATATGACCCTCATGAGACCCCATAGAACACACAGAGCTTCTGCCATTCTTCAAGAGTTCACCAGGATTGAATAGTCCCAGTGGATTCATGGAAAGCTTAGAATACCAGTATTTATTTTCAATCTCTGTGGTAGTTTGAATGAAAATGGCCCTCACAGGTCCATAGGGAGTGGAATTATTAAGAGGTGAGGTCTCGCCTCATTGGAGTGGGTGTGGCCATGTTGGAGGAAGTGTGCCACTGGGGATGGGCTTTGAGGTTTCAGATGCTCAAGCCAGGCCCAGTGTCACTTCACTCTCTCTTCCTGCTGCCTGCCAATCCAGATGTAGAACTCTCAGTAGCACCATATCTGCCTGCATGTCACTATGCTTCCAGCCATGATGATAATTGACTAAATCTATGAACCATAAGCCAGCCCAATTAAATGTTTCCTTATAAGAGTTGCCGTGCGTATGGTGTCTCTTCACAGCAATAGAACCCTAACTAAGACAATTCCTCACTACTGGGGCAACTCAGGTTTCTGCCATACACTATATTTTAAAGTAAGCCCTATATAAACATCCCCACAGACAGTCCACAGCAGGTCCCCCGACACACCTGACACTATTCCATTTGAAAAAGTTCTCACCATTTTTGGTGGTGATAATAAGGTGCCGTGGAAACATTTTGTTAGCCCCATATGATCTTTAAACATAGGCAATAGATTGTAATATTTGCAATGAGCTTATCTTTAGCCCTATTATGCTGCTTACATTCCTGCTCAAAAATAGAGGGTATTTTTGTTGTTTTTGGTTTTTGTTTTTCTTGAATCATAATTCCAGGGGCTGGAGAGACAGCTTAGTGGTTAATAGCCCTGGGTACTCTGCAAGAGTACCAGGTACAGGTTTAGTTCTCAGCACCCACAGGACAACTCACAGCCATCTGTAACTCCAGTTTCAGGGTGTTTGATACCTTCTACCTCCAAGAACACCAAGCATGTATGTGATATACATACATACATGTCGGGAGACACATTTGTACACACAAAATAAATTAAATCTAAAAGGGTAGCAGTTCTAACATCTTTAAAATTTAAATAGAAATCATGATTATTTGCCCGAGTGGTGGAAGTTGGGCACTGACAATAACTTTTCAACCTTTGTACCAAGATCTTAATTTGACATGATGCTAAGTTTTAGCTTCGTTTGTCTTTCCTGTCAAACCGCCAGGATGCTCGTACATGGTACCCACACTTAGATCATAAAAAGAAACCCAGGTTTGTTTGCAGTTTTTTAATCTGTTGTTAATAAGCGCGAAGGAACACAGCCTTGTCTAATAAACACATCAAGCTAATGGGTACCAGAGCCCTTCAGAGGGGTGTTTGCTGTTTGCTGTTTAGATTTCAGTCAGAATTAATCAACAATGGATGGGGCCTGCTGCATTTATTAGCAGCTCGAATCTCTGTGATTTAATGCCAGGTCCCTTTGACTCATTCCAGTGAGCGCTGGCAGGTTTACAGCGTGGATACATACATCCTCCAGCCTCAAAAAGAAAAGGAAAAATAGAGCCTACACAGAGGGACCGCAGGATTGGCAAGCCTTTCCCGAGAGCCATTTTGAATTTAGTCCTGTACTGTGAGCCTGTGAATAGGAAGCAATTGATTCAGGAACAGTGGGGCCTCCTCCCCACCCCCGCCCGCCCAAGGAAGCCTTCAGCTGTGCAGATGGCTGGCTGGCATATCCAGTCTGCTTTTGTCTTTTCCTGTACATGGTGCTACTTTCTTCTCACACTTTACATTGCCTTTCTTCTTCCCCCCGCCTCGCTCTAAGCTTCTGAATGTGGGGGGACAAGGAGTGGTTGCAGGGCTTAGCAAAGATGCTGGAGCCACAGACTCTTTCCCACAGGTTAATGGCCGGCTGCTAAGTCGTTGGCAATGCAGCCTGCTTGTCATGGTTGGCACCCGGATGGTCTTTGCACAAAAGTATCAACTTTTCAATGAGTCCTCTGGAAGCAGATTCAAAGGTGAGTCTAGAGAACATGCCCCCAAACCCCTGCACCAAGGCTCCCCAAAATGTACCTCCTTGCTTGATAGCCCTGTTTCAGGACATTTACTTTTCAAACTGGCCTCATTTTTCAGTCACAAAGACGAGCATTCTTTATCAGAACCTTCCACAGTCCATGGCCATCTGTCCTGCTTCTCAGACATGACTGTGTTGCCAGAGCAGATTATCTGTAGAAAGGCATTATTATCAAGGAACTCTTCAGTAAAAACTGGATGGAGCTTTGCCTTTCTAGAACCATCTACTTCCCTCAGAGGATATGATCTTCGATGGCGTCCCTCTCTCTTCTTCTTTCCTGGGTCTTGAACTGTGGGCCTGGTAAAGCTCTCCTGGATCCCAGGCTGGCCTTGAACTCGTGTGCAGCCCCAAGGAAGACCTTGTACTCAAGCTCCTCCTTCTACTGTCTACCTTTGGAATGCTGGGATTACAGGTGCGTCCTAACATCCCTGCCCCTGAGCACCAGCCCAGCCCTAGGAACTGCCCATTGAGTGAGCCTGAGTCCGTCTATTCTACGCCCCAGAAACTAGTTCTCTCTCCTACTGTCTCGCTTCATTGCCTGTAGTCCTTTGCTCTCCCTTTCAAACAGAAATGCATTTTGAAGAACACTATGGAAAAGGGATATTTGTTCAAATATGTCATCGTTACTTATTTAAGGTGTATCAAATCTATGTAAAGATGAGAAGCTGCTGTGGGTCCCCCTCTTCTCTTTTGCATAGTTGGTCCAGAAATGGGGAATCAATATGGCTCTGGAATATCTTCCATTTACATGGGAAACATGTGCAGACAGCTCCTCCTCTCAAACTGTAAGCAGCGCGTGTAACACATTTAGCCGAGGGTAGCAAAGGACCTTGTTCTGTGCATTTTGGCACACCGTCGCAAGCTCCTAACACGGGGATGCTTCCTCCCTGCTCAGTCCTTCTTCGCAGATGCAGCTCTCTGGTTTGTGAAGGGCTTTCATTTAGACTCCACCATGCTTCATTTTCTTACCAGTTCTCTCCTAAATTGTGTGTCAAAGGCATGGCGTGTAACAAGCAGCTGTGCTCTCAAAAGAAAAAATGTTTCAAAACCTAGAACAAATTTTTGGCTAAAAATGTGACTTTGTTATATCTTTGAAATGATAGTAATAATAACTGATGATGGTGGTGGTGATGATGATAATAATAATGATGATAATAAATACCCAATAGTGGTAAAAGACAAGAAGGATCATGTTCAGCAAAACTGTGCAGCAGCCACAAATGCAACCATGGCAACACAGAGTAAGTTCCCCCAGTGGGAGACCAGGCAGACACTGTGACTGTTGTGTGCTGGCCCCAATGGATGCCCTTGGTCTTTGACGTGGGTTCTGATTGATGTTCTGAGAGAGATTAGAGCACACACAGGGAATCGCTGATGTACATGTAATGTGTTGCTGCATGCTGCCCATTGGGGATAGAGAACACAGTAGGCAAGTGAACCTGCTGGGGAACCACAGGCAGCTGAAAATTCATTTTCTTGAGCTGCCTCAAACCTTCTCTCTAGAGCTCACCTGTACACTTGGCAAAAGTTGTAAAAGTTGATCATTAACATAACCATTATTAACATGTTATCTCATGCAATAATGTATTGCATTAAAAGTAAAAGCAGTTCCTAGGAATGGTGGCTTATGCCTGAAATTCCAGCACTCAAGACACACGATTACTGTGAGTTTGAGGCTAGCCTGAGCTACATAGTGAGTTCAAGACGAGTTTGATATATATACATGTGTGTATATATATATATATATACATATATATATATATATATATGTATATATATATATATGGATAGATCTCAAGTTTCATATCTCAAGTTTCCCACCCCTAAACTCACAGAATAGCAAAGGTAGTAAGTTCTGGAAGATCACCACTCTTCAGCTTGGAGGTGACATCATTATCTATGCTCTGTCTCACTAAATGTCAGTTTCAAGTGTGTTTAAAGGCACTCAAACTGGAGCTCAGTGGGAGGAGTATGCCTAGTGTACACAAAGTCCTGAGTTCATTTCCAGCACCACACAAACTGGGACTGGAGTTGCATGCTTATAGTTCCAGTACTAAGGAGGTAGAGGCAGAAGGATCAGAAGTTCAAGATCATCCTTGACTACATAGGGAGTTTGAGAACACACTGGCTATAGGAGACCCTACTCAAAAATAAAAGGTAGTCTTTTTCTGTCAACCCTGATATATCAGGTTGTTAAGAATGTTACCAATCAGCACCAAAACTGGGCTTATTTTTACATTTCATCCATTCATCATCCATCCATCCATTCTCCATTCATTCTTCATCTATATGTATGTATGTATGTATGTATGTATATACGTATGTATGTATGTATCTATCTCTCTCTACCTATCCATCCATCATCTATATCTATTTATCTATGTACCTATCTATGTACTTATGTATGTATGTATGTATGTATGTATGTATCTATCTATCTATCTATCTATCTATCTATCTATCTATCTATCTGTGTGGGTGTGCATGTGAACACATGAGCAAGTGTATGTGTGTGCATGGGTTTGTTTGTATATAAGGGAGATTCTTGTCACAATGCGTGTGTAGAGTCCAGACAACAACTTTCAAGAGTGAGCTCTCTTCTATCACGTGAGTCCCAGAATCTGAACCTGGGTTGTCAGGGTTGGGGGCAAGCATCTTTACGTGATATGCTATCTCAATAACCCAAGGCATTTATTGTTTGATCACTCAACATGATGGAGACAATGCTAACGGTGTAGAAGAAACAGCGCCACAGACCATCCCATCCGAGGTACCAAAAATTAGGGAAAGACTGATTTAGTATTTGAAACTCTGCCTGGTGCACAAGGAAGCTGCTCAGCTCATGGATGAGGGAGTGGACTCTGAGAGGCATATCCTCTGTCTTCATGGCTTCTCTTTCAGCTTGACCAATGCTACCAAAGGTCAAGCTGAGCATGCATGATCTGAAATGGCACCGTGGTCTTCCTCCTCGAATCTGTGGGATTAAGAGAAACAGTGATGCAAACTGGGACAGGCACCACCAGACCAGCCCCGTAAGAATATGAAGAACGGCAAGTAGTTCTGAGGCAGGTACAGATCTCCAGGCTTCCTGTGGACATCAGACTTGGGAGTCTCTAGCCTTCCAAATTTAGATTTGTAGTCATTTGGGAATTCTTAGGCCTCTATATCTCTTCCCTCACCCCGTGCAGTCCTTCCTCTGCCCCCAAGCCCCTCCTCTCAGGGTCCTGCTCTCTAGCTCAGGCTGTCTTTGAATTCATGGCTATCCTACTGTCACCCAAGTGGCTAGAAATTCAATATTCTGTGTCAAACATTACATGGCCGAAAGGGTGTTTCGGATAGTCTCTTCCTTTGTGGGGAGCTGCAGCTGAGAAGGAGGTTGGGGCAGTGGAAAGACTAGACATTTGCTAAGAGCCCCACCCGTGTTCTGTGGAGGTGGGGGGAGAAGGCAGGCTGATGCTCAAGTCTCTCAGTTAACAACCACTCATAGAGCTAGCCACTGTGTACTGTGTGCGGAGAGGGCAATTTCTGGTAAAAATAGATTTAAAAAAAAAAAAACAAAAAACAAACAAAACAAAACAGTTAAAGCTCTTTAAGAACAGCTGTGGGGAGTTTTAATCACAGGGTGGTGGTTTCTTTCCTGGAAGAAGAAACAGACATTTCCGTTTTGTAGTCAGTGGGTTGGAAGGCCTTTGTCCTTCAGTCAGCGTGGATCATGCCTGGTGGTGGACTCTTCTCTGTGGAAATTATGACCTGACAATGGAACATTTTCACTTAACAAACAAACAAACAAAAATCCAAGTGTTCCTGTGATGATGATGATGATGATTATTATTATTATTATTAATTTATTACTTCAGAAACTTGGATCATGGCTGCATTTAGAAAGCAAAAGCAGAAATACCGGACATAACTTTTACCGTTGTCATGAAATAGAGATCTCATTATGGGCTACATTTCTTAGTATGGTGAAGGTTTTAAAAAATAGCAGTCCTTAGACACAGAAAAACCAGCTTGCTAGTTTGTTTTACAAATTGTTGCTTTGAGGAACCTGAGAGCAGGATTAGCAGTTACCAGCACTGACTCCTCCTACAGAGGACCCAGGTTCTGTTCCCAGCACCTACAAGACACTCCACACTGCTTGGAACTACAACGGACCCTGTGTGCTCATAGTACATATACTATGTGTACGTGCAGGCAGGACAAGTATACACATAAAAATAAATCTTACAAAAATTAAAAAAACAATTATTCTTTGCCTATGACAGTTTCAGAGGAGGTGTGGACTAAATTTTAAAGTCCTATATTTCATTTTAGATTGTAGCTACCTTCTTTGTGAGACAGGATTTCTGTGGTCCTGGGACTTGCTTTGTAGACCAGGCTGGCCTTGAACTCAGAGATCCACCTTCTTCTGCTTCCCAAGTGCTGGAATCAAGGGCATGCACCGCCACCACGCAACATTTATGCCCTTCTTTTCTTAGGCAAGTTCTTATATTTCTTTCCAAACCCCTTTTTCCAATCTTCTGGCTAACCGATTTTATAAACATGAACGCAGAAAGCAGAAACTAACGAGATGAGTTTCCATGCGTAGGTCTTGAAACAGATTTCAGGATGAACACAGCTCCTGGCATCTTCATAGAGATAGTGTATTTAAGCTTCTGCTTGAACTACCTATTGTCACTCTAACAAATGTCCAGATGACCGATTTGAAGGACAGTAAGACTCGTTTGGACTCATGGTTTCAGAAGCATCTTGGGAAGGACACAGCAGAGGAAGGCCGTTTACTCTGTGGTGACCATGAAACACAGAGTACCACAAAGAGCAAGAATGAGTGCCTCCAGAGATCTACTGTCTGCAAGCAGGTCCTGCCTCCTAAAGTCCCAGTTCAGCTACGAGCCTATCAGTAGGTTGATTAATCCCTTGATGAAGACAGCAGCCGCACAATCCAATCATCTCAGCAGTGCTGTCAGCTGGGAGCAAAGCCCCCGAACACATGAGCTTTGGAATGGGCAAAGGGGCACTTCATGTCACTTTATATAGCAACGAAACATCATACAAGATGTGATGGTTAGTGCTAATTGTCTACTTGATGAAATCTAGTATCACTCCAGAGATAGGCCACTGGGCATGCCGGTAGGGGAGGACCTTGGTTATGTTAATAAAGACCTGCCCACTGTGGGCGGTGCTGTGGGATAATGGTCTGTACCCTGACACTTGTATTTTAAATGAACGCTGATTGGCCAGTAGCCAGGCAGAAAGTAAAGGCAAACCTTTATCCAAACTAACCAAAAGGCAGAGAGAGAATGTCCAAATTAATAAAATCAGAAGCAAAAAGGGGGACATAAACCCAGACATTGAGGAAATCTAGAGAATCAATAGGTCATATTAAGAAGAAAGAATATTCTTTTGTGTTTGGGTAAAATGTTCTATAGATGTCTGTAAAGTCCATTTGAGTCATAATATCTGTTAATTCCTTATTTCTCTGTTAAGTTTCTGTCTGGCCGACCTGTCCATTGGTGAGAACAGGGTGTTGAAGTCTCCCACTATTAATGTGTGGGATTCAATAGAGATTTAAGGTTTTGTAAAGTTTCTTTTACAAATGTGAATACCCTTGTGCATGGGGCGATGTAGGGGAGGGGAGAGTTGGGAGTTGGTAGGCTCGTGCTCAGTGGGAGGTGGAGAGGCATCAGGTGAACTCTCATCCTGGAGACCTTAGGCATTTCTTCCTTAAGAGAGCAGAGAAGGCAGGTTGCTAGGAGAAAAAAAATAGATTGTTATTATCAACCCTATGAACCAGGCTGGTCATGGGAAGGGTGACAACTTCCAGAAAGAATGGGACAGAGAAGTGCCCTGGTTGTAGGGAAGAGGCCGGGGTGCATGAGGGAGACATGAGAGCAGATACGTTCCCTAAAACCAGATTCCAGTTGCTGGGTTGGTGCCCATTTGAGCCTGGAGAGAAAGTGCCAATAGTGAAGTCCCAGAAGCTGGTGCAGGTGCTGGCAGATTTGGAGGGTCTTGGCCCAGGCAGAAGGAGAGAGCCTGCAGAGTATGCTCAAAAATGGGTGGGGTCAAAATAGGCTCAGGAGACTTAGTTTTTACCAGACCAGATTTCTTGATACAGCAGCAGAAAGAACTTTTCCATGGGAACTGCAGGGAAGGCAACTGAAACAGATTTACATCTTGGTGTCATAGCAAAAGGCTGTGACTTTAGATTAAAAGGCATGGACATTTTAGAAGACAGTTATCTGAAATCTGCTAATCCTGGACTACGAAGCCTATGAAAGAGGCACACCTGTCTGTATTTTTAGCAGGGAACATAAATAATGAAGTAATGAGTTACCAGTACCTTACGTCACCAGATGCCATTAGACAGATCTGAGGGGGGTTACTAAATGAGCAGAAGGGAGACAGTTTTTCCCAGTGGCCCAGGCAACTCCAAGTCTTCCCGTGGTCCTTGGTGAACACCATGCTTAGCAGCAGTGCTTGCCTTTAGCTGTTGAGCCCAGGAGGCCTGACAGATTTTCCTGTGGGGGTAGGGTTTGGTCTTCCCGTCCTGGTGGGATGAGATGATCCATCCCCAGTGTCATCCAGTCCAGGCAGGGTCCAGGTAACTGATGAGGTTAAAGGCAGCTTTTCACTGTATGGGTGGTTTTGCAGGGCTAGATGGTCTGTGTTCCACGAGGGCAGGGTTGCGTAGTATTCATTTGTCAGTGACACACACGTGCAGCACCTTGTGTGGTAGGCTATGTGACAGCCAGAGTCATTACAGGAAGGTGTGCACCAGCGTCACTGGGATCCTGGGCCTGGTGGCAGTGGTGAGGGGATCCTCGTTTGCTTTCATGGGGCTTACCAAGTAGTTGGCTCAACACTGGAGTCCCTTGCAAAAAAACTTAGCCATCCAGATAGTCAAACTCACAGCTTTTATTGCTTTATTTTTTGTTTCATGGTATGCCTGTATGTATACCATATATTTATCTGGTGCTTATGGAGGCCAGAAGTGGGTGTCAGGTTCCCTGGAACAGTAATTATGAGTTGCGATCTACCACAGGCATGCGGGAAACCAAATCCAGGTTTTCTTGGATTTGATAAGTACTCTTAACCGTGGAGCCATCTCTCTTGCCCCAGGAGATGCTATTCCAAAACGAACTATATTTTCTAACTTGAAACTCATATCTTTACATTATTATGGACTTTTAAAAGAAGTTGTGGTATAGCTTGCTTGCTGACCACATGTATTTCCTGCTTGATCTTTTTCTTTTCCTTCTACAGAACATTTATTAAGATGACGAACTCTGAATACGTGGGACAGATGGCTAGGAGGTGCCTGTAGTAAAATGGGCCAGGCTGTGGATCTTCTCATAGAAGCCCATAGATGTTTAATAAATGCTTCCGAATACAAAACAGGCACCAGTAACCCATTTGCTCCCCATGGGAATGCTGTGTGCTGCCACCCATGTGAAGGCCTTGTCTCTTCCCATCATTCACTCCATGTGCCCAGGCAAGCCCCTATTTTATTTACAAGGATAAAAATTAGAGTGTATTTCATTTTTCATTTTTACTTCATTTCTTTGGTTTAAAAATGAATATTTTAAAATAACAATATTTAAGTTTGAACTGCATATCAAGTATGAGAGAGTGAGGGTAATGAAAACCTGCTACGTGAGGAGGGGATTATGGGTTTCTGAACATCTGGGAGGTTTGTCATGGGGTTGACGGCATCATCTTCCCGGTCTCAACGTTAAACAATAGCTTCTAGACTCCTCTTGAGCCAAGATAGGCTTAGATTACAGATGTTATTGTTAGTTTGGTAGAAATCACATATTCAGACTAAAATTTTGCCGTTGGTGTTTTTCAAGTATGTAAAAGAACCATCAATTCACCTTAGCCTGTTTTTTCTTTTTAGAAAATTACCCTTTCAAATAAAAAATTCCGAAGTTTTATCCCCAAAGTTGTAAAAGTTGTATTTGCCCTTTCAAAAATGACAATTTAGTCTGATGTAATTTAAAGTATGAGGTTAGTGACTTAAAAAAGTTTATTTTAGATACATGAATTCAAGATAAATTATGAGGCACCATGTACCTGTTAACCCCAAAACATCAAGACCTTAATAGAAAATTTTAAATTTGTGATTCCATAGTTATCATTTTTCCCTGTGTGTTCTTGACAGCTCACTGTCTTCCCAGTGTTGAAAAGGAAACCCTTGGAGAGCATCCCGGCTCCACTTGCTTCTCCCGACTGTGGGGTTTGTCAGCATCCTCCTGGCTCCTCAGGGGGAGAAGGTCGGATTCTTGAGCCATGAGGTTAGATACGAAAATGGACATTCAGCCCTTCCTGTTACAAATCAGACAGACGAGGCAGCATGGGGTGAGCTGGGGGCCTTGGTGCTGCCTGGTCCCACTCTGTCTGAGGGCCTAGAAACCATTCTTCCTCTCTTGGGAAGTCACTGCTTGTGCTGAAAGATGATGGAGACAGATCTTGCACCCGGCTTCATGTTTGCTTAAACCCGGGGCCCAGGAGGAAAGGGCTTCCGCCTCCTCATGCAATCAGGGCTGTGTGTTTTCTTTGCAGATTGTTGGCAGACAGCTCAGTCTGAACTCTCTGAATGTTTCAGCCATAGGGGAAAGAGTGGCCAATTTCATAGGTTTTCATTTAGAATCTGGAGCTGTGTAGACGTTATACACCAACCTTTGCTTGTTGCCTCTCTGTAGAAGCAAATGCTATTTTTATTATTACTATCATTTTTAGAAGACAAGACCTAGCTATGTAGCCCATGTTGGGTTCAAACTCAAGATCATCCTGCCTCAACCTCCCAAATCCTGAGATTACAGATGCGTGCCATCATTCCTGCCTTAGAACACCCTTGTACATTAAAAAGATAATCATAGGCATTGTTTGCTTTGTGTGCAGAGGCGAAGTGGTTGCCATGGAGACCTAAAAGAAGAAAACATAGCTGTGTCCTTGGAGCTGGTCCTAAAAGACTATTAAACCCCCGAACTGACTGAAAGATAAATAAAAATCTAAATGTAAAGGTGGTGAGTTTTCAGAATGGTGTGGCCGGTCCCTTTCTAATGGATACTCACGCAAAAGGAATTTTAAACATTTTACGAATGAACCTGAATTATCAAACAGTAAGTAAAGGAGGAAGGGAAGTGGTCAGATACAATGGAAGATGATAGCTCACCTGATACGATGGGAGGTGACTGATAGTCCGCTGTTACAATGGGAGGTGATAGCAAGCCCCAGATGATGGGAGGTGGTTGGTAACCCGATATGATAGAAGGTAATAGCTAGCCCAATGATACGATGGAAGGCAATAGTTAACTCATCTTGAATGCCCATTTCACTAGACTGCCCAGCGAGAGGACAGACCTCCCTTTCCTCACATTCTCCCAGAATCAAACTCACACAGTAGCTGGACCCAGAACCCACACAGTAGATGAACACGTGCCACAATAGAGGAAATTGGAGGCAAATTTGTAATAATGGGCTCAGGTGTCACACCATAGACTCCTGATTCTGTCCTGACTTCAAAAGGATGGTTTCACACCTTGCTTGCCTCCTGTGTGTTTTCTCCCCTCCACCATAATTCTTGTTTTCTAGTTTTCTCCTTCTATTTCTCCTGAGGTCTGAGGCTGTCCAGGTAGGTAGTGGTTCCGCCAAAGACATTACAGAGCAAAGTCCTAGAATCTGCATTGTCTGGGGACTTGCTCACAGTCAGACCCTTCAACTAGGGTCTGGGGCAGGCACACTTTCCCCGTACAGTTGTGATTGGGATGAAGGCCAGCTGCCAGTACTCTGAGTTATGATCTCATTAGGAAACGATGCTGTCTGGCTCATAGTTCCAAAGACAGCTGTGTCTCTCAGAATACGACCCCCTGCCGTCACGCTGCCTGCCCTCCCCATGCCTCCTGTGATTGTTCTCTCAGGGACTGTGTACAGCTTTGTGTACCTGAGTTCCCTGACAAGGTATCACTAGCTGCAAAGACCTTCCAGCTTAGGAGCCAGAATAGAGCAGATTGGCAGGAAGTGTATTTTTTAGTGCCTGACCCTGACCAGCGCCTCATTGATAACTTTGCACAATCTGGAATTCTGAAGGAACTGATTGCTTATCTGGTCACCTGAATAACTTACCTCATGAGTTTATAAAATGAGCAGGAATGTTTTTAATCCAACAGTCAGCAGCATAGAATGTCTCGGGCTCATTGGAAATGATGCAGGAGAAATCAAGGAAAATCAAGATCACTGGCTGCATTTACACTACATCTGTGCACATGTGCGTATGTGTTTGTGCATACATGTATGTGTGTTTCTGTGTGCATGTATATGTATGTTTGGATGCATTTGTATATGTATATGTTTATATCTGTGTGTATATATAGTGTAAGCATGTATGTATGATGATGTGCATGAGTTTGTGTCCTGTGCATGTATATTAGTATATGTGTGTGTCTGTATGCATGGGTATATATCTATATGTAGATATATGTATGTTGTGTGCTTACATGTGTAAGCTAAGACCTGAAAAGAATGCACACACAGAGGTGTGGGCCCTCTTGCTCTCTGGGGCTGAATCGCAAAGGTTACGGGAAGAGAGCAGACATATTGCTTAAGAGGATAATTTATACTCAAAAGTAAACACAGGCATGTGAGCGGAAAGGGAAATTGCTTCATTAATTACCTGGTTATCTTATCAGGGCTTTAATTTTCTGGCTTTCTGGAATGCATAGCAGGGTCATGTTGCTTCAGTGACCTCCAGCCAATCTCAGGGCTTCCAGCAGCTTTGCCCGCTTCTTGCTCGATCTGATGGTATCAGTGGCTGCCTGGGCTGTGGCATGCCCACTGGGGAGGGCTCAGCAGCTTTGCTTGTGCCTTCAATGTCACTGGAAACTACTTCTGTCTTTCACAGTAAAGACATCTCCTGTATCTTCTTTCGGAGGCCAACTCTAGACTCTGCGGTTCTTGAAAGGGGCAAGAAAAAGATGAACCCCATGGGAGCCTTTTCCCTCCAAGATAGTTTGGTCCTTGGAACTTTAGGGATACAAGAGTCATATTAATCCACCAAAGAACACTGCAGCTATTGTTCTACTCTTGTTTGGCTCTGTTTGGTTTTTGAGACGGGATCTTAGGATGTAGCCCAAGATAGCCTTCAGTTTGCTATGTGGTCAACGATGACCTTGCGCCCCAGATCGGATCCTCCTGCTCCCACCTCTGAAGTGCTCAGAAGACAAGGCTGCCATCGTGCCTGGGTTTACTTTCTTCAAAGTGTCTAAAATTCTTCTACCTCCCTACGTGGCTTTCATAAAAACATGAATTTCAAACCTGACCCCATATCTGTAGGTTATCAGTCTCAGTGTTTCAGAGAAAATGATCAGCTCCGGTCAGATGAGACCACGGGCATCTCTGCAAACACCTGCCCGCGGCCACCTCCCCACATCCCGGCCCGACTCTTGCCCTGGCTCTCGGCTTCTTTCCTGAAGAGGGGCCACAGATGAAAGAAGGGATTGCAATGGCTTTCTCAAGAGAAGCTTCTTCCTTTCACCCTACACAAGACTGCTAGGAGGAAATGGGAGTGTGGATCTGTCTCAGGCTGCAGGCGAGGACGCAGTGGCTCAATAGCGTTCGCTAAGGCATGTAGTAGGTTCTAGAATGCTGGCACCGAAGTGTATAGACAAACCTTGAAAAGCTGGAGTAGAAGTGTGTTCAGAAGCACAGTGGAGAAACTGTTGATATCAGATGACTATACATAGGCAAGCAGACTATCAGCTGGGCACATCGGCACGTGCTGTTTCATAGGACATCACCTGTTCGCATCTTGTTATCACACACATGACTTCTGAGCCAGGACAGAAGCTTGCATGTGCTTATGGAGGTGCCGGAGGAACTGCTTAGCTTTGTCACCGCCATCAGCACCATTACAGGTTGCCTGGTGCGGGGATGAGGCCCAGGCTCAGACATTTCTCGGTGCATTCTGCACCTGGCTGTCCTTGGCTGAGCCAGGGGCTCTACTTCCTTTGTCCTGATCTGAGTGAGCCACTGTGTCGTCAGCTGTAGCCTGGGACAGCATCACATCCCTCCTCTCTCCTGCATGGCAGTCTTGTGGAGGGTGGAATGAAGAAGCTTCTTGAGCTGAAGAGATGGTTCAGTGGTTAAGAGCACTGACTGTTCTTCCAGAGGACTTGGAATTCAATTCCCAGCAACCACATGGTGGCTCACAACCATCTGTAATGAGATCTGGCACCTTCTTCTGGCCTGAAGGCATACATTGAGGCAGACTGTTATATACATAATAAATAAATAATATCTTTAAAAAAATTAAAAAGTAATAATAAAAAGAAGCTTCTTTCCATAAAACAATCACAATCCCTCTTTCCTAGCACCTTTTCAGACAGGAAGCTGTGTTTTGGGGGCAAAGTGGGCTGGTAGAATGCCATCTTAGCATGCACCAAGTCCTGGGCCCAACCACAGCACAGCCGACAGGATGCCAGCCTAGAGTGCACAAAGTCCTGGGTCCTACCACAGCACCACATAAAGTCCAGGCATGGTGACATACTACTGTGATTTTGCAGTTGGAAGGGAGAGATGCCACACCAGCCCTAGTAGATTCTATGTGACAAGTTCCACAGACTGAGGCGTTAGAATCCAAAGGGAGGAGGTCTCCCTTCAGAAATTCACGGTCATCTTTAGTTAGTCTGAGGCCAACCTGGGCTACATAAGTTTCTATCTTTAAAAAGGCGAAAATTAAAATGAAAAATTAGGAGTGGGATGCAGGCCAGGTGTTCTTTTCGCTCCATCAGGTTAACAAATATTGTCATTAGGAGCAACAAGAACAATTTTTTTTTTTAAAAAAAACCCAACAGATTACAGCTACTTCTGGCTTCCCTTAGCTGGAGGTGATGGCCTTTGTGTTGAAGACTCCCTGTCTCATTGGAGTGCACAAAGATAGGCATCCCTTCTCCCTGCTCAGAACTGTGAGGGAACTCAAAGTTCTGAATTACGAGGTGGCAGCAGAGGACCTGTAGAGACAGGGCGGCTGACGAGAACAGAGTGGGTGGGAACAAGAGAGGACTAGAACACCAACTTATTTGGTGAGCGCAGACCTCAGTAAGTTGGCCATGTAGATATCCCCTGTCCTCAACAGTGGTGTCCATGGCGACTTGGGGAGGACCGAGGACAGGTGAGTCACATTTTCCTTTGTCTTCATTGGAGAACTGGAAATGGCAGCCGCTGGACATTGAAGTCTCCCCTTCAGTGGGCAGCAGATTGACCAGGCTGGCCGTCAGTGGCTTCCAGAATTTGGTGTGGCAGGAAGCTGGGGTTGTCATGGTTACGAGCTGGGACTAAGTAAGACTGATGATTAGGCCTTGAGTGGCTTGGAATGTGCACATTTCTGACCCAGGAGACAGATTTCCTGGATGCTCAGATGTTGGGTGAGCAGCCCTTTTATCAGTCAGGAAGTCAGATAGAAAATAAAACCAATTAAGAAAGTTAAAATCACTGAGGTGCTTCATTCATTTTATAAGACAAGTTTTCAACATTTCACTGACAAGCAAAGTGGAAAGTGGGAGGGTGCCCCGAAGGTAAAGCTGAGCCTGCCGCACCCCACAAAGATCTCCGACAGTGCAAAAGCAAGACATCAACCACAGAACCATCCAGCTTTCTCAATAAACGTGTAACAACGGGAATGACAATGACTTAGGGGACTCGATGCCAATGAGCCGCTTTGACAGCCAGCAGGTCACAGGGAGATGGCTTTTCACAGAGTCTTGGATCAACCTAGAAACAAGGGCCAGCTTTCCCTTCCTCCTCTGGCACTCTGGGCTCAGCTCGGCTGACATCTGGTATAGTCACCCCAACACGTCCAGGGGTCAAATGGCTGCCCTGCTGAAGGATTAAGGGCCATCCTATCCCCTTGGCTTGGACATTGGAATTTTCATCAGAATGACCGTGTGTGTTGAGAAGGAAATTGGGCAACAAGGATCAGGTTTATACATCTCACCTGGAGAACCAACCAGAGGGCCCCCTGGGGACCAGCTTCCTTCCAGACCTCCAGCAGAGCCATAAGCTTCCTCAAGCTTCTCTTACATAGGATTAACCTCTATGTAGACACAAAGCAAGGACTTCAGGGGCCTTAGGTAGACAGAATGGGGGAAAATAAGATAAAACAAGCCATTGCCAGCCCTATTGCTGCCTCTTTCAAGGCTCTGTGTCTGCTGGAGATGAAGGTCCTTTCTTCCTTCTCATCCCTCATCCTTGAAGGAAGGAGAAGCGTCCCATCTGCGCTGTGTGATTTTACTTTCCTTTTAAAAAGCAGGGTCTCTATGAGACCAGGCTATCCCAGAACAAGACAAAGGAGGGTAGCTTTGGATTTCTGATCCTCCAGTCTCTGCCTTCGAAGCATGCGATCAATTATTTTAAGGAGCTTCATCCTTCCCCCACACATGAGTCAAGGCTGCTCTCACAGGGAGGCAGAAGGCTGCAGCCTAACTCAGGTGTGCAGGGTTTAAGTTCTGGCTGTCCTGGAACTCACTATGTAGACCAGGCTTTCTGGGCACTCACAGAGATCTACCTGCCTCTGCCTCTCAAGTGCACCAGCACCTGACTGCCTAGGATTCCTTTTTTAGTAACACCAAGAGTTGCAGCATAGGAACTAGTGATATCTGAAACCTGCGGTGGAATTTGACAGGCATTCTCTGCCGGGCAACATTGGAAGGAAGTTCCACTGGTCTTTGTTCAGACTTCAAAGGGCTTTATACTTTGTTTCTTTATACTTTGAAAATTCCCACTGGTCATTTTCAGTTCTTTGTGTTGAGACAGTCACTCTGTGTAGCCAGACAGACCCGGAACTTCTAGCAAGCCCCTTGCCTGAGCCTCCTGTGTTCTTCCATCACAGGTGTGTGCTGCCATGCTTAGCCAAGCTCACAGGAAGAGTTCTCTTTCCCATTGGTGATTAGTGCGTGAAGAAGCAAAAGATGGTTGTGATCAGGGTGGCCTCGATGAAACCTGGACTATGAGAGCCACAGATAACTACAGGCCCAGTAGAGGGTTCCCACCCAGCTGAGAGCTGCTGTAGAACCAACTTTACACTGGCCAATATACAGATTATTGAGGAATTCTTCTTTTTTCTTATTTGGGAGACTAAGGAGGTGAATATTCCTCCAATGACTAATGCTAATCTCTAAAATACTGGAGTACAGGAGATTTTGTGGTCAGATGTTCAGCTGTGGGCACCAGACAGTCAGAGAGAGCATTTTATTGGGTATGAGAGTAAAGAAAGACAATTATGGAGAAAGCCAAGGGGAGGGGGTTAGAGGTTTGTGGTGCTTCCGACTTTTTTAAATCAGCCACATGAATCAGCCTGTTGTTACCACATCAACAACTTGCTTTTTGCTTTAGCTATGTGAGTTTGTGTCACCTGGATAAGAGATCTGAATAATTTATGCCAACAAAGTTATCCTTTTTTATTATTATCAAAGAAAAAGTTACCAAGAAAGAATAAGATGACTGTAAAGGGTTTACAATAGAGGTAGGCAAAAACTGCTGATCAGGCTGGGAGATTGTTATGGAATATTACTTGAAGATGTGTTACATTCGTTTATGCTCTGGAATATTTGATTAATGATGCAAAGATGTGTTGCATTCTTTTATATTGCATTTGCTTAACTCTGTGAAGCTGTGTTACTTTGCCTGCTTAAAACACTTGATTGGTCTGATAAAGAGCTGACTGGCCAACAACTAGGCAGAGAAAGAAGAGGCAGGGCTGCCAGGCAGAGAGAATAAATAGGAGAAAAAGAGAGAGAGAGAGAGAGAGAGAGAGAGAGAGAAAGAGAAAAGGAGAGGAAGACTCCAGGGGCCAGCCACCTAGCCACACAGCCAGACACAGAAGGAAAGAAAAGATATACAGAAATAGAAAGAGGTAATAGCCCAAAGGCAAAAGATAGATGGGATAATTTAAGTTAAGAAAAGATGGCTAGAAATAAGTCAAGCTAAGGTCGGGTATTCATAAGAAAGATTAAGTCTCGTTGTGTTTATTTGGGAGCTGGGTGGCAGACTCCCAAAGAGTAAAAAGAGGGTAAAAAAAATTATAAACAATTACAGGAGATGGATCCACAACCTCATAAAACCCAGTACTAGGAACTGGAAACAGATCAGTTTCTGTGGCTCATTGGTCAGCTTGTCCAGTTGGTGAGTACCAGGCCAGTGAGATCCCTGTGTATGGGCACGCACACACACACACACACACACACACACACACACACACACACACACACACGTACACGTGAATACACATACAAATGCACGTGTGAATACAGAGAGAGAGAGAGAGAGGGAGAGAGAGGAGTGAGGGAAGAGGAGGAGAGCAGAGAGATTCTTTTTTCTTGCTAGAAACAGGCATTTTTAATCTGTGTTTACCAGCAGTTATAAACCGAATTCAGAAGGATTGTGCCTAGGTCTCTGCTTAGGGATGCTCAGCTGTGTGGGGCCCAGTATGACATGCAGAGTGCTTGCTTCTCTGAGGCTTCTGAGTGTCTCTAGCTCTTCTTCCTTTTCAGTTGGTTTAGAAGAGGAAAGAAATATTTGACCCTTTCCATCCTATGCCCTGCACCCAAAGCCCACAGGAAATGACAGTTGGATGAAATCATCCTGCGCTATGTTTATCCATCTGAAGACATCAAAATTTCTGCTGAAAGAAAGCCATCAGATGCTTAGAAAGTCCAAGACTGTGGATACAATATATATGGTGAACTATTATAATGCATAAATATACTATTGCAATCTATGCATGCACTACTGTAATCTATGCATGCACTATAGTAATCCATACATGCATTATTGCAATCCATGCATACACTAATCCATGTGTGTACTGTCTACTGAGACTGATATAAAGTGGGTACTCATTCTCTAATGCGTTTCCTTGGTGCACACACTTGAGTGTTTGGCATGTCCTGTGAGTGTCCTCTCAGAGAGAATCACTGGCTCCTGGTCTCTTTCATATGCTCTTGTACTTATTTTTTTGTTTTATACTGTGGCCATGACAATGGTCACATGCTTTTCTTCTTGAGTCCACCCAATGAATCATTAAGCATGAAGATTGCCTGAGCACTCAACTACATATTAACCATTGTCACAAGGAATGTAGAAAAGGAATGTTGCTATACAATACAATGGTGCCATTTTGGTAACTTTTAAATATCATTGAGAACAGTTGAAATAGACCTGAAATAACCAACATGTTTATGGACTAGAAGATTCAGTACTAATATTCCAACTTCTCCTGTGTTAATTGAAGTCAATGTTATAGTGAAATTCTAACCTTTTTTAGGAGGTTAAAGTTGGTAGGATCTTTATGAGATTCACGTAAAAATACAAAAGACAAGGAATAGAAGGGGCAGCCTCATGCAGAATAAACATGAAGTGTTTATATTTCTGACATCAAGATTTAGGAAGATACTGCAAGTAACTGAGAGAATATGATATCAATATAAGAAGAGATAGGTTTCCCACTGGAACTAAGTAGAAAAAGTACAGCTGGATGATGTGGGAGTGTCATATATCAATCTTTTGATTTCATTGGTTAAGTAATAAACAAACTGCTTGGGCTCATAGCTTAGAACATAGGTGGGTGGAGTAAACAGAACAGAATGCTGGGAGGAAGAGGAAGTGAGGTAAGACGCCTCAGAGAGATGCCATGCTCCCGGCTCCTGGGCAGACACACGCGATGAAGCTCCGACCCAGGATGGACATAGGCTGAATCTTTCCCGGTAAGCGCACCTAGCTGTGCTACATAGAATATTAGAAATGGGCTAGTCCAGGTGTGAGAGTTAGCCTAGAAGAGGCTAGATAGAAATGGGCCAAGCAGTGTTTAAAAGAATACAGTGTCCGTGTACTTATTTCCGGGCATAAGCTAGAGCTAGCCATGTGGGCAGCCGGGTGCTGGGGACGCAGCCCCGCCGCTCCTATTACAACAGCTGGACATTCTTCCTACTTCAGGAGGCAAACTTGTTAAGAACAAGAATCAGTCCTGTAAGATAAGAGTCATATGATCAAGGAAACAAAAGTAACTCCTCTGTTTATCAAAAGACAGTCACAGATTGAGAAAGCGTTTTGAGCCAATTGTCTGACAAAGGATTTGTATCCATGATGTATGGGGGGAACCCTACAGATAGTAATAAAGAAACACATCCTGAGAGTGGGTAGAAAGGTCACCAAAGAGCACATCCACAGAGAAGATGAGTCTGGGTTCTGGGGATCTCAAATTCAGTCCTCAAACTTGTGTGGTGGGCGCTGTCACCTAGCTGTCTGTGCCTAACACATCTGACTTCTGGCTGTGAGAAGTGTTGATGAGCGTGTGTGTTTCCTCTCCATGGAACAAACACTACACTAACACGTTTCACATTTAATGAAAAGATTTTCCAGTTTAAAAAATAAAGGAGAAAATAGATCATTCTTAAACAGCAAAACTATTTTTTATGTTAAAATGTCAGAAAAAAAGTTATGAAGTCCCAAATCAACTTTGTTCTTTCACACTGCACTGTTAAGCCAAGAAAATGATGCCACATTTGCTTTTAAAATAGGCTCTTTCTGAAATTTATTTTATGATCTATTTATGTTTCTGCATGTGCAGCTCCCCGTGGAGGCAGAAGAGGCCATCAGGTCCCCTGGTGCTGGAGTCACAGGTGATTATGAGCTGCCCCGTATGGGTGCTGGGAACTGAACCTGGGTCCTCAGCCAGAGCAGTGGGTGCTTTGAGAATGCATGGAGCCTCTCCCTACCCCAAAAATGCACTTTACCCTGGGAAGAGTTTCACTGGTGATTAATTTGACCCTAAATTTCAAGCGTCTTTTACAAAAAGTAAAAGCCATATTTAAAATACTACTTTTTTTCTTTTTTTTGGGGGGGGGGTCTGTATGAGGTTTATGAAAACACTGTAGAGCTCCACTCTGCCTCCAGCTCCCCAGGTACGGCCATCCGTCTATTTGTTATTTCCTCCCTTGTCTTCATTCTTAACTTCCCCAAGTCTGTTCACTCGAGTGACATTTCTAACCATTTCTCACAGTCAGAGCGTCCTCTAGGCTGGCTGATTCACCAGTTGGAAACTATCTCTGACTCCCAGGGTAATTGTGGAATGTTAGTTCACTGTGCAGATTGCAAGTTCAGAACGAAAGGTTGTGAGACATGAACTTCAGAAGAAGGCTGAAGTTAAGAGCAGTCAAGTTCACTTATAGGAAGGATTCTCCACCCCCAAGCTGGTATACGTGAAAGAAAGAAGAAGAAGAAGAAGAAGAAGAAGAAGAAGAAGAAGAAGAAGAAGAAGAAGAAAACTCTAACCTAACCATTTAATGGTCCAAGTTTTCCAAATATGATTTGCCTCTAAGCTCACAAATAAAATAAATTAACCTGTATTATCTGTTCATGAGTCAACACAGAAACACAATCTGTTTTAAAAAGCATGTTGTGGTGATGATAAATTAAAACTCAAATATTTCTGGAGTCATGGAGCTCATCTTCAAAGCTTTTATGAGTTATAGTCAACATTAGGGGATTCTTGACCTTTTTTTTTTTTTTTGAAGGGAAGTCTAGTAATCATACCAGCTAAGAACAGTGTGTTTTGGTCACTTCAGTACTTAGAATTTTTCCCTTAAGAAAGTCATAAGCTTTGGGGCTCTATTGGGGTCTCTAAAGATAGACACTTCATGTTGCCTTATGTAGAGTCAGAAGGCTGCTGCAGTAAGGAGTATCTGATTACAGTGATCTGAATTATCCCAAACACACAACAACCATTTAAAGCACCAGTTTCATTTAAGATCCCATGGCTGGCCAACATGTATGCAAGGATAGAATCATTTTTGGATGTTGAAAACAGAGAAATAGTTATTAAGTGTTAATGAGTCTAATCCCCAAGTTTTGGGTAATTGGGAGTTACTTGCTCATGGTTATGTGGCTTAAAAGTTACGGAACAATATAAAATTATTTTAATTCTATGTTTTTAAATGTGTATGTCTGAAAAGTGTTGTTACTTCAGTGACCCAAATGGAGCAAACACACACATGCATGCATGCACACGCACAATACCACATGCACACACACATGGACACACATGCACACACACACACACACACTATTTATTTATAGCCCTGGATTCAGGGTTGTAAATCTGAATAGCTAGAAATGGAAATGTGTTGGCCTGGTGTATTTCCACACTTCTGTGTGGTGGAAGGAAGATGCAGCAGGACACAAGGGCAGGGCACACTCACCCTCCTTTCTGCGGGGACTGTGACCTTGGTGCCAGGGAAAGCTCTAGAGCAAGGCTCCTCACCCCTTTATCTCAATTCCTCAGGCTGCAGTGACCCCCAACCATAAAATTATTCTCATTGTTACTTCATAACTGTAGTTTTGCTAATGTTCTGAATCATAATGTAAACCTCTGTGTTTTCAATGGTCTTAGGCAAACCCTGTGAAAGGATCCTTTGACCTCCAAAGGGGTCACGACCTACAAGTTGAGAACCACTATACTATAGGACCCTTGTCACAGCTAGGCTCTGGGAGTGCTGGTGAAGAGACTCCTTGAAGCGTGTGTGCACAGGTGTTTTACTCAGCTTTGGATTTAACAACTGACAAAGAAACTCTGGGAGTGACACTAAGGAGAACCACACGGACAGCGGTGACGATGGAATAAGATCTCGAAAGTGGTAAGTGAGCAAGTATCTCCAAGCATGCCAAGAATAGCTCCTCAGGGAATGGGGCAGCCATACTTCTCCATTCTCATAAGAAACAGCATGGAAAAAGGCTTGAGACACACCACGAGGAACTTAATATAGCAATCAAGACTTCCTGACATTGGATTGAATGACCAGGTTCCTTAAGTTGGCATAGCTCTCTTCCCAGAGGTCTTGGGGCTCATCAGCAGCACTGAGAGGAGACCTTGAGGCATAAACACTGGTGATTGTGATGAGTGCAGCTTGGGGGAGCGCAGCTGGCCAATCTCTATGGTACCCAGGGGCTGGCTGTGCACCTCCCTACAGCTGCAAAGCAAGCCTCCCGCCAGCTGAATAGAGCTGATTGGACACAAAGCGGTTGTTCTTAAGCCCCAGAGAGCCTTTCCACATCCCAGCCCTGGGGCTACTCATGGTATTTCCTCAAGCTTAGACCCAAGAAAACTGGAAAAATCCATCTGGTGTGGACTGATTTTAGAAATCTGGAATGTATGATCATTTCATATTGACGACAGCAGAAGCCAGAGCTGGACTTTGAGTACTATGTGTCCTGGGAAGTTCTGTGGCCTAAGACCCTATTTTCCTCTAAAACTGAACTAAGTTGAGGGAAAAAAAAGAATTATGCAAAGTTCAGCCCTTTAACCTGGTAGCAGCATGTATTCACCTAGTATGTTTCTGTTTGTTTGTTTTTTGCTAAATGGGAAAAGCTATGAGCTGTGCTATACTGATTCAAGCACGGTGGTGCGTGCCTTTAATCCAGCACTTGGAAGGCAGAGGCAGGCAGATCTCTGTGAGTTTGAGGCCAGCCTGGTCTACAAGAGCTAGTTCCAGGGAAAGCACCAAAACTAGAGAAAGCATGTCTCAAAAATCCAAAATACTACTACAACAACAACAACAACTATTACTACTAATTACATTGCTATTATTGTGGACCAGTCACAAACAAAATATGTACCTATTTCCATGACTGATCACGTATATCTAGGGTGTGTTTTCTACTTTATCTTCCTCTTTCAGTTGCCTATAGAAATTAGTTATGATCTAAAACAATGGCAATACTATGACTTTGGTTAGGTTAGAAACACTGATCACTGCTGGTTTCATGCTTGTGTTCATTGCTCTGTGGTATAGCTGCTCAGCTCAGGGAAGGACTCAGGCTCTTGTTCATGTGATGGACAGTTGATGTTAAAATTCATGCATTGGGGATGTGGATGAGAGTGACTCCCATAGGCTTATATGTTGGAATGCTTGTTCCCTAGTTAGTACAAATGTTGAGAAAGGATTAGAAGTTGTGACCTTATTGGAAGAGATGTGTCACTGGGAATGTGCTTTGAGGCTTCAAAAGCCCACACCAGGCCCCATCTCTTCCTGTCCGCTGCCTTCGGATTGGAATGTAAAGCTTCGGCTACTGCTCCAGCGCCATGCCTGTCTGCTTCTTGTCAAAGTGATAACGGACTGGCCCTCTGAAACTGTAAGCCAGTCCCCAGTTCAATGCTTTCTTTTATAAGAGTTGCCTTGGCCATGATGTCTCTTTAGAGCAGCAGGACAGTGACTAAGACACATGGTAAACATTGGAGATGATAGATTAGCTGTTTCTCTGGTTATCTGTGATCAAATACCCAAGGAGATGCAACTCCAGGAAGGTTCATTTTGGCTCACAGTTTGAGGTAATATAGTCCGCTATGATAGGTGTGGTGATTTGTCTTATTGATCAGACAGGAGATAAGCCCCTGGATTAGTCTGTAAGAGAATTTCTAGATCAGGTTAATTGAGGTGAGAAAATCCATCCAACTGTGTCTGGATGCCATTCTTGGACTGAATTAAAAAAAAAAAATGACCTGAACGCCCGCACTCATCACTCACGGATTCCTGATTGTGGACACAAGGTGACTGACTTCCTCATGGTCCTTCTGCTGTGGCCTCCCCTAAATGCTGAACTCTGCTCTCAGACTCTGAGCCAAAATAAGGTCTCCTTCAGTGAGTTGCATTTGGCATGTTTGTTGCTATAGCCGTGAGGAAAGTAACTAGTACAGTAGGGAAGATGTGTTGGCAGGGGCATGAGGCAGCTGGCCACTGTGCATCCATTCCCAAAAAGCAGAGAGCGAATAGGGAATGGACCATGCTGTAAAACTTCAAGGCCCGTCAGCAGTGACCCACTTGCTCCAGTAAAGTTTGGTCCCTTACAAGTTATATGACCTCGACCTTCTGTAACAGCACCATCAGCGGGGGACCATGTGTTCCAAAGCCAGCGCCTATGAAGGCCATTTCACAGGTGAGCTGTAACATGTAGTACCACATGTTCCCTGCATTCCAGAAGAGTGTGATAGGGGAGCAGGGTCATGAAAAAACAAAAACAAAAACAAAAAGCAGAACCTGGGTAACTCTATTAGTTAGATTGCATTGGTTGTGTGTGACACAGACCTGTCTTGAATGAGTTTAAGAAACTTACTGCTTACAGAACCCACTCAGTTTCAGGACAGACAGGTGAAGACAAGCCTTGGGGACAGTTGGCAGCAAGAACTTCCCATGAGCTCAGGATCCTATCTTTACTTCTATGCTGGCTTTTCATCGCCCCTCATTGTGGCAGTGATTCACTATTGCAAACTCTTTGCTGTTAAGTCTGTATTTCTCACAAAGGATGGGGACCAACAGAAGCTTCAGTTAAAACAATTCTCAGAATTCTCTGACAAACCTAGGGGTTGAAGGGCAAATCTGAAGTTTCGCTCTAGGCAAGGTGTTGGAGGAGATTGCTTGTTCATTCCCAGTTGCCCAGACCCGAAATAATCACCAAGAATCTATATTATTTACAACACTGCTTGGCCTATTAGCTTATGCATATTTCTAGCTAACTCTTACATCTTAAATCAACCCAATTCTATTATTTTGTATTTTACCATGAGGGTCGTGGCCTACTGGGAAGATTCTCTGGCAGCTCACATCTTTCTCCTCTGGCGGCTCCATGGTGTCTCACTGACTCCGCCTACTCTCTCTCTCTATATATCTCTTCCAACCTGGCTATGTTCTTTTAAACCATTGGCCTTGTTAACCAATAAGAGCAACACATATACAGAAGGACTTCCCACACCAGCAAGGCTCTCATCAAAATGTGGCCTTGCTCTCTCTCTTTCTCTCTCTGTTTGTTTTTTGAGACAGAGTTCAGAGTTTCTCTGTAGCTTTGGAGCCTGTCCTGAAACTTGCTCTGTAGACCTGGCTGGCCTTGAACTCACAGAGATCCTCCTGTCTCTTCCTCCCGAGTGCTAGTTTAAAGGCATGCACCACCACCTCACGGCTAAAATATGGCATCATTTAACATGGTTGTATGAATGAAGACTGGATGCCAATGGTGGGAGAGGTCCCAGTTGCTGAGATGTGTGCCTGATGGCATGTGGGCGCCATGTTGGACATTTCAGCACATAGCACAGAAGAATGCTTCCTGACCTGGGAAATGGGTTGACTATCCTAAGAAAGAAGCAAAATGTGAGTTTGGCTTTGAAACACAGGTAGTAATTCTTCAAGTGGATTGTGGTGCCAGCGATCAGTCTAAAATCCTATCTAGAGAGTTTGGTCAGGCCAGATATTAAAGTGCTTGTAGTTCATCTTTTGTCTTGGAGACATAAACCAAAATGTATATATTTGAAAAGTAATTGTTGTTTTTAGCACCCAAGAGTCCCTTTACACTCTTTCTAAGATAAGAAAAGGAAACCACATGTTACTATTGTGCTTAATCAGAATGTAAAAAATAGTTTTCTTAAAACTCTGACCCCTTAAAATGATTATTTTAATTATTCTCAAATACCATGTTTCGGTGTGTGTCTGTGGGCATGGGCATATGACTGCAGTGCCCAGGAGTCCAGAAGAGGGTACTGGAGCTCCTGCAGCTGGAGTTACAGGCAATGTGAGCAGCCCAATGTGGGTGCTGGGAACCAAACTCTGGTCCTCAGAGTGATATACCTTATTAACTGGTGAGCCATCTTCCCAGCCTTCAAAACGCTCATCTTTTGATAGCAGGTTCATGCATATATGTTTTTTCAATGCATTTGTGAAATTTTATTCAAGTTGCTAGTTGCATTTCCTCTAAACTCCGAAATGTCGGCGTGTGTGATTAGACACGCGAGGTGGGCTTTCACATCAGTGGAGGAGGGACCAAAAGGAGTTATGGTGGGAGGGAATTACTGGGTGGAAGACAGGGGCTAAGGTGAGAGGAGAGAAAGGCTGGTGAAAGTCCAGCTCCAACTTTAAATTGGAAGTGAGCAACACTTACTGGAAGAAAAACTTCTAGAAAAAGACAAAAAATGACTTTAAGGATGATCATAAAGATGATTCCAGAATCTTGTGACTAAACGGAGCTTCAAGATTGAATTTGATAGCCAATGACATCAAATTGCTTCTTATTGAGCTTTGGACTTGGGTTCCAGTCAACTGCCCAATTAAGTCTTTGTTACCTAAGATAACAGAAAGCAGGTCCTCTGCATCTTTTTATGTGACTGACTTCACGTTGAGTTCATAGAAAGATTGCCCTGTTGGTTATCTCTAACAGTTTAACACACACATCTTTGAAGAGATGGTAGATGTATGCTTAGGCAAAGCATGTTTAGGGGAGCTGATGTTTTCACTAAAAAATTAAATTTATGGAATCAAGATTCTCTGTAACTAGCAAGATTACCTTCGCCACTGGTTCAGCAATCCACAGGCAGTCATCACAGATGTTGCTGGAGATTTATTTCTGCTCTGGGGAAGATCTGCTGTGGACTGAAGCAAGCTTCAAGCTTGTAGCACAAGGCTCGCCTGGCTTGCTCCATATCGGGCTTTTGTTTTGGTACGCATGACTAAGATTTTGGCTGAAGAAACCAAACATAAGTTTCAATCCAATTTAGTTCCTGCTCCAAGCGGTTCTCCTTATTTGTTGAAGAATTTCAGACTGATTTTCCCCTCCACTTATTCTGATCGTTCATCCTTCATGTATTTAGTGGACAATAGGAACCCAGTGTTTTGAGTTTGATTTGTCTCAAGCACTGTTAAAGACTGGTCTGTGCTGGTTCAGCCATTCTCAGCAGGGGCAAGTTAGAGGGCTGATATTTCAAAGGAACAAGAGTTTTAATGCTCGAGAACCACATGCAACCCAGAAATGCTCCTAGTCTAGATGAGAGGAAAGTCATTTAGACTCTGCTTGTCACAGTTTCAAGGGGTGGCTCCTGCTCTCTGTTGATCCTTCTGATAACTCCAGGGCCTTGTAAAAGTCCTTAGATGGGTCTACACTTCACTTCGCAGAACAGACTGCTAGAATCTCAGTGTATGGCCTAGGTTCCATCCCCAGCATTGCAAAAAATGACAAACGACAGCACACACCTATAATTCTAGGACCTAGGAGGTGGAGACTAGACGACCAGAAGTTCTAAGTTATCCTCTGCTACACAGCAAGTTGGAGGCCAGTCTGGGATTCAGGAGACCTTATCTCAGAAACATTTTTTTCCCCACAAACAAAAATTTGATTATATATTAAATTTATTAGTCTATTTTTGGAGAATCATAGAATCATGCAACTGAGAAACAAACCCAACCCTTTGGAAGCAGTTCTGTCCCCACTGACTAAATGGTTTTCCCACCATTCTCAGCAGTACTCCTGACAATGTGCATATGAACTTTAGTTTATTTAGACTTGACAAAAGTCACCCAACTAGTGAGTCGCAAGTCAGAGATGTCAACACAAACATACCACCTTCCCTATAAATTCCCATTAAGAAAAGTTATGTATTTTTCAATTATTTTGACAAAGACCCATAATAACAGACTAATACAATGTTAGTCTGCTAAGAGATCTTGAAATGACCTCATCCAAAGTCTTTGTTTTCAGATTTGAAGGCTAAACCTAGAGAGCTGGCCTTCAGTTGGCCACGGCCAGGGTCGGCCTTGTGGCCTCCACATGACAGCTCTCATCAAGACCCTTCCACGTGTTTGTGCCTGAATTCTAAATGTTGCCAAGTTTCAGACAACATGTGGATCCAGGGGAGAGAGAGAGAGAGAGAGAGAGAGAAAGAGAGAGAGAGAGAGAGAGAGAGAGAGACAGACAGAGAGACAGACTTATAAAAGGATGGGTTTACTTCCTAGACTGAGAGTCTTCAGCTTTGAAACCAAGCTCTTTTTAAATGTTCTGTCATTTAAGGAAGCATGGGGTGTTACAGCAGTCAGAAGGAGGATCCTGCCAATGGGTGAGATCTCAAGGGGTCCCAGACTGCATGAGAGAACCGAGACAGAGAAAGCAGGAGAGTGTTGAAGGAGACTGCTAGTTAGTTCCTGGCCACTTAGCCCAGAAATAATCACACAGAAACTATATTAATTAAATCACTGCTCGGCTTATTAACTCTGAGTTCTTGTTGGCCAACTCTTACATCTTAATTTAGCCCATCTCCATTAATCTGTGCATCACTACGAGGTTGTGGCTTACCAGCAAAGTTTCAGCACGTCTGTCTCCAGCCACAGCTCCATGGCTTCAACCAAGTCCACGTTCCTTTTCCCAGCATTCAGTTTAGTTTTCCCCACATACCTAAGTTCTGCCCTATCAACAGGCCAAGGCAGTTTCTTTATTCACCAATGGTATTCACAGCACACAGAGGGAAATCCTACATTATGAGAGTAAATAAGAAAGCAAGCAAGAGGGAAAAGCCCTTTGCTTTCTTGGTGGGACGATCTCATATTACTGAGTTGGGAATGTAATTCTAGAGGGTCAGAAGCCATGTTCACATGTGATAGAGACTCTTTGGTGGGAAGTACGGGTGACTTTGAACTCTGTTAGGGATCTTTCTCCACTTAAGGTGCTCCTAGGGTCTTTTTACTTCTCTCTTTGGTGACTTAGAAGGAGGACAGAAGAGATAAACATCTGGATAAACTACAGTGCAGGAAGTCATTGTCACACTGATAACTTCTGTCAGTAGTTGTTAAGAAATACATACAACAGACACCATTTCTGACTTTATAAAGCTTATATGGTAAGGCACATATGAGTGTGTATGGTGTGTGTGTGCATGCATGCACAAGCATGTATGCATGTGTGTGTGCATGCACGTGCATGTGCAAATAGATAATATTGTTTGATCATGGATACTTTCTGAGATGCTGTCTCTTCACAATGATGAACACTCTTGTGCAGACTGCTGGCTTTTGTCCTCACTCAGTTTTCAGTGAGTGTGGAGGGCTGAGTCAGATTCTGGAAGATGTTGGTGCCCCTAACTAATCAAAGGCTTTGTACTTAAATGGATATTTAAAAAAAAAAAAAGAAGTTGTTTTCAAAGGTCACTATAGCCACAGGAGTGCTGTGTCTGGCACATGCACCATGCTGTCGCTGTTTGCATGAACATTAATCCTGCAGATGGTTGCGATCTCCCAGGGTTCCAGACTGGATGAGAGAACAGAGACACGTGGCAGGAGAGTAAAAAAAAAAAAAAAAAAAAAACCAAATGGGAAAGAGGGAAAAGCACTTCGTTTTCTTCTGCCTGGAAAATAAATACGCAGGGCATTTTAAAATCAGCGACAGATGCAGACTATTTTTACAGTTAATAGCCATGGAGATAGTTGAGAAAACAAATAAACAAACAGAACCAAATTGCATCTGGAAACATTTTCAGTGAAGGCTCAGGGAAGATGGGATTGGATGCTACATCCGGAGGAGAACTGGGTGAGAATGGCTGTAAAGCTCAGGATGAGATATTTTTGTTTTGCAGTGTGTCTAGAAATAAAATACTAGTCTGAAGGCTGTCCCACAATGCCCCTGGAGCCTAGACTCCCCTGACTCGGTGCTCCACCACACGTAAGACCGCCTGGTGGCCACAAAGGCTGCTGGGTAGCTCTAGCATATCTGCTTCCAGGCAGTGGAAGAAAGGAGCTGAGCTGACCACTGTCCCTTAAGAACGTGTGTCGCAGGTTGTGAATATCACTTGAGTTCATATCCAGAAGTTAGACAAATGGCTCCAGCTGGCTCCAAGAAAGCTAGGAAGTGAGAGGATGGCAGATGGCCTGGTGCCATAACTGCAGAAAATCGCAGAGCAGGCTGGGACGGCTATTAGATTTCAACCATAGATGACTCTCACTGCTGTCTCCCTGAACCCTTGTAAATCTATAATTTTAAGTCCAGTACCAGCATGTCTTCAATGGGACCCATTCTTTCCCTTCCCAGTTGCACACACGCCTCTTAGTGCTGGGGCTGTGGGTGCGAACTGAGGATGTTGGGAGAGGAGGAGAGGAAGCCAAGTGGGCTTGCCCTTGGCTGGCTTCGCTGAAGGGCCACAGTCATGCTGTGGGATCTCACCAAGGCCCATGTGCCTCTCGGTGAGAAATCCACAGTCGCAAAACAACTCCCCCCGGCAGTGGAGGGTGTGGCATGGAGGCCAGATTCCTTGCAAACCTCGAAACAGTTGGGACCACAGTCCCTGATTCATGACCTCCTGAGGTTTGTTTCTTCTGGAGTTTTAATAGGTGTCTTTAGCCCAGCAGGGGAGACTTGGCAAACCTGAAGCTCCCTTCTTCCAGAAACTTCCTGATCATTTTCCAATGGGAAAAATAATCTTTAGCTGTATCATGAACCAAACTGCTTTGCCATGCTCTGAAGACTGAATCTCAGCAATGAAAACTTAGGCTTGGTAACAGGGCACAGAGCCGTCTCTTGAAATGGTTAGCAGGTGGCAGGGCCGACGGCGAGAATTCGCGTAGCTCTTTGGAAAACTTCAGTCCACTTAGGCACGCTGGGAAAAAGTGAGTCAAAACAGAGGCATGCCCAACCTTTCATAGTTGCATGTTGAGGTAATTTCCCTCTATGATCCTGTTTGTGGGTTAAAGAAAAGGCCGTGTCTTCAGTAGCCCGTGGAGAAGATACTTTGCACAGACCAACGACTCTTCAATCTAAATATTCATTATATTAGAGCTCCTTTCTATTCTTCAGTTACCGTTTCTCATTTTTTCCCTTCATGTGCTTTAAGCATGATCTGTAGGTTCCACTCAAAGAGCAGGGGAAATACAGAGCAGAAGGGGGAGAGAGTGACAGAAGCACCCAGGTCACCGGATAGACCTGCTGTGAAATGGTTGTGAGTTGGGTGGGGGCTGAACACTTGTTCCTGCCTTTACCTCAAAGACATGCAGTTGCCTTCTGTTTGGTTCAGTTGGTTCAGGACACGGATTGTGACTTAAGGTTGCCATCAGCTTTTCTTTTTACATGGAAGATCAGGGGAGACACGGTTAGCTCTCAGGTGATGGGTCTTCTGAGGTTGGAAAAGTGTCCCCATCTCCTTCTGTGCAAGCTGCCTTCCCCGTCCTTCGCAGCTACCGCTGTTGCATTCGTTTCCCGAGTCAGAACACTAGACTCCATGCTTGATTTACAGCCTGGAACAGAGAAGAAAAGGACAAATGACAAAGAACAAGATGCCTGGGGTCAAGTGGGAATGTGCCTACTGTCTCCTAAACATCCCCTTACCTGCGAGAAACACCCTGAGAAACAAAAACACAAGGTGGCCACTGCTGTCTGCACATTTTCAGGGGACAAGGTTCATCTGGTCCTTAATCTGTGGCTGGTTGCAGTTGAGCACAGCTGTGTGAGGGCTGTCTGAGAATGCCACCGATCATGGAGAGTGTTTACTATTTGCAAGTGGGGGAGAAGGCTTGATCCTAGGCTCAGCTAGCCACTGGCTCCTGGGAACTTTCTCTCTGCAGCATGCTGGTCACGGAGGGGAGCCACAGTGAAAGGAGACCATGCCCTGCAGTGACGTGGCTACAGCCGAGCCTCAGCCTCTTTGTACTCAAAGATGAGTGTGTGGAAGCACTCTCACTGAGGGTTTCCAACACAGCTTCTCCTGGGAGCCTTCTCAGTAGGGCCATCACATCTTCGTTTGTTATGGAGTCAGTTGTGGACTGGTTAGATACTGTGCTTGATTGTGAAAGCTGTCTGTTGTCAAGAAGTACATCTCCTTACGGTACGTGTGCACACACGTGCACAGGTGAGAAGAAGGCTTATAGCATTGCCTTCTCTCCTTCCGCCATGTGGGTCCTGGGAATTGAATTCAGGCTGTTAGGGCTTGGTGCTGGCACCTTTACCCATGGAGACATCTCACGGATCCTACTGTAACTTGTTATGCTTAAGCCTGGCTCCTATGGATCCAAGACCAGGAAATCCATTGCCGTGAGACTTGGGAAGCTGGGGAACTCATTACTGTTTGAACTTACAATGTTTAATCACACCAAGATTATCACAAAACTTCATGCTTAGTGAACACAGTCCATGGCCTCTGGTAAAGATCTAGCACTCACAGCTCCCATTTATTATAGACAAACTACATGCCTGGTGCTGTTAGGCAGACATGTTGCATTCTTCTTTCTTTTGAATCTTTGTCTTAAAAACAATGCTCAAGACCGCCCCTTGCCGGAGCTTATTCATACAATGTATGCAGCCCCTTCTGTATGATTGTACCAACTTATGTCATTTCTCATGAAGAAATCCTAACTTCCTGACACAAATTTCACTTTCATATAACATTGTCTACTATGAGTCAAGCATGTTTTTTCCTTATGAGGTGGAAAGAAAAGTAACGATAGTTTTGTCTTTCCTTTTTTCTCGAAGTCCAGCTCCAAAGAGCGAGACATCTGTTTAGAGCCCTTGGCAGGAGAATGTCAGCAGCTAAGGCCTCATCGCCAAGGGGACAAGGTTCCTGTCCACATTTTCTTCTTTCTACAAAGCCCATAGATGTGATTCTCTTAACATAACACTTCTGTTTTGTCATTAAAACTATGCCAGTTGATCCGATTTAGGCCTTTCAAGCTTGACTTTGTATTTTCCATCATGTTCAAACTCTCCTGGCCTAGAAAATAAATGCAGCTATAAGTAAGAAATGCCAGATTTAGCACAGGTGGGCCTGTAAGGATGCCACACAGAGTCTCACATCTGTACTTAGTACCTCAAGTTACTTAATTTGATCATTCTGTGGCCAGGTGGTTGACACAAACAATGTAGGAGAGAATTGAGTTCTATTCTTCGTTTCACAGTGGGGAGAGGGTGGCAGGATTCTCTCTCTTTACCTTCACGCTGGTCTCAGGAATTGAACTCAGTCTCCAGGCTTACATCACAGGCATCTCTCCCTGCCGAGCCATCTCAATGTCTTCCACATGGTCACATGATTTCAGAGGGCCTGAGAATGTGATTCCACCAACGTTTACTTTCGGTTCCATTTTTTAAAAATATATATTTATTTAAAAAAATCACAATTCTAATCAGAACATTAAATGGCAATCACTTCTACACTTCTACACCTCAGCATGTTCCCTATCCTGTCATGTAATTTGGAAGCCAGCAGTAGCAAGTCACTGTGACTTTGTTGCATTATTTTGATGTTGAATGTCTTTTGACTGACTCACTGGCTCCTTTGTTTGGATCCATGAGCCATTTGCAAAATGGGCTACTGAGATACTTGGTGTTGAGTGGTAGGAGAGCTGCTTCTGTTGGGAGAGTGATCCTGTATCATGTGTCAAGTCTAAGTTGTGAGTATTTCCTGGATGGCAGGCTGCCTCTCTGCTCCTTCCTTCCCTTTTTTGGGAAGAAGCTTTGGCTCTGATATGGTCCTACTTGTTATTTCTGCCGCCGTTCATTGTAAGCAACTTTCAAAACTTTAGAATTGACAGAGACATCTCTCTGCCTGGACAGTCACCCAAAGTTCTTCTGTAATGTTGGGGCATCTGTCTTTGGCCTACAAGCCCATAGTATCCAGCATACTTTTCCATGAAGCAACAAATTTGAAGATCTGTTCTGAAAAGTTCTTCAGTTGCTTTCTTATGTGTCCTGCAGAATGTCTGGCAGTTTCTTCTGTGAAGTAGGAACCCTCAAGAACCATCCAATCTTTTGGAAAGTTCAGCAGTCACTTTTCTGTCGGTCCTGCATGTCCAGTTCATACAGCATACCATCAAGTAGTCCAGGAGCATTTCTTACCCAAATTGCTAGTCTTGTCACATTGAAGGCAAATTCCATAATGAGTTTTTTCAATGCTCATCAACATCTCTGAAGTAATTGGAGCTGCCAGAAACAAATGTGTCTCATTGTCATGAATAGTATTAAGTTAACAAAATATGCTAAATGCCATATTCTTTGATCATATTTAGGTCTTTTAAAGGTTTGAAGAATACCTATGCATCTGATATATATCTCTGAACATCTAGAAAACCTAACTAACATGACTGTAAGTTTGACTTATAAATGTCTATCAATCTGTCCTTCTTAACTATAAATTACATTTTTAAATGAGCTGCACAACCACAATACCTTAAATAAGAGTAGAAATATATATACACAGTATAACAAAATCAACCTTAAATTTGCATCAATAGACCAAGTTACATACCAATGCTATGTATTCTTCTCTATATCATATCCCTCTTTAAATGAAAACAAACATTTATAAGCAATCATTTTGGAAATTTGGATGTAGTTTTTTTCCAAACTTCTTCCTGCTGTTTGTTGGGTGAAGTATTTTTAGGGTTCATGGGGGCATTTTGGGAGGTCCTGTTCCATCAAACCTCATTAGCTTGGAAGGAACCCACAGGTTCTCATCTTGTGTGTAAACAAAAGCAGAACCTCTTTTCCAAATTAACATATCTTTAGACTCAAATTTTGAAGTCAAGATACTTTTATGTTGGTTTAACTTAGTCCCCAGAATCAAATGTCTCTCTGCAGTCAAAAAATTAAAAGAAAACACAGTAATATACATAATCCAGACTCTGTATATTTCCCATCTTCATGTGTTTTTTTTCCTCTATTACTTTTTAGTATTCATTTTATTATTTTTACTTCTTTAATCTATGGCTGTACGTCTTTTTAAAACTGTCTATATTCTTTTTCTTCTCCCTCTGGAGCCTATGTATATTTTTAAACAAATAAACTGTGACCTGTTTAGAGGTTTATTTTATCTTAATCTGTCTTTATTGCATATCTGAAATCATTTTCTGACCAGAGGTGCTTCTTTTTTAATGCTAAGTAGGCATGACTAGGACCAACTCCATGGCTCTATTTGCTCTGCCCAGTCCAACATGGCAAAGGCATGCTCACTGCCTCTGTGAGCCAGCTCACTGCCCCAACTCCAGGGATGCAGAGAGTCTATGTTGCTGTTAAGGAATTTGTAGCATGATGCTCACAAACCCCATTTAAGTGCAGGACCTTCCGAAAGAGCCAGAGTTCATGCTGCCAGCATGAACCAGGAAGCTGTCTTTCAAAGAAGCGGTGCAGCTTTTGCTGCTAATGCTGAGTCAGGAAGCCTTCTCTTCAAGGAATTGCACCTCTGCTTGTTTCTAGCAAACAGAGCCCACCTGAGAAAATGCTGCTACCAAGAAACCTTGCTTAACTCTGTTTTGTTTTGTTTTGTTTTTGGGGTGTGTGTGTGTGTCTAGAATTCCTTCCCAAGCTCTCTCGGGTTTTATTTGGATGTATTTGACCCATGTTGGTGTGCCATTATGTAAATGGAGACTACTTGTTCATTTTCTGGCTACCCAGACCCAAATAATCACATGAAAACTATATTGTTACAACACTCCTTGGTGTATTAGCTCTGGCTTATTAACTAACTCTTATATCTTAAATTAACCCATTTCTGTTAATATGTGTATCAGCATAAGGCTGTGGCTTACTGGTAAGGGTCTGGTATCTGTCTCCTTTGGCAGTGGCATGGCATCTCCCTGACTCTGCCTACTCTGTCTCTATCTCTTCCAACATGGCTATATACTGCTCTGCTATAAGCTGAAACAGCTTCTTTATTAACCAATGGTAATAAAATATATTGGTAGTATACAGAGGGGAATCCCACGTCAAAAGTCAAAAGTCTTGTTAATTTTGTTTACCCTACCTAAGCATACTCTTAATTTTGTTGATTTTTTTCTATCCTTCAGTTTATTTATGGTCTAATCATTATTTTTTTACTCTGGGTAGAGCTTGTTCTGCTTTTTGAAGTCTCTTATAATGTGAAGTTAGATTGTTGTTATGAATTATTTTTTTTCTAAATTAATTTGTAGCCATACAGAAGAATGGGTTTTGTTTTGATCTTTATGTATATACCCATCATTAGGATCCCCCACATCCTTCCCTGCCTCCCTTTCTGGTCTCCTTCATGGACCACAATAGCCACTCTCTTTGATTTCATGTTTTTTTCATTCTATATATATTTCTGATATATATTTCTGTGACAACTTCATTTCATATATATTCATATATGAACCTTTCCATGTTTATCCCTTCATAGCCCTTCAGACCTCTTTCTTCTCTTACATGCCCATGTTCATATCCTAAACACAGAAACATACACACGTATGTCTAGCAACCATCATTTCACACACCGACTCTCAGTTCCTTCTGAATTTTTCTCTTTGCCACTGCAAACTTCCCTCTCATTACTGATATTGCCATAATTCCTGGAGTGTTGCTTCTCTCAGCACATTCTCTAATAGCCATCTGACTTGATTATTTGTCCATTGCTTCTTCAAAAGCACAATGTTAAACTCTACACTTTCTGAATTTTCCAGTTTTTATCACATTGTTGATTTCTAGATAGATACACTTGTGTCCAAAGAAGATTTTAATATTGAATTTGCTAAAATAAAAAAAAAATCACAACAAGAGACCATGCCCATGATGAGAATGTCTGTTTTTCTTTCCTATACATTTTGTCTTCCTACAAACAGCGTGCTCTTGCTAGGACTGGTTCTATGCCTTCTTGTTGCTCCCCTTGTTGAAGGCCTTTGCCCATACAGAATGAGGCAGAACTATGTACCCACAGAGACATACAGTTGTTTCTTTACATCTTCATTTCCAGATGTTTAACTTTGTCTCATGTTTGTTCTGGAAACAATAGGAATTTTCTGAGTAAACGTGTGGAAAGGCAGAGCAAATACACAATGTAATTGTTTACTAAAATAACCTAAAGGGTTTTCATTTTAGGGTAGTAGGGAGCTCTCGCTCAGAAAATATAAACTATATACCTTTGAAAAATGATTTTTACACTCATCTATACTGAGCTTAGAACAAGTGTCAAAACAATAATAGCAATCTACAAACACAGTAGAAGTTTCTTTCACAAAGCTGTCCAAAGAAATCAATGTAAAACCAATATATAGGCCAAAAGGTACAGAAAGAGAAGACTGGGACTGGGTGATCAGTGATCAATTGATGACTGAAGAAGTAGAAGCCATGACTGCAGTGTGAGCTGAGACAGCTCCATCGCCACACAGCAATAACCTTGACCTTTTCTGTCTGTTATATAGAAATTCAAACCACAATGGATCACACTTGATATGAAAGTAAAATGTAAGCTTATAAAAGAGAGCATAAATAAGATCTCTCTGACTTTGGGCTGTACGAAGATTTCTTAGAGACAACATTAAAGGAAATCCCTATAAAAGAAAATATTGATAAATTGATATCCATCAAGATTAAATGTGTATGCTCTTCAAAAGAACCAAAGAAGAAAGGTTAAAAAATTCTTGCCAACGCACAACTGCTAAAACAAAAACAAAACAAAAGCAACAATCCTGTGTGCTGAAGAAAGATCCATAGACACTTAATATGTAAATAAGTGTCTTGGTTACACAGAAAATAGCTGAAGGGAGTATTTTGCAGGGCAGACATGGAGAGCAGGTGAGTGGTTCCTGCCATTAGGGCTGTGAAATGGCTGTGAAAGCACAAAGGCAATGACCAGGGACTGCTGGACAGTGGTGGCTCACACCTTTACTCCCAGCACTCAGGAGGCAGAGGCAGACATACCTCCGAGTTAGGCCAGCCTGCTCTGCTGAACAAGTTCCAGAATAACCAGGGTTACACAGAGAAACCCTGTCTTGAAAAACCAAAAACCAAACCAAACCAAATCAAAAAACAAGCAATACCCAGGCGCTGTGGGGAGCACAGGTTTGAATCTGGAATAATACCCACTTGGAAACAGCTCTTTGGTGTCCGAACATACAGCCCTGCAGCTGGAGAAGCAGGTGTCTTAGAATGCAGTTTGAACAGTTTACCCAGGAAAGTTTATAGCTTTGTCAAGTATGACACCGTGCTTGGAGTACTAGGTTAGCTGGCCTGGTGTAGCTGACAAAGTATGTCTAGTGTTCATTTTGTAATGGAAGACTTCTCACGGAACACATGGTCACTTGGAATCTATCAGTGTTCTCTGGAATTAAAATTAATTAATTGATTGATTGTTTGAGATAGGGTCTCACTATGTAGTCTGGCTGGCCTGGAATTCACTATGTAGTTTAAGCTGACCTCAAACTCACAAAGATCCACCTGCCTTTGCCTCTAAAGAGTTAGTATAAAAAGCCTGCATCTAGGGTCTCTAGCCCTGGGCCCTACCACGGGGCTGGCAGGGACAGGACTCAACCAGGGCTTGGGGACGCTAGCCCCGGGCCATGACGTGTAACAGCTCCTGACCATGCCATGAGATTGTTGGGAGCAGGTCTCAACCAAGTGCCACCCCAGCACCTATGGCACCAGGCAGTAAGACATCATCGTGGTGAGTAGTACAGGGGAGAGGGGAGTGGAAGAGAGAGAAGTGGGCTAAAGAGGCAAATCTGAAGAGGTGAGGGTAGCGAGGAACAGGCTACGAATGGCCTGTTAGCCTCCTGAATCCAGGGTCATTTCCAAGCCTGGGCTACTTGCCAAGGGCCAATCTTGATCCAAGTCCCCGAAGCAGCTTAGGGTGTATGAGGTGCTGCCTGTGGCTCCTGTCACCACTGAGGGCCAAACAGAGGCCTGTGATCTGGGCTGTCACCTGAGTCCAGGCTGGTGTCCAAGGGCCATACTGCCCTTGGGACTGTGCTGATCTGAGTGTCCTGCCCTGCCACCTCAGGCCATGGTGACATCTGGGCCTGTGGTCCTGCCACAGCCAGTGGCCATGTTGATGCCCAGTTGATGCCCTGGTTGCACCCTGGGCCACAGGGATGCCCAGGGTCTGGACCACAATCTGTGATCTTGTTGGTGTCTGAGGGCTGCACGACAGCCAGGGCTAGGCTAAGCTGAGTAGCCAGCACTGTCACCTAGGGCCATGGTGTTGCCTGGGTCAGGGCTGCTGCTGAGGCCCATGTGTTGGTCCCCAGCCCTACCGTAGCCGGGGTCTGAGTTGTTGTCCGTGGTTCCTGATGCCGTTGAAGGCCATGCAGATGGCAGAGGTCTAGGCAGCTACCTGGGGCCACGTTGGTGTCCAAGGGCTACACTGCTGCAGGGACCATGTAAAACGGGGTGATCTGCATTGCCACCTGGGGCCATGGTGACATCTGAGCCCTGACTGTGGCCTAAGACCAAGTCTGGGTCCACGATCCCGCCACAACCAGGGTCTCTGTTGATGCCCGTGGCCCACGTTACCACAACTGGTTTTATGTGTCGATGAGGACTAACGGCAGGATTGTGCATTTGAGGCAAGCACTCTGCCCACTGAGCCCCAGCCCCAGCCTTAAGAGGTGAGCAGTCTCTAAACCCTTGAAAAGCCCAGAGCCGCGGCAGAAGGACCGATTAAACCCTCGCCACATCACCATCTCCTACCGTGTGTGTTGACTTCTCATTATCTGTTTGAAGTCAAGCATGCTCATTAGCTAGTGCTATGAGCAGACGAAAGGCAAGGTGGCCGCCTGCCAGGTAGCCTTGTGCACACAGCTCCCTCCCACGCACCCCTGCAGCTCTGTGTACCCAGGCTGACTTGGGAAGGTCTGAGCGGTTAATGAGAAAAGGCAGTTGAATGGCGCATGGCCTGGAGGTGATGTTTCATCTGTCTTTCTTACAGCAGATGTGTATTTATGCAAATTCCAAGAAATGAAGTGAATAGGCAATGCTGTCTGTGACTTAGGGTTGTTTATATAGTTGAGGAATTTCTATGGGAGGCAGCCCAGTCATGTCCCGTCTTGGTTCACACACCTGTTATTCTAGCTGAAAACACAGCGCACGACTGCGCCGTTTTTCTCCCTCCTCGTCTTCGGACAGCTAACGCTGGCTGTTGGTACTCTTTGAGAGGCACATGCTACCATCTGATAGGTAGCTCTTGCTTTTTTTATTTTTGCTAAGTAGAAGCAAAAGAAAAAGAAAGAGGAAGTTCTGTTGAGCGATGGCTTACATTTTTTTTTTTCCTTTAGGGTACACTTGGTACATTTTAACTTCAACTTTCCAAACTTTTTTATTTCCGTAGATTCATATTTTCTTATACTCCAGATATTCACTTAGCATGGACATGTGAGGTCCTCTGGGTCCCTCGGTTTACGAGACACCAACAGGTGGCTCTGCAGCCAGCTCCTGCCTCACGGGGTGCTTGCTGTGTAGACCACACTAATCGCGTGAGACCGCACACAGAACCACACAATGGAAGGGATTACAGGGTGACAGGAATGTCTGTGCTTTATTTATAGTATCATTGTGAGGAAGAAAAGCTGTAAGTCAGCTTTGCCTGGGTGTGGGCTTGGAATAATGCACTCAGAACGCTGTTTGTTCCCTGGACTTTGCCTTGCTAAAGCTTCCGTGTCTCCTGTGGCTTATTACTTCACAATGTTTGGACAAACATCAATTACCATGCACCAAAATGCTTCCAGTTGTGTCCCGCTAGGAATGGCAGAGACCAGAAAGGCCCAAGAGGCCTGGAAACAGGGGATGGAGAGTTCCAGAGGCCGAGGAGACAGGAGTCAGAGGTGTGCTGACTCCTCTGGTTGGAAATATTGGGCTCCTTCTAAGGACCAACTTTTTGGAAACTTTAGCTATCATAAAGAGTTTTTACTTTAAACCTAGGAACTTAGCTTTTGAACTAAGACAACCTGTCAAGATGGCACAGTGGGCAGCAGGGCTTGCTGCCAGGTCTGATGATCTGGGTTGAGTCTTCAGGACCTTGTGTTGGAAGGAGAGAGCAGACTCAGTTGTCTTCTGACCCCCAACACGCGAGCCTTGCTCCTCCCCCACTCACATACAAACGAGTAAACCAGTGTGTTTTGTTTATATTAAAGAAAAAAGAAAGTAAGAAGAACTTGCCGATCTGGCTGTCCAAATCGTAAGCAGCAGAAGTTACAAAATTTTTTTGGTCATTTGAGAACTTTTAAATCTTTTTGAAATTTTCTCAGACGTCATTAAAAATTATTTATTGAATTAAAATGTTTTTCTTTTATTTTTGAGGTTATAATTACACCAATTCGCCTTTCCCTTCGCCCCTTAGAAAAGCCTCCATAGAACCTTCCTTGGTCTCTTTCAAAGTCATGGCCTCTTTTCTGATTAACCGCTGTTACGTGTGTGTGTGTGTGTGGGGGGGGGGGGTGTACACATATATCTTTCTTAATATAACCTGCTCAGTCTATTGTTACTTGTATGTATATTTTCAGGGATGGACGCTTGGTATTGGATAACCAATCAGTGTGCTTTTCCCTGGGGGAGACTATGTCTTCTACTCACAGCATCCTTAATGGCCAGTGGTTCTTTGTGTAGGGTTGAGCCCCGTGGTCTTTCCCTCCTCCCGTCCACTTAGCATGTCTGCTCTTATTGTCCTTGTTCAGCTCCTGTTTAGACCATCATATTGGTAGGATTCTGATGTTGGTGAGATGTGCTCGCACAGCAAAGCCCCTGCTCCTCTGGCCCTTACAGTCTTCCACCCCCTCTTCCACAGTGTTCCCTGAACCTTAGGTGTGGGAGTTGTTTTATAACTGCACCCACTGGGACTGAGCTCTGAAACTCTGCATTTTGATTGGCTGTGGTTTTCTATCGTGGTCTTAATCTGTTTCAAGGAAAAGTTTCCTTGATGAGGGATGAGGACTACACTTACTTGTGACCTTTTTCTGTTTTTTTTTTTTTAAAGATTTATTTATTTAATGGATTTGTGCACCACATGCACAGAAGAGTCCATGGAAGCCAAGGAGCAAGTTGGATCCCTGGATCTGGAGTTTCAGGCAGTTCCAAGCCATCCAATGTGTGTACTGGGACTGAGCTTGGGTCCTCTGCAGGAGCAGGAATCACTCTTAACCCTGAACCACCTTTCCAGCCACCAAATAAGACTTGTTTTAAGCAATATGAATGATAGACTGATTCTTCACTGTGAATATTTGTAGTTAATGATGCCCGAGAAAAGCAACAACAGAGCTGTACCGCATTGTGAGCATGTGCTCTTTCTCGCTTGGGAGAGTAGTGCGCCAGGGTGTTACCACCTATGAAGTCAGTGAAGCTGGAATTCATTCATGGCCAAATTCAGAGCTGTTATTGTCACTGATTATGGTGACAGCAGAACAGAGGCTCCAAATATCGCTCCATGCATGTTTGTCTGATATGTATTTATCTGTATTTACAAAACCAGCCAATCAGGGTGGAACTAAAATACAACCATTTTCTTAAATGGTCTTTTAAGTCAGACCAAAGGCTGGCTTTTAGGTGAATTTCTTTTATAATTTTTAAACCCATTTTTGTTTAGAATTTCTATATGACTACTGTAATTACATCATTTTTGCTCCATACTCTTCCCCCTCTAACTTCTCATATGTTTACCCTACAGCTCCCTCTCAAACTCATGACCTCTTCTTATTTATTGTCATGCGCATATATATATATATATATATATATATGTAGAAATGTGCTGTGGGATAATTATCTTATACACTGTAAAGATTTGTCACTTAGATTGGTTTAATAAAATGCTGATTGACTAGTAGCCAGGCAGGAAGTATTGGTGGACAACCATACTAGAAGAATTCTGGGAAGAGAAAAGGGAGAGATGCAGTTATAAGCCAGACACAGAGGATGCAAGATGAGAATGCCTTACTGAGAAAAGGTACCAAGGCACGTGGCTAAACATAGATAAGAATTACATGTTAAGTTATAGCTCATTAATAATAATCCTGAGCCAATAGGCCAAACAGTTTATAATTAATATAAGCTTCTGAGTGTTTATTTGGGACTGAAAGACTGTGAGACCAGGCAGGATGGAAACTTCTGTCTACAAATTGTACCCAAACGTTTAGCAAGAATTTTCAAATAAAGCCTGAGAAAGCTTTTAAAAAAGGATTCTAAACAGACAAGAACAGAGTCAAGCCCAACTTCTTGGTAACCATCTTGACTATGGTAGGCTCTGTTTGCTGGTTGTGAGCAGAGGCTTGGCTCCTTTAAGAGAGAGGCTTCCTGACTCAGTGTTAGCAGCAAAAACCTCACAGTTCTTTTAAGAAGCCCTGCTACCAAACACTTAAATGATATCTATGAGCTGCTGGTGGCATGTGTCTTGGTGGTGTCATGGACCTAGAAACTTTGCAGAGTTGTGGCAATAGATGTGGCTCAAGCCATGAAACTAGAGTCTCAAAAAGCTAAGGAATGGAGTAGAGCCAGCCATGAAAGCCGAAGCTTTAATCCTAGCTTTGCCATTTAGCAGATTAAAGACTCATGTGGTCAGGAAAAGATAGAGATAAACAGTAAAGACAGATTCAGAAAAAAACCCTCTAAACATTTATAGCATGTTAAAAAAATATACATAGACTTGGGAGAGAAGAAAAAGAATAGAGAAGTCCTTAAAAAAAAAAAAGACATAGAGTAGTTGGGTATGGTGGTACACACCTTTAATCCCAGTACTTGGGAGGCAGAGGCCAGCGGATCTCTGTGAGTTCGAGACCAGCTTGGTCTACAGAGTGAGTTCCAGAATAGTCAAAGATACACAGAGAATTCATGTCTCAAGAAACCAAAAGTTAAGAAATAGAAATAAAAGAAATAGAGTTTTTTTTTTTAAGATGTAAAGATGGAAAATACACAGAGAGTCTGGATACTGTATGCTTTTGTGTTGTCTTTGAATTGTTTGACTGCTGAGGAAGGAACAACAGCTGCTAAAAGACATTTGATTATACATGCTGCTGAATTAATCCATCCTACATATTTTGAAAATGCCTTGGCTTCAAAATTTAAGTCAAAAGATATGTTTCTTTGGAGAAGAGGTTTTGCTTTTGTTTTCACAGGAAATGAGAGGCTATGGATTTATTCTGTGTTAAGAAAACTAAAGTTTGATTGAGGAAGACTCCCTGAAAAATCTCCAATGGGAACTGATGGCCCAGATGATCCAATGTTTCAGAGCACCTCTGTTGCAGTTTCCTCTGAGTTCTACACTCAGAGCAGCTTCAAGATTGCTGACTGAGATGATCTGGCCTCACAGAATAGTCCAGTCAGGATTTGACCATAATCCTAAACTTTCTTTGGGTCCACATAAGATTACCAACACCTCTAATCAGCAGAAAGTAGCATATAAAACTATGCCCACATTCCCAAAAAATGGACTATGGATGTTTGTCTTTGTTTAGTCTGTTGGTTACTAGTTGTTATGAATAATGGTCAGAGAAAAAGCTAAACAAAGGAGATTAGATTCAGGGTCTTGTTTTGAAAAGAAAAAAGGGGAAATGCTGTGGAATAATGCTCTTGTACACTGTAAATACTTGCCACTCATATTGGTTTAATAAAAACGAATTGACCAGTAGCCAGACAGGAAGTATTGGTGGGCAACAAGACTAGGAGAATTCTGGGAAGAGAAAAGAGAGACAAGTAGTTGCAAGCCAGATTCAGAGGAAGCAAGATGAGAATGCCTTACTGAGAAAGTTACCAAGTCATATGGCTAAACATAGATAAGAATTATGTGTTAATTTAAATTGTAAGAGCTAATTAATGATAAACCTGAGTGAATAGGCCAAACAGTTTATAATTAATATAAGCTTCTGTGTGTTTCTTTGGAAGTGAATGGCTGCAGGACCAAGTCTTGACACTTAATCTATCTAATCCTACACCCTTAAACACTTCCGTTTCACACCTAGAGATTCTTCTAGGTCTTTATCTGTATTCCTATAATTACTAATAGAGATAGAAACTTCCATCTATAGAAGTATGACCTATTGAGAGTTCATTTAGTGCTACTCATGTGTGCATGTATTCAGGGCTAACCATTGGGACTGGATAACCTATCAGGGGCTTTTCTGAAGAAGGCTGGTTCTCCCTCTCTTAACAACCATTAACTGCCTGTATTTCTTAATCTAGGAGTGGAGTTTTGTGAGATTTCCTCAATTCATGTTGACATGTCAACTGGTGTTGTCATTGTGCAGGTCTTATTTAGGCAACAATGCTGTTGAGATTTTATGGGTTCTAATCTCTGTCATGGACAGATAACACGAGCTCACAGTAGATGTCCTGGTCCTCTGGCACACCCTACCCCCAATGCTCCCTGAGCCTTAGGTGTAGGGGTTGTTGGTAGATGTATCAGCTGGGGATGAACACCCACCCCACAGTCAGTTGTTCTCTGCATTTCGATTGGTTGTGGATTTCTGTAATAGTCTCCATCTGCTGGAAAATGCAGCTTCCTTGATGATGGGTGAGAGCTGCACTTGCCTGTGGATACAAGGATAGGTATATAGATGGCAGCTCAGAATTAGACTGCTTTAGGGATATAGCAGTAATAGGTTTTCCTCTAGGGTTTGTGATCTCACCAATTTGAGGGAGTTGGCTAGGATTGCAATAGCATTCCCTCCTATAGGCTGAGTCCGTTTAGGTGGCTGTTAGTTATTCCCATTGTAATTGCCTTAAAAATACATTGTAGCATTAAGAAAATTCTAATAAGTGGGATATACTATTCCTTATTTCACAAAAACTTTTAGAAACACAAGAATCAGTTTTTGTCCCACTAAGCTAGGTTAATTGAAAGATGTCATCTCTTGTTTTTAAAAATTAATTTACATTTCTGTCATCTCTTGTTTTTAAAAAATAATTTACAGTTCTGCCTGTATGTATGCCTATATGAAGGTGTCAATCTTGGAATTACAAATAGTTGCTAGGTGCCATGTGGGTGCTAGGAATGCTCTTAACCACTTAACCATCTCTCCAGCCCCATCAGATGACATTTCTAGTGTGCACAAAAAACAGTGTCCTCTGAAGGGGGAACCATAAACAGGGCTATGCATGTGTGGTTTGTGAATAATGATGATAGTCTGATCTTCAAGATATACCTAATTGTGTGGGATGAGCAGAACTCTGGTATATTTCATTTTCAATTGATATTCTCTCTCTCTTTCTGTGTGTGTGCGTGTGTGTGTCTGAGTGCATTCATGCCACAGTGAGTATGTAAAAGGAAGTCAGAAGACAGCTTTTGGAAGTTGGTTCTCTTCTTCTGCCATATAGGTCCTGGGAATTGAACTTGGCTCATTAGCCTCAGCAACAAGTGTTTTTACTGGCTGAGCTGTCTTGCTGGTCATCAGCTGATATTCTGTCATATCAGGAATGGGTGAAGTTGAAGTCACATGCTTTTGGAAGCATAAATTGCTGTCTTAGTTATTATTCTATTGCTGTGAAGGGACATCATGACCTCAGCAACTCTTATAAAAGAAAGCATTTAGTTGGGGCTGGCTTACAGTTCAGAAGTTTAGTCTACTATCATCATAGTGGGAAGCATAGCAGCATGCAGGTAGACATGGTGCTGGAGAGGGAGCTGAGAGTTCTGCATCCAGATGGACAGGCAGCAGGAAGAGAGCACCACTGGGCCTGGCTTGAACATTTGAAACCTCAAAGCCTACTCCCAGATTTCCAACCACAAGGCTACACTCACCCACTCCAACAGTGCCACACCTCCTAATCCATCTCAAATAGCACACTCCCTAATAACTACACATTTAACTTTGTCAGGCTATTGGGGGCATTCCTATTCAAATTACCACAGTTGCCACTGTGATGGATGATTGATATAAAGGTCTCCCCTGGTTGCTTGTGTGCCCCACAACTTCTACATCTCAACACCAGTGTGTTGGCTTTCTGCTTCCTCCTCATGCATTCACTTGCAGCCAGAGAGGTGTCTTCAGCATGGTTTGGAAATCCAGTCATCCTCTGTTATCTGTGTGGTGGGCGTCCCCAGTCGTAAAATCATCCTGGGGCATTTTCACAGAGTACAACCGACTTATAGCCTGTACCTCCTAACAGGCAAGGAAGGGACTGGCTTCTGCTGGAGTGGGAGGAAGGCTCTGATACCTCAGTTTAGCTGGAACCCTGGAGCCTTCTGCTCCTCTTGAGGGCCAGCATGGACCCAAAGGTAGGGAACTTGCAGAAATGGAAAATACACAGAACTGTTATAGAAAAATAACCCATTTCACCATTTTGCTCTAATTGTACACATTTGGCTCTTTTCTTTTTAGAAGTACCATGTGGCTTGGCACCTCTCATTTGGCTGATTGGAGCCATAGAAGAAGACAGGGTGTGGAGGGAGTGAGGATGAGGAAATGGGGAAGAGGAGCTGGCTATGACCAGAGCTAGCTACCTACTCACAGATTCTTATCAGAGCTTTCACCAGGGAAGTTTGTTGGAGTCACCCCACAAGGGATGGTGTTTCTTGCACTTTTGCCTCAACACACTGCATGACAAGAGGTTCATGGTGATCATGACAAATTTGGCAAAATCCCATGTAGCCTCAAGGAGGATGCCCCCACCTGGTTCAATTCAATCTAATTTTGGTGAAAAATTATTTGTAAGAATAACGGGCTTCCAATATCTTTTCCCGTCAACTTGCTTTGATTGGTTGCCTGTCACACGGCTGTGTCACTTTTAAATGCTAAATGAGAAGCATGTGTAAGAAAGCACAGAAACACACGCCAGTCCCCACCACCATGGGTAATGTCCAGCATGAAATGTGGGTTTTCTTGAAGTTGAACACACTACTTTAATTATTACATGCAGTTTGGAAACATGAATATTTATACAATTAGAAACTTGGATGCCTATCACAGATTCTTTCTGCTCGGACTCTGACACACACATTCTTCTACTGATTCGATCTACAGAGATGGAGGACAGCCTTGTACTCATTGGTCTTAGAGAAGCACGCAGCAGAATTGGTCATGAGACCTAGGTCCATGTGCCAGCTTCGGGGATCATCATTTCAGGTCTGTTTGCACGAGTGACACTAGGTCTTTTGTTTCTTGTGTTTGAGCTGCTCAGTTTTATGTGATTAGAATCAAATCACTTGGGGAGTATATGGCTTATTAGAATATTCAAATAGCATGTTTAAAGTTGCTTGCCAGGGCTTCTTTTAACCTCTTCATTGTTTTTTTTTTATGTCTTCCCCTGCTCTAATTTTTTTTTTTTACAAAGGTAGATATTCTTATACATTTTCTAGTTAGTTTAACTTATATGGAAATGAAATAAACCTGTCTTTCAAAATTTAACACATATATATACACAGGCACATGCGCGTACACACACACACACACACACACACACCTATATTGTTGTCATGAGCTGTTTCAACTTCCATTGTACACATGGACTAACATATCACATGTACCCCATAATACACACAATTGCCATGTGCTTGTAAAAATGAAAACCAGTCAAACACATGTCCCTACTTCTGCGTATTTACCCCAAAGAAACACAAGTGTGTCTAAGATACCAAGAAAAAAGGTCTTGGCTGCCTTTCACTTTTCAGCTTTCTGGATGAAGGCAGACATTTGATGCTTTATTTTTCTTTTTTCCTTTCTTAGCTTTGTTACTTTTACTTGTTCATCCATTGATGCTAAATTAAATTTACTTGAGATCTTGCCATATAAGCTGTCAAACTTGGTATTAAGTTTTGTGCTGTGCTGTAAGATTAGTCCCCAGTTGCTGGTGCTGTTCGGGAAGCTGCAGAGCCTTAGGAGGTGGAACCTTGCTAGAGGAAGTACCTCACTTTGGTTTATAGTTGGACCCCACTTTCCATTTCCCCCACTTCCTGGGTCTGGATCAAACGTGGTCTCTTTACTTTCTGACCCTCAAAGTCACACCTCTCTCACCATGATGGATGGTGTCCTTAGAAACTGTAAGCTAAAAACAAGGTCCTTCTTCCCTGTAGGAGACATGTCTCTGCAGCCGTATCTGCTCCCCAGGGAGTGGGCACGTCATATGGGGCATAGGTTTGCATGTGTGTGTGTTTTGGTGGAGGGAATCTAAATAGAATCTGTAACCAAAGTTGGAACTGGGTGCCGGGCACCCGTCTGCGCTCTATGTTCTAGAACCCAGTTCGTGAGCTTCGGGCAAGGGGCTGGAGGTTGAGAATACACACGCAGAGACAGACCGACACGCAGACCTTCCAACACTGGTACCAAAAGCCCTTCTTTAATAGCACCATGGAGGCTTAAATACCCTGAAGTCAATGGCCAACAGGTGAAAATCCCATCCTCTGATCCTATAGGCTAGGCACAGATTCTAATAACTTCAATTAGAAGGCTCTAGACAGGGAAGAGTAGCTGAAGGCCAGGACTCAATTAGTCCCAACAATTGGAAATCTTTTCAATTATATTGCTCAATACAAATCCTACAAGCATATTTCATCATTCTTCCTGCGTCAATGAAAATAAAAAAAACCTGATACATGAGAAATTATATAAACCCTGGTTATTCATCTTCCTAGGCCTGGATTGGTCAAACAAGGGAATACACTTTCCTGGGGAATGACGTCATCACTTATAACAATCAAAGTAGATGCAGCCTTTTGATACCAAATCATGTGTGTGTGCATGACTTGACAGCAGGTAGAGGAAAACCTTATGATGGGGTCCAGGACACAAGGGACTGCAGCTCTTCAAGATCTCTGAGCAAAACCCTCTGGTGTCACCATTGCCTTCCTCTGCCGTTGTACATCTCCTGGGAAGAACTTAAAAAGATGGGATGCTCGCTTCTGTGCCCAGGAGTCGTGTCTGTTTCCCAGCGTTACAGAGATAATGGAGCTTCACAGGTGGACTAGGCTGCCTCCTCAGTGCTGGAATCACAAGGGCATACTGCCACACTTGCCTTTTTAAAACTGAACTATAGAGATCAAACTTAAGCTTTCAGGCTTGCGTGGCGAGCCCTTCACCAACTGAGCCATTTCCCTAGCCAGGGATTTTTTTTTTTCTTTTTTGGTTAGCCCTGAGCAAAGTGATAGAAGAAGTGTGGTATGGAGAAGTGGAGAGCCATCTGATGCCATGCTAGGGGTTTGGGATGTGGAGTTCCTTGGGTTAGGTTGATCTTATCTTCCTTGCTTGGTAGCCTTGGGAATATACTGTTCATCTTCCAGAACCTGCTAGGGTTTTCTGAGAAAGCAATAAAATTCCTTCCAACTGGGGCTGAAGAGATGACTCAGTGGTTAAGAGCATTGCCTACTCTTCCAAAGGTCCTGAGTTCAATTCCCAGCAACCACATGGTGGTTCACAACCATCTGTAATGAGGTCTGGTGCCCTCTTCTGGCCTGCAGGCATACATGTAGACAGAACATTGTATATATAATAAACAAACAAACAAACAAATATTCCTTCCAACTTTTTGATGGCATCTGTTCCTTAAGCCTCTTATCATACCTTCCAAGTTCTTCTCATGCTCGTCTCAGAGGGATCACAGCTGCAAGCTACCACAGCCCAACGCAGGGGAGCACAAGACCTATCGGCATGGTAGACCTGTGACAAATAATCTCGGTTGTCAGCCTGACTAGACCTGCAGTTGGCTAAAACATGAGTCTGTTGGGGGACTTTCTTCATCAAGTTATCTGAAGCTTAGGGTGGCACTTTTGTTGGCAGTCAAGGTGAGAGAACATGCAGGAATGAACCTTTCTTTTTTTGCCTGCTTGCCCTCCCTCTTGCTGGTAAGTTCATCTTGTCTTGTTGCTCCAGCATCCCTTCACCAATAGTAGAACCAGTTTCTTTGGGTTTTGAGCATATACTGAAGGCCAGGGTTTCTCCAGGAATCCTCTAGGCTTTGGGACTTCAGAGATGTCCTGTCTAAGGGACTAAGTAACTCCTGGGTTCTTAGCCAGCGTGAGATAGCCATTGATAGGCTACCATAACCACACCATGTAAGTCAATCTAATAAATCATCTGCATGCGTGCATTCTATCAGTTCTGTTCCTTTAGAGAACCCTGACTAACACATGTATGCATGGTCTTACTTTGTCATGGAGTATGATTTCAGTAATCAGGCTTAGAGCAGACCTGGAGAAAGGGAATCCATGGTTTTTACTTGATTAAAAACATCTGAGAGGGAGAATTTCAGAAGAATTCTGATTTTGCCCCTTTCCAAGTCTCTGTTTTTTCCCCCCTATGCTGCATTAATCTGTTTGTTATAGAAAATGGATTGGACTATACTTCAAGAATTGTTTTTTTAATTTTCATTGCTAAAATCAGTTTTTTATAATTACAAAAATAAATCTCAGTTGAAAGATGCATCCTATAGCCACCATTAAAAAAAACAGCTTGATTTACTTATATTAGTTGCTAGGAGTAGAGTGGGTGTTGCTGAGGGTGATGTCCATCTATCCATTCATCTATCCATCCATCCACCTGTCTGTCTCAAGAAGTAATTTGTAATACTTGGCTCTAAAAAGTTATGATCTAGACAGTATAATTCAAACATGGACTAAAGATTGATGAATAGAACCTGCCCACTTATGCAAGAGAAAGGCATTGATAAATAATTACAAAGTTAAAAGTAAAAATAAGTGATTGAATGCATATTTGCATGGCTAGGCATGAGTCAGTAATGGCAGACTCTGGGAGCAGAGAACCATCATTGTAGCCCCAACATGTGATCCTTCCCCCTTTTCCTCTTATTGACTAGTCAGGAGGGGATGGTCTTATGGTTACCTACATCTTCCTCGGACAGAAGTTTCTGTCCTGCCAGTTCCCTCAGCTGTTCATTTCCAAAGAAACACACAGAGGCTTATATTAATTATAAACTGTTTGGCCTATTAGCTCAGGTTTCTTATTAACTAGTTCTTACAACTTAAATTAACCCATAATTCTTATCTATGTTTAGCCATGTGTCTCAGTACCTTACTCAATGAGGAGGCATTCTCATCTTGCTTCCTCTCTGTCTGGCTGGTGACTGCAGACTGAGCCTTTCCTCTTCCCAGAATTCTCCTAGTCTGGTCACCCTGCCTGTACATCCTGCCTGGCTACTGGCCAATCACCAATTTATTAAGTCAATACAATGTTTACAGGGTACACGACCCTTGTCCCACAGCAGTCTTTGTCCTCCTGTCACCTTTGACTTTTTCTCAACAAACAGCCACTCACGGGTTCGTCTCTACCGCTTATATCCTGTTTCAAGCTTCTCGGGTGCAAGATCTGGCAGGCTAAGCTTCTAGTTTGCTGTGGGGTGGGGGCCTCTCGGCAGAGTTGGGGAGGATAACCAGACTAGCAGGCATTTGCAATGTCTAGTGTTTTCTGTGCATTTGTAGCTACACTTAAGCTGGCTTCAGGCACCTCAGAAAATGAACCACTGGCTCAAGTCCCTTACACGAATATAGCTTTCACTGCAGGTAGGGGTGATGGGGGTGCAGTGTGGGACCAGTTTCAAGTGAAATATGATATGACTGGAAGGGTTCAGACAGACGTAAGAGATGTGGGTGGGCGTTCAGAGTAGGGGGTGAGATTGCTCAAAGACTTTTGTCTGATGGTCCAGAGATTATGACGAGAACGCTGGCCTGTACGGTAGCAGCAAGGAGGTTCCATCTGCTTCCTGCCTGTTACTTGTTTGACAGCAATGGTTCTTCACCCTCCTTTCTGATGCTGCGACCCTTTAATACAATTCCGCATACTGTGGGAACCCCTAACCATAAAGCTATTTTCCTTGCCGGTTCCTAGAAAGTGTTACTATTGTCAATCATAAAGTAAACACCCATGTTTTCCGATAGTCACCCCTGTAAAGGGTCATTTGGCTCCCAAAGGTGTTGCGACCCACAGGTTGAGAACCACTGTTCGACAGGCACCAACTCACTTCTTCCTGGGAACCATGTGAAACTGATTTTGTCACACGATTTAAGTTGGCCGCTTGCTGAGGAACAAGGATGGGAGCTCAGGAGTGTCTGTTCACAGTGGAAATCAAAGGTCACAGGGCAAGATGGCTTCTTGGAATAGGCATGGAGAAGAGAAGAAGAGAAGAAGATGATGTGTCAGGAAGGGGGCCACCTGAGAGGCAGAAAAAACCTTATTCATCAGTCTCAGGGTGAGTAAATGAAATCCTGCTGAACCAGCTGGAGCAAGAGACCATACAGGAACTCGAGGAGGCTGGTGGGAGAGGGGCTAAGGGTGCTCAGCATCCGGAGCCCCACCCTGAGTATCAGGCTGCTTTGTCCCATCAGTGTGTGTCTTTCCACTTGCTGGGCTCATTCTCGCCCTTTCCTATGCTGTTTTATCCATGCAGTAAAAAGCCAAATAGATGCATTTCCCCCAAATTTCTAACTAGTGGTTTCAGCCAGTAGACAGAGAAAGACACTAATGTGACATTTTGGGTCTCAAATTCCAAAATTCATAACAAGGAGCATATCACCTCTGCCATATCCATGCTTTGAGAGCTTTTTTTTTTTTTCTGGGTGACAGAGCAAGGGGAATCTGTATTTTGAACTTTTACTATAAAGCTATGAGTCTAGGGAAAGGTAGTCCCAGGCTTGGCTCATTCTTAAATGATGTCATGGAGATGGTTATCAAGGATTCTTTGAGAATTCCCATGATGCAATGGTGACCACTGTCACTGTGATTCCCACGATGCAGTGGTGACCTCTGTCACTGTGATTCCCACGATGCAGAGATGACCACTGTCACTGTAATTCCCAGGATGCAGAGATGACCACTGTCATTGTTATTCCCACGATGCAGTGGTGACCTCTGTCACTGTGATTCCCACGGTGCAGTGGTGACCTCTGTCACTGTAATTCCCACGATACAGAGATGACCACTGTCACTGTAATTCCCATGACGCAGAGATGACCACTGTCACTGTAATTCCCATGACGCAGAGATGACCACTGTCACTGTGATTCCCACGATGCAGTGGTGACCACTGTCACTGTGATTCCCACGATGCAGTGGTGACCACTGTCACTGTAGTAATTATGCCCTGTGGGCTTTTCTGAGGAGGAGCGAAGAGTCAGGAAGGATTCTCTTTGCGTGAAATTATCTTATCTGGAGGCAGACAACAGTGTTGCTGCTTTATGGAGCCTAAATCGGATACGATTATGGAATACTCTGTTTTAAGATATGGAATTCGGGCTAGTGATGCAGTCAGGGTCATTGAGAGTGTGAGGGCTTCCCAGTCAGCCAGCTGGTTGCATTCCTTCCTCTGCATCTGTGGCCAGCCTGAGTTACAGGAAACCAGGTCGCTAGGGTTGCAAGGAAGTGGGAACACGAGTGTCTAGCGTCTCATTTCAGGGGAAGGGAGAAGGATGGCTGTTGGATAAGAGCCGGCTTGTTCCCACGGGTGTCTATGGGTAGACACATCATGGTAGATGCTGCTGCTAACGCGCAACAGAGGGACAGAAGCTGCTGCAAAATGTTTTTGATTTGGTGGTGATTGTGGACAGGATGCAGTGGGCTAATCAGTTCCACCACCCTTGTCCATCTAGGATCTCGGTATGTGATTGGTCAAACTGTAGACGTGGTCATCATGGGAGAGTTAGTGTGGCTGAGCTGAGCTCCTGCGGTTGCCCAGTGAGATTCTTAGGGGTTCTTCTTCCAGCTAGGTGAGATGCATAGACATAGCAATTCCTGTGCCTTACACAGGGATTTTCAGATGGCTCCGATTAGCTCAGGAGAGGCCCTGGGGAATTCTTGGTAGGAAGTTCTTTCTTTCTTTTTCGTTTTTAAAAATGGTTTCTCCTGCCTTAAATTATTTTTAAATATTATAAGTGTGCTTTTATTTCATTTATATCAATAACACAATATTAATTGCACCAACTATTCTTTAGGTGTTTTTTTTTTTCTTCAGTTTTTTGAGACAGGGTTTCTCTTTAGCTTTGGAGCCTGTTCTGGAACTAGCTCTTGTAGACCAGGCTAGCCTCGAACTCACAAAGTATTCTTTAGTTTTAAGGCCCCAACATGGCTAAAGTACAGAATATTCAGCCAGTGTTGTGGGCCGGGCATGTAGGTGAGCAGCAGAGCACTTGTCTAAGATGAATAAAGGCTCAGTTCAACTCTCTCTCTCTCTCTCTCTCTCTCTCTCTCTCTCTCTCTCTCTCAAACACACACACACACACACACACACGCACACACTCAATACTGTCAATACTGACACAAAGCCAGTATGAACTGGGGGTTAGCTAGCTAGCAAGCAAAGCTCTTAGATTAAAACCGTTTGTACCCAAAGGCAGATTTCAACAGAGGCAATGGAAACAAGTGTCCCAGGCTTTCCCCTCACTTACAAATCTGGTTACAGGGTATTGGAGTCTCCAGGTACCATCAAAGTTAAAGTTTCAGGAGCACAGTTTCTGAGATCAGACTCAGCTCTCTAGCTGTGTGTTGGTTGCCCGACTTTGCAGAGGCAGGCTTGAGTTATTCCTGCCTTCGGCTCCTTCCCTGATTATTCTTGCTGTAAGAGTGAAGATGGAGGACCTCAGTGTAGAGGTTTCACACCCTCAGTGTCGTAGCTGGAGCCTTTAGCAGGAAGCAGACTGGAGAAGATGAAGCCTTCGCCAAGCCCTCTAAGCTCCAGCTATGTTCCTGTCCAGGGCTGTTAAATACCTGTGTGTTTTAGACTGCTTCTCAGCTTCCAACTGGATCCTAGAAAAGATTCTTCCTCAATTTCCTGTTCTTCAACATCAAGAAAAGTGTTCTGCTGCCCTCCCCCCACCCTGCTGCTTCTTTCCACAGGGAAGGAGAGAGCCTCATCCACAGATTCTCTGCCGTGAAGAACACAGGAAATTGATGGAGATGGGAATGATCCAGCTTCAGAGTGTGAGGAATGAATGATATGAACACACACACACACACACACACACACACACTCTCTCTCTCTCTCTCACACACACACACACACACACAGAGAGAGAGAGAGAGAGAGAGAGAGAGAGAGAGAGAGAGAGAGAGACAGAGAAACAGAGAGAGGGAAAGGGAGAGGACACAACAGTGCAGGGTTCTGAGTCCTGCAGTTATTTCTGGCTTTGAATTGTATCCAAGTCTCATACATCCACAGACGGCCTCGCCAAGGCCCACAGCTGTCCTGCATTTTCAACAGATCCCACAGGGCCTCGATGAGGCTGGGAGACATTCCTTTGCTCTGACACAGGGGCTAGAAGAAAGGGCCATAACTTCGGAGGCTGTGGAGGTGGGAGCCCGCAAGTCCGACTTTCCTGAAGTGCCTGGACACATACAAGTCCAAGAGGGCACTAGGTGGTACAGCCTGGGATGGTCATGGGGCCCGTGGGTGACTGTGGAAGCCCATACACCCAGTGTGCTCTGCTTTGGGGGGCCGTGGTGGACAGACACATGTTCCCGTTGCTGTTTGCGATGTTTGTCACAGGAAAGGCTTGTGCCTCTGGAGATCTTCCCAGCTGTTGGTAATGTGCTGATAGACCACGGCCAATGCTGAGCGGGTGAGCCAGATAAACAGGATGTCCACAGTATGTGGAAGCACTCGAGTGTAGCAACTCTCTGCCCATCTCTCAGCCCCATAAGGGACCGACATGCCTTGCTGCATCTGCCTGCATAGAGCAGAACACAAGCACAGAACATGTGTGAGAAGCCAGCCCTCTCTCGGGCTATGGGGGCTATTGGTATGACTGGGAGAAATCTGGAATAAATGGGAAGGAACATGGCTTTCTTGTTAGTCGTTTCCTTGCTGGGAAAGACTTTAAGACATCTCAACACAGAGAGGAAGACATAATTAGGCCATCAGTGGCTATTGTGGGAGATGAACGAGGGGGCCAGTCTACGGGAATAGCTCTGCAAGCCAGGGGAATCGACTTCATGCTTTCTTCTTGTCAGACACACATTGGTTATTTATACGAACGCACAGAGACAAGTGGTGGTTGTGTCATTGCCCTTGTTTGGAGACACTGTGTCTGTTGATGATTAGTGTGTAAACACACCCTCAAGGAGGCATTGGGAGGCAAAGTGGCCCCTTCCATAGCCCTGTGCAGGCTGGGCCCTTGGTAGGAGAATAGCAGACATCGTGGGGAGGGCTCTTCTGTGGCTGAGGGTGTCCAAGGTGAACCCCAGAGTAAAGACATTAGGGCTGAAAGAGAACTCAGCGTCTTTTCTGGCCTGAGATTACAGATATGGGAACCATGGCTGTGATCACGCAGATCTTCCAGAAATGTGGCCAAAGTCCGATCCATCTGCGATTATTGTTGTCCGAGACGCTGTGAAGCTTTCCATGGCGCGGGGCACATATGCTCCTTTCAGGGCACCAGATATAGCGCCATGCACGTGGGTTCAGTGTTATCGATGACTGTTTCACCCCAAACATTGATTGTTTGGATTCTGTGTACTCTGTATTTCAATGTACAGTAGAAAGAACAAGAAGAAAACCCCCTTTGCTTTCAGTTTTATTTTTATTACCTCAAAACTTAGAATTTAAAATTTGTTAATGATGTACGAGAGGTGAATTGCTTAAAATAGAAATCTCACATAAGGAAAACAAATTGAATGATGATATAAATCTCCAGAAGGAATCAAGATTTTTCTTCATATATATATGTTTGGAACAGGTAAGCTGGGTCATATTTAAAATTCTTTTATGTGTATGACTGATTGTTAGCATGTCTGGATGTGCGCAGTGTGTATATCTGGAGACCAGAGGAGGGTATAGAAATTGGAATTACGGATGCCTGGGAGTTACCTTGGGAGTGTCAGGAAACAAACCCAGGTCCCCTGGAAGAGCAGTCAGTGCTCCTGCACAGTGCCGTCCCTTCAGTCCTGCAGAAGCACAGTTAGCCTCTGTTTTGTGGCCTGTATTTTCATATAAGTATAGACTCACATGCACTCCCTGCTGTCCACCTCCCTTCTTCTTTTTTCTTTGTTGTGTTTGGGGCAGGGTCTCATTTTGTGGACCAAGTTGGTTTGGAACTTACCGTGTAGTTTAAGCTAGCCTCAGACTCCTCCTGCCTCAACCACCAACAACTTGAATGACAGCCACCACGCCTATCACTGCAAGATGAATATTTTCTATGCGAACAAATATATTTGTGATATCACGTTTGTTGACACAGCAAATTGGTCCATTTTACTCATCTTATTTTAGGATATTCGTTCATCTTTAATTTTTGGGCACTTAAGGACAGTGTTCATCTGCTGTGAATTACTATACTATGGAGTTTCACGGAATCATGCATGGGCTCTTGTCATTCCCCTCATTTTCATGAGTAGAGTTTCTGGGTCAAAGGTTATGCATATATGCAGGACTTGATATACAGCAGGTCTTCAGTTCCTGCCTCTCTTCCCAGGGTCAACACCTCCGTGGTTTGTACGTGGGGTTGCCGGACCTTCACAGCCAGTAAGACAGACAAACCACAAACAAACAATACAGCTTCTTCAGCTAGATAGTAACAAGGGCTGAGCCCCCCACCCATCGGGGCTTTCGGTTACTAAAGCACATTGACAGGGGAGACAAAAGGCATTGGGCAGACAAAGAGGACCTGTGTTTGTGGCAGGAGTCCTCTCATTTGTACCCTTCAGAGACGAGAGGGTGGTAACCTTCAACTCCGCAGGGTCCTCAGGAGGAGTCTTTGGTCACGTTAGGGATAGACACTCATTAACAGACCTCTGAGTCACATCTGTTTAGTTGGGAAGAAGAATGGACACGATTCTCTGACAGCCTGGAAGTTGCTAATTAGAACGCAAGCATGTTGGCTGTCTTGGGAGACGGAGATGCTCAACATCCTATTTGACTGGCTACGCTCACTCTGGATGTGTAGTTACTATTACTATGAGAGTAAGTACTAGCCACATTCATTTTATGGCTTGGTGTACCGATGGATCTAAAAGATCATAACTTCAGAAAGAAAAGTACCTCGCGGCTCCTTTCGCTGTACGGCCCTGTGGCACTTTTCTGGAGTTGAAAATCGCCATAGACACGGTTTGAGAGCACTTGCAGCCGTTACACGGCGTTAGAGCACAGCTTTTCATTTGTAACTGTCTTTTCCTCATCTGACTCTTTCACATCATCTGCAGCCATTGAGTAAGATCACTGTGTCGTCAAAGTGACGATTTCTTCAGGGAGGCATTTTATTATCACACAAATGTTGACAGATGTCAGATTACACCACAACTGAATTTAAGTTCTCCATAAAAACAGGCAACACATTTTACCATTGTCGTCCTGTTAGTTCATTTCTTAGAAAGCAAGAATTTCAGCTAAAATGGTTTTAGCCACAAACGGAGCCTACTTTGGGTGCGGAGTTCTAGAACACTCCAGCAAAGCTTCTGGGATTTTTCTTGTTAGTGTTTTGGGCGGTGGGTGGATTTGGATATTGTTAAACACACATCTCATATTAGTTAGTAAATATCCTGTCAGATGACCCGAGTCTTCTTCAAAGCTGCAGGAATGGAGGTCGTGGCATTGGAGAGCACGGCAGGCACGTTTCGACGGAGTAGGGAGAAATGGAAAAGTCAAGAAAATGCCTATCCTGAGGATAACTTCCGGCTCAATGTGGACTCGAGCTGTGCCCATCAGGGAGTTCTGCCTGGTGGATTCTAAATGGAGTGAGAGCCTGGTGGGTATTTGCCCCCAGATCACACGTCTAACCCAAGTGTCAGCTCTTCAGAGGGACTTCCATCGGCTTCATCATTGCCCCCCTCCTGTCTGAATTCCTGTCATTCATACTCTGTGACCTCTGATCTCTGACCCACCAGTTAATGCTGGACCTCTCAGCCACTCATTACTTGAGTTCTGTTTCCAAAGACTGGGTATGTATCTCTGTCACTCTCCTGTTAAACTAGAGCCACGAATCTGCGACTGTGTCTATGGCAGACATTGAACATGGTACCTCGTTAGGTATCTGAGCACTTCCGAATAAATGTAACCCCTGACGGGAACTTTGTACCAGTTTCTTATGCAATAAATGGATCATATTTTTATTTTATTTATATATGCCGATTTATACTTTAAAAATAAAACATTTATCTTATTATATAGAGGTTGGGCATCTTTAAATTAAAAAAAAAAATCTGAAATCTGAGGTGCCTCAAAATCTGAAGCTCTTGGAGTGTTGACAGGATTGCCACAAGTGGAGGATTCCAAGTCATCAAACGGTTTGAAATAATGAGAAAAATTTCCTCCAGACTATGTGTATTCACCTGGCACAGAAATGAATGTTTTATGACACATGAAAATTCATCTTTACCTCAATGCCATCCCCAAGGGTCAGAACCAGACAGATGTTCTAGTCTGAAAATCCCCAAATCTAGAACCCTTCTGCTACCAAGTATCTCAGACAAGGGGCATCCAATCTGTGGATAGACTGAAGGGAGAGGAGACAGCAAGTGCAGACGGGTCTCGAGAAAAATGGGGCAGAGCCCTGAGCTGATCACAGAACGCATCGTGGCAGGCATTGTACTCCATCTGGACAGACTGAGAAAGCCACAGGTGCGGAAATAGAAGGGTTGTCTCTGCTTAATCAACAGACTTGATCTAGGACACTTAAGGAAGCCTTGAGACAAGAATCCCAAGGTTATATGACTTGCCAAAAATACCATAGCCAGCCAAGTCTAAGTTTTCCACATCTGTGTTCTACTGGGCTTCTTCTAAGAGGAGAACTGAGGCTTTGGAAGCTCCTCTCTATTTAAACCTGAAGACATCTGGATCTTCAGGGCAGCAGTAATCGGTCCTTTGTTACGAGCTGGTGAGTTTAGAATGGGTTAGAGCATGGTAGAGTTACCCTTGCCTGTTCTAGGAATGTGCTCCACTGTTTCTGTGACCTGGAAAAGGCTCCTGCTGTCCACTCACTCCATCCTGGTGGTCAGCGTTAACTTGTCAACTTGACACAACCTGGAGTGGCCTGAGAGCAGCTTCGTTTGAGGAATTCCCCAAACGCTGATTGGCTTGTGGGTCTATCTGGGGGTGACTGATGTAGGAGGACTCCTCCCACTGAGGAAGGAGCATCCTCCAGGACTCTGCTGTACTTCTCTGGCTGTGAGTGAGTTCCTTAGTCAGAGGCACTGATGGGTAATAGAGCCTCAGGCTTGCCTTTATGCGCCTGCCTTGACTGAGTTCCTGCTCTGGTTTCCCTCAGTGATGAACTGTGAGCTGTAAGTTGAGGCCAAGCAAACCTTTTCTTCTCCTACTCGCTTTAGCCCTTGTGTTTTTCACAGTGACAGATATCAAGCTAGAACACTGACTAGTCATTACACACACATTAAGGCTTTTCAAAGAAACAATTGGAAACTCTTACGGAAATAAGCAGCCACAAAAGGTTTTCATTATGCTGTAGCATTGGAAAAAAAAATCTTGTCACCATTGTCGCTACACTTACTATGGCCTAGGCTTTGTAGGCATCCAATAAAAGCTATTTCTTTGAGGGAACCAAGACTAATAAGTTATGTATATATTTTCCATTACTATAACTGAGATTTGCTTTCCAACAAAATCTAATTCACTGCAATCTTATCAAGTAAGATCTAATTGTAATAGTTCCCAGGATGAAGCACTTTTCGGCTAGCCTGGTAGAGCGTATGATTACTAATGTCATTGAAGCGCGAGCTGTGAGGAAGGCAGCTGACGGCTGCGGAAAGATGTCATCTGAGGCCAGACCGAATGAATGGGTGCAGTAACTTCCCACCAAATAAAAACGTCTTTGACTCAATAGAAAAAATCCGCTTCTTCGTGCAATGGACACGTCCTTCCCTGGAGCAGCGCTGATAATTAATGCCACAAACTCTCGGTTAGAAATATATATGAGTTTGGTCATAAATGTTCGCAGGCATTTTAAATGTCAACGATGTGAATAGCCTTTATTATTTCAGAATGATAGCTTGTTCCCAGACACTGCTACTTTGCAGGGGATGATGACCACTTTGGCACATAATGACGCATTCCGGGAACACGCCTGAAGGATTTGGAAGACATGCCTGCAGTTCTGAATCAATGGAGTGGAGGCAACAGAGAGAGGCAAAAAAGCCCGTGAGACGACATTTAGCCTCAGCCCTGTCCTTGCTTTCACGCAGGCGCTCATGAGTCAGTCTGTGAACATCTGAGACTTGGAAACTGGCTTCTTGGACAATGGTCCTTTCTTTGGCCTCCAGGGCTCAGTGCTGTGCTTCATGGCCTCTTCTGCTTTCTAGACACAGTGTTTTCTGCTTTAGAAGATCTCCAGGTGCCCGACTTTTGCCAGGGATTGAGAGAGAAGGGGCTGCAGGTGCATCAAGACCACAGGCGATGACTCACAGGTTGTTCTCAGCGCAGCCACAGTCAGAACACGCAGTGGACTTAGCGGCAGTGTGAAAGCCGGACTTGGAGTTTTAGCTCTGACACGGAAGGGGTTTGTTTAGAAGTTTACACTGGCTGTTGTACCAAGAAAAACTATTTAGACTGAAACTCGATGAGTTTGGAAAAGGACATCAGAACATAGTTGGCTTTGTGTGTTTGTCTAAGTTTGGTGCTGAGGTTCTCCTACAGCCCAGGCTGTCCTAACACTTGCTGTGTAGCTGAGGTGACTTTGAATCCCGCATTTTTCTCTGCCTCCATATCTGGGTGTCATGATTACAGGTAAGCTCCATTGCACCTGGTTTATGCAGTGCTGGGGATCAAACCCAGGCACTCTGAAAGCAGACAGGTGTCCTCTTAAGAGATACACCCCCAGTCCTGTATTTCTCCCATACCCTTTTTTGTGGTAGGGTCTCCGGCTAACATTAGACTTGCTATGTAGCTGAGAATGACCTTGAATTTCTGAGCCTGCTTCTTCTACCTCCAAGTGCTAAGATTATTATTGGGTTGAGTCACCCTGTCTAGCACAATACACAGATATTACACCTTATGTTTTGGACCAGGCAAATTGAGAGAATCCCAGCTGAGAGCGGCTCTCCGAAGTTGATGCTGTTTGTGCCATTGCGTGTTGTTCTCGCTGGGTAGTGAAGGGGGGGGAGCAGATGTTCAAGTGCTGAGGAACCTGCAGGAGAGGGGGGTTTACAGTGAGGCATAGACACCTCTTCCCCTCCTCTCCCTCCTCTGCCCTCCCCAACACACCCCTGCATTCATGAGCCCTGAGTCTAGGATCTCATCCTATTTCACATTGTAGGGTCAAGCAAAGACTCTGTGGCTCTGTGGTGAAGGGAAAAGCCGTCTGTGAGATGCCCCCAGAGGACTCTGGGAAGTCATACTCCAGTGAGGGAAGAGGGCTTCTCATTCTGGTTCACACCAGATCTCTAGCGTCACTTTAAGGGCAAAATTATACCATGTGATCAACACCTGCGAAGGGTACAGTCTGGCCCACTAACCGCGCATGCAGTTCTAGAACATTCTCCTTCTCCACATTAACACGGCGCCAACAGGATTGGAGTTAATAAAGGATGGATTACAATGGGGAGATCCATAAGGCAGGGACTCTTTGTAAACAACGGTGGGTAAGGAAGCTCTAGTCAACCGGGAAGACAGAGCAGGGGCTCAGGATGGCTGAATCCCGTACCACCCACAATTAATTGCAAACAGCGGGACATGTCTCTCCTCTACAAAAAACACCGGTGGAAGACAAGCATCAGTAAAAGCTTGATGAGAGGCAGCGAGAGGAAGACTCACTCTTGTTGTGACACAGGTATCAGGATTTAAAATCACTGACGTGTTAAAGATCCTGATGGGAAAATAGGTAATATCCAGAAACAGAAGTTCTGGAGACTGTGAGCAAGCTGAGAATAGCGTGAGTGCCGAAAGACATAAGGATGGGTGTCTGAGGGCTCGCGGGTTGGCTGGATGTACTGAGAGATGGGTGGGGCTGAAGATGGCTCTGTAGAAACCCACCTACTCAAAGATCAAAAACAACCAAGAATCAGTGTAGGGTGGGTTAAGAACGTGAGTAACGGGACAGTAACAAATAATCTTTATAGGTTAACAGAGGTTTATTTCTTGGTCCATGCAAGCTGATGAGCTATTCATTTCCTCCAAGGCTTGGAATGTCAACTTTTACAGGTTAGAGATCAAGGTCTTTCCATCTTCATGCCTAGAATTTCATTGGTTATGGAGGGAGTGGGAGCAGGGCAAGGGGGAAGGGAGAGAGAAAGAGGAGGAGGCCATGAATGGGAGAGGGAGGCTGAGGGAGGAGAAGGGGAAATGGAGAGGGAGAGAGAGGAAGGGGAGTGGGGAAGGAGAAGGAAAGCGATGGGGAGGAAGGGAGGAAGAGGCAGAGGAGAAACCACTCAAGATAATTCATCCTTCTGTCTCCAAATGCCATTGAAAAGGCAAACTTAATAAAAAGTTAAAGGGAAGATGGACCATTAGGGTTCAGAGGAAGTTATCCTTACAGCATCAATTTAGGGTATTCTGTTACATCAATACGGATGCTTTCACTGTTGTATTTTGGATAAATTCGCCCACAAAAAAACCTTTAGAGCTTAAATAAATGAGAAAAAACCCATATCCTGTAAAAATCGCTTAGATAATTTCTGGGAACCAGTTTTCACAAATGCTTTTGTTCACTTTAGCCAGTGTCTGGCTTTAGATGTTGTCTGCTTAAGCAAAGTCAAAAGCTGAACTCGTTATGAGGAAAAAATGCTCGCTTAAAATATTTGCTTTTCTCCTAAATTTGTGACCTTTGCTTCCACTGTGTTACCACACATTTCCATGTGGATGGGCTAGCACGTAATTAAAATCGTGTGTGCAACATAAAAGGAATCCACTGGAAGTGCAGTCACTATCAAGGAACCTGAAGACAATTTAATCAGTTATTAGAATCTGGGAAAGGAAGAAATAAAAGGCTCAAAATTAAGACAAGACAGTAGAGAATAATTTAAATAAATAAAATTACTTGGTATATACGTATTAAGACAATCAGCTAAAGTACAGAATTTATATTTCAATTTTTTTACTTTTTGATAAAAGCAGCAAAAATGGCATAAATGTTTTAAACAGAAAAAATTGTCAGATAAGTACAATTTATGGTAATACTAAATAGATGTGAAATAAAATAGTCACAGAAGTTAGAATTAGTTCAACCTGATGAACCTGCAATGTTGCAAGATGAAGCCTTCTCGAATCTAGTTAGAATGAGTCACATTATCCTCACACTCTGGGGCAATTGCTGGAGCACTGTAAAAAGTGAGATTAACGAGCCAGATGATTTAATGCAGTTCTGTGACATGGTGATAGGCCAGGCATCCAACTTTTATTTACTATGCAGACAGAGTGGATAACAACATGCTTGGCACAATGTCTCAGCAGTTAATCCCTCCCAGTGATTAGAGAATTACATTGCTTCCCCTATGCTTATGGAATAGCTGTAAAGGTAGATCACACACCAGACAACAAACAGACAGGAAATGTGCCCGAGCCAACATTCTGGAACCTGGTCGTGGGAAATACAATCACACCAGTGTTTTAAGGAAGCATCCAAAACTCAGATGTTTTAAAGCAACCCTATAGAATATCCCACACATTTAATTGTCACATGTATATATAGATGGACATTGATGTTGTTGACAGTCTGTGATGTTTATCAAAGTCATTGGGTTCTGTGTAATATGCGTTCAACCTCAGGGGTGAGATCTATAGGGGAGTTCTACCTACCGGAGGGAGTTCTAGCCCAGGGCTGAGTTCTACATAGGGAAGTTCTACTCAGGGAGAGGGGTGAGATGCGGGGGCGGGGGTCTACAGGGGTAGATTCTACCAAAAGTGAGATCTATAGGGGTGAGTTCTATCCCAGGGGTGAGTTCTACTCAGGAGGGAGTTTCTAGCCCAGGAGGGAGTTCTACCCCAGAGGGGAGTTCTACAGGTGAGGGGAGAGTTCTGCCCCAGGGGGGAGTTCTACCCCAGGGATTAGGTTAGCTATTACCAGTGTTTGGCTGATAAAGACTCAAGACTAATGATGGATTTGAGGTTCAAAGTAGAGACTTGATTTCGGACGCCATGATTGCTATAATCAACAGCATCAGAGCCTCAAATCTGAGGAAGGGGTTTAACAGTCTTAACAGTCACAAAAAGTGGGGCATCTTACATTCTTATCATGGTGGAATCACATTGAAAATTAATGCTTGAAAGATTAAGAACAGAAGTTAGATCAGAGAAGCAGAGGGAACTGAGCAGCGGGAGGGGGATGAGGCTTGAACAGAGTGGTACAGTAACAAATCTCAAGGATGTAAAATGTGGAAGGAAAGCTTCTTAAACAAAATTTGTCAACACTATGCTGACAATTACATACATATATGTGTAAAGATGCATATATGATGTGTCTGTGATCAGTCAACACTGTACATAGAACAGAAGCCTCAAAAGCCAATGGCGAGTTCCACACAGGGATTCTAATACCAACCCTTTGGTTAGTTGCTTTTCTAGAAAAGTATTGTTTTGATAAATTTTGCTGTCACCTTGACACACCTGGGAAGAGCTACCTTCAACTGAAGAACTCTCTGGATTAAATTGGCCCGTGGTCGTGTCTGTGGGGATTTTATTGATTAATAGTTGGTGAGGGTGTCACCCATGGGGCAGGTGGACCTGGTGTGTAGTAGAAGGCTGATCATGAGCGGCAAAGCAAGCCAGTAAGCAGCGTCCTCCATGGTTTCTGGATCAACCTTGCCTTCCCTGAAAACTGTGATCCTTTCCACAGGTTGCTTTTGTTCGTGGTATTTATCATGGCAGCAGAAAAAAAAATTAGGACAAGTATGTATTGCTAAAGCAGATGTTATAAGCATACAGACACTGTGTTTGCAGGCCCACACATTCAATGTGTGTGTGTGTGTGTGTGTGTGTGTGTGTGTGTGTGTTAAACCTCTTCATTCATCTAATTATGACTTAGATAATTTCAATGGAAATTCCTTAACCGATGTTTGAGAACTTGCTTGTCAAATAGTCACAAAGTCAGAGGGCTTTAGTTCCTGACTTTACCTTCAAAGGACAGATAGCAACCCTCTTAGGCACAGTTTCAAAACCCAAGGCTGGGGAAGGCTCGAAACTCATGGAACTCAAAGAAAGAGTGTAAGAAAAAAAAAACCCTAGTATAAATAAGTTTCATTTTGAGTATAGGTGTAAAATGCTAGCAAATTAACAAACTTATATTCCTACAACACATATAACATCTGCTTCTCAAAGTCTGAAGATGAGGAACCAGTGGGTGACACACTTCCAAGTTTTTTCATTGGTGCAATTGCACAATCAAGAGGACATTGCCAAACATCTGTTTATAAAGTTCTGTCTTGATAGCAGGACTTATTTTCCTTTTCCAGAACAATAATTTCTCACTTGTTAAAAATGCCTCTCTTACACTGGATTTACCATAGATGTGTGCTGAAAGGCAGTGGACAGCCCTGTCTCATCACAGGAAAGGTCAGAAATTTGGAGCTGCCTGCTTTTTGTTGTTTTGCTTTGTTGTGCTCTAATAAAAGAAAATCATGCAATTCATTTTCAATTTCTCTGATGTGTTTGAGGACTTTACCATGAGACAGCCAACAGATGTCTATGGGACCTAGAATTTGATTGTTAACTCTTCATTCCAGTGTAAATTCCATTACATGGAATATTTTTTTCCGTGTAATGTATGGTATACCCAAATCACTGTAATATAAGCCCAAGAATCTATGAGCTATGTGCTAGAATCAATTTGAACATGCACATGAATTGTTACCAAGTCAAGTTGTCTTCTTCGTCATCTGACATTTTATATAAAGGTCCACCTTGTGTTTATCTGGGAAGCTGGCCTGCCGTGTTAGAGACTGTGGCTCTGTTGTAAAGGTCTCCAGAAATGCTTCCACCTGGGGTGTGGCCTGGAGAGTCAGCCACTGGGAGGACCTCTCAAAGTGTTCTCAAGACTCATGGTCTAGCTCAACCAAAATGATCAGGCTTGCCCATGAGCTACTCCAAGTGGGTGTCTTGGCAACATGACCGGGGTTCTGGTCCAATGATGATTTATTCAAATGCATTTCTGAGCACTAATAGGAAGGCTTTTCTTTATTTCATTCCTCTCTCTCTCTCTCTCTCTCTCCTCTCTCCCTCCCTCCTTCCCTTTCTTCCTCCCTCCCTCCACCCTTTCTTCCTTTCTTTCTGTTTGTTGTTTGTTGTTTTTTGGTTTTTCAAGACAGGGTCCTCTGTGTAACAGTCCTAGCTGTTCTGGAACTCAATCTGTAGACCAGGCTGACCTCAAACTCTGAGATCCACCTGCCTCTGCCTCCTGAGTGCTGGGACTAAAGGCATGACCCACCACCACACCTGGCTAGAAAGGTTTTTCTTGAGCTCAAAATACCTCTAAAGAACTGTGTTAGCCCCAACTGATTTGAGCATATATTCTCCAGGAAAGAGAAAACACAGGGCAGTGGTCTTAGGACTATCTTTTAAAATGCAAATCAGAAATACTTACTATTTATGGAAAAAGGCTTTTTTCTTTCTTTCTTTCTTTCTTTCTTTCTTTTTTTTTTTTTTTTTGGTTGTTTGTTTTGTTTTGAAACCTGGCTCAGTGCTAGCTGGGTCTCCATGGGTTGTAAAAACACTAATAGAAATTTCAATGGCCAGACATCAAGCCACTCACTGAAAAGAAGAAACACCCTTGTCTGTTTTAGCAGTTAGTGGACTAGGAACACATTATACACGAGAAAGCCAATCCCTGGTGTTTGCCTTCATTAGTACTGGGATTGCAAACACTTTGTCTGAGGGGAAGAAAAGGGAATTGAAGTCCTTCAGAATGCCTCTCATTAATTCCTTGTGCAAACAAACTCCAGTTTGGTATAAAGCAAGATAACCTAAGGGGTGTTTTGTAGAGGATGTGTGGTCACTTTGTTTAGCAGTGAACGCTTATCAAATGAGATGAACCAAGCAAGACCAGCCAGGCAAAGTTTGCAGGCCACAAATCTCAAAACATTCCCCAGACGCCCAATGGTCAGGCTTCGGCGTCCAACAGACTTTGAGTCGAAGGTCACAGTTCTTGCAAACAGAGGGGACAGCACATGGAGTTTGTGTTTATTTTTGTGTCTCTTAAAAAAATCAAATATGGCCACCAGAGACATAAAACACCAATAACCAACTACTGGAAGCAAAAGAGAGGCGTGTGGGTATCTTTCTCTCCATTGTCTTATGAAATAAAGGCAGAGAGGCAATCATATTCCGGTTTTCTCTATTTCGTTTTAACAAATGTGTAGATGCATTTGTTTTAAATAAGAGCCGTCTGCAAGGGGAGGCACATGGGGTCAGCAGCTCAGCACACATCTGCAAGCCTTGGGTGGGGCTTCTCTTCAGTTCCGGCAGGATCTCAGCTTTGCCTCGTAGGTTTTCAGACATCACAATTCCCCAGTGCTATGAAACTTCTCAATTCCTTGTCCTGATTTGTGTAGCTTGAATAGTAAAAATTAATGTGTTTTGGGAGCTTCCAATTTTGCGCTCAGCTGAGCCAAACCATGTGGTGACATCAATCCTCAAGGTAATTTTCATTATTAACATTAACAAGGTAAATCAGGCTACTCACTGCATTCACTAAGTTGTTGGTGGGACCTTAGGGCAGGGGAGGATTTTTATGAAATGAACAAGGGCTGGGGCCCCGAAGGGGATTCAAGTTTCCGAATAGGTGTCCAATACTTCATGTGGTCTACAAGTTTTATTTTGTGAGCTTCTGAAGAACACCAGCCAATCTAGGCCCATATAGTGACTGGCTCTGATCCCAGTTCTGAAGAGGCAGATGATGGGGTCTCCCAGGTAAACGGCTGCTTAGACTACCTGGAATGGGTAGTCTCTGGACTCAGCGAGAGACTATGCCTCCAAATAAAAAGTGGAGTGTGATCAAGGAAGATGCCCCATCAAGAGTAACACCAGGCTTCCACGAGCATGCGCACACCTACACACACACATGTGATATCTACATGCAAACCGGCATGTCAGACGCATACACTCTCAAAGGAAATACAAACTAAAAAATGAAATGAAATAGGTAAAATGTATCTGTGTTCTAAACACTTTAAACATATAGGGCAGCAAGGAACTGATCTTCCCCTTATAGTCACGAGGATGCTGGATTTGGAGGGAAATATTTTGCCAATTATTCAGATCATTGTTTTATTTCTTTTATTTTTTTTCACATACTAATCCCAGTTCCCCCTCCCTTCCCTCCTGCTCCCCCCAGCTTCCCTTTACTCCACCCCATCTGCTCCTCAAAGAGGGTGAGGCCTTCAGGGGGAGTCAATGAATTCTGTCACATCGCCATGTTGATGCAGGGCCAAGGCCCTCCCCTTCGTGTCTAGGCTGAGCAAGGTTTCTCTTCATAGGAAATGGGCTTCAAAAAGCCAGATCATTCATTAGAGATTGTTCCTGGTCCCACTGCCAATGGCCCCACAAACTGCACAAGACACCCACTGCCACCTGCTCTCAGTAATTGTCTTAACAGGGAGTAGGTTATATTTGTGGCTATATTTATAGTCAACTTGCAAAAAAGATGCCTGCTCATATAATGAATAGATTATTCTCTAGCCCAAGTTATCTTCTTAGATCCGGGTCAACTTTACCTTCACTGGATCCTTCCATACCCTTCCCGTTCTGTATGTGAGTAGCTTCGAAACGCGTCTGACTGTTTACTGTTTGTCTTTAATTTCTTTAGACTGGTTTCATTACTTTGTCTAGTACACACACAAGAAGTGGATTTGTATAACAAACGAAAACATGGAATGTCTTTCCTTTCACCCAGGAATGACTTCCAAGAAAAAATTTTTATTTATCTTTTATGCTTTGCGGTGGTACTGCTCAAAGGCAGGACCTTGAGGAGCATACCTGGCGAATGTCCTGCTGCTGAGCTACATCCCAGCTGAGGACCCCCTACCCCTACCCCGTCCCCATGGGTGCCAACTTTTTCAGCTTGAAGTCAGCTGCTCTTGAAGTTGATTTTTTTTTAAGTGATTGTAGATACAACTTCTGTCTTTGGTGAATATGTTTGCTATTGCTAGCACACGGATCCCGAAGCAGCCAAATCAAGGACTGATGGGGTTATTTGCTCTGGAAGGGAGGCCGTGGAGCAGAAGCTCGTCTTGTTTGCATTTTTCATGGGTGTCTTGAATATGTGGTGGTCGCTGGAGAGAGTGATAATTGGGAGTCAATCATGACTTTTACACAGGTGATTTTACTTATTTTGTGTGGTAGAAACATGTTTCGATTCATGGGTGGGGATGCTGTGAGAGGCAGGTCAGCCCTGAATGATGTATGTGGTACAGTGTCGCTCCCTCAAGCAATGAGCCCTGGGCTGTGCCTCGGTCATTAGACCCTTGCATCTTCTTCATGTCTGCCTGTGTACCTCTGACTGATTTTGTGACCTCGACGGTTTTACTTGCTTGCAGAATGGAGTGAAGGTGTCAGCCATCTCTGCACGTTTGCAGACTCACAGAGGTTATGAGTTCTCTGTCTCTTCACTCCAGCCTGGGGTCATCTGTCAGGATCCGAATGGTCCCCTGTGCAGGCCCGTGATTGCAGGAAGACAGAGCTAAGGACCCCGGCTATTTCCATGACTCTCTGTTTCCATGTCTTATTCATGGCTCCGGGTTTCTGACAACACTTCTCCCAAATTAAACAGTACATTTCCTCTTTACTGAAACTTCTCTAGAGTCTGTTTGAAGTTTTCACCTCTCTATGTTTTATGGGGTGATAAAGATTTGGGGTGCCTTGAAAACAAGGCAGATACTATGGTTTGATTGAGAAATGTCCCTATGAGTCTCAGGTATTTGGTCCCCACCGGCTGGGGACCCACCGGGCTTGGGAAGCCTGTGGTATCTTTAGAAGGTGGAAAAGATTACCAGGTGTCTGTGGTAGCTGGGGCTTAGGGGTTCATAGCCAGGCTCCACTTCCTGTCTGAGCAGCCAGCCCCAACCTCCTGCTGCCATCCTTTCTGCACCATGATGGCCTGTATCTCCTCCAACTGGAAGCCCAGATGAAGCTTTCCTCCCGTAAGCTGGTTCCAGACAGTTGGTTTGTGCCATCACAATTGTATTTGCTACGCTAACTGGCATTTTCTTTGGAAGAACGAGTTATCACTATAGTTCACGTCTCCTACTTGCCACTTCCAGCAAAGCACACAACAGCTTTGATCTTGACATTCACAGTCTATGGGACAGGAGACTGATCAGTAATGTAGGTTTCTTGAATGATGAGGAGAACTAATTCAGGATGATGATGGTAGTCTAAATCAGATTGGATCAAGGTCTTTCCTCCATTACATAAATACACTACATCAATGAGAAATTTGGGGTACCAACCAAGTAATCATGATTCAGAAAGAGAAGACATGAGCCCCGAGGTTCACATACACTGCAATTATGGTTAGGAAATAGACTCTATGGAAAGCTGGCTGATTGACAATTTGTAGACAGATTTTTGCATTTGTAAGCTGACTATGAAAAGACGACAAGAAACACCACGCTGTTGAATTTGCATCAAGAGTGGTTGTGTTAGAAGCTGGGTGCCCATGGCTTGGAGCACCTGCAGAATGCAGAAAGACCCTGCATCCCTAAGTCTAGTCTGGGATTAGTTCTCAGAAAACTGACCTCCTGGTTTCAGGACCAGAGAGAATTTTCAGCCTGCCGGCACTGGTTTCCAAAGAAACTGCCAACCTGTATTGGTGTTACCCAGAACCAAACTGGCATCTAATAAAATGGAAGTTAATCCTTCCTGCCAAAACTTTGGAAAAGATGCTTACCAACCAGAAGTGATCCCCAAGTCTGTGTAAGACGGCTTGTAATGGATTTTGACAGAGTGGGAACAGATTTTGAAAAAGGAACATGGCAAGAGCACAGCTTAAAACACACAGGCTGGATGCCAGCAGGGCTAACGTTTCTGCTTCTCTTAGATATTTGCTTTGGGGATTCACGTACCATGTTGTGCCAGTTGGTGTTCTTTTCACATATAACGAGGTGGCCCAGCTCTGCTGGGTTGTAGCATTTCTGGATGACATGCTCGCTCCAGTAATCTATAACTGCAGATTTCCTGCCTGCCTCTGGGGTTTTATTCAGAATAGAATATGTTTCTACATTAAGGCTGGTGTGGTGCACAAATGTTTTTAGGCATATAAATTGATGGCATAATTTGCACTTAACCTTGGTTGGATCTTGGTAGTTGCAAGAGAAGAGAGAAAGGTATTTTTCTTTTCTTCTTTCTTTCTCTTTCTTTCTTTCTTTCTTTCTTTCTTTCTTTCTTTCTTTCTTTCTTGCCAGTTGGGAAACTACCAAAAGCATTATTGCAAAAAAAAAAAATGAGACTGGAGTAATTACCATTACATTTATGTTAGAGGGCAAATTCTGTTATTTCCTCTCATTGCTTGGTTTTACAGAATGTCATGCCCCACTGCTTTAATTAAATTCAAGTAATAGAGGAAATAGCAGTTATTAACCTCCAGCACTGGTGAAAAATTAGTCGTGAGTTAGCATGGCTTACAATCCAAGCCTTGCTGCTAATCTTCTTTGAGCGCCCTGGTCAAGCACGTGGAGCTTTGTGGCGTCAGCACCCACATTTACTAGGACAATAAGGTAAACCCAAAACGTAACATGAAGCAAGCCTCAGGGAGATCAGATTCAGCTTTAATGCAAGCTGTCTTCTCACGAACCACGAGCCATGTTAAAATTGACACAGTAGTGTGAAAGTAAATATCGACCCCCCAATATCATATTTTTGTGACTGGAAAAGGGATTAGTTTTGATAACCTGATTCCCTTCGCTGAAAGACTCTTCATGTATAATAATAATAAGACTTCCAAATTCAATTAGTTTTAAACTCGATTATGTTAGAAATGTGTCCCTTTCCTATGCTTGCCTACATCTGAATTAGTAATTTTCTGGCGCGATTCTTGTCATTTGCACACTCCTTGCCTTCCAAGTTCTACAACTAATATACTTGATTCTGTTGGTAAATTATTTTGAATCCACAAGAAGTCAGATAATTTTAGACAAATGAAGAAATGCATTTGTTAAATAAAATTAACATAATAATTTATTACAGGAACCTATTTTTTGATAAAGATTTTAACATCATGGTCTATTGATTAAACATATTAATGCTCCATGTACTTATAATTTGATTAATATTTTACCCAAATTTAACATTAACAAAATGTATATCTACTAAGAAGTGCAAATAAACAAGAAATTTTAAAGATCTGTTATATTGTTTGATCTTTAAAGTAAACCTAAAGTGAATTATCAACTTTCTTAAAGGCACCTTTTCTTTTCTGCAACAAAATATACCTTTTAATTGTAAGTATATTGTTTCCAAAAGCTACGTGTATTTGACATGATTTAAAAACTAAGAATGTATGAAGAAAAGTTCCTTGAATCAACTGTTCTTATTTTAAATATACAATTGGTAGATTAGAAAAATATTAATAAGAGAACACTGGATTTTCCACATCTATTCAGAGAATTACTCTGGGACCATTAAGAGCTTCAATATGAATTCAATGAAGCCACCACCTACCTGGCAGTATTCTGTAAGTACATGAACATTAAATAATATTCTATTAATGGTGTAACAGCTTGCAGGCCACAGTATTTCTAGATACATGTCGGACAGAAAGTAATGAAGAAAGGTAAGTGCTGAATTCAGTCTTTAGATAAACACAGACTGAAGTTAGTCAGTGTTATTGGCAGGTCTCAGCAATAGATTCACTTTTTAAATGAACCACTTCAATGGTTAATTGAGGATTTCTAAGCCAATAAATCTCCCTTCAGCGTTCCTGACTGCGAGCTCAGCTAGCATCCCAAACAAGCGAGCTGTGAATGGACCAGTCTACCCCCACCAACTAGGAAACTTCCCCTATTCCCAGCACAGTATGGGACGCCGTATTTTCCCACTTAGGACGGCTTTTGTGCAAGGAGCTTGTGGCTGTTTAAAGGCCCCAGCGGGACATCCAGGGACCTCAAAGAAGGGAAAATGATTTGGAACGATTTTCTTTAGTTCAAGGCCACCCGAAGCAGCCCGCAGCTGGCCCGCCGCTATTCTGGTCTGCGTCAGAAGTCCCTTCCTGCTGCAGCCCTCCGGAAGCTTTGCGCGGCTGGCCGGCTCCTCCTGCTCCCAGCCTTTGATCAGCCGGCCCCTTGAAAACAACAGCTGCCCAGAGAAGGCCAGGTCTTCGGGAGAGGAAAAGGCCTTTGCTTTCCTTTTCCCACTCCGTTGTCTTGCTCTTGCTTATGGGAACACAGATTCCCGGGGCACAATGCAATTAGTGTGGGAGCCGGTTAGGGCAGGTGAGGAAGTTTGATAATAAAGCAAACACTTGTGTCCAGGCTCATCTTTTTTCAGTGAGCTCAGGTTTTGAGAGAAGCAGGGACATTGTTTTCTTCGACTGTAGCCCAATCAAGCCTGGTTTCATCCACATAAGGGCCAAACCTCTTGCAAATCTTTTAGGATGGTTCTTAAGCCAAAGGCACAGCTGGAAACAAAACAAACCCCATCACAATTGCAACAACGAAACGACGATAACGATAAAGCTTCTTGTTAATAAAAATAAAACAAAAAGATGAACATATAATTGGTTTTTTGATGTTGTTGTTTTTGTTTTTCGAGACAGACTTTCTCTGTGTAGCTGTCCTGTAACTCACTTTGTAGACCAGGCTGGCCTCGAACTCAATGATCTGCCTCTACCTCCTGGGTACTGAGATTTAAAGGCATGTGCCAACACTATTCAGCTTATTTTTTTTTATTAAATAATGCTAATTATTAAGATAAAGCAAGAATAAAAATAAAGAACTTTATATTTCTATTTTCATTCATCATTGCTTTCTGAAAAATTGTTGGTTGTTCAAAAACAAAAGCTGAAGTATTTCTTACACACTTTAAAATTTTGAGACAGGGTCTTTGTACCTGTCTCTGGCCGGGAATTCCTGCACCAACCCTCCAGCTTCAGTCTCCAGAGTGGTGAAATAACAGGGTGTGGGCCACAGCACCTAGCTCACACAGCTTTTGTTGCTGTTGTAGCTGCTGTGGTCTTTCTAAGAATTTTGATTGACATGATTACGACGCAGAGTTTAATGACCTTCGCTATCGCCTGTTTAAACAACAGAGTGAATGAATGCACCAGAAACCCGGGCATCAGCAATGCGACTGGACTTGAAGTGCAATCTTGGTGGTTGGCTGCAGCGTGGTCACACGAGGCTAGCAATAATGACATGTGTAGATGGGCCTTGGGGACCTAGATGCTTTCCCTGCAGTGGACAGGATCGTCTATTGCTGTTTAACGTACAGGGCTGATTAACTAGTACAGGGCTGATTAACTAGTACAGGGCTGATTAACTAGTACAGGGCTGATTAACTAGTACAGGGCTGATTAACTAGTACAGGGTTGATTAACAACTAGAAACAGGGCTGACGGCTCCCAGCAAAGCCGGCTATGGCTCAAGGCTCCTTCCCTGGAGTTTCTTCCTGATGGTTTGACGACCTGTGTTAACAGATTTGGAGAAAACTTATTCAAAGGAAGGGTTGTGGGATACATTTGGAGAACGGAGGGTGAGTTGGGGCTCGAGACGGGAAGATCAGCTTCTGTATCCTTCAGGGTCGAAGGTGGTTCGATGGTTACTGAAGTGGCAAGGCTCCAGGTGGTTGTGAAAGCCTGGGGTGACAGAGAAGTGGGGGTGGCTGGGGAGCAGGGTTGCAGAAGTAATCGGAATGAGCATGGAAGGCCGTGCAGGCTTCCACCTGGAGCTGTAATGATTATTCCCTATTTAGAGTGGTTGGCTGCAGTGATGTATTCACTCATGCTTCCAGAACTCCTCTTTGCCTGACTTTCAGGATCAAGCCCTTCAAACAGGGAGGTTTCTGGTGGTTCTTCTGCTTGTCTTCAACACCACCAAGTGTGACAGCTCACACTGTAGCAGACACCGGGCCTGGAATCTCTAGGCCACTGTTCCTGTCTCATGAAATACACTCCCAGCCCTAACTGTCAGGGTGGGGCCAGCCCCTCTGAGAAGCCTTACCGCTGAATCCAGCCTGGAGGCCATTGAGCTTGGGTGATAGTTACCTATTGGGGTATTCTAGCTCTGCAGTGTAGACATCCCGGGTCATGTGGCTATGTCTTAAGATGGGTGATCCATGATCTACTCATGTCTGGAAATTAGCGAATTACAGCAGAGTAACTAACCACTTTAACCATACTCGCAATGTTTAGGACTACTATGGCCCTTTGGCCCATGGCTCAACATCAAGTTGAGTGTGTAAGGAGGATCTGAGAGGAGCTGGGAGAGAGGAAAATATGATCTAAATATATTGTGTGAAAATTTCTAATGTATGTAGAAAAATACAAATAGATCCATACTTATCACTCTGCACAAAACTCAATTTCAAATGGATCAAAGTCTTCAGCATAAATCAGGATACACTGAATCTGACAAAAAAGAAAGCAGGGAATAGCCTTGAACTCATTAGCATGAGTTCAAGGGAAAAGCCTTTCTGACCAGAACACTGTTAGCAGAGGCACTAAGATCAACAATTAATAAATGGGACCTCATGAAACTGAAAAGCTTCTGCATGGCAAAGGACACTGTCATTAAGAAAAAGTGGCAGCTTATAGAACAGTTTTTTTTTTCTCCCAACTGTCATGACTGGCAACTTGTCCATACATTCCTGAGAAGGGAAGTGTGGACTGAGGAACGAAATAGACGAGAGACAGAAGACAGAGTCTGGAGGGCTTCTCCTGAAGACTGAAACAAAAAACCCTGAGTTCTTACTCACAGTCCTTAATACCCCAATCAAAGGAGGAGGGCACAGACTTTCACGAAACCAAGAACAGGCAAATTACCCACTTACACAAAAGCACCTGGTAACCACGCCCTAAGTCAAATATTCTGCCATCTGGCCTTTGAGGAGCAAAGCATCCATCAGCCGCACCTTTGGTCCTGTTGTTTGCACTTGAGGAGCAAGGATAGGTTTAAACTCTCTGACCTTTCGTCAAATGGAACAGATCCAAAACTGGGGACTCTCACAACCAACTACACATCTGATAGAGGACTAATATCCAAAATATTAAGACCTCAAAAACTGGATATCAAGAAAACAAATAACCAAATTTAAAATGTGGTACAGATCTAAACTGAGAACTCTCAAAAGCAGGAACTCAAATGTGTGAGAAACACCTCAATGTTCAACATCCTTAGCCATCAGGAGAATGCAAATCAAAATACTTTGACATTTCATTTTATACCCATCAAACTGGCTAAAACCAATAAAACAAATGTCAGCTCATTCTGGCAAGGATATTAAATTAGGGGAACACCGATCCTTTGCTGGTAGGACTGCAAACTCATACAGTCTCTTTGGAAGGAAGATGGGAATTGATTTACTTCAAGATCCAACTGTATTACTCTTAGGCATATACCCAAAGGGTGCTTTATCTTACCAGAGAGTAAGGTGCTCAACTATGTTCATTGCTGCTCTATTCATAATAGTCCCAAATTGGAAACAACCTAGATGCCTCTATAAACAGATGAATGAATAAAGAAAACATGATACACACACATGTATACATACATATATATGAATATTATTTAACCATTAAAATGAGATCATGAAATTTGTGGGTAAATGGAGGGAACTAGAAAAATTATTCTGAGTGAGGTAACACAGACCCAGAAAGACAAATATGGTACAGGTGGGTATTAGCTGTAGGTTAACGATAAGCAAACTACAATCCATAGAACCCCAGAGGATACGTACATAGTAAGGGACTGGGGGTGGGGGGGCATGGCAGATAGGTCTCTCTAGGAAAGAAAAATCGAATCGATAGCTAAGGACAAATGAGCAGGGGCTGGAATGGGAAGATCAAGTGGGGAGGGGGAAGTACAAAGGGTTTAAGGGAGTAAATATGGGGAGAGACAGCTAAAACTAAGGGTCATTTTAGGGGAAGTAAAACAGTCGAATCTTCCTAAAATACATACATGAAGGCAATCTAAGGATATCACTAAATAACGGGAAAGAGTCCCACCCAGATGGACATATTTTGTCACCAAATGAAGCTTCCAGTACCAGGAAGGTTTACATCTAATTGAGTTGTTATCTTTACTTTATATGAATTGGTATTTTGCCTGCATGCATGTCTGAGTGAGGGTGTCAGGTCCCCTAGAACTAAAGTTACAGATAGTTGTGAGCTGCCATGTGGGTGCTGGAAGAGCCGTCAGTGCTCTTAACCACTGAGCCATCTCTCCAGTCCTGTGTCTCCCCTCCCTTACCCCCCCCCCCAGTTCTCCCCATCCCCTGCCCTGGCCCAGGCCTCTTCTATTCTGATGAGAGTTAGAAAGGAGGTGGATCTGGATGGCACGGGAGGTAGGGAATAGAGAGAGGGGAAAAGGGAAATGGTAATCAGGAAATACATGAGGGGAAAAAAAGCCCTATTTCAACAAAAGAAAAATAAGCAAAATAAATAAAATAACTTTGAAACATTTCACTAAACTAGGAAACAAACAAGCAAACAACAAAAATCAAACAAAAACAAAATCCCATAGCAGAAACCAACCAGCAGTTGTGTTCTCCAGTTGCTTCTGGTGAGGTCAGTGCCTGTCATCCGCCTGGAAAGTTATCTGAGCTTTGAAAGACCAAGTGATAGTCCCTGCTTTCCTTCCTCTCATTTCCCTTTTCTTCCCTTCTCGATTCCCTTCCTTCTTACCTTGACTCAGGCAGTAAAGTGCGTGCCATGCAGCATGGGGACCTGAGTTGCATCTCCAGACCCCAAAGAAGTGCCAGGCAGTCAGGGTCTGGGATCACAGCACTAGGAAAAAGTATCCAAGTATCCTGGGGGCTCACTGGTCAGCTGGTCTAGCAAATCAATGAGTAGCCCTGTCTCAAAAATCAAGGTGGCAAGTGATTGAAGAAGACACCTGATACCAACCTCTGACACACACACACACACACACACACACACACACACACACACTCATGTTTGAGGAGAAGCATTGACTTCAGGTTTTTGAAAGAGCCAGTTAGCTCATGGTGATGAAAACAGACGAATGATGCAAACAGACAATGGTGGTGGTTGTCGGAGCACAAGAGACTCGGAGTAAGAACAAACAGTGTTTGGAAAAGATGACGGAACTGCAGATATTGAAAGCAATTGAGTGCCAAATCCAGAGATAGGGTCATCTTGGCATGATGAAGTGTGAACCACAGGGATGGCGCAGTGTGGGGATGACCCAGTGTGAACCACGGGGATGGGGCAGCCTGGGGATGATCTGATGTGAACCACAGGGATGGGGCAGCCTGGGGATGATCCAGTGTGAACCACAGGGATGGGGCAGCCTGGGGATGATCCAGTGTGAACCACAGGGATGGGGTAGCCTGGGGATGATCCAGTGTGAACCACAGGGATGGGGTAGCCTGGGGATGATCCAGTGTGAACCACAGGCATGGGGCAGCCTGGGGAGGATCCAGTGTGAACCACAGGCATGGGGCAGCCTGGGGATGATCTGATGTGAACCACAGGCATGGGGCAGCCTGGGGATGATCTGATGTGAACCACAGGGATGGGGCAGCCTGGGGAGGATCCAGTGTGAACCACAGGCATGGGGCAGCCTGGGGAGGATCCAGGATGAACCTCAGGAAAGATGAGCTTCCCCCACAGGGCTGTGGTGACCGTGTCAGTCAGAACATGCTCTAGTCTCGTACACACCACTTGCTCCTTCTACATCCTCCTGCTGTAACAGAATCCCTTCATGTCTCAAGTCCCATTCTCTGAGGAACTTAGATGTTTGCTTAGACAACTTTGCACTTTTCAACTAGAACAATACAAAAGCACCCTTCCCCCTTTGCTGGCTTCTGCAACAAGCTACGTTGCATGTGTTTTAGAAACAGCTTCACCACTGCCATAGTGAACTGTGGGTGATGTGCTGTAACACAATGTGGCCACCTAGAGCTTGCCTTTGATTGCCTTAATCCACTGAGGACACCATCTGCCCATTCTGACTCCAAACTCATGCAGCTGTGGAAGGTGACTCCAGGACGCATTTCGTCACCCAGTTGGCAATGACATTTATTTTCATTGCTGACTGGTGTTGTTTTGATCTGGGTTTTCCCCCAAATGTCCATGTGCTAAACACTTGGCCCTCTGGCCATTGTGCCATTGAGGGATGGTAGAAGTTTTAGGTCAAGGGGCTCCGTGAGGGTTCTAGGACATTGGGGTGTGGTAATATTAATTGTGTGACACTGTTCCTGGGACAATATAAACAAATGTCTGCTCCCCACAGCTAGGGATCCAACAAAAGACCTTAGTGACAGTAACTACATCGTCAAAGTCCAATGTGGTGAACCAATAAATCTATGGGTGTCACGGGGGATGGGTAAGGAGTTACAGAAATAGGGGGGTTCAAACATGGCTGCATCACTGAAAGCTCGAACTTGGGAGCTCTCTGCTCAACTTGTAGCAGCTCTACAGACAGGTGAGTGATTGTCCTCCCTTCCACAGTCCTTAAAGCTACGCGACTGTACAGAGAAAAGGGCCTGGGAATCAACTGAGCTTGAGGGACTCCTGGGTTGTTTCCTCCCAGGGTCTTGATGAACTGAGAAATCTATGAGTTTCAGTGTCTCCCTCTAGGAGGGAGGGCTCTCATTTGGAGGAAGTGGTTACAACAAATATTCTCAGAAGGAGGAAGTAGGGGACCCAGGTAACCCCTCGTTGCTTCACTCTACATCCCTACAAAATGACATCTTCCTCTCGGGGGCCCCCTGCCGTGATGCTCTTTCTGCCTCACATAGGACCTAAAGCCATGAGGTCAGCTGTTCATAGACGGGGAAGCCACCAGCCTGACAAGGCCCTCTGAATTCTTCCATTCCATTTTTTCTTTAGTCTCCTTCCCACCATTTTCTTTGGAAGCCCTATGCCAATCCATCTCCTTGTTATCTAGATAGAAACTATCCATGTGTGCCGTCAGCTCCCCAGCTATCCGTAGTCAGGGTTCAGGGGAACGTCCTTACCGCTGGCTCTTCTTCATGATTTCGCAGTTCACTGAAATCTGGGCACCTCTGGGCAGGGCTGGGGGAATGCTGTAGATTCACCAAGACTCAGTCCTTGTAGCCTGTTCTCCCCAAGTGCGCTCCCGTGCTGTAGGTGCGCCATTTGGAGCAACTCCCCATCATCTGCACAGTTATCATGCAAGGTCACAGAATTCTATGTGGAAACCATCACAAACACTGCCCGTATAACAGCCCAGGCTCTGAATAGAGAGGAAGAAAAGCCTATAATTCTTGCATATCTTTCTTGTACATAAAGGAAAAGATGTTTTAGGTAAGGCTTTCATTATTTCGTGAGTTCTAGGTGTAGCTATAACTCCAGTGTAAAACAGGCTGCCTCTCTCCATCCCTGTATAATCTCCATGGAATTGTTTTGTTCTGAGCAGTGAACAAATATTTTCCCTATATTTTTGATAATAAAAAGGGCAAAATGATTCATTAGTTATATTTATTATTATTATTATTATTACTCTTTGATGCCAAGCAAAGGAATGGCTGGTAATTAGTTATAACGTGGGATTATGTAAGAAGACAAGGTAAACATACTTGATTGAGCGAGCCCACTTCCAGCACATGCCTGAGAGGTGCAACAGTAGGCAATCACCGAGAAAGTTCACAGCAGGAACTCCCAGAAGCCCCTGCTGCTGCAAAGAGTGGTCCGTGGATGCGTGGAGTCGGAGCAGCACAATGTGAATGGCCTCAGTGCCTTTGAATTGTGAGTGTAGACATGATTTCAAGACAGGCAGTTTTATGTGATGTGTGTTTATGACAGCGAGGAAAGTCTTTAGGGCCGGGGAGAAGAGCTTAGCCTCAAGTAAACAGACTGGATATGGTGGTGTACATTTACAGTCTCACTGCCAGGAGGCGGAGACAGCATCCCTGGGGCTTGCTGCACAGCCGATGGGGCCCACAGTCTCACAAAACATGGGGGATGGCACCTGAGGAACACCCAAGGTTGACCTCTGACCTCTGTATGAACAGGCACATGTGCGAACAAATGTATACATTACTACATGTATGAAATCTCTTCAGGTTGTATCTCTAACATGAAGTTATTTACAAGTTCCCTTCCGTCCAGTATTTCTGATTGATATTATTCTGACTTCAGAAGCTTGGGAATAGGCGCTCAGAGCAGCCGGGAGCCTTTTGTAGTAGCGGTCATACCAGTCCATTTTGTGGCATCTGTGTCCCACCTCACTTCTGCCACTTGTGGGCCGCTAGCTCACGCGTGTACAGACACTCACATGTACAATGTGGTCGGGAACACGCATTGTTCCTTACCCCACGATGGCAGCGTCAGCTGCCGTAAGCACAACTCACCCTGACCACACAGTGAACGTTGCAGAATAGCGCACACACACTGCTTACTGCCCGTGGCATCTGGAAGAGTCTCCCCAATATACCCAGGTTCCTGACTCAGGGAGCAGCAGGCAGGCTTTGCAATCACACTCTGGTGCTTCGGGAGCGCAATTCAGATTCTACTCCCAATAACAGCTGCCCTCTGACCTATTTTCCCTCCCGGTTTTGGGGAAGAGAATGAGTTATTTAAAAATGTCTTATAGAATTTTTATGATTTTTTTCTATGTATGGGGCTTGATATGTGTTCGCCGTGTAAAAAGAATTGTCTACCTGATAGAAGCAGACGTTAGGTACCACGGTGGGCAGAACTGCCCAGCCTTGCTGGAACTCATGTTTCCTAAGTCTTGGCACAGAGCACACTGAGTAGATGCTTTCTACCCAGGAGCACAGGGACACTGAGTGTGGGCCCCTGCAACCTCCATTTGGGGTGCAGCGTGTCGTAGGGTGAGGAAGTGAGCAGACACCTCCAGCTGCCATCCATCAGCTCAGAGGCTGGCTGGAGCCGCAGTGGGTGGATTCTGCTCCGTGTGGTGGAAACCCAAGGAGACAGAGACAAATGCTCTCCAGCCTCTCCACTCTCCTCCCTGCCCTTTCACAGCCCTTAACATGCACGCTCAAATTGATTCAGCCCCTTTCCCCTCCGCTCAACCGTCTCTTTTCCTTGCAGACTGACAGTTTTATGTGTGCCTGCTCTGCCAGTAGCTATAGTGTTTCAGAAACACTGACTTCTAGACTTAAAGGATGTGTGTGTGGGGGGGGGGGGGGGGGGAGGGAGGATGGAGAGGAAGGGAGGTGAGCTTGACTCATTTTAATTCCTTTTTATTACGGGGTGCAAAACATGCCCATCACGGCACCAACTTTGTCTCTCTCTCTCTTGTTTGTCTTTATTCCTTTTCTGTGTCAGTGATTTCCATGAAAAGGTTTGAATAAAGCCTCACACTTGAGAAGCACATCTGCCAGGTGATGTCAACGCCTGGACTGCTCCGTTTCCTGTTGGGTGGTTAACATGCCATTCTCTCATGGCCCTGGAATGTTGATTTGGTCCAGGGGCGAAGGCCAAACACAGGTAGGGTCAAGCTGGAGGAGCAGGATGGGGGAGCTTTCTGTCCTCAGTTCAGCTTTGGGGGATGGGGGCTGGGAAGTGTCTAGAAGCAGTTTATTGTCTGTGCTGCAATGTAAACTCGGAGAAGGGGGAGAGGGCAGGAAGCAAAAACTGGACTGTCAACAGTCCCTTGTCAGCTGCCTGTACGGCCTGCAGACATGCCAAACCTTGGGTGGACTAGAGACTTTGCCTGGGACAAGCTGGGACCCAGGTCTGACCCTTACCCCGACAGTTTTGGAACTGGATGAAAGTACCTTATCGGAATGTGTGAGAATATTTCTGGCATCGGAGGTCGAAGACTGAGCCTTGGAGTTAAAATAAATATTCAGGGTAAGGAAGGAAGCAGGGAGGTTAAGGGTTTGATCAGATAGGGGCTCTGAGCTCACTGAATTCGCCTCCCTCCTTGCTTTCTCTCCGGTTTCATGTGCTCATCTACACAGCAGCCAGCACACAGCCTGCCCTTCCTGCTCCTGCGGGGAAGGGTTGAAGGGAGGCCATTGATTTATGCAGACAAATAAAGATAAAACAAACAAAGTAAAAGAAGGAGGCTGGAAGCGTGGACCCAGGCCTGAATATTTTTGGTTATTCCCTGTGGATGGGAATTTAGCTTTTCTCGGTGTCTTATCCTATAAGGCAGTAAAGATGATGGTGCAGGAAGAAGTAAGAGTCTTAAGATTGTATTTTCACCTTCTTAAAATAAATAGGATCTGGGGGAATGACTTGCAAGGTAACCACATACTTATCTATGCACACAAAATCAGAGAGCGAGAAACTTTTCGTTGATCTTGCAAGGTTAACTTTATGGTTTAGGGCTCTCGTTACCAGCTGGGTGAGCTTATTGCTGGGTGCTTTCTGGGTTTCTCCATTCTGTGGGGAGTTGCCCTGCTAGACACTGAGATCATGTTTGGAGTCATCCTCACGTTATCAGGGCTCACAGGGCCGTCCTTGTCTCCCTGAAGTTCTCAGGGTCTTCATGGTTGATTGTTCCTAATCAGACACTGCTCTGATATGCCCAGTTCCCCTGGAGCCGGGCATAGGATGCCCCTGGGAAGTGAAGCATGCAGTTCCTGAAGCCAGACATTCCGTCTCCACTGAGGACCATGGATGGCTGGGAAAGCCTCCCTGCTGGCCTCTGGCTTCTTCATCTTGGGATGGAGGGAGCGCTGTGACCAGTTTGCTGTGGAGGGTGTGGGCAGAGGCTGTCTGTCTGGCAAGGTCAAGGGTGGCTAGGGGAGTTGCTATGAGGCTTTCTGTAGCCATGGGGCTTTCTTTAACAAGATCCCATGAAAACACCATTTGCAAACACAAGCCCTCGCTCAGCAGAAGACAACGACAGAAACCTTTTCCTCTGACAATAAACTTTAAAAGTGACTTTGACTCTGTTTAAAGGCCACGAGAGCACACACACATACACTTCTCAGTCCCTGAAATCCCTACCTTATTTTCAGTGATGCGCTACAGAAAATGGGAAAATGGGAGATTTACAAAAGCGCGTATTCTGAATGCAAACGGGATCTAGGAAGTCTTCCCTTAGCTACGACTTCACTTCCTGGGGTTTTAGTGACAGTCAGCTATGGTCTGAGTATGTGGAATGGAAACATTCGTGGTGTGTAGGTGACATGCCAGTCTAAGTAATACGATGAAGTTTGTGTGTGACAAGGTGTAAACCATCCCTTCACCTGGTCCTTCCACCAGACATCACTCACTTCTCACCCACGTTGGAGGTTAGGTCCAGAGCCATAGTTGGTCAGGGCTTGTGTCTGAGTGACTTGAGGGGCAAGGTAGCGTTGTGGGTAACTTGAAGATAGCATATCCTTCAGAGGCTTTATTACGGTGACTGCTCCAGTTCCAACCTCATTTTATCCTCGGATGCTATGGGAAATGCTTTGACCAGAAGCAATGCGGGAAAGGGTTTATTTCTTCTATTGGGTCACACATCACTGGGAGGGGTCAGGGCAGGATTTCAGGTAGGAACAGAGGTGGGGACCATGAAGGAATGCTACTTGTTAGCTGACTTTATCTCTTGCTGATGGGATTATATGCTTATCTAGTTTTCTTATCCGCCTCGGGCCCACCTGCCCAGGTGATGGTGCTACCCACAGTGAGCTGGGCCCTCCTGCATCACTTAATAATCAAGGCAATCACCCATAGACAAGTCTGTAGGCCAACCTGGTCTAGGCGGTTCTTCCATTGAGTTTTTTCTCAAATGACTCCAGACTGTGTCGTTAAGAGTTACAGCTAACTAGGAGAGTTACTGACACCAATATCTTACTATGGCTAACAAAAATTAAACATGCGTGTGTGTGTGTGTGTGTGTGTGTGTGTGTGTGTGTGTGTGAGAGAGAGAGAGAGAGAGAGAGCTCAGTCTACCAGCAGATCCAATTTCAGCCATCGCCTGGGAGTCTAGAAACATTTCCCGCAGGATCCCAGGGAACTACTGTGTTGTGAAACCTTGGGCCTGCCTCCTGGGAGCCACTGAACAAACTGTTTAAAACTGAGAATTTTCCATTAAATTGCAACAAAGTGTTTGCCACGCTAATCGCTTGCATAATTAATTCTTCGTTGGCTCTTTGTCGTATTTTATTTGTGTAAATCTTTATTCTCCAACAAAGTAGAACAAGAGGAAGCCAATAAAAGTATTTCCTTCCACTCCAGGCCTGGAAGGAAGGTTAGGTGAGAGTCTATATGACTGTTCTGTGCTAGAGTAATTGTCCTGATCATCTGTGGTTTTGATCCTGCTGGCACACAGCTTTCTGAGTGTGTTTTCAGGATACTCCACGGGATGCGGGGAACCGGAGCTGAGGGCTCACACTTCGTATTCACGACTTTATCTTTTAACTAAGAGTACCTCTTTAACTGCAAACTGGGGCTCAGTGACAGCTTTGAAAAAAGCCCAGTGTTGAATAGTTGTTCCACAAAATGTCAATTTGAAGGCACACCAAGTCAGGGGATTTCTTGTTTCCTTTTTGAAGGTGCGAGTGTGTGGCCCTGTGATTCATCAATTCTCTGAGAACGGCTGTCTGTCAAACCCGTTGTAAGCTAGCAAAAGCAGCCATACGCTACTAATGAGGGGCTTGTGTTTCCCGGGAGAAGATGGAGGGTAGCTGAAAAGCAATTAAGGGACTAGAGAGATGGCTCAGTGGTGAATTGCATTTGCTCCTTATGCAGAAGACCTGGGCTAAGTTCCCAGCACCAGAGCTAGGCAGCTTACAACTGCCTGTGATTCCAGCTGGGACCCAGCCTCCTCTCTGGCCTCTAGGAAGCACCAGTGCTGTTAACCTCTGAGCTGTCTGTCCAGACCTGATACTTCATTGTCTGGGAGCACAGAAATTTGGTCTAGATGTTTGGCTGGGGGAAGAGTACAAAGTTCAAAAGAAGGAATACCCCCGGGGTTAATTAAACTACACAGCTCACCTTACCTATTGTTGATGTTGATAACTTCATTGAATTAAGTCCTACGTGCGTCCGAGCTAGTTTCAGAGACTTCTGAGGATTGTTAACTATTATCTTGATGCTCTACTTTGATTTAATGATCTTACACCAATTAATGTTATCAAACCTTCAGCACTTTTGCTAAGTCCAGATGATAACAAACTGAATTACGATCTTTCCAGACTTATATTTTAGTTGTGAGGACCATACTAGGTTTGTCTGTAGGAAGTCTTGCCAATTTTATGTTAAGCTGACTTAACCCATATTCATTATTCGTGTGCACAAACTGTCTAGCTTGCTGTGTTCTCTGAGGTGATGACTTTGTCAAGGAAATTGACATTTATATCATTCTATTTTGCCAGTAGGAAAACCAAATGGCCCATAATAACCAATGACAATATAAATACACATAGTATTAATAAACCCACACACAGTAATTGTAACATAACACAGAAACTATAAAATTTCTCCCTGAAATGCAAGTGTTAGCTTTTGAAGAATGGCACAGAACTTTTGCAGTTTTTTCAACATTATTTTTGTTAATAACTCTTTCATTTTAGAAATTTTGTTTTCAGTTCATAGTCCTGGTAGAGAATTTCCTAAGTGGCCACTGCTGTAGGTGTTGGATGAAGGGGGTCTGGTGTCCACACGTTGAGGCACAGGAAAGTCACAGGCATTAGTATCCCCTTGCTGTTTCCAGGCGTGTTAAATGCCACATCTGTAAACAAAGCCGCCTTCCTTCTTACGTGTGACTGAGGCAAGGAGGCTGGGACATGGTGAAGTCACTCCAGCATTGACCAAGTTCTCAAGGGAATAAAAATTCTGGGTATCCTTAAGAAGAGAATATGTGCTATTAACTGGAGAAGGTCTTGGACACCTGTCTTTAGAGACAAGTGATGTCTGAAGTTGGAGGGAAGCTCTCTTGTGGTGGGACTGACTCTGAGAGGCAATGCTAGTGTGGTTAAGCGGCTCCACGGCCCTTGTTATCATGACATGAACAGTTGAATAACTTCTGAACCGGAGGATGCTCCAGTCCATGTTTTGAATACGGAGATCCTCTCTTCCAGTTCTGTTGGACTGTGTCCTCACTGCTCTTCAGCAATGGGTAGGGAGTTCTTAAGGTCTTGGGGTAAGGTGGAGGGTGGGGATAGGGATGCGGAGTGGGGGAATGGGGGAGTAAAAGAATGTTCCCAGGTCTTCAAAAGGTGGTTTCTACAGAATGTTTAGGAAACCAGTTTATTCTTTGGTTGGACTTGACTGTGAGGACATTCTGAAATTTCAGTTTAAATCGTGGATGGGAAGTTGACTGTAACATTCATTTCTAATACACTCTTTCTAACTTCCTCTCTTAAAGGACCAGTGGTCTAGAACACACCACTCAACCCTGAGTACCTTCCAGAGACCTATGGGCCCCTCACATGGCCGCTCACCCCAGCTTCTCCCTTTGATTTTCCCCATATTCATGGCCCCTGAAGTTCTGCTCAGATGTCAGAATTATTGAAGATTAAAATAGCACCAACAACATGCTTCATTCTCTATTTATTTGATAAGTTTGGGAAACTGAAAGGCTAAGCCTGTTTGCTTACTGCTGAGAAACATTTCTGAGACTGAGAACAACAATCGAAAGCTACCCCTGCCTACTCCTAGAAAAACTTAGCCTGGGACATGCAAAGCAAGGTCAGACAGGTTAAGGAACTCATTTCAAATTCCTGTAGAGGACCAAAGTCCATCTCTGGATCCCTTAGATGGCTGGGTTTTTTTTTTTGTTGTTTGTTTGTTTTGTTTTGTTTTTATTTTTACATAACTGACTTGATCATGAAACCCTAGAGCCTCTCAGATATCACCCCGATCGGTTTCTTGGCCCCGTGGACCTTGCAGTTTTTCCTGACCATCGTCAATCCTCACCCGCCATCTGAGTCTGACATAATGCCATTTCTTATACCCGCTTGAAAAAGACAAGTTGCTAAGTGACAGGTGAGGGAGCTGGCCCTGGGCTAGGACTGTTATTGAGTTCTCATCACAGGGAGTAGAAAGGAAAACCACCGAGGGACCCCCGCGTTCCGCCTACAATGAGCTGAGCAAACATCTTAACAGGCATGGAGGATGCGAACAGATGTTCTGACGGTGGGCCTGTGAGAAACTGTTGTTTACTGCTCCTCTCTGGCCTGGCCTTTGAAACCTCCGGAAGTTTCCCGTCCCAGCGGGGATATCAGTGATTTATTGATTGCGGTACAATGGAGATTTTAGGAACTAGTAATATTTTTCAGAGGTTAAATACACCCTTACAGAGGTCAGCACTAACTCAGGCTTTAAGGGGCATGCCTTCTCCACTTGAAGCCGGCTGGGGTCTGGCACTTGCCTGCATTCCTGACTAAGTGGGAAGGGGCTCCTAGGGGAACGGAAAGGGATTCCTAGCAGAGAATGTGGACATATAAAACATTTGCACAGAATTAAATTTTTTCTCTTAAATATTTTTACCCCTGAGAACAAAACAAGTGATGTGTAAATTACAAAAAAAATTGAAACCCTGCCTTGAAAAACAAAAATAAAACAAAACAAAAAAATAACAAAATGTTAAAGATTCTCAGTGGAAAAGACTGAGCTGTATTGTTGATCAAAACAATAAAAAAATGTGTCACAGGCTTATACTCCAGATACACAGTACTGATTAAATAATCAGACTCAGAAACCTGAAAACTGAATTCAGGGATGCTCCGTTCTGGCCTCCCTCTGTGCCGAGATTCTGGTCCATGCTGTTGTCTGCTATCTAGACTCTGAAGCCTAGTTGATAGAAATGTTTTGCGCTTCCTGCATTCAAGTATCAGGCTTGTCCCAGATATGATAGCCACAGAGCTATCATGCAGATCCCATATCACACAATGGTGCTCTTCAGATAGACCAGTCATTGGGAGAGGCCCACTGTGGAAAATCTTTGAACTCACCAACAGGCAGTTATTTTGTGATAAGTGAAGACAATCCTTCCCCTTAGCTACTTTTAAAAGTTTCACTCAATTCTTGGATATTTGTAGTAACTTTTCCTCCTGAGATTAAAACAAAGACAGCCAATGAGATTTTTGTGATAAACCAGGTCTTTCCACAGGTGTGTTTGCTGTTTCTAGACCAGCGCCGTGGGGCATGGTAGCTGTTGGCCACATACGGCTGCCTGTCACCTGAAGCACAGGGTGATAATTGGAGACCTACCACGCTAAAATCAGTTTGCTTGTTCAGCCAATGTGTGTGGAAATGGCAGCATTTTGGGCCTTGTTCTGGTTGCTTTCCATTGCTGTGATTAAAACATTCGGCAAAAGCAACTTGGGAAAGAAGAGTTTATATGGCTTACATGTCCTGATCACCGTCTGTCACGTAATCCAGCACCACCTGCCTGGACTACCCCCAGTGAGTTGAGGACCTTCTGTGTCAATCATTAGTCAAGAAAATGCTCTCAGAGACTTGTCCACAGGTCTACCCGATGGAAGTGATTCTTTGATTGACATTCCCTCTTCCCACATGACCCTAGCCTGTGTCAAGTCGACAAAACAAAAACAAAACAAAACAAGCCAGCACAGACATATTGGGTCAAATGAAATCTAACATTAGTATTGATGTCACATTTTACTTTCATTTTATAAATGAAATTTTTAATATTTTGTGTGTGCATGTATATGTGTGTACCTGTGCACATGTGCAGTTGTGGTGGGGTGACAAGAAAGGGTAATGGGTATGTGTGAATACAAGGCACATTGTGTACCTATGTACAAAAAAATTGAAACCCTGCCTTGAAAAACAAAAATAAAACAAAACAAAAAAATAACAAAATGTTAAAGATCTCAGTGGAAAAGACTGAGCTGTATTGTTGATCAAAACAATAAAAAAATGTGTGGAAAATGTCACAATGAAACCCATTGTTTTGTACAATTGATAGATGTGGAGATAAGGGCCACAGAGAGTCTCTGTCTCATGGAGCTGTACTCCAGCAAACAGAAACAAAACCCATAGAAATAGACCCCAGGTAAACATGTAACCAAAAGCTTGAAAATCCTGAAGGGAAGAGAATGAGGTGACCCCATACGGTGCTGCATGCGTAATGGGGGTGCCACACCTTTGTTGAGGGCCACAGTGGAGCACACAGATCACAAGGACACAGCCAGGCTGGGAAAGAATCAGGAGAGAACCTTCTGGAAGAAGCAAGAGTGACGTCCCCAAGAATAAAAATAACCGAAGTTGTACGTGCAGCAGAAAGCAGGCCATGGTACTTAGCAACAGAATGGTTGATGTGATGAGCTGGGGCCCCAGGTGGCCCTGGTCTCATAAGACATCGAGGTCATTGGTTTTCATTTTGTTCTTGGGCTATGTAGCACACAGCTCTGCAGGGGACAGGAGCCAGGAGGATGTTTGTTGAACAAACGTGGACAGCCAAACCGAAGTGCTGAAAATCAATTTAGGATTCAACCTTTAAAATAGGCTCTTAAGAAATGTGTTGCTAAGAACTCTATCTTCCTAGTTTGGGCCAGAATATGGCTAAATTAGGATGTTTGAACCTGCTCATCAGAACGCGAGAACTGTTTGTCTAGCTCTGAATGCTTTGCAGTTGGCTTCTCCTGTCTATCCCGCATTCCTTCCCTCTCTGACCTCCGGCTTCTATTCTGAGCTTAAAGTTAGCGTTCCTGGCCACCCAAGCCTGATTTCTAGTTTCTGCCGGATTAAAAACATTTTTAAAAATTCTCTTGTGGTTGTTTCCCCATTGCTGTGACCCAGTCCCTGAAGAGAAGCAGCTGAGGGGAGGGAGGGCTCCTTTTAGCCCACAATTCAAGTAGGGATGCAGTCCACCCGGGTGGTACATGAGGTGCTGGTCACCTTAGGTCTGGAGTCAGGACACAGAGGACTGACGGCAAGTAGAGCTAGGCTCTAACACATCAAGGTCCACTCTCTTTAGCGAGGTTCTACAACCTTCTAAACAGTGCCCCCAGATGGCGCCTCGGTGTTCAAGTACCATCCTATGGGGAACTATTCATATTCAAACTACACTATTCTTTCAACCCACTAAGCTTTCAAGTTAAGCTTACTTTTTTTTTCTAGTAAATTTCATCAATGGACTTGTTTTATTCGAAGAAAAATAGATGGCCATTTATTAATTTTATAATTTTCGGTGACATTGAAGGCAATCAATATTTTGTATGTATGAGCCTGTGACCTTGAGCCCATGGAGACTGATAGCTGGTTGTCTGGAAAGTGCGCTTGAATCAGGAGTTTCTTCTAGGTTCACCAGTAGGCAGGCCACCCTGGACTGAGGATGAAAGACTGTCGGATCAAAGGAGATGCATGACTCACAAGGCTGATTTAGCAGTTTGCAGTATAGCAAGAGAGAGGGGATGCAGCAAATTGACACAGGCTAACCGAGCAAGCAACCGACAAGGGAAAAGGCTGGCCACATTTGCACGCGCAAGCCTTCCCTGCTCACAGTTTGGTTGCAAAATCAAAGCATGATGGCTAAAATGGTGGCTCTCAAAGACTGTCTCCTCTAACACCCTGACATATGTAGCCTTACAGGGTAGAAGAAGAGCTCTGTAGGTGCCACTGTGGTGAAGGGTGATGGCCCGATCCTCCCTGGGGCTAAACTAGTCATAGGCGTCCTTAAAGCTCAAGGGCCTGTCTCATGGTGGCCTTCTGACAGAGGGTGTGGGTGGTGAAGGATGAAAGAGATGCGATTTTGCTGATGGGGAAACTGCCCCCTAAAGAACACGTGCAGCCTCCAGAAGCTGATAGAAGCGGGAAATGGAGTCTTCTGTTCTGCTAGCAGAAGAAGATGCTGTGGAGCTGGACCGTTGATGTCTGCGCAGTGAAATTCATAGCAAATTTTAAAACTCCAGTGATGTAAGATAACACATCCCCTCCCCCCCTTTTTCCCCACTGTGTGCTACTCTGGCAGGGATAAGAAATTTATGCCATAAGTGAATCTCCAGTGTTTGGTGAGTGAGACATACTCATATTGGCACACATTCATTTGTAGAAGGACACAGGCCGGGCCATGCTACCTCAGTTATAGCTCACTGCACGGTTGTAGCTGTGTGTGCATTTGTGAGCAGAGCTTGTCTGAGGAACGAACTGGTGTTTAAGCTACCACAGCTATCAGCTGGAAATGACAAGGGCCGTGCCTTAAGAGTATTTAATACTTGCTTAGCCTTTCCTTTTGTGTCTATCTAAAATTAAAAAGTCTTATTTGCTTTATTTTTAAAAGTTGATAATGAATGCCACAAACTCACTTATTCTATCTTTTTCCCCATATGTGATACTGGCCAAATGGCTGTAATTATTGCTGTGGTCTGAGAATTCATTCCCTCCACCCATTCTCACGCTTGCATCCTCGTCTCCGTGTAGCCTATGGTGGGAAGCAAGTCCTTTGAGACTCGTTGACTCACTAGGATGCACAGGGCTGGGTTAGTGGCTTCCTATAAGATGCCTGGCAGATGTCTTCCAGTGTGAAGCTTCCATATATGGACCAGACACCCAATCTGCCCACATCTTGAACTTGGACTTTCTAGTCTGAAGAATTCGAAGAAAGGACTTTTTCTACCGTTCCTAAGCCACTCCATTTATAGCGATGCCATATATTCCTAATGGGGCAAGATAGTTATAACTTTTATTTATTTTTTCATTCCTTTCCTGAATTATTATGGGCTGTACAGAATACATCTCCCAAGGAAGTTATTTACAACAAAGCAAGAAGCATCAAGGGCCAGTGTTACAGTTTACATCTGGAATGTTCCCAAGGACCCAAATTTGGTGCTAGCAGGAGATGGTAGGAGCTTTGAAAACTGAGGCCTGGTGGGAAGTCTTCTGGCTATTCGGTTATTGGGTTGTACTCCTGAGGACTTCAGTGGGTCTTGCCTTTATTCCTTCTTGCCATGAGGTGAAGGGTTTGGCCCCTCTGAACTCACCATTAAGAAGTGAGGTCTTACCATTGACTTAGATACATTGGGGCTTATCAACCATGGGCTAAGACCTCTGAAATCGTGAGGCAAAAGTTGTTACAGTGAAGGAAAGCTGACTATCATGAAGTGATGAGGATGTGAAGAAAAGAGAATTGCGTGCTGTGGAAATAAAAATTCGTGGAGCCACTATGTCAAATAGGACAGAGACACTTCCTCAAAATTAAAAAACAAAGCTACCACAGACTCATCAACCCCATGCATGGATTCACATTGAAGTAAATTGAAATTAGAATTATAACAAGTTATCTGCACTCAGGGCTCACCATACCATTCTTCACAGAAGTCAAGACACAGAAGCAACTGGAATGTCCATTTGCCAAAGAATGGACAAGGGAAATGTGGTACCTACACACAAAGAACAATTAAGCAGCTTTAAAAAAAGGAAACTTATGAGCTGTAACAACGTAGGAAAACCCACAGGGCATTGTGTTGAATTAATTGAAACAGCAGGACAGATGCCACAACACAAGGCTCTCATCAGGTGCCCAAACAGTGGCACCCACAGAAGCAGAGAGTAGATGATTCTTTACAGAGACCCTCAAAGATATGAAGTTTTCTTATACATGATAGTGCCAGGGATCTGAACACCATGTGTACATTAACAGCAATGCACTGGTTACTTAAAATAGGCTAAGGGCCTTGTGTTAAATATATTTACTGCACAGGTACAAGATACCAATGAGGATGATGGGGATGCTGGAGGTGATTGACAGGCTTAAAGCACAAGAGGTAATTATGACTTCCTGGGCATAAACATCTTCAAATTCTTCAAGTTGTTTACTCCAAATAGGTACAAGATTTTGGTGTCAATCATGCCATAGCAAAGTGACTAAAATGAAACGATCCCACAGCTAGCAATCTCTTGAAGGTGTCAAGAGTGGAGGGCCGTCAGCATGGAGCCATTCTGCGGACAACGCTCCAGGATTCTCGATGCCTCCACATTCTTCCCTTTGTGGCCCACTGCGGTGGCTATGAGCAGGTTGTCTTGAGAATCTTCTAGCACTTCAGGCTAGACAGACTAAACAGAAGGGCAGGGTTTTGTAGTTGCTGCAAACTTTGGAAATTCTCTGTTTAGTCTTACGAGTGAAGTAAGCGAGGAAGTCACATCAAGTTATCAGTGAGCACAGGCATTTGTGTGCAGGGACAAATTACTTCTGTAAACATTTGGTATACATAGCACGGTCAAAGGGTTGGAGTCAGTTTGCACACTCAAAGAACCATGTGCGAGGATAATTATTAAGAGGAGAGAAGATGGCTTGACAATGGTACGTGGCTCTCATTTCAAGTCTGAAATGTTTTAACAGTTAGAGTATTAGGTTTTCAAAGTAATAACAGATCAAGATCACGCTTGCCTGCTTAGTAGTGACTGATAAAGACGCAAAGTGACAAGTAAAAATGTTGATGGCTGTGTTCCCACAAACACCACTCACACGCGCGGCCAGGCTCATCTCCGCCTTCCCACATTTGAGAGCCGCATTGTGGCTGCTGGAAATGGTCTGGAAGACCGTACTCATCCTGTAGAGAACAAATGGATGCTCTTCGAAATCATCTATTTCAAATGACAGTGTGAAGCTGGTTTTCTTGGTTAAGGGACCCCCTCTGGGTGTGAAGTTTGGGCCCTCTTTCTAAAGGGTTAGGATTGTAGAAGCTGAATACAGTTTCTGAGTCTATACTTTCGTTGAGAAGTTCTTCCTTGCCATCACGTATCCAAAGAAGGAGAAGGCACCATGCTTGTTGTAGTAAGACTTTAATTCTGATGCCAAACTCTCGACTATGTCAATCTCCCCTCAAGTACGCAATAAGTAAGGAGGCGGTTTTGGTTTTTTGTTTTTTTGAAGGTCTGTGCCCATCCAGCAGTTCTGTTAAATAATTAATCAGAGGCAAATCTAATCAAATTATCTTCTTTGGGCTGGAAAATTGAGTTAAACCATTCAACGTCACAACAATAAAACAGTTTTGAGGCAAATGTTATAATTGAACTGGATCCATGTTAATGCAATTCAGATTTCCTAGCCTGGCCGAGTGGCCCTCATTTGCTGCTCCGTCACAACCAGGACGGAGCAGCCATTCGGCTTCTGTTCATGCCACAGGGCTGTCAGTCCCTCGGACAGCAGTCCTGGAAAGCTAAGCACAGTCTAGTGTGGCTATTAGCCTATGCAGGGAGCTGCTCAGCTGCTCACTAGTGACACGTTAAGCTGCCGTTGAGCACATTAGGTCTGAGGAAGGAAGGAGGGCTGTGATGGACTGTTGTCACCAAGGACGAGAAAAGACGAAAGGGAGTGACAGTGTGCTCACGGAGTAGTGCTAATAACTCAAGACTCATTTTAGATGTCATTTTGGTGCTTTATATTAAGAGACGGCATGGGAACCAGGAAGGGATGGGATGACAAACACATGGCAAAACCAATGCCCACACCCCATAGACAACAGCCACCCCCAGACAGAGCGAGCCCAAATCATGATGACAGCTGAGACCAGCATCCAGCCAGGCTAGCACTGGGCCCCCAACGCAAACTGGAATCTGCAATTCAGGGTTTCATTTTTACACAAGTCAGAGAGTTTATTCTTCCCTGGGACTGCTACAGCTTGCACCGAGTGGGGAGACCTTGACGTGGAAGGGCTGCACCGAGTGGGGAGAGCTTGACACAGCCGCAGCTGGGCTTGCTATTTTGGAGACAGTGAGGGTGGCAATTGGCCGCAGTCCCCATAACTGTCTTCTCTATCTCTCTTCTTTGGGGAACACCAGGGGAGACAACTGGAGGGGCCTCTGGGGCCTTTGCTGGAGCTTGGACAGAGGGAGACCCTACCATTCTTTCTGTTCCCCTGCTCTTTGCATATGCCCTGATTTGGTTTGAGTTGTATGGGCTAGTTCCTGTTCAGTGGCCTCCTCTGCTTTCTCCTCCTGATTGCCGTTTTATCTGCATTCATCACTGGACATCTTTACTGAGATCTTCAAGTTTACCTTTGAGAAGAGGGACTTTTAAATAAAAGTTTTATTTTTAAATTGTGTGTGTGTGTGTGTGTGTGTTGTGACTCGGGTGCTAGAAATTAGTCTGGATTCTTTGTAAGAGCAGTGCTAGCCTCATAAGAGCAGACTGCTGAGCCATCTCTCCCGGTCCCTTAATTGGCATTTTACATTAGTTTGCGAAGAAATGGACTTTTTCTATGATATTTAATTCATATGTCATTATGCTATTTTTGCTTTTGTTACTTCTTTTCTTTGCTACCTTGTTCTTGCAGCTTCCCACTTCAGCTCTTTCTTTCTTTCTTTCTTTCTTTCTTTCTTATCTTTCTTTTTCTTTTTGTTTTGTTTTTCTAGACAGGGTTTCTCTGTGTAACAGTTCTAGCTGTCCGGGAACTAGCTCTTGCTGACCAGACTGACCTTGAATTTACAGAGATCCGCCTGCCTCTGCCTCCTGAGTGCTGGGATTGAAGGCATGCAGCACCACCGCTGGCCCAGCTTTCTTATTACATGAATTCCATTACCCTTTCTTTTATCCCCTATTTACGATCTTCTTCTCCCTTTGATGACTACTTTCTAGTTTCATGACTTGTACACACACCTTTAAATATACACACAAGTACACACACACAATTTTATATCTGGAATACACACGAGAGAGAAAATGTATGTGGCATTTGTCTTCTTTTCTGCGGCTGTTCTGCTGCATTTAATCTAATGGTTTCTGGTCCGATAATATCTTGATTTTATTTTTATGACTGGGTGAACTGCCATTGTGTGTATCCTATCCATTCATCCAACAGCCAGCCAGATCCAGTCTCTATCTTACCATGGAGAACAATACAGGGATAACCAGTGATACCTAAGTCTCTCTGTGACTTGTTGACTCAGAATCTTTGGAATGTTTACGCAGCAGGGGTGGAGCTGGGCTTTTGAGGCCACAACAGTTTCCATTCTCACGATTGCCATTCCCCTCCTCTAAAATCACCTTTGCTAACTTTGTACCTGTATTAGCTTCAGCTGTCAACTTGACACAGTCCAGAGTCATCTGAAAGAGTCTCGCTGTGAGATTGCTTACATCAGATTGGCCTGCGGCCGTGGGCCAATTGTCTTGATTGCTGATTGACATGAGAGGACACATTCCACTGTGGGCAGTGAACCCCTGGGCAGGTCATCCCGGGCTGTATAGGAAAGCTGACTGAGTGTGAACCAGAGGGAGCAAGCTAGTGAGCAGCATTTCTCTGTGGTCATTCCCTTCAGTCTCTTGTCTCCAGGTTCCTGTTTGTCCTGACTTCCCTCAGTGATGGACTGTGACCTGGAAGTATAAGCTGAAATAAACCCTTTGCTCCTCAAGTTGCTTTTGGTTAGATGATTTTATCACGGAGCAGGAAAGCAATCTAGAATAGCACCAAATATGAATTAAACGATGGAACTCATATCTGCATATAAGGCTCTCTGCGGAAGGTTGTCCCTTATGTTCTTGTCTTCAAGCCTTGAAGTCTATGCTCTCCAGTCCCTTGGTAGACACAGGGAGTGAGTTGCTAGGAAACCCATCACCTCGTGTGAAGGCTCGGCCATCACACATGATTCAGTGTGGGTGTGAGCCTAGGGGAAGTTCTCATTCCTGGTTGCACTGTGGAAGAGTGCCAAGAGCACACATGTAGGCGAGCACACTACTGCGTCCCTACCCCCACACGAGGCAATATCATTATCAGTTCTGTAACGTGCTGCTTCCATTTGTTGCTTGTGCTTATGGTCCATACACAGCACAGAAGGCTCTGTTCTGTCCATCTTGACTGCTAGTCTCATGGGACAATGCCTGTGTGATCCTCTGTGACAAGAGCTGCTTTGCGTTGTTCTTTATGCACTCAATGGTCAGGACACTTCCTGGAGTGCCTTAGCTAGAGACAGCTAGAGGTGTGGTGGGCCAGAGTTAACCTGCGGAAGTTTTATTTCTTTTGAAAGACCCAGAGGGGATAGATAGTATCTTACTGGTACCCAGAAAACCAACTCTCAGAATGAAATTTTGCCCCTCTGATGTATGTAAACTTAATCAATCTGGGAATCTCAGTCTTTGCATTCAAAATAGTGTAAATAAAAGCCAGGTTTAGTTGAATAAAAATCTCTGGAGACAAAACTACAGAGAGCTCTGTCTATAGTTATTCAGGGAGAACTTGACTTTAGTCAAGCTGGGAGGGGGCAGGGCGAGAGGTGGTTCTAGGGAAGGAATTTGCTCTTTGGCTACAGATAGCCGATGGTGACATGGTGACTGGGGAAGCTCCAGAAAAAGATACTTTATAGGGACACACAAATACCCAGGAACCTTTTAGCTGAAGCTCAGTGTTTTGGGGCCTTGGAAGGAGCAGTGGTAACAGCCCAGAGTTAAGAGCTGCAGCTATAAAAGTCTCTGTTTTTGTTTTGGAATGATAAACATTGATTCTTTCATTCTGAAAATATTTCAGAGATTGCCTTCAAATGTTGTCCCTGCTGGGCAATTGCTGAAAACACTGTGCTGATGCCAACCAGTGGTTTCTGCATTGTAAGTTCTAAGATGTGCTTCCGTTCTGGAGGTCCAAGGCAAATATCCCTTTATCTGCTTTTCAAAAGTTTCTAATTGTCCAGCCAAAATGGAAAGTTTTCTTATTTAGAGCTTATTATTTATTTTGCACTGTGCTAAGTGCTGGGAAGCAAACAAAGACACTTAAAAACATTAAAGATAAGCAAAGATGACATTGGAACCCCTGTTTTGGAAAATATCAAGTCCACCAGCAAAGCTCAATGTGCTCATGTTTTCTCAAGAGTGAAATACCCTGGGAGGAAGAGGGCGGGGAGAAGGAAGGTCTGTTGGAAGGAGAAGCATAACACGACTCTAGTTGGTCTTAATAATAAAAATCCAGAGTCAGGTCTTGAGCTTAAAGCTGAAAGATCAGAGAAACAGAGCAGCCAGTCACTAGTTCTTACCTCTATGAAATTCTCGGACTGGAGGGAGCAAGATCCTGTCTCCATGAATCCTCAGACTGTATGGGTTTTCCTAGCTCTACAAGTTCTCAGATTGAATGGCTTGAGCTCCTATCTCCTCTGCCTTATATTCCTCTCTCCACCCAGCCATATCACTCCTGTCTCTACCTCCCTAGTGCTGGGATTAAAGGTGCGTGACTCCCAAGTACTGGAATTAAAGGTGTGAGCCATCACCACCTGGCTCTGTTTCTCTTTGAGACTGGATCAATCAAGTGTAGGCCAGGGTGGCCTTGAACTCACAGAGATCTCTTAGCCTCTGCCTCCCAAGTGTTGGGGTTAAAGGTGTGTTTCCCCACTGCCTGGCCTCTATAGCTAACTGGTGGCTCACTCCACACTCTGATCCGCAGGTAGGCTTTATTTGTTGTAGCACAAACAAAATATTGCCACAGAGAAGAGAACACAGCATCTTGCATTACTGTGCTGGTCAAAGCTAAGCAACAGGACGGTATTAGGAGATGCCTCTGGGGCACAGTGAGGAACAGTGCCTGTTCCTGCAGCTAAGGATGGCAGTGGAACTAGGGACCGTAGTTACAAGCCGGTCCTCTCATGACCGACCTTTTTCCTCTCTGCATCTCCTTTCCTCACTTGAATTTCACATGCTTTTCGGTTCTGGTTTCTGGCCTACGGATGCAGCCTTTAGCTCAGTTGACAACTCCCTGGTAAGGGCCTAGCAGGTGTAGCTGTCAGCTCCACAGTCCTGAAAGATGGAGCGGCCTGGAGTGTGATGTCACGACACTCAATGGTGGGAGAGGAGAGATTGTGGCAAGGAAGAGTGATTGATTGGAGCAAAGTCTGAAGGCACAAACCCCTTAAACTCTTAGACCTGGCCCAGGTTGGTCAGTGCTTGCTGGTGTTAAAGAGATGGAAGGTGTTGTTTAGACAATCAAAAGATCATTGGTTCTTTTGGAATCACCCTGGAAACTTTATTTTAAGAAAAATGAAATAACAGACATCCAGTGCCTGCCTATGGTCTTCCAGAATTCTATCTATATCATTTATATCTATATCTGCATCTATATCTGTGTATATAGGTGTGTATGTGTGTGTAGGGAAAAGAAAGTGTGACTAAACACCGGCACACGAGCTTTTCAGCAGAGGAGAAAAATGTAGGGAGAAACCTGGGAAGAGCCAAGGGCCCCATGTACAGAAGTGAAAAATGGATTAAACTGTACTTAAATATGAATCCATCCAAATAGCCAGCCAGAAAAAACAACACAAGACTCATGCCTCATAGTTCCGGTGTCCAGAAAAGACTTTTTACTACTTGGACGATTTCTCTTGTGGCACGTAAGAAAAATACAAAGTCAATCAAAAATAAAGTTGCAACGTGCAAGCCCCACCGGGAACAGAAATAGCTGGCCTTTGTCAAGTTCCCCACCTATTTATATACTTCTCTACACTGTGGAGACATCCTGGCTACCTTTTATTGTCCTTTAAGGAATAGGAAAACATTAATAGATTTAAAGATATTGCTACTTCAAAGAACTATAAATGAGGGTATTTGGAGAAAATTCATAGACCTGGGGAAGTTTCCAATTAGATGATTCAGAGCGATTTCCCTAGACTGACAGGCAGAAGAAAAACCCGAGAATCTACTGATTCTTTCTTGGTACCTCCATGAAGCTTTTATCCTGTCCTGTGCAATTGTGCTCCTTCATACACAGAACACTGAAAAGGGGGGACTTTTCAGATTTAAAACATTTTCTCTAGTTGCTGGTGCCCAAAGGGCCAGGGCTGCAGGGACCTGGTGGGTTGAAGGAGAGCTGGGTCGGGACACTGCTCTTACCTGAGCAGTGAGGGTTGCTGTTGACATCTGTGATCTCCACTTCCCAGGCAAGTCTCTTTTTCTTGGATTCTGTTGTAATCCCACCCTAAGAAACTGCAGAAGAGCGGGGTTTTTCACATAGGGGCCCCTTGGGTGACAACTTAGCATCTTAGCACTTCATGTAGTGTGGCAAACACACCTTGAAGTTGAGCTATGTCTTTCCAAATTATTCCAATTGAATGTATACATTGTAAGAAACTGTCACTAAAACAAAGCAAACGTTCAAAATGAGGCAGAACAGCAGAGCATTCTTTCCCTAGCATAGTGGCGGAAGCTCTAAGACACTGTAATGGTCCCAAAGTTTGGCCCTCCACACCACTCAGTGTAGGAAAGTCTTCCACAGGACTATCCCCTCCATAGCATGACTCAGGCAGCTGTGCCCTCTCTGTGATGATCTGCAGGATAGGATGCCAGGCATTGTTGCAGCTCAAATCCCACAGCATACAAGTGGTTCTGCAGACTTTCGAAAGAGCAGTGCTGGAAACCTTAGATGCACAAGGAAGAGCAAGCCATCATGCAAGACAGAAAGGCTTGAGAATAGAATTTGCCTCCTATGGATGCAGCTCAGTGTTATTTGTCATATACACCTTACACGGAATACCCACCAGCAGGGACTTCTGATATCCAGTGTGCTACTGTTAATGCCTGTTGAACATTTCATTCACTTCTCTGTGTGCCCAGGGACAAACAGAAGAACTAGTTAAGACAGCAAAAGAGGGAGGAATCTCCAGGAGAGAGGTGGGGCCAAAATTCAAGGACACACCATCAGTTTTCATAGTAAGGGAAGGAGTCAATTGCAGTCATAGCGTTAGATGATAAGGGCATTGACCGTTGTCATTTCTGAGCCCAAGATACCAAGACGACTATGATCGTTGTTAGGTGCATTCTGCTCAAGAAGGCACAGAAGACAGTCATATATATGCAGGACAATCCACTGATGATAAAATTCTATTTTAATTCATTGCATGTGTATTTAAACTGCATAGGAGCTGTGGTTTTGTTTGTAAGTTGTTAACTCAATGAAGAAGAAGGAAGGAGGTCTGGAAGACTCCCTTGGGGGAAGGTTTTATTTAACAACCTTTTCACTTCTCCCACCTGTGGGCTCTGCACAGCGCAGGCTTTCATTCACTGCCCAGCAAATGAAATAATAGCATTTTTCTTCTTCTAGCGGAATAACATTCCATTGTGTGTAATTACAAGATTGTCTCTAACCATTCATCTGTTGATGGATGTCCAGGCTGACTTCATTTCCTCTTTGTTGTGCATAGTGCAGAAATGAGCACGGATGGGCAGATACCTCCGCGGTGTGTTGACATCCCCAGCTGGGTCACATGGCAGTTCCATTGTCGACTTTCTGAAGACCTTCTGTAGTGCTTTCTACCTGCATTGTGTGAGGTCGCTTTCTCCACATCCTGGCCGGCACTTGCTGTCACTTGTTTTCTTTAAGGCCTGAGTAAGAAGGACTCCCAGTGTCGTTAATTTGTGCTTGCCTGGTAGCCAAGGGTGGTGAACACGTTCTCACAGGCTTTGGCCAAGTGTACTTCATCATCTGGGAGCTTTATGTTCATTCCTTTAGCCTATTTACTCATTGGCTTGTCTGGGTTCTTGGTGGAGTATTTTGTTTTTTCTTTCTTTCTCTCTCTCTCTCTCTCTCTCTCTCTCTCTTTCCCTTCCTTCCTTCCTTCCTCCCTTCCTGACTTTCATCTTTCTTTTCTTTTCTTTTCTTTTCTTTTCTTTTCTTTTTTTCTCTCATTTTTTTGGTTCATCTACATTGTGGGTGTAATCCTCCATCATAGGTATAGAAAGCAAGGCTTCTCCCCCTCCTGTGGGCTGTCCTGCTTTCTTTTCTGTCTAGAATCTTTTCAGTTCCATGCTGCCCTGTTTGTCAGTTCTTGGTGTTATTTCTTGAGCAGTAGGATGTAGTACTTCTTCAGAAAGACTAGATCTGTGTCTACATCCTGAAGTGCTTTTTTCTAAAAGTTCCGAAGTCTTGGGCCTCACGTGATGGTCCTCAATCCCCCCTAGGTATATTCCTGTAAATGGTGGGTGGCAGCTTCAGCCTTCTCCATGCAGATATGCAGTCTTCCCAGCACTGCTTTGGAAGAGATACATTCTCTGCCTTGCACGCCTTTGGGATCCTCATCAAGAGTTGGGAAACTCAGGCTGTGTGGGTTTTCTTCTGGGCCCTTGTATTTCTGCAATAGCTTCAAGAACAATGGTTATGAGTTCATCTTTAAAGGTCTGGCAGAATTCAGCAGTGACTCTATCTGGGCCTGAGAACTTTTTGTTTCTTTTTTTCCCCCTCCTCCTCTTCCTCCTCCTCTTCCTCCTTCTCCTCCTTTTTAACTTGGGAGACTTTATTATTACTTCAATCTGGTTGTTTACTACATAACTATTCAGGTTTTATATTCTCTTGGTTTTATTTTAGTGGATCATATATATATATATATGAGATATGCAAATTTATCCATTTCTTCCGGATTTTCCAATTGATTGGAAACTAAGTGTGATGGCTAATCTTACATTAACTTGACTGGATCTGGAAGCAGCTAAGGGACACTCCTGTGTGGGGGTCTCTGGGGGAATTTCCTGGAAGGGTTATTCAGGGGGAGAGGAGGCTTCTTCAGAGCGGGTGGCGCCTTCTGGTGCCTGGCTGCCTTCTCTCCATTCTGTGAGAGCACCTGCCCTGGTGCTGCTACTGTTACCACTGCCCTTCGATGCCATCAGAACATTGGCCTTCTAGCATGGACTGCAGAGCTATGGCTTCCCAGGAACCCTTCAAGTATCCGGTGCCAGACCGAGACGACTGAAGCATCCAGCCTCGTGGGCTGAGCAACTTCTGAGCTCCCGGCTCCCGGCCTTTGTTAGAATACGCAGCCAATACTGCGTGAGCCAATCTAATAAATCTCTTTTGTAATATATACTCATTCTATCAGGCCTCTTTCTTTAGGGAAACTTGATTCATGGGATATGTTTTTATACTCTCCCATATTGATCCTGTAAGTTTCATCTATGTCTGCTGAAATCTCTTTCCTTTCTAGTTTTAATATTTTGTGCCATCTCTCTCTCTCTGTTGGTCTGAATCTTCTGACGGTGGATCCATCTGTTATCATCCTAGAGATAAGACACAACACGGCAGTCATGGAAGGCGCTACTCCTGGTGGTTCTAAAATGTTTGGTGCAGTTTTGAACAGCAGACACTCAGATGCTGGGAACCCTGGCAGAACCCCAGAACTCCACACTATGGGTTGGTCTCTCTCTCTCTCTCTCTCTCTCTCTCTCTCTCTCTCTCTCTGATTTGAACATTGTGAAACTTCCTCCCGTAAGGCCATAAATATTGCCTTAGACACAAGGTTGAGGCTGTGCGCTTGCAGCTTAGAGAAAGCAGAGGAGATAATGTCAACTTTAATTCCTGTGTTTTTCCAAACACAAAGAATAGGCCAAAGGTCACAAGTGGAAATTAAATAAAAATGGAAAACAGATGTTAGGAAGCTCACTAGTAATGGAAACACAAGAAGCAATGAAAATTATTAAAAAGAAAACACAGCTAAAAATATACATACGACCCAGAAATCAGGGGTTTTAGGAAGGCTTTATTTTTTATATCAAGTGTGTAGAAAAAAATACCAGACTTTTTAAATATTTCCTAAAGTGATTTAATTTCTTATATTCTCTTCCTTATATTTAGAGGTAGAATTCAGCAGTAAAGATGTCTGTAATATCCTGAAAAGGCGATGGCCCAAAAGCACATCCACTGTCATGACCAGAGTTCAGCTGAAAAGGGACGCTTGTCTTTCGGTTGGCAGCTTGCCACTCTCAAAGGTGCATCGATTCTTAACCCAGCTTCCTGTTCAGATCTGGGCACATGACCTGGGCATCATCAGGGACAAGTTTGTTCTGGGAGAACAGCTGTCGAGGCAGAATTTCATTAAATTACCATGCACATCCCAGTTAGAGAGGTTTTGTTTTTTTTTTTTTTCCTTTCTGTACTTGAAAGGAAGCTCTGTGTTTGGTATGTGCTGACTTTTATAGCTGATCTCCAGCCAGTAAAAGATGTTACAAAGTCAGTGGAAATACCTAACTCTACGTGTGATATTTTGGATTGCTATAAACAAATACACAACGACATCTCCACTCTGCCCCCGAAGCTCCTTCCTGTGTTATCATTTAAACAGTTGGACGCGTCATAAAACAAAACCAAAACCATATTGTAACACAACTGAGAAAGTTGTAGTATTTCAAGTAAAACCAGGAAAGAGAGATGACTAAATATCCCCCCCCCCAGCATGTCTTCCTACCCACAGGCTCCCACGGGGGCTTCCCGGGTGCCTCTGGGCATCTGTGCTGGCTAACATCGACCAACTGACCGGGAAGGTGGCAAGGGGAGTTGGCACACCTTGGCGGCAGCTATGTAATTAGAGAAGATAATTAAGGATCATTGCTGGATGTGCTTACGGCAGGCATGTAATTACGAGGGAAGAGTCGGTGCAGGAGTCAGGATGTGAATGCCAAAGTATGCTCGGAAACCTGAACCCTAAAATCACTTCCTCTGTGGGAGGGAGGTCATTCCAGTCTTGTGCTTTAGGGGCTATGCCGGCGTGGACTGAAGATGAGCCCTGGTACCTCCGTGGCCAACCTTGGCAGTCTCAGCAAATCATCCAGTCTTTTCATGGCTCATCCCCCCTCCCCAGACACGGTCCAGGACATTCCATTTTTATGTGCGTTTGTATTTTCTCAGGAGTAGACACATTAACAGGATGGGTTTAACCATAGTTCAGTTTATTTATGATCCTCTGGTTAAATGTTAATAGCCCCAAGTCAAGTATCCAACACAAGAATTTGGAGCCGGAGATTTTAGCAGGCTGTATTTAGGGACCACTCAACAGCATGAACAGCCAGCTGTTTCTTTTATTTTGTTTTATTTTTAATTGAACGTGTGGAAGGGGGGCTGGGAGGCACAAGCCCACGAGTGCAGATCCCTTGGAGGCCAGAAGATGGCGTTAGAGTTCCCGAAGCTGTACCCTTGGAGGCCAGAAGATGGCGTTAGAGTTCCCGAAGCTGTAGTTATAGCTGGCTGTGAAGCCTGTGACATGGGGGCTGGGAACTAAATTCAGGTCCTCTGTGAGAGCAGAAAGCATTCTTCAGCAAGGAGCCATCTCTCTAAGCCCTCTTCCACTTATTGAATCCTGGGCACCATTTATAAAAGACTGTAGTCAGGCTAGTCCATTTACTCCGCATGAGACCAACATCTCCCCTTTTAAAGAGGACATTTAGGCAGAGTGACATCACATAATTTACCCAGGGTCACACATCTGATGAGGGGCACAGTTGAGTATGACTCCTAAATGTGTCCCCTTGGCCACCGTACCATGTCTTTGTCTTTTCACAGTTGCCATGGAAGTTCTTTCATGACCATTTCCTTAACAGGGGGTCAAAACTGTTAGATTAGATTATTAGTGTTCATTTGTATGAGGAGGGAGGGATGGAATCCTCTCAAATTGTCTAGGTCAACTTAATGTTCTGGAGAGAGAGCTTGAGCTGCCCACATGTGGTTTAGTATGCCGTCTACGGTCATCTCCTAAGTTCCTTGCCAAGCCTTCCTGACTTAGCATGGATAATCCATTGTCCCAAGTTGTAAAAAAAACTTGATGAGATAGAATTGAAAGGCTAATTTTAAAGACAGAAGTTGCTCTCGGGTCCCTTCCAAAGTAGTTTCATCTGCAACCCTAGAGTTAATGCATACTGCAGGGAAGTGGATTGAAAATTCAGCGTGACTGGGGAATTAAATGAGGAAAAGCAAAGACTCATCACAATATGAAGTAAGCAAAAAAGCAAACAAACAAACAAAAAAAGAAAAAAACAATCAAAAAATACCACACACATACACTAAAAAACCAAAAGCAAAACCCAAAAACAATAACAACAACAACCCCCCCCCAAAAAAAACAAAACCAAACTAAAATTTTCAGAAGCAGCACACTGTGCTCATCCTCCACAGATTCTGCACAGCTAGAGGAAAGTCATCCAACACTGATATGGCCTCGGACACCAGTAATCTTTATTAAGACATAATTTCATTATTCCATGATTGTCCTCTTCCGGGACCAGCTGTGACCGTTGAGGGCAGATTAACTAGAACCTGGTGGATGTTAGCCCCTATTCAACAGTGCTGGCCAAATACGGTGATTACACAGGATGTGGAAGTAACGTTCATCTTGTGCTCAGCTGTGCTCCCGGGTAAGTTCACTGGCCCATCTTCAGGCTGAACTGTCAGAGGATGGGCTGTATCTGTGAAAGAAAGAGAGGGGCGGTGAGGGGACAAACCAACAAAAACAAAACAATGAGAAGGCCCCCAGTGAAGCTAAAGATTTCTGGAGACAGGAGGCAATTCCCTGGTGCAGGCTTTTAGCACGGTGAGGACCAGCCTTTCCCTGGTAGAGCAGTCTCCACCCTCCAGAGTCTGCTTTCAGGTGTGTGAAAAGCTTATTGTCTGCCCATTCTGTCTTCATACTCTTGGGTGCATGAATTTTTCAACAAATTGGAAAAACAGCCTCTGTCCTATTTTTCCCTTTCAGAGGAAATAGGTTCTCTGAGAGTGCCGGCTCATTCCCCTGTGAACTCAGATGAGGAGCACGTTCCTGGTGGCAGTCTACCAAGCAGAAGCAGGCTTCCGGAGAATGGTCTATTATTCTAAAAATTTTAATGACCCAGAAGCAAAATATTTTTGGTCTTTAAGTTTAGATATAGCCGGGCGGTGGTGGCGCACGCCTTTAATCCCAGCACTCGGGAGGCAGAGGCAGGCGGATCTCTGTGAGTTCGAGGCCAGCCTGGTCTACAAGAGCTAGTTCCAGGACAGGCTCCAAAACCACAGAGAAACCCTGTCTCGAAAAACCAAAAAAATAAATAAATAAATAAATAAATAATAATAATAAAAAAATAAGTTTAGATATAAATGCTTAAGTTCAAATTTCAAGGGCCAAAACTTCTAAGATAGGATGGCTGGAAATCAGCCACCAAAGGAGTGATGTAGACAGCATTTGTTAATGGTTGAGGAAATCCTGCCCACTCACTATTCACCAGTTCCAAACGGCTCCCTCAAGGTCTTTGGAACTCCACTGCACTAGACAAATGTTTTCTTGCTGTCTAAAGATGCTAAGTTGAATGAGATTAGTTTATACCAGTCAGATTCTCCATGGAGGCTTCTGGGAGCACAGTCAGATGCCTCTGCACGTTCTGTGGCCGTCCCTTATCAAAGGACGATCTCACCCACCTTCCCCAGTGAATTCCTGTTTGTCTGTCAAAGCCCACAGGAGCGCCCCACGCAGTGGAGGCTTGATGGCCGCCTCTCTTCTCCTTTCTCCTAGTAATTAATTCCACCTTCAGTTTAGGGTTCATACTTTTTGCCTCTTCTATGCTACACATTATAGTTACTCTCCAGCGAGCCCCATCACACCCCCGAATACGCTGGGTCTTTACTAAGTCCGTGTTGAATGTATAGGTGATTGTGGTCACAAAAGCCGGTTGTTCTGAAGGCAAAGGGCACTGCTGCTTGGAGCTCCCAGCACTTGAACCTTTCAAAATAACTGTGTTTTCCAACCTATGAGGTTACTGGAGATGACCTTCATCTTGGGAATGCAGGAGAATTCTTTCTCCTACCCCCACGTGGTGGGAAGGAGAGCCTACCTTTCACTCTGCATGTGTGGGATATGCAGGAGATGCCGGTGGAGCCTCTCTCCAGCCGCTCTCTCACACCTTTCCACTAATGGAAATGGAGGGGGCAGAGCAGAGATATGATGGGTTTTCTGAACTCACTTGGTATTTTAGCTGCAGAGACAATGTTGAGTTTTTTACGTCCTCTCTGTATTTCTTCAGCTCTGCTTTTCACATTGAGACAAGTTCCACAGAGGGACCCTGTGCCTCTCTGAACCTTTGGGTGGGTGTGTACTTCCAACGCAGGGCAGTTTTTACTGGACCTATGGAAGAGTGTGTCTTTATCGGTAAAAGACTGCTCACTTTTTTCTTTTATCACTTTAAATTGACTGTTAACATAGATATTTATGTAGGATTTATGAGATGTTTGGATGTAGTCATACATTGAGAGTTGATCAAACGAGGCTAATTATCATATTTGTTGTCTCAAATACCGTTACTTCATAGTGCCAGTTCTAAAATATCTACTCTTTCAGTTATTTTGAAACACTCAGTATAACAAACTGTAGTCACCAGGCAACAAAAGCAAAAACAGACAAATGGGATTGCATCAAACTAAAACATTTTTTCCTGGGGAGAGGGGAAAGTAGAAAAAAAAAACTAGCAAAGAAAAGAAATGACCCACAGACTGGGAGAAAATGTTTGCGAATTACACATCGTATAAGGATCTAATATCAATCATATACAAAGGATTCAAATTTCAACAAGTGCCAAAATACTAAATGTTAGAATAGACAAAGGACCAAAACAGATCTTCCACAAAGGGCAGTGGATGACTTTAAAAAAAAAAAAAAAACAGTTGAATCATGTCGAGCGACTCAGGAGGGCCAGTCCAAGGTAGGAAGATCACAAATTCAAAATCCGGCAACTAAGCAAAATTTTGTCTTAAACAGAAAGGGTTGGGGATATAGCTCAGTGGTAGAGCCTTGGGTTGAGTCCTTAATACAGATAAAAAAATGAACAAAGACTCCTTTCTTTAGAATGGAACCATGGGGCTGGCAAGATGGATCAGTGGTAAAGGCCCTTGTTGTCAAGTCTGACAACCTGTGTTCAATGCTCAGGACCCAGATGGAAGGAGGGGACCCAGACCCACTTCAGTAAGTCATCTTCTGATGTTGCACCTGCACTGTGCATGTGTGTGCCCCACTCCCCCACAAAATAAATACATTTTAAGAAGTGGAGTCATGTATACGCAAAGGAGTGCTTATGCATTTTGATGTAAATTACTTTATGTCAAAGGAGCTCAGGAAAGGGAATATAAAACCCCAGTAAGAGAGGTGTTATAGCCATAGAGAACCGCTACCTGATGGAAACTTAGGGACGAATTTTCCCATCAGAAAAACAAGCATGTGCAGAGATTTGGATAAAACAAGCTTATGACCCAGAGGGACATGGGCAAGCAGCTTAAGGTGGGGGAGGCAGGAAATACTCAAAGAGTATGTTCAAAGTGAGTTTGGCTTTCTACAGCCCTCTGGGGAGATGGGAGATGCAGAAGAAGAAGAAAGCCATTGCAACACATGGGATGGAGATGTGGCCAACTTCAATGTTTGGGAGAAGCACACAAGTGATTGTACAATGGAAATGGGATGAAATTCAAAGCGAAAGGCCATTTGGAAAGTTTCTGTTTGTTTCTCGTTTGTTTGTTGTGGTTCGGCTGACTGCTGAGATAGACACTGGGAACCAAGATGAAGAGTCAGTGATCTGTGTGAATGGTGTCTGTCGGCAAGAAAAGGAAACAGACTTTAAAATGCGGGTGAGAGAGGGGAGTGTAACAGCTGGTTAAAGGTTTGGCTTCCTTGGGGCACTCAGGTGGAAAAGTCTAGAATATTAGAGGCCTGAAGGAACAGATTTTGGAAGAGACTTGGTCTGATTTGGGGAACATTAACACAGGCATGGTGCATGAGCTGGGGGAGACTGAGCCTGCAAGAGACGGACATAGCAGAGACCAGAACACCAACCTTTCCAGAACTGGTCCAGGGGATCAGCAAAGCCACTTGGGACAATCTCTGAGCTTTACGAGGAAAACCCAGAGGGCATAGAGCTACAGAGGCCGAGAGTGGACAGAGCTTCTCCAGGGGGGTGCACCATTGTCTCTCTCTCTCTCTCTCTCTCTCTCACACCCACACAAACGTCTCTCTCTCTCTTTCTCTCACACACGCGTGCACACAGACATCCCACAGCTAATCTGATAGAAGCAGTTACTCAAGGGTCAGCTCCTTCCAGGTGACTCTAAGTTGTGTCAAGTTGACATTAAAGACTAACCAGCATGCTTGCCTCCTGCCAGGAGGAATCTGTGAATGCCATTTTTCTTCTCCAAACACCCCAACAGCTGCAACTTAGACCAAAAATCTCCAAAATTTGAATTACACATTGCCTTTCCTGAATATGAAAGTTATAATAACGAAGAGTGTTACTTGTTGGGAATGTCCTGTAAAATTCACTATGGAAAGATATAGGTAAGACTGAAAGGAAAAAAACATTATCTAAGAAGTTTCAATTGCTATCCTAGAGTGTTAATGAAACATTAATAAGAAATGAAGAAGAATAAATAGTTTAGGTAGAGCATCTTAATTTCCTATTTTATGGAAGTATTTGAAGAGTCATTTGAATGACTAGAAAATTATGATAGAAATTTCCGAAAATGATTGTGATTAAAAGAATACTTTTGTTTTTAATTGCTAATCAGCACTCAATTTTCAATTTTGCATGTTTATTTGGGACTTTTTCCATCAGAAGGAAAAGAAACCCTCAAAAACAAAGAGCAGAAAAAAGAAAATAAGTTAAATAACAAGGAAACAATGCTTGCCAAAGTAGAATAATTTAATTATCTTTTGTTGACTGATATTTAAGAAAATGGTATTGCATGGTAAATTATTAGTTCACTTCTGCTACAACTCTATTACAGCAGCCTTGAAGCGCTAAGAGAAACAAGCTAGGAGTTATATCTAATTTCACTGTAGCCTTGAATGTAGTTATTTTTAGCCTGATTAGGTAGGACTTGACCGGCCTTGTTTCAAGAAAATGAGTCTTATTTTCCTTTTGTGACACTTTGACCTTTTGTTGAAAACAAATGTCTCCAATGACAAACTCATTCAGGCTGATTTCAAGAATCCCCGCCCCCCTTCATCTTCCTTTGCCATTGGAAGCCCGCCCGAATGACCATGGCTGGTGGCAGTCTTCTACCTGAGTTACACTATACTGCTTTGCAAACACCCTCTGGTTGCTATAGTGTTGAGATCCCATTAAACAGTCGATTTAGCCGGTGAGTTATTTTCATGATGAGGAGGTATATTGCTTTTGGTAGACAACCCCAGTGAGGGGCTGCCTCAGGGTGGGTGTTCCATTTATCCTCCTGAAATGAGACTTTAGGAGAGCACGGTGCATGTGAAGTTAGACACAAAGGTCCCTCCATCCTGCGCCTCTCCCACCCTGGCGCTGGCATCTGACTCATGTTTCAAGTAAACCTTTCTTGCCTCATCTTGTCAGCATCCATCTAAGAAGAGGCCGGAAGGACGGAAGCAAGGTGGCCAACTCTCATTACAGATGTTTCCAGAAAGTCATACACGTTTCATTTTCATCTCTTCAGGTGGAATTTCCTCACAAGTCCACACATAACTGCTGTGGAGTCTGGCAAATAGTTTCTGCCTCTGCCTGTCTGTCTCTCTCTCTCTCTCTCTCTCTCTCGTGTGTATGTGTGTGTGTGCATGTGTGTGTGTGTGTGTGTGTGTGTGTGTGTAGGCTAGAGAACAATCTTGGACGTCATCCCTGGAACTCTCCATCTCGTTTTTTGTTGACCTGGTTCTTATCAATGAGACTGGGCTGGCTAGGCAGTGAGCCCTAAGGATCTGCCTGTCTCCTTCTTGCGAGGGCTGGGATTGCAAATGGGGGTCACCTGACTTTATTTTCCTTTAATCGTAGGTTCTAGAGACTGGACTCAGAGTTTCATGTGTATGCATTAAGCTCTTGACTGACTCTACTATCTCCCCAGTCCAGGTGACTGTGTGCCTAGTGCGTTATTTATTTTTCTTCTCTCTGGGACCAAAGGCCAACTTAAGGGAGGAAGGACTTATTTTGGCTCACCATTACAATATATTCTTGTAGTATCATTTCATTTATATTTTAATAAATAAAGCTTACCTGAATATCTGAGAGTAAAACAGCCCCACTGGTCAGCCTTACAGACCAGGTAGTGGTAACACACACCTTTAATCCCAGTAACCACACTAGTTGCCATAGAATCTGGGTAGTGCATGCCTTTAATTCCAGTGGTGCACACCTTTAATCCCAGTCCTAGAGAGGATTACAAAATGGGAGGAAACAGCTCTCAATCTCTTTCTGAGATTCTTGGATGTGGATCCAGGTAAGAGCCAGTGACTGACTGTTTTGCCGTTCAAATCTTCAGGTTGAACCCCAATTTCTCTCTCTGAGTTTTTGTTAATGCCTCATTTGGTACCCAAGTATCTTTTTGCATTCCAAATTAGCATTTTCAAAAGTCAGAGATTCTATGAGTATTCACATAGCTTCTGGATCTACTACCCCTATATTCAGGCTGGCCTCAAACTCACAGAGATCCATCTGCTTCTGCCTCCCAAGTGCTGGGATTAAAAGTATGTACCACCATGCCCCGTGTTTCAGGATATTCTTTATCATGGAGAAGGCATAGTATTTCCAGGCTGTGGCAGCAGGCGGGTGAGGCTGCTTGCTCACATCTCTGCATACCATGAAACAGAAATGGGACAGGAAATAGTGCCTTGCTATAACTCTCAAATTCTCAATACTCTCCGCCAGTGACCCACTTAATTTAGTAAGGTTCCATCTCTAAAGGTTCCACAACTTCCCCCCGACAGAGCCATCAGCTGGAAACCAGATGTTCAAACACATGAGCCATTCAAACCATGATATTCTGATAATCTCTGAGGTCTCCTAGACTGAAGAAGAGAGGCAGTGGAGATTGGAGACAGCTATTAAATAGTATCCAAGCAAAAGTTAAGGCTACAAAAATCAGAGAAGAGAATATTAGATGGCCCTATTCAAAGCTCTCAAAAATACTGTGAACTCCATGGTGCATTCCCTGGAAGCGCTTGAGCTGCCTTTGAACAAGACTTCTGCTGTGTGGGTTTTGATGCTGTCTTTTCAGGTCACAGTATTGCTGTTTCCTGTTGGGGTGAGGACTGTGCTTGTCCCTCACAGTCTGGAGGGTGAGAGAGGACTCTGCTTGGCTGTGAACAGAGCAAGCTTTGGGAAACTCCTTTCCCAGCAGTTATGTGGGAGACCAGCTCTGATGGGCTGAACAGCAGACTGGAAAGAGAAGCGAGTGAGGGAACGGATCTGAGTGAACAAGTATGTTGAGGAATCATGCATCTAAAAATGATGTGGTAACTTAAATAAAAACAGCCACTGCAGTTTGACTGTCTTTACTTTTGAAAGGACTCCTGAAGCTCATGCAATCTTTCTGCTCTTATATTGAGTGCTATTTATCGACGGAGATTTCCTCAACAACCACGGTATGGCTGTTTTATGTAGAGGTTGAAAGCCAATGTTGGTTGTAAGCAGATTTTATGATGCCCATTAATTAACACTTCCAGGTAAAATCAACACATGTAAACTTGGGAGTCAGATAAACAATGAAGGCTTTTGTTTGTTTGTTTAGCCTGTGTGTGTCCTGTGTAATAGTTGGACCACACCTAAACTAGAAAATTCAGCTGCTTTTTAAAGCTCACTGGGGTCCTGCATTGTTACTTCCTGAGACTGTCCTCCTGCCTCCTGCTCTCCCTCCTGCCTCTTTACCCCATGGTACTGCAACTCCTTCTAACAATGATCTGTTTGACTGACTGGGATGGTTTTTTTTTCTCTGACCCATAAAACACAGCCAAAGGGATGTTGTGCAAACCAGGGAGTGCAGGCTGGGCCATCATGTGGTTCCCATCTTCACTCTCCTGGAAGCTTGTAGCTGTGTGTGTCAAAGGCTGGGACTCAGTGGCCAAGTAGAGCCACATGGAAAGAGAAGGCCCCAGTCTGATTAAAGAGGCTGTTGCTGACCTTGGGCTTTTGGGAACCTTCAAATGAATGTGACTTGTCGAATTAACTAAGAGAGAACAGCCAAATTAGCCAGCCAGGCAAAGTACAAGATGCTGGTAGAGATGCCATGATGGAAGTTTGATCTACTGTATGTTGGGTAGAGTTTTCTGCATAGCAATGAGTAATTGATATAGTTCTATTCAGGGCAAGCAATTCGGAATGTAAAATTTCAATGCTTTTCATCAGGTACTTTGTGTCTTTGATGGGATGAGGAGAATAACAGCCTTTTGATGCAAAACACAAGCCACATAAAACACTTAAAAAAACATAGTTATACCATATGACCATGTTTGTATTGAGAGAGTATAGGAAAATAACTAGAAATCAAGAATAAAAGTGAAGCAACAGCCTGGAGGCCTAGAGTGCTGAGACCGGAACTCGTAGCTGGGTCACAGGGAAGAGCAAAGGCTGGAGAGACCCACTCGGATTTCTTCCTGTTGAGACCTGCTCTTCCAATCTGTGAAGTACTTTTGGGGCCCTCCAAACCATAGTCTGAAGACTGGCAAATTTCACTCAAAGCCAGTGTCACAGGCCAGGCACTAACTCCACCCAGGTCCTACAGTGCCCTCCCCAGGTCTCCCGCGGGAGTCCTGAGGCTCAAAAAATGACTCCTGCCTTCCTCCTCAGACAGTACACAGCTTTTCCGCGGCTCAGACAAGGAGAGGCTAAGCCCAATCTAGGTCAAAACCGGGAAGAAAACTGAGTAGGTTAAGCACCTAGCTCCATCTCTCCCAGGCTCTTTGCAAACACCTGGGAATCTATGTATGTTCCACAGTTTTCAAAATAGCGCCACAGTTGGAGACAAAGTATCCCTAAAAGGAGCCTACAGATTCAGGCTCAGATTTCAGATTCAGACTGTTATTGGTCTGAATAATTATGCTTTGCTTTGTATCATTCACAAACCAAGTTAAATAAATGGTTTAATTAACATTGTGTGTTAATTAAACAAACGAATATAAAACTGTGTATCCACATTGGGTGTCTTAGTTAGGATTACTATTGCTGTGATGAAGCACCACCCGCTAAAGCAAGTTGGAGAGGAAAGAGCTTATTTGGCTTACGCTTCTATGTAACTGTTCATCATGGAAGGAAATCAGGATAGGAACTCAAACAGGGCAGGGACCTGGAGGCAGGTGCTGATGCAGAGGCCATGGAGGGGTGCTGCTTAGTGGCTTGCTCCTCATGGCTTGCTCAGCCTTCTTCTCATAGAACCCAGGACCATGAGCCCAGGGGTCATGTTTCTGACAATAGGCTGGGCCCTCCCTCATTCTTCACTAATTAAGAAAATGCCCTACAGACTTGCCTACAACCTGGTCTTCTGGAGGCATTTTCATAACTCTGGTTCCCTCCTTTCATCACGATAGTTTGTATCAAGTTGACAGAAAAACTAGCCAGCACGCTGGGGAAAATCTGGGTTCTCCAGAATGATCTGTTGTATTTATGAAGTGGAACATCGCTGCACTTGGGCCTAGATCTATAATGATTCGTAAAATTAAATTCCCTACAATTATGTACAGACATGAATGACACCGGTGCAGGAAGGATATTTTATGCCCGAAGTCGAGTGAACAAGGATTTCTACCACCAAACCCAATCCTGGAGCTTTAATTTCAAGACAGCATCTGCCATATATATTTCTTCCTGTTGGTTTCAGTTGGATTTTATTTTCAGTTTTTAAATTTAATTTTGCATGTGCTATGATTTTGTGGTTTCAAAAGCTATATTTTTCTGGTTTAATGTTTCCCCCCATACTGCATTTAAGTATTTACCATTAAATTAACACTACAAGATGTTAGAATATGTTTTTCCAGTAAAAAGAATCCCTTGTAACTTAACCAGTCGACAGTTAGTTAATGTGTTAAACCAGTGTGGAAACGTGGGCATGAATCCAATATAGGCAATTCTTTCTGTTCCGAGACACACAGTGGAAGACTATTAGAAAATATCCTTTGACAATGAATTCAATTAAGAAAATAGAAAAGGAAAACAAAAACCGAAATCGTAAGACAGTTCTGTGTGAAATGGGGTATGGTGTAATATGAGTACTAGAAAGACAGCCTACTCATGGAGAAGAGATGACGGCATCTCGTTGCGCCCCCTTTATCTTGTCTTCTGCTCACCTGGACTCCCCTTTCTACGGTGTCAGGTGGTGTGTCTTCTTTCACTTAAGAGAATAAGCCACTGTCTGGGACCACTTTTGTGTCTCCTCTGCGTGTTTCTGGTGGGGTGTTTGAGCAAGGCTGCACGGCTGAAGGGGCTGGCATCTCGTCATGGGCTCTGCAGAGCCCATGTCACCCTGCGTTCCCACAGAAGAGCTCCTTCTGTGAGCCACATGTCACACGCACTCGTCAGTGACGATGGTGTGGTCTGCATCTCAGTGCCCCCGTGTTTTGTTTTCGGGGTTGAGTCATCTGTTGAACAAAGATTCTCCCAAGGGATTTCTGAGCTGAATGAACCCTCCAGCCTGGGGTACAGTTGGTTGAAAGCTGCAAAGATGCACGGGAGGAAAATCTGCTTTCTTCTATCAAGCAGAGACCAAGGTTTTGTCTGTTCACCACTGTCTGCTCTGCATCTCGCATGTCATTGCCCCCATCCACCTGGTCTCCGTGACGATGGGCAGCGGCTGTGCTGGGCAGCGGCTGTGCTTTCGTCATTTGGGGAAGTGCCCTAGTTGTCTGGGAAAGGCCATGTTGTACTTGGCGAAGGATGGAGGAGAAACTCTGATTGAGACAGAGGACAGCGTTCTGAAGTGACCAGCTCTGTCTCAGTGAGACACAGACACAGAAAAGCCTTCTGTTCTCCTGTGTCAGTTACTTGTCTCAACCATGAGACTGGATGACTGACAGAAAGGAGGGGCTAATTTCCATCGATGGTTCAGGAGATACAACCTTCCACACGGGCAGGAAAGGCATAGTGGTTAGCCCTGTTGAGTCCATGGTAGTGGGGGTTTGCAGCTGCCATTCCCATCAGAAAAGAAGCAGACAGATTGGGCCAGAGGTGAGGCCATGTTATGACTTTCAGAGTCCCTACCTGGTAGCTTTCCTCTGAAAGCTAGGTGCCTCATTACCTCAAGGTTCCATACCCTCCCCAAATAGCCGCTCCAGGACAGGCGGGAGCCCATGGAGTTGTTTCACAACCAAACCATAATAATAACATTTTTGCAATTTCTGAATCAGATAAAACTTAGATTTCCTTTTATTTCAGAAATCTTAATATAAAAAAATATTGGTACATTTTGAATGGAAGAATGATAACGTTCCCATCACCATGCACAAAAATTCTCTCTGCAGGCTACTATATAAAAAACGTATGGATCAGACAGGAAGGGCAGGAGTTCAAAGTCAGCCTGAGCTACGTAGAGAGTTTACCCCAAACCTGGGTGTCTGTCAGGCTTACTGTTGCTGTAATGAAACACCCAGCAAAGCTTACAGGCTAGCTCAGCCTGCTTCCTTCTAGAACCCAGGGGTGTCTTCACCCACAGTGGGCTGAGCGCTCCCCCACTGATCACTAAATAAGAAAATGCCCTTGTCTGCTTACACAGCCAGATCTTCTGTAGACATTTTCTCAGCTGAAATCCTCTCCTTTCAGATGACCGTGGCTTGTGTCAAGCTGACGTAAAACTAGCCAGCGTACCGGGCTATAGGACAAGACCCCATGTCTCTAAAAATCAATCTCCCCTCCACCAAAACACCCCAAAACTAAACAAACCAACCAAAACCAAAAGAAAAGAAGTAAAAACGCACAGAGGTAGAGAGGAATGACCTCATACTCGCTGTTGTCTCTGCGGAGAAGAAATAAAGAACCTTTCTAAGGTTCTCAGTTACCGGATATGGCGGGGCAACCTGGGCTTGCCTAAGGGGCGCAGAGGTCAGACAATATGGGAACACACAGAGCACCACAGCTGGCAGATTCCCCCCTGACATACCTCCTGCCTTTCCACACGACTGTTAATTATAGTTCCAAAGACATCCCTCCTCCATAATTACTGAAATCTCAGCCATCCCTTGAGTTTCAATTGAAACGCTTCCTCCTCCCGGAAACGGCAGGGCCCCCATCAGATACTGTCTGCGCTCACCCTCCCTGGCTCCTGGGCCCCCGGCGTTTGATTCCTATGACATTGCACATTGTTCTGCTGGGCTGCCTTGAACCGCACACGGATCTGGATTCCATTAGGCGTTAACTATCTGAAGGAGAGAGAGGTGGGGGCCCTGTAGAGGGGTGCTGAAACGAATGGATCCACAGCTGGTGCTATCACCCCGAAATGCCACCATGAAAGCCAGTGTTCTGCTCTTCCAGGGGTGGCTCGTGAAGACTCATTTTTAACAGACACCCCAGTGGGTATTGCCGATGCTACCTCTGTGCAGAGTGAACTGAGGTCAGCCTTAAGCAGCACTCTTGAAGTTTACGCTAGATGTGGCTAGCCAGGATTTGATCAGCGAGTTACTGTCTCTTTTTAATGGACATTCTTAAAGCAGATTTGAATAGACTGGAAAATTATTAAAGTGACACCGATTCATTAGACGCAGCCAGTCAAATTTAAACACTAAGAGTTCTTGTCAAGTGTCAGTTACACTGATGTTTGTGGAGGACGGCCTGCGCCCTACTGAAAAGTCCAATACAAAACAGTAGCCTTACAAAACAGCAGCCTTCAGAAGCCCGTGCCTTGTCCTGCATGTCTCCCTTGTACAAAACACAGCTTACTCCATTTTGAGTGAGACTATTCCTATCTTTTCCTTGTGTAGGAGTCACCATTAGTCCAGGATAACCCATGGGACCAACCAAATTCATAAATAATAACTTACACATCCAAGTAAAATTTTTCTAAATATGTACTTAGAAATTAGATCAAGAACACAAGGACATGTGTGTATCACAACATATGAAGAAGATTGGGCTTGTGAACGTCTCAAACGTGCTAGGCCGAGAAAGGCTGGGACACCTAGATTGTACGAGAGGGGCGAGTCCTCATGCTGGGGTACAGTGGCACCACTGATCACATGTATCGTGGGATGATTAGGCATCAACTTCCTAGTGTGGTCCCATAGCTTCGGCTCAACATGGTCCCCTGGTGGATGCCGTCACTCAAATGGCCTATATTCCAGACTCAACTTTTCCTTGAACCACATCCCTGTATGAGGAGGGAGGAATCCTTAACATTAGTGTCTTACCCAGCTACCTCCAGTTTTCTCCTGGGCAGATGTGCCACACACATTACTCCGGAAAGGACACTCATGCCAAAACAAAGTACCAGTTGCATCAAAGTCCAACATGGAGTACTAGTGAGTTTGTATTGGTTTAGGGTGATCTACAGGAGCAGGGATTTACATCACCCATCACAGGTGGTGACTCAGGGAAGCTGGACCCTGGGCTTTCTGTACAGCTTGCAGGTGGCTCCCAGTATGAGAGTCTCTTCTCTTTGTGGTTGGGGAGTGGATGGTTGGCAGAATCTGACAAACACTTTGAACTGCTAGAGAAAAGTCACCCAAGAACCCTCCTGCCTTCCAAGTTTCTGTGCTTCCAGATATGTGACTTTTTTAACCTCCTGAGTTCCTTGAGCCTCCTCTCCCTCCAGGATGGAATGTGTAAACTGGGAGGAACTGGCCACATAGTATTCTTCACCTTCAGGGGAGACCATACAGACTCTGAAGAGATTTAACCCTTTCTAGCTCCACTCCATTTTGTGACCCCCCCCCACAATTGTAACACGTATAACATGTGACCATATTAGCAATTAAGACAGGAATAAAGGAACTTGCGCTTGCAGCGGCCATGGCTGTCCAGTGAAATCATCAGTGCTTGGTAAATGAAAGCCAATAAAATGGGCATAGCTTGTGAATTTACTGTTATTGAATAAACTCTGATATTACCAAAAGACATAAATTCATCTACATTTTTGACAGCTCTCATCACTTACTAGGACGTGTCCTTTGTGAGTTTAAATGATCATTTTATCAACCTCTAGGTGCCCCAAGTTGGGAATTTGATCACACTGGTACTCTGAGAGCATTAAACAAGTTAACCTTGAGTCAGGGGGCGGAGCCAGCAACTAACTGACCAGAATTAGCCACAGAGAAGCCAGGAATTTGGATAGAGGAGATGCAAAGGAAGGAAAGAATGGGACTGTTTAGGCGGTTTTTCTTTTGCCTTTCAGGACAAATGAAGAGACGTGTCTCTTGCTGCATTGCCCTCCAAAAAGCAGGTCAGCAGGTTGCTCTTTCAGCTTCTCTGATCTATCATCCTCACATCTGACTTCCAAGTCTTTGCTGGCTAATAGATTGACAGAGACTTAGTTTAAACCTACATATCCTCCAGATCTTAGTCTAAGTGGCTGGCAAGGTGCTGACTTGGTGTTCTTGGAGCCGTATTAAACTGTCAGTAGATTCATGTTCAGCTGCTAAGTAGACAAAACAACTATACTAGTCTCCTTTATGTTATTTATGATCTCCTTCAACTGAATCATCAGAGAGGTTAGGGTGGAGTTGTGTAGTACTGGTCAAGACTTCTTTGTGTTTAGGGCGAAGTTGATTTATGAAAAATATTAAAAAGCAAAGAATGAGCAATCAGTATCTGTATAAAGAAAGCTATAGAACCTATTGCATTTAAAAGACAATAAGATGATTTATTCAGTACCTTTCAGTCTAACCCAATTACCATAGCCCTCACCCCAGATACTATCTGTTTGTGGTGGGTATGGGCAAGATATGTGTGCAGTGTATAAGCATATGGGGGATGTGTGTGCCCTTGTACATTTGAGGAGGTCAGAGGAGGACACTCTCACTGTCCTCCCACTTCTCTCGAGACACGATCTCTCACAGAACCTGTAGCTAGGCTGGTGACCAGCAAGTCCTGTGACCCTCCTATTTTACTCCACCCAGTGCTAGGGGTTACAGTTGTATGCCACTATGCCCTTCTGTTTGCATGACTGTTGGTATCCAAACTCAGGTCCAAATGCCCACACGGCCCTTGCTCTTACCCACTAAGCCATCTCCCCAATCAGAAGTATGCTTTTATAAGGTTTAGGTGCAATTAGTAGTACTATTTCTCTTTTTACATTTATTAATTTTAAAAAGGATGTTTTCATTTCTTACTCAGATCTACGAAAGTGTATCTATTTTGCATATGTGACGTCTGAAGAAGCAGACATCCACCTTATGATTTCTGGGTATAGCCCTTTTCATCCTTCAGCTCTGAGATTTCACCCTGGCTACAAAAGTAGTAACATTCAGTATAGCAAAAAAGAAAGAAATGGACAAAGGTTGCAGACAGCAACCTGGGACACTCACGTGACCTCTCTTCCCTGTCCCCCATTCCAGTTACATCAGGAAGACCCTCAGGTGAGAAGTCTTGTGCTGATGGTCCAGTTTTCCCACTTCCTCCTCTGTCCTCAGGGACTGCTGAGTGTCAGGAAACGGTGGGATCAACGTTCCACTTGGTCCTCAGTAGAGCAGGAGTGCCAGGGAACTTCATGATTTGTTTTAAAATTGTGGTTATCACTCATTTTGTGTTTATCTGGACTTTGTGGATTATTGCATTTGGAGAAGGGATTAAGTGGTCCTAGGCAGTAGATGATTTACATGACATCTGACCAGAACAAGCCTCACCCACTAGTGTCTGTTATTCATTCACACAGGGATCATTCAGCTTTTGGGTCAACTCAAGATACCAGGAAATTGGCTACTCTGGCACCTTTAAAACCTGGGAGCAAATTTATGTAATTTTAGGACCCTCTGCTGACTTATCTGCAAAGACCACTCTGTGAGATAATTAGCTCTATAGGTGGACACCAGCTGATACTTTGCACAGTGTCATGTTTTATCATGGAGGAGCTGGCATTTCCTCATGGAGACACAACCACCCCTTTGTGATCCCAGCATCAGAGATGCAGACTTGTCTTTTGATATAAAGGCTGTTCTTTCAGTATTGCACATAGCGAACAAGGAATATTTTCATGCTGACTCAAGTGTATATATTACCAGGTAGCTTCAAATGGACAGCTAACATTAATAATGTAAAGAAACATTCTCTTTCCTTTGTGTGTACTGTGGAAGATAAACAAAGCTCTAACCAAGTGACAGGACAAGAAATGCTGAGGTTGGCATCGGAGTGAGTGAAGAAAGAAAGGGAAGACAAAGATTCGTGTTTGCCTTTAGCATCTTGTACTTTAGTTGGAAGGACCAGCCAGTTCATCGATTTCAGATCTTCTAAGGAACAACACACCCCTGAACTAGGCTAAACACAGTCACTGAGAGGTAAGAAATGGGAAACACCAGAGAAAAGACTGCTGTAGGAAATCTTCCAGCCAGTAGACTTTAAGTTACTCGCCCATTTGGGTGTGGCCTCTTATACTATAAATGCCGATGTAAAGTGTACATCCACTCTCTCTTCCAGCTGCTGGATTCGGTTGCTGTTTTCCCATTTGAGCAGAGGACTGTGATCTGTGAGTCTAGCCCTAAATAAATAACCCTTTATTGTACTCAATTCTGAGCTAGTGTGGGATTTCTTCTTTGCATCCATCTTCATCTGGTGCCCAACATGGGACCCAATTCCACACCTACTGGGTGGACCGATCCAAAAAGGCCCAAATGGTCCATGGCCCAGAAGGTCTCCTGCCCCTGACAGCCTGACTTGCTTTTACCTACTAAGTGTTTTTTTTTTTTTTTTTTTTGAAACCCTCACCACAGCAGAGCTAAGTGCACAGCGACTTGGAAATTTCCCAAGCTTGCGCAGTTTCCCCCCACAACTGCCGCAGTCCCTGCCATGCTGTGACTTACGCAGCTTCTGGTTTGTTTGTCCTTCTCTAAATTCAAGCATGTTATTAAAAGAAAAATTCAGAGTTGTTGTCTCATGTCAGGAGCCATCTGGTATGGGGCAGAAAGAAGAAAGAATTTAGAAAAAAAATTTTACTTTTCTTCCTCTAATTGTACCTTTCATTGAATATATGTCAGTATAAAAAAATGTTTGAGTTTTCCACAATGAACAATGAATTTTCCTGCAGTAATCTTTGGAGTTTCCGGGAAGAATATGGGGCCCCACAACAGTGACTCCACCTGGTTGATATGACATTATGATGCTGATAGTGCAGCTATAAGACCTGTTTTGGGTACTAGCTACTCAAGATGGTTTCAACTTGGTTAGCTGAAATGGTTCACCTTTCTACAATGTTCTGGCCAGAACTCCAAACAGGAACCTCAGAAAAACTCTACCGAATACCCAGAGACTATCTGCAATTACACCAGACTGTAATCTTGGAACTTAACCCTCATTTTACTTACACAGGATCCCATAGAGAGAACATCACCCTCATGACAGCTGGAAGTGATTCTAGAAGATGGTGTCCCCTCTCCCAACAAAGTTTGTCCTCAGGGTTAGGGACATCAATTAGGAATTGATTAAAATTGGTGTAGGGTTGGGGATTGGGGGAGAAATTATGTAGGCTCAGGGATCTCTTTGAAAAAAAAAGGGGGGGAAATTGGATGAGATAATAGATTAGTGTAAGCTTACTCATACTAATAATAATATTGAGTAATAGAGTGAATACTTGTGAGCTATTATTTATAGGCAATTTACACTGGTATAGATTCTTGTATAGTGATACAAGCTTAAATTATATTGAAAAAAGACTGTCAAATCCTGCCAAGACAGGGTAAGATGGTTTTGAAAAATTTCCTGCCTCTGAAAATGGTCTGTCAGTTACTCTAGGCCTTAGCCAAAGTTGGTCACTAAATATTGGAAATGAGACTTTGGGTGACTGCCCAAGTAGCCAGTTGTCTCTGTCATTTTTTGCACATTTTGGAAGTTACTTGATTGCACTTTCTGCTTACATAAGCAATATTATTTCCTTTCTCGGGTTTTTGATTGGGTTGAAGACTAGATAGTCATAGTTACTTTCCTCTCGTGACTTGGCCAAGTTATTTATAATACAAGACTTAGACTCCTTAGGATAGGACAATTATTGAAACATTTATCACATGTTTCTTGCTTGATATTGTTTACGCTGGTTGTAATTCTGATTTTTTTATACTTGATATTTGTTCTTATTGTATATAATTTTGTATCAGGCCTTGGAACTCTCTTATTTAAACAAAAGGTAGAGGTGCTGTAGGAAATCCTACAGCCAATAGCCTTTAAGTTTCCCGTCCACTTGGGCATGGCCTCTTATACTATAAGTGCCGATGTAAAATGTGCACCCGCTCTCTCTTCCAGCTGCTGGATTTGGTTGCTGTTTTCCCGTTTGAGCAGAGGACTGTGATCTGTGAGTCTAGCCCTAAATAAACAACCCTTTATTGTATGTACTCAATTCTGAGCTTGTGTGGGATTTCTTTTTAGCACCTGTCTTCAAAAGACTGACAGGGGAACACACTAAGAAGACATGGGTAAAATGTGTGGGAGGAAACAATACAATGGAAAACCAAGAATGCGCGAGTATGAGTCCAATGAGGAAGAGAGCCAACTACCTGTTAAAAAGACAAGTGAGGGGGAAAGAAGATGGTGCACAAAGAGAAGTCAGACTATTTCAAAGAAGACACACTTAAATTATTTTATTAAGAGACAGGAAAATGGGAGGTGGTGGCACACACCTTTAATCCCAGCACTCAAGAGGCAGAGACAGGCGGATCTCTGTGAGTTTGAGGCCAGCCTGGTCTACAAGAGCTAGTTCCAGGACAGGCTCCTAAGCTACAGAGAAACCCTGTCTTGAAAAAAAAAAATGTGTCAGTCCATGCTAATCTAAGCTTTAGAAAAACAGCACTTATGATGTAGAGATTGTTATGTAAAAGTGAGGGTTACACTGGTAAGAACATTTACACTATAGTGTTCATCACTGTTCCTTCCTCACAATCAAATAAGGAATCTCCAGAACCGTGTGCATCAAATTTCCTTTCTTTTATGTTTACATTGGGAACTGAAGACTTCAAAAATATCTAAATTATACTCACTGCAGGCCAATCACAGGAGGCTCTGCTGTACTCACCTGGAAGTTAGAGCAAAGGACTAGGGTCATCGGCACGCAAACCCATCTGCTATCTTCTCTGAACTCCATTTTCCTTGTGTCCCGGAGCTGGGGTGTCTACAGAAAGCAGTGGAGTTGAGTTTGGTTAGGAAGTGAAATAACTGTGCTGAAAATGGAAAGTGAGTGTTGGCTGTTCATCTTCCTGCTGGAACCTGTCATGTCTGTGGGAGGACCAATAGGAAGGCAGGCTGCTGGTGCAGGCCAGGGACTGTTTGGATTCTGAAGCTTGAGCTGGGCGGCTCCAGAGCGGAAACGCACAGCCCCTATGTTCATCTTAATCTTCGTCTCACATCAGTTGCTTAATCTCCCGTAAGGAGAGGAACGTACCTGGAAAAAGAGTTAAATGGAGTCCAGGTGCATGCATCCGGTTACAGCTTGGTCAGCCACAACGCTCACCAGCAAGGAGTCATTCTTTATCAAGCGAGTCACAAGGACCTTCAGGTGCTGGATTTCTCCGTATGACTAAACACTCAAATTAATATTTTTTAAAAAATCCTTTACAGCCACAGTAAAAACAGAGCAATTGTTTACACTACTGTTTTTGCTACTATGGCGGCCACACAGCACACAGCCATAGTAGTGATGGCGGATTAATAATAGTAGCGATAGCTGTGACAGGCTTGGGACACGAGTTTCAGAAATACAAGTTAGATCATCCTTGCATAAGCTTTGGAAATCTCACTAGTGAGCAGATCGAGGGACACAGTCAGGGCCAGGCACACAGTGAGGTAGAACTGGATTTGTACCTAACCTGCTATGTCCACATTTAAGATGGTTTAAGGCTAATGAATATTCAAATCCTGGAGGAAGGCATCAGAATGAGGAGCACAGAATCACACAGTACTGACAGATACCGCTTAATCCTTCAGTTTTTTCTGAAACACCAATTCCCATCTGGCTGGGTCTGTGGTAAGGAAGCAGAAAAACCTATAAACCCAGTGAACAGGTCAGACCATAGCTGTGTTGTGCTGTTCCAGGGCCCTTTGGGAATGTTTCAGACATATAAACAGTAATGGGCACTTGCGTGCAGATTCAGCATTAAGAAAATCAAACACCACCTACCTGTGCCCTTGGAGAAATTACAACCAAGCTCTTTATTCAAGTTGATGCCACGTTCAAATTACACGGAGACCAACCAAGCTACAAGTGAAATGCAAGTCTCTAAACATGTAAAGCATTGGCATGAACATGGCAGGATGTGCTGAGCATGGCTATGATCTGGTCTGTCCGACCCGCTCGGTGAATAGATCGGGGTTCTCAGTATCCTTCTAACACAAACCTGGCCACACGGGGTCCGAGAGCCGGTGCTTCAGACAGGATGGTGAAAGGCTGAAGCCATGGTTATCAGTATTGTGTGTGATTCCACGCTCTTAGAACCCGGCTCCTTCCTCAAGCATTTGAATATTTATTACCATGAAACCATCTTACACTTGGACCTAAAGTATCAAATATCCTCTGAGATCTCAGACAAGCGTCAGGCCCCTGCCAGTCCTGGAGATCAGAAACCTGACTCACCCGCTGCTCTGAGTCTGTATCACCACTTTCTATCATTTATTAGCAAAGAGAATAATATTATTTGTTCTAGTGCCATTTAAAAAACAGTGAAAGGGCTTAGCAAAATTATTTTAGAGGAGAATATAGTTTAAATGGACTAATTTCAATAAAAACTTGAATTCTACTCTTATGATTGAATATATAAAAATGTTTCACTTCCTCTTCAAATGTTGAAAATTGGTTAAGTGGCTAAATTTAAAACACACGAGGCAATTCTATAAAGGGTGACTCTGTGCTGATGCTTTCTACTTTATATTATTCTGTAAAGACACACATTTGACTCCTGCTGGGACCTAGGAGAAGGTGCTATTATCATTCCGACTTTATAGAGGAAACAGGCCCTGGGAAGTGAAGTTCTTGCCCAGGGTCATGCAGATCCAAGCAGCGGTAGCAGTTTGAACCTGGTCAAGATTTTGGACTGCATGCCAGGGCCGTGCCCTATGTCTGTTCCTGCTTACCTGCATTAACATAGCTGTGTCTGCAAGCACAGCCTGGTTCATTACCTCATTCTTGGCATGTATTCTGGTTTGGTTTGGAGCTTTGGCAGTTTCTCCTCTTGTCAGGTTGAGTGTCCTCAGTCTGAAATGCTCCAAATTCAGAACTTTTGAATGGACACATGACACTCCAGATAGGAAGTCCTACCCCTGACTTTTTGGGATGGTGTCATCAGAATCCAGGTGTTCTAAAATCCCATCTAAAACGCCCTACAGGCTGTGTGTGAGGGCAGGCAGGGGACGGCAGTGGATTTCCTGTTGAGACACAGGGCCTTTGTCCCTGAGATCTCTCATTTTGTCTGTGTTAATGTTCCAACATCTGCGAAATGTACATCTCAGATACTTCCAGAAGCATTTCCAAAGAGGTACATACAACTTCTGTACTATTCGAATGCAAATAATCTGTCCTTTGTCACTTCTGATTCCAAATATTGACTCGACTTACTGATCCTCCTTCTACTAGGGAGTCACCCAATATAAAATGCTAATTAGTAAGAAATATTAATGGCTAAGGAATGTTTAATGCCATAATAAGGGGTGGGAAAACAGACTGAACGCTTGCCTGTGGTTACGTTTCCCCTGGGAGTGATGGGTATCTGCAGTTTTCTTGTCCCCTGTGCTAGAGTTCAGAGTTGCTTCTGTCTGGACTGTTGCGTGTCCATTTTCTGACTGTCCATTTAGGAAGGTTGGCTGAGGTCATTCCATTCTCTGCTTGTAAAAAAAAAAAAAGAAGAAGAAGAATTTTCTATGACCCCCTCCGAGGATTTCAGCTCATATCCCACTTATCATAAGAAAATTTAAAAATTACCAGATTAGGATATGGACTAAGAATAAGTGCTGACAACAGAAATAAAACTGGTGACAACCCTCAGCTTCTGTGTAGACCATGAGCTGATGTGTAGGCAATGGTACTGCCCAGCGTGGCACTGTCCCCTTCCTTCACCTGCTCCCCCCCCCCCAATGGGTGTTGTTTGAGCAGAGGTTTGATTGGTGGCTGAGCAGGTTGGTGCCTATCATCGCTTTTAAAAATTGAATAAAACAGATGCTTTTTGTATTCTATTCTTAGAAATGACTTTGATAATGGTACATTCCATTCTAGGAGAGCATGCAGGCTTCTCCTTCACATAGGTTGAAGAAGTCTTGTTAGGACCCCGGCATCACCCACCAAGGGCTCTATAACACAGAGAGAACAGCAAACTCAAGAGGATGCTAAACAGTGAATGTGTGTCTACTTAAGTCAATTTGCTGTCTGATTGTTGTACAGTGGATGATATATGGACAAAGATTGGTTGGGGCTGAAGGATTCAGAAAAATCTTAGCAGTAGGGGGAGTGGAAGTGTCTAGCAGAAGAGGGAAGACATGAAGATAAACTTGGAATCAGAGCTAAGATTGCTGTGTGCATATGTTTGGGGTCAGCAATCACCCTTGTTTATGCCTTTCTCACTGCTTTCAATGGGTGCTAAGCAGGACATCTTCCCATAAGTGAGAATGTAATTTTCAAACTAACCCCAGATCACTGTTTCTGACAGAGCCAGGGCTGCTTTCTACGCAAATGCTGAAACTCACATTGTGATGGCATTTGCCAGAATTTCCCTATTTCCATATCTCGTGGCTATTACATTTCCGCCCTGGTTCTGGCTCATGATGAGTGCCTGTGCTTTGCTTTGCAAGTTTGTTTACTTCAAAATCTGCCTCTTGCCAGGCGGTGGTGGCGCACGCCTTTAATCCCAGCACTCGGGAGGCAGAGACAGGCGGATCTCTGTGAGTTTGAGACCAGCCTGGTCTACAAGAGCTAGTTCCAGGACAGGCTCCAAAACCACAGAGAAACCCTGTCTAGAAAAACAAAACCAAAAAAAAAAAAAAAAAAAAAAAAAAAACCAACAAAAAAAACAAACCTGCCTCTTAATCCAGAATAGTGGCCATATGGCAGCATGACCATGCCACCCCACTCTGAATAGACCTGGGCTTCTCTCTTATAAACCTGCGGGAAGGACACACCTAACTCAGAAATAGTCATTACATTCTGGTAACTTATAAACATGCATACTGGGCAGATGTGTCAGGGAAGACTACTTCATGGAATGTTACTATTCATTGAAGTGTAAACAAAAAGTAAAATGAAACAGAATCACTGCCAAAATTGAATAGCAGTTCTACAGTGGAGCCAAGCTTTCCTAATCTGGGTAAAGTATGGTTAACTTGAGTAAAGGCTAGTTAACCTGGGTAAAGGATGGTTAGCCTGGGCTTTGAAGGTTAGAAGTTGGAGGAAGAGCTACAGGCTGGACAGCCTTGCTCTCTCAGCCCTAGCCCTGGGGGAGGGGGCACATCCTATGCCCCACCCCACCTACTGTACCCCTAGCCACAAGGCAGCAGCGTTCTACTTACCCACTGCCATCATCCCCTGCCTCACTGGTGACCACCAGAGCCACAAGCCCCACATGCGCCTGGAGGAAGAGTGGTTACCAGAGCCACGGGCCCCTCCTGCAGTGATTGGAGGAAGAAATGGGAGACAACAGGTTAGGAATACGCTCAACAACATAAAGAGCAGTACGGCACCACCAGAAACCAGTGGTTCTACAACAGCAAGACCTGAATATCCCAATGCAAATGAAGCAGAAGAAAATGACCTTAAAAATAACCTTATGGAGATGATAGAGGCCCTTAAATAGGAAATGAAAAATTCTCCTAACGAAATCAAGGGAAAGACAAACAAAAAATTGGAATAAATTGGTAAACCCTTTAAAGAAAACAAGAAAAAAAATCAAACAAGTAAAGGAAACAGTTCAGGACTTGAAAAAAATAGAGGCGATAAAGAAAACACAAATCGAGGGAATTCTGGAAATGGTAAATCTAGGTAAATGAACATGAACTACAGATGCAAGCATAACCAACAGAATGCAAAAATGGTACGAGGTCTACAAAAAGTACTAGAAGTAAATAGGTGATCCAGGTACACAGATCCTATAAGCAAAGAATAGAATTTTGAACACATTTTAGAACGATTTTTTTGTGGTAGTAAGGATTTGACGCGTCTCTTCTTGGCTTATTTCTATATTTAGATATTGTGGTGAGCATCCTTTATCAGGAACATAGACATAGACACAGATGAAGACATTTGCCCCTTTCCATGGTGCCAGACTTTATCTAATGGCAACAAATTCACAAAACACAGTGATTTTGTTGTCAGCAGCTTGCCGAGAATTCCTGTTTCAGAGGTTGGATACTGGGGCAGCTGTTTCCAAATTATTAGAGACTTGCACAAAACGAAAAAAAAAGTACCAAGGAAACTGTATTCAAAGCAAAGCAAAGTACAACTCAAATAAGCTGTCAAGAGAGACAGCAGGCCACACAAGTGGGGTAACTCTGGGGCCTTCCTTTTATGCAGGCTCAAGAGACAGGAGAGTTTTGTTGCTAAGGGAGATAGCACGGGGCGTTATCTGTTTTGATTGACAGGCTTGGATTGAATATGTGTCCCTTTCCACAATGCATTCAGTTTTGATGATATGTACTCTCAATGATGCCTAAGTATGAGGTCATAAGTATGGGACTCCCCCTAAAAGTTCATTCAGAGGACACAGTTTATCTTATTATGCCTGGATGTAACATTGGTTCAGATGGGCTTGGCCCATTGTCTGTAGATCTTCGATACATTTCAAGATATATTTGAGTAGAAATGAACATTGTCAAGAGGTTACCAATGGAAGTAAATTATTTCTGTTGTTTAAAGCATGTACATGTGCAGCCTGATACAGGGAGGCCTCCAAGTTGCTAACAGGTTGCTAGATGCTTTGTTTAGAGAGGGGTGTGCATATAGCCCAAGCCAAGTGTAGTCCCAAGTTCATAAGTTGTTCCCTATGCTTTTCTGCCTCAGTGCTACAGGCGAATGATTTCTTACTAATTAACTCTTAGATAACACATTGAACATTGTAAATCTCTCTCTCATTCACACACACACACACACACACACACACACACACATTGCAGAATAGCAGCAAAGGGTTAAGAGATGTGTTAGTCGCTGAGATAAAGCCACCTTATAAAAGGAAGGGAGGGTATATTTGGGCTCACCATCCCAGAGGGTTAAGTGTCCATCAATGCCTGGGCATGCTGGCTGGAAGTGCAAGCTTAGGGCTTATACTTGAACATTAATGATGCCAGTAAGTTTTTCATTTTCACTCCTCAGTTAATTGCATATTAAGAAATTGGGCCTGGCACTTCACAGGAGAACAGTAGTTAGAAAAACAACTTCTGCCTTGAGCCCTATTCACAACTGGTTATTTCCAGTCATTTCCAGTCATTTCAATGAATTTGATGTTTTTGCTTTACTTAAAAAAAAACTGGACCACTAAGACTCTTCTTAAAATTGATATATGCATGTGTATCTCTGTATGGAATTATCTATGTAGGCGATCCAATGCTGGAGAAGACCAGGAGAGACTAAAAGGTCCTAAAGTTGGAGTTACAGGCATATATAGGTGAACCACCCTATGTGGATGCTGGGATCTGAACTTGAAAAGAGCAGTATGCACTCTTAATACCGTCTTCCAGCTTTACAATTCCTATTAAAATTACATTCAGGTGTGTCTATTCCATAGTGCCAAGTGTTGGCACCTGTGCAAAGTGACCATCTTCTCTATCCCTGAGCTTAGGATTTAAAAGTGAGTGTGAGACTGCCCATGGGGAGTTTTCAGAGGCTAGCCTGGGCTCCATAGTAAGGGCAAGGAAGAGAAGGTGTGACTGAGGCCTAACAAATTAGGCTCTTGGAAAAGTTAGAGTGGCAAGTGTCTTCAAAACTGTCAGCTGGAAGAAGGATGGCCTCTGCATAGGCCCTGTCCCTCTACCGAATTCTCTGGAACAACTTTCTTTTGGCAGTAGATTCCAAGCCTATGCCTGCCAGAGCTTCATCAGAGCTCTGGATGCTTCCTGCAGACAGGTGGAGTCTTCCTGAGGAGCGCAAAGGATAATGGGACCAGTCAAAGATGTTCTGTGCTCCTCTGGGCAGAGTCGGCGTGAACAGATGCCAGCGTGCCTGGGTTCACGTACAGTTAGACATGGCATTAACTGGGAGCATCTCTGATGCCAGCGTTTGGAATGATTCTGAAAATGGCCATTAACACCGAGGAGCTAGTCTTGTTGTTTCTGAAAAAAAAATGTCTGATGAAGCAACAAAAAATGAAATTTTCTGGTTTTCCAAAGTAGTCAAAAAACACAATTAATATTAGTCCCGAATTCATGTGAAAATATCACCTACAATAAACTGACTACGTATTTAGAAAAGAGAAAGACGTCGGTATTAATAATAGTCCCGAATTCACATGAAAATATCACCTACAATAAACTGACTACGTATTTAGAAAAGAGAAAGACTTCGGTATTAATAATAGTCCCGAATTCACATGAAAATATCACCTACAATAAACTGACTACGTATTTAGGAAAGAGAAAGACTTCGGTATTTTTTTTTTACATTAATCCTTATATCAAATATTTAAATTAACAAAAAATCAACAAAAACTTGTAGGGGAACTTTATATGTATATATATATATATATATATATATATATATATATATATATATTTTAAGTTTTTTTGTGCAAGCACTTTTGCTAAATGCTACAAGTTCATAAGGTACCTGAGAAACCAAGTGGGCCTCCCGTCAATGAAACTGGCATGTGTCTGATGAAAAGATTGTCAACAAACAAACTGACATGTTTTGGGGGACATTGTAATAAGGATAATCCTGACATCTGGGAGCAAAAACCAGTTCCACAATTTTGAACCAAATCTGAAGCAAGCTTTAATTAAAAGCTTGGCCAGGCTAGTGGACTCTGTCCAGATTCACCTCTGGGTTCCCAGGGAATGGCTCTGAGTCACGTTTTGTGGGGGCTTACAAAAGGCAAAACCCAGAATTCATTGCATTTCCCATTGGGTTCAACTAGGGGCAAGCATGCATGCTGACCACGCCCCTGCCCTCCGCCCAAATGAGATCAAGTATGACCAGTGCTGATGGCTCAAACATGCTTGTTTACAGGAGTGAATATATGTGGCTTGTTATTTCTAAGAATGGTGACTCCTAGCATTCCAGGAAGTAATCTTGTCCTTAGGCAAGTGGGACTTACAGGTTAACTTTGGCTCTTAAAATAACATGTCAGGAAAGACAATTCAGAGAGTTTCTTTGAGTTGTAATGAGCTCAAATAAATACTGTAGTTAAAATTAGATTGTCTGAACAAACAAAGAATTAGTAGGTATATATACCACAGGATAACCATGGACCACGGAGCAGGAAGGCTCCTCAAAATGCAGGTGAGTTTGTCTTCTCTGTCTCATACACCAAGAATTTCACTCTTGCCCCTCAGAGCACAAGTTTCTACTTCTTCATTTTCTTATGTTTATTGCTGGTTATAAAACAACAGAAGGTTGGGAAACACATGCTATCTCTCTGTTTCTAATTAAAGTTTTTATCCAACAGCAACGATTGCAATTAGTTTCATTATCTAAGCCTTACCCCTAAGCTTCCTCAGATTCTCAGATCAAGTCTTGTCAGCAAATGGACAAGGAAAACGTTTTGTTCTCAGCGGTTGGTGACTGATCAGGACTTCAACGCTCTTGTGTGAAGAGAGTCTAAGTTGTTCCCTTGGCAGAGATTCCTTCCCAGTTTCTGGTTTCTATCTCTCATGGTTCATCTCTGAAGTCCCCAGTCTCTGAGGGGAGGGCACACTCAGGAAGAATCATCATCCTTTAGGACATTTTACTTTGCTATGATTGTGGTGTAAGTTAGAACCTTGGTGGGTGAGGGCTGCAGGCAGGAGACAAATGCACCATGCAGGCAGAGCCTACTTGAGGAGTTTATTGAGAGAAGGGTAAAAGTGGGGGGGAGTGGGAAGAGGGAGAGAGAGAGGGAAAGAAAGGGGGGAGAGAGTGGGAGGAGGGAGAGAGAGAGGGAAAGAGAGGGCGGGGAGGGAGGAATGACAAAGACACACAGAGGACACACAGAGACACAGTGTGACTAGGCCTGGCTAGGTGGGAGTGGGCAGAGCTTGTCTGTTAAAGGGACCTTTGCCCCATGTGGTGATGTAGCAGCCATAGGACCCTGGGCTGGACGGGTGTTGCCCGAGTGCGTCCTGCCAGGTGACAGGGGCCAGCATAATGCCTGAATGCTAACATTTTTAGCCCACACACTTGTGAAAACATCGGCTATTAGGTTTTCTCTTTATTTTTCCCCCAGGAAAAGAGATACAATGCTGTTCACTCGTGCATTCAAGCTGCCATTAGCCACCACCACCAACAAAAATTAAGAACCCGCTTAAATTATAGAATCAGACTTCAGCCTCAGCCATGACTGCTTCAGTTTCTTTCTTTCCTCTTCACCTTTATTTATGTGTTTGAGACCGGGTCCCACTGTTCACTTACAGCGGGACTTGAATAGGTGGCAGCCCTATCTCGGCCTCCCACATGCTGACATTAGAGACAAGCCCACACCTGTTCAGCTGCACGGACATCTTCTATGTCTTAAATCTTAGGGAGCATTCAATGGACTTTTGGAGACTCTCTCTTTTAAGAAAACGTGTACCTACCCTCTTAAGGGTTTTCTCAAACAACTGTGTTGAAATCTTTTTCTTCATAAATTCCAGCATTTCCCCAAACAAGGTCTAGGCACCTGCAGCATTTAAGGCAATTCCAGAAACTCCCAGCGCCCTGATGTGAGGAGCCCTCACAGAGAAGAATGCAGATGTATTCTGATACTTGAGTGTCCTTTTGGAGGTGACTGCAGGGCGAGAAACTGTCTTGACCACCCTTCAATCTAGCTCCCGATGTGGCACACGTGGTATTTTTATGCACTTAGTGTACACTGTGTCTTAGTATAATTATTTTCTACTGCGGTCTAACAAATCCACCATACATTAGAAGCTGAAAAATGCACACGCTTCCTCCCTTGATATCCACAGGAGATTGTGCCAGAGTCTTTGTGACACCAAAATCCATATGGGTTCAAGTTTCTTATGTAAAATGTGATAGAATTTGCCAGTTACTTATATACAACCCTCCATAGAGTGAATGCCATCTCGAGATGACTTACCAGGCTTCATGCATTTACTTAGCTGTCTGTCATTTTGAAAAATGTCACAGTCACTACCAACGTGTCTCACAGCTGCTCATGTGGTTCTAGTCACCACAATTGCAGAGCGCCAGAAAGGGAAATGGCCAGGAAACTGGATTTGGGATTTGAGTGGCCATTGTTAAAAAAGGTTTTAGACATGGGCTTGGGAAAATGGGTTAGTTAATGTAAATCTTTTGGGATGTGGCTTCTAAAAGACAACAAACAGAGATCTTACACCCTTTGCATCCTGTGCCTACAAAACAAAAAGACGACCTTCTAACAAACCAGAAAGTGAGCCTCAGGAGACGCAAACTCTATCAGCACAATGGTCTTAGACTTCATGCTCTCCAGATCCATGAGAGATGCATTTCTGTTAACAGTCTGAAAAAAACCATTATTTTAAATCCTAGACTTAGTATATGATACTGACTTGATAATTGTTTTCTTTTCTTCTCTTTTCTTTAACTCTCTCTCTCTCTCTCTCTCTCTTTTTCTTTTTTTCTGCCAAGGTTTTGCTATCTAACCCAGGCAGGTTTTGAGCTTAAGTTAAAACCCCTGCCTCAGTTCCTAAGTGCTGGTATTGCAGGCATCTGCTACCTTATTGGCTGTTCATTGACTTCTTAAATTTTGATTTTCTAACGTTACATGTGTAATTGTAAAACATCCGTTTAGAGAGAGAGAGGAAAGAGTGTTCCTAGCTGGACTGAGATTCACTGTGATGGGTAGCTAGAGTTGAAATCTGCCCTTTGTTGTTAATATAATTGCTAATGCATATGTAGTGTGTGTATTGTTTTAATATAATTGCTAATGCATATGTAGTGTGTGCATTGTTTTCCCTGTGACCTCACCATATATACCCATCTATTATGCTCCGATGGAATCCAGCGTCTCCTTCCCCTTTCTTGTTGGCTCTCCCTGTAGTCCCTGCTTTCCCTAGTTATCCTTCAAATGTTTTTAGATCTTCAAGAAAAATCTTAGATTCTGTCTTAAAAACAAACAAACAAAAATCCATGCGTTGTCAGGCAGTGGTGGCACACACCTTTAACCCCATCACTTGGGAGGCAGAGGCAGACAGATCTCTGTGAGTTTGGGGCCAGCCTGGTTTTCAGAGTGAGCTCCAGGACAACCAGGGCTACACAGAGAAACCCTGTCTCAAAAACCAACAAAACAAAACAACAACAACAAAAAACCAAAAAACCCCACGTGTCACTTCTTTTCTGTGTCTGACTTTCTTTACATAACACGATGACCCCCACTGACCTATTTTCCCTGTAAATGACATGAGATTGTTATTCTTCATGCTTGAACATATCTATTCAATATATATTGCATAACTTCTTTTGTCGTGCCAGTGTCCCTATCGTGTAGGCTTGCTTCTTCTGCAGTTTGCCTATTGTGGCTAACACCACAGTAAGTGTGGGCCTTACATACACTGACTTCATTTCCTTCTAGAGAATCTCCAAAATGGCACAACTGGATTGTACGGTAGTCAGCCTGAGTCTTGGTGATGACAGCTCTTCTGACTGGAGGAAGGCAGAATCTCACACAGTTTGCAGCTGTATTTTCCTAATGACTGAAGACACCGAGAGTATTGTCAGGCGTTTATTGGCCTTTTGTTTGTAGTTATTTTAAGGAGTATCTACTTAGATTACATTCATTATTAGATTTCTATTCTTTTGCTATTCATTTTTTTAGATTTTTTTAATATATTCTGAATACCTGTTCTGTCAAATGAACAGTTAGGATTTTTCTCCAATTCTTTAGATTACCTCTTGCTCTATTGATAGAGTCTACACTCGGCTGTTGTAATCACGTCATCGATTCTTTTATTTCTGGAGCTGTTGAGTTCCTGCCTGGGAAGTCATTGCCTGTGCTGATCTCTTGATGTTGTCCATTACTTTTTCTAGCAGTCTTAACATTGGAGGTCTTTGATGGGAATCAAGTCTCAAAATTTAAAAATTGTCAACGGAAGATGTGTTTTAAACGGAAGATGCATCTCCACGGTCAGAAGTGGGTCTTTGCTTTCTGTAGCTTCTCAGATGACCTGTAAACCATAGTTTCACACATTATGACATGAGCATGGCTGGGTCTGCCCCTTTGACTATTCCCCGGGGCTTTCTGTGCTCGACTGTTCAATGCAGTAACTTAGAAGCCATTGTTCTCCTCCTCGTCTTAGTCTGTAATTAATGACTAATTAGCCGGTGGTAGACTCCCGAGATCCCAGGTTCGTTAACACTGAACCTCATAACCGTGTTTGTACCTCGGGAGTGTGCCTTATCACACTTGTCTGGTTTCTTGCTTCTCATTTCCTTGTGATAAGGTCCGGGGCACAGCGAGTCTCCGGAAGTAAGCGCAGAGGGCTGCCTAGCGAGTTTATTTGAGGAAGGAAATAATCAATTTAGAGCTATTACACCGGAGCCCCTATCCAGCTCATTTCCTTGTCTAATGCTTCACAAGCTGATATTACATGTTTAGTGGGGCTTCAAAGCAACGGCCCCAGGCTGTGTGGGCTTTCATCAATGCGCAGTCTCTCTGGAGCACCAAGTGTTTGTCATTACCGTGACTATAACCCGCAGACTTGCAAACAGGGGCCATAAAAGTTGTAGGAAAAACTTGTGTCACTCAGCTCATGGCTGCAGCTCGGCACACTATTAATTCTGCGTTGCTGGAGAAGTAGAAAGGTGGGCGGGGCCAGTATCACATGCAGGTGTGTGTGTATGTATGTGTGTTTGTGTTGATGTGTATGCGCGAGCGCACGCATGTGTGTTGGTGTGTTTGTGTGTGTGCGCGCCTGTGTGTTGGTGTGTGTGTGTGCATGTGCATGTGTGTGAGTGTGTGTGTGTGTGTGTGTGTGTGTGTGTACATGCATGGAAGCCAGAAGTCAACCTCTGGTCTCCTTTCTCAGGCACAGCACACTTACTGTGGGGAAAAGGTCTCTTTCTCATTGGGACCTGGGATTTGTCCAGCTGGCTAGAGTGTCTGGCCCGTGAGCCCATGGGTTCTTCTGTCTCTCTCTTCCTGCTGCTGTTGGGGTTACAAGTGCACGCCACCAGGCCTGGCTCTTTATGTGTGTTCTGGGGCTTCAGCTCAGGTCTTCACGCCTGGGTGGCAAGCATGCTCCTGGCTCTCCTCAGCTCGATACTCACAGTTTTGATTTGCTTCTTTCCTCCATGAAGGTTCAGTAATCTTAAAAGTGGTGATTCGTCCTATCGGTCAAACACTGAGAACAACGAAGACATGAATATCTAGTTTACACTCAGGTGACAATATGGGAACTTCTCACCCCTTCTTTGTACCTGGTATGGCATGATCTCATCCAGGCCCTTACCCACACAGGCAAGTGGTTAATGCACCACAATAGGAAGGGAAAAAGAAATTCGGGCATGTCAGAAGGAAAGGGAGTTATTTTGAAGGCAAGAGGCTGCCTGAAAAATCTGTAATTAGAAGTCTGAGATTGTGACTGTCTGCCAACACGGGATAGCCCTGCGTGGTTGTTTTCTGGCTGTATGCAGGCGAACACTGCTTTCCTTTGCTATGCACCTGACTAGACTCCTGGGAAGGCCTGCTGCTCTCTGCCAGTCCTCAAACGCAGAGCTCTGCTGCACAGAAATAAGCAGACACTTAAGAGCTGTCTATAGTCAACTCACGACACACTATTTCCTTCCAGCTCCTGCCACAGCCATCGAGACAGTTAGACCACCTTGGGAGGGCTTCCTGTCACACACAGAGGAACCCATTCCAGAAGGGGCTCCGGAGAAGAGTCTTCTGCCTGCCTGGGAGGCTTCACTGTCTGGGCTGCCAAGGATCTGCAGCTGCTTGTTGGAGCCGCCCCGGTCCAGAGTGGGAAAAGCAGAACAACCCCTGGGGAAGCATGATAAAAACACGGAAATTGTAGGAAAATCACTAGCAGTTGTCTGGTTCTTGTGTGTGTGTGTGTCAATAGGCTTTTGTTGAATGTTTTAGGTATCTGAGCTCCACTGTGGCATCTTTTGTTTGGTTTTCTCTCATTAAAAATAGCCCTGTTGAGAAGCCAGCTCTCCAGTGTGTGGTTGTAATAGAAAAGATGAGGAAGAAAACATACCAAAATTCTAAGCTAGCATAAACTCTCCTCCATCCTGTTCATAGTTCCCAGAAGAGACAGATCGTCAGGTTGATTTTTATTTGTGGGGGGGAGGGGGAGGTGGTATCTTGTAATTAACTGTCAAACACATTTACAATTAATGTTTGTTTAGAACCTAGAATACCATTAAAAGTTTTTTTTATTTATTTTTACTTTATTTATTTTAGGGAATATGTTATTCCCAGTTAAAAGAAAAAATGCCAAGCCCTCAATAGAATCTATGAAGAAACTTAAAGACAGGACCACATTTTGTGTTTTTAAACGTTATTATTTTGTATTTCTAAGCATTCCTTTGGTAAAAGAAAGCATATGGGGAGGGCTGTTCTGATGCATATCATAAAAATCTGTTTTCTACAACTCAAGGGTTGTTTTGCTGTGATAGACGCGTGTTGTTGCATTTAACATGGAATATAGGAATGCACTTATTTCTGTCAAATGTTCTAATAATATTTTGAAAATTCCTTATGCCCAAGTACAAAGTAGTATTTGTTTTGGCTTAGATATATATCCAGTCTATTTGGGTTTAGTAATCATTTGGCTTAATAATCCCATGGTTCACGACGTCCAGGGAAGTGCACCCCTGCAGCCAGGATCCTTCCCTTTGGAAAATGAGTGCAGGAACAGGCAGGTCTCCTAGATTTTCCGTGTCTTGGTCTCAAGTATGTTTTCATTTCCTGGGACTTGTGAGGCAATGGTGGCCTCAAATAACAAACTACCCTCTGCTAGAAACAAGCAAGGGGTGCATTCAGATCACACAGTGGGTGGGAGCCGTCCTGATTGTGCCCCCATCCTTTCCAAGTCTCTGAGGTCCTCTGGGATTTCCTTTAAACCCCAGTATCACTCCCTTGCTCTTTCTGTGAATCTATATTTGAGGGTGGTGTGGTTATTATTCCAGAGACCCCCTTCCCTCTGGTTTTCTTGGTCCCTTTCTATTTCTTCTGTTACTTTTTTTCTTTTTGAGTTCATAAAATGATTAAACCAGAAAATGACAAACTCATCTTTGTCTGCTGCTTCTAAGCGTGGGGCTGGACAGGAGCAATGCATGAAATTCATATATTTACGGAATATTTTCTTACCTTGTATCTACCACAGTTTTGTACAAATTGGCACTTTCATAAAGGAAAGTGCTTTAAATAATTCCAGTTTTGTTAAACTGTTAGGTGTGCTGCTTACACCACACCTGCACTTATTAGAAACACTGAGAAAATTGCTATTATTTTTAATTTCAAAAAACTCTGAAATATAAATGCCATTTAAAAATGTACTTAGAATCCTTCCCATCCAAGCTTCCTGAGAAAACCACACCAAATGTAATTAACGCGGCTTTAGATGTGCAATCCCCTGACGCACCATTTCACAACTGCATATGGTTTTTCTAAAGCAGCAATTGCTTTCAGTTGTTGCTCTCAATGGATGGAAGTTTGTAACATCACTTGCTGACTCTAGTGAAGTTCAGCACCAGGATTCTTCCAGCAAAGGCTGCCTGCATTTCGGTGCACAGCACAGTGCCTCTGCCTTCAGCCGGCGGCCCCGGGAGGGGGAGGCCATCTCCCAGCGCATTATCCAAGTTTCTCCCCTGTGGTTTTGATGATTCATCCGCCTCTTCCTGTCTCTAGATGGGGACCATATTTTGCCAAGAGTCCTGTTACACCCTCTCTTGTTAGAGCATTGCCCCCAGCAATGCTCGCTTTCCTGTTAACACCTGCACCAAGCTGTTGAGGAAAGAGTTTTCAAAGCAATCCCTTAAAAAAAAAAAAAAAGATTCTGCCTCTTTAATGGAGGGAACATTTCTTCCAAATGTGAAGGGAATTGTTTAGAAGGCCAAATTACTCAGAGTTCCATCTAAATATTTAGTGTTACTTGTATTTGTAAGGTCAGTTGCTATAGTGAGGCATTTTCGTGTGTACACCACACCAAACCCACCCTGGCTCGATACAATATCTACTATATTTTAAAGGCATGCTTCACAATACTCATGAGCCTAATAGTTGATTAATGGAATGGGAAGAAAAATCTAATAATATTTTGCTTATTGGTCCCAATGTTTGTAGTTATTAGTTTATTATGAGTAATTTGATATTTGAGAATATTCAGTAGTTTATATAGGCTGAATCCATTGATCCTGCCCTCCATCCATCCGTCAGTCCGTCCATCTCTCTGCCCATCCATCCATCTAGTCTACCCATTCATCCATTCACTTATTCACCCATCTATATCCCACACATCCACATTCCCATTCTTCGACCCATGTACACATTCATCCACTCATGCAGTTCATCTGTTCACCTATCCATCCACCTTTCCATCTGTCCATCCATCCATCCTTCCATCTGTCCATCTATCTATCTATCCATCCATCTATCCATCCACCCTTCCATCTGTCCATCCATCCATCCATCCATCCATCCATCCATCCATCCATCCATATGTTCATCTGGTTATCCCCCCCACCCATACATCCTTCTGTCCATCCATTTACCCATCCACCCCCTTTACCCCCAACCACCTATCTATTCACCCCACCATGTTCCCTCCCCTCTCGTCTTATTCCCCTGCATCCCTGCAGCTCATCAACCCAGCTGCTGATTTTTCTCCTATTCCATTGACCAACCCTCCCAATCAGCCTTGAACATCTATCCCATCTCTCTGTCCATCCAGTCCATCTGTTGTCTGTCTCCTTTCCTGGACACCCTAGAAGCATTTTGATGAAAACCCCATAGAAAATTTTAAGGAAACCAAAAATAACAATACTGATGAGTGATATATGAAAAAATTAGTCCAACCACTTTGTAAATCAGTATGGACGCTCCCTCAAAGAGCTGAACCTTAAATGACATGTGATCCCCTATACCACTTCTGGGTGCTTGCCCAGAGAGCTCTTAGTCATATGCTGTAGGCTCTTCAGACAGGTGTGACTAGGGTGCATCATAACCCCAGGATAGGAGAGTGGGGAACACACTAGCCTCTATTTGAGGGTCTTTTTAAATGATTTTTGCCGACACCAAGTTTCCATCCCCTCAGCACTGTCGTCCCCAACTGTAAATCTCTGCTTCTCGGGACATAGTCTGCTTTTCTTTGCCCCTGGTGGCTCTTTGTGTACCTACTATGGCACAGCAGAAGTTGGGCCACCTTCTCTTTCCCTAGCCAATCAGCAATTACAGAATCAGAGATCCCACCAGCCCCTGCTGTAAAAGGAGCTCACATATACCACTGGACCAATAGAAAAGGGAAAGGAAGGGGATCACCACGTAGGACACCCCAAATCCACGTAGAATCCAAACCTTCCTTTGCGTGGCTGGGCTCCCAGCTCTACCCGAGATACCTGGAACACTTACCAATAAACGTTCACTTTGCCATTCTTTTAACACTTTAACTGACATTGGACCCACACATGAGCCAGCTAAAAAAAAAGTCTCACAAAAGTCACAGCATCCATGTTTACTGCAGCTCTATCCACAAGATCACGGATGCTGAGGCAAACTGTTCCTCTCTGACGCAGCTCTAGGACCAAACATTGAAGGAAAGGCCGTGAAAGCTCACGACTCCTTTACCCTCTACTTGAGGTGCCAAACAAGACTTCTCTCAGATACCTCCCATCCCTCTCATTTCCACTCTGAGCAATGGGTGACATAGAGTCCACAGCGGGCAGGGCGGATGTTTAGAATGTTCTCACCTTCCATCAGGCATGCTCCGACTGGACATAAGCTGATGGAGGAAAACTAGAAGAAAACTGGAGCATCTGAGTTTATCTTGGAAAGTCTGAACTTGGCCATTCACACCTGGGAGCTTAGTAATTTTATTAAGTAAACATCATTGGCCTCTTTGCATCCAGTCACAGTAAGCTTAGTTCACTCGAAGCCCCATGTGTCGTGTGGAAAGTAATCTAATTTACATTGAGCACGGCTGATATTTCAGATCAACTCCGAGGAGTTTTTCACATGGTTTCCTATCTAGCTCTCAGCAGTGTTGAGGCCCCTTTGGAAGTTATACTGATGTACACTGGACTACACTGACGGTGGAGGAATCCAGACTGAGCCTGGCTCTTTCCTGCTTGAGCCACAGATGCACTGCCGTTCCTCAAGATGCATTGCTTTCCTCCCATGCTCTTGCTCTTTCTCTGTGCTATTTTTTTCTGTGTAAAATTATCTCCTCAATCCACAGGGCTCTCTAGTGGCTATCTAAACCTCTGGGGGATGCTTGGAACTGCAGATGTTGCAGAAACACACTATATTGTGTTCTGTCCCAAACACACATGTATAATATTGCTCAATTTGTAAAGTAGACCCAGTAGAGAGTAGCAACAATAAAGAACGGGCCAATCACAACAATATTTCTCTCTAGCTCTCTCTCTCTCTCTCTCTCTCTCTCTCTCTCTGCATCTTTTCTCTCAAAATACTTTTTTGCATTAATATTTATAAACTACAGCTGAGTAACAGCACTTGAGGCCACAGGAAGCAAGGCCTCAGATAAGGGGTCCGGCTGGATCCATGCTTAATTCTTCTGTTTATGAGTCTCTGATCTGTTTCCTTTCCTGCTATAGGCCTGGATCTCGGTCCTCAGCCCCTACTTAACATACCTTCTTTAACCCTCAGCTGTCACTAAGATACATCTCTAATCACAGAAACTATGACAGCTGTCAGAAGGCTCCTCTACGGTGCATGCTTCATGTTCCATGGGGAAATCATTTTGCAGCCATTTGTAATGTATCTTATATATGTTTCTAAATGGAAAATTGCAGGTATCCTTCTCTTTTAGATGGGATTTCTTTCAGAAGTGGTTTATGGGATGGGGAGTTGTTCTTGTCACAGGGTCTCACACTGTATCACTATACATTGTGACCTGTCACTATGTAGTCCAGGCCAGCCTTGAGCTTGTGGCAATCCTCCTGCCTCAGCTACTTGAGTTCTGGGAATTGAGATACGAATCACTGTGCCCAACTTTGGTCACAGTGTTTTATTATTTCCTCCTGCCCTAGGTTTTATGACTATATTCTTGAAGAGCATGTAGTCTTCAAACTTTGTTGCCCAGAGGTTGCTACTCATTCTTTTGCGTTCCAGTTATGCATCTTACCAATGGGAAATAACTTCTCCTTTATTCTTGATGATGGGTGTTGACCTTGAATTCTACTTGACCTGATTTAATATTACCTCTTAAAGCCTGTACATTTCATCTTGTTAATATACTATTATACACTTTTTGTAACATGCCAAATTCTGTGTGGTTTCAGAGTGACCTGAACAGAGTGATGAGACAGAATGAAATGACAGGCATACATATAAAAAGAAAAGGAAATAAAGAAAGAAAAAAGCTGGGATTGGCTGCTTGTGCTGCCTCAGACAGAGCACCAAGAAAACAAGGAGGCCTGGAAACTCAGTGCGTTTATTTTATACATTTGAATCAATGTTCATGGTGTGCAGCCATTCAAGGAGGCCTTAGCTGGTCTTACTGGGAGGCTTCTGAAGGGAGGAGTCTCAGGTTGCAGCTGTCTGGGAGGAGGAGACTGCTGTTGTTAATTTTTGCACATAACTGGTCAATCGCTGGCAAACCCTTTTACCTGAACCAAAGGAAGGCTTAGCCAGTTCCCAAGCCTGATGCAGGGAAGGTTTGCTGTTCTCATGGTCCTGAGGCCCTGGGGTCCTTGATATGGCCATACTCGTGTCAACAATACACTCAACCAGGACTTCATCTACTTCTTACACATAGCTAGTTATATATTTTGAAATAGATTTTATTATAAATACTAAACTGAGCTTTTTGTCTTAAAAATTATATTTATAACATGCCAGACTCCCTCTTTACGTCTGGCTTTGGTTCTGGTTCCTCCTTCCAGAACCTTGCCAGTGCTCAGTTTCTTGTGCACCCTTGCAGAGTTAAGTGAAGGCATTGTGTGCAGTGGGATGTGAACATGTGAGCGCGCACACCCAATCCCCTTGTGCCTTGTTCATTATTAACCTTTGTCTCTATAGATTGGTACTTTTGCTTATCAGCACATACTGTTTCCTTCATCCTTTTTAAATGACTGCTACTTAGGATTCCATTTTACATGCAGGTGCAATTTATTTCACAGTCTCATTAATGCAAGTTTAGGTTCGTGACATCTTTTGATTTAACAACAATTGCTTTGAGTAACCTTCTACACAATTCATTTCCAACACGGCTGACACTCCTATACATTCTAGAACTGGAATTACAACATTGAGGGCACTTGAAATTTCCTGTTTGGAGAATGTATTATTTTCAGACCTTGAGTATGCAATAAACTGCACATTATATAATTTAAAGGGAGCAACAGAAGAGGCAGGTCTTTCCTCTCTCTATCCCCTAACGTATGACGTTGTCCCTTCCAGAATCTCCACGTTACTTTACATGGGAGAAGGAAGCCACGTGGACTTGGCATGTGCGAGAAGGTTAAGGATTGCTGAGGTTGAGGTGTGGAGACCGGGAGATGGCCACGGGCTACATGCATGCATTCTTGCAATCTTGCAAGTCCTTTATTAGAAAGCATTTCATAGCTGCACTTAGAGAGGCGTAAATTCAAGGGAGGTCCAAAGATATGACACACTGTGACTTTGAATGATGAAGGCATCCCATACCATTGTGGACAGTGGCCCCAAGGCATTGGCTATGGCAATGTCCCTAGGAAGACACACAGCCTTCCTGATGCTTTGACTTTAGTTACGTGTCGCCCTGGTCAGACCTCATAATGCGGCGTAAGGAGCATCTTGTTTTAACCCCTAAATGCATGGCCATGGAGACTAGGCTGCACTCTGCCCACACTCCATCCTGTGTCAAAGGTCCTTCAGACTTTGTCTTGCCTCTGTGACTCCATTTGATAAACGACACTGGACTCCATTATGAAGGCAGATGCAGAGACACCACTGCCTGTCTGTTACCACCCAGTAGGCACAGACAAGTCAAGAACTTAGTTCTGAAAGTACAGAAGTCCTCTAAACTATTCAAAACATGGCAGGAACATATGTGTGCATGGGCGTATTAACCCCCACCCTGGTGCCTGGTTCTTTCCTTTTCTATTCGACTGGCCGTAATATTTAAAACATTTCAATCCAATTACAGCCATCTTACTAAGATTGCAATCTGGCAATTATGTGATTCCCAGTTCTGGGTTTTGATGATTGACTTGGTTATATACTATTAATTTTCTAGCACACATAGCTACTTTAGTGAAAAGCTGGGGGATTTTTCATCAGAACTAGGAAAACAAATTTATTCCATATTAAATTTATAGTTAGTGGGTTGGAGAGATGGATCAGAGATTAAGAGCACTTTCTGCTTTTGCAGAGGGCCTAGGCTTGGTTCTAAGCACCCACAGTTCGACTCAGAATGAAATGAAATGAAAATGAAATGACCACTCTTAGGTATGGTTCAGGAGAGGGATTTTATTGTAGATATGAGGAGAGAACAGTCAGAGGCATCTGGAAGAGCCCAGACTGAATGAACATGGCCATCAGAATAGACTGGACCACGAGAAGAGAGAGATGAGGATGAGAAGATAGAGGAGAACAAGTGAGGGGACCAGGAGAGGGAAAAGAACTAAGAGAATAAGGAGCAAGAAGAGCCAAGAGAACAAAGAACCAAGAAAGTGTGTGGATAAAATGGCACCCCTTCTGGCCTCTGTATGCATGGGGTGCATATACATACATGTAGACAAAACACTCCTACACATAAAATAAAACAAATGGAAATCTAATATATATATATATATATATATATATATATATATATATATATATAAAATTAGTCTCCTATGTGTTTTGAATTAGTAAAACCCAATATTTTTTTTTTCTTTCTGACCTCACGCCAGCTTCTCACCTGCAAAAGTATGTCTTTAGTGTTAGGAGAGATAGCACAGACAGATGCAGCCTTGAAGTCGACTCAAATTTGGACCTTATCAATGTCCCCCACACTCGTAATGACAAATGGCACAGCCGTGGCGTGTGATAGCTTCACGGGAGTGGGGAAAGCACTAGCTCTCTGCTTATGTAAACCGGGGTCGGCACAGTTCAAAAGAAGCACCCAGAGAGCTCTAAGCTAATTTAACATGGAAGATAATAGAAGCTAGAGCTACGGCCTATCTAATATTTATTCCCGGGGATGCTGCCCGCATCGGTGTCAATGGACCCAGCATTGAATGACCAAAAGAAAGAGTTCTTCCAACACCCCAGGACTACAGCAAGACAAAGTCTGAGCCTGTTCTTCTCACAGTTTTAAAAATCATGCCTTCTGAAATCCTTGCTGACAAGCCTGTGCTGAGGTGACGTGTCCCCTGCTGTGGGCCGTGTGCTCACTGGGTGTGTCGCCTTGACCTCTTGGCTTCTATTCTCGGCAGCGTATCTGGTGCAACAAAGACTGAACTGACGTTTCAGTGGAAAGCCGAGAAACACAGGAGTTTATCAGCTGCCGCTGCACATCACAGGAGGGGCTCAAGTACAAACTGACATTTATTGGCTCATATAAATGGAGCATTCTGGGGTATATCTCCTTCCCCTGGTGACATAAATGCCTTTCCGTGAGGTCAGTACAAGCCCTCAGGAAAGCAGTGCCTGTTTCCTCCACATCGCAAACTGGAATTTCATCTCCTCATCCTGAATTGGTCTAACTTGTTTCGGGAATGCCTGTTTTAACCTAGAACTTGAGTGCATAGGTACACACTGGGATGCCTTGGGTGGGACCTATGAATTCTGTTAGCTTTAGGTGTGGTGGGGTCAGGGTACTCAGGAGTCAACTCAACCCCCTACCTATGTCTCAGCAGCTTAATTCTGCTGGCCTAATAGCAGAATTCTGATTCTTTTTTTTTTTTTTTTGACCATATTCTGTGCAAAGACTGGAAAGCAGTGCCCTGAACAAAATTTGTCTCTGGGAAAGATAACAGTGTTTCCGGTAGCCACCACTGAGTTTGGATGAACTGGCCATATAAATTTTGTGACCACAGCATGGTGGCAGGGTGTGGCTCCTTTGGGACACCTCTAGGAGGTTTTCAGCAGAACAAGGGAACTTAGAACAAATGGCTGTTGTGTGCAGGACAGAGACCTTGTGCCCTGTAAAGAAAACATCATGGCATCATAGAATTTAATTCCTTGCCTACACTTAATGAAACATTTGTAAGAAAACTACCTTCTCTTCGAACTTTACACTTAGACCAGGCGACTCTCCAATAAAAATCCAGTTGTGAACTTTATATAAGTAAGTAATATGCTCCGGGTAAAAATAGTAAAAGAAAGAGGACTGGACAAAGGGGTAAGGATGGGATTCCCCAACAGCAGGCCAGCTCACACGCAGTCTGGCATGGTAACCGAGTCTCACGCCCCCTTCATTTATAGAGCTGGGACTGGCTCTTAGTGGGTCTGGGGGATCACATAGAAGCTGGTTTCTCAGGACCGCGAAGGGAAGATTGAAGAGTTAGTTATTCCTTCTGCCTGAAAAGGCTGTTCCATCTGGTGAGGGGAGCTGTCGCCGATAAAGGAACAGCCGAGTGAAGGTGACAAGGAACAGCAAACACACCTGGGAGGACCCAGGATGGGCCCGGCAAATGGGCCATAAAGCGGAGTTTGTGGGACAGTAAAACTGCCTCTCAAGGGCCATGACCTTTTCCTGAGCATTTGCTTGGCGACAGGGTCTACTAAGAAAAGCAGGCCGTGTGCTTTTATTAGCCTGCGGACGCCAGCTTATACCATGTCTCTGCAATGACATTGACCTAGGATGTTCTCACGTCTCTCCCTTTATATAAACATCTTCTCCGACCAAAATCAGACACCTTCTCTTTCCACCATTGTGACGGCTTCTGACAGGTGCCCACCGGTAATTTTCCGAGAGCCCTGCCGAACTGAGCTCCTGTGGTGGGGGCTGCATAGGCTAAGGAAGGCCCAGCAACTTCCCTCCCTGAGTAGACACCCTGCCCCACCACTTCAGATTCCTCTGGCTACAGATCAGATGGCGTCCCACCAGCATGGTGATGGTAGTCATTACCGACATAATGATCCGTGGGGCAGGGGTTGTTAAATGAGCCCGGACACCTGATATTTATCCAGACTGTCTGAACCTCATCTGTCTGGAAACAATGAAATCTGTGAACATCTTTAAGATGTCTGTGAGTTTCGTAGCTTTGGATTTTTCTAAAAGACGTGGGACCACACTAGTTACTAGCCTGTGACAGGGCCCAGAGGGTCACCATGACACTGTGGTGACCTCTTTGCCTTGGTCCGCAAAGGGTATCTGTGGTACTTGTTGAGTTACGGCTTTGGATGGGTGGGACTTTTTCTAGTCTAACCCTCCACTAGCAATGCCATGCTGACTGCTTTTGCCGTACACTCAGGCTCTTTGCCCTCAGATAGAGTAACAATTTAGTGCTGGCTCATGTTAGGCCTATGGAAGCCTTTGGGACTAAGATGAGAGAATATTCCCTCCTGAGGCCTGGCAAGATGGTTTAGTGAGAGGACCAGAGTTCAAAATTCAGAATGCTTGTAAAAAAGCTTGTAATTATTGTGTTGTATACCTTCAATCCGGGGACAGGGATCAGGCGGCCCTCCTGAACTGGTGAGTTCTAGGTCAATCCGTGACCATCTCTCAACAAACAAGGCTGGAGCAACTGAGGAAGATCATCCCATGGCAACCTCTGGTAGCCACATGTGCTCACGCACGTGTGCACACACATAAAGTTGACAAGGGGTTGGAGAGACGGTGAGAGGGTTTGCTGCTCTGCCAGAGGGCTCGCATGTGGTTCACAGCTGCCTGTAATCCCAGCTCCAGGAGAGCTGATGCTCTTTTCTAGTCTCCGCGGGTACCATCTCTCTCTCTCTCTCTCTCTCTCTCTCTCTCTGTCTCTCCTCTCTCTCTGTCTCTCTCTCTCTCCCCCTCTCTCTCTCTGTCTGTCTCTCTCTTTCACACACACACACACAAACACACATACATACAAGTACACATACATACAAACACACATAAACAGACATACAACACACATACATACACACATGCACACATAACACACACACACACACACACACACACACACACAAACATGCCCTGACGCACAAAATCAAATCTAAAAATATTTAAAATTAATTAAAAAAATGTCCCTTCTGAGAAACCACCTTCTAACCACTACCTACCAAGAAGCAGAGTGTGGGTATTTGGTAGCAGGGGCAGTGTCTACCATACCTTAGCGTGGCATGGAACTCTGAAGCCCTGGTCCTCACAGCGTGTACACTTGACGGCCACACTGAGGACAACTATGAAAATGGATCGAGCAGCAACACCATCCCTTCTGGACTGGCTGAGCCTTGACTTCTCTTCTAATGCTCTTTTCCTACAGAGTTTTAGGAACAGCCGGGAGAAGATGCTCAGATCTTTAGCTGTCTGCTGGGTCTAACTTCAACAGCACCTCTGAGAACATCACACCCTCAGGGTGGGCCAGGGTGATGGAGCAACGATGGTCTGGCCCACCTGTGGGTGACTCCTATGTGGGGAGGGTGTCTTCCTTCTCTGGTGTCCCAGAAGCCTTCCTGGACTCCAGCGAGTTGCTGTGGGTTGCAGATTCATGGTAAGTACTCTCATAAACAAAACTAGTTATAAATCATGAAAGCTGAAAATGCCTCTGGAAGGAGGTTTGGGTTTTCTGTAGGTCATATGATGATTTTCTTAACCCACGCATGTGTCTGCCCTGATGGGGCCCTGAGCAGAGTCCCTGAGAACTGTCAGCTCATTGAACCCTTGCCACCATCAGGTGAGGGGCTGAGACCTCCTCCATCTTCACAAGTCAAGGCTCAGAGTTGTCTGTGGGAGACTTCCAGGAATCATGGCACCCCACAGTCTGAATCGCAGCCATTTGGGTCCCTGAGAGGACGTTTACCATCTTTACTCTTTCTTCTTCCTCTGCCTCTTTAAGAAACTGCCGAGATTAGACTCACTATCTTAACTTCGATTTTCTATTTTATTAGGAGTATGCACCAAACTGGACCTCATGGACCTGACATGACGGTGCACCAGCAGGTCAAATGTCTTTGAGAGAATTTGGTGACGGTTAGGACTGGGAGATTCTTAATCATGAGAGAGCCATCCCAGGGGCATGGGAAATGTTGGTCAGAATTAGGCCAGATGAGGCCACTTTCTAGGGGAAGGTACAATAATTTCATAAATAGGCTAGTCTAGGTCAGCTTGGACTATGGTTGTACCTACTAGGAACTGTCTTATGTTGATTGACATGCTAAATTGTAGCACACTGTAGGATAGTTCCATGGGTCTGAGTCCTGGAGGAGGTGAACTGAATAGAAAGCATTCGTTAAATCATTTCTGCCCTTGGAGCTGGATGTGGTGTCAGAGTGTTTTATCACAGGAGCAGAAACAAGCCTAGGAGAAGACTCTGACATTTATACCCGTGGGTGCCATCGGAGCAAAGCCAGTGCTCACAGGTCATGCAATTCCTCTTCTGTAAAGAGAGGTCGAGCTTTAGTGTTGCCATGATTAGATTCTGCTGCCTGCTCATCTCTGTCCATTTAGCCTCACCACAGTGTGCCCTGTTTGCCTTTCTTCTGCCTCTGTATCAGCTGTTTTTAGTCCCTGGGGAGAGGTGTCCATGACTTCCAAAAGAGGCAGGATTCTATTTCACCATTTCAGAACTGTTAGCCAGTGGTCCCTGGCCCCGTGGCTTTGAGATCTTTGGCCAGACAGTCCACAACAGTGGATGAGCATAGAAAAGAAGGCTGTTGTCCCCATGGTCAGGCAGCAAAGACATAGGACAGGGCCGGAGTCCCAGGGCAACTCTCGAAAGCATGCCCAAATGAGATCCCTTGCACGTGACCCCCTCCTCCTAAAGGCTTTGACAACTCCCATTAGCCTCATACGCTTGAGGCCCCACCTGTAGCCTGTGGGCCTTGGGGATGTTTAACACTCCTAGCAACTCTACAAAGCACCCTCATTTTGTCTGTGTGTCCTTCTTGTGTCTCTAACTGTCCATCAGGTACTATTTTAAAAAATATACGAGTGTCCTTATTTCTCTCCAACCGGACTGTGAAAACCACTCAGGGCCGAGAAATCTTCCACTTCTGTTGAATCACTTGATGTCACTTAGTGGGATTCTCAGTTCATCAGTGAATCAAAGCCAAGGCTGAGCCTGCTTGCAGAGACGGATACAGACTTGATCATGCTAGCTGAGGTCCAGCCCAATCATGAGTGGCCCCGGTCACTTGTCTCACTATTGTTACTATCTCTGGCCACTCGGGCCAGAAAAGCAGAGTTCCTAGCAAAAGCTTTCCTAGACAAAGCACAGGGCACTTTTCCTTTGCTGACCGGAAAATTATCTGCTTCATTCACAGAGACATCTCTATTTGTCACAGCTGTGAGGAGCGGAGTAAATTAATAAAATCAAGATGTCTGGACGGTCCTGGACCCAGGCACGTCTCTGCATTCACCAAGCCTTTTCAGTGAATGCAGCCCCAGCAGAGTATAAAAATCTTAAATGTTTTGTGCTTTCCTTTTTATTTACATCATTCATAAGGTATTGGTTTCTATATTTCAACTAATCTTCCTCTTTGAATACCATCCAATTACTTCGGTGCAATTATCTATCTATACATTGTGCATTACATTCTGCTATATCCCTTGCATAACCTGCACGCATGTTGTCTTTTCCTGGCTCTTACTTTTGTCCATTTCCTTTTGTGTTAATTCTTGACATTTCATTTTTTCATCCTTAAGTTGAACTTTTTTTCTAAATCTTAATAGCTACTCTAATAATAATAAATGCCTCTGTGTGACATTTAAGTTATTAAATCCAAAAGTATTCCATCAATTTTTCTTAAAGATGATTTGTACAAGGTTCTAGATGGCCTCCTTCGAGTCTCTTCCCAAGGCTGAGGTGGAACCCTTGACTGCAGATTCTGTTCCTTCATCACCTGAACTCTTGATTGCTGCAAACGGGAAACTCAAGATCCTAGCAACCAGCTGAACTTGAATGCTTGCTTGTCTCCTGTTCTAGGCCAGGTGTGGCTCTCAGTAACTGGGATCCACCTCTGAAGTCTCTCAAAATTACAAGAATAAATTCGTTACTTTGTGGAACAAAGAACTCCAAATCTCTTATTTGATTCTCTACCGATGGAGCTTGGCACCCCAGATGTTGTTTTTGTTTGAGTAAAATCTGAACTATATTAAAAAATACCTACTGCTGTGTGGCCAGTTTGCTTTTTTCTCCTCTTGAAAGGTCCCATTGAGGAAGGACTGTGGCAGAAGCTTTGCTGGGACTCCTGGGGGTCCAGCTGCTTCCTGAGACACTCAGCTTGGGAGCCAGCGCCTCTGTGTTATGACTTTTGAAATGGTTCTGCTTAGTGCGTGTTTTGACTCTGGGATTTCCCAGATGTTCCAAAGCAGACCCCATGTGCTCACAGTTGTGGGACTCAGCATTCTTCTTAACGTGAGGCCCAGAGCGCTCACGAGTTTAGAGCGGTTTGGTTTGAGCGGACAGGGCAGCTCCGCATCGGATTGCGTTTCATCCCATTGTTTGAATATTATATGTTAATTGAGTCGCTTGTCAATACTTTATTTTTATAAAAGACATTTTAACATCCTGAACCATTTTTAATTTCATACGCTACTATACCCTGTGTCTATTAAAATGAGGAAACATCAAAACACACCAATGGATGGTGTGTGAACTTCTGGCAGGGGGCCATTCCGATGCTCACACACTGTAGCTGTTTTAAGTCTCAGAATCATAGCATCACACAGGAAAATACTGGGTAGAGCTTTGGAAGTCATGTCTGTAGGCTTTGTCACTTTTCAGAGGAGGAATTGAAGCCTGTGAGTAACAGGATAACAGCCCAGTGGTTTCTGGAATCTAGGTTTCATTTCTGACACAATGGCCAGAAACATACAGCATTTTTTTACATGTGTGTGGTGTGAATGGTCACGTGTATGCACATGTGTGTGTGTGTGTCTGTGTCTGTGTGTGTGTGCATGTTTGTATACATGTGGAGATCAGAGGTTGAAGTCAGGTTTCTTTCCGTATCACTCTTCTTAGTCATTGAGGCAGATTCCTCGAGTATTTATGTGGGACCTAGGATAGGAATTTCCATCTCATGCTTATGTAGCACATACTTTATCTACTCAGCTACCTCCTCAGCACACTAAATGATTTTTTTTTGTCTCATTGTAACTGTTGACAGGAGTGATGTATTCTAGAGAGAGACATGTCTGTTGCTCCTTTTGGCTTTCAGTTTATTGAGACAGTGGTCTCCAAGGGATTGGCATTTCCCCAGGGGTCTCATGAAGGGAAGGAAAAGGAAAGGTTGGGTTACCTGTGACAGCCACAGGAAGACCTCTCTACAGGAAGAGATTTCACACAGCTTTGACAATTTGTCAGACCACCCTGCAGGAAAGACAAGCCCAGACCATAATGATGGCGGGGCTGGACATTGGCCAGGGCTGCTCAGCTATGCAACCCTCTTAACTCTCTGTTTAAACATAAGTCTCATGTTAGGGTCACTGAGACGGCCTTGGGGGAGTCAGTGAACCTCCTGATTCCTCTTCTCAATGTGGCCACATTGTATAAACCCTTTTCTGCCTTTTTTTAAATTACTTGACTGTTTAATTGGCCTATTGAAGACAGGTGTCTCTGAACCCCGCTTTTTAGGGCTTCAGGGCCCAGCTCTGGTTCTGACAACCACAGTGCCCAGTGATTTGAAACTTTAATCATATGACAGCAAAGCTGATCTAAGTGCAAAACTTTCATCTCTGCACAGGTATACCAAAGTGACTCTTGATGTCTGGGAATCTGTGTTGGTGAGAAGTCACTTTCAGTCACTGTGACAGGCACCAGAGAGCTAAAAGTGAGACTAATGAATTCAAGCGTTGCAGTGAGCACCGACAATAAAAGCAGATGGGAATTTTCAGGTATTGTAAATACACACGTGATTTCCCAGCTGCTGGCAGAGCTGCGGATCCTGGGCTGACCTTCCTCTCCACGGAGCAGCCGGGGCCATGGTTCTCCTCAGTATGCTTGCATTAGCAAATGTATCTTTATCCTCCATCACGGAAGGCCAGAGAGTGTATCTGAGGATGTGAACCAGACCGCAGGAATGCTGTTGACTGGGACAAGAATTTGTGTTTCTGTGCTCAGGAAACAGACAGCCATGGAGAGGTTTGTAGGATCCATGGTGTCATTTGGAATGAGTGAGCTTGGCTGATGGAAACCCTGACAGGGGGCTGCCCCAAGCAACGGGAACAGCTCATTCTAGATAGGGGTGTCCAGTGCTAGCTTTTTGGGGCCATGCTGGATGAAGAAGAAATATCTTGGGCCATATGTTAAATTCAGGATTTTCCAACCACAGCCTGTGGGATGTGAAAGCATACGTATGTTTACTTTAGTGACACTGGGACACAATATTGCCATCAACCAGTTCACATTTGAGGGCCTTATAATTAAGTTAAAAAAAATCACGGGGTTGGGGAGCTGGCTTATTCAGTTAAATGCTTGGCATACAAGCACGAAAGATCTGAGTTCTGTCCCCAGAACTCTCGTTTAGAAAGCTGTATGTGATGGAGGACTCCCACAGTCCCATGCTGGGAAGATGGAGGACTCCCACAGTACTAGTGCTGGGAAGATGGAGGACTCCCACAGTTCCAGAGCTGGGAAGATGGAGGACTCCCACAGTTCCAGAGCGGGGAAGATGGAGGACTCCCACAGTTCCAAAGCTGGGAAGATGGAGGACTCCCACAGTCCCATGCTGGGAAGATGGAGGACTCCCACAGTACTAGTGCTGGGAAGATGGAGGACTCCCACAGTTCCAAAGCTGCGAAGATGGAGGACTCCCACAGTCCCATGCTGGGAAGATGGAGGACTCCCACAGTACTAGTGCTGGGAAGATGGAGGACTCCCACAGTTCCAAAGCTGGGAAGATGGAGGACTCCCACAGTTCCAGAGCTGGGAAGATGGAGACAGAAGGACCCCTGGATTCCCTGGCCAGCTAGCCTTGCTGAATTGTAAACTTCTGTTTCAGTGAGAATACCCTGTCTCAAAAAAATGAGGCAGGTAGCAATTTAAGAAGATAATACTGACCTTTAACCTTCACATGAATGTTCCCACATACACAAACATATATACACACATTATACATAAAAATTCTCATAATAGTTTAACTAAGTTCATGATTTTGTGTTCCATGCATGCACAGTTGTCCTGAGTCATATGTGGCATGTAGGCCGCAGGTTGAGAACCCATAAGGGAATTTCCCTGGAGACAGAAATGGACATATCTGAGCGATACTCAAGCAATATATTAAAAAGACGTGGACAGAGGAATAGCATGGTTGTCATAGATGTTAAATGGGTCTGCAGGTCTTCCAGGGAGAAGCACTTTTCTTTGTCCTTTATTTCTTTGTTTGTAGACTGCCTTTGTTACCAGCTTTAGTAACAGGAGCAGCAACAGATTAGGGCTTCAGCACTGTCTGCATGCTGGGGAAATCTTCCATCAAGCTGATATCACAGTGTGAGCCACCAGCTGGCCTGTGAGAAGTGGAGAGGTACGGAGGAGAAACACCTCCCTGCCCTCCTCCCACTCCCTCACCAACTCAACTGTGCCCTTGGATCTAGTCCTTTTCATTTATTCTTAGTTGATGTTTAATAAATCAAAGTTAAACATCAATAATTGTAAATGTGGGAAATATTCCACAGTATGAACAACATATATGCCAAACCCTCAGATGAGAATTTCATTGTTGCAAAGCTTTGGCGTGGGGATCCTTGGGATCCAAGACCCGTTCCTCTCCATTAAAACATCTGCTTATAAATGTCTGCATTGTAATACAACTTCTTGTTGCAGTAAAAACACCTGAAGACAAAGCGGTGTCTCATGTAATTCAGAGTGTGAAACAGCTTTGGGTTCGTATTTGCGGTCGCCCCAATTTTGGACCCGCACCCAGCAAAGAGAGAGCCCCACCTCTTGAGCAGACTCCGTGCGGTGAGGAGACAGATGGAGCAGCTTCAGCATCTCTGGGACTATTGAGTGGTTTATAGTCGGCTGACAGAGAGTTAAGCAGGAGACGATATCAGACACAGAGGTGAGAGCTGATCTTAAAAGATGTCGAGACGGCTTTTGTGGGAAGTACCATCGTCTTCATGGCGCACATGAGGCTAAAACATCATCGGATCTCCACTTCTTTAGTGCTGTGTGGATTTCCTGGCCCTTGAAAGGATGAGTATACCTGGCCTCAGATTTGCTCAACTTCATGAAAGTCCTGTAACCTGGAGTTGGACCTGCTAGACTTTCTCATTGTGTTCAAATCTAGTTTACGAATCTGTCATAGGTACTGTATTCTTTTGAGAAAAATGCCGGTAAGAATGATTTAGATTATACTGGTGTTAAAATTGCTCAAAAAGAAAAAAGATACACTCAGTGTTTAGTAAGCTCCCAGTCACAGAGACATGGGGTGAGAGCTGTGTGCTTCTCTAGGCTGTGTGTGCTTCTGTTAAGAGGCTGAGAGACGGAGCCCTCAAATGAGTACAGGAGTGAATTCACGCCTCTGCTCTGTTCACATTTTCTGTGCAAAACTGTTTTCCTATTCAGAACACTCTTTCAAAACCAGGTGGTATCTGATGACTGTTTCCTCAATATAAACATTGCTGCATCCAATATTCCTTAGAAAATGCTTAATTAAGTACATTGTGGCTGTGGCTCAGTGTAGAGTGCTGGCCTAATGTATTAGTGAGGATTCTCTAAAGGCACAGAGCTGGAGGCTGCACGCACACACACCTGCACGCTCGTACACACACACACACACACACACACACACACACACACACACAGAAACACACACACACACACACCTATATGTGGGGTTTATTTCATTTGGTCCGGGTAGTCCAGTAATGGCTGTGTCACGCTGGAGACTGTGAGAACCCAGTAGTGTCTCAGTATACAATTCTCAGCGGTACCAATCTGGCACTGAAGGCCCGGAGGATTCTGGGAGAGCTGCCTGTCTTCAGTCTTCACTGAAACCTGAAGAAGCTGGTTCTACTATCTGAAAGGTATGCATCAGTCACAGGATAGATGGACTTGCCAGTGAGATCAAGGGCAAGCAGGCAAAAAGCAAAGATTTCCTTTTATCTGGGCTGCCACCAGCAACCACAACCCACATTCAGTGTGGACCATTCTGCTTAAAATAATGTGATCAAGAAATTCCCTCACAGGAGCCCCACGGGCTTCTATTCTAGTTGGTTCCAGATCCAGTCCAGTCAGCAACCAAGATTAACTATCTTACCTAGCAAGCCCAAGGCCCTCATTTCTAACTCCAGAGCAACGAAAACCTAAAACCACAAAACAATTTTATTAGAATTACGTTTTATTTATAAAATGAATTATCTGTTCTGACTAGAGGGCTCCGTCTCTAGGGATGACGTGTTGGTAGTTCCTCCTTCCTCTTTCCACGATGTCTCTGTCCTCACCACGACTGAATAGGAGATGGTAATGGAAAGTTTATGGAGTGGAAAATTAATAAGTGATAATTATAGTTATCCTAGCCCAGGTAAATAGAGAACACACACGCATATCATAAAATGAACTACTTGTGCAATGAGGTCTAAGATACTAAATATTGAGCTGAAGTTTTCTTTGGTTAATATTAAAGTTTACTGTCTGGTCATATATTCTTTCTCAGTTGTAAATGCAATTAACACAGTAAGACACCGCCACATGAGGCAGAAACTGCAGAGGAGTGTTTGAACTTGGGTGCTAGAGATAGCAGAGAGCAAGGCAAATCCCAGTGATATCCAATGGTTGTGTGTTGGAACATACCCTCATGGTGACATTTGAGTAGAATTATATGTGGAGAGGTGCATGCCTTAATTAATTAATTTCATATATTTGTGCATGCACATATGTGTGTATGCGTGTGTGTGTGTGCCTGTGCATGCTTGTGCATATTCATGTGTATGAGTGCTGTGTGCCCACATGTTATAGCATGCCTGTGGAGATTAGATGACAAGGTTGGATATAGGTTCTCAATTTTCATGGTTTTGTCGTTCACCTTTAGCTGGTCTGTAAGATTCTCCTGTCTCTGCCTACCACCTCATTATAGGAGTTCTGGGATTACAGGTGCATGAGTCATGCTGTGTCTGGCTTTTTGTGGGTCCTGGGGATTGAACTCAGGTCCTCATGCTTGTATGACAATTACTTTAACCATGGAGCTGTCTTCCCAACTTCTGATTTATTCATTTTATTGACCATATAGGAATGTTTTTCTTTCTGTTAGCTTGACACAAGCTACAGTTACCTGAGAAGAGGAACCTGAATTAAGAAAATACTTCCGTCAAATTGCCTGTGGATCATTTTCTTGATTTATGATTGATATGAGAGGTCTCAGCGCAATTGTGGGTGGTGCCCAGGTGGTTCTGGGAGGAGTAAGAAAGCAGGCTGAGCAAGCCAGGAGGTACTACTCCTCCATGGCTGTAGGCAGAGGCTGCTCATTCATTCCCTTGACCAAAAAATCACACAGAAACTGTATTCATTACAACACTGCTTGGGCTATTAGCTCAGGCTTCTTATTAGCTAACTCTTACATCTTAAATTAACCCATTCCTATTATTTTATATTTTAACACAAGGTTCATGGTTTACTGGTAAGGTTCCAGAGCAGCTTTCTCCTTTGGTGGATCCATGGCATTGCCCTGAGTTTGTCTTCTTTTCTCCTTTATCTCTGCTTGGAATTCCTGCCCTGCTCTGTTCCACACTGCCATAGGCCCAAAGCAGCTTCTTTATTAACCAATGGTAATAAAACATATTCACAGCCTACAGAGGGGAATCCCACATCACATGGCCTCTGCACCAGCTCCTGCCTCCAGTTTCCTACCCTGGCTTCCATAGGTGATGGGCTATAAGCTGTAAGACAAACAAACCTTAGCTCCCCAGTTGTTTTTGGTCATGGTGTTTATTGCAGCGATACAAACCCTAACAGAGACAAATGGTATTACAAGTGAAAAGCACCCAGTGCTACACTAACAACTTAAAAATATTGGACAAACTTTTCAGTGTAGTTTCCTTGCTCATAAAATCAGAAGACCTGTACTAACTCATTTCCAGTTGGGGGCCTGGGCGTATTATGACAGCTGTGTAGGTGGTCACGGAAGGAATTTCTACAGCACATTTTTTTCATTTTAAAGCATTTATTTGAAAACAATTCAGAAGTTATGGTCTTTTTTTTACTCATGTACTTTGAAACAATTCTAATATCAAGGGTAGGGAGATACCATGTTTTACATTAAAATTTTAAAACCATTCAGATAGAGTACTGATATGGAAATCTAAGTGTGCACCCAGCAGCTCCCTGTGTCAGACATGAAGCTGGTGCACCATGGGCCCTGCTCAATCTGTTCTGATGCTTGTTAACTCTTAAAACTGAGCTTCTCCAGCTATCAGGACAGCGTAGACTATATAGCATGTAACTTTCCTCCAACGGTTAACTAGCCAAGCATTGAATATGGGTTCTGGCAATGCCACAGTGCTTGTCTTACCTTGAAGCAGGCTCTACAATTTTAGAGCTGTATTTTTTTTTATCAAAATCTGCATGAAGACTGGTCCACTAGCCAAGGGTAAATTATATGCATTTTAGTTGTTCTGAACTACAGGGAAGGGTCTGCAATTTCAGAATGTCGCTCTATCAAAAGAACATTCCATGATCTCAGTGTATCACACATTCCTTCACTGAAAAAAAAGTCACATATACACATTAAATAAAGTCTGCTTTGAATTTTATTGTTCATGTGGCTTGGAGTTAAGTAATGAATGCCTTGCCTATTGTTATGATTCCTGTGTGCTCGACAGGGTTTCATGTATGTTCATTTGATCTACAACAGGTAAGAAGAATGTTGCTATTACAGTTGGACACGTGAAGGGTTTGACCACCTCTTTGGAGTGGCATGGGGTTCTTACTGCTGGTGAGCCAGCAGTGGTAGAAGCCGAGGCACCCAAGTTCACACCTTGTTTGATGGTTTCACATATTCAAGCAACACTCTTAGAAGAGTGTCGTGAGCCAAATGGGGGGAAATGAGCTGAAGTAACACTTTCTGCAGAGCTTACATGTGACTCAGTTTACCACCCACCTCAGTTCAGGGCCCTATGATTTCCTGATTCTCTTGGCTGTAGATGCTGCTCTGACAGGAACTATTTCAAATCACACCAGTGGGTCTCACGCAATCCTCCTTCCCTTGGCTGTTCATGCCCAGGGAATACAATATTTATTAAAGCCTTCCGTGCCCTCGGGTGTGTGGATGTACATTCTGGGTCTTCTGAAGGAAGTTTCTGTCTATGAGGAAAGGGGAGGGGGGTAAAGTAACTTGTCTGTGCTGATTACAATTTAGACATAAGAACATTTGTTCTGCTAAGAATACCAGCTGTAGGCTGTGGTGCTGGCCCAGAAATGAAGAAAACTGGTGTGCACAGATCTCCTGCAAAGGGTTTTAGAAAGACTAAATATTGCTACCCACACTGACATTTGTCCTTCATGGAACGCTTGAATAAAATGCACTTATTAAAGATACCTTCCTTCCATGTCCTCTATTTGTAAAATTTACCAATTTTTAAATTACATATTTTATATTTTAAACAACCTTTCTAAATTTTACATACCAATCCCAGGTCCCACTTCCTCCCCTCTTTCTGCTCCCCTGCCTTCCCCCTTCCCCTCCACATCCACTCCTCAGAGAGGGTGAGACCTCTTATGGAGTCAACAAAGTCTGTCACATCACTTAGGAAAGGACCAAGGCCCTCCCTTCATATCTAGGCTGAGCAAGCTATCCCTCCATAGGGAATAGGCTCCAAAAAGCCAGTTCATACACTAGGGATAAATACTGGTTGTACTGCCAGTGGTTTCACAAATTGTCCAAGCCACATTCAGAGAGCCTAGTTTGGTCCTATGCAGGTTCCCCCAGCTATTGGTCTGGAGTGAATGTGCTCACACTAGCTTGGGTCAGCTGTTTCTGTGGGTTACCCCATCATGGTCTTGATCCCTTTGCTCATATTATTGCTCCTCTATTTCTACTCCAGGAGCTTGGTCCAATGCTATCCTTAGCCATCAGGGAAATGCAAATCAAAACAACTCTGAGATACCATCTTACACCTGTCAGAATGGCTAAGATCAAAACCACTAATGACAGGTTGTGCTGGGGAGGATGTGGAGTAAGGGGAACACTCCTCCATTGCTGGTGGAAAACTTTTCCAGCTGCTTTGGAAATCAGTATGGTGGTTTCTCAGAAAACTGGGAATCAATCTACCTCAAGACCCAGCAATACCACTCTTGGGTATATAACCAAAGGATGCAGACTCGTTCCAAGGACTTTTGCTCAACTATGTTCATAGCAGAACATACTATATATTCATAATATATAATACCCAGAACCTGGAAACAATCTAGATGCCCCTCAACTGAAGAATGGATAAAAAAAAGTGATTCATTTACACAATGGAGGTAAAACACAATGACATCTTGAAATATGCAGGCAAATGAATGAAATTAGAAAAAAAAATCCTGAGTGACCCAGAAAGACAAACACAATATGTACTTACTCATAAGTGGATATTAAGCACAAAGCCAGGATAGCCAGGCTACAATCTACAACCCCAGAGAAGCCAGGGAACAAGGAGGACCTTAAAAGAGACACACATGGATCCCCCTGGGAAGGGGAAATAGACAATATTTCCTGAGTAAATTGGGAGCATAGTGGGTGGAGTGTGGAGGGTGAAAGGGGAGTGGGGAGGGGAGGAGACATGAGGGATTAGGATGGTGGAGTTGAGGGAAAGTCAGAGAGGGAGAGCAAGAAAAGAGATTTCAATAGAAAAAGCCATGGTGAGATTAGTGAGGAACCTGGCACTAGAGAAATTCTCAGGAACCCACAAGGATGATCCCAGCTAAGAATATAAGCAATAGTGGAGAGGGGACCTTAACTGCCCTTCCCCTGTAATCAGATTGATGACTACCTTAATTATCATCATAAAACATAGAACCTTCATCCAGTAACTGATGGAAACAGATGCAGAGATCCTCAGTTAAGCCACCAATTTTTTTTTTTTTAATTTTTGTGCTGGGATTAAAGGCAGGTGCTACCATTGCCTGGTTAAATCACCAATTTTAACCAAGTAACTTCAAGCCATTCAAAAACAAGCAAGCAAGCAAACAAACAAACAAACAAACACGTTGTTAGTGACTTGCAAAATACTGGGCCTGTAACACAAAGAATTTTAAGCAAGTGGTTTTGTGTGTGTATCTGTGAGTGTGTGTGTGCCCACATGCGTGCTTGTATGTCTCAGTTTACACGCTATATGTGTGCCTGTGTCCTTGGAAGCTGGAAGAAGGCAGATCCCTGGTCCTGGGGGTTTCTAGTTGCAATCAATTGAAGGTGGCTGTGAGCTGCCTGATGTGGGTCTGAGAACAAAATTCAGGTCCTCTCCAAAAGCTTAAGTGTTCTCCAGCCCCATAAAATAATGTTTATGTTCTTTTGTATATGCCCATGGTGTGCACAGGTGTGTGTTTGCATGCTCTCATAAGTGTGGACACACACAGAGGCCCAAATTTGACATCAGTGTCTTCCTCAATCACTGCTCACTTTATTTATCCAGGCAAGTGCTCTCTATGCATCCAGAACTTGTCAATTTTGCCTTAATTCTTCTGTGTGTGAATTCTCTTCTTGTCAGTAGCAAAGGGACAGGGCAAGACTGTGTTTGTTCAGAGATGCTCGGATGTGATGCTTTGCATCCCTCGTTTTCCATCCTTGTTTTACATCCTTGCGTCCCTTTTTACCCAAGCGGGTAAAGCAAATGACCCACTGGCCTTGGCACTAGCAAAGCTCTCCTCAGAGGGATCTCATCTTCTTCCATCTCTGCTGAGAGGCAGTGGCCAGCATGAAACGGTTTGTAGACTCTGCACTGGGCAAGTCACTCAAAGACAAGGCAAAGGTTGAGTGCTTTTTTCCCTCACCGACTCCCTCTCTTCTCCCAGCTGAACAGCTATAAGGTGAAAATTTAGGTCTCATGCATTTGAGCCCTGCTCGTTTGAGAAGGGTTGTATTAGATCCCATTATTCCCAAGTGGAAAATTGGGTTCATTGTAAAATTGAGGACGGCGGCATAAAATTCAGACAAACAAAGATACGGCAAAGTTTGGGTGGGAATGGAGTTAAGGCCCTCGAGCCCGGCATTCTGTCTGAACTCCCTTGTGGATCTGTAACCCAGCAGTTTGTGTTCTCACTGTATCCTGTGGCATGTTCCTGGGTGTTCAGATGAATTTAGAACTTAGTCATAACCCTGTGGGATTTTCACCTTGAAAGGCTATTGCATTTTGAGTAAGTGGTAGAATTTTATAGACATGGCAGGAGTTTTTTTTTTTCTTCCTGTTTTGGCAGAGGTAGCGAGCCCTAAGAAGAAGAGGGAGGCATTATTAAAGTCACAGGCCTGCTAACACAGGTGAGCTTCAGAGCTTCAGTGTTGAGACCTCAGTTGGGGACACTGGATCAGCCTTTGAAATGAGCAAGGCCTATTCAGACCTTAGCCAAGCTGGAGGCCTGGCTTAAGATGCCTCTTCTGGGGTTCTCCTTGGGTCGGCCTAAATGATATAGGATCTACATGCCCAGACCTTAAGGACAGAGCCACTGTTCACTGTGTTTGCTCTGAATGAAGGCCCTTCTATTCCAGCACTGGGAAGGAGGTGCTATGATGCCAGTTATCCCTGTCACAGAAGCCAAGAGGAGAAGAGCATGACCTCCAACACTCAAGGCCCAAACTGATCAAGAATCACACTTACCACCATCTCATGTTGTTCCAAAGCCACCATTGTCTCAGCAACCATCATAGCATTCAGAGTTCTTGGTATAGAGATTAGGGTTCCTTTCAAAAAGTCAGGGAGAGTTTACTAATAATTCAACAGGAAGGGCCTGGATTATAGATGGGTAACTGCAGGACCTGAAAGTGTCTCAGAGCTTTGCAGTTCCATCTTGCGACTGGCCAGCTCAGGTTCTGCAGGAAGCCCAGAGGAAGGGAAGCAATTTCATGGAAGATGCAGACTGTGTGAACCTGGGTGCAGGGGCCCCAGGCTCAGGACTGAGCTGCAGTATTGCTTGTGCTTGTGTGTGTTCCACACATACTGTGACCCTGTCAGCCATTCTCCACAGAGTCAGGTCATCGGCACTCATGGCGAGGACCGTCTAACAAAACAAGCGGCGTGCAAGGCCCTGCTTTTCTGTTATTGTCATTGTTTTGCACCTTCGATTTGATTTGGTTGGTACCACTCACCATCCAGGGCCCATTCCAGATATGGCTCCCCTCCTGATCAAAGTCTCGGAAGGGCCCTGCGCACTGACATTTGGAACTGAATTAACGCCATGTCTGCAAACAATAAGTTAATTAAGCCACCAGAGTCCCTCAGGGTAGGAGCCAACGAGACTCAACAAATTTTGAGTCGCTGAAGAACAAAAGATTCCACAGCCATTGTTCCTCTGCTGTGTGGAGGGCCTGTGCAGGGCTTCGCTTGAGAGCTCCCGTGTTAATGGTGCTTGCCTAGTCCCTCAGGCCCTGAACAGAGATGCTGAAGGCACTAATGACTGGGGCCATCTGGTTTTCAGCAGCTGCTTCCAGTAAAGTCATCAAGAAGCGGAGTCATTCATGATTGTGAATCCAGCATTTGGGATGCTGAGGCATGAAGATTGCCCCGAGTTTGAGGCCAGCTTGGGTTGCACAGTGAGTCTTAAGACAATCTGGGCTACAGAATAAGGCTTAGTAAGAGAGAGAGGTTGGGAGGGGAAAGAGGGAGAGGAAGGAAGGAAGAGAGGGAGGGAGAGAGGAAGGAAGGAAGAGAGGGAAGGAGAGAGGAAGGAAGGAAGGAAGGAAGGAAGAAAGGAAGGAAGGAAAGAAGGAAGAGAGGAAGGGAAAGAGGAAAGGAGAGAGGAAGGAAAGAACTTACTATTTATGTATGCTGGTTTTAAGTTTAGCTATGATAAGCTTCCCCACTGTTTCCACAGATAAACTCAAGGTCTCGAGGGCATCAATTCTGTGAGGGAGATAGCATAGCTATGACTATCAAGCTATATTCCTAGACACCAAATTCTTCTTAGTCACTTGAGGAGTGTTTGAAAAATATTCTACTTTCAATATGCTGCTGTTGTCAAGGAGACACTTGAATCTAACCCTGGGTAGAATTCTCCAGAAGCACTAAGAGGTAGAGCTGTTTATTCATAGTTTCTCCTTTCTAAACTGGACTCAGATCACCGTGTGTTGAGGATGAATGGCTGCCGCCTTCTAGTGCTGAAGTGCCGTCTGAGAAAGCTTCTTTGTTCTGAACATAAATACATCTGCATCCTTATCAGCACCTGGAATGCTCCGTGCAGGTGACGGGACCCAGAGGGACAGGACAAGGTGATCTTCGCCACCTCACCAGTTCTTGGGAAACAGGCTGAGGCAAAGGGCTTTGGTGGTGTCTGGGGTCCACAACCATCTCTCTTACTAGGTCACCTAACTAGCCTGTCTGGGGCTCCTCGGCCTCTGCATCTTCACTGCACATGTGGAGAAACAGTTTCAGGGAGGGCAGAGCAACCCCGCCCCAGGTCACACTAATAGTCAAGGAACAAGGTGGCCTCCACCTCAGGCTTGAGGAGGCTGTGGAGTCTCTGGTAACGCATGGTCTCATCCACAGAGTTTTAATGCTTTTGAGAGGCTCTGACTCAGCAAGTTGCAGAGTGGCTGGGTACCACCTTTAAAAATACCGTGTACATTTGGCTTCAGAGAATTTACACAGAGGGTTTGCCCTGGGAAGGATAAAACTTAATAATTTTGATGCAGCTTAGAAACAAGAATTGACCCACGCTATACCAACCTGAAAATGTATGTTTCTTTTCTCTTTTTCCTCTTTTTGAATCCCAGGGTCTTCTATAGCTCTTTTTCTGAGAAGTAGTTTAGCAAGAGCTGTTCTTTATGGCTGCTCTAGGAAACAAACTGGTAAGATTAGTTAAAGAGGAGGAAAGTGAGCTGAAACCCTGGGTGTGTGATGCTCAGAACAAAGAGAAACCACCTGAAGAGCTAAGGGCTGGCATTCTCTGCTTGTATAGAAGTTTCCAAGACCCATGAGCAGGGAATATGAACTGTATATCCCTGCCAGCACTCCTTGGCCTGTGTCTAGGAAGTGACCAGAGCTGTACATCCGCTTCGTAAGAATTGAAAAGCCATAGGCAAGTCAACCAGAGCCTGACTCATGCCCGCCAACCAGGGAGATGATATTGGAGAAACTTTATAGTTCATTTCTGGCTAGATGACTTACTGCCAAGTATAAAGTATTTTCAGAATTTCTAGTGTTATCCAGAACACCCAACAGACTGCACTTCAGGGGCGCCTTCTTTTGTCGTCCTGATTTTCTGGCATTTCTGTTGCTGAGTGAGAGGAACCATTGTAGTCAAACTGAAGTGACCAGGCCCACAGAGACTGTTCCAAGAGACGGATTGGACTGCTATGAACCAAATGTTTGAGGCCTCCATTTCTTTTTGTTCTAATTGAAAAAAGATTTATTTGTTTTTTATTTTATTTGTATGTATATGTATGTTTGTTATGTATGAATGCCTGAAGAGGATATCAGTTCTCTTGAAATTGGAGCTTACAGATAGTTGTAAGCTGCCCTGTGGGTGCTGAGAACTGAGCGCGGGTCTTCCGGAGGAGGAGGCCTCCTGCTGTTGAGCCGTCTCTCCAGCCCTCGACCCCCATTTCTATGACTGGAGTCTTTGGCAGATGACTAGGCCCAGAGGGCACAGTCTTTAGAGATATAATTCATAGCCTTTCCCCCCTCCGTCAGATAAAGAACAGATAAAACAAAAAAGGCCCTTATCATTCATGACCTAGGACATCAGTCTTCCCTCACCCAGCTTATCTTCCAGGGTCTTGATCTCAGCCTTCCTGTCCCCCAGAACACTCTGTCACTGTGGAGACTGAGGTCTGAGTGGTTCGCCCGCACTGTCTTTCAGCCCACAGCGATGAAGGAAACTTTAGAGGAAGATTTTGTTTGACCTTATGGGAATCAGAACAAACATACACAAATACTAAAACTACAATTTTAGAAGTTGTATCTGAAAGTGTTTACACTTTTCTAGCATTTGAGATTTGGGAATTTCCTTCATTCTGTCCCGATGTTTCTTCTGTAGCTGTTATAATAAAATGTCCTGATAAAAAGCAATTAGCGGCAGAAGAGTTTGTTAGCGCTCACACTTCCAGGTTCCGGGCCACTGCTACAGGGAAGTTGGGGCAGCAGATGCTTGAGATGGTGGATCCTATCGTATCCACAGTCAAGAGCCGAGAGAAATGGACACATACCTCCCGGTCAGCTACTTCCTCATCACTTACACAATTCAGGGGCCAGCCTTTAAAATGACTCCTTTGTCTTCAACCCAATTAGTCCAATTAGGAAAAATCCTTCACAGGCACACCCATAGGCCAACCCGACCTTGGCAATCCCTCATTGAGCCTCTTTCCTGGTGCTCCTATGTCGTGTGAGTTGGTCGAGTTGACAGTTCAAACTGTCACATTTCCCTGATGTCTAGGGATGTGTCTGCTGGCTGCTGGGAAAGCCGGGTCTCCCCAAGTCTCTGGAAAAGACACTGGGACTGGATACACATTTGTTTTCTAGATCTCAGTCTTGGCTTCTTTTACCTTTCTTACTTTTCTGTTTCCTTTCCTTCCGTTTTTCTCATCCAATTAATATTAACGTGTTTTATTTAATGTGTCTTCAAGTTGCTTCAAAATCTTTCTGGAATAATTAAATCATGATTGAAGAAATTATTTAAAAGTTGCTTGGCAATTTTTTTTTTATCTATCCCCCAGATGTCTAGATGCGTAAAGCCATTTGATGACTGTTGTTGTCATCTGTGCTCGTCATACACAGGGCCCCTTGCCTTGCCTGTCTGAGTAGTTCATGTGGGAAAACAGTTCTGCCTTTGTAATAAATTTCCTCCGAGTTTTGTCTCCTTGAGTCATCTAACGCTTCTAATGTGGACTTTCTTACAGCAATGGGTTCACAATTTCAATATTTTAATTTCCTGGGAATTCTTTTCCAAAGGGGAAAGAAAACTAGTCAGAGCAATAAACAAAGATGCGGGCGAATACGGGTTAAGGAAAATTTTACCTCAGGAAGGCCCCTGCCTCAGATTGCCTCATTCTTAGAACCCATTCGGTATGTGGAAAAATTCATAACCTGGCAAAATCAAAGTATTCATGCTCCTCCAGGCTGTACGCCAAATCAAACCACTCTTTTTAATTACAGGTGAATAATAATACCCTTAAAATATCTTGCAAATGACATCAGCTTGCTTGGGCCCTGTGGCTGAGGGCAAGTATCGAGTGAAGGCCTTAATTCATTAGCATAGCCAGCTGCGTCTTGTTGCCCTTCCTGTCCGAGGGAGCTGTGCAACCTGGCCTGTTTTGTCAAACGTGTTGACTGGAGGTGGAAGCAGCTTTCAAACAGACGACACTCATGTGATTGAGTGCCCTGTTGGCAAGGCAGCTGGGGCTGGGTGTGCAAGCCGGAGATGTGCCATTTGCTCGACGGCTAGAGCCTGTGTGTGAGCGCGCTTTGATTTGTTCCTTCAGCCAGGGCGGGGACGGCCCCAATCAGCAATCCGAGGCTGCTGTGAAGCTGTTGTAGTGCTATCGCTTTTGAAACTAGCTTTGTAGCGGCGAGCCTGATGCCTTGGTTCCAGTGTGGGGAGCAGAGTACGCTGTGAGCTAGGCTTTCCCAGGGCACGGCAGGTCTTGGGGACATCTGGATAGGAGTTGACTGCTGGCATAAATAACTCGACCTTTTCTAAGAATGAACTAATTGCCCTTTCCTGGGAAAATGGGAAAAGCGCTGCTGCCCTTTGCCATGGCCTGTGCTTGCTGCAGGCTTGATGAAAATGAGTCTCACGTGGCAGAGTGCATCTGGGTCCTATCTCAGAAGGCTGACCTGTGTCCCCGGGGGCCTGGATCCGGACACCTGGACTGGCCTGAATAGCCCTGGCTCCAATTTGCTGGGAAAATAGGCTTCATCCCACCAAAGGGATAAAGCCACAGCTGACAAATTAGTTTCCCAAGATGGAACAGAGACTGCCTTGGCTAACCCTAGAGTAACGGAAGGTATTTCTCAAGTGTTTGCTGAGGGAGGTATTATCTGTACTTCCCAGACCAAACTATAAAAGTACAATGAGGTCTCTGTAGGGATGGGAAGACAGCATAGCAAAATTAAGAGAATGAGGAATGACGGACTGCATAGATATTCACACTATGTCTAGCTTGGAATAGTGAGCTCTTTCCCAGATCCGAATTTATTGCCACACTGACAGTGTATCTCACAAAGCTTAAAACAATCCTTGACAAAGACAGCCACTTTGTTATAATTTTTAAATGCGGGACAATTTTCTGTGAACTCATTTAAGTTATTAGCAGTTCTTTTGTGTGCAACGTTAACTACACATGTGCACTATTAAACCTTAAAAGCAATACAATTGTGCGGAGGCGTTGTTTGCAACCTCTTCTTCTGTATCTCCAGAGTGAGGACCCCAGTGGTCACTAGACGATTTACAAACTGGGGGAAAGCAAAGAAGAAAGCGGCTGGTCCAGGAGCTGCCTTGGTTTGGATCTTTTGATTCTCCCAATAGCTTTAAAGTCGTCATGCAGACGGCATGACTGATTCCACTCAGCAAACTCAGTGAGTGGCTAAGCTGTCAGCTAATGTGTGCCTCGCATGAGCTCGGGGGACATAGTTCTTTGGGTGTGAATGCGAATGAGTTTGGAAGAATTAAGAATGTGTCCAGAAGGGAACAAATTGTCCCAGGGTTGAGAACAACCCTGCTTAACATAACATAAAGCATGTTATGTCTATAGAAAGGAGAAATCAAAGCATGAAACGGTACAGTTTATCGCATGTATACAAATTATGTGTTTTATAATATATATATTTATTACCCACTTTGCACTGTCATGTTTCTTAAATATTTACATGCCATCAAGTGCTCTCCTACATGTTTATAAATACTCAGTGAAGGGTATTATAATTATGAGAGCAACAACTTAAAATGCAAAAATATACTAAAAAAGTCGATAGAAACATTTTTAAAAAGAATGTTTAAAGTAACTGACTAATCTACTCTAAAACCATAAGAAGCAAAGGACAAGCAGAAACAGCAGATGGAAAAAGAAAACAAAGTGTAGCCAGTGTAATTCTAACCATGTTAATGGCTACACTAAATACAAATAGATTAAGTTCTCTTAATCGATTAAAAGGCAGTAACGATGTATATAAAATAACAAGATCCAATGATGTATATGCTACCTCCAAAAGACACATTTTAGCTACATGGACACACATATATGAACATAAAAGTGCCAAAAATAATAGCAAATTAAAGTGGCTGCATAAGCTCCACATTACCATGATGTTATTCAAATGTGTATGTTATTTTTTCCTTGCAAATAACTTTTTTCATACAATATATTCTTATTGTGACTTCCTATCTCTCATATCCTTCTAGATCCTTCCCGTAGCCCTACTTATCCAACTCTTTCTTCATTCAACAATGTCTTCTTTCTGTCTCTCTTTAGAAACAAAAAGGCCAAAGAAGCACAAGAAACACACACACCCACCACCAACACCACTACCACCACCACCACCAACACCAACACTACTACAATCACCATCACCAACACCACTACCACCACCACCACCAACACCACTACCACCACCACCAACAATACCACTACCACCACCACCAACAACAACAAACCAACCCCTAAAAACAAAAACAAAAAAACCCTAGAAAATATAATATATAAACAGAAGACCAGTAAGGTAGAATATGCAAACAAATATGGGGGCAAAGCAATATGAAACAGAAGATTCTCCAGCGAGCCCACCGTGTTCACCTTGTGTTGGTCATCTACTACTGGGCATATTGTCTACTCTTTAATGAGACTACAGTGGAGAAAACTGATTTTTCCTTGGCAAGCAGTTGCCAGTGGGAGATAGCTTCTTGGTTAGGAGTGGGAGCTCATGTCTACTTCCTCCACTCAGCACTGGGACCCTATGTGACTTGAACCTGTGACGGCCCTGTGTATGCTGCTACGGTCCCTATAAGTTCATACATGTATCAGTCCTTTTCTGTCTGGAAGACATTGTTTCCTCGGTGCTGTCCATCCCCTGTGGCTCTTCCAATCTTTTCACCTCCTCTTCTGCCTAGTCCTCTGAGGGAAGAGGTTTAGTAGAGATATTTCCCTTAGGACTGAATGCCTCCCACTGTGCATGCTGCCCAGTTGTAGGAGTATGTATTAACCCCATCTACTAGAGTAGAAAGTGTCTCTGATAATGACTGAATGAGTCCTTGGTCTATGACTGTTGCAAAATAGCTTTAGGAGTAGTTTTATTGCTTTATTTCTTTAGAAGAACAATGGGATTTGATTTTCCCCTCAGTCTATGGTACATCTACTTTCAGGTTCTGAGTTACCGAAGCAGTATCAGACATGGATTTTATCTGATGGGTAGCCTTTAAATCCAACCAGAGAGTGGTTGCTTACGTCTACAACGTTTGTGTCACTATTGCAATGGCATTATCATGCAAGCAGGTCACCAGTGTCCATCTCAGGGTTTCTAGCTGGGTTGGTGGTTACCCGAAACAATGAACAGAATGAAGAGCCAAGCTAGAGACTGCAGAAAGTCCTTCCCAACTATGGATTTGACAGATGGTTAATATCAAGGATTTATAAAGAACTCTATAAACACCAAAAACATAACAATTTTCCAATTCATAAAAGTGCAACCATTTTAACAGATACTTTCCAAAGAAGAGCAGCAAACGCTTGATAAAATGTAGCATGTAGAATATCTTGTAGAGTTATGAACTGCAGTTGTAGGGGTGAAGGCTGTAGTTAGGTACCTGCTCAAACTCTCTGTGTTCTGTGAGATATGTAAGTGTTATCTTCAGCGGTCCAGTCTTAACCACCAGTTTGTAGAGAGCGGCCAATAGCTTAGGCAATAGCCTTTGTTGTTTGGGGTTTTCATGAGGCTGACAACTCATTTACGTATAGCCCATTCCTGGCACAAGAGACTTCACTTGATGCTGAAAGAAGTCTGGTTGTGGCTTTGTCTTCCCCATTATTTGGTGACTTCATTTAGATTTCTTGCACAAACACGTGTGTTTTAAGGAGCTTCTACTGTAGTAGGAGTCCATAAGGTTCCTCAAATAGCCCCTAGTGTTAGCTGTCCCTCCCCATGTTCCCTCCCTTACTCTCCTCTTCTCCCTCTAGTTAATTCTCCTAGCCTGTCTTCCATCTGTCTTGTGATAACTATATTCTATTTCCTCTCCCTGGGAAGATATTCTCCTCCACCCAGTCCTTTACACTACGCAGTTTTGAAATACATAAAGAGACAACTGGCAGAAAGAAAGGAATGGAGGGATAAAAATAATTAAAATATGCAAGCACAGGTAAGACTTTCTGGAAATGACCCTAATAGCATAGAAAACAATCCCAAGAATTAATAAACGGAATTGTTTAAAATTGTAAAATTCCACAGCAAAGGAAGCAATCAGCAGAGTGAAGATCAGTCTAGAAACTGTAGACAGTCCTTCCCAATGATACACATGGCAGATGGTTAATATTGAGGGTTTATAAGGAAATCCATAAATTAAACACCAAAATGTAACAATGTCTCCAGTTCACAAAGGGGCAGCAGATTTAACAGACATTTTTGAAAGAAGACCAATAAATGCTTGAAAAAAAAATGTCCCATATCCTTTATCTTCAGGGAAACGGAAACTATAAGCGCACTGAGAGTCCATCATGCTTCAGTCAGAATGGCTTTTATCAGGGAACAACAGTCACCCTTGCTACAGCTGCTATGGAGAACAGTATGGACGTTCCCAAAAGACGGCAGCCCAGCTGTAGGAGCCAGCTGCACCGCTCCCGGTGTCTGGGTGAACCTGACTGCTGCTGTGTTTACAGAGCCCACGGATGCGCTGATAAAGACAAAGAGGGCCCTGAAATGGGGGAGGAAGGGGTCTAAAGGGATGGGAGAGGCTGCAAGCGAGGGTGAAGAGGGAAGAAAAAGAGAGTAACCCATGCTTTCTTTCAGATGGGTAGTCTTGATTTATACATGCTTAAGCATACTTTTACATGAGTACACACACGTGCACACACAAGTACACTTGAAAGCAGGGGAATATCAGGGGGACGTTGGGGCCAGTAAGTGGGTTTCTACAGAAGAGAGCGGGCAGGTAAACATGCACATGCACGAAAACAGCACAGTGAAGCTCTTGATTCTGGGCACTAAATAAATGTGGGGACCCGAGCTATCAGATTCTTCTATCTCCGTGGCGTCCCAGGGACACCCATGCTTATCAAACTGACTGGGCAGGATATACACTAGAAACAGTTTCGGTTCCTGAAACCACAACCCACATCGTTTCTGGCATCCAAGTTCCCATAAATTACATATTGTATATCCAGAGCATTGCCTTCATATTCTTTCAATGGCCCTTATTTTTTTTTTATAAGAAAATATAAAGCCATTCAGCAAAATAGTCTATTCCAAGTGTTTTCGAGGACTATGACCCAAGTTTTAAATCCGCTCGGTGTATTTAACACTTCGTATAGAAATACCACGCGTGTCTCCTCAGTTATGCTGCAAGACCCAAAGCAAATCTGTTCTTCCTTAAATTGCTTGTGTGGGGTACTTGGTCATAAGCAAAGTTACTAAGGCATTGGCACATTGCCTTTCTACACTCTTCCTTTGAAAGAAGTTGTGTGTGTATGCGTGTTTGTATATGTGTGTGTGCATGTGTGTATGTGTGTTTGTGTATGTTCATGTGTGTGCATGTGTGTGCATATGTGCGTGTTTGTGTGTGTATGTATGTGTGTATATGTGCGTATATGTGCGTGTTCATGTGTGTATATGTGTATGTTTGTGTGTTTGTGTGTATATGTGTGTGCATGTGTGTATGTGTGTGTTCGTGTGTGTGTTTGTGTGTATGTTCATGTGTGTGTATGTGTGTGTGTATTTACACAGAAAAGGGAGAGATTGTGTCTTTGTCCTTAATTCTGCTTTCTTACCCAGTTTTGCACAGCTGCTACAGACAAATATCAATTTTTTTGGCCCAAATCTGTGTTGTAGATATGACCCCAAGTATGTATAGAATAGTGATGACAGAACTCATTATATCTAAGAGTATCCCTTTAAATAAGCTAAGGTCAGTACACGGACCCTGAATTCTGCCTAGGTCTTTCATTCCTCATCATTGGGCACTTGCCTTGTGGTGTTTTGAACAGAAACCCGTTCTCCTCCATCAGACAAACAGGACTCATTTTCCATGTAGAAGTGAGGAAACAATGTGCATGTCATGAATCTACTCAACAAATCAGCGAGAAACCTTTAAAAATTATCTTATTTTCTATTTTATGAGTGGTTTGCCTGAATCACGTCTATGCACCACAAGCACTCAGTCCCCAGGGAAACCAAATGAGGGCACTGGATCTCTTGAGCTAGAGTTATGAATAGTTAGGAACTGCCATGTGGGTGCTGGGAGCTCACCAGGTCCTTTGGAAGAGCAGCCAGTGCAGTCCCCAAGGAAGCCAAAAGAGGGTACTGGATCCCTTGAGCTAGAGTTATGAACAGTTAGGAACTACCATGTGGGTGCTGGGAGCTGAACCCTGTCTTCTGGAAGAGCGGCCAGTGCTCTTAACTGCGGAGACATCTCTTCAGCCCTCACAAATGTGTCTGAAAGGAACCTCTATGTCTCTGACTTTGTGCCATTAGCTAGAAATCTGCCCTGTGGTTAGGTGGGCCTCTTGGACAGTCCGTGGGGTCAGCAGCTTTCTCTGGACACATGGTCTGTCTCAAACAAACTTGGAGTAAGAAGAGCTCTACTACACAGAAGACGTTAGAAGATGTTTGCTCACACTAAGAAGTGTGAATGATCTCTTGAGTGGGAATGGGAGAAAATACAATGAAAACAGCACAAAACAAAGACACCCCCATTCCATTTTTAACAGACAACAACCTGGGGAAAATATCAGCCATTGTTTCAAAATGTTGTAAAGAGTAAAGTGGAGACAGATTTTTTTTTCAACTTCACATTCATGAGAAAAGCTTCTTTCTCCTCTCCTCTCCTCTCCTCTCCTCTCCTCTCCTCCCCTACCCTCCCCTCCTCTCCTCTCCTTCTTTTATCCTTCCTTCCTTTCTTTGAAAATGAAAAAAATGCTAAGGATTCTCTCTTTCTCTCTCTCTCTGCTAAGGACTCTCTCTCTCTCTCTCTCTCTCTCTCTCTCTCTCTCTCTCGCCCTCTTTCTCTTCCTCCTCCTCCTCCTCCTCCTCCTCCTCCTCCTCCTCCTCCTCCTCCTTTGTATTCCATTGTGTTCCGCTGCATTTCCAGCAGCTGCCACGGAGCAGAGGACACCTGTGCAGGACTCTGCAAGCTCCTCAGATAGGAGCAACAGCTGCCTCCGGTTCTGACCCAGGCTCTACATTTCCTGACTGGCCAAAATGTGAACAAGACCCTTGTAAGAAGCTGCCACTGCTGCCAGGGCCACCGAGCCACCACCCAAGGGACTATGCACTTGAGAGCTGTAAGCCAGAATGAACAAACCCCTTCTCACATCTCCCAGGTATTTTGTCACAGGGAGTAAAAAAAAAAAATAAGAGACACAATGTTTTTATTTATGCAAAAATTTACTCAGAAAGCCTATGCATCTGGAGATTATCTGTGTCTCCAAGACTCCTGGGCACTTGGAGTCAAAGGCTGTGTTTCATTGTGACAACAGGCAGTATGAAAGTGTGGTGTGGGCGCCGAGCCAGACAGCCCTGGCCCTCCTTTGGGGATCCAATTGTGTCTGGAGGCTCGGCATTAGATACATGCTGTGTGAAAAGAAGATACTTTGCCCTGTGTCCCCCGACTGTCTTGTAGATGTGGGGCAGACTTGGTGACAGTTTTTTTTTGTCGCCGGCTGCCATAGTAATGATGGGCACAGCCAGAGATTTTTTTCTGCTGTGTATTTGTTATTTTTAACCTGTATTGACTAAAATGCTTTCTGCTTGAAATGCCAGTGAGGTTAAGCCTATGGTGTTCTCCATTTCCCTTGCTTTGATTTTAGTACAGGACCCAATGATGAAAATCACACTGGCTTTAATTTATTCACCTCATGAGTTTAACGATGCCTTAATAGCTTGCACCTGTTTATCGTTTTTCTCTGGATGGCCAGAGAGGATATGTAGACTCCTTCCTAAGATTTGCTCTGAATTCTTCATTTATTATTCTTAATAACGTCTTGAGAATCATAATCAGAAGGAAGTCACAGAATCAAGGACCCCAGCCCTAGCTGTGACATGAGGAACTGATTTCAGAACGAGGAAAATATGCTGAGGGATAAGACCAGCAAAGACAGGGCGGGGCTTCCGCGGACTGTACAAATAACAGCTGGCTGCATCTGCTTCGTCCTCTGAGGTGGGAGGAGGTGGAAAAAGATTGTTTTGAGTGTTGGGTCGTTTCCAGTCAAACCATGATGTCACCAGGGTATGTTTTGTCTGTGACTCTCATTTGCATATGTTTCTTCCCACGGAATCGAACAACGCGAAGGAATGTTCTCGGATACATTGCCCTTCCATGCTCTGAGCTCTTAGGAGTGTGTGAAGCCGATATCATGGGCAAAGAATTTCATTTGCAAATTTCCTCAAAGCCAGAAAGAATGGGCAAGGAGAGAAGTGAGATGTAAGACGCCACAGGCTTCACTGTGCTCTCACGCAAAGAAGTGGTTGTTTTGCTCTCCAAACCACTGGCTGATGTTTTAACTGCGAACGGAGCATTTCCCGCCCTGGGATTTACGTTTCGTTCGTATTTAGAAGTCCAGAGTGAGCCCGTTTGCTTATCTCTTCGGTCATAATGGTCCCACACTTCCATCACACACTGAAATGTCTGTGGGGCTAGTGTTGGAGCACAGTTTTGGCATCAAAGACAGAGGCAAGTTAGTTTGTGAGCAATAGAACGAAGTCAGGAGGGCCTGAGCTTGAAATTCTTTCCACACAGGAGTCTTCATTCCAATAAAACAAGCAGGCATTAAAAAAAAAAAAAAAAAAAAAAACTCCATCAGCCCGGCTCACACCGCTGGAGCTGGCTCAAGTTGGCTCGCCAGTGTCCGCTTAGCCAGGGGATAAGGAAAGATACCAAGGGAGATGAGGTCACATGAAGTACCTGAGCGATCTGTTTCAAGCTTGTTTAATGTTTCCATAAATCCAATAAGGAAAGACAATAATCTTTCTACTTATGGATGATTTTAATTCCTGGTAATATGAAAGACTATGTTATAAAAATTAATATACCCACTGAAGACAAATTAAGATTTTTGGGTAATTTTTAAAAAAAATTCTTAAAAGCATGAAGTATTAGTATTGTTAAAAGTCAGTTTGGAACTTTAAATAAAATACAAGTAAAGCACCAGTAAATCTGCTTTTATCCTGAAAACCTTGGTCAACGAGAGAGAGAAAGAGAGAGAGAGAGAGAGAGAGAGAGAGAAAGAGAGAGAGAGGCAAAGACACACAGAGACACAGAGTGACTAAGCCTGACTTGGGACTTTTGAAACCTCAATGTCCTGTCCCTAGTGACACAGCTCCTCCAACAAAGCTACACTCCTACTCCTTCCTAAACAGTAACTAACTGGGAACCAAATATTCAAATATATAAGCCTATCGGCGTGGTTCAAACCACCGCACACAGCCTGACACTTTCTTGTTGGTGCCCGCTGCTGCCCCTGCTGTGGTAGTTTAGATAGTAACACAGCCTTTCCCGAAAGTGGTCCAGGCCATTAGACTAATGACAATCAGAGTGAAGTTGAATTTTATTCAGGTTGTGATTTTAGCAAAACACAAACACAAGCCTGGAAAGCTATATTTTCATGTCATTGAAATATCTCCAGAAGGAGAAGTGTCAAGACATAAAAAGTGTTAAACAAAAATCTAAGGTTAGAAGTGAGAACATTTAGGATCCAAAAATCAATTTCATTTTAAAAGACGTATTTATCACCCTATTTTCTTTTATTAAATACAGATTAGTTTTTAAGTAACAAATCCCAGTAACAAAGCAGCTACCAACTAAAACTCATTTTCTTACAATTTTGAAGGCAGACTGTCCAAGATCTGCCTTGGATCAAGGGGTCAGCACGTCTGGGTTCCCTGGCTTACAGACTCCTACCTTCCTCTTGTCCTCACATGGCCTTTCCTGCCCACAGCTCATGCCTGGCATCCCTCCTACTCATTAGGATGCTGGTCACAGGAGATCAGGACCCACCCAATGACCTCATTCAACCTAATTCTCCTCTTAATTCCAAGGGAACGCAGGGCCACTGTTTTTCTCTGAACCTCATGTCTAAGCTTCCTAATGGTCTCCAAACGAAATTCACGAGAGGTTGAAAAATCCAAACTGGAGCAGTGATAGACCATTGCTATCAAACTGAGGAACTAAACAGAAGTGGAGAGCAGTTTGCTCCCAGAGATGAAATTGGCCATGCTGCCTACCTTTCCAAAGTCAAAGGCATTGGCTTAGTAACTCTCAATTCGGCAGTCAGTTTGGGGAGCAGAGGAGAGGGCAGAGTCCATGAAGTTCACGAGTGCAGTGTTCATGTATGTTTACACAGGCATGTGCACATGCATGTGGAACCTTGATCACTCTCCCCTGTGCATTTTGAGGCTGGGTCTCTCACTGAGGTCTCTGGATTCCCAGCCATTGCCGTCCTGATCTAATTTTTTTACGTGGGTTCTGCTCTGAACCCAGGTCCCCAGCTGGCTTGGCCACAAATGCTTTAGTCCCAGAGCCATCTCCAGCCTGTTATTTTGTTGTTTATCCAGCATTTCTTACTGGATGTATTGAAGACAGACACACTACATGTTGGTTCATTAAACCATCAAACCATAGACAACTCATTTGGGAATCTTACTGGATGTATTGAAGACAGACACACTACATGTTGGTTCATTAAACCATCAAACCATAGACAACTCATTTGGGAAGAAACCCCAGACTTGGAGCTGGACTCAGGAATTGGACAGACTCCAGAGTGGCCTCCTGGACCTGAGATTATCAGGCCTCGCATGGGAAAAATGTGACATGTCTGCTTTGTGACTGAAGAATTCTTATCAAGGAGTATGACTTACTATGTGTTCTGTAGCATTCAGGTTACTCTGTGTCCCCAAATGCTGTCCCACACCTCTCATGATTTTTGAATGTCTTTTACATCAGTGTATGTGAAAACCTGTTTACAATTATCCAAGCTTAATATCTAACCGTGGTATAAAAATCATCTCAACATTCTTGCGTGGTTTTCATATGCTCTGTGTGATCCAGAAACAGAACCAGCATGGAAATTGAGAGATGATTGCACTTCACATTGTTTGGAACATTGACAAAAGTAGATTAGCATTTCAGACAATCCCGTCTCATCTGAGAATGGTGACTGTGTGTTCAAAGGGTCAGTCCCCTGCCTGGTGTCCCCTGCCATTCTCAGGCTAGTACAAGCAAGGCATGAACACTGGATTGCTTCATTCTGTCTCCTAGTGTGTTTGTTTCTGTGCTAAAATCCGTACAGCAGACCACATCTGCATGTCACAGACAGCTTAAAACTGTTCCTAACGGTGGACTGTAACAGAAGACGTAAAGAGTTTGTTGTTAGAGGAGGCAATTTAGGCATGTCTAAGTCAGAATATGGTGAATTTTAGAAAGATTAGGGAGTAGGGAGGGGAAGAGGTTCTTAATAGGGGTGAGGATGGTACTTTGCTGGTAGAGAGCTTATCTGGCGTGAATGGAGCAGAGGTCGACCCTCTAGGGTAATCTACACTCGGCATGATGCTGCACGCTGTAATCCTAGCTCTTGCAAGATGGCGGCAGGAGGATTAGAAGTCCAAAGTGATCTTCAGTTCAGTTATCTTCATAGCCACCCATGAGCCTCTGTCGCAAAGAACAAATTCGGGTTATTGATAAATATTTGACCAAGCAAGCGGTAGTCTTCATCAATCATTTGGGGAAAAGCTGTGTCCTGTAGAATTCCTCCTCAGACCGCAAAAGCAGCCACGTGTCTGTGGCCCACGCTCAGCTTTTCCCACACGCTGAGCGTTGATAGACACGCAGCATGGCCCTGATCATCTGTGACTTATTACTTTCTACTTATCTCCTTATCGAAACCTCAGTTTTCTTATTAATTAATAAAACAGAGAAAAACAATGGCTGAGATTCTGGCAATGAAAAACCACCATAACTGTCCAGGGAACCTGTGGGGTGTGAAGTTACACTAGGACTTTTGTTCTGCTCTGGGGTGGGGGGGGGCTCTTCTCACCCAGAGAATCTTTGCACAATCCCAGGTACATAACCAAGCAGCGATACAAACCAAACATTTACTAAGGAGGTTTATTTTAAAACAGGTCTTTGCTATGCATATAATTTTGCCATTTATTTCTGGCAACTACAATGAATTTGCATACTAATGAGACGGATTTGCTTGTTTGTTCAAAGATCCAATCCAAAGATTTACTAATTTAATGCTTGCATTCTGAGGAATAGTGGCAGGAAATGCCTTTGTTTTCTGTAATCAAACCATTTTATTTTTGTAGGCGCAGCAAACTTTGTAGATCCAGTCAAGACACGGGACTTCAGCACATACTCCAGTCTGAGTCCAGGTATTTCAGGCTGCATCTTGGCACACACGTTTCTCCATTTAGACTGATGTCGGCTGTGGGTTTGTCGCTAAGAGCCTTTACTATGTTGTGACATTCCTTTTCGCTTTACTCTCTCTAGGAATTTTATGATAAATTATTATTAGATTTTGTCCAAGATCTTTTCTACATCTATTGAGATGGTTATGTGATATTTGTCTTTAAGTCCATCTTTTATTATTTATTATATTTTTTGACTTAAATGGGTTGGGCTATCCTAACATCTTTGGGATGAAGTCAACTTGTCACGGTAGATGATCCTTTTGATATAGGCCTGTGTTTAGTTTGCAATTATTTCATTTGTTTTATTAAAGGTTTTTGCATCTATGTCCATCAGAAAGACTAGCTTCTCCCTCCCTCCCTCCCTCCCTCCCTTCCTCCCTCCTTTCTTTCATTCGTTCGTTTTCTCTTGATGTATCATCACCCAGTTTTGATATTAGAGTTATTCTAGTCTCATAGAAGGACTTGGGAAGAATTCATCCTGTTTCTATTTTTGTGCATAATTTAAGAAGGATTGGCTGTAGATCTCCTTTGAGAATCTGGTAGAATTCTGTTGTCAATCCATCTTAACCTTTTCAGCCAAAAGGTTTTTAGTATTGTTTTTATCTCCTCATTTATTACGGGTCATTTAAGTTGCTGATCTCATCTTGATCCAGCTTCGGTGGTCTGGATGATTCTAGAATTTATCCATTTCTTTTAGATTTTGTAATTTAATAGGAGTACAGGCTCTTAAAGTATTCCCTTATAATATTTTGTATTTCTTCTGTGTTTATTGTAATGTTTCCCTGTTCATTTCTGATTCTGTTCATGTGAGTCCTCATTCTTTCTTTTGGTTAATTGGGCTAAGGGTCTTTCAATATTGTTTATCTTCCCAAAGAACCAGCTCTTAGATTTTTGATTCTTCATATTGTTTTTCTGTTTCATTTTCATTAATTTTTGCTTTTTTATTTTTACCATTTCTTGCCCTTTACTAGATTTGGATGGATGTGGTTTATTCTTGCTTTGCTAAATTCTTGAATTGTAGTAAGCTATTCATTTGTGTTTTTTCCTGATGTTTTCCAATGTAGGCTTATGATATGTCTCAGAGGTTTGTTGCCTTGAGTTTTTATTTTCATTTAATTCTCAGAATTTTAAAACGTCTTTCTTGATCTCTTCATTGACCTACTAATCATTTAGTAGAGAGTTGTTTAATCTCTATGAGTTTGTATATTGAACAGCGATTTCTTTGCTGACCATTCATTTAAAGTCTTATTACACTGTGGTCAGATAGGACACATAGTTATTTCATTTTTTTCTGAATTGTTTGAGATATGGTTTTTGTTGTTGTTGTTGTTGTTATTGTTTTGTTGTTGTTTTTTTGTACCAGGATGTTGTCTGTTTTAGTGAGGCTTCCACATGCTGCTGTAGAATGTGTATTCCTTGGTGTTTGGGTGGAATATTCTGTAGATACCTGTTATAAAATCAGCAGGTCTTCCTGGGCTGGGGTTAATCTGTGCCTTTCGTATGTAGTAGAGCATTGTTTGTGAAATCGGGTGCACCAGAATTGGCGCATGTATGTTTAGAATAGCAATGTCCTACTTTATGGTCTCCTTGATTAGAATGAAATGTCCCTCGTTATCTCTCCTGGTTAGTTTTAGTTTGAAGTCAGATAATACGATAGTGACTCCTGTTTACTTCCTGGCCCCACTTGAGGGAAAAACTTTTTTTTTATATATCCCTTTACTTTAAGGTAGCATCTATCTTTAAAGCTTGGTTTCTTGTAGACAACAGAAAGATGGGTTTTGTTTCTGTCTTTCTTTTCTTTTCCTTTCCTATCATGTTTTTCTTTCTATCTTCCCTTTTATTAAGAATAGATTCCTTCATATGCAATAGATCCATAATACAGTTTCCCCTCCTTTTTCTCTTTCCTGTTCCTCCGTAACTTCCCTGCCATCTGGATCTACTCCCTTTCTCTTTCTCATTAGAAAGAAACAGGCTTCTAAGAGATAACAACAAGACATAAAAAGTAAAACAGAACAAATACCACTTCATTGAACTTGGACAAGGCAAACCAACAGAAAAAGAAGGGCCACATTTGAAGGTACAAGAATCAGAGAGTCAAGCGTGGTAGTTCACAAGTTTAATCCGAGGATTTAGGAGGCAGAGTCAGGCAGATCTCTATGAGTTTGAGAACAGTTTGGTCTACAGAACAAGTTTCAGGACAGTTAGGGTTGTTACACAGAGAAATCTAGTCTCAAAAAGACAAACAAAACAACTCCCCCCCCCCCAAATAAAACCAAACAAACAAATAAATGAAATCAGAGATTCACTCTCCCGGTGTCCTCCATCCCCTCCGGCTCTTACACTTTTTCTGCCTCCCCTTCCATGGGGTTCCTTGAGCTTTGAGGGGAGGGATTTTGATAGAGACATCCCATTTTGGGCTGTGTTCCAAAGTCTTTCTCTGCGTGTAACATCTTGTGTTTCTCTGTATTTGTTCCCATTGCTGCAAGAGGAAGCTTCTCTGTTGATGGCCGAATAAGTTACTCATCTGTGAGTATAGCAGAATATCTTTAGGAGTCATTTTATTGCTACTTTCTTTTTTTAAAAAAAAAAACCAACAACAGTAGTGTTTGTTTTTACCCTAGGTCTCTTGGCTATTTAGTCTCTTGTTTTCATCACTCAAGTGGTGTTGGGTATGGGTTCCATCTTGTGGAGTGGGCTTAAGTCAAATCAGACATTGGTTGGTTACCCCACAAGCTTTGTGCCACTGTTGCCCTAGCATATTTAGCAGGCAGGACAGCACTATAGATAAAGGTTTTGTGGCTGGGTTGGTGTTTATGTTTCCCTTTTGTTGCCTGCGAGTAACTTCCTGTACCCAAACCCCCCGAACATAGGGGCAAAGGTTCTGTGTAGGCATTGCTTGATCTCTCCGCATCCAGTGAGTTGTGTGGGTATTGTCTTCGGCAATGGGGCCTTGCTGCCAGTTTTTGGAGAACAATGTTGTCTATCGACTTGGCAACAGCCTGGTTTGTTTGAGGATTTCAGTGGGACCCCTTTGGTTAAGAACTCAATGGGATGAATCTCAGTTCTGGCTCTGGAATTGACAAGAGATGGCCAGTAGGGGTTCAGGCTCCCACATTATTTGACTACTTCATTAGGGTCACCGTCATATATTTCAGCAAGTTTCCACTGCACTAGATTTCCATGCAACCCCTCTGATGTCTCTCAGTTCTAGCTCTCTCCCTGCATTCCCTTCCTCAGCCTCCCCTCCCTTCCCATATGATCCTCCCATAAATTTGGTTTTCATTTCCCTGATCGCTAAGGATGTTGAACATTTTGGAATTTTGATGGAGATTGCATTGAATGTGTAGGTTGCTTTTGGGATGATGGCCATTTTTACTGCTGCTCTAAGACCACAGCAGATCTTTCCATCTTCTGATACCTTCTTCAATTCCTTTCTTCAAAGACTTGATTTTTTTTTTTAATCTTTACTTGCTTGGTTAGAGTTACCCCAAGATAAGTTATATTGTTCAAGGCTATTGTGAAAGGTGTTGTTTCCTTGATTCCCTTTTCAGTCCATTTGCCATCTGTATATGGGAGAGCTACTGATTTTTCTGAGTTAATATTATATCCAGCTGCAGGAGTTCCCCGGTTGTTTGGGAACATTTGTTTACACTGTGTGAAGATGTGTTACTGTGATTGGTTTAATAAGGAACTGAATGGTCAATATCTAGTCAGGAGAGAATAGGCAGGATTTCCAGGGAAAGAGAGAGGAGTTTGGGAAGCATCTAGGCACTCAAGAGATGCCACAGAGGTACAGAGCAAGTCAGATGGACAGAATGGGAGAGAGATAAATGACACGTGGCAGAATGTAGGTTAATAGAAAAGGGTTAATTTAAGTTATAAAACTCAGATGTTTATTGTTAGTACCTTCAAGTTTATTGAGTGCTTGTGTCTTCACTAAAATCCTTGAATTCTTTGATCACATTTATGATTGTTCTTTTAAATCCTGTATTCTGAGATTCATATAGGCAATTCTTATCTGAGAACATTTCTATGGGACTAGTGGGTTTGAGACATATTGTCTTAGCCTCTCATGTTGTATGTGTTTTTGTGAAGCGACTGGACATGTGAACTTCTTTTGCTGGTTGTGCTTGATGTGACAGTTCAGTCTGCCTCAGGTTGAGTTGGTTCAGGAGCTGGATAAAGGCAATGGAATTCACCATATAAAGCTGTATCATAAATAATAAAAACCCAGAGACAGGTACTGGGGTCCAAGATGAAGATTAGAAAAGCAAAGCAGCCAGCCACTGGCTTTTACCTTACTTGGCTCAGCCCATAATGGGTGATCCTGCCTCCACAAATCCTCAGACTGAGACTGAGCTTGAGACCTGTCTCTTCCAATCTTATATTCCTCTCTAGTGCTGGGATTAAAGGCGTGTGCCACCACTGCGTGGCCTGTATGACTGACCAGTGTGACTGCTTTGCCTTCAAGCAAACTTTATTGTTTAAAATACAAATAATATTCCAGTATGTAAAGCTGCTTTGTAAACCATTCACCTGGAGCCGGACCTTCAAACCCATTCTCTCTCTTAATTTAGGAACAACTGCTTAAGTCTACCTACAAGCAGAATGTAGGAAGAGCAGGAAGCAGCAGAGTGGAGAGAGGATGGGGAGGAAAGAAGGAGATAGAAGAATTGTAGAAAGAAGAGGAACAAGAGAAGAAAGAGCAAGTGAAAGAGGAAGAGGAGGAGGAGACATCCTTCATCTTGTCTCTTGTATACCTGGGTTCCACTGAGCTATTATTATTATCTAAATTGTTTATTCTTCTGTCATATATTAATGCACCAAAAAATAAGAGAAACACTTTTGTTTTTCACTGCTTTTTGTTACTAATAGCTCCCTTCAAATGCTTCCCACACTTTTAGCATAGAAGTACCTCCTAAATTCATGATATCTCCAGTTATTTCCTCAGTACAATCACTTGCAAACTGGACAGTCTTCTGTAGCTGCTCATTTCACAGAGGACAGAGGCCAAAACACACACAGGCTGCACCCCCACCTCCGCTTTCCCCTGGAGCTGTTGATTTGGCAGGCTCACATTCTGCAGAATCATAGATGTTTTGATTTATATCAGCTTGGAATTTTTAATATATGAACCTCAGGCTTTGACAATATTTGAAACTGACTGGGTAAGCTATGAGGTTTTCTACGATGTTGCCCAGGGGAGTAAAAGAAAAAAAAAATCCAGGCAGGCAAAAAAAGCATAAAACAAACAGTGTGAACATCACTGCTTCTAGCTCCTCCAACGAGGCCCATTACCTTTCCGATTAGCATTTATTTTGTTCTGAAATGGTGATATCCATGAACTTCAAACCCATAAAAGGTGTGAAGGGAGTCAAATCCCCTTGTAAAACTCTGACTTGAAATTCCTTCTGGAAACATCTTGAACAGAGTGAAAGTAATTAGTGTGGAAATCGTGTTCTGCACGCAGCCAGGTAGCCTCTGCTTTGGTGCTGATGTTTGCAACACTAGAGGTTGGAGTTTTCAGGAGCTGCTCTCTTCCTGGGCTTTTCTCAAGGAAACCAGGGTCTTGCTGGGTAGCCCAGGCAGGCTTCAAACTCACCATCCTCCTGGCTCAGCTTTCCAACAGACTCACTCAGGGAAATCACGGATCAAACGCAGGCATTGCTGGGATTGCGTCACCATCCCAGCTAAACAGAGCAGAGCGTCACTGCTGCCAGGCAGAGCTTTGTGATTCTGAAGCATAATGTGTGCTCCCACTTAATCATCCAAACCAGGCCGCTATGGGGCACAAATGTCACTTACATTTTGCTCTTAACAACTAATTTGTGCTTTTGGCTGATCTTGAGAACCTCATTGTGAGTTAAGGAAGTTGGCTGCCTGAGAGTCTTTCTCTTCCTAGCTTGCCAAGGGCCAGTTATGAGGAGAAAACACATCCTGTGGTTATCATTTTAACATCCAGTGGTGAAATTTCCCATCATCCATAGCACTTCTCCCGGGTATTGCTATCAGTGGATGCTTAGTTCGAAAAGATGAAGTACTATCCTTCCAGACGCACTGGGCCAAAAGGAGTTGATTGGCTGATTGATGGCTGGGCTAGGATCATGAATGGCTCTTTCTTGGCCTTTTCTTCTGGGTTTGTGAGCCCCCTCGTGGACCTTCCTTTCGGTACAGTTGCTGAACAGATACACGGGCAAATCTGATTCTGTTCTGTACAGGCAGTAAATATGATCCCAATACAGGGGTCCTTTCAGACCAGAAGAAGGTGAAAGCCTCCGCTCAAGAGAGTTACTATGCTGCCCTAGGAGATCGCTCCTATGTTCCATCTTTGTTTACTTTGCATTGCTAGGTTTACTATGGAGGCCTGTGGCAGACAATGTCTTCATTTCCCCTGGCTGGAGTCTATGGTGGCTTCCCACTCCCACTCCACGCTTGTCCCCTATAAGCGGTCACATTGAGGTGGGGATTCACGCACGCTTCTTGGTACTGGAGTCAGGTACGGGACTCACATTGTGCCACAGTGGCTTTGCTTCCTTTGGGTTTTGCAGAGCAGTTTACGGCAGTGTTTTTCCCAAACTCCTAATCGTAGACCTTAATTCCATCGCGACTCTTTGGCTTTATTCATCGTCGCTGTCTGCTTTCTATCCTCCACCAGCTCCACTCGGGGCTCCCGTTTCTACTCCCAATACCGTTCCAGTCTCATTTTCTTATTCTATATTGAGTTAAGTCTGATAGACACATAGGCTCTTATCTTGGGTTCTTGTAATTATATTTTTCATTATCTTTGTCTCTTCAGTGGAGACTGAGATGATCACATAGCTTTCTTTCAAGACCATCTTTTCCCAAGCAAGGCCTCTTTCACTTTTAGTTTGTTCTCATTTATGTGGACATTGCTTCTCCTCCAGCAAATAGATTTCCATTTTTGTTTGGTGGCTTCTTCCTTTTTTTTCCTCTCCCTCCGTTTTCCTCCCTCCTTTTCATTTTCTCTCATCCTTTCTTCTGTTTGGAAGCTAATTTCATGGTCCTCTGTCTTGCATTGGTGACTTTCCTGGAGTGGGTTTTATAGTTTCATCAGAAACACAGGATGGTGCACGGCTTTGAGGTGTCGGGAGCACTGCCTCTTAAAGGTACAGCTTATGAATAGCATGTCTGTAGATATGTTGAAGAATTGTTTTCTTCCAGGACAGGCACCAAAGCTACAGAGAAACCCTATCTCAAAATACAGAGAGAGAGAGAGAGAGAGAGAGAGAGAGAGAGAGAGAGAGAGAGAGAGAGAATTGTTTTCTTGCCTAATGGTGGTGTAAACCTTTAATCCCAGCACTAGGGAGGCAGAGGAAGGTGGATCTCTGTGAGGCCAAGGTCAGCTTGGTCTACAGAAAGAGTTCCTGAACAGCCAGGGCTAAACTGAAAACTCTGTCTTGAAAAATCAAAACTTAAAAGAAAATATTTTTCTTGAGTTCACTCATGCATCACTTCTGTGGATCCGGAAGACCCTGTTTCCTCGGAGTCATTCATCACTCACAACTCTTACCATCTCTCTGCCCCTCTTCCACTTAGATTCCTGAACTTTGAGGAGAGGGATTTAATGAAGGCTTCCCATTCAGGACTGAATGTCTCATTCAAATCTCCAAAATCTCTCCTTCTGCACAGCTGTAGGCCTCTGTATTAGACCCATCTACTGCAAGAACACACTTCTCTGATGTGGGCTGAGAGGCAAACTCTACAGATGCTCACACAAGACCTAACCAGGTGCCCTGAGAGGGGAAGGTGGATATAGGGTCCCACCCCTAACCAACAGTCTACTTGCAATTGATATCTGCTGACAAATACAAATGAAACGTGATTTTCTTCCAATGGATCGCTGGGTATATCCATCACACTTCAGGATAGCCTTCATGCCCACGAATAGCTGGCCAACACCAAAGTCTATTGGTCTTCTTGTGGACTTTTTGCTTCATTTTGCATTTTTTGTCTTTTGCTTTTTGTTTTGATTTTCATTTTTGTGGGGGTTCTTTTGTTTTGGTGTGTGTGTGTGTGTGTGTGTGTGTGTGTGTGAGAGAGAGAGACAGAGACAGAGACAGAGAGATAACATAAAGTTGGGTGAGGAAACCTGGGAGAGGGGAGAGCATGATCAAAATATATTGTATGAAGAATATTTAAAAATAAAATCCATTGAACATATAAAAAGAGGAATCATTTTCTTTTTAGGGGTTGATGGTGAGTTGTTTGATATTTATAAAGAAGGGCCTAGAAAATGAATGTTAATCACGTTGCCCTCACTTCTCCAAGAGAACAGTGAGAAGAGGCAATGGCTGCAGCTCCTTGTCTGTGAGAGCAGAGGACTCTGAGCCTCTCCAGCTGCCCTGGGGACAGAAGTAGTTCGGTGGCCTCAGTGACGTTGGGATTTCAGGTGGAAAGAGTGGCTGCAGTCTCCTAATGTTCAGGCACACGTGCTCTTGACACTTTGCTGTTGGGATTAGTTGAGTCCTGGCCTTCAGCTGCTCTTCCCTGTCTATAGCCTTCTAATTGAAGTTACTAGAAACTGTGCCTAGCCTAGAGGATCAGAGGATGGGATTTTCATCTGTTGGCCATTGACTGCAGGGTATTTAAGCCTTCATGGTGCTATTAAAGAAGGGCTTTGTACCAGCAATTGGAAGTCCGTGTGTCTGTCTATCTCTGTGTGTGTTTTCTCAACCTCCAGCCCCTTGCCTGAAGCTCACGAACTGGGTTCTAGCGCATAGAGTGCGGGGGAGGGGGGGAGAAGAGGGGGTGTGTGGCACTTTGCTTCATGAGTTCAGAAACAAGGTGGAGAGAGTTGACCGCGGTAGTTTTGTACTCATGAGCCACACAGGCTGACCACACGGCTCTTCTGTAAGTATGTCACCAAAGGCGTAGGTGCCATCTACAGTATTCCAGAACCCAAACTAAGCCAGTCCCCTAGGTAACTAATTTGCTGCACCAAAAGTAAGCCGAATTTTGTCAACCCTATGCAAATGCTACCTATATGGGACCCTGGATTGCTGATTTTTAAGTACCAAAACCAAAAAGAGTTTTTCATTAATCTTTCTTAGAAACGCACAAATAAATCCAAAAAGGCCTATTACCACATCTGATAGGCATTTTAAATTGTGTTCGGACCGGTGAAACATATAAACTTTATTCCTAAGAATTTCTAGAAATTTTGCTTTGCTTACAAGTGGGCCGATAAGTTCATTCAAATCCATGTTGTGAAATTGTGAAGTATCACATATATAGGTCTTGGCTTTGGACAGAGAGAAAACTCTGCCCGGAAATGTAAAATGGTTTTCTTCTTGGTAGCAGGTTTTTTCCAGCTCTTCGATCCTGTGGTTGCAGTGCCAGGGGTAAGAGAGCAATCGTGCATAGGGGTAAGAGAGCAATCATGCATGGACCAGCAAATCCCGGAGAGCTGATTGTGGAACCAGTTCACTGCAGTGCGCCCTGGAGTCTCTACACTTGGGTTCCATACACTTTCTGCTCTTTCTTCATCTAATATTGCGGCTCTTTTAAGACACACCTGGTGATAAGGACATTTAGTTACTGTGGGATCACTGTTTGATCACTAAGATCTTAGTGATGTGTCAGAGTGAAGAGAACACTGCCCCTGTCCCTGCTCCCTCTTTCGATCCTTACTTCCCCCCTCCATCCCTCCAGACTCTTTCCCTCTTTTCTTCCCTTCCGTGTTTTCTCTTTCCTTTCTTCTTTCTTTCCCTTCCCCCTTTCCTCCTTCCTTCCCTTTTGTATTCTCCCTCTCCCTTCCTTCCCCTTCCTCCTCTTCCTTCTGTCTTTCTTCCTTTTTTCCCATTTCTTTATGTCTTTCTCTTACATAATGACATCCTAAATGAGGCCAGGCCAATGCGCTGGTCCTGGGATCACTGCCCTGTCCTGCTCAACACTGTTCAAGGCAGATGTGTGCTCAGGGTCCTGGTTACTAAGGTTGGAGCTCCTGCAGCAAAGGGCACCCTGGGCTGGGTGGGGGAGGGGTCAGCTGTTCACTGGATGGTCTGAGCCTGGAGATGACCTCACAGTGTCAGGGAGACAGAGGAACTCAGCTGTCAGCAACAGGAAGTTGGTGAAAAATGGAAGATGCCCCTGGAAAGGGAATGAAGAGCAGGCGGCTTTAATTGTCAGCCCTACAGTGACAGCAGACAAGAGAACCTCTGCTCTCTTGACATTTAAAAGATACCAGAGATGCCGATGGCCACATTCCAGAGCTGCCTGAAGGTTTCCCTGTCAGGGCGCTCGGACATAAGCCTGGAGAAAGGCAGGTGATGATGACAGGCACACCCCTGGGATTCCCTGATGATCCCCAGAGTGTACTATTTAGAGTCCTGGGCCTTTAGGAATCCTGTTTAAACTTTAATTTATCAGAGTTTGAAGCAGTCTTCCATCTGCAGCAGAAACGGAGAGACTTCCATTGATAACTTGAGCCGGAGATGAGGGAAGGAACTGTCTGTCACTTCAGGGTCAGAATGCCTGGTTTGCTGTCAAATATCCATCAGGATTGGAATGCAGCCTTAGAGGGCAAGAAGCCAAAACCCCAGGTGGGAAAACTCTTAGGAGGCAGAAGAGAACTGCTCCCTAATTCCTGGAGCCAGAGACACTTTCCTTAGGATGTGATCTTGGGCTGACTCTTTCTGAAACATACTAAGTACCCAACTCACCATTGGTGATTTAACCACACTGACATCTCAAGAAAGAGCTTGGGGTAAGGCCTGCGTGTGGAAGGCAGGAATTTACATTAGTTAAGTCTGCTGCTAATGGTGACAACGACAGGGTCTGATTTTTTTATTTTTTGCATGGTCTTTGGCACCTGGTGTGCCAGTCTCCCGGACCTCTTCTTTTCTGGGCGGGCCACTCCACGGCAGATTCTCCACACCAGTCCCTAGCGGTGGTAGCAGGATTGATGACTTTGACACGCCCCTCGCCGCTGTCACTCAGTTCTCCATCCTGCTTCCTTTGTTTGTGTTTTCTCACCTTACTCTTACTGACCCTGGGATCAGTGTTCCGGGCTGTTTCAGTAGAACCCAACCTCCAATCAGCCCATGGGGGGACACCATGCCCCCTTTCCCCAGTGCCTTTGCGTGGGTTCCCAGGTACGCTTTGCCACCTTCCCGGGAGGGCACGTGCGGCTTCGATCGCCGCCAGATTCTCCTATTTTATCACTGTGTGCTTCTGAAGTCTGAAGAGCCATGATCTAATCCCTCATACGTGGATCCACACGGTGGTGAAGACGGTGCCTACAAATGTGGAAGGATTGGACTTTGTTTTGCCTCTCTGCTCCACTCAGACTCAGGTCTCTGTGTTTCTTCTTTGGAGTCTCCTGCCCAAGCTTTCCACCCTCTCAGCCACCACTCTGGTTCTGGCCATGTGGTATTTGGCCCGCCATAACAGCGTCACCCGGTCAGCTCTCTTGGCCACCAATCTTAGTGCCCACCGAAGTAGAAAGATCATTCTGCAAACCGGACTTTTGTTTGAGCTCTCCTTCCTTGACCCTTATACCGGGTGCTTCCCAACAGTTTTTCGCTTTGGTCCAGATTCTCTTCCATGCTGTTTCCGCTCGCTCTGTGTAAAAATGACACTTGGAGGTGGGGTCTACCACCATGAGCAGAGATGCTGGATGCTGGTTGCCTGATCTACTCCTACATCTATCTTCGTAGCTGAACAGTGGCTCTCAACAAACACAAGCCCTAATCCTTGGGACCTGAGTTACTTGTGTGGCAAATACAGGAAAGTGTGTTAAGGATGTTGACATGACAGAGAGTACCCCGGGCATCTACTTACTGACTTACATCTCCCAAACAGAAGCGTTGATGCCCCGCCCCTCCAGCATCTCAGAGTAGGGCTGCATTTGAATCAAGAAAGCAGTAATTTAGTGAAAGGGAGGCTGCTGAGCTGAGCCTGGCCAGGTCTGCCCGGCATCCTCAGGGGAGGAGCCTGTCAGCACAGGAAGACAGCTGTGCAGGTGCAGACCCCTGTGAGGTGCTTTGTGAGGCCCCGGGGAACAAACTGGCCTCTATCGTGAACTTCCAGCTTCCAGAACTGTGGGAATACAGGAGGCTGCTGTGTAAGCCACACAGTCAGCAGGATGGGATTTTACTGTGTCAGCCCTGGCAAACACACAGGCTCCACCAAATGTTCCCAAGAGAGCTGTGGGGAAGGTCATGTCTATAGAGGAGATGGTGAGGCCATGGCCCTCTCTAACTTTCTGATCTTAAGACTGGAATGTTGAAGCTTCATGCCAAGGAATGTTGGATGCCCCTGAAGATAAAGAGGAAAGAAAACCTTGCTCCTCTAAAGAATCTACTAGTAGTCAGACCCTGCTGTCCCCCTTGACCTCAGTGACAATGGCGTTCTGAGTTTGAATCTCTAATAATGCAGGAGGATAAATTCCTGCTGCTATAGGGGCAATATTTGTAGTAGTTACAGCAGCCACAGGAAAGCCTGCATACACCACGCCACACCCCAAGCAATGGGTACAAATGTATTCACTTCTCCAAGGTGTAGCCATCTCTTCAGTAGCCAATCCCGGGTACTTCCTGCTCTGGCAGACTTAAGTCTGACACAACCCGAGCACCCACCCAGCTGCTCCTAAATTCTCTCTGATCCCTTCCTCATGCAGAGCAAAGGCGGTTTAGATACACCCTGACTCCACAGGACACCTCTCAGCTTTTGATCCATCGAGGCTAGAATGACAGATAAATATTCCAGTGACTGTACTCCATCTGTTCCTGTGACAGGACTCCAAGGAAGCAACACAGAAGGGACACTGTGACTTTCATAACACTTCAGTTATTTTAAAAAACGGCTTAGAATAAAAGAAAAAAAAGCTGTTGTGACTTCATAACTTGCGTCCTTAACCAGTATATATGGAGTGATTGTATTTGTATTTTCATAAGTAACTATGAATTGACTGGATTTGATTTTGATGTATTTTCTTTTTGCTCACACCAAAAATAACCTTTTCGTCCTTATTTGTGAAAATTCCACGAGACAAAGGGCTAAAGAAGACCAAGTGCCTTTGTCTGTTGTTCTTCTGGTCCCGGTCAGGCTGGCGGTGTCCACTTCTGAAGGTGACCCGCAGAAAATGGAACATTTCCTGTGAGGCAGAGGCCTCTGCTGGAGTCTGTGCTGACTGCAGGCCAGATCCGCCCTGGGAAAGGCAGCAGGGCTCCTCGGGCAGTGTTCCCACCCCACCTTCCCTTCCCAGGCTGTGCCACAAGAGAAGGGTTTGTGGGCAGAAGGGAAGAGAGGGGAAGTAAAGCAGCGGGAGGGCAAGCCTCGAGGATCTAGGGGTGGGACTGGGTGGGGGCTGCTCCGTTTTTGTTGCTGGCCCTGGGCAGAAGCCTGAAGGAGATTGAATAACCTAAGAAAACACTCCCCTGCCGCATGCCTCCTTTGCTCGGACGCACTGGAGTAACTCAGAGTGAAAACTCTTCAGAAACTGGATTGTTTAATATTGCATTCGGTAATTTATAATTTGTGTATAAAATGAATCCGAAAGCCATACAATTTCACCTCTGGAGAATGTAGCGCTAAGTTGTACTTCATCTGCAATTCGTTCCAGTCAGTTGTTGGCTGCTGGATTTTTCTCCCTGGCTTTTCGCCAGTATTCCAGGCAAGGATTTGTGAAGATACATTTTCATAAAAAGGAAAAAGGAAAAAAAAAACAAACCAGGAGTGAGACTGTTGCTCTTGTATCTTTTGGGCTTTTATGAACTTAATAACAATATAAAATACACAGTGAGAAAAGACTTGACCGCATGAACAGCTTCAAATGAGGTCTCAGGGGTGGGGAGTGTAGTTCAGTGGGCACGGTGCTTGCCTCGCACACGTGAGGCCCTGAGCTCGATCCCCAGGACCACATGAACAAGGTGTGGTGAGGCGCTCTTGAGGCGGAAGCAGGAGGGTTGGCAAGCCAGTGTTGTAGTTGGATACACTGTTTGAGTCAGTCTGGGCTACGGGATAGCCTGTCTCCGTTCAACAACCAATTCTTGATTAAGCAAGGCATGCTTGCTAATTGGTTTATATAAGATTGTACGTGATGCTTGCTGGGCTTCGTTTTAAAAGCATTTATTATTTGGGTGTGTGCAAGTGCCTCTGTCCTCTGTGTGTGTCACTGTGTGGATGTTAATGCCCAGAGAAGACAGAAGGAGGTTCCAGGTCCCTTGGAGCAGTGTTTGTGAGCTGCCAGGGAGGGTGTTGGGAACCAGACTCTGGTCCTCTGCCAGAGCAGTGAGCGCTGAGCCGTCCTTCCAGCCCCTAGGTTTCATTTTGCATTTGCCAAACTGCGAGTAAAACCTGGGCTGACTTCATCGGGTTTTCTGAATATGGAAATGCCATTAATTTAGGGTGGAATCAGTTAATCAGTCCTCAATCAAAATTATTCTCATTCATATCTTTGAAAGCACTCAACGTGATTGAAGGCAATTGAACGATACATTGTCAAGTGACTGAGTATGATGGGTGAGTATGTTAAACCATAGGGAGGCCATGTTGAGGAATGCAAAGAAAATCAGGATTACTATGTAAGTCTGATTTTCAAATGACTACTGAGACTATTTTTAAAATAAAGTATGGCCCACACATGTAAGGCACATGTATGTAAGCAAGACACATGCCTGTAAGTCAGACACATGCCTGGGTCTCACACTGAAATGTTTGCTGTTTGTGTAGCATTCAACAGAACTGGCAGCCTTAGACCATGCCTGGCAGCCCTGGATGGGTGCTGAGCGTAAGGCAAGACATACACATGGATCCGTCTGCCCCTTATTATCCTGTGGTGTGGGTGGGCCTCACGTTCATGATGTGATCTCTCCTTGCTTGAAATGAAGGCTGTGTGAGCTGTGTCATCTCGACACCATATTCAGAGGCCTTTCTTCACATCCCAAGGCCTATCTACAGTTTCTACGACATTCAATGCTGAGAGTTTATAGGAATCACAGGCTGAGTTGTGAGGGGCCAAGAGTCAAATACGCAAGACCAGATGCATGCCATGCACAGACATTTCAAGTTAGCTTCCCAGTTCTCCTCCTCTTCCTCCTTCTCCTACACTTCTCTTCCTTTCCCCCCTTCCCCTCTTTCTCCTCCTCCTTCCTTTTCTCTCCTTTTGTTCAGACAGGGTTCTGGTATGCAGACCAGTCTGGCCCAGAACTCACTCTGGCACTCCAACCTCACAAGTGCTAAGATCACAGGTGTTTGCTAGCACATCATGCTAAGCTCCTATAATTCTTGAGCCGGAGAAACATGTCACCAAAACATACCAGACCGTGCTTTTTAACAGTCCACTGTGAGCAGAAAGGACACCCCATCAAAAATGATGCTATCCAGACAACAGAGATCTTCCTGGAAATCGCTACAGTAAACATGCAGAAGACATGCAACGGATATTTCCTTCAGGACCATGCATGATGTTTCAAAGAGGCTGATATAGCCTCTGTTTATTGTTGACAATGTGAAAGCCGTCTTCATAGCTCAGGCGTACTAGAAAAGTGGCTCTCTACTGATGTTTCTGCAGCTGGAGGAGAACTGGGTCACAGTAGCAACCCAGGCTCAGGAGTCTGAACTTGGGAGTTTCTGCTTCCCTTGTCCTCTACTTTCACAGGTGGGTTCTGGGAGATGAAGTAATTGGTCAGCCAGTAGAAAGTGCTTACTATGTAAGGACTTTATTGAGGACCTGAGTTCTATACCTCCAAACCACACAAAAGTCATGCACAGTGGCATAAGCCTATGACCCTAGCCCTTGAGAGGCAAAGAGAAGAAGGTCCTTGGGCTAATTGACAGTGGGCATAACCTACTTGGAGAGCTCCAGGCCAGGGCAAGATGCTAGACCTTGTCTCCACAAACCAAGGGGGATGGCTTCTGAGGAATAACACCTGAGGCTGACCTCTGCCCTTCACAGGTGTGTGCAATTGAAGGCACGCACATGCATGGGACACACACAGACAACAGGTTCTTGATAAATACTGTGAAATCCAGGCTATTCTGACCTGCTAGGTCTCTTTCAGTGTGGAAGAGGAGTGGGAGGAAGAAGGCAGGGAAGGAAAAGATGGGGGAAGTAGGGAAGAGAAATAAAAGTGGTAAGAAGAAAACCAGGGAAAGGAAAGAGAGGAAGAAAGAGATGGAAGGAGAGAAGGAGGGAAGGAGGAGGGACGGAGGGAGGACAACATCACTAAGTTATATGTTCTATCAAAATACTAGAAACCTAAGCCATTGATGATGTGATTGAAATAGATTTTTCTTTTCCTTTCCTTTTCTTTTTATTTTTTTATTTTCGAGACAGGGTTTCTCTGTAGCTTTTGGTTCCTGTCCTGGAACTTAGATTTTTCTTTTGTAAAGAACAACAGGCCACCAAAGAGCAGGCTAAGACACTCCATGTGTCTGTGGATGATGAAGAGAATTTCTAGGCTTCACTTTCGCTAACAAGAAAACCCTCCTCCTAGAGCAGGTGCCCCCTTTCAAAGCAGCCCTTAAAAGTGACCTCCCAGTGCTACAATCTTATCTTGCTATTTTTGTTTTCAGATGGTGGTGAGCTCTGATGGATTTTTCTTTGAAGAAGAGATCTTGGTGTTGCTCCAGCACTTCGGACCCATCCCCTTTGCCTTCATGCATCGGAGGTGTTTATTTGGAGGAATATCTGTCATCTTAAATCAAGTCTCACCCTGTCTGTCATCTATGTAGCTACTAATAAACTTGTTCCATCTTCGTTTCGAATCTGGTGGAAATAGGCACCTTAAGAGGTGAGGGTCCAAGGAGTTCTTTGTGGGGGCTGAGTGGATTGTGCCTCTGTTCCACTGTGTCTCACTTCCATGCCCAGTGTGAGGCTGACTACCATCTTCCCAGTCTTCCCATCGGGATGCACAGAGGGTCCGGTGTGATGCCCTTATGCAGAAACTCTAACCAGGCTAGCACCTGGGTAGACTTTAGAACTTGACATCCATGTGACTCAGAGACAGGAGAGCCTGTCATCCAGCTGCTCCAGGCTTTGCTTTCTTTCACCCCTTAGCAATTTATTTCTGCAGTCCCAGGGAACCCTGCCAAGCCTCATCCAGAGGGATAAGCACCGTAAATCCCTAATTCCCAAACTAATCTTATAGCAGGGGACATGTTCTGGGCAGCCTTCCCGCTCAGCTAACCCGGCGAGGCTTATTTCTTCCTGAAGTGTGCACAGTGTCCTGCATGCTTCCTTATTCAAGGTTAATAATCAACTTTACTGCTTACATATTAAAGCACGGAACCACTAGCCAGGACAGCTCCTAACCTGGGGAAGCTGGCTTTCTTCCTGTTATGCGAACTAGGAAACAAACTTGTATCTTAGTTAAGGGGTAGAGTTAACTCTACCATGGAAACCATGGGGTGAATATTCCCAAAGACAGGCACATCCCTCGGACCACACAAGGACCACATGTTACCCTCGTTCCTTCAGAAGCGGGGCATCCAGGGAGCACCTGTTCTAGAATTCTCTAGGCATTGGATTTTTTTTGACCTCTTTGTTCTTTATTACAGGCTCTGCCAGAAGAATATAAGATCCCAGGATGTCACCCTATGACTCTTGAGCCAAGACCATAGAAACAAAGAATAGATATTTCCATAATTTCAACAAGATTTTATGACATTTTTCTCTATCAGTTGTCAAAACAGAGTTAAGTAATCTCCGGCTGGGTATTATAAATTCAGTTTGGTTTTGTCAAGAGTCCCTGGTCTATAGATAATTATCTGAAGACGAATTAATCACAGGAACTGGGGCTGAGCTAAAAGAATCTTCCCTGTGCCATCATTTCCATCACGACTTGGGTCAACTGAGCAAGGATTGTTCAACCTGCCCTTTGTTCCTTTCTTCTTAGTGGACAGAGTTTGTCGTCCAGACGTGTAAGTCACGGGAAACTTACTTTTTGGTCAATGTGACTTGTCATGTCTATGTGCTTTTGAGAAATACTTCTCTGGCCTCTGATTTTCTGCTCCCATGTGTGAAGCATGCAGGTTCTAGCTGTACGGATCTTCTGTTTGTTTACCAGTTCATCCTCTGTGGAGAAGTGACTAAAAATTAAAGCCAAATAGTTCAAGAATTCCAGGGGGAAGGACATGGGGCCAGCAGCTGCAGAGGGAAGGCAGCCACCAGAAAGCACTGCCCTTCCCCATGGGGATCCCGGGGTGTGGTGAGCAGTCACTCTCACAGATGGCCTGTGTTCTGCCATGAGACCATAACTCTACGATGGCTTAGAAGATGACACACGTGGCCTTTGGATAAATAGCTTTCCTAGAACTTTGAGCAGATGAAAATATTTCTAATGTGTGGGATGTTTTTCTTATCTGTAGTTAGGTCAAAACAAAGATGACTTTATTACGCTGTGATATATAGCACTTACTTAAACATTATTGTCAAAGGACTGCTTTCAAATCGTATAGGCTTATGTGTTGTTTTCCTTGGGGAAACTAGGAGGATAGAAAAAAGCAGAAAGTAAAAGAGAAAAAAGATATAAATGGAGAATGATATAATTATATTATAATCTCAAAAGTAAAAGAAATATTTTTTTTAAAAAAGATACAAAGAATTCTGTATTGTTGCACAAGAGAACTTCACATGTAGTCGTTGGGTGTGTTCCTGACCCCTTCACATGCAGTTCTTGGGTGTATTCCTGACCCCCTCACATGCAGTTCTTGGGTGTGTTCCTGACCCCTTCACATGCAGTTCTTGGGTGTATTCCTGACCCCTTCACATGCAGTTCTTGGGTGTGTTCCTGACCCCTTCACATGCATTTCTTGGGTGTATTCCTGACCCCTTCACATGCAGTTCTTGGGTGTGTTCCTGACCCCTTCACATGCAGTTCTTGGGTGTATTCCTGACCCCTTCACATGCAGTTCTTGGGTGTATTCCTGACCCCTTCACATGCAGTTCTTGGGTGTATTCCTGACCCCTTCACATGCAGTTCTTGGGTGTGTTCCTGACCCCTTCACATGCAGTTCTTGGGTGTGTTCCTGACCCCTTCACATGCAGTTCTTGGGTGTGTTCCTGACCTTTTCGCATGTTGTTGTCGGGTGTGTTTCTCTCCCCTACTTCCTAATCTCTGATACCTTTGAAGTTCCAAGGAAGGACATGTTTGGCTGAGATTGGCACAGACTTCTGTGTTCCCACACTGTGCTGGGTATCTCTTGTCCGCTTGACTCAAACTAGAGGCACTTGGGAAGAGGCATCCTCAGCTGAGGAATTACTTCCATCAGATTAGCATGTAAGGGCATTTTCTTCATGAATTATTGACATGGGAAGACCCAGTCTAGTGTGGGCAGCGTCACCCTTGGTAGGTGGTTCTGGGGTGTCTTAGAAGGTAGCTAAGCAATTTTTGGGGACCAAGCCAGCAATCAACATTCAACATTCAACAATCAACATTCCTCTATTGTCTCTGTTTCAGTTCATGCCTCCAGGTTCCTGTCTTGATTTCCCTCAATGATGAACGACATGCAACCTGTAAGCCAAACACACTATTTATTTCCAAAATTTCTTCTGGTCAGTATTTTTTTTAATTTCTTTCCTTCCTTCCTTCCTTCTTTCCTTCCTTCCTTCCTTCCTTCCTTCCTCTCCCTCCCTCCCTCTTTCTCTTTCTCTCCTTAATATATATATATATATATATATATATGTGTGGGTGTGTGTGTGTGTATGTGTGTGTTTTGACTTTTGACTTCATGTATGTCTGTATAATACATGAACACAGTGTCTTTAGAAACCCAAAGAGGGCACTGGATCCCTTGGAATTAGAGGTTGTGAGCAGTCATGTGGGTACTGGAAATGGAACCCCAGTCCTCTGGAAGAGCAGCCCACACTCTTAACTGCTGAGTCATCATTCCAACACCTGTAGAAGCTTTTGACCAAGGTACATTCCTCATGGTTCCTCTTGAATCATTGATAGAAAAAGAAAGAAGAGGGTTTTTTCTTTTCTTTTCTTTTCTTTTTTTTTTTTAGAGAAGAGTGTGTGTGAGTGTATAACCCAGTGTCTTCACAGACAGCCCTTCAACAATAAAGAAAACCAGGTTCCACCGTCCACTTCACAAAGACTTCTTGGCTAATAGTCTGTGTTTCCAATGCACTGTTCTTCTGCACACTGTGCCTTACAAAGTCTGTGCAATGGAAACTCCACTGTGACATCACTGTCGCTGGATTTCTGGAAAGTAACACACACATAAAGTCTTGACACAGTCAAACTCTTCTTTCGAGCTGGGGAAAAATACAAGTAAAATGTCTGTAGATTGTACCCCAAATAGTCTACTCGGGAAGACTACACTTTCATTGGCCAGACAGTAAATAGTATGAACCATCATTTAATATTGGCTGTTTCAGTTTTGAAGGCAATTTCAGAACTTCAAATGGTAGATTTTTTTTTTTTATTTAAACCTTGTGTTCCCCAGAAAGAGAACCAGTTTCCGCTGCAACCAGATTGTTTTCAACCAAATTGTGGTTTAGGAACAGGATTCAGGATTCAAAGTAGTTGTTTTTTCTTTGCTCTGTAGACCTTTTGGGAGAAATTGCTAAGTTTGTAGACAGGGAGGAAATAAGAACTATAAAAGAAGGGAAGGCAGAGGCAGGCGATCTCTGTGAGTTCGAGACCAGCCTGGTCTACAGAGCTAGTTCCAGGACAGGCTCCAAAACCACAGAGAAACCTTGTCTCGAAAAAACCAAAAAAAAAAAAAGAAAAAAAAAAAGAAGGGAAGGTAGATGACTGTTTAATAGTCAAGTTTGGTAGAAGTCTTGGGTGATTGGCAGTTGGCAGCCCCCACATTTCTAGACGAACCCCAAGCCATGGTGGGCGGAGCCTGCTTCAGGTCTGCGCCATGCTCCAGTCACAAGCCCTGTCCATGGTCAGTGTGGCATATAGTTCAGGGATTAGAGAGACTATATGGCCGCAGAACTTCCAAAGGCTGTGTTTGTGTTGGTGCTGTTTGCTTCCCCACCTCCATCCCAGGGAACTCTCGGCCAGGCCTCCGCGTATCCTCAGCTCCCATGCTGATAGAGTAAATGCTCAGTGATGTCACAGCCCGTGACCGCAGGATGTGATTCTGTGCGATCCAAGGTAGAAACAGAACAAAATTAGAACAGAGAGAAAGGCAGTTATAGAAAACAGAAACACCATATGGTAAAGAAGACATTTCTTTTTGTTCACAGAAACGCTTTGGTTACAGTACTCGGGCTACTGGTGGTCAGCCACCGTGTCCAACGGCGGCGAAGACCCTGACGGGGCGATCATTGACAGTACTACAGACTCGGTCCTATGCTGTCCTGGTTTTTCTCACATTGGGTTTAAACAGAAATTGCACCTAATTTTAAAGTTGTTTAAAGGAAAAGAAATGACATAAATTGCTTTTGCAGAATTCCTGCCTGTAAGAAAAGCTGAAAGCCTCAAATATCTTACAGAATCCAGTGACCTGAGGATAGAGAACCCTGGCTATGTCCAATAAAGCCAGACTCCATTGAGGCGGCTGGAGAGGCGAGGAAGAATGGTACCAAACCTGATGACCAGCATTCAAGTCCCACAGCCCACACATCTCCCACTCTGGTGGGAAACTACAAGCTCCTCTGACATGCGTGCCAAGGCGTGTGACACCATGTAATAAAGAGATGTAAAAAAAAATAAAGTGCCTTTAAATAAGCTAAGGGTTTCCCATTGTGTGGAGATTTTGTGTGTGTTTTCAAGAGTCATTATGTAAAATAAGAAAAAAGATTTTTAATAATATTCTGTGCTAAGAATAATGCAAACCTAACTAGAATGTTATAGTCATGATTATATTACAGCAATAATTAAATTGGAAGACACACCTATTAATAATTATCTAACACAAACAATATAAAATGCCTGTTTAATTATATTTCTAACACATATACTTTTTAATGTAAGCAATATGTGGGTTTTGTTTGCTTCCAGAGCAACAACCATCCAGTGATTTTCCATAAAGCAATAGAAAAAATATGCTCTAAATATTTCAAGATGCAGTACTTTTTTTATAGTTATTTTGGCTCTAAGTCTCACTCCCTTTGGTTATTAACGAAATGAAGTGTCCTAATTGCATATTCTTTCCTATTTTGTTTTTTAAAGTTTTATTTATGTGTATATGTGCGGCTGAGAAGAGAGGTGGTGTATGTCTCTGTCTGTGTGTGTGTAACCATAGAAACCAGAAGAGGGCTTCAAAGCCACTGGAGCTGGAGTTAGGACTCTGGACGGCTGAACATAGGTGCTCGGGACCTAATTTGTGTCCTCTGGAAGAGCAGGAAGTGCTCTTAACTGTGTCTCTCCAGCCCCCAATTCTGTTTTTTAATAAGTGGAGACAGGCAATGTTTAAGGCTCACCATGATTTCCTTGATTCTGTCAACAGGTCCTGAAATGTAGCGGCTGTTGTCTAGGAAGAGGAAGTAACACAAGTGTTCTCTTCTTAACAGCTTTGGGAACAGAACACGCCCCTCAAGACCTTGACCTTGTGGTTTACCCTGAAACATTTCTGTGAGTTTTTCCTTTTGCAATCTGTTTTTATAGCTGGCATTTTGATCTTAGGTTTTTAGGACACTTTAGACTTTATTATACTTTTTGGAATAAGAATTTATAGTTTGCCATTCTTTATACATGGTTGTACATCCAATGATTCATCCAGACTTGGATAAAAAATATTTGAAAAATCTTGCATCTGTACTGAACATGTACAAGCAGCCCTATTATTCCCTAAAAACATAGTGCAAGACAACCAGGAGGGGCCTCGCTCAAGCCAAACATGGTGCTTTTCCACTGAGCTGTGTGTCCAGACCCGCCTGAAAGCACATAGGGAAATGTTTGTGGGCTGTGTGGGAATGGGACATCATTTGAAGAAGGTACTTGAGAACCACAGATTTTATCATCTATGGAACTAACCCCCAAAGAGACTGACATCTTCAAGACATCCTTGTGTGCTCTGAAGAACACTGACATCTGTGGAGTGTCTGGTATAGACTCCCAAGGATACTGACATCCATGAAGTATCCAATATGACTCTTCAAATGACACATGCCCACAAGGTGTCCTGGTCCCAACTGCCAAGCGTACCAAGGGACAGTTGTAGAAGGAGCTGCGGGCAGGCCTGTTTTTTTGTCCTACCCGGTTCCTGCACGGCTAGCTTTACACCCAAAATAACAACACGCAAATTATATTTATTCAAACATTGCCTGGCCCATTAGCTCTAGCCTCTTATTGGCTAACTCTCACATCTTGATTAACCCATTTCTAATAATCTGTGTACCACCACGAAGTGGTGGCTTACTGGGAAGATTCTAACCACCATCCGTCTTGGGTAGAAGAAGCATGGCAACTGACTCACTTCCCTTCTTCCCAGCATTCTGTTCTGTCTACTCCGCCTATCTAAGCTGCTGTCCTATCAAAGGCCAAGACAGTCTCTTTATTTGACCAATGAAAATAACACATAGACAGAAGACCCACCTATATTAGTTCCCTTTTTTCTGTTTAAACAAAAAAGAAAGGCTTTAACTTTAACATAGTAAAATTATATATAGCAAAACAGTTATCAAGCAAGAATTACAGTAAAGTTACTTCTGTTGGTGTTAAGAATCTGGTTCACAAATGGAAAGAGTGTATTGGACAACTATTGTGATTGTTAGTCTCATGGACCAGTGTTTTGAGTTGTTGGCCTTTTTTATCAGCACTGGACACTGGGAGCGCTCATCAGCTCTGCTCCAGGGAGGAGAAGGAAGTGTGGCTTCCTTCAGAGTACAGCTTCCAGAGGCCAGGCTTTAGAGAACCCTGTGATTAACTACAGTCTTTAGATAGCAGCTGGATGCTAATCTAAAAAGATTAGATTCTGTATAGCTATGAACAGCCTGAAGGGTGTTCAGTCGAGTGTTGATGTGGACAATCAGAACTGCCCTGACCCCAACGTGATTAACTGGGAAGTCTGTGCCTTCAGATGTCATAACTTCAGGACTGTGTAGAAGGCTCTTGGAAGAATTGTCTGTTATGTCAAAATACATAATAGTAAAATCTAAAGAATGATGATCTTCCAAAATGCACAAGTCATGTAGTGGCTAAAAGATAAAGAATTTAGATCGGCTATGGCCATAGCTACTCTGTGTCAACTTTAGACAGACCTGGATTTATTTGGGAAGAGGGAGTCTCCCTTGAAGAAATGCTTCTATCAGATCGGGAAGTCTGTAGGGAACTTCTTGATTGTTGGTTGATATGGAAGAACCCAGCTCACTGTGGCTGGTCTTTCCTAGGTAGGTGGCTTTTAGCTGTATACTAAAGTAGCTGACCAAGCCTGGGAGATCAAGGCAGTAAGCAGTGGTCCTTCACAGTTTCTGTTTGAAGCTCCAGCTGTGAGTTCACTCCATGGCTGTTCTAGCTGGTGAAATGTAGCCGGTAAGCCAGACAAACTCTTTCCTCCCCAAGTTGCTTCTGGTCAGTGTTTGCCACAGCAACAGGAAGTAGAAGAAACCGGCTATGAATCAGATACTCCAAGTCTTCAGGGAAGGGCGAACAAGGACAGTGTCATGAAGAGGGTAGACTGGAACCATGTTTCTTTTGACTCACTTCGTGGAGTGTTCAAGATTAAATAATGTGATGGCATTTCCCCTGGTTGTCCTGTTGAACTCTGACAGCACCGTACTAACAATCTGTACTGAGAAGTATCTATTAAAGGAGTAGCCAGCGAGGTTAGTGGAATAATTCAGGCAACGTAAAAGAGTGAAATATTAGGCAAAGCCTTCCAAGGTCATTACTTTGGGCAGTCAATATGAATGGCCAGGCCTCACAAAAAATTGACCAATTTTCCAGCAAAGGACCCACTATGGAAATAGCAACAGCACTCAGCACAGCCTATTCACCAAGCACGTGTGTGACAAACTGCCAAGTCACTGCCAATGCCTTCCTGAGCCTGTGCCTATGCCCAGGCTGTTTCTGGAGATTGGCTGGGAAGGAACACAGCATCAAACACACCACATACACGCTGTGTAAATGTGGTGTATTAAATGCTTCGGCTTCTTGATTTAACAGTAAGGGCAGCAAGAGAGGAGGTGGCGAGCAGAACCCCACTGTTTATAGAGTTTTTACTTAGACAGAGTGAAGACACAAAGCATGTTCTTGGCGCACTGCTCTGGGCTTCCAGTGATACGGTCCAGAGCAGCCCTGAGGCTGACCAGAAGGACAGGTTCTCAGACTTGCAGTGGGCAGAACGGCTGTCGTGGCACACAAATGCAGAAGGCTTTGCCTTAACCTTAATGTTTACTCAACAAAACAGAGGATGAAACACTATGGTGACATCCAAGATGAAGACGGGACAACAGCTTCCTGTACTTTTAATATCAAGTCTGTATTAGATTACTCAAGTCAGTGGTTTCAAACAACTTACACAATCCCTCCCTCATCCCCTTCCTCCTCCCCTTTTCCCATCTCCCCTCTCCTTCCCCATCCCCTTCATGTCTCCCATCCTCCTTCCCCTCACCCTCTTCCTCTCCCTTTTTCTTCCTTCCCTTCCCCTTTCCCCTTCTCCCTCTCTTTCCTTCCCCATTTCCTTCACTTTTCCCCTTCACCTCCCCTCTCCCCACTCGCTTGCTTTTCCCATCCCTTGTTTTCTGAGACAAGCTCAATTTGTTTCAGGCTGACTTCAACCTTTCAATCCTCCCTCTTTATCACCACAGCCAACATTTGAGATTACGGCAAATGACAATTTCTGATTTATTTATTTTCGATGGATCCAACCGAAAGCCAATCCTTGTTATGGCTGTTTAAAACATCCCTTGGAAGCCATGTGTTTCCTATAAAGACAGTGGCCTGTGGACTCTGCCTTTCCTCCCTCTGACACAGCTAATCTGATCATCAACGGACAACATTGCAGTTTCAGAGGGAAGCACAGTTGAGTGCTACGTCCAGAACTCTTCTGATGGAGTTTAGCTCAAGGGTAAAGTTACTGCAAGAGTGTTAGTGCCCCAGCGGGTCAGGAGGCTTTGCTCCTGTAGGTGGGTCAAGCGGTGGTGCAAGAGCAGCTTCCTGGAAACAAGGTCGGCTCAGTCCCTCATTTCTTGTATGTAACTTCAGGTTCTTCTGTCATGCAGACGACTTTCAGATCCTTCTGCCATGCTGCAGCCCTGAAGGTCCTTCCTTCTGCCACGATGCAATCCTGTAGGTCCTTCCTTCTGCCATGCTGCAGCCCTGCAGGTCCTTCCTTCTGCCATGTTGCAATCCTGCAGGTCCTTCCTTCCACCATGCTGCAGTTCTATGGGTCCTTCTGCCATGTTACAGTATAAATAAAGGTCTTTCCCAGATGCTAGCTCCTTGTTGATGGACTTGCCAGCATTCAGAATCTCTTATTGATAAATTATTTAGTCAGTTGCATTCTGAAATAGTAACAGAAAACATTAATGACACAGAATGAAAATGGACAGGTAATGTGATGGCTAATCTCGGTTGTCAGCTTGACTACATATGGTATCAGCTAAAATCCAAGTAGTGGATTATTTGATTTGGGAAGACCCTCCCTAAACTTGAACCACACCTTCTGCTGGTAGCCCATATAAAAGGCCATGGAAGAAGGAAAATTCACTGTTTTGTCTGCTTGTCCTCACTCCCAATGGCAAGTTCATCTATCCCATCCCTCATGTTATTCACTGTATGCCACCCACTGCATGCTATTTACTGAAGGCTAGTCATTGCATGCTACCCATTGCATGCTGCATGCTACCCACTGTATGCCACCTGCTGCATGCCACCCACTGCATGCTCCCTGCTGCATGCCACCCACTGCATGCTCCCTGCTGTATGCCACCCACTGCATGCTACCTGCTGTATGCCACCCACTGCATGCTTCCTGTTGCATGCCACCTGCTGCATGCGACCCACTGCGTGCTACCCACAGTATACGACTCAGTGCATGCCACCCTCTGCATGCTACCTACTGCATGTCAAGCTCGGTCATTACACCTGCTACATGTCACATTCCTTGAGCTTTCACTCTGCATGATGATGACATCACAGCAAATGACATCTGAGGACAAATTATTCGAAACATTTTTTAATGCCTCCACTCAAATTTATGCTTCGGGAGGGCTCAATGTTGCATGAGGCCACTTGTTTGTTTCTGGCTGCTCAGCTCCAAAATAACCAGACAGAAACTGTAGTAATTAAATCACTGCTTGGCCGAGTAGCTATAGCTTCTTACTGGCTAACTCTTATATCTTAATTTAGTCCATTTCTATTAATCTGTGTATCATCACATGGCTGTGGCTTTCTGAGTAAAGTTCCAGCATCTGTCTCTGGTGGGGCTACATGGCTTCTCTTTGACTCCATCTTCTTTCTCCCAGCATTCGGTTTAGTTTTCCCCACCTGGCTCTACTCTACCCTATCACAGGTCCAAACAGCTTCTTTATTAACCAATGGTATTCACAATATAAAGAGGGGAATCCCACATCAACTCAATGCTATTGTCCAATGACTTTTATTTTGAGAGATGAAGTCACAGGCCATTCTCTTCAGTGAAAAATCAAAAGTGGCCTCCATTTACCTCTCTTTTTTGATAGTTTTGCTGCTTGTGACCTGCATCCTTCTCAACATCATCAATTATTGCTGAGAGGTTAAAATATGCTTCTACAGCCAGCGTCAAAATTTCCTAGTGGAAAATCCCCAGTCATGTCCTGTTCATTGAGATAATAGATATGTAGGGATGCTGGTGCCAGATGTCTGAGGGTTTAAAGATACAATGGCAGTCTCGGGAGAATTCATGAGTATTTATAATGCTAATCTAATGATAATATGTAAAGAAGCAGGTAGCAGCTATACAAACAAGGATCAATATGAATCTTGAGTAGTTTCATCCAAATTACCTCTTTTCACTATTTGATAAGAAAAATGAACCAAGGACATTCTAGATGGTTAATTAACTCTTCAGCTTCTTGGGTGCTTTGAAGCAACCAGAGCCCACCAGGTCTGAGCAATATGATGCTGTCTTGTCATGCGACTAGACAAGGCTCTCTGCTTTTTGAAATCTCATAATGTTTTTTTCATTAAGCGAGATTATAACCCTGATCTGACACATGCTGCTTGGATCAATTTTATTCAGTGTCCATTGCTGAGGTGTTGAGTTCTGTTGCATAACGAGTTACTCTCTGATTCAGCCTCTCATTCTGTATCAAGAACAATGACTATGTTCCCGTAAGGCCCCTTACCATCATGTTATCTTCAGGACTTTCTCATAGCAGGAAGAGCTGATCATTTTATAAAATGAGAACTCTATGTAGCAGAGTATGTCCTTGAACTTTTCCGCCCCCATGTCCATCTCCTGTGGGTGTGTACTACAGCACCGGTTCTATGCCATGCTGAGGACCAAATCCAAAGCTTCATATAGCAATGGAAGTGCTCTACCCATAGGCTTGCTTCCCTTGACTTCCTGTCCCATGAGCCCATCTTCCTCATCTCTGTTATAGCAAGCTCTGTGATAAACTCTTGGTCCAGCCAGATAATCTAGGAAGAACTCCCCAGTTCAAGCTCCCCAACATATCACAGCTGTCAAATGTTCATTATCACAGTGTGCAAAGATTAGGGTCAGCCATCTTGGGACATAGCTGCTTAATCTGTGACATAGTGACATGTTAGGATTAGCTCAGTGACAATCACAGAGCAAGAAAGGTGTTCTGCTTTACTTTATTTATTTAATTTTTTTTTTGGTGTGCACTAGGCAGACCTCTTTCTAACAATGTGTGTGTGTGTGTGTGTGTGTTTCTGAGCATTGAAGCTGAGGTGTTGTGCAGATTGCCCAAGTGCTCATCCACTGATTTACATCTCTAGCTCCTAACTGTGTGGTTTTTGTTGCTGTGGTGTAGAAGAAGCAGGATGTGCAATTGTGATAAGAAAGTGGTTCACCAACAAAATTCTCTTCTTCACTGCTGTTCCTTTCTTTATCTTGCTACCAACAATAGTTTTGATATGAAGACATGTCTAGAAATGGATTATATTTTTTGGAAAGGGTGAAAAAGGATTCTTCCTTGGTTCCAGGAACACTTACCATCTTCTCTTTTCTGGTTTCTGTTAGAAAATGGAAGCTTACTGTAGGACACAAAGAATAAATGTTGAAGATGGCTATGCCTAGAAGTAGGAGGGGGTTGCTCTGATCATCCTAAAAAATGAGCCAGTATTTTTGATCTTTGAAAAATCTAAGGCATTGGCTCAGGAGGCAATATTTTTAACCCTGGTGGCCTAAACCACAAATTCCGACTACTTAATTGCATTCTGCCCGTAGTGTCCTCCCAAGTGTTCCAAAACCCTGGTGGTTTTCATTTCCGACCCTAAGCTGCTCAGGAGTGCTGCTGTTGTTATTATTTAACATTCCTGGGAACAGACAGATGCCCTATTTGAAACAGAAATTTGTATTTCCTGTAGGATGAGCTAATGATCTAAAATCTGGATGTCATATTTCATCTCTAAAGTTGAACAAAAGAAAAGCATTAAAGGAAACATAAAAAAGGAAACAGTGAAAGAAAACACAAGACAAGGCATCCATTCTGGCTAAAACACAGGCCAGCTCATGTGGGAAGCAATCCACTTGTGTGACTTTGGTCTGGCTGATGTGCGAATCTGAGCAAAACCAATAAAACACTGTGTTGGTGTTGCAAGTAGATGGAGTTATTGTTTTCCCAATAATATGACTTGGACTTGTTTGAAGGAGGATAATGGGATGGGCAATTTCCTGATGGCAAGGGCACTCCCATTTAAAGGAACACTGTTATACATTACAGGGCTCTGTTCATTATGTCTTCATTTCTTTAAAATCTTTAGACACAACAGTCACTTTTTAACATGGGAATTTGTTCATTGTTTGTAGCATATAACAATTACAAAGTTCCTTTTAAAATCATTTGGAAAATCGGATAGTCAGAAGGCAGCCGAGCAGTGATTTATGCTTTTAATTTTCTTCTTGTACTTCAGCTGAGGGGCCAGGTCTTTCTTTGAGACAAATCTTTTAATTTTGCTTGGATTTTATACTTCAGGCATGCTTTAGGCAAGTCCATCTTCTCCTTGGCCCTCTCTTACATAACTTCAGTTTCCTCCTGTCTTATTTACTTATATTGTTATGCACAAAAACATGGCATGCTTCTCTCATGAAGAATGATAAATACTTTGAAAGGCGTTGAATTCTTTTTCCATTTTGCATTTTCTGAGCAGGATTCTCTCTTTTTTCTAGAATGATCTGTTTCCCTTTGAGAGCTGTACTTGCCGAGGCTGAGATGCAACAAATGAGAAGCATCGAAAGTAATGAACTTTTCAGCCACTGACTGTGGAATAAAACACTGGAGTGAGCACTCAGCACATCCAGGTGTTCAAAGCCAAGCTTGGTCAGAAGCAAAAACGTTCTAGAACATTTTAGCGTCACTGCTTTACTTGACTATTCTGCTTACTGGGAAAGAAATAAGACATTTCCTATTTAGTTTTCTGCTTGCCAGGGATAACAACAAACGAGGGGATGCCATGAAGGAATTCCACTGCAGCACTTTGCCTGTGCTGTCGCAGAGCCGGACTAGGGTGAAGCATAGGTGAGAAACACCTATCCTGAATGCCCCTCCCTGAGCCAGGCCCATGAACGAGAGATGTTACTGAGAAGTATCAAGAGGAGAACAAAGTCTGAAAAACACACCCAGGCTCCTTCCCTACCAAAGGCCTGCCCAGGCCAGAAGTCAGCACACAAGTGACAGCTCCTCCCAACTCTATGAGGAAGATGACTTTCCTTCCATGTAAAAGATATCCTTGGAAGAAAGAGGAGAATGTTAAAGATGGTTATTATGGGAAATTGGAGCTTTAGTGATTTTTTTAATCCAAGATTTTATATTGAAAAAAAAAATCCCTTCAGAACATATACCTATCTGTCAAGTTGAAGTTTAGCCTTCCTCAGGGTGAAGTGATGGGTTCTTATCTCTGTTTTCTATCTCAGACAAGATAAAAGCAAAAGCAGAAAGGAAGCACATTCATGTCTCACTTAACATCTGTTGTGTGTACCCCAGGTTTTGCAGGGTGCAAGTTTGAGTTTTCCAACCAGTGCCTGTATGATATAATCTCTGCTCCACTGGATATTTTATTATTGTGCAACTTTTTGTTGACATGCTACATTCCTTATAAGAGACTTATTTGCAACCTCTGCCCATATCAGCTCCATGAGTTTGCTCTCTTATATGCTCACCTGCATGTGCTGTGAACTTCATCTCATATTGCTGGCTTATTTCCATTCTCCACCAAAGTACCCTGCAGTGTACTCCTGTTAGTGATAAGATGTTGTGTCTGTATTAGTGTCTCATCATCAGACTAAACACCTTGTAAAGGCATTCAAAACAATCTTTGACTTCTATAAATGAAGGAACATTGTAGAAATTAAATATTATTTTCCCAAATAAAATTTTATTGGTTTATATATTCTTTTGAAAATCATTTGTTTCTAGGTTTACAGTTCAAATTCAACATAAGAACTCACCATTTATCCCTAGGTTATGTTGTTCAGGAACAATATGAGGAAACACCACTCATCTCCGCTGGGCTCATAGTATTCAGGAACAGTGTGAGGAACCACTATCATCCTTCGGCTAGAGTATCCAGGGTATAATACCAGGAACTGTCGCTCACTTCTAGGTTCTCAGTGTTTAGGCACAAGATGTACCAAGAATTTGTCTGTTTCCCATCCCGCAGCTCATCTGATCATGAAGAACTGGCCTAAAAAAGTTTCCACTTTGGCTTAAAATAGATGACTAGAGTTTAGAGAGCAGTGTTCCAAAGCTGTTTCCTAAATCCAGATTCCCTCTAAGATCTTCCGTTTTGAGAAAATGCAGACATGAGGGCCTGCCCTACATCTCCCTCAGCATGAACTGCTGTCTGTGATCCACGCCATGCAAAGCTGCCCGCCCCACTCCTTATTTTATTGTCAGACTTTCTGTTGTATTCTTTCTCCATCTGGCTGGCGCAACTTTCATGTGGTCTTGAAAGTATGTGTCCAAGAATGTGTCCCAGATCAGCATCCTGTTTTCTTTCTCATTTAAATTTCTATTTAGTAAGCCTCTGTGGTTTGGATCTAGTGAGTAGTGTTTTCTTTTTTGGCAGGACTCCCTACCCACTTCCTTAAAAATAATACCTCTGCATGCATCTGTCCTTCCCTATCTCGCGTATGCTAAGGCTATATATTGTCTACCAAATATATCTTGAAGGAATATTCTAGAACATGACCTCCTCTTGTGATAGAACCTACGCTTGAAACATGGATGATCCAGAACATGTCATGTTTCCTTCCATGCCAAGACTGTTCAGCTTCCCATGCCATCAGCAAATGGAAAACTTTCCTATCAGGCTCTGGGGCTTTGAGTTACAACAGTTCTGTTGCTTTAGAGAAACATAAACAACAACTTCTTCAAAAACAAGAGCACACTTTATTTTTTTTTTCTGGTCAAAACCAGAACGGAAGTATGGTTCGAATCCTTTTTAAGTCTTCTTTCCAACTGGTCAGTGAAACCCCTAACACAGATGAATGGATTCTGTTGACATACTACATAAAATTATTTGTTTAAATGACTATTGTATAAGCAAGATATTTGAAGCATAAAACTTAGTTGTTTTGGCATTTCTTAATTTGCTGACTTGGGTTATGTTCGCCCCCAGATCCTCACATATAATTTTCATTGCCTCAAAAGGGGTTATGAACACACATCTGAAGGAGACTTAGCCTTTTGGTTTTTGATGTTTCAGAATCAGCTCCAACTTGAACCCCTTGCTTCCTTTTGGATCCCATCATCAGTGAGAACAATTCTTAAGCAAGATTTCCTGGGGGAATTTTGTGGTTTGAGGTTTTAATAATCTAGGCTAAAATTCAAATACAAGCCAGCTATTTGGATAGATCTTTTAGCCTTCTTTATGTGAACTGCAGCGAACTTGACCAAATTTTAAAATACTTGGAGCAATACCATCTATACAAGTAACACAGGACACCTATGCTTTCTATTTAAGGATCTCTAGATACCTGCAAGTTGCATGAAAATAAAATTGCATTCATTTTATTAAAATATTTATGAATATGTTTTAGAATTTTTGATTCCATTATAGCAATGGATACTGCTACATATAGGGGAAAACCTATTGAAATTTTATTTTAAAAATTAGATAATTGGGACTATTGAAATGGGATCTATTTAACTTTTTGATAGTAAGCCGTGTTTGTATTCTAGTTCTCACTTATGAGCCATTTCTTTAGATTGATTTTTGTGTGTTTCCAAAATAGCTCTGTGCTTACAACACCAGGACTGCTGAAGAACGCTCTGGCTTGTATATTGCCTGTCTCTCAAAGGTTCCAGTGTTGAGGCCACACTCTGTGGTCTTTGGAGATGGCATCTTCAGCATGGGAAGGTACTTTCCTCAAGGAAGTTTTAACAAGTCTACGTAGGACCTAGTGGCAGTGCTTGAGCAGAAGGTGGTAGACCAGATGGACACAAGCCTCTCCTCTGCATTCTCTCTTGCACATTTTATCTTTGCCCTCTATTGCCTTGTGACAGGAAAGATAATGCAAGCCTAAACTCAGGCCTTGAAGGCACCACAGCTTTCAACTTCCAGACCTGTGAACTAAATAAAACTCTGCTTGTTGTGGCTCTGTTTGTTGTTGTTGAATTAAACTGTTAAAGTGTTTATCATAGCAACAAAAAGTTGACAGATGCAAAGGGTTAGATGATGAGCTTTCTGGAGCCTGAAATCTGTTAGGTAACAACATCTGGATATAAGTGAAGTCCTGTGCTCCTGTAAGAAATCAAACTTCAGCCTACCACAAGAGCAACTCTTATCTCAAAGGGGATAAGGTGTGATTGATTCTGGATCAGAATATGAGTGACCATGGCCTGGGAACAGATTTAGGCTATGCTAAATTCTAGGATCTAGCATGGTAACAGTTTAATGGAGTAGTTTATAATACAGAACTAAGTAAACCATAAATCAAGGCTCCCTGAAATACTTCGGTGGAAACCTCAAGTAGGTGGGTTGAAGCAAGGCAGAGCTGTCTTAGGATAGCCTCTGCCTCTGGATAATGGAAAGCAGAGTTTTGTTAAGTTAATGCATTCTGAAATGTTTTCCCTGTTAGTCCCACAGGTGGGCAAGGAATGGTTGTTTAAGAGGCTAAAGAAGGCCCATGATAAACTATGAGGTTCTAGACCTGCAACATCCCAACCTCCCACAGCTGAAGTTCTAATTAGTTAATCAGCATTTCAGCAGGCTCAATGGAAGGTTCAGCTTCTTCCTTAAATCCTCATTTGCAGTTTTTGATATTGGTGGTATTTAGTTGGTAGAGGCTCACCCGTTGGAGGATTTACAGTGAGCGAACAGGGCAGAACAGGAGAATGTATCAATGACCAACACTCAGTATAGAGATAGGCCCTCACCTCAAGAAAGAAAACTCTTAGAATTAGAGCAGGGTGGGCGACTTTGAAGGATCCTAGGAACACAATGGCTGCTGGTTCAGGCTCTGGGATGATAGGCTTGCCTCTGGAAATGTAGCCTGGAAGGATGCCTGTCACACGGAGCAACAGGCCCCTGTGTTCCCAACCCAGCGAAGTAGTCTGTAATGCTGTCTACACAGTTCCGTGAAGTCAGAGTGGCAACCTTCATGGAGAAGTGCTTGTGGAGTAGAAGCGGGAGGTGGATGTCTGCCTCTTTCAACTTTGACAGTGACCCCATACTTGGTCTGGTTTATATACATTGTCCACTTAAAATTCAGTTGAAACTTGCCCTTTGAGAAAAAAAGGTAATTTTCTACATTTCAACAGCATTTGCCTGTTTATTTTAAAGATTTGTTTGCTTTTTTTTATGTATGTGTGACTACCTGCCTGGTGGTATGTGTACCGCCTGAATGTCTGGTGCATGAGCGCGAAAGGAGGACCGTGGAGTGCCTGGAGCTGGAGTGGCAGACGATTAGAAATCACCTATTTGAGTGCTGGGAACTGCACGCAGGTCCTCTGCAAAAGTAGTGTGTGTTCTTAGCACCGCCTCTCCGTCACCCGGCACCCATTACTTAGAAGTGTCACAGCATTTTAATTTCTGGGTAAGATGACATGCTAGAGGCTGCCCCCATGTGATCCAGTGAAGGAAAGACTCAGAATAAGAAAACTGACTAGTCCCGAGAGGACTAGCCTCAGAAGTCTCCAGAGGAAATGCAAAGATACTTGGGAAGTGCAGGGGAAAGGATGGGAGACAGAACAGTAAGAGGAAAGTTGATTGCAGCTCCTGGTCCCTGGTGAGAGGATTAACAAATGCCTCTTCCAGATGGGAATATGGGTAAAAAGAAGGACATTTCCCCCAACCAGGACAAGCCCTTAGTCCTCATGTATCATGTGTCTGAAGTCTAGTTACAGGCTCTGAGAGGATGCTACATTAGATGGCAAACAACAACAACAACAACAACATCTTATCCTTCTGTAGACAGAAGTTGTTTTTAAAAACTGAATTACTTGGGTCTGAGCAGAGGTTAAGACCAAGTCAAGGAGCCTCAGTAGGGACCCAAGAGAGCTCCTTACTGTAGCTGGTAATATATAGATAAAAAAAACTGATGTTTTGTGCTCTTTTTTTTTCCTTTTATGAGTGTGGTTCCACCTCTTTCCACTGAAACTTTTTCTCAAATGTGGGGTAGTTCTGGGCTCTTTCCGGCTCTTAAACAGGGGAGTCTGAACGGGACAGGATGCCGCATGTCCGGGTGGGTTGTTCACAGAGTGGTTAGAGCGAAAACTGACATTTCCTTGGGTGACATCCAAATGTCCATATCGACTGATCTTTATTTTCTACACCTTTCATGTTTCTACAGGAAAGAACCCTCCCACCACCATCTTGAGTTATCATCTCAGCAACTTAAATTTTGAGAAGGTGGTTGAGGAAGTTGTTAGAGTCCTCAGTTTCATTGCTAGTTTTGAGGTTGAATCTCATGGAGCTCAGGTTGACTTGAAACTCAAGGATGACCCTGAATTCATCCTCTGCCTGTAGCCCCGGAATCCTGGGTTTATAGACGAGTTCCACCTCTCTGGATTCACGGGACACTGGGACTGAAGCAAGGGTCTGGTGCACATGAGGCTCTGTCCCCGGCCACTCAATGCTGGCTTTACAGTTGTCTCTATGACACCCACCACCATTCTTCTTGGTCCCTGTTGTCTTTAAGCTTAGGGCTATCTTGTCCAGTAATTCCAAATAGCAGTGCCATGATCCCCTGGTGTAACTCTGTGGAGATGATGGCTGTGTGTGGTATCTGCTTGATCTTGGACTGAACCAAGAGAAGATGATCATGGCTACCTGCACACCAGGAGGCATGATGGGCATGGATGGCTGTATGATATTATTACAGATTTTTCTGCAGGATGGACATGGCTGCATGTGACATGATTCTGAATACAGATTTTTTTTTTGCAGATTTTGCTTTCATGTCTGTGTCTTTTTGTGCATTTCTGTCTGACAAATTATTAACCATCAAGGAAGAAGCTCTGCAAAGGAAGTTCTTCTCAGTGGACGCAGGGTTTGTAACTCCCCCCTTGGTGCTTCCTCATGCTTCCATACTCCAAGCAGCAAAGGTGTTGAAATTGTTAGTCTGTTGTCGTCCTTCCTTGTCTCTCCTCCTCCTCACTCCTAACAAAGCAGAATTTGAAAAGAGTGAAGTGAGAAATGGCAATATCTGTCCCAATGTTAAATCAGATACAACAATGTAGCATGTCAACGCCACCTGCTCTAATGTGGAACTGGCTTCAGATGATTGGGCCTGTGCCTGGAGGTCACAAGATGATTGATTACTGTTGAGCTGATTTGAGTTGAGTAATAGTTTCATTCAGTTGCTTCATTAACTAATGCCCTTTATATAAAACAAAAGAAGCAAACAAAAGACAACTTAGGTTCATTGGTTAAAAGAGCTTGCTGCTCTAACAGAGGACGGAAATTCAGTTCCCAGCACTCATGTTAGGAAGTTCATAACTTCCTGTAACTGCAGTTTCGGGGATCCATCACCCTCTTCTGGCCTTTATGGGCATTGCAACTACATGGTAGTAAACAGACAGACACATATCCACACACACCATATAAACAAAAGGTAATAAAAACTTTAAGTTCACATAACTCACTATTTTTTGTTTTAGTTATACTGTTGACGAAAGCAAAGGCTTCATATATCTTGATAAGACATTTTCTAGTCTATATGTTTGAGCTGATGTTGGTTTCTATTTAAAACCCACTGATGTCTGTCATGGCAAAGAAACAAAGATACATATTTGTTTTCTACAAGCCCCTCTCATGGTTTTCTATTATTTCTCACCTACCATTCTGCAATCAAGAGCACTAGCTGCTCTTCCAAAGGTCCTGAGTTCAATCCCAGCAACCACAAGGTAGTTCACAACCATCTGTAATAAGATCTAATGCCCTCTTGAGAAAGAGACCTGGTCAGTCATCCTCATCAACTTAGACTATGAAACCCAATATGGACAAGTTCAACAGAACCACCATATATGGGCTGCCCAAGCATGCTTCAGCATGGCCAGGACATAAATTTTATTTTCAATTTCATTCTGCTGTGCCTTATTCAAGTCCAGATATGTTTATATCTCCCCCCCCCATGTAAGCTTCAAAGCTTCTTAGGGCATGTCCTTGCCTTATCGATATGATTTCTGTCACTCTTTATATGGCTGAGTCAACCCAGCTAAATGTTCTAGGTATTTTTTTTAAGTTGGAGTACTCAGGGCTGTCAAAATGTTTGCAGTTATGATGGTATACTCCTCTCACAGAAGACCCAGGGTCTGTTCCCAGCACCCATACAGAGCAGCTCCCTATAGTATATTTTATTTGTGTTTTAATAAATAAATCTTGCCTGAAGATCAGAGTGTAGTGATAAGCCACTAGAAGCCAGGGAGAGGTGGCACACACTTTTAATCCCGGGACTCAAGGCCACTCTGGGTTCCACAGGACTGAATCTGTCTAAAAAGAGAAACAGAGCTCATACTTTGAATCCCAGCACTAGAGAAGAATATAAATTCAGTGTGGTCTGGGTGAGACAGTCTGAGGTTTGGTGGATCACCTCTTTAGTGAGCATTGGTAGAAGTGAGAACTCTCTAGTGGCTGGCCGCTTTGCCTCTCTGATCTTCAGCCTTAACCCCAATAGTTGAGTATTTATTATCCATGTTACAGCTCATGAGTGTCTACTCCTGCAGTGCCAGGGACAAGACACACTTTTGGTCTCTGCAAACACATACACACATATGCTCATAATCACAAATCACAGTGAGGTGTAAATAAATGAACAAAGACAATGTCTTCTCCCCACACTGGTAAATACTGACTCCTCTAGGCCCACTGGCCCCAGACAAGATGCCTCCCTGACTTTGCCTTCCTTGGGAAGCTCACCTTGCTGCTAGACTGTTGCCTGCCAGTCACCCTCAGCTTCCTACTCAGCTCCCAAGCTGCTTGTACAGCACAAGCATGCCTGGGACTGTCTTGTTCCACTATTGGTTTCTGCAGCAATCATTCATGCCTCCCTGAAGTGGACTCGGGTTTTCAGAGGAGAGGCCATCTTCTCTTCTTCCCATGTCTCACAGCTCAGATGCTCAGCACACGGTTTCACAAAGGTCTCTGTGTTAGTTACCCATCTCATCACCATGACGAAGACCTGACAAAGGCAATTTAAGAAAAGAAGGGATTGTTTTGGCTCATGGTTTGAAGGTACACAGTCCAGCGTGATGGGAGAGACAACAGGAGCAAGGGGCAGCTGGTCACATGGCATCCACACCCAGGACTCTGGCAGCAGCAAGCGCTGGTGTTCAATTGCTTTCCCCATTTCATTCGGTTCAGATTGGCAGCCCCTGGAATGGCACCACCCACATCTAGTGTGGGTTTTCCCAGTTCAGTTAATACAGTCTAAAAACTAAGGATCCACAAAACCAGAGGTTAATGTTCAATGTGATTCTAAACCTCATATCAATGACAGCCAAAGTCCAATCACTACAGTGTCTCCCCCGGTCTTTTTATGTGAACTTAGCATTTTCAGGGGTCGGCTTATTTCCTCTTGATACATCTTAACTGATATTTGGGTCAATTTTTTTGTGTATAGTTGAATCAAAAAGATTATATTTTTCAAAAAAAGATTCTATTTTTATTTATGTATACTTGGATATATCTGACTGCATGTATGCCAAGTATGTATACTCACCAGAAGAAGCCAGAAGAGGCCATCCAATCCCCTGGAACTGGAGTTACAGGTGGTTGGGAGCCACCATGTGGGTGCTGGGAGCCAAACTCAGGTCCTCTGCAAGAGCAGCCTGTGCTCTTAACCACCGAAACATCTCTCTAATTGTCTAAAGTGTTGCTTTTTGGGTGGTTTGTTTGGGATCATGGCTAAAACTCATTTGTTGATTTTAATGTTTTATATTTATAGGATGATAAACTAGCTAATGGCAGCATCTGTCCATTTAGTTTAAATCTGCCTAAAATTTATCAGTTTTCATTATCATTTCTTTCCCAAGTTTTCAAAAAAAATATTTTTTGCTATCTTTGTAGAGATTTTGATCTTTTTAAAACTTGTTTGTCTTCCTACTTCCATCTGGCACATGCTATAAAAGACAATAAAGTAATTTGGTTCAAGTTTATCCTGAGTCTGTCCTATGTTTGGTTAGACTGAGTGCCAAGCAATGTTTGGCAAACCTGAGAAGTAACAGCTAATTAAGTTTATTTAATGATAAAAGTAGACCAAGAGTGTGCCTCTCAGCCGGTGAGAGGAGCAGAGCTGTAACGTTGAGCGCGGCCCAAAGGCTACCGGTCTCCACTGAGGCCTTAATGAGCTCACTGTCATGGGGCTGGTCTCCTCTGTCTGCAACCTCAACCTCCTAAGCCATTAACACAGGGCCGCTATTAGAGTTTTCACACAAGCGCTATTCGCTTGGTTTCAGAGCATTGTAAAGGCGTGCTCTTTTGCGATTCTCCTCTCCTCTTACCCAGGGGTCTCTTTCTCCTTGGGGAAGCTGTAGCAGCTAGAAGTTCCGTGCCTGCTCATAGCTCTTTCTCACTAGGGAAACTTAGCACTTTCACGGTAAGGAATAGACCTTCATATTTTGGCCACAGTCTGTTGGCTCGCTGCTCGAGAAAGTCATTTGGGCAAAGCACTAAGCTCAGGGGCCCGCCTACCCTCCTGCCTCCCAAGCTGCTTTTCAGACCATTAGACATGCCTTCTGCGCCACACCGCACTGGTGAAGGCAATGGCTTTGAAGTCTGAGTGGTGTGAAGTGAGGCCAAGTGAGTGGGCTGGGCGGCGTCCACTCCACAGTCAGTCAGATCACCAAGTCCTCGCTGCTGAGAGACCCTTGGCTGCCGCACTTCTGGGCTGCTCAAAGGCTGCTCCTCCTCAGCCCTCTTCCCGCCTGCCAGTTCTCTCAGGTAATCGAGTCTTTCTATTTTGTCTTCGAACAAAATGACTTCTGCAATGAATTTACCATTCTGTACGATTCTCTTTGCTTGTGCCCCAAGCTGCTCTTATAGAATAAAGCTGCACATTGGCTTCATTGCCCCATGTTGAGTATCCTTTATCTGAAATGCTCAAAAACCAGTAGTTCAGATTTTAGAGGTTTCTTAAAAGTTCAGAGTATTTGCATATACAGGGCGAGTTATTTAATGGATGGAACCATGTCTGGACACAAAATTTACATGTATCATATAAATCTCATTTACACAGTCTGTAGATAATGTAGTGTAATATTTTTCGTCATTTAGTATAGTACTTGAAACTTAGTTTTACGGGTGGGATTTTTTACTTTTTGCATCATGTTAGCTCATGAAAAGTTTCAGTGTCCCAAACGTTCCAGAATTCAGACTTTCCCATCAGAGAGGCTCTAGCTGTAATTAAAGTTGATATTTTTATGATTTAGCATTCGGTAGGACGACCTTACACATGTGTTACATCTATAGTGTCTCCCTTATCCATGATGATGGTGTCTGTCTTTTGAGCTCCCTTTGGCCTGTGGTCTGAAGTATTACATGGGAAACTTAGACATAAATAATTTGTGCATTTTAAATTGTGTATCGCTCTCAGTGGCAGGATGAATTCTCCTGTCACGTGGCTCCGTCACTCCTGGAACATGAGTCATCTTCTGTGTAGAGTATTCTTGTGGCATGCACTGCTACTCAGAGTCCATCTTGATTATCAGATCAACTGTTTTGGTGCCAACAGTCTCTGTGTACCTATGACCTTTGTTTTGCATAATAATGCCCACAAAATATATCGGCAGTGACGCTTCAAATTCTGACGTGACAAAGGAAGATATAAAGGGATCCCTAAAAGGGAATCTGTTAACCTAAGAAGGAAAGAGAAAAATTACAGGCCGAGGTTCCTGGTGGCTACAGTTATCATGCGATATTTTGAGATAGAATATTCCCATACTTCTATGTAGCTGTAAGTTTTCTTCTTTATTGTTTGCTACACAGTTACTGTGACAATGAAAGAATTAAACTGGAAAAGTAGGCTCATGGGGTTAGAAATTATCTATGATTTCGAGTATCCCCCTGAGAGTCTAATGTGAGCCGTGTGGATCAGAGGTGGACACTGGATTCAGAAAATGATTAAACAGACAAAGCAATGCTTCCAGGGTTCTCTGATATCCTAGCATTCTGAACATTCGATGTCAGGATGTTAGATGATGGGGATGATGGACATCAAGGCCAAGACAAATGGTTCTGAACATCCAAAGACAGGATGTCAGATGATGGGGATGATGGACCATCAAGGTCAGGACAAATGGTTCTGAACATCCAATGCCAGGATGTTAGACAATGGGGATGATGGACCATCAAGGCCAAGACAAATGGTTCTGAACATCCAATGCCAGGATGTTAGACAATGGGGATGATGGACCATCAAGGCCAAGACAAATGGTTCTGATCATCTGATGCCAGGATGTTAGATGATGGGGATGATGGACCATCAAAGCCAAGACAAATGCTTATAAGCTAGTATCAATCCATGTTCTGAGGATGGGAAAATGATGGAATAGTTTAGGAACACGAGGACTATGCTGGTGATTTTAGTACATTTTGATTTGATAAAACTATAATCAGTATTTTATAATGACTATTTATCACATACTTGGAGTAATGAACAGAAATACAAATGAAAATATCTCATGGAGTTTAAAATTGAGATGGAGAAAAAAATCTAAAATTTTCTCTTCCTTTCTCACATACACATGCTTGATAGATAGATTTGCAGAGTTCTTGTGATGATTAAGGATGCTCTGTTTGAAACAAGACATATAACATGAAGGGGCCCTGCTCTCCTTAGTAGTGGGCCGTGAATAGTGTGTCCTGACCTTCAGCACTTTTCTACAGCGATTGCTAGAAAAAGCCTGTGTCACATGCGGACTCTTCCCAGTGCTATACTTGTTTGTTTTGGTCAAGCCTAATCTTGTCTAACCCCAAACTTTGCCCTCAGAGACAAACAGGAGTGTGCTATTGTTGATTGATGCCAACACAAATAGCGCCCCTCGTCCCCAGCGGGATTGCTTTCTTACGGGAACACTAAAGTCCCTGAGATTCTAAAAGGAGAGTCTGCTCCAAATTAAGGGACGGAATTCCCACTAATCTGACCTCAAGTCCTTGGCATTAAAGATTCATGCAACAGTCCACTTGAATCTTCCTTTGCGTAAATATAATTAATCTTTGAAAAATGACTAATGTGAGCCAACAAGGTGGCTCGGCTTGCCATTTTCCAAGGCTGATGGTTTGGGTTTGAATCTCAGGTCCCATATGGTGGAAAGAGAGATTGGTTCTGTACTCCATTGGTGTTCAATGACACATACCCCTACACACACACACACACACACACACACACACACACCTCCACACACACACACACACACCTCCACACACACACACACACACACCCCTTCACACACACACACACACCACCCCTCCACACACACACACCCCTACACACAAACACACACCCCTACACACAAACACACACCCCTACACACAAACACACACCCCTCCACAAGTGAATAAGTAATAACATAAAAAATAAAAAGACTAAAGCTCCATTATTTATATATACCACAACCCCACTAAGATTGCACAGGCTGAGCTGTACAAGTCTTCCCACCAACTCGGATTTCAAGGCTTATCTTATTTTATTTTTAAACAACGACATTTGCTTTCAAATGAGAAGTTCAGCTACACTTCCGTCACAATTCAATGCTTTGCACCCCTCCTCCTATCATTGCCTTCTGTGTCTAGGCACGACGCAGTTCAAAGAAGGTCAGATTTAAGTGGCGTTCGTGCTCTAGAATACACTCGTGTAGTTTTAGATTGGCGTCTCACCCCCTTTTCAGCCGGCACATAGAAAGGGGTCTCATCTCAGAAAAGCGTGTGGATCAGAAGCCCGAGCAAGAAGTCAAGTGTCAGCTGACCACATTGTGTGACACCATTTCTGGGAAGACTGTGAGCGAGCTTAACTCACCACAGACAGGGAGCCAACGACAGACCAGAGCAACAATACCTCCCAAGTCTGTCTTGGTAAACCGTGAATTTAGTGGGGGTTACAGAAGTTTGGGCGAGGGGTTAATTACAGAAGCAGAAATAACTCCAAAGCAGACATAACATTACCCAAAGTTACACTAACATGAGGATAGCTCATGAAAACTGGGCCTGCTGTACAAGCTCAACAGATTGGAGACTATCTTTTCCAGGCAGCTCCACTGGTCTGCCTCTCAGCAGTCCTTAATGCTTCTATGACTTTGAGGGGCAGGGGGCAGGACTGAACTCATTGATCAGGTTTACGGACTTCCTGGGGCTTTTGAGTGGTTTACTTTCTGAAGGCTAACCAGTTTCCCAAGGATGGACCATTTCACACACACCTCCCCGTATTACATCCTGAGTCTTAATGAGCTTCTCTCCAAGATGGGGGTCAATTCCGATGTGTGTGACACATTTCTTGACAAAGGTGTTATAAGTCTATAGAACCAAACAAAATAAAACAGAACAGAGAAACTTCACTGTGATGGTTGATTTGAACTGTCAGTTTGACACCAACTGGAACTACCTGATTAAAACGTTTCAAAGAGGGCTGTCTGGATCAGGTTTGTCTGTGGACATGTCAGGGATTGTCTTGAGTGTTCATTGATGTGGAAGGATCTAGCTTAAAAGTGAGTGGCACCAACCTCTGGTTTGGGGCTCTGGACCACATGAGAGTAGAACAAGGAAACTGAGTGCTCAGCATGTATCCGTTCATTCATTGTGCCCTGCTCTTAACTTTCCTCTGCCGATGAGACTGCTCTGCAATATTGAACCGTGACTTAGAACTGGGAGCCAAATTAAACTCCATCTCCCCTAAGTTGTTTTTGTCAAGGTATATTTTTGGGAGGGGGTACCGAGACAGGGTTTCTCTGTGTAGCCCTGGCTGTCCTGGAACTCACTCTTTAGACCAGGCTGGTCTTGAACTCACAGAGATCCGCCTGCCCCTGCCTCCCAAGTACTGGGATTAAAGGCGTGCGCCACCTCTACCTGGCTTGTCAAGGTACTTTTATAAGCCACAGAAATAAAACTAGGGCACATTAATTTGAGTTTTTAGCAGAGTGGCTGCTTAGAGCTTAAGTGAGCAGGAAGAGAAAAACGAACAGGTCACAGAGGTCTTCAGACTCTCTTGGATGCCTTCTAAATGCAGGGAGGGAAGAAAACTCAAGGGTGAAGTGGAGTCAGTTCAGAGAAGCAAAGCCAGGAGACAGTCACCTCAGCAACACTCAGTCTGACACGGTGCCCTGCCCTTTGCAGGAACATAAACCAGGCAGTCACCATTTCCTTTGATGGCTCCACGTACCCTGTGAGGTGGCGTCCACCTTCCTGTTCTGTGCATACTAACTTAAGTGTCAGTCTGTGCAGGGTGCACTTTTTAAATACATCAATTCATTGGGGTTCCTTAGAGCTGTGTAGATAGTCAAGGCTTTTGGTCTGGTTCAAGAAAAAGATGGCTTACCTTTCAGTGCTAATGACATTTTTTTTTCCTGTGAAAAATTAAGACGCAGACCAAGAAGAAAGCTTGAATTTTCCTGCTGGTAAGGGAGTGTGTCCCAGAAGGACAGTGTAGAGGCAAACCTCTGTGTCTAAGGCTGGTCCTTAAAACACTTCATTGATTTAAAAAATGAGGAGAAAAAGGGAGCTGTATGAATTCTGCTTGGCTGGATTCTGGATTATTTTTATTGGCAAGAGTTTTGAGTGGCTGAAAGGTGGCCATTAACACAGCCACAGAAAGTGCTGACAGGGTGATTATAAGATTAACACCCGGGGTTACATTAAGTGTGTCAAAACCTCACTCTTACCTGTTGGTGGAAAAGACCAACAAGGGCGGAAGGAAACACTACAGATGCGAGCTGGTTCCTGACACAGCAATGCACTTTGGGGTGTCTTGTTTGTTCCAGGACCCACACTGGCTACTGAATTAACTGAGGTTTAAAGGAATTCATGTTTTATCTAAGAGTGGCATTTCGGGAGTGGAGGACTTATAAGGGTGGTACAGAGGACTGGAGTGTAAGCCGTGCTGGAGATAGTGCTTGCTGTGTAAGAATTGGGGTCTGAGTTGGGATCCATATAAGATGTTGGATTTAGTGGGACACCCCTGTGTTCTCTTACTGGGGAGCGCAAAAACAGGAGGATGAGTAGCTCACTGGCCAGCTAACCAAGCCTAACTGATGAGCTCCAGATTCTGTGAGAGGCCCTTTCTCACAAGAAAAGGAGATCAGTTGAGGAAGATATGCAATATCAACCAATGGTCTCCATGTGCGTGCGCACACAGGCACACACCCACAGGAACAGATGCACACATGAGGAACTGTATATGACAGTCATCCTCAGTTTGAATGGCCACATGTGGTGTGGGCAGGAGTAACTGATACAATGCCATTCGTTTTATAAGTTTATTATTTATTTATTTACAGGTTTAACAATTCTTTACTTCAGTGACCACAAAATCTATTTTATGTGCTATAATGTTTGTGGCTCTCAAACAGAGAAGTACCAATATTCCTGCCTCCAGTTTTAGGAAATTTCCATGAGATGTGCTGTTCCTTTTTAATCAGCTGGGGGTTAGGGGATTGCTCCTATGTGTCATACATGAGTGTCCATTAAATAAATACAAAAGTAAAATATCAACTTCAAAGAAGTTGTTAAAATTCTGCTCTGTGTTCACCATCAGAATTGATTAGCTTACATACTGAGCCAATAAGTAACCTTCTAGTTAAGCTCTGCTTGGGGAAAAAAATGTAAAAATTAAAAACGATAGAACAAGGAGCAATTCTGAAATGTTCTGAACCCAGTAGTCTTACATCACATAAGTAAGTGAGAAGAAATGTATACACACTTGGTGACGGAGGAGCCCCATGTTGGCTGACCTCACCGAGCCCTGTGAATTCGTACTCATAGGAAGCCTGTGCTCAGTCTCAACTTCCATTCCGCGGGACAGCAGAGGATTCACCTGGGGAGAGAATATATCTTCAAGGTGGTCCAAGGCAGACCAGGGTAGTCTGGGGGTGAACTCAGAAATCCTAAGAACTCGGGACTGCAATAGGGAGCCTTTGGAAACCAACAGTGTGGTGGTGGTGGTGGTGGGGGAGGTGGCAAGACATCTTGGCTTTGGGTCTAGCTAGAAGTACTTAAGCCAGAGCCTGTCAGTCTCTAGGTACAGGCTTCCTTTATGGCCTGTGACCCACGGGGAAAGGTTGGTAGAAAACAGTTCCTATCTGTGTACTTTTCTTAACCCTTTAGGACTTTCTCATGTAGTTTTATATTATAAATTCAACTTACCAGACGTGCATTCTTTAGGTCAAGTGTTATGATATTTTTTTTTGGTTGTCCTTTTTCGAGACAGGGTCTCATGTAAGTCTCGGCTGAACTTGCTATGCACCTGAGGTTGTCCTGAGCCCAGAATTTCCCTGTTCCCTTGACGACTCATAACTTCCACTGTTGTCCCTTGAATAGTTTAAACAACCAATAGTGCCAAGAAATCCCCCAAGTTTGTGTTGCTGGCTTGATGACTAGAGAGAGGCTGGAACATTCTGTATAGATGCTACCGAATGCTCGACAGAGACACTGGGGTCAATTTCTCTGGGTTAGCTCAAAATTCAGCATAGAAATACCCTTTCTGGGTCAATGGTTCCTCAAGTGAATAGCGAGAAAGAATATTAATAAAATCCATAGTGGGAAAAATTAGGCTCAGAGTTGAGACACTTGAAATTTTGTTGCTTCTGTTTTTGACTCTGAGCTCCCACCTTCAATGTTCTCAGGGTAAGGTGTGGAAGTGACAATGTGTTGGTGGCATCTCACAGCCCCGGCCCCTTATTGCTGATGATAATAACGAGCATTGAAGACCCGCCTGAGGGAGAACACCAACGTGTCTTCATAAGCTGTACTGTGAAAAGTCTACTCCAGGACTAGATAATAGCAAATGTCCCTGAATGACATGGCTGTGGTTGTGCAGAGAAACAAATGTAAGAGGGACTTGAGGAACCAAAGCAGACGCTTCTTTGAAGATGGAATAAAAGGAAGTGGGGGCAGGGCTCTAACGAATTGCTCTCTGGTGTATCATTCCCCTTGTGACCCAGTCAGAGTGGCTAATCCACTGCAGATTCAACCCCGTGGCATTGCTGGCGGCTGACGTCACTCAAAGCTCATTCTTTGTCAGATCAGGTGACTGGATAGGCAGTGGATGGACTTTTGCCTTTGAAGAATTAAAAGCCAAAAATAATTTTAAAACTAAACATGGCTTTTGTGAAAACAGATGGGAAACGACTGGGAAATCTAGGGGGACAGAGAGTGTGGACTGAAGAAAGAAGCAGGTATGGAAACCTCTAGAAAGGAGAAGATAGACACAGGAGGCAGAGCCTGCAGGAAGGATGGGGAAGTGGAAACCAGCATCCAGAAGACCGTGGCTTCGAAGCTGGTCTCGGCAAGGGGACTAGGAGTGCAGGAAAACAAGAGGCGACTCGCCAAATGAGACAAGTCAAATGCCAGTCAGCATGGGAGCGAAACCAGCATCCCTGGGGTTCCCTCTAGACACACCCCTGTTCTGGAAGGTTCCTCTTAGGGTAAAGTAACCTTTGTCCGTTATTTTAAGCACATTTTAATCATCTGCATCCTGGGTTCAGGTTACATTTTAATGGAAGTCAACTTGGAGCTGTCTCCAGTGACAAGAAAGTGTTTTCTTTCTCTCTGAGGTTCAGAAGTTTTCCACAGAACCAGGGCAGCCTTTTTATTACCAGAAACATGGGTCTTTCTTGTGGTCTTCAGCCACAGCAAAACTCCCACGGAAGCCAATGAGAGCTGTGGTTAAGTCAACTTTTATGAAAAATGTTCTTTTTCTTCTCTTTTTTTCCCTCTTCTTTTCTCTTTTTTTTTTTCCTTTTCCTTTACAAGGTTTGGAATATGAAGCAATTCAACTTATTCTGCTGAATGCAACTTGATTTTTGTTCCATGAAAACATCACCACAAACTCCTATGGTCTTATGTCTCTCTTAGGTATTCAATACAGTCAATGAAATCCTGAATATCCCTCTGTCCTTCCTCAAAGGGAAATCCACTAAATTCTAGCTTTGATTGTTGTCCAGTTGAAAATTCATTTTTATAATGCATTGTTCCAAGAACTCTTTTCTCAGTCATGTGCTACTGAACCCTGTTTCCCCCTGAAAAATAAGAAGTCAAAAGAGAGCAGTTTTTTAAAAAAATAACTTAAATGTAAGAAATATTTCTTTTATATGATTTTATATGGGTTTATATCAAATGATTAACAGTGCTGTTTCTATGAGAAATTCTTCGTGACATCTCTGTGATGTCACATCACTCTTAGGAGCCATGGACCATCCATCCATCTCAGGGTTTCCTCACCATTTTTCATCATCTTTGTAAATTCATAAGGTAAACATGGGCGATGATTCTTGTCTTATTGAAGTCATTCAGAACAGATAGGACTTGCAGTCTACTTCTCTGCAGTGTTCTCTGTCTGAGAGGATCAGAAAAATTAAGTGTTCTTGGACTCTTGACATCATTTTCTGGTGGAGTGATATTAGCAATGTCAAAACCATGTCCTAAAATTATGCCCTAGGTTTGGGATGTAGCCCACATACTGCTGCCTAAGTTCTCACACCTGAGTCTGTACCTTCCCCATGTCTTTAGTTACCTTATTCTCACCTTATGGCACCCTACTGTGGTATGGGTAGTTTGTTTTAATGGTACCCTTTCCAGAAACCAAATCTCCCGGCACCACCTGGAATACAGGCCTGTCCACAGACACCTACTTTTTAAATAAAGTTTGATTGAAATGAAGTTGTGCTCTTCTGTTGACTGACTGCCTCTTTGTGCCAGTGGCACAGCTGAGTAGCTTACAGAAGCTGTGGGGGTACACAAAGCCAACAACATTCTCTTTTTAATTATTTTAATTGAGCTATACATTTTTCTCCACTCCCCTGTAAGAACAAAAAAAAAAAAAAATGTCAGCACATTGCCCAGACACAGTCTTATCCATGAAGCAGTAGCAAGAATATAAAACTCCATATGTTCTAGCTGAATGCTTGAGCAGTCTTAAACTGTTGTTTTCAATAATTCTTGGAGAATTTCATGTGGTGTATTTTTTATTATGCCCCCCACTTCTTCCCTAACTCCTCCCAGATGTTTCCCATATCCGACTCACTCCCAACTTTATCCTCTCCCTACCTCTGTCTCTGATGTCAGTTTGCACTGCCCACAAACTCTTGGGTGCGGGGCCACTGACTGGAACTTACTACTTACCAGGAGCCAACCCTTAAAGTAAACTGACCCCTCCCCAGCAGCCGTTGATTGTGATTGGTTTCTCAGTTGGGGAGGGGTGCTCATGACCCTCCCCCTGATGACTGGCTTGATCTTGTATAGGTCTTGTGCAGGTGACCATGGCTGCTGCGATTTTATGAACATAACTCATCGTGTCCCAAATAATGGCCTTACTTAGGATGGTCTTTCTGTTTTTCACATCTGACTGGTCCTATCAGCTGCATGCCTCTCCTTTATACTCCCTGATTTTGTCTGAATAGTTTGTTGTTGGGTGCTTAATACGATCTGTAGCCTGCCATAGTAAACAAACCCTGACCTGTTCACAGGTTTACTGTGGCAATCATGCTGGTACTTCCCATCACCTCTTGATCCAGCTAGACCCTCAAGACCACTTCCTCTCCACTCCTGTGCCTTCCACCCCTACAGGAATTCACGCAATTTCTATACAATTTTCCCCAAGTTTTTGATGGACTTTCCAATTTTCTCAGTTTTTTTTTTCTTTTCTGTAAACACTCCGTGATCCTCTTTTCTCAAGGATCAACTCAAATGTCTGACCATCAGAGCAGTAATGAGGTCATCCTCAACAGGCTGAGGTAGCTGTGACTCCAGTCCAGCCTGGTCTGGCTGGCACGTCTTTGATCTTTAAGGAGTAACTCAAAGCAAGCAAGACAGTGTTTCTGTTGAGTCTACAAGAGGGCTTGAATTCTTCTTGTGAATTTTATTTGTGTTGTGGTGTTCAGATTGAGCCTGGGGTGTGCCAGGCAAGAGCCCTAGCATTGAGCGCTGATCATGCCTTACGCTTTCCCAGGCAACTGCTATGGATGTAGTACAAAGGTCTTGATATGCCATCCCGTGAAGCGCTTTACACTCTGCAAGAGCAGAGCGATGGCTTCCTGGTATATTTATTCCAAGAACATGGGAACAGTAGTAGGCTTTTAAAAAATCATCTACTACATTAACTTGATTAACTGATATAAATTTGAGTTCAGCATTCCAAATTGGCTGTGTCAGGATGCCTGACAACTTCAAATATGACTTCATGTTACTTGGAGAAACTACCTACATGATTGTTTCATGGTAATGGTGCTGGTTTTATTATCATATTATAATATTCAGAGGCACCTGGAAGAGTCCTGAGCAGAGAGAGAAAGAAAAATACTGGACATGGCCAGAGCTATCTGTGAGAGAAGGGAGACTAACTAGAGGTAAAGAATAGAGAGAGAGCCGGGCGGTGGTGGCGCATGCCTTTAATCCCAGCACTTGGGAGGCAGAGGCACGCGGATCTCTGTGAGTTCGAGGCCAGCCTGGTCTACAAGAGCTAGTTCCAGGACAGGAACCAAAAGCTACGGAGAAACCCTGTCTCGAAAAATCAAAAAAAAAAAAAGAATAGAGAGAGAAAGCATAGTGAGAATAGACGGGTTATAAGGATAAATAGCAATAAAACCATTTACCAATGTTAAATCAAGATCAGATAAACAATTTATATAGACCTATAATGCCTAAGGAAATAAAAGCAGGCATTAAATTCTCCTAATCAAAAAAACCTCAGGGTCAGACAGTTTTAATGTAGAATTCTACCTGACTTTCCAAAAACAATTAATGTCAATACTCCTTAAATTATTTCACAAAATACAAATGGAAGGAACACTTGCCCAATTCATTTTATGAGGCCACAGTTACCCTGATACCCAAAACCATATAAAGAGTCAATAATGAAAGAGAATTATGGACCAGTTTCACTTATGAACATAGATGTAAATATTTTCAATAAAATTCTTGCAAACAGAATCTAAGAACACATCAAAAAAAACCAGCCACCACAATCAAGTAGACTTTATCACAGAGATTCGGGGATGGTTCAATATATGAAAATAACAGAACCACAGCCAGACATTATAGGGAGAGGGAGTTCAAATTGGAGGTCTCTATTGGCTCCTACCCCTTAGCTTGGAATCCCATAGAAGAGGGGGAAGAAAGATTATAGGACTCAGAAGGGATGAAGGACACCAGGAGATATGACCCACTGAGCCAAGTAAGCAGAATTTACATGGGCTCACAGAAACTAAAGTGGCAAGCATGGGACATTCACGGGTCTGAACCAGGTCCTCTGCATATATGTAATGGCTGTTAGCTTGCTTTTTTCCCCCATGGGACTCCTGAAAGTAGGAACAGGTGTCTCTGACTCTTGCCTGCTCTTTAGAATCTTTCCCTTCCTTTTTGGTTCCTTGGCTAGCCTTGATATGAGGGCTTTTGCCTTGTCTTAGTGTATCTTACTTTGTTATGTTTGGTTGTTGTCTCTTGGAGGCCTGTTCTTTTCTGAAGGGAGATGGAGGAAGAGTGGATCTGGGGAAGAGGATAGGTTGAGGAGTGGTGAGAGAATTGGAGGGAGAGCTAATTATAAACACAACATATTGCATGAGAGAATAATCTATATTCAAGAAAAAGAAAAGAAAGAAAGATGAGAACCTGGGGTGGTGTGGGACAATTGTCTATATTCTGTCAATTATGTTTTAAATAAATGCTAATTGGCCAGTAGCCAGGCAGGAAGTATAGGCGGGTCAATGAAAACAGGAGAATTCTGGGAAGAGGGAAGCTCCCTCTGCAGTCCTGTCCAGACACCGAAGAAGCAAGATGTGACTATGCTGCTGAAAAAGGTACTGAGCCATGTGGCTAACACAGATAAGAATAATGGGCTAATATAAGTTATAAGAGTTAATAAGAAGCCTGAGCGAATGAGCCAATCAGTTTATAACTACTATAGACCTCTGTGTGATTTCTTTGAAACTTAACGATTATGGGAACTGAGCAGAACAAGGACTGGGCAGGACAGAAAACTCAGACAACACTGGGGGTTAGGGTAGAGGAGTTGAAAAGGATGAGGAGGCTAACATAGGCTTTGGATTATGTAACAGGTACTGTGGTATTGAAGGGCCTGGAGACCAGCACGGGCTTTGATATGCTGGTAGGTGCCACATCCCTTCTTCCAGTTGTAAGGGAAGTGACTCCTTTTGCCAGATGCAAGCAGGTTCCCCAAGTTCCTGAGCAATGTTGGCTTTTATCTAATGATCAGAGATCCTCCTATAAACCAGGTTGAGCTCGTTTCTGGATATTTGGACTACCATTTAGAGTTTAAGGAATTGGATCTGACAATGACACTGCTTTTTCTAACACCCCTCATTTACCAACACCACACCGTATATTTTCTTATTTGACTAGATACTTCCTCTCTCATTTTCTTTCAACTCAAAGGAATTTTCAAAGAAAGTGACACATCTGACCTACATAAACCTGAACTAAGAAATTGGAGTCAGGAAGCTGCTTCCACCTGAAGATTTTCACTCACATGAAATGCAACCCACCTTCCTGTTGTCTGGAGATAGCTCTTAATGGGTGTCATGCAACTCATCTGTGGGAATCCCGTGCCTCATCTTACAGGGCAGGGATCAATTGTACTTGTCTGTGAACTCTCTTTGGAAGGATAAAGAGAAAGAAAATAACTATAAATGAAAAGAATCTTCCTCCAGAATGAGGAGGAGGTATTTGCTTGCAAGCTTGGCAGATGAATAGTCTCTTCCTTTAGAACAGTTGACAGCTATGTTATCTATGAGAATAAATATGGTTTCTTCTGTCACAGTTAAGGAAACCATACCCATTGATCAGTATGAAACTTTTGAGCTCTCTGAACTTTAATTTCCTCTCATATGGAAGTCCTGTGTCCTTCCTGTCATCTTGCAGACAGTGGATTAGGAAAACTAAGACACACTTGATAATGTTCTGGCTCACTCTTTTCCTATGTGTAATTAAGCATCTTCTATTCATAGGCTAATTTACTGCCTTGAATATTGAGTAAAATCTGAAATTGAAGTCAAAATGATCTGGAGCCTTCCTTCCTGATGAATAGCCCTTCTATAGCCAGGAGGTGCTGTCCAGACTCAGGGAGAACTTCATCAGTAGTCTTCCTAAGCTATGGACCCTGTGCATAGAGCTATTGACTGGCAAGCAAAATGAGTCCCTCAGTGCAATCAAAGAATGTTTTTATGGGAATAACCTACTGCTTTCTGTTTAGAATCAATGTCTATCCATAGAAGGGAATTTATGCCTGGTGCTATATACTCAGTGGCAAGCCTACAGCTATGGAGGTCATAGGCTTGTTGTTTTACTAGATGAACAAGATGTACCTGTGAAGTTCTTCAAAGTGCTTGACACCCATTCTCTACTATCTTATATTCTGCTAATCTTTCCTGCTGTATTATTCTGTCCTCTGTCAACAACACCTGGCACAAAATGTATCTCTTAATTTCTAGTGAACAGTTATATTATTTGAATGCAGTTAGTACATGTTCCTTAAAGTGTCATGTGCTAGAAGGTCTGTGTATGAGAATTACTTCCCTTGGGGAGATATAAACAAACTCTAATTCTTCTTTATAAGGTCCTAGGGACAAATTAAAGTGTGATATATATGTTGATTCAGTTTAGTAGCCCCCAGGATCAATTATCTCTCTGTAGTCAAAAAATTCAAAGAAAAAAATAATAATATATGCAATCCAGATTCTCTGTGTATTTCCCATCTATATGTGGTTTATTTTTCTTACTCTATTACTTTTTCTACAAGTTTAATATTTATTTTATTGTCTTTACTCCTTTAACCTATGACTATCTGTACTCCATCTCTTTAAAGACTACTTTTTTTCATTAATTGTCTATACTCTTTTTTTCTTTTAAGCCTATATACATTTATCCAACACCATGACCCATTTAGAGGTCTTCATCTTCATCTGTCTTTATTGCCTATCTGTAATTATTTTTTGAGCAGGAGTGCTTTTTTAAAAATCCTAAGTGTGCATGACTAGAACCAATGTCGTCCTGCCTGTTGGCTCCACCCAACATGGCAGAGGCATGTTTGTTGCCTTTGGGAACCATGAACATCGCCCCATTTTTAGACACATAGTGGGTCTTTGTTGTTATTAAGCAAGTAATAGCACTCTGCTCACAAACCCCATTTAAATGCTCAGCCTCCTGAAAGAGCCAGAGTTTGTGCTGGCAGCATGGCCCAGGAAGCCACCATTTTGAAACCACATGGTTTTTTTAGACTACTGCCAAATCAGAAAGATCTCTCTTAAAGGAGTTATGTCTCTGCTTGATGCTAGCAAACAGAATCTATCTAAGAAAATATGCTTAACTCTGTTCTTTAGTGTCTAGGATTCCTTTCCAAGCTTTTTCAGGTTTTGCAAGGATTTTGTCAACCCCATGTTGGCACACCAAATTGTTGGTGGAGGGCTGCTGTCCTGCTCAGTCCCACAGTAAACACATAAAAACAATATTATTTGCAATACTGTTTGGCCAATAGCTTAAGCATATTTCTAACTAGCTTTTATATCCTAAACTAACCCATCTCCATTAATCTGTACATCACCATAAGGTCATGGCCTACCAGCAAAGTTTCAGTGGGTGATGTGGATCAGCATAAGTGCCCTAGCTAAGAATTTGACCTTGGGAAGCCTCAAATAATTTTGCTTTTCCCTGTTGTTCTAAAATTTTCTTCTCTTCTTGCTAGTAGCATTTCCACAGTAGTTGTGGCCCATCTTCTAGGACTGCTGAAACTAACTGTAGTCAATCATGTGGGGTAGCCTTATTGCTGGAAGCCCTAACAAATGGTGAATGCAAGGCATAAGATACTAATGCTTTCTCTTCTATAAGATTCAGTGTGGCTGGCTTTATGTTGAGGTCTTTGATCCATTTGGACTTGAGTTTTGTGCATGATGATAGATATGGGTCTATTTTCATTCATCTACATGATGATATCCAGTTATGCCAGCATCACTTGTTAAATATACTTTCTTTTTTCCATTTGATATTTTTTTTACTTTTTTATCAAAAATCTGGTGATTGAAGATGTGTGGATTGATATTCGGGTCTTCTATTCTGTTCCATTGGTCCTCGTCTGTTCTTATGCCAATACCAGGCTGTTTTCAGTACTGCATTTCTGTAGTAGAGTTTGAAGTCAGAAATTGTGATGCCTCCAGAAGTTCTTTTATTGCGCAGGATTGTTTTGGCTATCCTGGGTGTTTTGCTTTTCCATATGAAGTTGAGAACTGTTCTTTCAAGGTCTTTGAAGAATTTTGCTGGGATATTGATGGACATTGTGTTGAATTTGTAGATTGTTTTTGGTAAGATTGCCATTTTTACTATATTAATTCTGCAAGACCCAGTAATAACACTTTTGGGTATATATCCAAAGGATGCTCAATTGTGCAACAAGGACATGTGTTCAACTATGTTCATAGCAGTTTTGTTTGTCATATCCAGAACCTGGAAATAACCTAAATGCCCCTTGACTGTAACATGAGGGCCTGCTTGTTGGGGTTTCTGTCCTGCCCAGTTCCCACAGCCATTTAGCCCCAAAGAAATCACACTATGGTTTATATTAATGACAAACTGATTGGCCCATTAACTCAGGTTTCATATTAGCTCTTATAACTTATATTAACCCATTATTCTTATCTTTGTTAGCCACATGGTTCAGTAACTTTTTCATATCTGGACAGGAATACAGATGGAGCTTCCCTCTTCCCAGAATTCTCCTGTTCTCATTGACCCACCTCTACTCCCTGTCTAGTTGTCCCATCTCTACTTCCTGCCTGCTACTGGCCAATCAGCATTTATTTAAAAGGTAATTGAAAGAATATGGACAATTGTCCCACACCACTCAACTGAAGAATGGATAAGGAAAATGTGGTAAATTTCCACAATGGAATATTATACAGCAGAAAAAATAACAACATCTTGAATTTTGCAGGAAAATGGATGGAGCTAGAAAACATTATTTTGAGTGAGGTAACCCAGACACAAAAAGACAATTATCATGTGTACTCACTTATAAGTGTTTTTTAAACATAAAGCAAAGAAAATCAGCCTACAAACCACAATCCCAGAGAACTTAGACAACAATGAAGACCCCAAAAGAGAGACTTACATAGATCTAATCTACATGGGAAGTAGAAAGTGAAAAAAGCCAAGATCTCCTAAGTAAATTGGGAGCATGAGGACCTTGGGGGAGGGTTGAAGGGGGAAGGGGAAAGGCAGGGAGTGGAGCAGAGAAAAATGTAGAGCTCAATAAAAATCAATAAAAAAAGGGGGGAAGATATTAATGCTTGCTTAATTTTTTTTAGATCATTCATACCTATAGGTTTTCATCTATATTCTTTGGATCCTTTTGGGCATTTAGTACTTGATGGTTTATCAGAGGTGATTACCAGGTAAGTAGCTAAAATCCTTGAAAAGTCATCTCTGACTCTGACAGGTACTGGTGCTAAATCCTGTCCTTGTACTTTCTCTCTCTGCTCATCAGTTTCAATAATTTTCTCAATCATTTCAAATATTTTCTCAGTCTTTTGTAAAGCCTGCATCTCTTGACCTGTGAATATTTCTAATGAATTCATTAACACACATAACCTCTGGTCTTCATTCTGCAATAGGATTCCAAGGTATGAAATTTTTTTATTAAGTATAATTTCCCATCCTTGGATATTATTTAGATGGCATGCAGACTGCCTTTCTGGAGAGATACTCTATCTGCTAACTTATAACTTTTTTAAAAAAAGATTTTGATTGTCAAATTCAATAGTATGAATTCTTTTAGATAATTTCTCAGTACCCTTTGACATGGATTGAATTTTGTCTATCAAATTAATGTTGTTCTTTTCAATGGTATTAATATTTTCAGTTAACTTTTGATTTTTGATGGTATTAATCCTGTCAAGTAGTTGTTCATTATTAGTATGTAAAGCTTGGCTCTGTTATCAAACCATTTTCTTAAGGATATAATATGAAAAACAAAGCTAAGTCCCAATATCAAATAAATGGATGTATCAGAAAAACCACATAAGCCTTGCAAAGTTCCATCCATAGTATAAGCAAAAAGGATATTAAATTCCTGGATGATGGTATTGTCTGCTATTATATAACTTTCAAAATTTATTGATTTATTTATTGATCAAATGAACTTATTTTCATTATGAGATTTCAGTAAATTGTTGTAAATATAGAAATCTTTATTGGCCAGTAGGTGTGGCAGTTGCAGCCATGTGGTGGAGAAAAGTGACTGGGGGTGGTGTGAACTGTGGTGTGAACTGTCCCGCTTGCTTCCTCATTGGTGCCTGCTTAAATACCAGCAAATAGGTTTTGCCTGACAAAGTAAGAGCAATTAAATCAATTCCATACATGGAGAGAGGTTTTTTTTTTTTTCCCTTTGGTGGCCAGAATATCAAGGAACCCAGAATTCGCATGCTGGAAACACAAACTGGAAGTTTGCACAAGTTGCTGTGTGGCAGAGAAAGTGGCAGACAGGGAGAGGAGTGTGCATGAGCTCGGGAAATTGCCAAGTCACTGTGTGGCAGGCCCACCAAAGGGGTATCTTTGCTGTGATGGGGTTTTGGCAATAAAAAAATAAATAAAAAAAATAAATAAAACACTTGGTAGGTGAAATGAATCCATGAGGGTGGGGGTGGGAGACCTTCTGGGCTATGGATCTTTGGACCTGTCCCAGTGGGCATGGAGTTGGGATTCATGTGGGGCACCAGATGTAGATGGACACTATAAAGTAGTCCCACACTAGCTCAGAATTGAGTATAATAAACGGTACTTTATTTAGGGGTAGACTTATAGATCACAGTTCTCTGTATGAGTGGGAAACAGGGACTGAATCCAGCAGCAGCAGCAACAGGAGAGAGAGAGAGAGCTTTACATTTGCATTTATAGTATAATAGACCGTGTCCAAGTGGGTTTGTATCATAAAGAATATTGGCTGAAGGAGTTCTCACTGCATCACATGGTTTAGGTATAGACAAATAGAAGAGGTATGAAGACAGATATGGTGGGAGAAGAGGTTCCAGGCTCCTGCAGGGTCCTAGGGGTCTGAAAAGCCACCCTCTCAGAACAATAGTACACTCACCAGCTAACATCACTCAAGAAGCTCTGCTAAGGCTTCCTAGATAGGTGCGATTAAGAGGATTATTGGGTTCCAATATTAATAGGATTATTGGGTTAAGATGGGGGCCCAAACCCCAGCTCCCCTCCCTTCTCCAGAGATTGAAGATGGATCTGCTTATCACTTATCAAAGACCTCAATGGAAACACTGACTCAGAGGAAATATTAGACCAAGTACAAAGCCTATGTTCATATGTATATATATGCATAAATGGATATATATATATATATATATATATATATGGCCATGATCATGCTCTACAGAACATTCACTAATTTTCTCCTAGTCTAGATGCTCAAAAAGTTGCAATTTCTCCTGTGTTTTATTAACCAAAACTGCAGGAGCTCCATCTTTCCGGCACATTTGCTAATTTCTGCCTTGAAATTCTCATTGGGTGGCAGAAATCTGGCTTCTGTTTAGTTTCATTCATGGTACTTTTATGTTGTTTGAGGCTTGTCTTCCTCATCAAAACCTTAATGGGACAGAGGTTATATAAGCTGATTTAATATTTTATACATTATTAGGTGTCAGCAGATGACTCAGAATGTAGCTATTATTAAAGGTATCTTGGGTCTACTAATGGTGGCACAGCAGAGGTGTAAATGGATTATTTCTGTTCTTGGAAAGGTTTTCTCATTAGGTTTGTTTCATGAGGCCAATGGCCACTGACTGTGGTTAGTCATCAGAGAAAATCTCGGCCACATTTCTATATAAAATTTTCTGGGGTTCTTCTAACCTCATGTATTTTGCAGTTAGATTGTTCCCAGCGTCTACTTTCAGAATTTCAAGGCAAATCCCAAGCTCCCAATGGATTTGTTTTTCTACCCTATTAGGAGCCTTTGTTTAGAGACTTTCATCATGGCTTCCTGCAGAAAGGAATGATCTGCCAACATGTCTCCCCTTCCCGGGAAAGCTAACTCCCTTTTACGTTCAACACAAGACAATCCAGGGAAAAACAAAGACATGTGAGACTAGAGTTCAGACAAATAGTCAAACAAAAGGGAAAGAAAAGAATATGCAGATTAAGTAAAAATTGCTCAAATATTACCACAAAAGATCTAATGATTTATAACAAGGGCGGATGTGTAATTTCCTTGCATGGCCAGGAAAATGTTAGAAGTGCCTGCCTAGTGGTGGGGCTTAGGCCTAATTAACAACTCTAAAGACCTCCTGAGGGGCTACACAGATTGTGTGGTTGGTAAAGTGCTTGCAGAACAAATCCGAGAACCTGAATTCAGATCCCTAACACTCTTGGGAGAACATTGGTGTTTATTTGTAAATTCCTGCTGGGAAGGCAGAGACAGGAGGATACCAGCATTCACCACCAGCCAGTCTAGATAATAATCAAGCCCCGCTTCTTCTGTCTATAGTGAGAGACATTGTCTCAAAAAAAAAAAAATTTAGAAGATGCTGGAAGAAAACACTCCACATCAGCTTCTGGCCTTCACACTCACATTGATATATGACACTCCCACATCATATGTCCAAATACTCATGCACATGCATGTGTCCTTAAGAACACATTCATATACCAAAACTAAAGACCTTACTGGTTATTACTATTATGTTAGCAAAATAACAACATTGCAGCAAATCAATCAGTGCCTATTAGTTGATTACATTCATCAGGCTGTGAGTTTGAAGGACAGGGGCAAAAGTTACAATGCTCACATATTTATAAGGCTGAGAGTCCATAGAAGGTGGCCATATGGAAGGCTGGAGGACTCGTTCACGTTATAGATCTAATTGAGAGGTGCCATCTGCTTATTTGATGTGAGGTTTGGATGGAGGTGTACATATGGAGCAGCTATGGCGGTCTTTCTTACTGCAGGCCTTCCACTGGCCACAGAAGCAGGAATGGGTTGCCATTGGTTCTGGGTGCATCTTTTGTGTGTGATGCTTTCCAATGTATTTGTTGATGTTCCCGCACAAGCACAGAGAGGTGGTTCAGTCTTTAGAGGCATGGTTTGTAAGTCAGCTACCAATGCGGTGATGCTCCAAGTATAGGGAAGTCACTGGTTAGCATCTGGACATGGGTTGCTTGAAGAGTTGCAACTGATCTAATGAGTAAGCTTAATCACATGACCCAAAGTCCTCTTTATGACGGCAATGAACTATCGATTTGATTCTCATTTTGTGGGCTTCTAGGTTTAGAAGTTGCAGGTCATTTGTCCTTCAGATGTAAAGATATCACAATGAGAGGGAACCTAACAAAACATTCTGTTGCTTATGTTGAACTACAGTTTCAAGTCCTTATGGCAGCGAACTTCTCGACCAGCGAGAAAGAACAACCACCACACGAGGATTCTTCTCAGATCACGCTTTAATGGAATGCCCTTGGTTGAGGGAGAGCAGGAAGCGAGAGGCGCCCGAGAGCACTAAAGCAGCTGCTTATTAGGGAGTAGGCACACAGGTCGCCCTGTGATTGGCTGCGTCAGGATAGGCCCAAGGACTCTAAACCACCGTGCATGCTGGAAGCAGGGGACACGCAGCTCCCAAAGGCATAGCCAAATATGGAGTTGTTTATTTCCAACAAGACAGGATGTCAGCGCCATCTTGTAATGGCGATCCTGTCCAGCTCCCTGCAGTTCCCCCTTATTGTTTGTGAGCACTGAGCGCAGGACTAACGTCATCCAATCTGATCCCCACCTCATGATGTGTTGGTCGATCGAGGATGGAAGATATTCTCCATGGACACACCTTCCCCTGTGCAATGGGTATTCGAGGAACCCCCGGGAGTGCAAAGACTGTGTCGCAGGAACCTACATCCGCACACCTACCCAAGTGCAATGAATCAACAGATCCCATGGGGTGCATAGGCTGTGCATGATGGAAGCCCTAAGCGTCTCTTAGTGCCGATAACCATATCTGGGGGGAGGAGCCACACTCCAGGACAGCCAATGCTTGGGAGATAATTACTTTGTCCCTCTTGGTTTGGGCATGAAGGTGGCAGACCAACCACAGGCACAACACATAGCCACCTAGTCAGCTTGCAAAAACATGCCCACGCCCACTCACTCCTTATTGAAAGCACAGGGACTTTTTCTCTGTAATATTATGTGCTTCTCTTAAAGGGGCTACTTTAGAATCATACATTAAAAATGGTAACTCAAGGTTTCTATTGGTGGTAAAAATCTGGGGAAAACCGTGGCATCATGCCGAACAGGCATCGCCTTTGGGAAGGCTGACAGGATTCCCCATCTGTGTTCTGCCTTCCCCTGGATCCATATCATCAGGGATGTCAGGAGGATCTTCTTCTAGAGACTCAGCCTCATCCTTAGGAACTTCCTTGATCATGCGTGTCAGCCGGCTCGGAACCCAAAGCGGAGCCTCTTGGCCCTGTGGGAAAACACATACAGCTCCCCTGGATCTTGCCACCACAAGATCCGGTCCATACCATTTGTTATCCAATACATCTTTCCACATCACATATTCCTTTTGTTCCATAGGGCCTGCTGCGTGCTTTTTAGCTGCTGCAGTACCCGACTCATTCAGGTTTAATAAATTAAGTGTGAAGAGCGCAAGGGAGATTCTTTCCCTGGGGGAATCAGATTCAGCTATTCCCCCTTTTTGTTTTTGCAGAATTTCTTTAATACTTCTGTTAGCTCTCTCCACAATACCTTGTCCTTGTGGATTGTATGGAAGGCCCGTAATGTGGGTCACCTGGAGCTGTGCACAAAAGGCACAAAATCCATGGGAGGTATATGTGGGGCCATTGTCTGTCTTAAGGCGTAGGGGTTTTCCCCAGGCAGTCCAGGCCTCAAGGCAATGTGTTTTTACATGAGTTACCTTTTTTTCCTCTAGGGGCGTGGCATGAATAATGCCAGAAAAGGTATCCACTGATACATGTAAATATTTTAATTTGCCAAATTTAGGCACATGGGTAACATCCATTTGCCACAACGCATTAGGTTGCAGCCCTCTAGGATTGACCCCAACATGTAGAAAAATGAAAATAGATCTACATCCATCTTCATGTACAAAACTTAAGTTTAAATGAGCCAAAGGCCTCAGCATATAAAAATTATGTTGAACCTCACAGAGAAAAAAATTTTTGAAGCACATTTTGTCACATCTTAAACACAGCCTCAGTGGCATAAACATTGAGAGAAACTTTTGTGTAATAAACATAATATCAGCCTATAGAATGGAAAACGATCTTTACTTATCATAAACTTACTCCAAAAACATATGAAGAACTCAGGAGATTAGTTATTAAAAGTTAATCCAATAAAAATATTTGTTACAGACCTAAATTGAAAACTCTCAATAGGCGAACTTAAAAATGACTGAGAGACACTTAAAAAATGTTTAAATATAACATCCTTTAGCCCTCAGAGAAATGCAAACCAAAACTCTGAGATTTTATCTTATCCTTGTAGAAATGACCAAGATTAAAAATTATTGCTAACAATTTATGCTTAAGAAAATGTAGGTAAAGAAAAAACTCCATTGCTGGAAGTGTAAACTGACAGTCACCTTTGGATCATATATAATATTGAAAAACCTGGATGAATCCAGACTCCTCCAGCAGGAAGAAAAGAACCAAAAATCTAGGACTAGCCTGTTCAGTGACCCTGCACCAGGAACTAGCCTAAGACAAAACCAGACTGCAATCCTGATAACAATCCCGAGAAACAGGGAGCCTCCCCATTGTGATTATCACTGTACTGTTTTAGGAACTAGCCCAAGAGAAAGCCAGACCAGATCTTGAGAATAATCTTGAGAAACAGGGAGTTTCCCCCTGCAGGTACTACTGTTTTAGGAACTAGCTGATTACGACCCTGGGAGTGGTCCTGAGGCAGGGAGTTGTCCTCCTGCGACCACCACTGGATTTTTGGAATTTATGACCCTCCTGGACCACTGGGCTGTGGCCTCTTTTCTCAAAAATTCTTTCTCCCGGTACCTCGGGGTCGAACTCCTCCCCCGACAACCAAGGCCACATGCGCGTGACCTCAGCAAGGAAGGCCTCCAGGGAGCTATGGGGGGGCCATGCCAGCATTGAGTCTCCCCAGCATTGAGGGACCCCCATTATGTCTATTTTTTAAAATTAGGCAAATATCTACCTCAAAACTTAGCAATACCCCTTTTGGGCCTAAATACAAAGTTGTTTAACCATAAGAACATGTGCTGGGCCCGACAGGTTGCCCCGGGCTAGGACAGAGGTTCAAGCCTGTGAGCCTTACCAAGGTCCTGCTGTGCTTCTATGCCCTGAGGCCCACGCTGGGAGTGGCCTATCTTTCTAGCCTTGTCGGTCCTCAAGGCAGGTCCTGTGTTTGTAGCTTTGCATCTTGGAGCTGCAGTTGCTCACACTCCACTACAAACTCTGGAGACCTCGGTAACTCAAACCACATGAATATAATTCCCTTCCTTAGCATACCTTGTTCAGCGGCAAAATCCAGAGCTCTACCAAACCTATCCCAGGATGACACATTAAGATTGCCAGAGACAGCAAACCAAAGAGCAATTGTGTCACCTTCAGCCAAAAACCTCTCCAAAGCGCTGCATAACAGCTCGTTAAGAGCCAGAAAAATCAGGTGTGATGTTGAAGCGCCCATTCTAAAATCCCATTCTTAAACCGTCCACTTTGGTCGTGGCCCTCATTTTAAACCGTCCGCTTTGGTCACGGCCCTATTACCTCCACTCTCCCTTCTTCTACCAGCGAGAGCAGAAAACCTGCTTTTTGTTGCAGATCCCCAATCTTTACCCTGAGGATTATTTGGTTCCAACGTCACCACTCCATGTGTTGAGTTCTGAATCCTCTTCGGCCCCTCGCCTGGCGACCGAAGTTCCCAGGGTTTCGGCACCAGCTGCGGCAAACTTCTTGACCAGCAAGAAAGAACAACCACCACATGAGGATTCTTCTCAGATCACGCTTTAATGGAGTGCCCTTGGTTGAGGGAGAGCAGGAAGCGAGAGGCGCCCGAGAGCACTAAAGCAGCTGCTTATTAGGGAGTAGGCACACAGGTCGCCCTGTGATTGGCTGCCACCATCAGCTGACACTAGACTGCGTCAGGATAGGCCCAAGGACTCCAAACCACAGCGCATGCAGGAAGCGGGGGACACACAGCTCCCAAAGGCATAGCCAAATATGGAGTTGTTTATTTCCAATAAGACAGGATGTCGGCGCCATCTTGTAATGGCGATCCTGTCCGGCTCCCTGCACCTTATTGCTTCCAGGGCTTTCCAGAACTATTGGGGCTTTCCAGTTCTTCTTGATTCTGGTTTATAGTTGCTAGGATTGAAGTACTTGTGGAGATTATTTCCTCTTTTTATTTTCTACCTTATCTTTAGTTGTATCATGTTTTCTATTTATAATGTCTGAAGCCCAAATAATAAAAACTCAGAGATAGATATTGGGGTTTAATGTGAAGACCAGAAAAGCAAAGCAGTCAGTCACTGGCTCTTACCTCGACCACAGTCCAAAAATGATGATCCTGCCAGGAATCTCAGAATGAGACTGAGACTGAGAGCTGTTTCCTCACATTTTATAATTTTCTCTAGTTCTTGGAATAAGGGCATGCACCACTACTGCCTGGTTTCTATGGCAAGCTTGTGGGGCTACTGGGATTAAAGGTATATGTCATTGCTGCCTGGTCTGTAAGGCTGACCGTGTGGCTATTTCACTTTTCTGGTGTTCAGGCAAGCTTTATTTACTAAAATACAAATGAAATGCCACTACAGATGTCTATGATATTTTACTTTATTAGTTGTGTTGAATATTACATATTTTGTTTGAATTTGTTGATCTACTCTATTCTTGTTACTCTTGTTTTTTTTTCCTTTTTTCAATTTTATGACTTCTGTTATCATTTTCATTTTCTTTTCCCTCCTGCTTTATTTAGATATATTTTACTTTTCATTTTCTAAATTTTTAAGATTAGACAGAACACAAACATGTTCATCTTAATTTCTGGCAGATGCACTTATAAGAATAAAAGCCAGGCATAGTGGTGCATGCTTTTAATGCCAGCACTTAGGAGACAAAGGCCTGATCTTTGAGTTCAAGGCCAGCCTGTCTACAAAGTGAGTTTCAGACCATCCAGGGATATACAGAGAGATCCCATCTCAAAATGAAAAAAAAATCCCTTAAAGGGTGCCCTTGTGTGTCTTGAAGCGTAATAATGTATTATCATATGCTGCTAATTTTTTCCAGTGTTCATTGTATTTCATTATAACTCATAAATTATTTGGCAAAAATTTTATTCTAATTTCCAAGTATAAGATAATTTTACTTATCTGTTTATTATTAAATTCTAAATTTATCTTTCTGTGGTTGAGGCATGTGGTCTCTATCTGGGAAATAAAGCAGAAACAGTAGACGGGAGGCTTGTATCCCAATTTCCATTAATGTGCTGAGCCAACAGGGAGTGCAGGACCCCTAAATCATGACTCTGCACACTGTCCAGTAACCCTGGAGAACATGGGCCACAGACACCAAGGACAGAGGAGAGAGGGTCAAAGACTATTGTTGTGGGAGGCCGCTTGCTAATTCCCAGCTGCCCAGACCCAAAATAATCACACAGAAACCATATTATTTGCAATTCTGATTAGCCAATAGCTTAAGCATATTTCTAGATAGCTCTTATATCCTAAACTAACCCATCTCCATTAACCTGTGCATCACCATGAGATTGTGGTCTATCAGCAAAGTTTCGGTGGGCTCCAGTAGAGGCTTCTGTTCCTGACCCAGCTACATGGTTTCTCCCTGATTCCGCCTACTCTCTCTCTATATATCTCTTTCAGCCTGGCTTTACTCTGTTAAGCCACTGGCTGAAAGCAGCTTCTTTATTAACCAATGGCAATAAAATATATTCACAGAATATATCACCTCTCACATCAGACTATAACTGTTTAAACTGAAATTTTTATTCTACTGAAGTAGAGGGAACAGAATGAAGAAAAAAATCATTTTCTAAAAAGTGAACAAAATAATTTATAAAGCTGAGATATCATGCAATTAATCAAAAAACCAAGTAGGAACATCATGCCTGAAACATAACCAACCAAGTACAGAGTAGGCAGGGAAGGCAACCCACAAATACAGACTTGGAATATAAGTTGGGAAACATTCTGGAAAAAAAATCAGCAAAGGCTAAATAAGCATAAATCTGAAGAAAGAGTTAAGTGATGCGTAGAAGAAGAACAAGCACAAGGTCATTAATTTAATTACCGGGAAGAAGAATATGTAAATATGAACCACAGGGAACATTTGAATAAATTATAAAGGCTCGGATTCCCAGATAAACAAAGGGATAGACATGCCATATTGAGAGGATTGGGGCCAAATGAAGGAGGGGAACAAAGTTGTATCAGGACACATTATTCATATATCCATCTGTTGTTGATCTTTCAAGTTCTGGTTCTTGGAGGAATTCATGTGTGTGAGAAAGCCAGAGGTCTATCTCACAGTTTGAGACAGGGTTTCTCACAGAACCTAGAGCTCACCAGTTGGCTGGGTTATCTATCCAGGGTCTGTCTTTCTCAAGCTCTGGGGTTGCAGCTCTGTATGTGGGTGCCAGGGATCTAAACTCACTCAGATTTCCCTGCATGGGTAACTCACACATTAGCCACCGAGCCATGTTCCCAGCACCACCGATTTCTTTAGATGAGAAAGACTAGTTGGTGGATTTCCAAGACTTTCCTTGTACTCACTCTGGGAAGTCCTGTAGAATGTGAGCTTTGCTTGGTTGTTTGGGTCAGTCTCATTAATTCACCATGACAAATTAGGACAAATTCTTCACACTTACTGCTTGTGTGAGGAAATAGCAAACACACGTGTGAGCGTATTGGGCTCTGTCTTTTGTTGTGTGTCCTGTCAATTTATGAATTTCACAGGCAAATAAGTATTTTAAACATTGTATTTTGGGGGGAAATTGTAAGAGGATTCTTTTAATGCTTTTATCCACACGATACATGAGTGTATAGCGAACAATGGAAGCGAATTCTGAAAGAATGCACAGCTAATTCTTTTTCCAGTTCGAACGCTCGGATGGATTTTTTGGGGGCGTGGTGGTGGAACAAGGCAGAGAAAGAAACTTCAGAGGCAAAGGATGAAATCTACGGAGCACTTACCAGATGGAATTTGAATTTTCCGTGTTTTGAAACTAATTTGCCACAGTAATAGGTATAGAATACGTATGCATCCTGTCAATAACAAGCTTTTGGGTTGTGATCCATCTGTCTGTTTGTTGTACTTGATTTCACTGCAGGTATTTCTGGGACAAAGGGACGTTTCCTTAATGTAAATCCTCATAGGTAAAGAGGTAGCCCCCAAAGCAGACATTTTCTATTCTGGTTGTCTCTGTATCTGTCGCAGGATGAGAAGATATGGCTTTCTTTCCCTGGAGGCTTAAGAACTTCCATGTTCTGACTTTAGCTTTTTGTCACTTTTTTTGACAACAAATGATGATTGTTGGAGTGTTTTTAACTTTTTGTCACTTCTTTTGGGACAATAAAAGATAATTGTTGGAGTATTTTTAGCTTTTATTACCAGTGATATTAAACATGTCTATCAGCCATTTGACTTCAGTTGCCCACAAATTATGGAGAAAAACATGTGCTTTGTTTCTTTAAAAAAAAATCAAAAATTTCAAATCTGAGCCCTCCCTCTATCCCCCTCGCTTGCATGCAGAAAGGAAGTAGGTCCTGTACACAAGCCGTCCCTTACAGATGATTTAGGCTCCAGATTCTTGGCAAGCACCTTTTACAAACTTCCTTCCTCTCTCTTCAAATGGAAACAGTATAATTTATTATCTCAGTAAAGGTTTGAGTGTGTTTCCTAAAAATGACTTATTTTCCTCTTGAAAACCTGGGCCCGGAACAGAACTGCTGGCTTTCACATCTGTAGTCACTTGGAAATCAAGTTTTTATGCATCTTGATAACTTTGCTGGGAAAGCATTAACGAAGAGAGGTCATATAAGCTGCAGTTCTCCCAGGCCTCAGGTGGGCGGGGATTCCTGTGCAGGTCACGTCCACACTGCCTCTGTAAATGATGTGTATTATACCTGAGCTCAGGTCACAAAATTGGGTTAAGAAAATGGAGTAAGAGTGACCTTTAGTGGTCACTTCGGGTAATCACAAAGGGGTGTGACGTCTGTCTCAAGGGACCTGATGGGATCGTGAGCTGGCCTGGGGACTAAAACCAGAAGGTAGTGAGTTAGGACGCACCACAGCACTTGTTGGCCTTCCAAAGTCACTCTGCAGCAAGGGAAGATGAAATCCCGTAAGCCAGAGCTCGGGAGATGAAAAGGTGCATGGTTAATTGGCAAAGGGAAGTCCCGTCACACCTATTAGCACAACACAGGAGATATGCTGCCTAAATCCGATGTACAAACAGACTTGGAAAAAGCACCTTTTAATTGAAGCACAAAGCTTTAGCTTCCCACAGATTGATTAAAAAGGCACCTGGCAGTGTTTTAAATCTACACAGCAGGTGGAGGCGCGGGGCGGGGGTAGGGTGGGAGGGGGGCTTGCTGGTTAGCCCCACATTTGACTTGAAAGGAAGAGAACCCATTTCCACTTGTAGGGAAATTCACTGTTGATGGGAACTAATGCTCAAAACTTGCTTTGCAATTTTTTTTCCGTTGAGGAATGTCTTAATAATATACTTTCTATAATTCTGCCTTAAAAAGTAGAGAATTCCTTGATGAATACATTTCACCCACGTGCTGTTCTCTTAACCTCCTAGTCTAAGATACATCATACAGACATGCTTCTGGGGGCACACTGGAGCCAGACTGGAGCATCAAAAATATTATACATATCCACACACCTGTTTTTCAAGATGCCATACCATGTCCAGTGTGTTTACTGTCACCCATGATGCGATGACTTGTTTCTGATAAAAGTTATTGGTTTCATAGGAAATAGGGGTTGTCTTGACTGTTCATGCAGGTTGGGGAGACACACTCTGAATGTGGGTGTTACCATTGCCTAGGCAGCGCTCTCAGACATGATAAAAAGCAAATAATAAATAAATAAATAAATAAAAGCAGGTGTTGGCATGTTTATTCTTTCAGGATTCTTCCCTGGGTTGTGATGCCTGAACTTCTACGTTGACGTCCCCAAGGTCATGGACTACAATCAGAATCATACACCCACTGAAGCCCTTCTTCCCTGTGTTGCTTTTTGGTTAGAGTACTTCATCATTGCTACAGAAATGAAAACAGAGTGGACAGGGTGGGTGAGCACTGAGGTCACCCACATCAATGGGAAAGCCACAGTTGATTCTGCAATTTCAGCCCCGAGCCAGTGCTTAGAACTCCCCCCTGAAGGAGGAAGGGCTCTTGGTGACACTGCGGCAAATGTGTTTAGCAGTGGAACAAACACAGTTGTGACATGTATACGGTGATAGTACATTGGTCCTTTCAGAAAGGTACCTGCGACTATTTTCTGGAGTACATACGTGTTTGGGCCCAGGGTCTGTACACTGTTGCCCAGCAGCTGGTCACCTCTGTCATGGTAGGATATGCCAGTGTCCAGGAATAAAGAAATGCGCATTTGGTTTGGGTCCTTCCCAATGCCCGAACACCTGCTGGGTGTCCCCTGGTTTCTGAACCCAAAACTGGGGTGGAGGATTTCCAAGTATGAAGGACCCTCCATCTCCCCTGCCTATCATGAGAGCTTATGCAGCAGAAGAGGATGAAGGCAAGGAAAAGCCCATGTCACCAGAAGCCACAATGCAGCAGGACTGTCCATGAAAGCAGTAGTGATCTCGGGAAGTCCAGGGCTGAAGCACAGAGGAACTCAGCCCGCAGGCTTTAAAGGTCTGGTAGGGTAGCAGTGCCTCCAGTGGGCTCGCAAATCTCATTAGCTTGACACCATCACGCTGTGTATTAAACTCACACTAGTATATGTTGATTTAAACAAAGCATAGTTGCTTTAGTTCCTAGAGGGGTGGAGGGGGGGCTGGATCTCCTTTTCCCAATGCATCAGGCTGCTCTTGGTTAAACCACGCAGGTCTGCTGCAGTGTTTCAGGACAACGGCCTCTCCTGGCAGGAAGCTCTCCATGGAAGCGAACAAGAAGAGAGCTAGTGAAGGTGTTCTCCAGTCTAAAAAACAAATAAACAAACAAACAAACAAAAACCCAACCAAACAAAAAAAAATACGAAACAAACAAACAAAAAGAAACCAGAGCAGAAACCTGCCTCTTAGCTCACAGATATGGTCGATTCCCTGTGTTTCAAAAAGCTAGAAGACAGACCTTATTTTGATGAATTTTGGCTAAAGAAATAGGAAGTATTTGGAGAGATAGAGAGGTTTAGAAACTCTAAATAGGTATCAAAACATCATATAGCATTCTACAAGTATGCACACTTTTATGAATCAGTTAAAAGCAAATTGAAGTAAAAATAAATGTAGAAATTGTAAAAGTAAATATATTGAATAGTCTAAAATAGGAATCTAACTTTTAGGTAATATTTTTAGTTTCAGTAAATAGGGTGTCCAGAAAGTTCCCCCCAGTACCCACATCTAATAGACAGGAACTAAACATTCAAGAATCAACCTTGAACTTTGGAACCTAGGTGCTAAGGTCTCTAGAGATTTGTCTGTGAGAATAACATCAGAGAAATTGTTCGTTTTGCAAAAGCTGGCTGACTTCTAGCAGGTTTAGAAGTTTGCTTCTAACTTTATTACTCCCCCAACAATAACCACAGCAACAAAAGCCTATCAATTGTAGTTTTACAAATGCATTTGCTTAGGGTATATAGCAGAAAGGTTTATTGTAAAATGCCCCACTATAATTTTGTTTTAGCAATAATAAGTAGTTCTTTCTGTAAATTTGTGTGTGTGAAGCATATGTCTCTGGGTGTATGTGTGTGTGTGTGTGTGTGTGTGTGTGTGTGTGTGTAAATGCGGGCACATCTATGCAGGTCAGAGCACTGCCCTAGATGTCAGTCCTGTCCTTCAATGTTATTTAGAACATGTTCTCACTAAGTTGTTCAGTCTAGGCCTCAAACTCACTCTGTATTCCCAGCAGGTTTTGATCTTGCAATCAGCTTTTGACGCAGCTGGAATTAAAGATCTGTGTCACCAGGTTAGGCTGCTCAGGTGTATCTTTATATTTTATCTTTCCTTAAGATATGGTCTTTGTAGTGCAGCTTTGATATGGTAGCTGCAATATCAAAGGGTAGAAAGCTGTAAGTACCTCTGACCACCAAGAAGCAGTAACTACTCTGGCTGCATCCCCACCACTCTGTTGATGTTGTTGTTGTTGGTGGTGATGGTGATGGTCATGGAAGTAGTGGTCTCAAACTCACAGAGTTTTCAACCTCAGACTTCTAAGTCCTGGAATTAAAGGTGTGACCCACCACACCAAGCCATGTCCCCTCCAGGTTATTATTGGCATCTTTCAATCAGGAACAATTGAACTTCTAAAGACACACAAGGGGAGCCAATGATTACCGTCCAGCCATGTCCAAGTCCAAGAACCACACCACACACAACCAGTCCCGGAAATGTCACAGAAATGGCATTAAGAAACCCCGGTTACAAAGATACGAATCTCTCAAGGGGGTCGACCCCAAGTTCCTGAGGAACATGCGCTTTGCCAAGAAGTACAACAAGAAAGGCCTGAAGAAGATACTGGCAAATAATGCAAAGGCCATGAGTGCATGTGCAGAGGCCATCAAGGCCCTGGTGAAGCCCCAGGTGGTAAAGCCCAAGGTGCCAAAGGGCCCCAGCCGCAGACCCACCTGTCTTGCTTTCATCGCTCACCCCAAGCTTGGGAAGCGGATTAGAAGCTACATGGCCAGAGGTCTTAGGCTCCCAAAAACAAAGCCCAAGGTTCAAGCCAAGGCAGAGGCCTCAGATGCAGCTCAGGCTCCCAAAAGTGCCCAGGCCCCTGTGAAGGCCCCATAAGAAAGGTCTCAGTCTGCCAATGTGAAGACAGATGGACTGGTGTGAATATCTATACAGTATTTGCAGATGTTCAGGACCTTATGCTGTTTTTACAAATAAACTCGAGGCAAGTTCTGTTAAAAAAAAAAGAAAGACACATGATTGTATGCCAAATTACATCTGCTGGTTGGTGGGGCAGGGGCATGGAAGGGAGTTCGGGACTGACTGTTCTTCTTTCTTATATCCTTTTGTAACCTTATGAATTTCTTTTGGACATATTTAGACTTGAGTGTCTTGCCTTCAGTCTTCACTCTTTCCGGTTAACAATCTTTTCAGGTGGCTAGTTCCCATCCTGTTACCCCTCTTTTCTAACACCAGGTGCTCATAGCGACTGAAATGAAAGCATCCTCTTATTTCACTCATTTGTCTTATTTACTTTTTTCTTAAAAAATTAGTTTTACAACAATTTAAATAAACCTATAACCCCTATTGAAAGCAGTCATTAAAAATGTCCCAACGCAAAATTCCAGAGCCAGATGGTCTTAGTACAAAATTCTACCAGACTTTCGAAAAAGAGCTAACACCAATACTCTTCAAACTATCACACAAAATGAAAACAGAAGGAACTTTGTCCAGTTCATTAAAGGAGGTCACATTACCCTGATACCCAAACCACATGAAGAATCAGCAAAGAGAGAGAATTACAAACCAATTTCCCTTATGAATATAAATTAAAAAAAATACAATAAAATACTTGGAAACAGAATCTAAGAACACATCAAAAAGATCATCCACCATGATCAAGTAACCTTCATTTTGGAGTTACAGGGCCCACTCCACAAGAGGGAGCCCATGTCCTATAATGCCTGGATGATCAGAACCAGAGACTGGATAGCCCAGAGACCTAGGGTAGAAACAAACTTGACTGGCCAAAAAAAATTAATAAAAATAAATAAATAAAAAGAAAAAGAAATCAAGGAAATGATTCCTATTGATATTCTGCTCATAGATCAGTACCTTGTCCAGTTGTCATCAGAGAGGCTTCTTCTTACAGCAAACAGGAGAGGGTGCAGAGAACTATAGCCAGACATGCAGACAGAGAGTCTAAATTCCCTCAGAGCTCAGGGAGCCCCCCAGAAGGGGGGGAGAAAAATGGTATGAGTCAGAGGGGATAGAGGACACCAGGGGACATAGCCCACTGAATCACCTAAGCATTGGAACCTAACCATTGGAAGTTAGAGCTGTTGAATTCCCTGGAGCTGGAGTTGCAGGTGGCTGCGAACTCCCAGACCTGTGTGATAGGAAGGGAGTCCCGGTCCTCTGCAAGAGCAGCAAGTGCCCTTAATCACTGAGTCCTTCTTCCAGCCCCTGTTCATCTTTTTCTCTGTGAACTTCTGGCATGAAAATTTCCACTTTCCCTTGGTAGCTCCCAGCCTACAGAGGTCTCCCGTGAAGGAGATCAGTGAAATTCAACCTTTATGTCCTAACCCCGCTATGGTGGAGGACCTGTTCACAGACAACTTCAGCTGACTTCTTTCGTATGTGAGGAATTTGCCTGAGACATATTACTTACGAAACATCCCTATTATTTGGAGGAAACCACAGATGTTAATGACTGAGGTAATTTCATGGCTCCTGTCGTACTGCTGCTCCTCAGAACAAATGCCCAGCATGCACTCCACAGAGCCTCCTTTTCTAAAGCCCCATGCTGAGGGGAACATGGCCGCCCCCATTTCCTCCTCTCTTGGAAGAAGAGGTCATGTTTGTTTAGAACGCTCGTGTCTACTCAGCTCACACACGCTGCTGCACCTGCCAAAGCACACAGTCCCCAAACCACTCATTCTCCCCGGCACTCTCCTTTTCTGATCCTTGGCTGTTATTACAGGAACTGGATTGAGCTAGACTTTGCCTTTGCTGCAACAGGGGGACTATCAGGGCTCCTTGTGCAATAATTTGCAAACAGTGGCTTGAGAGAAGTGGGACATAGAAAAAACACATTTCACACTCTGACCTCTCTACGTTGTCACAGGGTCTGTTTGACTGGGCTGGCTTCCCAGGGCATGTGGGGGTAAGAAAGAAAGACAAGCAAAAGGGGAAAAAAAAAAAAAGAAGTTAAGAGCTTAGAGAGGTGGGAAAGCTGAGGTTAAGTCTCGGTTTATCTAATTAGTATGAAAACTTGCATAAGATACTGTTATCCTTAAGGCTCAGTTTCTCCATTCATAAAATCTGGACAATGTAAGTTGGCTGGCTAGCTCAGTCGGAAAAAAGGCTTGCTGTCGGGTCTGATATCCTTTATATGGGACAGGTAAATCATTAGCAGGGTCGAGTGTGTGGCTAATTTCTTTTTGCTGTTGCTGTTGGGGTCATTAATGAAGTTTTACGTGGTCTCAGGTTTTCTTGGCCCCAGGACAAAATGGCTACACATCTGACAAAAAACTTATGGAGGCAGGGTTTACTTTGGCTCACAAGAAAGGCATGGCAGCAGGAGCTGAAAGAAACCAGTCACATCGCTTCCACAGCTAGGAGATTACACAGAACTGAGCCTAGGCTCCCAGAGCTCAGGGCTCGCCCTCCAGTTCCTCACTTCCACCAAGGAATCCCTGCCCCCTAAAGGTTCCACAAGCTCCCACAAAGTCATCACCAGCAGGAGACCAAGTGTTAAAAGACAATGCCTGTGCAGGTATTGCACATTCAAGCCACAGCAGTGGCTGAGAGGAAACACACATCTTTCTGCCATATCTAATGCTCCCACATAAGACAGCCATGGCCATTGTGCTGCTAGAGCTGAGCAAAAAACAGCATCTTCGTAACCATGGGGACAAGAGTCCTTAGACTCCCGGTGCCTATGGAAATTCCAACAGGGACACCTCTTCTTGGAGAATCAACCCTGAAGTGTGGCAGCTAGTCCGTGAGAATTGACTTGTAAGTGCTTCAGACAATGGGACATAAGTCTCCTCAGAGGGCCTGTCTTTATGCGACTAGAGTAGACACTGGGGTGGCTGAATGTCTGTGTGGTAGGTTCTCTACTTAAATGGCTCCTGAGAGACTGTGGTACCTATGGTGACTTGAAGCTGTAAGAAGTTTAACACTTTCCGTGTTGTTAAAAGGTCCAACATTCTGAGTCAAAGCCTTCTACATTTGGTTAGCTTCTGAAACCTAAAGGCATATAGCCTTCAGAGACCGTAGACTAGGTGAGCAAGTTCAAAGGCTTGAAATGGCAAAAAGTCACAACATGGACATAAGAACAATGACAATAATAAATGACACAAAACATTTGATCACCTCAAGATTCAGGCAAATATTTTTTGGAGTGGTTTTAATAAGATTGGAGAACAAAGGCCCACGCGTGTTTATTGGTCAGTGAACTGCTAGTCTCTCTGGAAAATATCCCCCCGACTTATTTCTGCTGGATGGAGATACCGGTTTACGCACAGCTCTCTCTGGATGGCTCCCGACTATCTCTGATGGATTGCCTTGCTGTCTGCTGGGTTTGGTAGAGGCAAATGAAGCAGTGTTTCTCGGTCGTCTCCCTCCCCAGCTCACTGCCGAGCAGAAACTCCATCCTAGGATTCTGACTTCTGTTCTCTGTGACCAGGAGGCCACTTTCCCAACTGTTTAAAAGTGTGCACGCAAAGCTTGACCACTCTAGCTGCTTTGTTTGCTTGACTGCCCCGTTCTCCCCTCTCTCTTAGCGGCCCTCCTGTTGATTTAGGGAGGACTCAGTAAGAACGCTGCGGAGAGCGTTTCTGTGGTTTCACAACCACCCCCACCCCGTCTGCTGCTCTTTTACCTCTTCCGACAAGAGCATGTTTAGTGTCACCCTTTGCCTGGTTTGGCCAAATCCCTACTCAGTCTCCTTTGACGTGAAAAATTACTGAAATTTACCAAAACAGGAGAGAGAAGGTTGTCTTGTTGCCCTTAATGTAAAGTGGGCTTTGTAACAATGCCCTTAAGAGGTGAGTTGGTTAAAGCATCATTACAATCTAAAACACTAGGTATCATTATCACCATCCTTTGTTTATGAATGAAACAAACTTATGAATGAGATAAGATTATGCAATGATATTGGAGATGCTAAGATGGAGTTTTAGTGAAAAGCAAAACGGAGCACATAATGAACCATATTACCATGTCACTAAAATGAAACCCAGTATATAAATGTATATTAATATCTAAATAGCCACACAGTGGATACTTGTTAGGGAATTCCTGGCTGTCATATCTCCAGAAGGGTCCTTTAGTAGTGTGTCATTAGGATTATCTGCAATGAGATCATTCAGAGGACAGGGTAACACTTCCTTTCTAGAACCCTCTGCAGCTTTTGAAAGCTGCACAGTAAGAATGACTTAACTATTTTAAAGGCTAAAATAATCTATCAGAATTGAAAGCACTCTTGCTTATGAGGAAAACCTGACTGTCTACATGCTAAGATTTACATGTACTATACGGTAATTAAGACATCCACTTATTTTTGTTATGTACATTACTGAATGGATATACCATGTAGAGTAAAGAAGGACCAGGACTGCATTCTTGCTGGCTTGACTTGGTTGAACTGATTCAATGGCGTTTGCTTCTTGTGAAATTGCCACATTTGAACTTCCTTTGAAATTGGTTTTGTCTTCTCCCAGACTTCAGGATCTACATGCCAAACAAAACCAGAACCCATTAAAGGCCCCATTGAATTTCCTGCACACTTGCGAATGTCTGTGGTTTTTCTCATCAAACCACAAGAAAAGCAAGATGAAGACACGTGTGCTTTACCGCGGGGGCGAAAGACTTCACATTCATTATGGATGAAAGACTCAGCCGGACCCAGAAAGTTTGGATTAAGTTTGGCAAATTTATTGTTACTTTCCAGAAAACTAGCCAAATCTTGTGGGGGAAAGTGGGAGGGGGAGCTGCCTGCCCACAGCCACATGCTCCACTGTGCACATTGAGATTTGGTCAATCGCTCTCTGGATTTAGGGGAGTTGGAAAGACCACTGACAGGCTCTAACCTTTTGGAATCTTTCCTCCATGAACAGACATTCTCATTGAAGTTTTTATTTTGAATTATGTGATTGCTGGTATCTGCCTCTTGTATGAAATCTAACTCGTAAAATGTCCCAAGACCTTGTGATGTGGCTAACTGTCAGCAAAGCGTTGCTATGCAGGATAGCCAAGAGTCCTTCATGCCGTCTGGAGAGTGTCTTAACCGGCACTGCTTGCTTAAGAACAGGGTAAAAACTGCCCTGCTACACAGACACTTGCAAGGGCCTAGTATCAACATTCGGTCAGTCTTAGACCACCACCTTATAAAGTAGCATGTACCACAAACTTTCCGTTGTTTACTGTAGATTTTTAGGAAACCACTTCACTGACCCCAGTACCACTTCCTCTAGAAGACATAACACTTAGAATCCATACCCACACCAGAGGTCTAGCAGAAAACTATGGAATAGTAAAGATGGTTAAATTCAGGGGATTTATGAGGTCACTTAACGTGTTGTAGGCACATTTAAAGGAAGGAGAAATAGAGGGTGGAGAAAGCCTCAGCAGGGCATGGGCACAGCCATGGGCAGACTGGGAAGAAAGTGTTTAATGGTGCCAGCAAGAATCCTGGCAAGAGAAGAGAGAGGCACTAGTAAAATGGAAATATTGCATGTACAAAGACGCAACAGCATAGGGGCACACACGCTTTAATTGAAAATATTACTAAAGTGTTCACGTCAAAATAACGAATTTTGTAAAGATATCAATACGTTTTGAGAGTGAAAGCATTGTTAATACTATACTGCAGACAAAAGCAAGCATCGATACAAATGACTTAAAGTGTTGTACACAGTAAATTCTGGCATGCGTGGCTATCCCTTAGCTGTTGAACTTGTGTTTTCTGTAGTGACTTTAGCATTTGCTTCCTGTGTTGTTTCTGGCATTTGATTTTCATGTGCCTGCATGTAACTTTCTTATTTAATCTGTCTTGCAGCCATTCATTGTGGTTTTCTAATTTGGACGTGTGGATATTTTATACTTTCTGCATACATTATCAAGTCTTTGAATGTTTTCTGTTTTCCCACTCAAGTGAGGTCATCACTAGGCTAGGAAAGAAGTTCTGTACCATAATCTCTCACTCCCTGACCATCTGTCTTAAGCATCTAGCGGGTGTTTCTTGTGGAAAAGAAAAAGCCACGGTAATTTTACATTATTTTCTCTGTCAATGTCTTACTCTTAACTCCACTGGATAAAGATAAGTAATAGTTATCTTAGTTAGAACCCAGAAAATTCTTTTTACTCCCAAAACTAACTTCTAAATTTCCTTTCCTTGAAGTATTTTCAAAGCATGAAAGTTTAGTAACCTACTCGAGAGAGCAAAATTTTAAGTAAAGTTTGTGAGAATTACATTTTCGTTAAAATTTTTGATAACATTTAATACTTTATAGGTTTTATTTATGATTTGTGGGATATTGTCTTCTACAATCATGGTCCTACACTTTTCTTTTCACCATTTTTGAGATTATGTAGGTCAGGCTGGCCATGAACTTGCTATCTAGTCAATGCTGGCTTCAAACTCCTGATCTTTTTGTCTCAGCCTTCCCAATGCTGGGATTGCAGGCATGTGCCATCTCACTGGACTTGTTCTGAGATTTGACCCATGAAATTCCTTTTTTTCCAGTCTCAGGCAATTTAACATTGTTAGAAAGGAGTTAATAGTCAAAGTTTTGAGCTTGGAAAATATTTAAACTTTTACTTTCCAACACACACACACACAGACACACACACACTTTAAAAAGTTCTAACGCAGAAGTGGAAAAAAAGCCTCAATTACAAGAGCATATGGAGGAAAAGTATCGTGGGAAGAATAGATGAACAAAGGAGACCTACAAAAGACTTGATCATGCCAGGCAGTGGTGGCACACACCTTTAATCCCAGCATGTGAGGCAGAGGCAGGTGGATCTCTATGCGTTCATGACCAGCCTTATTTTTAGAGTGAGTTCCAAGACACAGAGAAACTCTGTCTCAGAAAACAAAATAAACAAACAAAAAACCAAAGAAATGATAAGACTATATCATGTTCAATTCAATAAATTGATATGAACAGGGAAAAATGCAAAGAATATCTATCTATCTATCTATCTATCTATCTACTATCATCTATCTCTATATATTATACAAATAACCAGGCAAAAGAGCAAAATTATAGGAACCAGAAAGTTTTGTTTAATAATAAATCTAAACGTAAATGATCCTAGCTTTTTAACCAGAAGATGAAGACTATCAGATAACAAAAAAAGCTTCAACTATTTTCTACAAGAAACCAAACTTACTAGCATCTTTAATATATTAGCCATTATTAAGCTGCTTCTTTCAATCAACTAAGCAGACCCTTCTTGGGTGGTAGTACGTGGGAAATCCTTTAGAAATATTAAACCCACATTGCATAGCAAACAAGACCAATGTTTTAAGCGACAGTGTCTAAAGGTCACTGCATTTCGTCCTTAAGTTTCTACAGTCCCTTGTGGAATCTTTGCTGTGTTGACCCTGAAGATGGAGACGTGGCTGTTGACTCCACATTTAGCACACTGTTCTCTGTGTTCTTGATGGCAATAAAGAGAAAATAATCGTAAGCTTTGGAAAGTACCCCAGAAATGATCATTGAACCCTTGGAGGCTGGAGCCTGCATGGGGAGCTCCTAGACAGGGGTCCACGAAGACAATGTAAGGTTGACAAGGCAGAGTCTAGCTAGCCCCAGAAGCAAAGGATACCAGCGTTCTAAGCAGGTTCTGGCTTTTCTTCAGAGCTGGTTGACTACAGAGCCTCCAGGTGCCGCCATTTGCACAGGTACAGCTAGTTGCTTCTTCAGTCTACAAGAGGCAATATTTCTGCTTGCTTCTCATAGGGTCCAATGCTCAAGTTATACTCTTTTGGATTCAGGAAATTCCAGTAGGCAAGGTTGGGGACACATGGCTCAAGATCCCACGGAAACACCAGCCCTGAGGGGGTATTTTCAGGCCCAGCTTTGTCTGCTTTCCAAAGATAGCTTGCGATAGATACATGGTGCCTACTACTTGTGGCAACAACCACGTTGATTGCTGTGTGTGGTTTTGGGCACATGCATGCTGGATGGAGTGTGTGCACGTGTGTTTGGGAGACCACAGGGCAACCCTGAGTGCCATTCTTAAGACAATGTCCATTTTATTTATTTATTTATTTATTCATTCATTCATTCATTCATTCATTCATTTATTTCTGAATCAGTGTTTCTCACCGACCTGGAGCTAATGACTTAGGCAAAGCTGACTGGTCACCGAGCCCCAGGGATCAACTGGATTCTACCTTCACTGCACATAGAACAATTCATTTTCCCTGAGTTCTGGAGCGGGAACTCAGAACCATCTCCCCAGCTGGCAAAGCATCTCAATGACTTTAAGGTTAGCAATGAAAACAACATGTCCTCTTCACCATAGAGAACCCCACGAGGTCAGGGAACAAGACAGGAACAAAACAATGTGCTTTGATGGCATTCAGGAGGGTGGAATTCTGGGTGGCAGTCAATACTATATACACTTTATTTCTTCTGATTTTTCAAAGAAAGAAGCACGAAAATGGAAAACCATGTTGAGAATATTTAGATATTCTTCCTAATATGTCATGAAATAGTCTAGCTTTTGCGCTGGAACTTTTCTTTTGAAGGCATGAGGAGGAATCTGGTTTTCTCCAGTTGACAGGAGCACCAGGTCAGAGGCATAAGCTGCCCAGAGCCATGGCCGCCCCTGACCGGCTTCCTGGAGTGCTCGGACCCAGCTGAATCTCCGCACTTGGATGCACTCCATTGCCAGGAGAGAGGAAAACACCCTCTTTGCTTTCCTTTCTCTTCCTTCCAAAGGCCAAACATGCTATCTTTGGATGGGTTTCAACCCTGCTTTCATTCATTAAAAAGTGAAACAAAATCGCCACTGACTTCCTTGACAGCAGTCAGGTTTCACTGGGTCTTCAATGCCTGCCAAGCGGCATAAGTTCCATTCAACCCAGTCACGGTCCTTGGAGCCCTGTGTGTGTGGAGCCCATCCAAGCACAGTAGAGATAATGACTCGGGACCAGAGGGCGTGGGGGGTATAACGCCAGTGTACTAGCGCGTGGGAAGTCTGAACTACAAACTTCAAAAGGAATCATCAGAAAAGACTTTTAGAGGGCCCAAGTTGGGGGGGGGGGTGTTGGTTCCTGTGAGGTTAGAACACTATCAACTTGTTTTTTATCTTTAGCATAGTGTCTAGATCCTGCAAACAAGAAGTATTCTTTTCAGAGTCTATGTATTGTTTTCTAAAACTAAAGAGAGCAGCAATAAGCAAATACAGAGAAAAACCTCGAAATGGAAACTTAGTAGAATCCTCCAAGCTTAAAATATGTTTTATTTTTATTTATTAAAAGAAAATCCATCTCTTAAAGGCGGGGCAGGATGTGGAGGGTGTATGACCTGGGTGTGGTGAGGAGAAAATTCTGAGTTGTGAGATTGTTTCTTTGTGTTGTATTGTTGAAGAGAGAAAGGCTGAATGAAAACACATGTCCTTAAGAAGTGTCTCGCTGTAAATTAATAAAATATCTCTTTCCAGTCATCATTTTGTTGGCTGACTAGGGTCTGGGTTAGCTGTGACCACAGTCAGTCTTGTGACAAAGTCTTGGGTCCTGGGCCTAGGGCATGGAGTTGGGACACTGGAGCTGAGATGGGGTGTTGGGGTGGGGCATGGGAGTTGGAGCAAGGGAGCTGGGTCATAGGGGCCAGGGGGAGCCTGGTGATAGCTCTCTGCCAGACTGGACTCTGTTGATTGCGTGAGATCTGTTTTGGAAATCCACCCTTGGAGTTACATAAAACTGCCTTCACAGATAAAGCTGTGTAGCATTATACAAGCTACTTGACCTCTCTGGGTTTTGATATCTTCATATACAAAGTGTCAAAGAACAATTGCCTCCCACCTAGATGACAAAGAATCTCAAGACAGAGAGACGGCACAGCAGATAAGAGTAATTGCTGAATCAGTCAGTGTTCAAACCCCAGAATCTGGCTAACCCAAATCAAGTTAGGTATCCTCCTTGATTGGTCCAAAATGGGACCATCCTGTTTTCATGCCCAAGGTCCATATGATCCTGGGAGGATGGCACACTTTTGCCCTTACTGAAAACCGCAGAGAACAATGGCCTTGGGTACCCGATTTGCCAGCATCACTTTGTCTCCAAGATGTCACTCGCAGAGTTTTATTGAGAGTGTAGTGGCTCCGCCCCTGCTCCAGCTCTATCCTCTGGAAGCTGCTGAGAATTCCAGCTCACCTCTTCTATTGTTCTTTCCCTCTCTGATTCCAACAAATGTCCCGAGTTTACTTTCGAGTCCATTTTGAAATTCTTTTACCTATGTGACCAAATCATGCCAAGGGTGCCCTTGCTTCCTGACGAGCTAGGAAATGTTGAAGGGATTATTAGGGGTTCCCCTTCATCTGTGTCTTTTGCTCTACCTAGAGGCTGAGCCCTCCTCCCTGGATTTCTTGCAGACAAAATGATATCATGAAGTAATGCAGGGTGGTGGCTGCTGGGGCGGATGCTGGGCCTTGGAAGGGAAGGGCCATGTCTGTGGCTTTGCAGAGGGTGGAGTGCTCTGAAAATTTCCCCTGGTTTCTAAATGTAGGGTCTTCAACATCTCATCATACTCATAAAGGAGCCATTCATCCAGAAAGCAATTACGGTGGTTGTTGTTTTTTTAATGGCCAGTTTATAAGGCACCAAACTGTAACCAATTGCCTTGGCTTTCCTTAGACGTTCATTTGTTTAAAACAATGTAGAGGAAAATGAAGAGATCACCATTCAAAACAGATTTCCTGAGTTTTTACAAGTTCTGAATAGAAGTTGATTTCTGTGGGAGAAACCGCTGGCTTCAGGACACATGGTCATTGAGGTTGATGTTATTTCTCTTCAACGCAATATGCACTGCACCAGAAGTCTCTTTAGTCCCTTAGTTGTAATTTCTCATCTTTTAAATGTTAGGAATAAGCATTCTATTTATATTAGAGTGTTTTATGCTTTATTAGGTATGATATGCTCACACTAAACAATTATTTTGTATTATTTATTTCAAAGTTTCTTTGCATATGAAAGTTATTCTGCAGTGGGTAGTAGTCTTTGGGTAGAATAAAAACTCAAGCCCAATCTTTATCCTCTTAGGACAATGATGACTGACCACAGAGACCCCTGAACAGCAGGGGAAAGGACTTCCTGTTTGTGACATAAAACAGGTGATGTGAATGGGAATGGCAGTGGCAGAAAGACAGTTCAGCAGGAGCAACTATTGCGAGTCAAACCAGAGAGAGAGTCCAAGTCCAAGATCCAGTGGTAGAAGGGGAGAACAGGCTACTGAATGCTGGGCTCTGACCTCCACGCAGTGCTCCCAGCATAATATCAGTAACAATAATAGCAACAGCAATAAGAGTACATAAAGATACGGAAAAGGTAGCCTCTGGCCTGTGAGCTGGAAGCTGCTGGGCGCCAGTTTGGATCAGGTAGCCTTTCCTAAGGAGGCCAGGGCACAGAAGGAAGCCGACACTTGGACAGTGGCCTCATCTCTGTAAGGCAATTTGTATGTAAATGAGTATAATGATAACACCATATCGGGCAGCTGAGCACCCAAGTAATACATCAATGTGTCATGTGACCCAGTATGTTAAACATCATTAGCTTGGGCCGAGTACTGGCAACATTAAAAGGTTGACAGGAATGTTGTCATCTGTGTCAAAGCCTGTAAACTCTGCAAGTGTCATGAGTGTGCGTGTAACTGTAAAGCTGGCAGAAGGAAATGGTTCTGGTTCCTCATAGAACCCTGAGCGTTAGAACCAGAGAACTGGGAAGCAGGGCACTGCGGAAGCCAGCAGAGTTCTGACACAGCAGCTCCGAGTCCAGATGATTCATTATGGCACTTTTTTAAAATAGTTGAGTAATAATCCATTTGGAAATATACTATATGTTCTTTTTCCATTCTTCTGTTGAGTGACATCGAGGTTATTTCCACCTTCTGGCTATTATGAATAAAGTCACATTGAACACAGTTGAACAGGTATTCCTGTGATAGGATGGAGTGTTCTTTGGATATATGTAGAAGAGTAGTATAGCTGTGTTTTGAGGTAGATCAATTCCCAACTTTATGAGGAACTGCATACTGATTTCTATAGTGGCTATAAAAGTTTGCACTCCTACCAGCAATGGAGGAGTGTTCCCCTTGCTCCACATCCTCACCAGCATACCAATATCATGTGGTTTTTATTACTCTAGCTCTGTACTAGTGCTTCAAATCAGGAACAGTGATACCTCCAACATTTCTTTTATTGTTCAGGATTGTTTTAGCTAACTTGAGTAATTTGTTTTTCCATATGAGTTTGAGCATTGTTCTTTCAAGGTCTTTAAAGAATTTTGTTGGAATTTTGATCAGGATTGCATTGAATCTGTAGATTGCTTTTGGTAGGACTGCCATTTCTACTATTTAATCCTAATGCTCCATAAGCATAGAAGATATTTCCATCTTCTGATATCTTTACCAATTTATTTCAACAGCAACTGGAAGCTTTGTCATATAAGTCTTTCAATTGCTTGGTTAGAGTTATACCAAAATATTTTGTGTTATTTGTGGTTTTTATGAAGGGTGTTGGTTCCCCCATTTCTTTCTCAGCCCATAAATGAATTTGGCAATTGATGTGGGATTCCCTCTGAATGCTGTGAATATATTTTATTGCTATTGGCTAATAAAGAAGCAGCCAATGGCTTAACAGAGTAAGGTTAGGTGGAAAATCAGAGCAGAGATGTAGAGAGTGAGTAGGCAGAGTCGATGAGATGCCATGTAGCTGCTGAAGGAGACAGACACTAGACAGAACGATACCAGTAGGCCACAACCACATGATAATACACTAATTAATAGAAATGGGTTAATTTAAGACGTAAGAGCTAGATAGGAATATTCTAGAGTCATTGGCCAAGCAATTAATATAGTTTCTGTGTGATTATTTGGGGGCTGGGTAGTTGGGAACAATCTCCATCCATAAATTGGTATGCCCATATGGGCTCTCTATATTCACATACAACTCGAGAGAGCTTAAAAAGAAATTCTAGACACAAAAGAACAGAGTTTAGTGCAGAGTTTGGTAGCCACATTTTTTTAGATGGACTCTGTTTGCTGGTGGTGAGCACAGGTACAGCTCCTTTTAGAAAATAGTCATGACTCAGCATTAGCAGAAGAGAAAGCTTGCTAGTTTATGCTGGGGCAGGAATGGCTCTGGCTTTTTCAAGAGGCCAAGCATTTCAATGAGGTCTATATTAAGTGTGTTACAAATTGCTTAATTGTGACATAGACCCACTGTGACCCTGGAGCTGGGGTGATGTGCATGGCTCTCAGAGGCAGTGAACATGCTTCTCCCATGTTGGACTGGGTGGAGCAAGCTGAAAGGGCTGTGGAGTTGGTCCTAGTCACACCTGTTTAGCATTTAAAACAAAAAATAAACACTTGTGGTCAGAAAATAATTACAGATATGCATGCAATAAAGATAAATTCAGATGAAAAGGCGTCTGAATAGGTCACAGTGTTGGATAAATGTACATAGGCTTGAAAGAGAGAGAGAGGAAAAAGAATATAGTTATAAGAGAGTACAGACAGTCATTGATTAAAGGAGTAAAGATAATATAAATATTAAAACTTGTAGAGAAAATAATAGAGTAAAAAATATAAATCACATAAAGATGAAAAATACACAGAGAGACTGGATTATGTATATTATTATGTTTTCTTTGAACTTTTAATTATGAATGAGCTAACTACAGAGAGACATTTTATTGTACAGGCTGCTAACCTAAACCAACATATATTTTAAAGGTATCTTGACTTCAAAATTTGAGTCTAAGGATATGTTGCTTCGAAAAAAAGAGGCTCTGCTTTTGTTTCCACAGAGGATGAGAACCTATGGATTCCTTCCAGAATAATGTGCCTTGATGGACCAAGATCCCCCCAAAAGGTCTCCATGAAACCCCCCAAAATACTTTTCCCAACAAAAAGCAGGAAGCAGTTTGGAGAGAACTATGCCCAAATTTCCAAATATTGTTTATAAAAGTTTGTTTTCATTTAAAGGGGGATATGCTATAGAGATGAATACTTTGCACTGGTATGAATCTTTGTTTATTTATTCAAATTTAAGGTCAATTTTGTTGTCTTGTTTAAGGTATTAATGTTTATGCAGCTCATTTAAAAATGTAACATGTAACTTAAATTACAGATTAATAGATAGTCATCTATAATAGTCAAGGAGAGGAGGGGCTGGATAGTCACTGAGGGAAGTGGGACAGTCCGAGGTTAAGATTATCACGTGGGATAGCCAGTGTGTCTTCTAGTAAATAGGGGCCTTCTGCTAGAGCTGTGGGCTGCCGCACACCGTGGCCCTGGTCTGCGCTCTATGTGCTAGACCCCAGTTCGCAAGCTTCGGGCAAGGGGCTGGAGGTTGAGAATATAGATGCAGAGACAGACCAACACTCAGACCTTTTAACACTGATACCAAAAGCCCCTCTTTATTAGCACCATGTAGGCTTAAATACATTGCAGTCAATGGCCAACAGGTGAAAATCCCATCCTCTGATCCTCTAAGCTAGGCACAGCTTCTAGTAACTTTAATTAGAAGGCTCTAGACAGGGAAGAGCAGCTGAAGGCCAGGACTCATTAGTCCCAACAGTGGGCCAGTGATTACTTTCCGAGGTAAGAAATTAGAAAGGTATTTAGAAGGGCAAGTGTCAAATTTACAAGTAAAGCTTCATTTGAATGTGCATATTTTTATGTAGTAATCATTTAGTTAGTTTTTGATTTCTAACAAAAACAGTTAAGATCTATTCTAATTTATCTTTTATGTAAGTGCTTGGGTGATGTTAAATAACAGTTTATTTGCAAGTATCTCTGCCACATCATCTCCTCTCTGTTGAATTTGTAAGCAGTGTAGGGAAATCCATTGCACCATGATATACGTGGGTCTAAATTGTAAGGGTTTATTGTTTTTTATGCGCTATGTGGTGTCTTGGAATTCTACAGAAAAGCTTGGGATTTTACACCCAGATGACACACTGCCACGGAGACTGCAGTTACCTTAGGGAAGAGCAGACAAATCCATTCATCAATGTGGAAAACGACCTTTCTTCCAAATGCAAAGAAGTCACTCTGCTGTTTTAGTACATGGAACTCTCTGCCAAAACGAAAACAAACAACAAAGAAATGCCACATTGTTCTGCTCCTTCCTTTATCTTCCTTCTCGGCTTCTCTTTTGGTACCGATTTTCTATACAATTCATGTGGTAAATTGATGTTTGAGGAAGAAAAATAATACCCTTTGACTTTCCTTTAAGAAAGCCCTACATATGTACACAGTCAGGATGAGTGAGAAAGGCTGAGTCCCACGCATTCTCTTCTAGTCCAGACTCCTTCATGTCCCCTTTACAGGGCAAGCCCTAATTAAAATACACTTTGAAATAAGAATGACAAGGACCAAAAGAAGTGCGGTCTGCGCATCCTAAGCAGTCAGTCAGCCATTTCTGTTTCCATAGTGTCGCTGAGCAAGAAAGCCCGTTGCTGGTGTGCCCTTCTGGAGAAAGGAGGAGCAGTCGACGGTCCCCTCCCTGCTGCTCAGGGCTGAGGTGATGCTCAGCCATGGAGCTCTCAGGGCAGATAACATTCCAGCCTGCAGCCATGCAGACCTTCCTGCCTCCAATGGGAGTCAGGACCTCAGGAAGTCAGAGGCAGAGCTCCCAGGGGAGCAACTCCTCTCAGGAGAGACCAGAACGCCTCCTTTTCACTTACACATCTTCCCTTGGCTGTGAAACTTGCTGGAGGGGAACGCGATTCTGTTTTCAGGCATTTATGCATGATGACCCTGGTCAGCTTCCTGGGCCGATATTCACGTGGCCTTTCTTCTGTTTGCTTCACATCCTTGCCCGGAGTCATTAGAAGTCAAGCTTGAATTCCCCTTTTGAATTGTCTCCATCTCAGCCATCTAAATTTGTTTCCACAATAGCTCGAGCTTATTTGATCCATCTTTCCCGGCCTGCTGTGTTTCCAATTGCTATGTCCATTTCTTATTTTCCTTTTATCCCTAGGCTAGCTACATCACCACCACCATGCATGCTTAGTACTCAGCTAGGTGTCCTCCCTCAGGTTGGGTCCTCTCACATCACATCAGAAAATCAAGACACTCCCCTACAGACATGGCCATAGGGCAGCCTGATCTAGACAGTCTCTCACTGAGACTCTTCCCAGTTGATTCCAGGTATGTAGAGTTGACAAATAAAACCACCTATCCCTAGAGATGTCCTAAAACATTTTGGTCAAGGCAAACTCTTTTCCTTTCTCCATTTCATATCTGGTTCTTGGCTTCAAGAACAGCAAAGGTTTTGGACGCTGTGGAAATTGGTCACTGAAGCTGTACCCAAGTGAGCTAAGAAGCAAAAGTAGAGGAGGAAGAATTAGCTACATCTTCAGAGGAGCTGATGAAGCATCGTGGTACCCAGTGACGAGGATGGGTGATCTTTCCCCACAAAAGAGGAAGCTAAAACTTCTAATAGTGCCAGAAAATGGTAGAAAGTAGGATGTCTGCCTCTCCAGCCAGGAGCAGGGCTCTTGTTCTGAGAAATGACAGCACATTCAGAGTTGTGACAGGCATGGCAAATGGGCCTTCTTGGAAACTCCATGCTGATGGCCACAGGTTCAGGGTTAGCTCCTCTCTGACTCCAACAAGAAACATTTCTCTCTTTATTTACAGCGCCCACTGTAGACCAGTGCTGTTTATTTCCTTTTGTGAATTCTTCAGTCTTCAAGCACAGGCTGCCTGCTTCTCATCCACCCCGCCAGCCGCTTGCCTGCAGCATGACCGTTGGTTTTCAGAGCTGGTGTTAGAAGTTGGAGCCCTTCTTCTGCACTGTCTACCAGTGCCAAAACAATCAGATTAATTCTGGTACCAGCCTGCCAAGCCGGCCAGCCCGGTAAGTCTTGGAGGTATATCTAGACATTCATATGGGCTCGTTTTGTTTTTTCTCCCTGGGGGAACCTCAGGATTCTTGCCAGCCAGTCTAATGGCTGTCATCAGATAATACCACATGGGGGTTTTGTAAGCTGACATTTCCTGTTGCTGGCTTCCATTTCTAAAGGCCAAACCAAACACCATTTGGACTCATTGGATCACAGACTGTTTCTGTCTCTCACTCTTCCTCCTCCTGATCCAGCCCTTGGGTCCCCACACCTCTGCCTTTCTGTCAAGTTTATGCAGAGGTGCGGAGCTAGGGTGAGCAGGCAGTTACTGCCCTCTACCCGGGCGGAATTACTAAGACCCCCCCTTGGGAAACTGAGGCAGCTGGTGGTGTGGTACTGCCATTGTTCTAAGACCCATAGGGGAAGTCCTGGCTGGAAGGCTTCCTGTGGTGTGCCCCAAAGTGTTAGATAGAATTCCTGTTCCCAAGCTCTGTTTCCTGTCCCTTGAAACAGCTCAGCAGAACACCGGAGGTCCTAGAGCAGAAGTTAGGAGAGCGAACCAGGAAGGACTATTGCCAGACTGATGGGACCAAGTGTGTGCGGTGTTTCTCATTAGGTGGTTGAGATTGTTACATCCTTACACCACTGAATGGAGGTATAGAGAAGGTATGGGGATCCTTAGGTGTGGGAGCAATTCCCGCTGGCAAAGCCGCTGGGCACACAGTAGGGACTCCCCTTCTGCAGAACAGGTGAATGAATGGAGCTTTGGCCTGAGCAAGGCACAGCTGTGCATGTGTCTGCATAGCCTTTAGCTCCCACTTTCAGTGTCACAGAAATGGGCAAGGGACATGGCTAAGAGTGCTCACCCTGCACACCCCCAGGACAGTATAAACCAGCCACTGCGATGCACACCTGTAATACCAACCCTCCAGAGGTGGAGAGCCAAGGGTCAGTAGTTCAAGGTCATCCTCAGTCACATAGTATTTACATTGCCATCCTGGGCTACAGAAGGCCCTGTCTCAGTAAAACAAAACAAGATAGATTTTGGAAAAAAAAAAAAAATCAACCACAAGAAGGTGCTGCATTGTCTGGATAATGTCCCAAGCTCCTCCATGGCCTGTGGTCCTCAGCATAAATGTGTCCCCCTATGGGCCTTTGCCAGCATTGTTCTGATCGACCCCTTCCTCAGGGGAATCTCAGTTCTCTCAAATTTATATAAAACTCGAGTTGCTCAAGACCAGATGATTTTAAGTCTTGTCCGGTCCCCCAAACTAACAATCATGCTGTGGAATGAGAGCAGAAGAAACTACGAATCCATACTGGGTGTCTGGATGATGCTCTCAGCTAGGAAGAGAGCATGCACCTTGAAAAGAAGGCTGAGGGGCAGCATGAGGCTGTGTTAAGTTTGCAAAACGTATGGATTGAGTACCCGGAGTTGTGTGGTTGTTTATATTTGAAAGAACAACCTAGATCATGGCTTTTTCTAGTTTCGCTCCCCCTTAATATTTTTTAAATGAACATGTGTAAAGTTGGTAATAAGACTAAAGAAATAATCAAAGTATTCACTCCTCCAGCCACTAATAGGGAGGATGTGAAATTATGGAAAGCTCATTGCTTGGGGTCACTGCTGTACCTCCCAGGGCCCTGCCGAAGCCCTCTCAGACTTCCCCTGTGGTTCATGACAGGGATCAGTCACTAAGGTTGGGGCCTGCCAATGTTTGAGGCTCAACGATTAGCAAACCCTCATTGTTTTCGTGTCCTAAGGGATATTGGCCAATCTGGATTTCCTGGATAATGTTCCTAGCTCTTCTAAGGCCTGTGGCCTCTAAATGAATGTTTCTCCACATGGCTTTTGCCAGCATGGTTCTGACCAACCCAGCCTAGGGGAGAATCTCAGTTCTCTCAAATTTGTATAGTCCTTGAAGCCCCCTTCCTGCATGCGACTCTTGAGTCACTCTCTGCTCAGGAAATAAACCCCCATGTTAGCTGATTAATTTCTTCACGGGGGACTTATTTCACTAATGACTCCTGTTTTTTGCCATTTCAGTGTGTCATTCCACCTAAACCAACACAAACCCCGTCACAGCCTTGAACGTCACAGACACATGAGCAAAGCCAGAGCTCATGAGCTCTGAATCACCCTAGAACAGCCATCATCTTCAAAAAATAAAGTGACCTGAGAAGTCTCAGACATACAATTCCCAACGGCAACAAAAACAAATATCATCTCGATGCATGGGAAAGTAAAGGAGGAAAGGGGGTTCTGAAGCATGAGTACCCTTACACAGGGATATCAGGGTGAAAAGTGTTGAGAAAAAGATGTCAGATAGTGACCTGCATGGAAGCTCCAAAACACTCAGTGGAATAACACTCAACTCTCCCTTTATTTCAGACATGGGTTCTTCATCCCACCCACACCACACGGGATGTTAAGGTTAGTGTCTCTGGCAAGGGGTGACATGAGGGTCCCATGCAGGCAAGGCATGTCTGGAAGACTGTCCAGAGAGATTTACCTGAGGAGCAAAACCTCATCCAAAATGGCTGTACCATCTTGGGTCCGGGGCTGGAGAGAGGGGGAGAGAGAAAGAGAGAGAGAGAGAGAGAGAGAGAGAGAGAGAGAGAGAGAGAGAGAGAACTAGCTAACATGAGCATTTATTGCTTTCTGGTTCTGAACACAGCCATACCATCCCTGCCACAATGGGGTTTAACCTTCATCCCAGCCAATACCATCGATCTCTCTAAAGCAGTGTGGACTCTTTGTCTCTCCCACCCCCCAAAGATTCTTCATTATCTTTACTGACTACCACCTAATACAGTCACATGATAGCTATCTCCATGCTCACTATATATATCAAGACATTTTTTGTTTGGTATGAGCTAAATAAATGCCCAGGATAGAGAAAAGATTTCACCTTAAGAAAATATTGATGGTTTAGATTACATTGCAAATGAAATATTTCCATTTTTTTTTTCAGAAAATAACTTTCATAGCTCAAGTCAGCAAAACCACATCAGGGAAGCAGGTGTTTATAACTCGTAGCATCATCAAAGGTCTCCCTTATATTTTAGGAAAGTCTCCAGATGTTTGGTTTAAGAGGCAGACAGCCTAATAAAAACAGGCACATGACCATTGAGCCTGTGTGTGAGAGAGAGAGAGAGAGAGCGATGGCTAAAACGTTCAGGAAAAGGAACTAAGCGGAGAATCACAATCAAATACTGCCAGCTATACTTAGAACCCCAAGTCAACAACTGGGGAGCACAGAGAAGAATACCCACCCACTGTTGGCGCATTGATGAAAACCGCTGTTAGGATATTCAAGGCAGATTTCCTACTCCAACTCCGTGTGTGCCTTAGGGGACAGCAGTTCTTTTCTGTGTTCAGCCGCATAAAAATAGGCCTCCAAGGACAAATCCGTCAGTCAACGATAGCCTGGGTGAGCCTGTTGTAGAACTGTGAGCAACAACAAGAAAGCAGCCAGCCGCCTTCCCGTCTCCAAATTTCAGTCCTTGGTGGGTCGGGGAATAAGTCAGATGCAGAGAGCTCACGTGTTGTGATGTCTTCATGCACATCAGAAACCGGACAAAAGTAATGTGTGGTGTGAAAGAGAGGCAGAGGCCTCCTTCTGCAAACAAAGTGAGCCAGAAAACGCAGGGCAAAAACGCTGCTAGGATGTTGGAAACCATGTGTTTCTACCACGGCTTTCAGCATGGGAGTGAGCGGTCAGAGCTAAAAGACTCCCGGGGCTTCACATCCGTGACTGCACTCAGTTCTACCTTTGTATTTCCTTCAACCAACACCTTTGAGATTGTCATAGAAAGAGTGTGGACCCAGGCCGCTGCAGATGACAGAGCTTGACTAACACAGCCTCTCCCAGCAGTGGGGATAAATGTTTGGTTAGGCAGGTCACCTACGAAAGACCAGAGGAACAATTCCATCCTCGATCAGCTTCACGAACCAGGAGATGTTTTTGAGGTCACTCATAGGATCGTAGGTGAGAGTTAACTACAGGGACCCAAGTAACTCAAAAGCAGCCTCATCGCTGAGCCATTTCCCCAGCGTGGGTTCTGACCACCATGGCCCCAAGTTGCAGTATGGAGTCCTCCCTTCAGTCATATGCTGCAGCGTCTCCCAAGAGCATTTTGAGCTGGGAGGAGGGAGTAGTGCCCAGAATTTTAGATAAGTTCTGACAAATCAACTTATTTCTCCGTCTACAGCTAGTGTTAACAGCCCATTATGTTTCCCATGCGTCTTTCTGCAGCTCTGTTTCTTGTTTTAGAGCCAAGGTTATGGGGCTGCAGATCCCCATAGCCATCTCTGCTTTCTGGTGGAGACAGCCATGCTATGCCCGGAGAAAGAGCCACCCCCTGGCATATGTCTAAGAGCAAGAATTCTGTGCTTGCCTCTCCTTCGCCCTTACCCGATTTGGGTCATTCCTACTGATTTGTTGTTTTTTTATAGATACACTATGCAGCAAGCCTTTCAAGGGTCTCTCTGGAAACCTCTGTCTTTTCCAGCATGTGTTGACATCAGGAGAAGCCCATGCATAGTGGCTGTTAAATCTTTTCTTTCCCATCCTTCACCCAGAAAAGGAAGGTTTCTATAACCCATGGAAAGTTTGGTGCACACCTAACCCAACTCTGAAATCCATATTCTCAGGGTGTCAGTCATTCATCTTAATGATAAACTGTAGTGTGCTTCACAGTACTACGGTACCAATTAATATTGTATTGATACTCTTATGGCTGTTTCTCTTTTCCCTGTGCTAAAATAAGAAAAGACATTTTGATACATAGTTAGTATGATACTAATCAAAATGAAAAGATAGGGCTGGAGAGATGCTTGGTGGTTAGGAGCCAGAGCGTAGCTCCCAACTCCACGGATACAGTGTAATTACAAATGCCTCTAAGTGCAGCTCCAGGTAACATGTTCTTCTGGTCTTCATTGGGCGTACACACATGTGCAAATACACTAACATAGACACACTCTCTCACACACACATAACTAAAATAAATATTTTTAAGATAAGAAAAAGACTGGAAATGAACAAAATTCCAATCGAGTATGGTGGCATATGCTTATAATGCCAGTGCAGAGAAGGGGTGGAGGCAGGAGCAACACTGTGAGACCAAGGGTAGCCTGGGCTAGAAGTCCAGGCACGGCTGTATAAGTACACAGCCAGAACTCATCTCAAAATCCCAAGCCAAACAACCCCCACCAAGAATGTATAAAATTAAAACCATTGTGCTTTTAAAAAATGCATAAGAACTTACCCTGAATGGGAACTGATAAACATGGCTAATAAACAGGGCTAATAAATAATAATCTCACTTGTTAAGGTGAAAACTGAATAATAAAAAAAACCTACCCTTTTATTTACAACTGATTAAAAGAAACAAACTCTTATTTAATTACCTCCTCTTATGAAAGGAGTTAATTTTTCATGATTGTCAAAGACTTATCATATCAGAAAAACTATTTACTAAATTAGAATGTATTAGTTGGGGCTGGAGAGATGGCTCAGAAGTTAAAGAGTTCTCACTGCTCTTCCAGAGGACCCAGTGTCCCCTTCTGGACTCTGTGGGCATCTACACACACAGGACATACACTCACATAGATACACACACACACAAACAAAAAAAAAAAAGAAGTAAATATTTAAAAGAAAAACAACAAAAAAATACATGTCCCTGTGGTAAACTTTCCAAATATATAAAGAGTAATTCAGGTTGAAAATGACAGAATTCCAGCTGTCAAACCCAGAAATCAGATTCAAGGGCTGAGAAAATCAGAAATCTTAGCAGCAGGCGGGGATCAAACATTTCTGGTTGTATAAACCGTGTTTATCTGTAGAGCCCTGTGAAGACTTCCCTTCCAACTGAGTCTCGCCTGGCTTTGCTTCCAAATCCACCTGACGCTTGCACAGGTCAACAAGAGTTTTGCCAAGGTTCATGAACTTCCATCAGATACGGGCTGAGCTTTCTAATTTTTTTTTTTTAACTTGGGCTATTCAATAACTTTAACCATGTTTAAACTAGATCCCCTTTCAAATGAAGAGCTTCAGGTGAAAGACGGAGGGAGAGACGGGCAACCGCTCTTTGATATTTTTAAAGGAAACGTGCTCCTTTTCTTCTTCTCATCTCATTTTAAATTTTCAAAGAAAATTCGTCAGAGCAATAAATAATAAATAGATAGATAAATAGATAAATAAATCCAACTTAGTCTGAGTCTAACAGTGTCTTTTTTTCTCTATAGAAGACTCACCAGAATTTATATGACCAGCAAAGTTAGTTTTAATGCAAAACCAGCAGTATTAAGCTTGCACTGCCAAAGCAATGCAGATATTTACTGCTCTCTTATTGTTTAAAGTGTCTTATGTGTATTATATAACTTATTTTTGCAATTACTGTGTATTATATGATTTATTTTATTTCTTTTGTAATCCCCTTACAGACGAAGCCAAGCTTCGTCAGCCACAGCAGGGGCCAGAGACACAGGTCTCGGCTCCATGGGCTCCAGTCTTTGGAGTGTGTGCAGAGACCCCCACTCAGGTGAGGCCAGGACTCCTGACTGCATGACAGGAAAGACTCTCAGAGTTGATGTGCAGCAGTGTTGGGTTTATTAGGAAGATATTCTAACATTGGTTTGAGCAATGGGTCTTAAGGAAGAGCGAGGGAGGGAGGAGGGAGGGAAGAGAGAGAAGGGAAGGAGGGAGGAAGAGAGAGAGAGAGAGAGAGAGAGAGAGAGAGAGACTGAGGACTGAGCCACACTTGGTGTGGCTGACTGAGGTCTTCTTAGGAGGTAGCTTATAAAAGCTATATATTTTGGTACTCTGACTTTGCGTTGTTCGAGGCATTTCTATGGACCTCCCCGCCTTCTTTTGCCTTTTTAGTGAAATTAGAGGGTGCATCTGTGGTTCACAGTAGAGGAAATCCTCACTATCTCAAGTGGTTATGGGGTGGGCAATGTGGATGCTGAGAGCTGAACTTGGGTCCCCTGGAGGAGCAGGAAGAACTCTTAATGACTGGCCCCAATCTTAAAACTTTATAGCATCCTATTGCAAGTAAGAATTGTGGGCTTATCCAGGTGATGTAAATAGTCCAGTTGTGCAGACAAGGATGAGCTAACTCACATTAAACAGCAGGCTCATGAGACTTGGACACCATGTCGGATGCACATGTAACTGGAACCTTAGAGTCTGCCAGGAAGACTTGGAGAAAAGAGATAGAGCCTTCTCCTTAGTGATGCTACTATCCCCCGTCATGGCTGCCCAAACCCAAGGTTCTAGAAGGTTTAGAGTAAGAAAATGACCCTGTTTGCTATGGAAGTCAAAGCAGTCGCGTGGAAGGCTGGATCTGTGAAGCAGACCTTCGGCTGTTGATCACACACACATTCCATGGTTCATGGTTTCCCGGCCTCTCTGTAGCTCAGCTCTGACAACTCCCCATCAACAGCAAGGAGGCGACAATGAGGGGAAATCAAAGTGCAGAACATTTACTCAAATAGTGGAAAGCCTGTCTGTTAGGGTGACTATATACAATCTATATGGCTTTTAATAGGGAAATACAATAGTTCTTGATTATGCCAAGACTATGAATAATGGCATTGTTAAAGTCAGGAGACCATTTAGCTATTTGGCAGAAATACATAGAGGAGTAATTAATGTATGGAAAATAACAATTGTAGTGAGCCTATTTGTATAATCAAATTAATAATGGAATTCCACAACCTCAGGAGCTCCCCCTCTCCTCATTCCTTCACTTACCCCGCTGCTTTTGGTAGAAGTATCATGTTTTTTTGACCCGTCCTCCTTCCCATAAGTCTTGGGATATAATTGAAACCTGGGTTTTGTCAGGGCAAGAATCAGTGTTAAAAAGTTCTGTTCTTTATGGCAGTCCAGTGGTTTAGCCTTTACCCAAGAGGCTTTGCACTAAGTTCATGATGCTTCCCTCACAAAGCTTCCCTTGGTTTGAGCAGTATGAGAATAGCCTGTGTGCCGTGCACACTGGAGACAGAGGCTTTCGTTCATCTGTGTGTGTGTTGGTACTTTTCAAAGTGATTTATTTTGCATTCACATATATGTGTCTGTGTGTGTCCATGACCGTGCAAGCCAGAGATGTCAGAATCCCTGAAGCCGGGGTTACAGGCAGTTGTTAACGTCCTGATATACGTGCTGGGAACCAAACTCTGGTCTCTTTTAAGAACAGTAGGCTTTCATAACTGCTGAACCACCTCTTCAGACCCCAGCTAGTTAAGATCTCTATGTTGGTTAAATCTGAAAACAAACCAATCAACAAACAAAGAATTTTGGGTCCCATTATAGTCACTTGACCTCCTGAACTTTGGACAACATCAACAAGTTAGGGCCAGTGACCTATCGTAAGCACTGAGCGTATATCCTTACGCCATGACTTCTGCGCCAACACTGTGCAAATGCTTTTGGGTAAATATGACACGTTCAGTTCATGGAAGAAGCCAGAGTGTCAGGGAGGTGTTCCCCAGAAGGTTGCGACACTTGGCCCCCTGACTGTGGTTTTATTTGGATTCTCTTAGCAACGGCTTATGGTTTGCTTAAGATGAACAGTTTTTAGGAGACTGACATGGAGCCGACTTAGTACAGAATGTGTCTTGTGTTAGTTAAACTCCAAAGGATTAATCCTTCTAGCTTTCATAAATAACACCTGCTCAAGCCTGCTGGCGTTGTCTGTCCACACGGAACGCACCAGCGCAAATCCTGGCAGAACTGACAGACTGAATGAGCAAAAACACATAATATTTTATTCTTTAAAATAAAAAAAGCCTGTTGTTCTTCTTTTGATAATTTGGAAATTAACCCCCAAACAGCCATTTTCAAGCAACTATGCCGTGGTAGAAAAAGAGCAAGCAGTATTGACTCTCTAGTCTGAGTTTCCCAGTATCTTCTATGAGGATTTAAGAATTTTTCAGAGAGTCTCTGGATATTAGCAACAAGTACATTGCTGACAATCAGCCTAGATTCAAGATACTTGGCAGGCTCAGCAGGTAACTTTCTCAAGTTCATGCGGTTGGCGGATTGCAAAGTCGGCTGCACTCTGCGCCATGTGCAGCCCACTTCTCTCTGCTGCTCTGCTTTGCAGGCAATTCCAGAGGCAGGCTTGCTTCCCTTGCAGGAACCTGAGCCAGTGGGCCTGTGGCCTGTTTTGACCCAGGCTAACTTTCTGTGTGTCCTTCTGGCTGTCTCCATCCTGTTTCCCTCTCTCCCCTCTTGCTCTGTCTCCCTCCCCAACAGGTTTAAGCTAGTCTGGGGAAGAACTATAAATCCTCTGGAGTATAGCCCTGGCTCCCTGGCCAGGGACTCTATCTGCCAGTCAACCCTGCTTCCTAAAGACACCTCAGTGAGCTGGATAGTATCTGTGGAGACAAGCTCTGTTGAGCATCGCGGCTTGGCTGAATAATGAGCTCAGGAGAAACAATAAATTGCTGTTTTAAGTCATCAGGTTTTGAGGTGAAGTAAGTCTCTCTCTCTCTCTCTCTCTCTCTCTCTCTCTCTCTCTCTGTGTGTGTGTGTGTGTGTGTGTGTGTCTACGTGTGTCTATGTCTGTGTGTGTCCTAGTAGAGTTTTTTTTTTGAGGGGGGGAGGGAGCAGCTTGGCTGCTTCCATGAGACACTGGAATTCCTGAGGGAGGGTAGGCTTGCACCCAGCTACCATTCAGGACCCACATGAGGAGCCAGTGAGGCCTCTGCATTTGAAAGCAGCTTCCCAAGCAGGTAGTGTTCCAGGGCAGCTTATATAGGGTCTCTTTGACTAATGGCCACACCCTAACTCTCAGCCGCAAGCCCACCAGAAAGAAACCATGCCCCTGCCATCAGGAACTCCTGAGGGTTTCGTGCTCAGAGCAGCTGCAAACAAGTAGTTTGCTCAGAGCAGCTGCAAGCATAGGAAAACAAGTTGTTTACTCTGGCAGGCAGGGGTCACAGGAAATTCATGGTCTGGGGGGGGGGGGGGTCCACAGTCCCCAACACCTGACCATGGAACGAAGTAGACACCAAGACTTTTAGTCAAATACATTAAATATGTTCAAAGATATATGAAAAGCATGGGTGAAAAATGAAACCAAGAGGTCAGTGAAAGAGTGTGATGGGAATTACCTATTATCAGCTTGATGGGACCTACAGTTGCCCAGGAGACTAACCTCTGGGCATAACTCGGGCTGTTTTCCAGATTAGTTTGACCTCTGGGCGCACCTGTGAGCAATCATCTACATTAGATTAATTGAGGTCGGAAGAGCCACCTAACTATGGGTGACACTGCTTCCGGGGCTTGGGTTCGAGTCTGTACAGAGGAGAACTTGAGCTAAGCCCGATTCGTCCCTCTGTTTCCTGGCTGTAGATGTGCAGCAACAGTGGCCCCATGCTAACTCTGCTATGGTGAAGATACCCACGGTAGAATATAAAAAGACTGGGGGATTCCGTACTGACTGTACATTTTATGTTTGTAGGTCTCGTAGAGCTAAGTGCCATGGACATTAAAGGAGCTTCTGCCAGCCAATGTTTATCGCTGACCACATGTCTCCATGGGGCCAACGTGTCTCATCCATGCTAGAGCATGAGCAACATTTATCATGGATAAATTGCATAAGATCTCAGATCCACCAGAAGAGTTAAGAAGCTTTCCTATTCCAATAACTCTGATTTCAGCATGAGGCTTCAAGGAAAGATTTTGAGAAACACAGAAGCATAATTGAAATAACTTGAAGGTGACAGCAGGTTATTACGCAAATACTTCATTTCTCTCAGCAGAAATGGTCTCCACCATGGATTTCAGAACAGAGTAACTCAGAACCATAGCCTTTGATCAAGAACAATCTAAACAATTTTTAAAATCTATATTAATAGCATAAAGAATCCAATTATTTTAAATAGCAGTCTAATTCCTAAAGAAGCAGAAGGAATTTTAAACCAAAATATAAAGACTATAACTTAAAGCATTAACTAGAAATTCCCAGGCATCCACAATTTGACTAGATGAGGACTTTCCTCCTCGGGTGCCGTCTGATGACTTATATTCCAGTGTCAGTCACAGTATCTCTGGTCCAAATCACTGAGGGATAAGGAAGTATTCTCTAGGTGCTCCAAGTGATTTGTAAGCCCTTGATGTGCGAAGTGTGTCTGTCTATGTGCTGCTTTTATTGGTTAATGAATAAAGAAGCCACTTTGGCCTGTGATAGAGAAGAGTAGAGCTAGGCAAGAAAACTAAACTGAATGCTGGGAGAAAGAAGGCAGAGTCAGTGAGAAATCATGTAGCTCTGCAGGAGACAGGCACATCAGAACCTTGCCAGTAAGCCACAATCATGTGGCAATATACAGATTAACAGAAATGGGTTAATTTAAGATATAAGAACTAGCCAGAAATACTCTTAAGCTATTGTTCAAACACTATTGCAATTAATATAGATTAACAAGCAGCTTCCGGCAAAAGACCCTGTGAACAGAACCTTGTAAAACCACACCCTGAGGAAGACACAGTGTCTCCCATAAGCCTTTCTTGGAAGGAATCTACAATTCTGCCTCAATCTGAAAAGCAAAGCAGAACTAAAACAAGAAGAGCATTGAAGATGTTCAGTTGCCCACTTGGATTTTTATGCAATACTATTTGGGGCATTTATTCAAAACACAGTTAATTTCTTCTTGCCAGGAGATGAGAATGGCTAACAGGTCTGTGTCTGAGGGTGATTCCACAGAGCTCAGACAGCACTCACTCCCTGGAGTCTTTCTGTGTGCAAAGGCCATCATTTGAAGAAAATGTCTTATGGGATATGGGGGTGTGGCACAAAATTTAGATACAAAACTCCATTCGCCTAGAAATGACTTTGGTACGATAATATGGAAAATTCTATTGAGATAAGGTTTCAAAGAAATGTTCATACTTGTTTCTAATCTTAGTAGTTTGTTGTTGTTTTTTTTTAAATTGACTTCTGCAGGCTCTGTCACACAGAGTCAGAGGCATATCAGCCCAGCACTATCAGAAAAAGTATAGATAAAGGGTTAGGGAGTCCTTCTGCATCTTCACAGGGTCATTTTAGAGATGCACGCAATTCCCCATTTTGGCCTGAATAAAATGCAGTTAGTTCATAACCATTGTCAGCTGGACAGCAGTAAGGAGGCCTGGTGTGTCTCAGTCCATAGAGCACAGAGTACACATTAGCATGTGTGAAGCCCAGGTTCCATCTCAGACACGTAAATCAGCCATGAGGGTGCATACCTATAATCTCAGGACTTGGGAGATAGAGGCAGTAGGATGAGGAGTTCAAGGCCATCCTTGAACTATAAAAAAAAAATACAAATACAATAAAATATAAAACAGGTTGAGTTTGGGGAGAATTTCCTTACTAAAGTCTCTGGTGAGAGTTCAAGTAATCATTTTAAGGGGTGTGGGGGAATGCAGTTTTGCAATATTTGTGCTGCTTCTCAGAAAATGTTCTGCTTTTGGAATCTGTTCCAGGCTGTCCCCTCTAAATGTCCACTTACCCTGAGATTGATAGTAATCAGAATACAAGAGTTCTTTTTCCCTGTCAGTACCAGAGCCAAATGGCAGAGAAGCACTTGGCCTCCAGGCAATCTGGGAAGAGAGGCTTTCTTACCACCCCAGCAGATCTGTCTACCTTTCCTGTCCCACTTCTGGCTAGCATCTCCACAGGACTCAGAACCAAGGCTGTCAATCAATTCAAAGTTTGATGTTAGCCATCTGGCCATGTGGTGAGCCTTATCTCTGAGATTTGTGGTGCTGATGTTTCTCTCAGTGTCTCCTGTACTTTTTCTTAATTATTGTCCCTTTCTGTACTTCCTCCAAAAGCTACTGAGTCTTGAATTCTTGCCACGATAGCACCTAGGTTTCATCTCGGTTAGAGGCTAACTCAGAACAAGCCAACTATGCCTGCATATATGGATTTCTTTCCATAACATGGAGCACAAACACACTCTTAAAGGATGAAAATGCCTCCATCTTATGTCTCCTCCCATTCTGTATCATGATGTCCACAAGCAAGCTTAGTAAATTGTTGCTGATTTACGCACTGTTACAGCAGGAAGGTCCTGTCATCTTCTCTGACTCAACAGGGAGCACAGACCCAATTCTGTCTCAGGACAGAGGGAGGTGGCCAGTGTGTCCTGAACACGGTGGCTGTCAACAAGAATTTGACAAGTTTAGAAAGAGCAGAACAGTGGGCAGGAGATATGCAAGTGTCCATTGCTGTTATAAATACCAAGGCGAGACGGGAGTATTCTAGAAACTCTGCTGATGAGCCCACACTAAGCATCTCCCCAGACTTAGACCTCCGTATTCAGTACCTAGCAATTTAATAAGTTATGACAGATCCCTGGGAAGATCTAACTTCCTTGTGACTTGGAGTTAAGTATTAAACAAGATGTTGCCTCTTGAGGTCAGGCTCTCAAGACCAGTGTTGGCCCTCAGCCAAGCTGCCCTTCTGCCTGTTTATCTTCTTCTCCATGGTACTTTAGCTAACCCCAGGTCGCAGCTTGTTAAGGCTGTAGGGCTTGTCTGCAGCTGCTGCATGAAGTTCAAGGGTTCATGCCCAAAGAGACAATCCAGAAACAGCACCGACTTTCTGCTGGTATATAGGCCATACACCTAAAATGTTTAATTGGTTTATTCTTATAATCATTTATGTTTACCTTGGAGGAAACACTTTGTACTATAAAGTTATATAAACTGACTATTCTTAAATAATCAGAGACTTGCATTTCTGTTATCATAAAACAATTTTCACGTTAGAAGCAATATTAACCACTTATTCTGGAAAGTATTTAAATGACTTAATCCCTTACCACAACACTGGGAGGTACACACATCTGTCACCCCCTCTTCACACCTGGGGAAGCAGGGGAGCAGAATTGTAAAGTCTCTTGTCCGTGGTCATGAAGCTTCCAAGTGGTAAAATTTCTCAGTAAAACTTCTAAATACTATTTAATCTTATGAAGACATCTCAGAGGCTGGGGCTTACCATGATGCCCAGGCTAACTTAACTCTATATTCACCTGCCTCCTCTTCTGGCTCTAGAGAGTCAGGATTCCACGAACATGCCCCTAGACAAGGCAGGAACTTCTTAATACCGTCAATGACCCTCAAGTTTTCTATAGCTCAAACTTAGATTTCACTAAAACACAGGGTTGTATAGCACCTCCACGGAGAGACCAAGCTATTTGAAATATAATATTTAATGATCATTTAACATTTTCTTCTAGACATTTTATACACATGAAACAGTTTAATCTTCCCAGTAACCAAATAAAGTTGATCTCATTAAAATCTCCATCTTGTAAGGAAGAAATTAATCAAGGAGATATTAAATGATGCACCCAAAACCACACAATTATGAATGGTATCGATGGAGCTTGGACAAGACAGTTTGATTTAGGTTTCTTTCCTTAGCCACTAGAGTCACTGGGCACTTTCTAAATCATGAAGGCACTTAAGTTCTCCTCTAACTCTAGGCATACCATGCCCACTCCTAGATGTTCTTTTGTCAGCCTTTTATGATGTTGGCAGCTCTGTCTAAACATTCTACGTCCAGTGTCTAATGGACGCCTTGCCATCCAGGAAGCAGCCAGGAAGCAGTCAAGTGAATGCCGCCTGACCATTTTCTGTGATGCGCTTCCCAAAGTCCCTGCACTCAGCCCACAGGTGGCGCCTCAGTGAGTTACTTTAAATTCATCCGAAGTCTGTTACTTCATCTTTAGATGGGTTTTGTTTTTAATGACTGGTTTTCCTGCCAGTGAGTCCCCCCCCCCCCCATTTCTTGTCCTATCCTGATGCTGTATCCATTGGGCAGGAAGTATTCAGGAATTCCACGGTCCTCGTGAAATCCGGCTCAACCACAAATTCAGAAAATTCATGGCATTCACCCTAGAATTTGAGGGCCAAAGATCAAGATTATTGAAGTAACAGCTGCTCCCATGGGTTGTTTGTGCTTTCTGGATAATAACTTCTCACTTCTCCTTTAAGGCATTACTTTAGAAGCAGAGATTTGAAATTTTCACAGGATTCGATGGCAAAACACATCATTTAAGCTGCGGGCTTGGGGAAGCTGTAGTAAGGCCAATGTTAAAGACTCAAGACTGTAAGACAGTTTAGAAGAGGCTTCCACCTGCAGCCAGATGCTCTGAAACAGAATTCCAGAGCTGTTAGCAATATTATTTAGCACATAGATAACTCTTTATGGATGGTAACCATTAATCCCTCGCATCCTCTGTTTTGGATGGTGCTTTAAGAATTCTCTGGAGAGGTGAAAGGGGCATTCAAGCTCACAGCCCGAGTTTCTTCTTCAGTCGGATTGATGCATGCAGGTTTTCTGAGTCAATCCCTATCATATTCCATAAGACAGGACCCAATTTTTGTGCCAATTTTTTTTTATGTTACAACTTGAATACACAATGTCTATTAAGCTCTGCTTGCAATCCTCAGGTTGTTTACAGAAGACCTTGTGGAAAGGAGTCTCAAATCATAGGCTGTGTTCCTTGCACACACCTCCAGTCTGTGGAATCTGTGGTGGATTGCCAAACATCTCTGTGTCTCATTTTCTTCTTTTAAGTACAGAATAGATAGATCTCTGATTTTCAACTGATAGAAATGTTAAGAGCTAAACATAATAATGTGTAGATAGTCAGGGCTACAAATTGATCAACTTTTGAAAAACCACTATATGCCAATATTCAAATCAGCAGCAGTTTATTCTTAATGTAATTTGTAATTACATTAATATAAAATGAATTCTTTTCATTGACTTACCCAAAGACACTGTCTTGAATTCCTGCAAGGCAAATTGCTTCATGAAGTGATAACCAAAAATAGTTCATTCTCGTGTTTTCATGGAAGCTAGCCTACAAGAAACTGATCAGCAAATAAATCCACAACACAAGGTGTAGAATCTAGTGGGACGAACTTCATGGAGAAAAACAAAGAAGGATGCAGAGAAGAGGAGGCTTGCTCCTCTCTAAAGAACACCCAGTATGATGTTCATACAAATGTATTTGAAGAAAGGTTCCAGGCAGCCCCTGGCTGAGGGGCTTTCTCCCCACATGGCACTTTACCCACAACCCCACTGGTCTTTTGGGCCTTTCAGAAGTGACAGGGACTACACAAAGGCTGGAATGGGGTTAAAGAAACAGAATCGAAGGACAAAAGCACAGCAGGCTGCCAATCACTTGGTGGTAGACCCCTGCGGGAATTTTGGATTTTACTCTGAAGCAGTTTCACAGACTTTAAACATAACATGCGTGGCATGAATTTGTTTTCATTTTCAGATGCTGTTCTGAAGATATGATCTAGAGATAGAGCACGGGTGATAGCAGGGAAGGAGCTGAAAATGATGGTGTGGGACCAGAGAGATGACTCAACAGTTAAGAGTACTTCATGCTCTTGCAAAGGATGCAGGTTTGGTTCCCAGCATCCGTATACGTCAGATGACACACAGCTGCCTGTAGCCTCAGTTCTAAGGGGCCTGATACCGTCTTCTGGTCTCTCCGTGGGCACCTTCAATGATACACACACACACACACACACACACACACACACACACACAATCTTTCAAAATGGTGGCGTACAGCAGAGCAGCAACAATGGAAGCTAGGTTTAAGGTGTATTTGGCATGGTTGAAATGTAGTAAGAGATTGAATTTAAGGCTGGAAAGGGAGTTCAGGTTGATGCTGCCTGCATGGTGAGCTATTAAAAATCATGATGGAGAATGTTATTTCCTAGAGAAGAGTAGAGAGAGAAGGATGCAGGAAAGCCCGGAGGTACTACAGTCCATCCTGGGCAAGAGAAAGAAAGAGGGAAGGAGGCCACAAAGAACGATGATGGCTCTGGAAGTCTGGACAAAGCAGTACTGCAAGGAGGAAGAAGGGAACCCCATGTGCGATGCCTTTGGGCAGTCAGTTGAGGGCAACATCTGACCATGCCAATGGGAAGGTCACTCTCTGTGCCTGTGGGATTTGTTGAGTGGTCTTCCCAAGGCCAGGTCCTCCTGGTTACACAAGCAGACACCTGGTTTCTGAGGCCGAAGTCAGTGGTTTCGTGGAGCCAGATGAAACCATTTGGAACCGGATGGAGCCAGCTGGAACCGGATGGAGCCAGTTGGAGGCAAATGAAGCCTCTCTGTGGCTCATCTGCACATCTGTCCCCAGGGCAGCAACACACAGGGAGGGCAGGAGGAAATAAGTAGATGTGAACTTTGTCCTTTCTACCTCTGATCTGTCACCCGTTCTGCAACCAGAATTAGTTTCTCAAAACAAAAACCTAACAATGTTTTCCCAGTTAAAAAACAAAACAAAACAAACTTCTCTTTATATCTTTCATGATAAGAATGCAAAGCCTTACCCTAGTCTCCAAAACACTGTTCTGCAAATCCAGACACAAGGCGTTGCCTCAGCTTCTGACACTTCAGGCCTGGGGACTGTATTCCATTCCCTGAGAGGATACCACAGAATTGCAGCTTCACAATCCTGTGTGAGTCCAGAAGCAATAAGGGTCTCTATTGACAGTTAACGAACTCTGTGATGACAAGGTCTCGACAGTGGGTGTTATGGTTTTGATCCCTTTAAGAGACAAGCCACACCCATTCCCCTCCCCATCTGCTGAGGCAGGCTGATCTTCAGCTTCCGGCCTGAGCTCGCTCTCTTTTCCATCTTCCTTTCCGAGAGGCAGCTTTGCTTCTGCCTCTCTCCCCACTTCTCTGCTTCCCCCCTTCTCTGTCTCTTTCTCCTCTTCTCTCTCTCTCTCTGTCCCCCCCCTTCACCCTTCCTCCTCCATAACCCCCTGAATAAACATTCAACCTCACCCTGCATGTCCTGTCTATCCATGTTTCTGTCTTCTGCCTGCCTGCCGCCATGTGTCTCCCTGCCTGGAACCAGCCATTGCTCAGGGACCTGCAGCCGTCTCTGCTTGGGGCCCACTGCCAGCTGCCACATGGCCCGCCACCACTGCTCAGAGACCAGCAGCCGTCTCCGCCTGGGACTGGCTGCTTCAGGGCCCGCTGTCTGCCGCCACATGGCCCACCACCACCACCACCTCTCGGGCCGCCGCTATGGGACCGGCAGCCATTTCTGCCTGGGACTGGCTGCTCCCAGGGCCCACTGCCTGCCACCACATGGCCCGCCACCACCATTTGGGACCTACAACATTTCTGCTGCCTACTGCCGCTGGGATCTTGCAGCATTTTTTAAAAAAGAATAACAGTGGGTCCCTGCACCAACTTCACAGCACCATGCCCGCCTCTGTAAAACATTTGCACAAATTAACTCAATCTGAAGGTTAAGCATTTGTTTTTTAATCTAGGAATTCTTTATGGAATTTTGAGGGGTTTGGTTTCTGGGGGTCTTTTATGGAATGACTGAACGTATCCTGTCTTTGTCCTGGAAAGCTCTGTAGTCCGTTGGCTCTGGCAGAAAGGGGCAGAAGGGTCAGCCAGCTCTTCGTCCTTCAGGACTGTAAAGTGGAACACTAGGGGAAGCACCAGGAGAGCGGCTTCTGCCTTTCCCCTGACAATGTGCCTGACAAACTCACTTCTACACTGCTGGACTTGTCAACAGCAGCTGACCATGAAGGAACACTGAGTAAATTCTCTCTTCCCCAAGCCTTCTTCAGAAATCTACAGTGGACACTCTGCCCCTCGGGGTGGCTAGGGCTCTCTACCAAGAAGATTGTCCATTTAGCAGAAAGGACATATGTAGCCTTTAAGCAGAGAAGCCTGCCCCCTTCATTGCATTAGTTCAATATAACGTTTTCTACATGGCATGCTTAAAATTCTCTTCTATTTATGGCCATTGTTCAGGACATTGTGGTCTGATTTTAAAGAACAAGAGCCATGTGTGAAAGGGCAGAATAACACTAAGGTATCAAGTGAAGTTGCAAAGAGCTTCGTCAGCCTGCTTTCAGTCTTGTGACAAACTCATGAGGTCATCAACTTACAAGGCAGGGAGCTTCCTTTGGGCTCATGGCTTCAAACTTTTAGTGAATGTTTGTTGGGCCCTGCTGCTTTGGGCCAACGTACGAGTGTTAGTCGTGGAGACAGCATGTGGATGAGAATTATCGTTCACATCATGGTGGCCAGAAAGCAAACATAGAGGAATCAAAAGGGGCCAAAGTCCCAAAAAAGTCCAGTCTCCTCTAAGGGACATCCGGGATTGTCTAACTTCCTTCACTAAGCTCCATGTTCTAACAGCACCCATCCCTATGATGGGCATTCATGCATGCAATACAGAAAACAGTGTACACTCAGGCTGATTGTCTACAACCAAGTGCCTGCCTACGGTACCCACGTCCACCAGCCCATGACTGTGAACCATCCATAGACATGACAAAACACATAAGGAGTAGAACTGAGGTGTTAATTTGTAAACTGAGATTGCGTGTTCGTTTCCTGCCACCCAGACCCGAATACTAACACAAAAACTATATTAATTACAACACTGCTTGGCCAATGACTCAGGTATATTCCTAGTTAGCTCTTACATCTTAAATTAACCTATTCCTATTATTGTATATTTTACTAAGAGGCTCATGGTTTACCAGTAAGGCTCTGATGTCTTTCTTTTTTGACAGCTACATGGCGTCTCCCTGATTCTATCTTCTTTTTCCTTGCTTTCAGTGTAGTTTTCCTGCCAACTACACTCTGCCCTCCCATAGGTCAAACAGCTTCTTTATTAGCCAATGGTCATAAAACACATTCATAGCATACAGAGGATAATCTCACATCATCTCCCCTTTTCTCTCTAAATTACATATAACAAAATAGGTATCGAGCAAGAATTACAGCTCCAATATTTAGTCTATTTGTATTAGTCAAAAATTAAAGAAAATATTCTATCATCTATCTTATCTTTGTGAGTCTAAAGTTTTGTATCTAATTTATCTTTTATTGAAACAAAGGAAAACTATAACTATATGTCTTCAACATCATCAAAGACCTCAAAAGGATATAATATTTTCTAAGTATTCAGGAAGTGCATTGTAAGCAACTTCCAAAACTCTAGAATTGACAGAGACATCTGGTGCCTTGACAGTCACTCGAAGATCTTCTGTAACATTGGGGCATCCGTCTTCAGCCTGTAGGCCCATGCTATCTGGCAGACTTTTCCATGAGGCAGGAAATTCGAAAGACTGTTTTGCCTGTCTTGGCAGTTTGTCAATAACTTTCTACTGTGTCCTGAAGAATGTCTGGCAGACTCTTTCACCTTCTTTAGGCAAGTTAATCAGTCATTTTTTGTGGGTTCTACATGTCCAGTTTATATAGCATACTGTCAAGCAGTCCAGGCAAAAGCAGTTTCTTGCCCAAATGGCTAGCCTTGTCACATTGAAGGCAAATTCCATAATGAGTTTCTTCAATGCCCATCAACCTCTCTGATATTATTGTTGCTGACAGAAGCAGACATGTCTCACTGTCAAGAAAAGTCTAAGTTATTAAAACCTTTTAAATACCATGTTCTGTAGGTCATTGAAGTGTTGAAGATTATCTAACTGAAATATACCTCTGTATATCTAAAAAACTTAATGTAATTAAAAGTTTGATTATTATAGATAAGTATTAATAATCTGTATTTCTTAATTATACATTGCATTTTTATTTATTTTTTAAAAATTTTTTATTGCTTTTTAAATAATACCATTCAAAATCTCCACTTCCTCCCCTCCTCCCATTTCCCTCTTCCTCTCCCTTCTCTCTCCCCCTCCAGTCCTAAGAGAGGGCAGAGTACCCCGCCCTGTGGGAAGTCCAAGGCCCTCCCCACTCCACCCAGGCCTAGGATCCCGAAAAGCCAGTACATGATCCCAATTTTTGCCTGGAGATCTTGTCTGCTTCCACTTTCCAGGAGGATCTATATATGGCCTATAACAGTGCAATATATAGCTAGGCGGGAAAGTCAACTGGAATACAGGGAAAAAGAAGGAGGAGTCTAGGGAGTTGCAAGAAGCCACTGGAGAAGCAAGATGTGAGGTAACAAGCCACTAGCCTCATGGCAAAATATAAACTAATAGAAATGGGTTGATTTAAGTTGTAAGAGACAGTTAATAATAATAAACCTGAGCTAATAGACCAAACAGTATGTAATTAATATTAAACCTCTGAGTGGTTATTTTAAAAGCAGTTGTGAAACAGGCTGGCACAAGAAACCCCCAGTTATACATATGTTTTTCATTAACTATCAATTTGTTTTCACCTTTAAAAATTATATACCTAGGGTGTGAGTCTGGGACCTCTGAGGGAATAGACCTGAACCAGGATCTCTGCAGGTACAGGTGTCGCTCTGGGACCTCTGAGGGAGTAGGCAGGAAACAGAAACCTCTGCAGGTCTGAGCATGAGTCTGGAACCTCTGAGGGAGTAGCTAGGTCCTCTTCCAGTCTAGGCACACCTGAGTCTGGGACCTCCGAGGGAGAATATCAGAGCCAGAAATCTTTGCAGGACCAACTCAAAGCCAGGGACCTCCGCAGGAGCAGATCCAGACCAGTTACATTTACAGAAACATGTCTGAGCTGGCAACCTAGACCAGACCAGGCCTGAGACAGCAAACTCCATGGGAGTGGAGCACACCCCTGGAGGGCTGAGGAACCCCCAGGAACATCAAGTGACCAATGGGGTAACTAGAACTGTGGTACTGACTGTACCACGAGGGATGACCATCTGAGCCTTGAATCCACTGGCACCTAGAAAATTAATCAGCAGAGTCACAGACAACCCCAACCACACCAATTAGAGGAAAAGATGAGTAGACAAGGTAAGAACACACACAATACCACAAAGAGCAACACAACACCAGTAAAATCTAGAGGCCCTACAACAGCAAGACTTGAATAATCAAATATAGACGAAACAGAAGAGAATGACCTAAAAAATAACGTCAGGAGAATGTTTGAGACTCTTAAAGATGAAATGAGAAATTCCCTCAAAGAAATGGAGGAAAAGACAAACAAAAATATTGGAAGACATCAGTAAATTCCTTAAAGAAAACCAAGAAAAAGCAATCAAACATATGAAAGAGAACCTAGATAGCAATGAGGACCCTAAGAGAGACATACATGGATCTAATCTACATGGGAAGTAGAAAAAGACAAGATCTCCTGAGTAAACTGGGAGCATGGAGACCTTGAGAGGATGTTGAAGGGGAGGGGAGAAATAGAGAGGGGAGCTGAGAAAAATATAGAGCTCAATAAAAATCAACAATAATAATAAAAAAGAAATTCATGGATTAGGGAGAGCAGCATAGAAGAAGAGGATGTGGAGTGGGTAAATAATTTGATCATATTTTAATTAAAATTTTAAAAAGGGATAAAATAATTATATACCTAGCTATTGTTTGAAGAATATTTGTGGATGTTTTATCATCAGCAAATACCTGATTTCTACACTTAGTCTATATACATACACTTGGAATTGTACAAAACAATAATTTCACAGGGTTTAGACAGTTCAATAAAAGCCATCTGTCATAACGTTCTTCTACCTTGGTGGCCCTCCAAGGACAGTTGACTTTTTCTTTCCAATCTAGTTACTAATATTAACTCCCATAGCTCACAGCACACAGTAAATATATCTGTATATCTGCATACATGTGCATAGGTTACAGAACAAAATTAGTTAGTTTACAGCAGAGTTCAAGACTCCAGAATGGCTGAGAGATTCTGTATTGGTTAGACAATGAACCAAACCAATTGCTGGAGGAGCTCTGGAGGAGCCCCTGTGGTGCCGATGCCGTTGCCGTCGGGGTCAAGTTTGAAAGGGAAGCTGCTGAGTTCAACACAGCCTGAGATGAAAGGCCAAGCTAGGGCCAGGCCCCGTCCAGATGAGCAAATGTGTGGCTGAACTTCAACAGTGGTGGGCGTAGCTGAGTCAGGAGGCTCTCTATCCTCAGTGTTCACACCAGTTATCAGATTATAGGTTTACGTGGGTCCAAGCTGCCACAGTGAGAGGTGTCTCTATCACTTTATGAGGCCCAGGCAAGGGAATCAAAATGTTGTCTTCAGCGTGACATGTCTGCTAAGTTCTTGGGTCTGTTTCCCTATACAATTTTAATACACCCATGTGCTTCTGCAATTTCGATTTTTCTCAAATAGCTTACAGGGTGGTTTCCCTTCTCTCCCAGGATAAGTTCCTTATCTGTTTGTGCTTGGTGGGTAGTACCTGGCAGATGTGCAATTTCTGAGGCCTCCCAGGGGTGTGTTTATCTTTCTGCAAAACAGCCAAAGGCTGCTTGCAAAATCTCCAGGGAGGAGGCTGGAGAGGTGGCTCAGAGGTTAAGATCACTGACTGTTCTTCCAGAGGTCCTGAGTTCAATTCCCAGCAACCAAACCACATGGTGTCTCACAGCCATCTGTAATGAGATCTGGTGCCCTCTTCTGACCAGCAAGCATACACACAGACAGAACAGTGTATACGTAATAAATAAATAGATCTTAAAAAGAAAAAGAAATAAATTTATCATCTTGAAAAAAAATCTCCAGGGAAAGGCACAGAGTGAAAAATCGCTGTTTTATAGAGTAGGGAATATCTGCTCTCAACAGTTCGCAAACATGTTTTTAGCATTTGTGTTTCTCCTAAGTCACCAAAACTGCATTTGGTTTCAACCACATCCTTCTCGTTTGTCTAAGCTGTAAAGGACTTCCAGGGGAGATTTCAGAGAGTTTCTGTGAACTCAAGTTTGCAGCTCTCCGTGCTGTCTGTAGCCAAGGAGAGGAGCCGACAGCAGAGAGGGGAGAGCTTTCCTTTGCCCACAGTGGGTAGTGGGTAATGGGTGATGAGAGGTGAGCTGTCCTGTCTCCGCAGCCTTCACAGTGACAGGTGCCACATCCAGTCACAGCATCCCCACCCCCACCATTGCTGAACAGTTTTCAACAGTTTGGGCCACAATTAAATGGCTATGGAAGGAGGCTTAGCAGAGGAACAGCGAAAAGACTAGTCGTGAAAACTATTAAATGTGGAATAGACACTCAGAGAGAGGCTGGCGGACCATTCTGGGCCTCTAAAGTGGGCTTGACCAAGTCTTGGAAGAGAAGTGGAGGCTGACTGGGCAGCAAGCTGGGTGATGTAATGGTCTTTTCCCTCCACATGAGGCCTCTTTGATGTGTCCACTGAAGGAGGAATGTAGTCTCAGAAGCAGTATTTGGATGTGGGGAAAAGACTCAAATTTCAATAGAAGCGTCACCAAAGAAAACCTGTGAGGGAGGTGCTAGGGCACCAGCTACCCAGCTATCTGGCTTCCTTTTCGCGCTGACCGTGGAAGATGATGGGGCAGCCATCTGATGGGCGCCATCCCACTGTGCTTGTTCTTCATCCGTTTGTTTATCTTACTCTGACCAGCAGTCTGCTTCTTACAGAAACAAGTCGTTCTGACGTGTTCACCAATGCCAGCCACAGCGTGTGCCACTGCCAAGTGCTGCGTTCTTCCTCGCCCTTTGGGCAGACTTCTGAATCGAATACACTGCATTAAAAGGAAGGCCATTCTGGATCTTCAGAAATAGAATAATGTGGTAGGAAGATTGGCGCAGATTGGAATGGCGACTATCAATTGAAACCAGTAGCTTCCCGATGATGGGATGGCTTCTGTAGGCGGGCGTTGTCTAGGAGGGGAAAGAGCTTGGGACTCGTGCACCAGGCATCCCTGTATTGCAGCAGAAGTGAGTGGAGACAAACAAAAGGGGAATTTGATTGGATGCAAAGGCCTGACTCTTTTTATGAATGATTTTCATGTGTTTATTTGCTTTTAACTTTTACTTAAACATGGCTATCATTTATCTCAACAGGCCTGACTCTGAGGGCCATAGTTCTTGATTTCTTATGTTATGATTGCAGTTGTAGGGATGATATGACTTTGGAGTGATTGTCCTCCATCTCTTATTATGGAGAGCATATGGTGGACTCTCGTTACAGTGCTCCTCCTTTGGTGGACTCTCCATAGAGTGCTCCTCCTTTGGTGGACTCTCCCTGCAGCACTCCTCCTTTGATGGACTCTCGTTACAGTGCTCCTCCTTTGGTAGACTCTCGTTACAGTGCTCCTCCTTTGGTGTTCCTAATGTTAGCTTGAAGCGGCTGCAGATTCCTCTTATGGTGACTTCTAATCTTTTCACTTTAAAACGTGTTTCTCCCCTCACTTGTCTTTTGCCCCTTCCCTTATCTAGATTTGGGGTCTATTTTTAAAAATAGTAAACCCCAACTTTAAGCTAGAAGAGTTCAAACCTGACTGGATTCACTAGATTCTTTAGCTCTGGATGCCTGGACCACTGCCCCAAAAATTCTGACTTCATGTCTCTAGGGTGGAGATCAGAACCTGTGCCATGTGGTGTGAGGTGGGGTATGGGTTTGGGTACATAGGTGCGTGTGTGGGCTGGATACACAGCTGGTTGCCCAGTACAGCTGTGGAGGTCACAGAACAACATCTGGTATTGATCCTCAGGCATCGCCTGCCTCTTATTGGAGACGGGATCTCTCCCTGAGCTGCGGCTGATCTACAGATTTCTAGAGACCCACCTGTCTCCACCATACATCCCGCTATCGCTGGGACTGCAGGCACTCTCTCCCATGCCTGGCTTTTTTCTGCTACTTCTGAGAATCTGAACACAGGTCCTCATAGTCATGAGGTGAGGGCTTTACTGACTGTCTCCCCAGCCCCGGAGTCTGCACAGCCCTTCCCATGATTCTCATGAGCATTGGGTTGGATGCTCAGTAGCCCTAGGAATTGTCTATGTTCCTGGGTGAAGAGACCATTAAAATTCAAGTTTTCACCCCCAATCCAGCATATATATATATATATATATATATTTCACACCAATGGTTCACAGGTTCACATCCTCTGAGAGACATGATCCTGCATTAGCCAGTCACAACCAGCTCTCACACCGAGACCTTACCTAGCACAACATTCCCCTGGACCTCCACTTCTGGGAACTAACAAAAGGACATCCCATGTGTTTGTGTCCTCTGTCTTCCTTTAGTGGGTTTGAGAACTGACTGAGCTCAGCAGTGGACACTCGTTGAATACTGGTAAAGTTCCTCCACCTCTCCTGGCCATCCATCCTCTTTCAGGAAGCCGACCTTTGGAGAAATGAACAATTTCAGCCAGGACCAAAGTGAGTGTCTTGAGGCTGGAAGATGGCGTGGCAGGGATTGGTGGACCCTGAATGGTGGCACCCAGCTGTTGATATGGCATCTCCTGATGATATAGGTTTTCCATGCAGTTCGCCCACATGACCTGCAGGAACCTACCCACATTATCAAGTGTCCCCTGGGACACTAAATTGCATTAATCACAACCTGTGGTGGCTCCGGGGCAGTCCTTCGATTACTTCAAAAGTCATTACGCATTCAAATTAGTTTGGGATGTTAAGATAATGTTTATTGGCTTTGGATCACAACAATCTGGAGAAGGAATGAATTGTGATGTCAATTGATAGGTTCCATTCATCGGACGCGCTTATCGGGAGAAGACTGGGGACGTAAAGGCATGAACTATAAGGCACAGACACAGATGGCAGATGGGAGCAGCAGGGCATCCTGTGCCCGGCTTTGCTGTCTCTATTGCTTCACACACAGACATTTACAGCCAGCACGACTAATCCTAGTTCAACAGACATATGCATATTTGCATACTAAAATCTGCCTCAGAACTGCCTTTTAGGCTCCTTCTTGTGTTAAATAAGCATTAAAAAGCATCAATAGACTGCACCTCTAGCACCATACAGAACGCACACGTTGCTCATTTGAATACATTTGTAGAGAGCAAAAATCACGCTCCTGATCCGCTCGCTTTAAGGTCTGGGGATGAGGCTCAACGCACAAGGGTGGGCTGACATGGCCAAAGCCTGTGTTCAAGCACCGCAGGAATCAGAGGTTGTAGGGCTGAAGCTGTCCCCAGGGGCACAGTGATTGGCTGGTGCCCATGAAGCCCTGGGTTCCCCCAGCAGCACAGGCCGGGATTCACTGTGAAGCACTGCAAACTGGCATGTGTCTTTCCAAAGCAGGAGGCCCTTCTAATTTCCGAATATTCACCAAATGGCTGACCGACGATGGAGGAGTCCTCACTTCCACTGAAGGGCCACCTCCCGCGTCCACCCTCCAGGACCACAGCTGGAAGACCTATAAGCCCCTCACTGCTCACCCAGACTGCAGTGTCCCCGGGAAGGAAATTCCAATGATTTCTGACTTTTAAACTCGGCTCTGGGCTGCCAGGAAACTCCTGTCAGGAAAACCAATCGCAGGGATCCAATCTCACCGCTCATTTTCAGCTGTTCCCTTCATTTCCTGCGGCCCTGGGAGCGGCTGTGGAGGGCGGGGGGTAATGGTTACCGCAGAAACCCTGCAGAGCCATTCCCTGCTCCCACACCGATGACAGCCAGCAGGCTTTAGTGCCTGGAAGACAGCAACACACCTGCTAATTGGAGCCCCAGGAAACACGTTTCTCTTCTCACTTCTTTTTTTCTTTCCCAGTTAAAACTTACAAGACGTCTACAAACGCGTTCCCTGAGCTCCATACGGCGCCCATGGGAAATGGCAAGCCCTGGAAAGCCTGTGCTTGCCTTCACAGCCCCCTCATCCGCACCGTTTCCCACAATCTTTTCATTACCCATCTTGCAACATATCGAAACAACATTGCATTTCTTTTTAATTCCAAGCCAGCCTTTTTTTTTTTCTTTTGGGGCAGCACACATTGGAAAAGTTGAGCCGGTTTCTTATTTATGCGCTCTTTGTTTGGTGAAAAGAAAAACTGAGACGGAACTTCTGAGCTTCTTCCATAGCTGCGAGTAGAAAAAAATCCCGAACGTCTGAAGCAATGAAATTTATAAGACTATAAATCACATTCCATCCTCAGAGCCTGAAAAATCGCAGAGACCCAAGACCTTGACAGGGGGATGCTCATCCCTGCTCCACGCAGAAACGTGTTTGCCAGTCGACTGATGGCCATAGGATTTCTCGGAGTTTCCCAGCGGGCCATTCAGGTGGCTTTGTGGTCACACGCCTTTTTGCCAAAAACAAGTTAAAGACTTGTCGCTGGTGTGAGATATGAGGTGGACTGGAAACACCATCTAAGTCTCCGGAAATCTTTAGAATGATGTGCAAAGCAGCCCCACAAATGGTTCCGTGCTTCAATTTGGATTTATTTTAGAATTGCTTATGTTACTGGGATTTATAAGTGTTTCATCCCATGAAGAGAACAGCATACCCGTCAGCCCTCAGAATAGATTTGGCTGCAAGCACTGTTCTTCATGGCACGGAGCCTCACCGAAACCCTGATGGAGACTGTCTCAGAGCACAGCCTCAACTCCGTCTGGAAAATCGCTGGTCGACAAACACACCAGAAGGACGAGTATCTGGGTTTTCAATTTTCTCTGGGAAGCTTTGTATGCAACCTCTTTGCTAGAAACTCACTGCGTGGAGGCTGTAGAGGAGACGCGGTTTCATTCTGGAAGGTTACCTGTACAGGTAGACAGGTAACCTTCATCTCTATCGCCTCTGTGTCTCCATCTTGCTTGTCGTCAACAGCTGCACTTCATTTGACTATTAGGACTCTAAAGTGCAAGGCTTTTCAGAGGTCCTGGAAGTCACCTGCATTTCCAAGGAAAGGCAGGAGGGGTTGCTGAGAAGCAGCGGGGAGGCGCTGATACACGGCCTTCTGAGACAAAATTGCTTCGCTCAGAAAATGTTCATTGCTATACCTGTACCATGTAACTTACTATGGGTTGATGCTAATCACATAAGACATCTCTGAAGTAGAGCTATGCCCTTCCACGAACAGCAGCACAATTGGTGGAAGCGTCTCGGTGTTTTAGTAGCCGCTGCCTCACAGTGTACTCTGCTGACCTGGGCATACACACAGCATGTTCTTCACTTTTCTTTATTATCTTCTGGGACACTTCACCCCACCACGTGTGAGACCGAGGCGGGAAGATTTCCACGAGTCTGAAGCCTGCCTGAGCTACAGTGAGATCCAAAGATGTTCATGCCAACTGTGCTTCATGTGTGTTTTAAATGGGGTCCCGTGTAGCCCAGGCTGGCCTCACTATGGAGTTCTCTCTACTTCCCAAGAGCTAGGATTACAGCCCCAAGCCTGGCTTGCAGCCCATTTGTCTCACAGACTATTTTTAATTCCAGCTGGATTCTGCTGATACAGCCTCATGCATTTATGGAAAACTCTAGAATCTTAGGCTTGGCACAGATCTTCCTCAGCAGGCATTTCTCCCCATGGTGAGAGGTTCACCAGCATACTAACTGCATCCTGCTTGCTACCAATCCTCTGGCCTCATAATGGGCTGTAACAGTGAGCTTCATGCATGTGTGCAGACATTAAATTATTCATTTTCAATCTTAGTTAAAAATCATAATAATTTGAGTTAAGCTTAGATTTCACTTTATGCATAATGCCTTTATGATTATGCTCTACAAACTTCATGTGTCGTTTTAAATATTAAGGATCAATGACATTTAGTCAAAACTTAAAAACAAAAGTTTAGAAACATGGTTGACTTTGCTTTGCCTCATACGACACCATTATTGGCACAGCAACACCTATGCTCAGGGCCAGTTTGGAGGAAACACAGACCGTCAGGCAGATGTGAGGGCAATACCCGCAATCCCAGCACGTGGGAGGCTGAGGCAGGAGGATCACATATTAAAAAACAAAGATGAAACTAAAGTGGTGTCAATATTCTGCAGCGTCTATTTCAGGAGGCTTTTCCTAGCTGTCATCTGAAAGCTTATTTTTGATTCCTCCTACTTCTGCATTCTGCCTTACCGTAATTAAACATTTTTTTCCAAATACTTTTTATTTTTTTAATTGCCATGTGGGTGGGGGAATCTTTGTATGTGAGTTCAGTGCCCTCAGAGGCCAGAAGAAAGCCCTGAACCTCTGGAGCTGGAGATACAGGCATCTGTTATCAGTCAAATGTGGGTGCTGGGAACTGAACTCAGGTCCAGGGCCAGAGCAGTGAGTGTTTTTACCACAGCCATTGCTCCAGTCTCCTAGTCAAGCATTTCATGAGGAAAACTATGCTATTCTGCCTCAGAAAACCCATTTTTTCCATCCATCCATATTTCTGATGGCAGAAAACTGTTTTCATCTTAGTAGATAGACGGTTATTCTTTCTCTTTATAATAGCAACTATATTTGATTGCTGTGCATTTGCCAAGAATGTAAGACATCACAATGAATCAGAGGGGATACCGCCAGAGGCACTTGCTGGGCTGAACTCCTAGCCTGGAGTTACTGGAGAGGAAATAAAGGAGGACCTAACTAAATCCCAAGCTATCGCGACATTTCCAGCTTACTTTTCAGTATTTACTTCATAAATAGATATCTTCAAAGACAGAGGTGCGTAATAGCTTACTGATGATAGGATGTAAGAAACCGAAGAACGATACTTATCCCAGGGAAAAGGGTTTAACGGAAACTAATTTAGCCAAAAGCCTTCTGCATATGTGAGGGAGGTTTCAAATGTAATTGCTCTTCCGTGCACAACCACACGAATAGTGTTGACTCAATATCTCCACGTCCTACGCCCAGACCTTGCTTCTTTGGGAAAAGTGACTTTGCAAATATAACTTAAAAATCTTATCTACACATTAGAGTACTACTCAGCGGTAAAAAACAATGACTTCTCGAATTTTGCATGCAAATGGATGGAAATAGAAAACACTATCCTGAGTGAGGTATCCCAGACCCAAAAAGATGAACATGGGATGTACTCACTCATAATTGGTTTCTAGCCATAAATAAGGGTCACGGAGTCTACAATAGGTGAATCTAAAGAAGCTAAGTAAGAAGGGGAACCCAAGGAAAAACATATAGTTATCCTCTTGGCTAAGGGAAGTAGACAAAATTGCCGGGGAGAAAATTGGGATCTTGGGGTGGGGTGGGTTGGGGGTAAGGGGAGATGGGGAGAGAAAAGTTAGAAGGGAAGGAGGTCGGGCCTTGGGAAAGCAGGAGGATTGGGATAAAGGAAGGTTGGACAGGGGAGCACGGAACCACAATTCTTAGTTAAGGGATCCACTTTAGGGTTGGCAAGAGACCTGACCCTAGAGGGGCTCCCAGGTGCCCAAGCTGAGGTCCCCAGTTAGCTCCTTGGGCAGTTGAGAATAGGGAACCTGAAATGACCCTATCCTTGAGCAATACTGACGAATATCTTGCATATCATCATAGAACCTTCATCTGGTGATGGATGGAGATAGAGACAGAGACCCACACTGGAGCACTGGACTGAGCTCCCAAAGTCCCAATGAGGAGCAGAAGGAGGGAGAACATGAGCAAAGAAGTCGGGACCACGAGGGATGCACCCACCCACTGAGACAGTGGAGCTGATCTATTGAGAGCTCACCAAGACCAGCTGGACTGTGACTGAAAAAGCATGGGATAAAACTGGACTCTCTGAACATGGCGAACTATGAGGGCTGATGAGACGCAAAGGACAATGGCACGGGGGTTTGATCCTACGTAATGTGATGGCTTTGTGGGAGCCCAGCCAGTTTGGATGTTCACCTTCCTAGATATGGTCCTGGGTCTTACCACAGGGCAGAAAACCCTGACTGCTCTTTGGACTGGAGAGGGAGGGGGAAAGGAGTGGGGGGAGGGAGAGAAGGGTGGGAGGAGGGGGCGTAGGGGGGGAGGAGGGAGAGGGAAATGGGAGGCTGGGAGGAGGTGGAAACTTGTTTTTTTTTTTTCTCCTTTTCTCAATAAAAAAAAAAAAAGAAAAAAAAATCTTAATGAGGAAGGCACCCTGGTAATCTACCCCAAACCCACCTCGTCCCTTTCCTCCTGTGGCCCAGAGACAAAGGAGATGTAAATGAGGTGGCTCAGTGGGCAAAGACTTTTGTCATACAAAACTGGCAACCTGAGTTTAATCCCTGGAACCCATGTAAAGTAGAAGAAACACAAGCCATATGTGTGCTCTGACCCTCCACACACCTGCCATGGCACATGTGCCCCCACACAGAGGGCTCCTCTCTCTCTCTCTCTCACACACACACACATAGACACACAGACAGACACACACATACACATACATATACACACAGACACACACACACACATAGACACACATACACATATATACACACACATACACATATATATACACACACACATAGACACACAGACACACACATACACATACATATACACACAGACACACACATAGACACACATACACATATATACACACACACATAGACACACAGACACACACATACATATACACACACACACATAGACACACATACACATAAATACACACATATACACATATATATACACACACACATAGACACACAGACAGACACAAACATACATATACACACACAGACACACACACATAGACACACATACACATATATACACACACACATAGACACACAGACACACACATACACATACATATACACACACACATAGACACACATACACATATATACACACATATACACACACACATAGACACACATACACATATATACACACACACACACACATAGACACACACCACCATTGCAGTTAGATATACACCCATAAAGAGGATGGTACCATGACGAACGCCCACATCAAATCACACATAAAAACAGTCTTCTTGGCATGATGTGCATTTAGCTTGTGATCAGAGGCAATGCCCGGAAGGACAGAAGTTTAAAAGGGATCCTGATACCTTCAAAGCCCTTTCCACAATGCTGAGTGAGGAAACCGGCATGCTTTCCTCAAGCCCAACAGGCAGGTGACCTGTCACTGAGCCACGGCCCCATCCTTTAGTGTGCCCATTACATGGTGAGTTTTGTCATGACCACGCTTAATTCTAACTGACACACAAGATAGTCCTCACAAAGTTTGTTCTATGAGCTGAAGGAATTTATATGATCGTTTAACATGCGTGTCTTTTATCCTATGACCTTCTAGGGGAAAATGACTGAAGGAATTTCTTTGAAGGATACACAGACTGAACCATCTGTACTTTCCCATTCTCTGGCACAGAGGTGAAAATGCTCTCTGCAGTCAGGTCAGGGGTCATACAGACATTGCATCTGTATCTCCCCACTCTCTAGAGGACATACTGTATCGCTTCCTTTAAAAATACGCATTATAGAATCTCAAAGGCAATGTACTGGCTTTAATTAGGCAACTATTGCATTGTATTGCCAATCTGCCTTGATAACATGTAATTACACTACTTGTTATCATTTAAACACCCCGTATTTCCCCTCATGAATCACAGGTAAACCTGCCTTGTCTATGTACATTTTAAGAATGTTACACTAACGTGTCTTGGCCATGCTGCCAAAGCACCCCATGACGTCACCCCTTGGCCACTGCTGCGGAGTGCATTCTCCCATTGAACTCTGGGCCTCTGGTCAGTTTGGCTCTTTCCTTACTGGTGTGAGCTGCTGCTTTTGATGTCTCGTGCCAGACTGTGTCTCTCAATCAACCCCAAAAGAAGTTTCTCCAGGCTGCACCAGGGGACACTCCCACGCTGAAAGGTGAATTCTGCATCATATGGTTCATCCTAGCCTTCATGAAACATTAGCCCTTCCCTGAGGGATGACTGAGGACTCCGAAGTTTCTCTGATCTAGGGGAGAATTTCCTTTTCAATTGTCTAGATTTTAGCCGACATTGTCCAGCTCCTTGCCACCCACAGCACAGCCACTGCCGCTCACTGGGGAAGAGTTTGCAGAAAAGCCTAGAACATTGATGACCAAGCAGCTTCCCTTTTGTGTCTTCTTCTCCTCCACATAAAGCTCCTGACCAACCTTGGGTCCTCGGGGTTCAAATCAGCAGCTCATTTGCTGCCCAGGGGAGGAGAGAAGCAATAACTCTTCTTCCTCTCATCCCCCAAAGAGACAGTCCAACTTTCTGTGTGTGCCGTACCTTAATTTGAAACGTTTAGAAAGAGAGCATGCATGTAAGTGTAAATACACGGTGCTGTTAAAAACAAACAAAAACTTAAAAAAAAAAATCCAAAACCCGTTAAGGAGTCCTTGCTGCCTGATAAGACAGAGCTGAAAATGTTTTCAAAGAAGAAGGGGTGCAGAGGAAGGAACTCCTGAGAGGTGGGTATGGCCCAGTAGCTGGGTGGCTTGGCAAACATGTCTAGGGAACCAGGAATCACGTGCAGTCTCCCAGTAGGACTAATGGAAATGAATGATACCTGTAAAATTCTGAACACACACACATCACACACACACACACACACACACACACACACACACATCTCTCTCTCACACACACACATCACACACAACACACACACAACAGACATATATATACACTACACATACATACCACACATACCACACACACATCATAGACACACACAGAAAACATACACCACACACATACATACACCCCTCCACACACACACCACATACACCACACACACCACACACATATACCATGCACATACATACACTATAAACATACACACACAACACTCAAATATTTATAACTTTACACAACTAAATCTTCACAAGGTAACATTGTCGTGAGTGGATTCACTGTGTGAGTTGAGGAATGAGGGAATATCCACTTGTCTATCCACATTTTCTCAAAAGGACTAGGAGTTGCGGGGAAGTGAGCATGTTCAGAGCTTGGCTGGAGGCTGTGACCCCTTAAGAGGCGTGCACCCCCTAACTAACCTGTGCATTAGTTTCGGTCACGAGGCAGACCAGAAGGATGACACACCCCATTTGTCATTTTTGATTTTTCAGATCTGTTTTCAGACATTGTCCCACGTGCCAGCCGAGGTCCTAACACTTTTTGAAATACTTTGTACCAGCGTCCTTGTCTGGCTCCAGCATTCCTGGAAGTCCCAGTCAGTTTGCCATCCCAATTGTTTTCTCCACAGACTCCTTGCTGATTCTCCCACAGCCCTCTCCAACCGAAGTAGCCATTCAAACGGACTCTAGTCCAGTCTCCTGCAGCCACCCGGGGAGTCCCTTTGCATCTAAGCCACACTCATGTTATTTATTGTTCAAACACTTTCCTGTAAAACCCAGTATGGACAGCTCTGTAAAACCAAGGCAAGGATGCCAGTGGTTGCTCGATTGGCAACATTTCACCCCAGCTCCATGAGCGTTTAGCTCCCTCCCGCAACAGCCTTTCCAGGCGGACTTGTTCTGGCTTTTCTGGTATTGCACTTGCCAAATTCAAAAGAGAAAAAAAAAAAGAGCCTGCTCACTTAATCTCACCAGATGTTTACCTTTAGTTTAAAAAATGAGGAAATCTGGGATCAGGGGATGAAGATAGGATTGTAAAAACTTGGCTGTTGTGCTAACCAGAATGAAGGAATGACGTGGAGTCTTGGACTTGCTCAGAATTCTGAGCTGACTCTGAAACCATAGGAGAAGGAAAGTAAAAGATTCACATCCGTGACACAAACATGGTCTGCCGTGTGAAAAGTTCAATGAACAAAGCGATATTGTTCAGGGTGAGAGGTAGGTCATGAGTACACAGTCTTTAAGAACTCAGGACACAATGCCAGGTAAGTGTTGTTTGTCTGAATGAGGTTCCTTGAATCCTTTACAAGAGAATTTTTGGTTTGCTGTTATAAAAGTTACCCGTGTGCCCGTAGGATACAGAGAGGCTACCAGCTCAGCCACGTGACCACAGGCTGCACTACCCGACAGTGTCTACCATAGGGTGACTGTCACGCTGCTGTAGAAATATGAAACCTCAGAATGAATACAGGAATCCAAGGCATTACCAAGTGTGCCTGAGAGAGACCCATTGACTCTGGCTTCTCAAAACACACATTACCCAGGAGCAAAGATAAGGCTTAAAGGGGCATGGGGTGCCACATTGTTTAACTCTTCTTCTGCCTTGTAATTGTTTATTATGAAAAATTGCAACCAGGACCAGCGAGATAGCTCAGCGGTTGAGAGCGCTTGCTGCTCTTGTAGTGGACCCAAGTTTGGTACCCTGCACTCATGTAAGATAGCTTTCAACTACTCGAAGCTTGGTCTCCAGGAGGTCTGATGCCCTCTTCTGGCCTCTGCAGTAACTGCACTTACATGTAGGTACTTCCACACAGATATATATATATATATATATATATATATATATATATATATATATATATATATATATTAGAGGCAGGGTTTCTCTGTGTAGCCGTGGCTGTCCTGGAACTTGTTCTGTAGACCAGACTGGCCTCAAACTCACAGAGATCCACCTGCCTCTGCCTCCCAAGTGCTGGGATTAAAGGCATGTATATAATTTTTTTTTTAAAAAAATCTTTAAAAAGCAAAGCCTTCCGCCAGTTTCTCAGGTGAGCAAGCAGGTGACAAATTTGCAGGAACACATAATCAGTCTTTATATTCTAAGTTATTTCAAAGCAAATTCCACTTAATGTATCATTTTATCTTGAATTATACACCTAGCTACAATGTTACTATCATCCCAAATAAACAACATTTGCCTAATAGTGTGAAATAGCTCACAAGTGTTCAAATTTCTACAATTGCCTTATAACTCATTTTCAAGAGGTGATGGGTTTTGAGGCAGAGACTAGAGGTCTGTCTTCTGTCAATTTCCAGACCCTGGGTTTTCCAACTGTCCTCATGGGTGCAGCTGTGTTACTTTTGCTGGTGAAATGGGTGAAGAGGCTGAATGGGGGGAGTAAGGTTGGAGAAGGTGGTGGAAGAGGACGTTCCAGGTGAAGGTTGCCTAGTCTTACTGCAACTTGATACGCCATATTTTGTTAAAAGTCATGAGAGACCCGCCCTTTTCTAAACAGGAAAAGGAGGAGGAGTGGATTTGGGTGTGGGAACAGAGGGGGTGTGAAGGGGATGAACTGGAAGGAGAGGAGGGAAGGGAAACTGTGGCCGGTATGTAAAATAAGTAAATAAATTCATAAAAATAGTATGTATATTTCTATGTCTGTGTATAGGGATCCCCTGCAGCTAGAGTTACAGGTGTGTGTGTGAGAGAGAGAGAGAGAGACAGAGACAGAGAGAGACAAAGAGAGAGAGAAAGAGAGAGAGGGAGAGAAAGAGAGAGAGGCAGGGACGCTCAAAGTGAATTCTGGGAACTGAATGGGATTCTCCAGCAATACACGCTCTTAACCACTAAGCCGTCTCTCCCGCATCTCTCTTTGAATTATTTATTTATTTATTTACTTATTTATTGTTATTTTTCGAGACAGGGTTTCTCCGTAGCTTTTGGTTCCTGTCCTGGAACTAGCTCTTGTAGACCAGGCTGGCCTCGAACTCACAGAGATCCGCCTGCCTCTGCCTCCCGAGTGCTGGGATTAAAGGCGTGCGCCACCACCACCCGGCCTCTCTTTGAATTTTTAAAACATATTTCTCCCGCCTTGTAGGACTTGACTATCAGCAGTCTCTCCTTCTCTATAACAATTTCCAAGACGCTTCAGTATTCCCTTTCACCTGCCCCACACCCTTCTAAGCAGGCTTTATCAATAGCCTTACCCTGAGTTACTTAACTGTGCGGTTGGGCTCCCATCGGGATCTGGAAAGAACACTGTGCTAGAAGAGACCATCTGCAAATCATGAAAATTTTACTTTTCTTTTGAGTTTGAGATATACATAAACAATCTGACAAACAGTAATTATTAGCTTCATAGGTGAAAACGTCCACCAAGTGTGACATCGTGGCATGTCCGTCTCTGGCAGAAAAGAGATGGCATCCTGGAGGTGGACCAGTCTTCCTCAGCAGGGTATCTGTGTGGACAAGAAATGCTTAATGGGACCCTTTTGCTAAGCACTGAGGATGCACTAAACAAAACCTCTTTACATGTAGATACTATCCCATGCATACTTAAATGGTCACAATTTTACATGTCCTATAAGAAAACTAAAATTCATTTAATTTTAGTTTTTTTTTTGTGGTGGTGGTGGGGGGGGGCATTGAAGTTGATCCTCGACTTTAAGAAACTACATAGTCCCACACTAAAAGTGGTTTTTTAAAAAGATCATTTCAGAATAAAGTTTGAAGATTTTAATTTATAAAAGTTGCACAATCTCAACCTTGGACCTGGACACATGTTCTTGGCCCTGCATCACCAGCAGCCCCTGAGAACGCAGAACACATCTCTAGCAAATCCGTTACAAACTGCTAATGGTGGCCACATGGCGCCTATGGGACAGCCCTCAGAGATGCAAACCCGGAATTACCGCCAATTATTTAACCCCACAAGGTGACCCTATCTGGAACGCAACTTGAGATCAGCCCTCATGGTTTCCAGAGTTCCCCGGCTCTTTAACTCAATCATCATTTCTTCTGGTTGATGCAAGTGAATGAAAGGCTAGAGCTTTCTGGACGTCTGTCTCTGAGCCTGCGGAGGAACCGTCCAGGGGTGCGGGTTGCCTGCTGTGTGTGATTGTATTTGACCTGCAGAAGAAACTAAACTCTTCCCAAGGCCTTGCTCACTCAGTCAGCTATCATTGTCAGCATTTCCAATCCAAAAAAAAAAAAAAGACTTTGGGTTATTGCTGCAGTTTTTTACAAAGCCGTGAGTTCTCTTGCTGTCTGATGGGGATTAATATCAGTGCAAACATGGTCAACTATTATTGACTGCCCTTTTAGCCACCTGAAGTGGTAGCAAGGCTTACTGGGGACCACACTCAGGCTGTCTTAAGGAGGGGCTGAGGTGTCCTCATGTGTCATTCCTGTCACAGCACCATAATCTTGCCTATCAGATGTTGGTAATCAAGATGATCACATTTAAAGATAAAGAGATATCATTTTTTTTTTATCAGTTGTGACTTGAGAAAGCTGAGGCAAGCCATTTTGCAATGGTTATTTGGAAGTTGTGATGAAAATACTAAAAGATGCTTCAGGAGGGAAGGCAGCCAAAGGAGTGTATAAGAGAGGCGTGCCGTTCCTGACGGGAACTGTTGGTGTGGAGTCTGCTCAACAATTTCCATCTGCGGGGATAACGGCTGTGAAATTGAAATGCATTAGAAAGAGACAGGTTCATTCACACACAGCATTTGCTGAAAGCAATTGACAGATGGGGAACACACTTATACAACAAATATCCAGCGTAAGTATTGCCAACAACGTACGGATAGTGTTTGTTTGCAGTACCGAGGGCTTCTGGATCGTCTGGGGCCAGTAAAATGACCTCTCCCCTTGGAAAACGTAACATCTGCACTACAGAACCTTTTGTGGGCCAGAATGGCCTTAAAAGGAATACAAGAGATGTGGGTCATCCGTGAAGAGAGAATACCGAATGCCGTTTATTCAAGCTTGGAAAAAACCTTAATATACCTAACTGCTGCACGATGAAAATCCCCCCAGGCAAGTGGGAAATTACCAGGCCCAAGATGGAGTAAACAAGGGGCCCTATAGCTAATCACCAGCGGAAGCAGAGGGAGCACAGAAATAAACAGGATGTTTTGCTGGAGATGTTTTGCCAGAAACTGGAAGCTATCCTCATATGAGCCCTGGGAGGAGGGGTATACCTGTGGGCCCTACAGAAAAACCCTGTTGATGATTTCTGTAAAGAGGCCCTCATCCCTTTCTCATGCTGTGTTTTCTTTGTTGTTCAATGAATACAAAGAAAATCCCTTTGTTAGGGTCAGAGGAACAGACAAGTCACATAGATCAGACACACACAACAGACAGGCCAGTAGCCACAAACCACATAGAGTCAGAAGACCCAAAGAGAAAAGTGGAGAATTCCAAGTAGGCTCAAATTAATCCAAAAGAAAGTCTTTGTTTTTGTTCCTTGATCTGACACCAACACATATTTGTGCCTTTGAGTTTCTTTACCAGATTAAGGAATGCACTGTAGGACTTCAGAGTCTTAAATTGTAATTCTCAAGGTTATCTAACTGCATCCAAATACAGTGGGAGACAGCTAAAGGTGAGATGCAATTACCATCAATGTTTTCAGGAAAGTGAGAACTTCATTTATATATACAAAAAAGATAATGTGTAATGTATTTAATGAAAAAGCTACAAACATGCTGTCAAATGTATTAATTATTTGAGATCATGGATACTTACAATCAGCTAACAAAATAAATATCAGAATTAAAATGCAAATGCAATGATAAAAATCTTTATTTTATAAAATTGTGTGTTGTATGACTATAAACTGCCAGATTATAGTAACAAGATCTGAGAATGCAGATTGATAGATGAGAGATGACATATGATAAACAGGTAAGTAAGAAGGTAGACAGATAGTTGGTAGATGATCAATAGATGACAGATAGATATTTGATAGATTATACATAGACAGATAATTGATAGATGATAGATACATAAGTGATAGATGTAGATAGACATACAGACAGACAGATGATAGATAGATAGATAGATAGATAGATAGATAGATAGATAGATAGGGAGGGAAGAGAAAAAGAAAAGTAAAGGAAGAAGGAAAATAGATATAGATAGACAGACATACAGACAGATGGTAGATAGATAGATAGATAGATAGATAGATAGATAGAAAGGGAAGGAGGGAAGAGAAAAAGAAAAGTAAAGAAAGAATGAAAGACATAAAGAAAGAAAGGTGGTAGAATTACTTGGTAGTACGCAAGGAAGTGAGCACTATGGTACAATAAAATTATGAATAAAAGTCCATTGTTGTAGAAATGGATTTGTCAGCTTGGGAATAAGACCAGAATGATTTAAAGAATGAACTATTTAGCAAATGAACATGCATTGAAAGAGTCCAGGCAAAATTAAGCCCAGATGTAAATGTTCTGAAGAGTTCATAAGAATCTATTCAGCCTAGTTAATTCTCTGAAGACTGCCATTGTTTCTTTACACACAAAGAATGAATGGATTTGGCGTGGGAGAGGAAGACAACTAGAGGCCAAGTAGGAAGAACTTTGGCTTGAGCTGGGAAGTCAGGACTCCTGTGGCTGACACAGACTAAGATAAATGCATATGCTGCAGATGGAAAACATACAAATCCCCCATCAGCACTAGTAAAGGCAGACAAGATCAGCAGTATAGTAGTTGCATCAAGATTCCTTCTTGACTTCTCATGCTCCCGTCAGTTCTATCAAAACTCCAACTGTCTTCAAGGCAAGGCCACCTGTCTTACTTGCAGGTTATTGGCACCTTTCCAGGTATGGTCATGTAGACCTGGCTTATATATTTAATGTTATATAGATCTAGTTTCTTCTACTTATTCGATGGATTAAGCATACTTATTTCTGAAACCCAGTACTAGGTGAGGAAGACAATGAGGAAGAAAAGAAGTAGGAAGAAGAGGCAGCAGTGGGAAAGGTGGAAGAAGAGGGTGTCAAAAAGCTGAAAGAGTGTTGAATTAGGAGCAGCGGGCTACGTCCCCGGCACCCGGCTGCCCGCACGGCTAGCTTTACCCAAAATAATTACACGGAAACTGTATTCTTTTAAACACCGCTTAGCCTATTATATCTAGCCTTTTCTCGGCTAACTCTCGCACCTGGACTAGCCCATTTCTAATAATCTGTGTAGCCCACGAGCTGGTTTACCAGGAATGATCTTAACCTGCGTCTGCCTGGAGTAGGAGAATCATGGCGACTGCCTCAGAGAGAGGGGAGCATGGCGTCTCTGCTCCAGAGCAGAGCTGTCGAGTCTGAGCTCACTTCCTCTTCCTCCCAGCATTCTGTTTACTCCACCCACCTATGTTTTAACCTATCAGGGCCAAGCAGTTTCTTTATTGCTTAACCAATGAAATCAACAGATTGATATATGACACTCCCATATCAAAAGAGGAAGAGGAGGAGGCAGAAGGGTAACAAATAAGCTGATAAAGCTGTAGGTGGAGCTTCCCTATCCTGCAGGTGCTCTCCAATAAACACAGTGAGGCTTGTATTAATTACAAATGCTCAGCCAATAGCTCAGGCTTATAACTAACTAGTTCCTATATTTTAAGTTAGCTCATATTCCTTATTTATGCTCTACCATGTGGTAGTACCTTTATTTGCATAACATGTTTATCTCTTGCTCCCTCTACATCTGTCTGACTACTCCCCTTTTCCTCCCAGCAGTCTCTTTGTCTGGTTTTTCCATCTAATCTCCTCCTGCCCAGCTAAAGGCCAGTCAGCAATTTATTAGCCAACGAGAGTAATACATGTTCAAAGTGTACAAAAAGATTGTTCCATAGCATAAGGCTGAGAAAGAAGGGGAAATGTCCCACCCCAAGAATACACAATGCCACAAGTGGCCCCCTACGCCAGACTGTGGTTATTGGTGATGGTGATGTATCAATATAACTTCATTATTCTAATCAAGTGTGCTGCTATATGACCATCGGGGAGGCTGCCTCTGTGGAAAGTGGGAGTATGTGGGTGATCTCTCTCTGCTCTCAGTTCTGTGGTGGGTTTAAAACTTCTCTACAGCCGGGCGGTGATGGCGCATGCCTTTAATCCCAGCACTAAGGAGGCAGGGGCAGGCAAATCTCTGTGAGTTTGAGGCCAGCCTGGTCTACAAGAGCTAGTTCCAGGACAGGAACCAAAAAGCTATAGAGAAACCCTGCCTCGAAAAATAAAAAACAAACAAACAAACAAACAAAAACTTCCCTACAAAATCAAGTCCATTTCAGAATGACTCTAGAGATGTACGGGACAACCTTTAACACAGGAACTGTGGATCGGAAGAAAACCATCTAAAACAGCTGGAAGAGAGAGGGATTCTAAGAGGAGACATGGCATGCCTTACAACCACCCAACACACTGCAGTGGCTGTAGGATCTGGTTTGCAAGAGAACCATGTTGGAAAGACTTTGGCACCACACTGGACAACCAGATTTTCATTTCCCATGAATGCAAAATAGAGTAGGCAACCTAAAGTAAAACTGACTGGCATCTCTCTGTCCTTTTGGGATTGTTGATTATTCATTTAGATAGAACTTTCTAGAGCTTGGTCACTCTGTCCTCCTCCAACTCAAGTACTTGCATATTTGGGTTTTTCTTCATGATCACCATCTCATCTACACATACAGTAGTTCGTGGAGAAACAAGGTTTTGAGACACACTCATTCATTATTAGTGGAAGATAGACTATGGGCAGATTATCAAGTACCACCCGGGGCACATATTTTTTTGGATTCTGGACCTAAAGCGTTCAATGACAGAAATCACACTGGTCCTCACTGCGAATCAGACCCAATATTCCATTACAGACACTGAGCCCCTAGCATCACCCGTGGCAATCTCTACATGGATTTAGCTGCATTATGTTTGGGCCTCACTTAAAAATATGCTTCTTCACTTCATGTGACTCCTAGAGCATGCAGCAGCTCCTACATAGAGCACAGGCAGCTTGAAACAAAATAAGCACACATTTATCAAAAATTGTTGTGACTATGTTGAAATACTTGGCCAATGTGTCTGGCAAGTTCACAGTCTATAGTCATAATTCCACACGACTTCTGTACCTCTCTCCTCTTAGCCGTGATTGGAGGAAGGAGTGCCGGAGATAGAGTGGCAAGTTCACAGTCTGTAGGCACAGTAGCACATGGCCCCTGTCCCCTCTCTTCATAGCATGGCTGGATGAGGGCATGAGATAGAAACACTGCGCATTTAGTCCGTGTTAGAGGAACATATATCCCCCGTGGTGAGTCCTGTTTACAGATCTGCATGCAGTGGATAAGGGCAAGGATAGGACATCTGGCTTTGACTCTAAGTTGCTTCTTTTACCGCCAATGACAGTTTGTTCAAATCGCTCAGCTCCACTCTGTTTGAGGTTTATCAAACCTAGGAGCGGGGTGGTGATACTACAACATACTATTGAAAGAATTTCAGGCCATAATACACGAGAAGTGTTTGGCTCACAGACTGGCAGACTGTAATCACTAAAACCTATCCCTGATTCCTATTCTTCCAGGGTTACAATCCTTCTTGTTTTCACCAATTACTATCAAAAACTTGGAAAAATACAAGACGGGATGGGCTCTTGATATGAACGTTAAGGAGTGGGGCTGCCAAGAAAAGATAGGTTGTTTTATTGCCATGGAGAAAGAAAACAGCCACCGGGGCTGGGTTCCTACCTGTCTAATGAGGCAATGATTGTTCTATAGCCACGGTAAGAAGCCAAGCTCAGGACTGGATTTAAATCTAATTGAGCAATGACAACTTGCCTCAGTGAACATGTCCCCGAAGGCTAATCAATTAGAAATAACCTCATACATTGAAAGCCACCCAGCTGGCAGCCGACCGACTTCAGGGAGCATGCTTCTGCTTCTGATACTGAACTTCTGCTATCTCTGTAAATTATTAACGAGGCTTCCAAGACGACAGCGGTCTCATCCTCGGCTGCAGTGAACACAACACTTCTGTAACTAACACAGAATGCGATCCCGTAGCTGACGTCACTCACTCTTGAAGTCCTAGAAGCACAACCCAAAGCAATCTTTCCCTAAGCAGAAATTTCAGGTTGCTGTGCTGAATGAGGCTACATCTGAACAACACAGCTCTTTTATTTTGCTTAAGCCAGCAAAGTTCAGCTTTAAGAGTCAAGCATAGGTTCCACTTTCTCATAACTAACGTAAATTCGAAGGCCCTTGCTTTTTAGGTTAAGCTGTGATTTTCAGGCTTCTCTTTACACCCAGCCTCTGATCCGAGATTCCTGGATTTTTCAGATCCGCTCCCACTGTGCTCTCGTTACATAATGGGAGTTATCTAGGATTTGTCTCTGCGTAGCTGTGGCGTGGGAGCTGCTCAGATGCGTAGGTTTGACACTGCAGTCTTTGGCAATGGCTTCTTGTCAGTGACATGCTTACCTCAGCCCTTTGTTTTTGCTTCTCATGTCTCTCTTTGTGTAGACTTCTGGGCTGTGGATTGTGTGTGTTGTGAATGAGTTGTCTGTGCTGGTGAACGCAATCAGAGAGCGCTTGGCAGAGAACGGCTGGGGGACTAGGTAGACAGACCAACAGTCACCTGAGCCTCCTGGAAACTGTGAGGACTGGACATCCATCAGGCTGGAGGTGAACCAACCCACGTAACCCTGCATGCTTTATTGCTTCCTTGAGTTCATGACAGCATGCATTATCTTGACATTCTGTGGAAGAGGTTGGCACACACTTGACATGCTGTGTAAGTAACTGCGGGTCAGCCTCTGCATGGTTTCTTCCCACCTCTACCTGGGTAGTAGCAGCAAGTTTGTTCCATACAAAAAAGCACCGAGGTTCTTTCCTGTTCCTTGTGGGCATGAGAGTGTAGAACAGATTGTTTTCCTGTAAACATTCTTGTGGATTCCTAATATTCCCTGTCACTGTACTTTCCTCAGAGAGTGATCTAAAATTATAAAAATTCTCATTTTTAGGAAACTTGATAATTCAGTTCATACTTTTCTGTGTGCACGTGTGTATGTGTTCGTGTCTGTGGGAGCATTCTGTGTGTGTGTGTGTGTGTGTGTGTGTGTGTGCACATAGGCGGAGATAAGAGGACACCTTGAATATCCTCCCTAGGAACACTGTCCACCTCCTTTGAGACAGAGCTTCTCATTGGCCTGAATATCACCAATTAGGCTAGAATGACTGGTCATTAAACTCCAGAGTTCCTCCTGCCTCTTCTCCCCAGCACCAGGGATATAACATGGGTCATAAAACCTAGCATTTTTATGTGGTTTCTGGGGGGTCAAACAAAAACCCTTGCACTTGTTTTATTGACTGGGCCAATGATTATTATGTTTGGAAGTCATAAAACACATAATTAATAATACCAAATATCCAACTTCGGTTGATACTCAGAACATAAACGTGATGCCTGGTTTCATAGTACATAGGAGATGGTCTCATTCTCTTTATTGAATTCTGAAGCTGTCCTTGTTGGTGTTTCTCTCCACTCTTCCCCCACTACACACCAATGTCTCTTTGCTGACTCCCACGGTCTCTCACAGATGTTATCTGTCCCCGGGCAAAAGATGAGCAGAACTGGGACACTCATCAGTGGCAGCTGAGGACGCGGTCCCGGCTCTGATCTTCTGAGGTCCAGAAAGTTTTCTTTTTATAGTTCTAGAAAATTATAAGAATTTGTGTCAAAATTCATAATTGTCTTAGGACTTATTGTTTGTGTTGGACAGGAAAAAGGCCGTCCTCTCCGGGAAGAAAAATGTAACAGAAGTGAGATGAGAACACAAGAAAGGTATTTAACCCAGCCAGGCGTGAGCTGAAGCCTATGACAGACATTTCATAGGGGCATTTTGACAATTCTTTGACTTATACTATAAGGTTTACAGTATATTGAACAGAGACCAAAATTGCTAAGAAAAAGAGTCAAGAGGAAATAGTATAATTAAACTTTAGGTCTCCGGTATTATTCTGGGGTGGATACAAAAAAAAAAAACCCAAAACAACAACAACAAAAAAACGAACAGGTGCTTTTCTATCTTGTAAAAGTCAGTGTTAGCCTAAAATCGCAGTAGAAATACTGAGATGACTCAGTCTGCTGATATTTTTTTCAACAAGTCTTACAAGCAAACCATATTTTAAAATCAGTTAGGATTTTGAGAATTCTTGCCACATTGAACTACTAACCCACAAAATGGAAGCAAGGCCTAAAACAGAAGTCTTTTGTAGCCCTGACTGGAGAGCCTATGGCTTCATAATGCTGAACAGAGGGAGGCTGCTGTCCTGTGTTCTCTGACTGACTGCTGGGCCCTGAGCTTGGTGAGGACCAGTGAGAATCCAAAGCCAAAGCCACAAGAAGAAAGAGCTATTGTCATTGTTAAGAAGCAGAAGATGATCATCTGACTACCCAGAGATGTTATTTCAAGGTAAGGACTGGTGCTCAACCACTCTCCAATGTCCCTCTCAACTTCCAAAGGTAATGTCTGTAGACAGACTTGGATGTCAATGAATATTTCCCATTTCTGGGGCCTCCTATAGTTTCCACTCCTTACAACAGTACCTCCTAGCATAACTTTTAAAATTCCTAAATAATTTCAAAATCTCTATGATAAAGTTGATTGACTGGTAATAATATTAAATGCCAATAAACATGGTTTTGCTTAAAATAAGAATGCCTGGCTGGGTCAAAGGATAGTAGTTGATAGCCTTGACTGTGTGAAGTGAGTGGTGAGAGTGAGGAGGTGAACATTTGTGTCTGCCTCAGTTTCCTTGAACCATCCAAATTCTGGAAATGTCTACAATCTCAAATCATTGCTGTAATAAGGCTACTTAATCCCTAGTCCCCACAAACTTAGTGGTAAGTAAGAATATACTGGCCCAATGGGAACAGAAGGTTAAATCTAGCACTGAGGGATTATATACGCACTCACATTATGGATGTGATGTGGGAGTGATTTCTTTCTAATCTGTTGCTTTCATTGGTTAATTAATAAAGAAACTGCCTAGGCCCATTTGATAGGCCAACCCGTAGGTGGGTGGAGTAAACAGAATAGAATGCTGGGAGAAAGAAAGCTGAGTCAGTGAGTCGCCATGATTCTCCCATTCCAGGCAGATGCAGGTTAAGATCTTTCCTGATAAGCCAGCTCATTGGCTACACAGATTATTAGAAATGGGTTAGATCAATATGTAAGAGCTAGCCAATAAGAGGCTGGAACTAATGGGCCAAGCAGTGTTTAAAAGAATGCAGTTTCCGTGTAATTATTTCAGGTAAAGCTAGCCGTGCAGGTGGCCGGGCACCAGGAACGTAGCCCACCACTCCTATTACAACATGGATGAATTTGACAAGAGTAGACCTATAAAAGGGCAAGGTCCCAGAAGTGACCAAGGCAAATGAGCTGGCCCCAGAATCCTGACATACAGAAAATGCATGTGGATCCACATGAAGCCAGGTGTCTGGATATACTATTTAAAATCTTCTGTTGCACATTCTTGAATACATTAGGCCAGGCTCTAGAAATATGATATAAAACACATTATCCTAATGTAAAGATGTGGGGGTTAATAAGATGGCCCAATCACATGCATAGGAAAGCAGATCTATAACCCAAGTGTAGGAGGGATAGCAGGAAGATTGCTTATTTTCTTGGTGTCCTCCATCCCTCTTGCTCTAACACTCCTTCTGCATCCTTTACTGAGGGGTTCCCTGAGCCCTGAGGGGAGGGAATTGGGGGAGGCATCCTGTTTAGGACTGAGTGTTCCAAGGTCTCTCACTGTCTGCATAATTTCTGGCTCTGGGACTCACTCTCTGTTTAACGTCTGGCTGTGGGTCTCTGCATTTGTTTGGCTGGGTAATATCTTAAAGTTGGACAAATTAGGGAATTTTTTGAGCAGTTAAATTAAAATAAGTGCCTCTTTTAAAAAAAACATGGGCAAAAATTCTTTAATTTTTAACTTGTTATTCATTTTATATATCAACCATGGTTCCCCTTCACTTCACTCCCACTGCCCCCTAGTCCTCCGCCCACCTGTCCTCCATCCATTCCTCAGAAAGGGTAAGGCCTCCCATAGGTAGTCAACAAAGCCTGGCACATTAGGTTGAGTTAGGAGCAAGCCCCTCCCCCTGCATCAAGACTGAGCAAGGCATCCCACCACAGGGAATGGACTCCAAAAAAGCCAGCTAGCTCATGCACCAGGGATAGATCTTGGTCCCACTGCCAGGGGCCTCCCAAACAGACCAAGCTGCACAACTGTCACCCACATCTAAAGGTCCTAGTTTGGTCTCATACAGCCTCCTGAGCTGTCAGTCCAGGTTCAATAAATTCCCACTAGCTTGGTTCAGATGTCTCTGTCAATTTCTCCATCATGATCTTGACCCCCTTCCTCATATAATCCTTCCTTCCTCTCTTTGACTGGACTCCTGAAGTTCAAGTCAGTGCTTGACTATGGATCTCTGCATCTGCTTCCATCAGTTACTGGATGAAGGTTCTGTGATGACAATTAGGGTAGTCACCTATCTGATTACAAGGGAAGGCCAATTCAGGCAGCATCTCCACTATGGCTAGGAGACTTAGCTGGGATCGTTTTTGTGGATTCATGGGAATTTCCCAAGCACCAGGTTTCTCCCTAATTCCTTAATGGGTCTTTCTATCAAGATATTTCTTTCATTGCTCTCCCACTCCATCCTTCCCCCAACTTGACCATCCCATTCCCTCATGTTCTCATCCCTCATTCCCTCCCCTCCTGCCTCCAGTTTACCCAGGAGATCTCACCTATTTCCCCTTTCCAGTGCTATCAATGGGTCCCACTTAGGGTCTTCCTTGTTACCTAACTTCCCTGGAGTTGTGGATTATACTCTGGTTATCCTTTGCTTTACATCGAGTATCCACTTAAGAATAAATAAATACCATGTTTGTCTTTCTGGGTCTGGGTTACCTCTCTCAGAATGATTTTTTTTCTAGTTCCATTCATTTGCCTGCAAATTTTATATCATTTTTTTTATAGCCAAGTAATGATGTGGAATGTCCTTCGGTATATGTGTTGCTTTTATTGGTTAATGAATGAAACCACTTTGGTCTTTGTCAGGGCAGAATATAGCCAGGCTGGAAGAGATATACATAGAGATAGTAAGAAGAGTCAGAGATATGCCATGTAGCTGCCAAAGGAAAAGGACTCACAGGAACCATACAGGTAAGTCACAGTCTTGTTGCGATACACAGATTAATAGAACTGGTTTAATTCAAATGTAAGAGCAAGCTAGAAAGACACCTAAGCTATTGGCTGAACAGTGTTGTAATTAATATAGTTTCTGTGTGATTATTTGGGTCTAAAAAATTGCTAAAGGACTAAAATTTAAAGCAGTCAATCTGAATAACCAAGGTTTTTAAGGAGCAACCTTGGGATTCTGGTAACTGATTTGTAAGGTTGTGTAGCCTGCGTTATCCGTGTGGGTGCTCTTGGTATTTGGATTACATAGTTCTTTGCTATGGGGAACCACCCCAAATACTGTAGGTCAGCTGCTCCATCCTGTACCCACGAGGTCTGGAGCCTGTTCCAGACCCTATAGCCATGATAATTAAACATGTCTCCAGACATTGCAAAAGGCAACCTAGAGTGTACATCACCCCTTGAGAAGAATTGTGGCAGTAAAAATCCACAATGAAGGTAGTGTGCTAGTAAGGTTAAATAAGGAATAAAGATTACTAGAATGAAATAGGCTAACACAGGGCCTAATGTTTTTCTTTTTTTTTTTTAAGCTCAAAAGAAGCCAGTATGATTAAAAGAGGAAAATAAGTTTCTCACAAATGGTTCTAGAAGAATTGGATATCCAAAAGGGGAAAAGATTTTCGTTCTGACTTCTCGACTCATACGGAAATAGCTTAAAGTGAAAAACAGCTCAAAGTAATTACACCAAGCTCTGCTCTTCTAGAAGAACACAGGTGAAAACATCAGCAACAATGGAATAAGCAAAGATTTTCTTTTAGATTTTTCCAACTACCAAATTATAAGAACCCAAAAGAAGGAAAGCTTCATGAGCTCTAGTCCATGGAAGCTATTCATTTCTCTTCGTTTAAAGATGTGAATGAGCACCCAGAGTTCACGCCACCAGACTGGGAGAAAACATACATGACACATACAAATGACACGAGTTTACATCCCCCACATATGTGAGTGTGGGTGCAAAATACACAAGCAACCCCTAGGGCCCAGAAAAAAAGTGGCTTGGATTATTTTTTTAAATTATGAATTATGTACATAATTCACAACGACAGGGCACCACAAGCCAAGGAGACTAATGCAATTACTATGATTTTGTTACACAGTTAAATGTCCTAACACGTTCTAGAATGGCAAAAATTAAAGTCATTGTCAAAATCAGAAGTCTGTGAGAATGCCAGGCTGTCGGGAGCTAATGCTTTGCTAGTGGGAAAGGAAGGTTGTAGAAATCCTTACCAAAAAAATCAGGCTCTTAGTAACATTTATTCATATCCAATCAGAATAAATGGCACTGCTGACGAGGGAGGTAGTTTCAGTTTGGGGTTTTATGAATCTTGGTTGTTTCCAGATTCTGGCTATTATGAAAATGCTGCTAAGAATTGTTGTAAATAGGAGCAGCGGGGCTGCGTCCCTGGCACCCGGCAGCCCGCACAGCTAGCTTTACCCGAAATAATTACACGGAAACTGTATTCTTTTAAACACTTCTCGGCCCATTATATCTAGCCTTTTCTCGGCTAACTCTCGCACCTGGACTAGCCCATTTTTAATAATGTGTGTAGCCCACGAGGTGGCTTACCAGAGAAGATCTTAACTTGCGTTTGTCTGGAGTGGAAGAATCATGGCGACTCACTGGCTCAGATTCTTTCTCCCAGCCTTCTGTTCTGTTTACTCCTCCCACCTATGTTTTAACCTATCAGGGCCAAGCAGTTTCTTTATTGCTTAACCAATGAAATCAACAGATTGCTATATGACACTCCCACATCAAAGAATGGCAAAAAATTCTTTAAACTCATTAAACATCATTGACATGAACTGGTATCATCTTTTTTTTTTCATTTGTGACAGAATTGAACAGCACTGGCCAAATTAAATCTAATGTATGCAAAGACATAATACACCATGTTTAAATAGGGTTATCCCAGGAATTTATAGATTGTCTACTATTTTAGAATATGTCTGTGTAATTAATCATATTAGTAGATTAAGAGAAATAAAAATCATTTCAACTGATAGAGAATAAACATTTGGCTATATTTGGCAACTATATACCTTCCTCGTCAGCAGTAGATGAGTGAACAGATTGTGGTTTGTTTATATCAAAAAAATCTTTTGACAATAAGCAGGAGGAAGCTCTTTAATATACAATAATGGTTGTATAAATAAGTGCATTGTAATTTAAAAATGTGCTTAGCAGCAGTCAGTCCAAAAGAGAGTGATCTAGGCAAGTCACTGTGTAAGTTTGCACAGCCAGGTATCTATCTGCAAAGAGGTACAGAAAAGCATTCTGGGTAATAGTTTCCACCTTATTACATGTGTTCTTCACTTCGGTGAATATATTTTTTAAATCATAACATTTCATAGGGTACAGGCTGTATTATAAGTTAACTCTATCTCCCTAGATCTGTACACAGGAAAGGATACAATGGGCACAAAAGCATCCCTTTCAGAAGGGACTGGAGAGATGGCTCGGCACTTAAAGAGCTTGCTGCATAAGCAAGAGGACAAGGGTTTGAATTCCCACAGCCCATATGAATGCCAATAGGGCATGGCAGTCTGTCTGTAATTCCAGTCTCAGAAGACAGAGCTGGGCAAAGCCATAGCGCACCCTGGCTAGTCAGGCAAGTCAGCAAGATCTGTGCTCACCCAAGAAACTCTGCCTCAAAGGGAAGGGTGGAGGTACGAAGGATAATTCCTGATATTAGCCTCACACACACACATACACACACATATATACACACCACATACACACCACATACACACAGATAGGTGTACACATGCACATATGAAAGCATACATAAACACACACCACACACACACAGATACATACAGAGAAGCATACATATACACACACTACACACACACACATACATGAGATAAGAAGGAAAGACCCTCAAAAGGTGGCCTTTTTTGTTGAATGTGATTATGCTTGCCTGTAATCTCAGCCTTCAGAAGGCTGAGGCAGGAGAGTCACTATTTTGAGGACTGCCTGGGCTATCTCTAACATGATCCCGACTTTAAAAACAAAAGCAAAAAATAAAAAGATTTAATGAACATTCCTCCTTCCGAACTCACTGCAATGCTTTTTGTAGCCTGAATAAGGTCTGAGGTGGAATCCTAAATGTGCTTGCTTTCCCTTATGAATTATTCATAGATGATACAAAATAAACTTTTCAGAAAGTTTCAAACAAGAATCTTGCTTTGAACTTTAAATTTTGTTCAGATATTTACAGGAACTGTGCGGCCATTTGGTGACAATGGCCTTCATTTTCCCTATTGCGGTTGTACTAATGTGACTTATTTAAGCAGGGGCTAAGTCCTCACCTCATTCTTGAGTGATATTTCATTTGTTGTTTAATAAATAAAGCTTGCCTGAAGACCAGGATAAAAAACAGTCACACTAGTCAGCCGTACAGTCCAGGCAGTGGTGGCACACACCTTTAATCCCAGCAGCCACACTAGCTAGCCATAGGGGCCAGGGTGGCAGTGGTGCACGCTTTTAATCTTAGCAATAGAGAGGACTATAAGGCAGGAAGGGAGAGGAGCTCACTCTCTCTTTCATTCTGAAGATTTCCTAGAGATACGAGCTCTCTAGTGGCTTGGCTGCTTTGCTTCTCTGATTTTCCGGTTGAACATGTCTCTGGGTTTTTATTATCTGTGCAGCACACGCCAATCACAAGCTTGCCACTAACCTTTGTTTTCAGTTCTGTACCCTTCTGAAAACTGCCACAAAATGACTATATAGTCATCTGAAGCTAATGCCGGATTATTCGTAGAGGGCCGTTTGCCATTTCCTTCCCATCTGTGTAGAGATAATGCGCAGAAACGGCCTGTACCGCCCAGGGCCGGGAATAGAAAGTCTGCTCTCATTTTCAGGGTTCTACTGCCCTCTGCTGACCCTACATCCTGAATCCATGGAAACAAAGCCTCTGGTACTCATCTCCTTGCAGAGTCCACATTTGTATCCATGGTAACACAGAATGCGTGGGAACTCTGCTCTTTGCTAATCCTAAATCAGGCACCTGGGGGAGATGGATACATGGGAACCCTGCGACCCTTGCTGTTCTGACATAATGGATAGGGATGTATGGAACCCATCAGAACTGGGAGATCCTTGCTGGTTGATGTCCTGCCTCTATGGGGACACGAACTCCATGAGATCCCTGCATATAAATAGAGATGCATCTGACACCCCAGTCACCTCTTGGTTACCCCTGTCAGGCGATCTTAGCTCATTGTCTATCATGTCCACTAAGGAACAAACATGAATCTGTAAAATTTAGGATTGCATGTATTATTATAGCCTTTACAAAGTGTGAGGTCACTGTCAATATTAGATATGATCAAATACGAGCTCCTTCCAAACTGAGGTTGCCATGAGAAAGCTAGTTCAGCAGGTAAGTGCCTCGCACTGCGCCCCCGTGTCTGCGCTCGGGTGCACTGGCACCCAGTTCGCGAGCTTCGGGCAAGGGGCTGGAGGTTAAAATACACAAACACACACAGACAGAGAGACAGCGACATGGGTCATCCTTGAATTTCCCCAAGAAATACCATCTTTATTGTGTTCAGGGGCAGATTATATAGAGATAGCCAGCCACGCCCCAGCCAAACCCTCCAGAAACCACTCTCCTGCCATCAGGAACTCCTGAAGGTCTCATGATCAGAGCAGCTGTAGGCACTCAGATCAGGGGAAAACAAGTTGTTTACAAGAAATTCAGGATCTGGGGTCTCACTGCTCCCAACAGGTGAATGTGTCATGTCCAGGTGTTTGACACCCCCAGTTCCATTCTTGAACCTCACATAGCAGAAGGAGAAAACTAATTCCCACAGTGTTCCTCTGACCTCCCCAAAAGGGTTGTGGCATGCATTAACCCTCTACCCCACACACAAAATAAACAAATAAATGCAATCAAAACTTTAAGTAGACTATTTTAATATCAATTTATTCCATATATTATTTTACATGGAATATTTAAAATGGCAGGTATCATAGCTGCATATAGCATTGTTTCTTCTTGTGCTTTGGGATGATTTCGTTTGCAGATTCATTTTGGCAAAGTATTTTTATTTGCCGAGTTTCACTTTCTCCTTCTCCACTTCGTTGAGTGTGGACTGGACCTCCAGACTTGGATTCCTGATGACTGGCAATTTAGAGGCGAGTTTCTGATCATCCTCGCTCTATTGGAGATGAGACCAGGAGAGGTGGTGATTTTGGTGAGGCCCTGTCTGAGGGCCCTGTTTTTCCCTGCCAGGTTAGGCTAGTCATTTTAAGAGAATATCCCTGGATTTGCAGGGTGGTCAGAACAGTGTCATTGGATTGGACTGAATAGAGAGATAAAGGATGCTACTCCCATGACTGCTGGATTCTTTCTGAGATCTCACCATGTCCAACCCCAGGCCATGGACCATGTGTGGTCAGAGAGTGCTACCGATGGCACCCAATACAAAATTGTAACCTTACTTAAACACAAGGGATTTTCCAGATTTACTTGATCATACAGGTCTGACGTGTGTGTTTTGTAGGTGGCATCATCGAGTCACAATGTCTGAAGACTCAAGGCATCCCTCAGGAGGGACAGCTTTCATTCTTGTTGGCTTGGTGTTTGCAGGCCATGTCCTGTTATATATTGTTTCTGTACTTTGGGCTAGCGGATTGCCTGTGTTGATTTCTTGGGATAGTTTTTCTTCACCTACCTTATGTTTGTTTCTACTACTATAGCAGAGCAGGCCCCGCAGGTTATTGCCCCCATCATGTTAGTGGCCAGAGCGTGCACTGACTTTGAGCCCAACTTACTCTTCTTCTTAATTCATCTCTGCAATACTTGTCTGGTTGCTGCAGTTTTTCACCGAACAAACTTTCTATAATACAATGTCAGAAAATCAGAGTGCAGATCCAAGTCTAACAATGAACAAAATGAGACTGTTAGCATCAATCCTTAGCTCCCCTATTCAACAGGGGCTGAGGAACAGACTGCTGCTTATTCCCTGTGGAAACGAGCAAACGGGAAAAGCGTGGTCATACCGAAAATGAGTCCCTAGGAAGAAGGAATTGCAAAGGCCCCTGCCAAGGAAGTAGAGTAAAACTTTGGGGCAGCACTGTTTCAACGGTCTGAAAAGAATTTCTGGTCCCCTGTCCTCTATGATACAAAGAAGGTTTCATCCTGTTTACTATAGTCTGTCCACTGACATTGATATTGGCTCTTTGTGGGGGTTGGAGGATCAGGGGTTTATAGGGCAGATTAAATACAACTATTTGTAGCTCAGACTTGGAATGTCTCAGCTGGTACAAAGCCCTCGATACTAATGGTCTCTAGTCTATTTGTTCACAGAGAGTCTTGTGTGGAGTCCTTGTCCAGTCCTAAATGTGTCCAAATCTCTATTAAGAGCTGGCCCATGTATGTGTCTCTGCAGCCAATAATGGCTGCATTAGGACTACAGGAAACCAGAGAGATTGAAGAGCATTGCTCTTGTCTCTAGTGTACTATGGTCTTGCCACCAGCACACGACCCAGGCGGAAGGCCCTCTCAAGGCCTCCCATCTCAATGTTAGCTTATAGTACTTACAGTTTAGCAACAGTTGGCTTCCCATCATCGTGAGACAGTTCGTGGCTCATATCAGTTTATCTAGAGTTCAGGATACAGACAATGAGTTTTCTTTATCAGAACATAATTTTCCTCTCTCACTTCTTCAAATTGCTCTTTATTTTCCCCAATTCTCTCCTGATATTCTTCCAAAAGCCACAAACTGTTGGCTAACATACTCAGTACTCAGAAATTTCTTATGAGTTTAACAATGTTCAAGGTCTTTTGACATTTGGTTCTCTTTGTAAATTATCATAGGGAGGAATCTTATCAAATTTGATGGTGGTCACAGGATCATCTTTTCTGGAGATCTCTGTACTTGAGTGACTGACTGCAAAGGTTTCCATAGCCACTGCATGGTTGTTAAGACAATTGCACCCAAATTGCTTTAGAGTTTCGTTTCCATTCTCCTTCTTGTGGATATGCTTATGTTAATTTGCTATCATGTTCAGTGAGTTAAGAAAAGATGAGATGGCTTAGTGAGTCAAGGCACTTTCTGCCAAGACTGATGACCTACATTGGAGTCTGGAGCCCCATGTGGTGAAAGGAGAGAGCCAATTCCCACAAATCATCCTGGGACCTTCCATATATGCTATGGCACAGAAGTCCACTCTTCTCACCCACAATGAATAAATTAAAATGTTCTTAAATTTAAAAATGAAAATACAGGCATTGCCTTCCCTCCAAGGAACAGTTCGGTTGAAGACAGTTGAGCCAAAGTGTATGGGTACCTCTGCCGTGCTAACAAAAGGGTTACGGGATTAATGGGTTCCTGCCACATCTCAGCCTGTAGGAAGGGAAAAGGTATATGCAAATATTTCAAGGAAAAGATTTAAAAGCACACCTGTCTCCTTTGCTCTGCCATTTTTATTTCAAACTTTCTCTTCAGCTCTTTTCTTAAGGTTGGTCTTGAAGCCTATCCCTGGCCTGATGAGACTCCATGGGAACTGGCCTTGGATGTATACAGGATGTCTCCCTGGGAATCACCTTTATCCTAGTAGACAATATAATAATGCCTATGTCTATAACTTGTGACCTGTGTCTTCACAGTGTTTCCAAGCAGATTCCCTTCTAGCTCTTGAGTAAGGTGCAGTCCTACCCAGACAGCCACTTTCTAGGAGGGTTTTCACAAGGCAAGCACAGTGTGCTACCACGTAAGACATGGGGGAGGTAACACATCAAACACATGAAATAGTAGAAGGTTCTAGAAGGAAGACAGCAGCATATTCACAAGACCAGGCCAGAACTGAGTGAGTCTTGGCTACCTTTATTAGCCCAGGCTGACCTAAGTTGATCAGTTCTGTTACTTGGTCCAGGAATGCAGGAATGAGGTAAGACAATCAAGGAGAAAAGCCAGAAGTTTTCAGTGCAGGGGAGCCTCCTCTGGGAAAGATCACGAGTCCCCAGCTCTCCCTAACCTGTAAATGTCCGTGAACATGGAGCAGCCTTTCTTTTCAAAGCACTTTGGCAGAAAGTGCATGTTGGGTTTCTTTCCTGACACGTCTAACAATTGCAAACACTAGCCCTGTCTTTATTATACAAAACCCTGTTGTGAGAAGACGAATGGCTTCAAGATTTATATAGAAAGCCTCAATCAAATCCTCCTTACTGAGTTCTGTTCTGTTTTATGCTAGGTGGGAGATTGTACAGGAAGATGGTAGAAAAAGCATTCTTTTCCCCATCTTAAAAAAAAACAACTTTTAATTTACAGAATAGTAGTCTCATGTGTCATACAAACAGGGTGTGAAGAGATATGAAATATCATGAAGCCTAATTTCTAAATTTTAAAAAATCATTAATTTGCAACATAGGAGAAGGGGTGTTTGTTCATAGTTACAAAAGTGTCTTGTGAATTAGTGCCATGTTTCTTTCACTTCTTGCGAAACAAGAGTTATTTACCTGATTAAATGGACAGGTCAATATTTTAAATATAAATATTTGAAATACCCACTTCTTGAAAAGGTGAAAAACAAGTCCAAATAACTGGAATTGAGAGGATAGAAAATAAATATCTCCCAGGTAAAAAAGAAAGGTTCTTTTTATTGAAAAGCAATTCTTTTCTCATAAATATATTCTAATTATAATTTTCCTCCCTTCCTCCTCCCAGTTTCACCTTTCTTTCCCTCCCCTCCAGATCCACTTCCTTTCTGTCTCTCATTAGAAAAGAACAGACTTCTAAGCGATAACAACCAAGCATGACAAAAATAAAACATAGTAAGATAAAGCAAAAGAAGTGTTATAGTGAAGCTGAACAAGGCACCCCAACAGGAGGAAGAGCATCCCAAGAGCAGGAACAAGGGTCACAGACAGATTTCTTTTCATGGTCAGGAGTTTCATAAAAGGCTGATGTGGGATTTCCCTCTGTATGCTGTGATTACCATTGATAAATAAAGAAACTGCTTTGGGCCTATAGCAGAGCTATAGGGGAACAGAGCTAGGTGGGGAAACTAAACTGACTGCCAGGAGAAAAAAGGAGGAATCAGAGAGAAGGGATGTAACCCCACCGGAGCTGGACTGAACTTTTCCAGTAATCCAGAGCCAAGTGACAATACACAGATTAATAGAAATGGGTTAAATTAAGATGTAAGAGTTAGCCAATAAGAAGCTAGAGCTAATGGACCAAACAGTGACTTAATTAATTAATACAGTTTCTGTGTGATTGTTTCTGGGGTTTGGGTGGCCTAGGAGCCAACAAGTGGCCAAGCAGCCTTCTTTCAGCAAATCGGTGGCAACGTGGTTGACTAAAATCCACTTAAAACCTGAAAAAGATTGAAAAGGACTTCTAGACACAAAAAAAAAAAACAGAGTTTAGCACAGTTTCTTGGCAGCCACAATTTTTTTTTTCTAGATAAGCTTATAGTGAGCAAGATGTCACAGGGCACAGTAATAGCTGTGTGGTTACTTTTCTTTTTTTTTTCCTGATTAACCAGCACAACTTGCTCTGGCTCTTTTTGGAGGTCTGGCTATGGAACATTTAAATGAGGTTTCTGACCAGAGTGCTACAACTTGCTTAATGGCAACATAGACTGGTTGTGTGCCTAAAAATGGGGCTGTGAGCATGGCTCTAAGAGGCAACAAATAGTTCCGCCTTGTCAGACTGGGCAGAGCAAGCAGGAAGTACCATATTTCCCCTAACAACGGCAGAGCTTAAGTTTTTAAGAAGTGCTTAGCCTTTTAAGAAGTGCTCCTGACAGTAAAGAATTACAGATACACAATAGGACAGATTCAGACATAATAGAGCTCTAAATGGGTCACAGTATTGGATAAATGTATGCAGGCTTGGGAAAGTAAAGAAATAGAAAGACATAAAAGGAAATAAATGCTTTATAAAAAATATAACAAAGTCTTTAAAGAGACAGAGTACAGACAGTCATAGATTAAAGGAGTAAAGACAATAAAATAATTATTAAAAAGTAATAGAGTAAGAGAAGCCAACTAAAGATGGAACATGCAAAGAAATTCTCGATTATGTATATTATTGTGTTTTTTTTTAATTTTTTGACTGTGAAGGAACTAAGTACAGAGAGCATTTCATTGTATGTGCTACTAAGCTAAACCAACATATATATATATATATATATATTAAAGGTCTCTTGATTTCAAAATATTAACCTAAGGATAAGTTGCTTTGGAAAAGAGGTTCTTCTTTTGTTTCCACAGAGGATGAGAACCTGTGAATTACTCCCAGACTAATATGGTTTGATGTACCAAGACCCCCTGAAAGATTGCTGTGAATAATCCCCCAAAATTGTTTTGCCCAACTGCTCACTGAGATAAACCTAACACACAGAATACACCATGAAAGACCTGACTAGCAGCACCCCAATCAGCAGGAAGTAATCTAGAGAACTACACCCAAATTCCCAAATATTGTTTATAAATGTTTCTTTGCATATATCTTATAGCTTTTAGCTCAGTGTTGAAGGAAGGCTGCTTGGCTACCTGCTGGCACTCCAGCCACCCAGGCCCCGGAAATAATCACACAGAAACTGTATTAATTAAATCACTGCTTGTCCCATCATACCATGCATTGGTATGGATCTTGCTTTATTGATACAAATTAAAGGTCAATTTTGTTATACCATATATATATATATATATATATATATATATATATATGCTCTTGATTAAGGTATTGAGTTTCTTTAGCTCATTAAAAATGTAATGTATAATTAAGAAATATAGGGTAATAGATAATCATCTATAATGGTCAAGCTTGTAGTCATGTTAGTTAGATTTTCTAGATGGATAGATATGTATTTCAGATGGATAGGCATTCTCCTAACCTTTCAAAGACTACAGAATAATGCATTTAAAATGTTTAAGAACTTAAGACTTTTATGACAGTGAGACACATCTGCTCCTGACATCACTAATCTACTTCAAGAGGCAGATGGGCATTGAAGAGGCTCCTTATTGAGTTTGCTAGCTATTAGGGCAAGAAACTGCTCTTGCCTGGACTGCTTGACATGCAGAGAAATGACTGCTGAACTTGACTAAAGGTGAGACCATCCTTCAGGGTTCTTGCTACATGAAAGATTCTGCCAGACATTCTGCAGGGCACAGAAGAAAGTGACTGACAAACTGCCAACAGAGGCAAAAATCTTTTAAATTTCCTGCTTCATGGAAAAATCTGCCAGATACTATAGGCCTGTAGGCTGATGATGTATGCCCCAATGGTACAGAAAACTAAACTGAATACTGGGAGAAAGAAGGAGGAGTCAGAGAGAAGCCATGTAGCCCCGCTGGAGCCAGAAGGAACTTTACCCAGGAAGCCACAGCCACATGATGATACACAGATTAATAGAAATGTGTTAAATTAAGATGTAAGAGTTAGCCAATAAGAAGCTGGAGCTGATGGGACAAGCAGTGATTTAATTAATACAGTTTCTGTGTGATTATTTCCGGGGCCTGGGTGGCTGGAGTGCCAGCAGGTAGCCAAGCAGCCTTCCTTCAACACTGAGCTAAAAGCTATAAGATATATGCAGAGGAGCTGATGTAGTCCTGTGTAGGCCCTGTGCTGGCTGCTTCAGTCTCTGTGAACACATATGAGCCTTGTTCTCCAGCTGTCCTCCATCTGCTCTGACTCTTGTGATCTTTTTGCCTCCTCTTCTACAGGGTTCCCTGAGCTCTGAGAGATTTGCTGATGACCTCCTGCTTGGTATCTTTTTCCACATATGTAATGAATCTTTCTCTGTCCTGCCAGCAGCTCCCCAAGTTTTGTGCCACCATTGCCCTAGCATATTTTTCAGGCAGGACAGATTGTAGAACAAAGGTTTTGTGGCTGGGTTGGTTTCCATGTTTCTCCTTTGTTAGCCTGCAGGCTACCTTCTTGCACCAAAGAGACCAGAGCATAGGGGTAAAGGCTCCATGTAGGCACCAGCTCAACTTCTTCATGTTCCATGAGTTGTGTGGGTGCTGTCCATGGCAATGGGTTGCACTGTAGGTTTGCAGAGAGCAACCCTTTGACTTAGCAACAACAGCCTGGGTTGTTCGGAAATTTCTATGGTGCCCTCTTGGCCAATAAACTCAGCTGAATACAACCTTGTTCTGCCACTGGAAGCCTTACCTGGTGACAAGCAATGGAAAGTTGAGACCCTGTAACCCCCATTACCAGGAGTCCTCTTTAGAATCACCTTCATACATTCTAGAAAGTTTTCACTGTACTAGGCTTCCACACCACTCCACAAATACCCCCACATTCTAGTCATCTCTCTCCACATTCTCTCCCTTAACCTGTCTCCTCCCCCACCTGGCATCACCCCACTCCTAGCTCCCTTCTCTACACCTGTCCCAACTCTGTCCATAAAATCTACTCAATTCCCCACTCTCAGGTATATCCATATGTCCCCCCTCAAGCCTTCCTCTTTCCATAACTTTTCTGAGTCTACAGGTTGCAGTTTGGTTATCATTTACTTAACAGCTAATATCAACTTATAAGAGAATACACACCATATTTATCTTTCTGGGTCTGGGTTACCTCACTCAGGATGATTTTTTTCTTTAGTGTGTCCATTTGCTTGCAAATTCATGATGTCACTTTTTTTTTAAAGCTGAGTAATACTCCATTGTGCAAATGTACCAAATGTTCTTTATCCAATTCTTCTGGAACATCTGGCTAGGTTGCTTCTAGTTTCTGTCTATTATGAATAAAGCCACAATGAACATGGTTAAGCAAGTGTCCTGTGGTAGTATAAAACATTCTTTGGATATATATACCTAAGAGTGGTACAGCTGTATCTTGAGGTAGAGCAATTCCCATTTTTCTGAGGAACCACCATATTGATTTTCATAGTGGTTGTACAAGTTTGCACTCCTACCGCTAGGAGTTATTGATTTTAGCCATTCAGACAGGTATAAGATAGAATCTCAAAGTGATTTTGACTTGCATTTCCTTGATGGCAAAGGATGTTGAACATTTCTTTAAGTTTGCTTGTCCATTTCTTCTAATAATAAATGTCTGTTTGGATCTGCACCCTATTTTTAATTGGTGTGATGGCAATCCTTGGCTATAAACTTGACTATAGCTGGAATGAACTACAATCCAGATATGGAAGGCACACCTGTGAGGGTTTTTTTGCTTGAAGTGGATGAATCTATTTCTAGCCCAAACCTTTGGGATAGAAATACACACACCTTTGATCGGGATCTTGAGGCAGGAAGACACATGTTTTTAAATCAGATCTTGAGGCAAGAAGACACACCTTTATTCTGGGCCACATTTTCTGCCGGAAGCCTATATAAAGACTTGGAAGAAGGAACTTTTGTTCTTTGCCTGCTTTCTTTCACTTTGCTACCAAGTCCATTCCATCACTGGCATTAGAGCCTACTTCTTTGGAATTCTAGTGTCTACTGAAGATCAACTGAGACATCCAGTCTTGTGGACTGAGAAACTTCTAGATTCTTGGATTTTCTGTTCATAACCTGCCATTGGATTAGTTGAACTGTAGCCTGTAAGGGATTCTAATAAATCCTATTTCTTTCTTATATAGAAAAAGAGATTCAGTCTATAAATCCTGCTACTCTAGAGAATCTTAACTAATAAAGCTAGATTATTTTCTTCTTTTTCATATCCAATTTCTTTATTTCTTTATATATTTTTGCATGTTAGTCCTCTATGATATGCGGTGTTGGTAAAAATCTTTCCCCATTCTGTAGGCTGCTGCTTTGTCTGGATGATAGTGTCTAGAAAAAAAATTATCCTTGCTTTGTCTTGAGAAGTCCCTTTCTGAGTTTGTACAAGTTTCTCTGATCTGCACGGTGGTGTGGTAAACAGTGCAGACACTTACAAGGTCATATTTGTGCTCTTGGTGGCTTTGTCTTAATTAAGAAGAGATGGTTGGTTTGGAAGCCAGCAACTCCTGCTTTGATGTGGCAGATCTCAACCCTCTGTGCCCTCTTCATATTTTCATCTCTCTGTTCCTCTGTGTTCTCTGACACCAAGCTCTACCACTGTCCTGAAAGCCCAGGTTCTCCCCACTCTCAGTCAGAGGGAAACACTTGGTACCTTTCTTTCTCATTCTGCCTGAGGAAAGAAGACAAGTTTCATCACTGTGAGTCTTGCCTCTGACTGCTCTAGATTCCTCTTGTCGGGTGGTCTTTCTCCTACTCTAGGGTGAGGCCTGGCTGTTTAAAAGCACTTCCCGGAGATTTGTTCCACAGCTAAGACTCACCTGAAATTCATATGCCAAACTATTTCCAGTCTCGAACCTCCTCCCCTGTCGCGGCCACCCTCGACCGGCAAGGATGACGCGACCACCGGAGCTCTTCTTACCGCAGTTTATTCCAGGACTTTATTCACTTTCTCTCTCTCCTTCCCCTCTCTCCTCGATCTATCTCTCTTTCCTTTTCTCTCTCCGGGCAAACCTCTCCCAGTCCTTAAGTAGGCATGGGCTATCAATGATGGAGTGCCAGGTGGGCACTGCCCATAGACCCACGCATATGCAAGCAGCTGATGATCTTTGCATGATCAGGTATAAGTCAGACTTTAGCCATAGGAGTTGATTATACATCTCCATCAGGTGTGGCTCTATGCTGCTTGCAACACTCCCCAGAGACCTTCAAAGATGATACAGTCTTTTGCCACATTAATGGACAATAAAATCTTATTGTCCAGGAACTTCTCAAGCTGGAGTGCTTAATTTGAACAACACTGCATTGCTCCCAGATGTTTCGTGACACACTCTATTTCTATATATCATTCATTTTTCCAGTTGATATGCTCACACATCTCATATTCTTCTTACTCAGAAATCCTGACTTTTACTCTTAGATTAAGACAAGAGGAGGTGTAACTCCTGCTCTGCATCCCACCATGGGGGTACAGGAAGCTGCCCTGTGTCTATCCCAGATGAGCGTGCAGAGAGAAAAAAGCACAGCATGGCAAGTAACATCTGCTGAGTGCTGGTAAAGCTTGCCTTGCAATTGGCTTTCATCCAGCTAAGGAGGAGGTTTTCTACCTGGGCTAGGAATCAAAGGCAGCTTCCATCTCCCGCTGGGAACCAATGAAGGATGAGAATGTTGCTGTGGAATTCTTTTTCTCTCTCCTGAAAATAAGCAAAACCACACTGCTCAGATTTGCTGAACCCAACAATTTTTCTCCCTTCTACACAATGCTTAGCATGATGGGTGTTTCAAAAGGTTCTGTTGGTTTTTGCTCATCCAACACTCTCAGAAACCTAATGTGACGGTTTTATTGGACCATCTTCAATTCAAAAGCGCCACCCCCATCTCGTGTTACTGCATCATCAGAAGAAAGTGAAAAGCTCACTTCATTGAAGTGACATCTAAAATAATCCAGTTGTTTGGCTACTAAATGACACTGGCTCAAAAGTCCCCAGTGCCCATATTTGATAACTCACTGCAACAAACATCACAGAAGTGGAGAAAAATAGGGAAAGTAGGCAATAATCTTACTACTAGTCTAGGATAAGTACATTTAAAAAGAACAGCCTCAGCCATCTTGCAAACCTTTGGGGAACGTAATTGACTTCCACTATGACAGAGTGCACAGTTTCTAACAGCTCCAATAGGATGCTACAGGGCTTTGATGATGCAGGAGACGGTAGATTCGTGCTGCCCTTGGTTGGCTTAACAAGCCTGTAATATTTTAAACTACTTTCAAACATCAGAGAACAGCAATTTGTGAATAAAATCAAGAGTAGAATATTTAACTACTACTAAGAAAATGTCTGCATATGTGTGCTTTCTCCTCATTCGTGGGCATTTAATAGTTAAAATAAATCAATTCACACTTTTTGAATTTCTTTTATTTTACTGCATAAATTATATTGCACATAGTAGATTAATAAAATGTTTAGGGGAATGGAAATATTTCTGAATTAGAGCTCTCAGAATTTAACTTCATAAAGAGCCAAAGCAACAGGTGTATAGCTGTATCCTGAGGTGAGGGACCATGGGAAACCCTTGAAATTGACATAAGAAAAGTGGGAGGGGGACTCACAAATCACAGTCCTCTTCATGAGTATGCAACAAAAACCAAATCCAACTCAAGGATAGAAATTGTCCTACTATTCAGGAAGGCGTAGTCCTCGTGTACAGGAAGGTTGCAAATAGACACGCCATGGAAATGATCTTTACTATGATATATTACAGCTAAACAGTGAAAAGTACAGGATGAAGAAAAAATTGAATCTGTAAGAACAGCATCAAGTTATACCTGAAGACAAGTTCTTTAGAGTACAGCAGACTTCACAGCGGATAGCCTGCAGGCCAGCAGGACCCAGGAAAAGTACACTACAGAGATCATAAAGAAACAACTTCCATCCAAGACTACTCCCTTAGAAATGGAGGAGTAAAAGTAAGTATAGCCTGAGGAAATACTTAAGCACCAGATGGACCTTCTTTTAGGAATGCCTAAGAGAATGCTATACCCAGAAATGGGGAAAAAAGATTGCATCCGTCATGACAAGTGTAAGTCCCCAGCACTTGCGTGCATACATGTGAGAAAAGGAGAAAAATAAAGCATTGTCAGTACAGTAAACCACCAAACTTCAGAGATGGAAAGAGTTAGGGAAATGACCAAAGAATACTCAGAGCAATTAGAAGAAAGTAAATAAAAGGACTAAGTCCATAGCTTTTAAGAAGAATTTAAACTGCAGTCATAAAGACTAGATTGGCTGTAGTAAGTGTTAAAACTTAGGAATGTGATCCTTAAGAAACTCACCAGCAAAGACACTTACAGACTGCAAGTGACGGGGTGGAAAATGGCATCCCAAGGAAATGGAGTTGTGACGAAGGCAGCAGCGGTCCCACTTTCACCAAGGAAAAGAGACTTTCATATTTTAAAAGAGAAAAAAAAACAAAAACAAACAAACCAAGGATGTCTTTTGTTGTCCATACATATAGAATTTCTTGCCGGTACGATGAATTCTAAGTTATAAAGAGACATTATATCGTGAAGGCCTCCTGCATGTCTACATCCATAGGGTTTTCCTCCAGGATAAGTCCTTCTATATCTTTAAAAAGAACTAGGATAAATCAAAACTTGTCCACATGTCTGATGTGCAGAGGGTTTCTCCAATGTCAATCTCTTCATATTGTTTTATAGAACTAGAAATCTTGAAAGGCGTTTTCCTACACTGCTTATACACAGAGATTCTCTTCAGCTAAGTTCTTGCCTGCGCTGTAAATCCTGTGTAGTAAGACTTGACGGGATCGTTTACACTTACAAGTTCCCTCTCCACTATGCTCGTTCCTGTTGTCTGGACTGCCTAAGAGAGCAATGAAGGCTTTCCCACCTTACTTGTCTACACAGAATTTCTTTGACGAATGAATTCATCGTGTACTTGAACATCCCTTCTCGCTTAAAGGGAGCTTTCTAATGCTAGTTAAGTCCTAAGTCCTCAGTATTGCTCTCCAGTGTAAGAATTTTCATAATTCTGGAAACATTTGAGAGATCTGGAGGATTAATCACATTGGTTACATCTAGTTCTTTGCAGTTTGGGGATTATTGGGGAAAATTGGTGGCTGTAAGAATTTTATGACCCATCTACAAAGAAATATAAATCAGCAAGTCCAGCCCATGTTTGTACTCAGTGACGCTCTTCATGATTGTGTCATTCTTCAGCTGTGTTTCCTGAGGGGATCAGAGTTCAGCAGTTCTTCCTCGCAGGAGTGATGCTCTATGTGGGCACACGGCCATACCCACCGTTGTGTCTTCCTGGGTGTTTTTCTCTTGTACTAGGGCCTTCTTGCATTCCAGCCCCCTTCTCTTGTTTCTTCAACCCCTTGAGGCCCTTTACTGGCTCAAGTCTTCTTAGTAGACGTAGCGTTGTTCCCATGCTTGTCCTCACTGAGCTCACTGTTTGGTGCAGAGTCTCCCATCTGCTGATTTTGTCTCTCCCACCTTAATGTCCCCTACAGACTCTACTCAGACTTTTTACTCAATCAAGTTTTTAAAGATAAGATATTGCCATGCAGTGCAAGCTAGCCTCAAACTTACTAGGTAACCAAGGATGTTGTCAAACGTATGGTTATCCTCCTGTCTCAGCCTCCTGGCTACTGAAATTATAGGCATGCATCACTACACCTGGCTTGTCAATCCCAGCACTCGGGAGGCAGAGGCAGGCGGATCTCTGTGAGTTCGAGACCAACCTGGTCTACAAGAGCTAGTTCCAGGACAGGCTCCAAAACCACAGAGAAACCCTGTCTCAAAAAACCAAAAAAAAAAAAAAAAAACCCTTCCTGACACAGAGGGTACACAGTCCCATTTCTGTTGCCTTTTCACCAATAATTTTCTAGATTCCTGGGACCGGCTGGTGCAGTCTTTCCAGTGTGAGGTTGTAAGACATTAGAATGGCATTTAACATAGTAAAACAACAAAATGTAATAAAAGAGGATTTATGCAAAATTGGAGCCCTTCTGGTCACTGGTAACAGCTGCGCATGGAGACTAATGGGGAAGGATGCAGACTCCCTGGATGCAGACTTCCTGCAGCATGGCTGCTTCATTCTGGTGCCCAATCCATGCGGTATATGTGGCAACCTACTTTTGATCTAGTTTTTCTGTAATGAAGATGAAAGTTAAGGGAGGGTTTTATAGCCTTTGCCTTCCTGTTTTATGTTAGATTTTATGGTTTTGCATTCCAAATTCCATTACAAAAGTTGAAGTAGAAAAAAAAAATCAAAAGCTCAGAAAGTTCCTGGGGTTTTTGTCTGGAAGTGAGACAATGAAATCTAACAAGATTTCATTAAATGTAACTACAATCAAAGGCAAAAGTTTTCTATTGGTTTTATAAACTTTATCCCTAATGGGAAGATAGATTCGTATTCAGGCTTAGAATAGATTTATTAGACCCCCTGAAAGGCTTCTGCAACAATTGATTTATGTTTTAATGTAGTTCTGCCCCCATAGGAATTGAGTTTCATATAAACCCAGAGTTGTGAAACAAACATTTCATGAAGCATAAAAAAACTGAGCTTTTAATCTTAATTTTAAAATGAACAATTGGTAGAAAAGCAGGTTGTTTTGCCACGGCTGCTTCACCATAGTTACCTCAAAAATACCTTCAGGGACTGGTACTAGCGAAATTAGAATTATGCACTGAGGGTTTGGCATTCGTCATGGACACCCCAAACGCCATGCCCTGGGCAAGGTTTAGTAACTGTCAATGTTTTTTCTCACTCCTGTGGAGGAAAGACAGTAGGGAGGCACCGAAGGCTCCAGTGTGGCTGGGATACTTTCTGGCAAATGGCTTCAGAGCAGAAGAGCAGACGGTGGAGCTAGAAGGTTCCTGGGATTGGGGTGGGGTGCTGATAGGTCAGAGGTGATGGGAAAGAAATCTGCTTCATTAGTAATATGGTTGATGCTGGTTATAAGTTGATGAGCTTTAGAATCATCATGGAAGCAAATCTCTGGGTGTGTCTCCAAGAGATCACCTAGATGAGGTTAGCTGAGTATTCCTAAGTGTGGCTGAGATCCTGCAGTGAGCGAAGAGGAGAAAGAAAACTGCCCAGGGTTCCCATGGCCAAATCCGTTTGGAATTTGCCAAATATCAAAGAGTTAGTTCATTTCATTGCAGTTTATCTCATGTTTGTCTTTCCACGATGTCACAGTTTATTGAATATCAATGAAATCACAAATTGCATTGCCTTCATTGGCTTCAATCTGTCAAATGATCCTGATTTCCCTCAATAGCTGGCCTTTGGCAAACACAAGTTCTTTCATACCATTTTTAACCACTAATATTAACTCTCAGATCACATATCACAGTTAATCCATCCATCCATCTGCCCGTGCATCCATCCGTCTGTCCATCTGACTGACTGTCTGTCCACCCATCTGTCTGATCCATCCATCCATCCATCCATGCATCCATGCATCCATCCATCCATCCATCCATCCAGGTTCTGGCATGACCGTAAAAGGTTTGAAGATGTCACAATGAAGATTAAGAGAACAAAAAGGCAATGGAGAGAGTTACTGCAGTTGGTTAGCTAAGATAGTAAGGAACCAGCTGTAGGTCTGAAGGTACACAGTTTCCAAGGGTTGCAGACTGGCACCTGGGCCACAGCCTTGAGTCAAGATACAGAGGCAAAAGACTACAGAGATGGGGTATAGGACTGATTCCAAATGGATGACTGGATGAGGGGACAGGCAGTAGTCCAAGTGGGTCGTGTCAGCAGTAGGAAGAGAGCTGAGTCGATGCCCCAAGGACAGGCAGGAATTCTTTGACGGTCAGTCCCTGGATTACACACACCAGATGGTGAGATGGTTGTTTTATCACAGTGTGGAGATATTTACAAATGTAGGCCATCTTGAAAGATACAAATCATGCGCATTGATCATTTATGTACTTCTACAACCTTTTCCTTAGTCCAGTAGTGCTTGCTTTAATCTGTGCAGTAAGCCTAACAAGGCAGCTATACAGCACTCCTCTGCTCTTGACCAGAGTTGATGCTCTCTGGGCTCTGGATGGTAACAGGATGTCCTGTCTGATTTCTCTCACAGAGAAGATACTGCAAGCCCGTCAGTCTGTAAGCAGAGAATCCTGCTCACTTAGCATGGAGACAAGGGCTCATCCCTAAGCTCAAACTGTAAACTTGAACTCTTCAAAATACTAGACTGTCCATGTGCCTGAATCCCCAAAGAAGACCCTACCTTGTGGATTGGATGCCTAAGGTGAACCTCTTTCAGCACACACTCTGGCCTTTGTGGGGAGGAAAGTCTCCTGGTGGCTTGGAATAGTCTCTCCAGAAGGCACTTTTCTGTCTCTGAGTTACACAGCAGCGAAAGACTGCTTCTTGAAACTGGTAAAAGGTGAATAAGAGCCCTACCGCACTCCTTCCCCATCTTTTTCCTGCCACTGGACCAGTGCCTGACATTCACGGATTCTCTGAAATTGAGGAGCCATCAGCTCAACTCAACCAGTAGGAGAGACACTATTAGGAGGAGGCTTAGACTGTATGTGGGCTGGGGACAAGACTGGGGAATAAATATTTCAGGTCAGGATTTTTGAAGCCACAAAAAAAAAAAAAAAAAAAGCAGGGTGCCAGTCAGACTAAACTTGCCTGTTACAAAGCACAAAATGGAGAACCAGAAAGGGAAAGTGTGTTAAGGGTCACACATGAGGTAGCAGCAGATGCTGGTCAACAAACCTCTCTTCCTGCCTCTCGTTTGATGAACGTAGTCCATCCATTAGTGTCAGGAGAGAGCTGTGCACAGAGCACATGCGTGCTCACTACTCCAGTCAATAACAGACAGGCCCGGTCTCTGTCGGTGAGGCCTGTGGTCAGCTGACCATCCTTGAACCAGAACTCCACTTTGACTTTCCTCTTCATTTATTTTTAAAGTTTCAAAGGGAAGACTGCCGGGGATGAACCGGGATGAGAGACAGGAATTTGCTCAGTAATCGCATCATTCTGCAAATACAGTCATGATGGAAGGAGAGACTGTCTCACAATTTTAGATCCAAACTCACATTTGTGAGTAGATGTTTGGGGATTTGTCACCACGCTGTGTGTTGTTAAGCAGGAATGAAAATTTCCTATTTTGTATTTCCCTCGTAAGCCATCAAGAGCAGGCGTTTGCCACCACACTTCCTGGTGCTCTATTACGGAGAGAAGCGATGATCCATACTGCTGTGTAAAATGTCAGTTTCTTGGTCTTATTCTCATATAAACACCATAAACCAGCAACAAGGATTACGTTTATGAAAATGAAAAACTGAAGTTCCAGGGCTGGAGAGCTGGCTTCAAGATTAAGGACTGGCAGATCTTGCAGAAGGTAGGAGTTCAGTTCCCAGCACACACAGCGTGTGGCTCTCAGAGGCCTGGGACTCTAGTTCCAGGGGATCAGACACCCTCTCCTGCTCTCAACAGGCACCGGGCACTGGCACACACGTGCACAAACACACACTTCACATAAATAAAAACCAGTCTTCAAAACTAAAGTCTAAAATTCCCTTTCTAAAGGAGCATGTACTTAGTGTCTTTCAAATAAGAAATATCTACTTAAAAGACAAACCAAAACTCTCAACAACTCCAATAAGGAAATCAGCGAAGAAAACCAGTTAGAACTGGCTAGGCTTGCCCCACGTAATTCAGTGATGTCCCTAAACAGTCTTGAGATATGCATCAGCTAGGAGATAGCCTGGGAGAGGGAGCAATGAAAACCCTCTCTCTTACTGCCTAATGAACAGACCATTCGACCTGTACTTAGTTAGACAATGTCAAAGGGATGTGGTCATGTGCTCACAGTCTTGTTGACACCATCTTCTGATCTTCTAATCACTTCAACTGTCAGGAGCCCCCAGAACGTCACAGGACACAGTTTTCGATTCCAGGGGTACAGATATTTAGATCAAGTCAGTTCTGTTTCCACTGGGGACTGGCATGCATTTATATAGCTCAGTGGTGTTGAGCAATATATAGGAAGAAAGGCGGGTGGGACTTTGTTCAAAACCACAGGAGAATCAACATTTCTAGTTCCCGAAACTTCCACACTCTTTAAGTTCATCTGCGGAAGAATCAAATGTGATTTACCCCAGTGTGGCTGCTGGATATAACCTAGATGTTTCACGGGCAGTATTTAACCTTTAAGAAGGTTGTATTTCATCAGGCAGTGGTGGCACACGCCTTTAATTCCAGCACTTGGGAGGCAGAGGTGGGCAGATCTCTGTGAGTTCACAGCCAGCCTGGTCTACAAGAGCTAGTTCCAAGACAGGCTCAAAGCTACAGAGAAACCCTGTCTCAAAAAAAAAAAAACAAAACAAAAACAAAAAAAGGCTGTATTTCTAAAATCCAAGAAATTCATTTAGTAAATGAGGACTGAAAGTCCTGCTGAGAGGTAACACAACCAGGAGCTCTCTCTTCTCCATGTACTTCTTTGACAAATTCTTTTGTCTCTGAAATAAAAAAGGTCATAGCTGCCTCTGAACTTCCCATCAAACTTAAAGTATTTACGCTCATTAAGGCCTCTTTGCAAATTTTATCAAGTGTTAACTTGAGTGGGATAGTATTTTATTTCCCATTAACCTTATTGCTATTTACAAAATATATTCATTTTGTGGTAATGTATTTGATAATGTGTTTACTGTCAGAAGCAATTTCTAGCAAGGCACAGGGCTGGGTCTGCGCTCAGATTCCCCCCTTTGTGATGATTGTTTTATAACTTTACAGAGTATCCCAAGGGAGGAGGCAGAGGACCACATAGCTTCCTTCCCTACGCTGAGCCAAAGTCCCAGAAAGAAAGATGGAGGACGCGGCTGCCCTCTAGTGGACATATGGAGAAATGGGGCGGTATTGGCGCTCTCGAAAGAGTCTGTGTTGGATTTCACAGAAATGTTTCACATCTTTTGAGCAAAATAGCACCTGTTGTCTCCATTATTTTGGGTAGATATCACGAGGCTTATGTTCTGTGAGAGAATGCAGGTTTTATAAAGTGGTTTGGAGAACGTGGATTAAGGAACAGGAGGGACGCTGTGTAAAAAAGCCTGGAGCCTTCACAATAATTTGTTTAAGAAGAAATGAATTGAAAACTCATGAATTGTTCATTCAATATTTAAAACTTAAAACCAGAAGTCTCTGGGGCTCAAGGAGTTGTTTTCCAGTTTTACATACCGAGTGTTTGGCAAAGAGAGAACATGTCTTTAGGAATGTCCTGGAAGATAGGAAAGGAACAGACGCTGAGTGGGAGGACGGCAGGGGGCAGGCGGGATGGAGGACAGTCCACACGGGAAGAGGACGGGGGGCAGTCCCCACGGGAAGAGAACGAGGTGGGGGGACAGTCCACACGGGAAGAGGACGAGGTGGGGGGGGGGGACAGTCCACACGGGAAGAGGACGAGGAGGGGGGTGACAAGCCCACGGGAAGAGAACGAGGTGGGGGGACAGTCCACACGGGAAGAGGACGAGGTGGGGGTGACAGTCCCCACGGGAAGAGGACGAGGTGGGGGGCAGTCCACATGGGAAGAGGACGAGGTGGGGGGGGGTGATAGTCCACACGGGAAGAGGACGAGGTGGGGGTGACAGTCCACACGGGAAGAGGACGAGGTGGGGGTGAGGGGAGCAGAGCAGGGCAGTACAGAACCCTGAGGTTGGATGGAGCCATGCTTCTCATAGCTTCACCTGAAAGTCAAGGTTGCAGCGTGAGTTCTAATAGGTCTTAATAATAAAAGCCTGGAGTCAGATACTGGGGCAAATTCTGAGAGATTGGAGAGACTGTGGAGCAGCCACAGCTACCTTGACTCTCCAATTGAAATGAGACTGAGTTCCCGTCTCCTCCCACCTTATCACTTTCTCTCTCCACCCAGTCATATCACTTCCTGTCTGTCTGTACAGACCTCCACACCTCTATGGTTAGCTAGTGACAGCTCCACCCTCTCATCTTCAGGCAAGCTTTATTTGCACAAACAAGATATCACCACATTTCCCCATTTTTGTCTAAAAATTTAAGAATAAAATTATTATATATGTATAAACTATATAAAGTAAGTACAATAATTATATATAATTATATACAGTATATACAAGCAATAAATACATCAACGATGTCTAGTCCATTAAAAATTGACAAATTCAGAGAAAATACTCAATATCTATTCCTATTTTAGTGAATCCAAAAGGTTGCACCTAATTCACTTTCTATTCTAATTTGCAATACCAAAACAACCTTTTTATGTCTCTCAACCTTATACAATTTGCATTTCTTTACTGAATTTCTTTTCTGAAGCTGGTAGCAAGAAAAACTATAACTATAAAGTCTCCAACTCCATCAGAGACCCAGGAATAAAATAGTATTACATGAGTGAGCAGGAAGTACAAGCAAGTGACTTCCAAAAAAGGGTGAGAAATGACAGAAACAGCTGTCTGTAATGGTATTTCATTTGTATTTTAATAAATAAAGCATGCCAGAGGGTCAGAGAGTAAAAGAGCCCCACTGGTCAGCCTTACAGACCAAGCAGTGGTGACACACACCTTTAATCTCAGTGTTATGCCCAGGTTTCTGGTCCCCAAATGAATTCATGGAGTTGGATTTCCAATGCAAATTACATAAGGGTTTTTAATATTCAAACTCAAGTTTGAACCAACACTTGTCCATCACCCCAGCATGGTGGGCGTGGAAAGTATGGCAGGGAACCCTGGGAGGGTAGAACTTTTAAAGGGGGAACGCCATAATCAGGGGACTTCATGTCCTGTCATCTTGGGATTGGGTAAGGAGGGCATAGGGTAAGGTAGATTCTGAAACAGTTGGACAATTTTTGGGGAACTAAAACCTTAACAAAGAGCCATTAGTAACTGACAAGGTATCTTCAAGGACAGGATGCCTCCCAAGAACATCTGAACCTTGTTAAGTTTAATGGCCCTGCTTCCTAGATCCTTAATTGGCTATTTTAGGGTATCTGTTAAAATTCTGCTATCACAGCACATTTCTGGAGCTGAGATTCCCCCACACTCATTATATGGCTTAAGATGAAGCCCTTTCTTTAAAACAGAGTTTGCAAAGTGAGGTCCTCACATTCCTCCTCTGTCTTGTGACTATGAAACCCCATTCATGGGCCTCAATCTTGCTTTAATATGAAGAGGAGAGCCAATGACCATGCCTGATTTGCCTCTCATTCCTTTTTGCATTTGGACAGTCTTCTTTTAATTTTGGCCATGGATTTTTACTACCTCTGAATGGTTAACATAGAAACAACATTTATTATTATCCTAAAGAGTTGGTAATAATAACTTTCAAGGGTTAGAAATTTGCATTACATTGTTAAATGACTTGCAAAGGTATCATATCTTGAACAAGATTAGAAATAAATGTACATAATATTCTAACAAAAATGATCTCAATTATTTTATATTAATATACAAAAAAATCCAAGCCAATATAAAATATTTAAGACTCGTAGTTGCTTTTCTGGTTTAAAAGTAGATTCAGTAATCTACTTTTTAATCCTATTTCTATACCCCCCCCAAATTTCTTTTCAGAGTAGATTCAATAATCTGCTTTTTTATCTGATCATATCTATATCACCCTTAAAAAAAAACAAAAACAAAGACATCTTAATCTCCTTTTTTCAACTTTCTTCCTGATCATAACTAATAGCAATTTGTAGTCAACCCCAAATATACATAATCCATTGAATGGCCAAAACTGCCCACACCACCTCTTGGGAATGTGGGTGTCATATTCGTAAATTTATTTCCTGCTGTTCAGAGAGACGGCATCTTTAGGGGATCCTGAAAAGAAAATTTTGGGTTAGTTGTCAAGTCCTAAAACAAGTAGCTGTACCCTTTGGTGTACAGTCTCTGCATGATCAGACAGTGCAGGGCTTGTCTCAAGTCCTGGCTAGAGGAATCTGTAAGGCTGGATCATCTCAGCTAGCCACCTCAAAATTGTTCTTAGCAGTTTGTAATATAAAGCCAATCTTTAGATGGTGTTTTTCAGCTTAGTAGCACGGTGGAATCATCATTGTGGGGCCACATTCTCCTTTTAGAGACTTCAGTTGTTGCTATTAGACATGGTCATGGTTCACTGCAGAAAACTTAAACATTTTAAATGTTATGTGCAGCAGACCTCAAAGAGGTTAAAGGATCAATATTTGTTATGCACATCAAGAATACAAAAACACTTAATTCCTAGTTACCTGATACAGACTCAAACTTGAAATCATTACAGAAAGCTCGATGAAGCGCTTTTCTAGAAATAGTTAGAACTCTATATGACAAATAATATCATGACCAAAACTTTTAATTTAATTTTAATCTAATAAGTTTTGAGATAATATTTATGCCTCAAGGAAAACTTCAAAAACTCAAAATAGAACCAAAGGATTATTAGATTACAGGAAGTAAAATAGTCCTTTGATTTTCTTTTTCTTCTGTCCTATAACAGGTGGCTCTTCTGACATGAGACAGAGATTTTTGGGTTTTACTTTAACAAGTATGCGTGGGTTTAGAGAAGGAGAGAGCCACACTAAAACTCCAAAGCCAACTTTAATTTTTAATTAGACTGGGACTACAGAAAGACCATTTGTATATATGTCTGTAGAGAATAGCAGAAACAAACATTTGGGAAGATTTGTGAAATTTTATCCTGTTAGAAATGTAATATACCAATAGGCCAATTTACTCTTTTTTGAGGGACATTATTTCTGGATGATTTGTCCTTTCTCTTCATATGTTTCATTTGTCCAGTGGTCATCAGATTCCTTAGCTGGATACTATTATTCTGAAAAGACAAAATCAAACCTTCTCTAACCCTAATTTTGGGGAGTTTTTCTTATGGCATATTGGACTGAATGGCCATGTTATTTGATTAAATATTACTTCTAATTAAGGGGTTCCTCATGTTCAAATCGTGTCTTTACCAATTTTGATGGTATCCATAGTTTTCTTCTCCTGTGAAAACAAAAACAAATCCCCTTTTCCAAGTAACACAAGTCCTGGTTTCCATTCTGAGGTCAACACATCTGTAGTTTTTTTCTAGTATTCAAAATCTCTCCACAGGATTAGCATTTAGAAAATTCAAAGTTAATCAAGCATTATACAATATATTTTTGGTGGCAGTTATCTCCCTTTCTGTTTGTTTAACATATCCTTTGATTTGATCTTTCTGTAACTTCCTGCCCTATAAGACTGTGTGGTATACCTGTCATATGTTTTATATTATAATAAGCAAAAAACTGATTCATTTTCTTAGAGACATATGCTGGAGGAACATTGTCTGTATTTATTTGCGCAGGTGTATTCATAATGATCATAACTTCTAGCAAATGTGTGATTACCAAATCAGCCTTTTCTGAACTCAAAGCAGTTGCCCATTGAAAACCTGAATAGGTATCAATGGTGTGATATACATATTTTAGTTTTCCAAATTCTACAAAATAGAACACATCCATCTGCCAGATATCATTTCTTTGAGTACCTTTTGGGTTACTTCCTGCAGGTAGTGGTGTTTCATTGTATAAAAAACAAGTAAGACATTTTCTTATAATTTCCTTGGCTTGTTGCCACATGATGGAAAAGTTTTTAAAAAAAAAACTTTGCTTTTAACATAATGTTTTTATGAAATTCTGAGGACTTCATCACATTTCCAATTAAAAATGGATTGATTTCTGCCTTACCTTTTGCTAGAGGACCTGGCAGACGCATATGGGATTGGATGTGTGTTATGTATACGGGATGATTTCTATTCCTGATGATTCCGTCTAACTAAATAAATAATAAAGTCAATTTTGTATCATCTGGTACAAATTCAGCAGTTTCAATATGCAAAGTGACTCTTTCTGTGTATTGCAAATCAGTAAGTATGTTGAGAAGTTCCTTAAAATCCTTTAGTACCATGAGAATAGTATATAATTCTGGCTTTTGGACCAAGTCAAAAGGACTTTGATCTACTTTGCTTAAGTTTCTGATTTGTAATCTATTTTGATTTATTTATATGAGTTTAGAATGTAGGGGCTGCAGTTATTGGTGTTTCCCATACAATGCAAGGAAGGATCAGTCAGTTTTCTTTATAAACTGAATTCTCTTGCTTTGGGGATATTTATTGTCAACCTCTCCCAAAAAAATTACTGCAAGCTCTTTGCCAGTGTTCACTTTCTCCCCAAAACATGTGAATTTCATCTTTAGTGAATGGTACTACAATGCCTGCTAGGTCTATTCCTGCTAATTGACAAAGTCTCAGTTTTTCTTTTAGAACTAACTTGGAGACATTTCCCACATAAGGTTTTAATTTTTTTTTTACTCAGTTTATGTGATAAAAAGATCTATTCTAAGATTGTATCTTCTCTCTGCATTAAAATTACTGTAGGGAAATATTTAGAGGGTAATATGACCAGAATGCAGCTAAGCTTCGTATCCACATGATCTGCATTTGCAATCTGTAATTTCTCTTCCACCAAAGCCAATTATCAGCTTCAACTGATAATGCCCTGTGACTGTTTAAGTTCTTGACACCATCTAAGGTTTTTTTTTTTTTAATGAATCAGTTCATCTGATTTTTTTTTTTTTTTACTATTTTATTCCAATAGTGGACCAATTGGAAATGTCTCCTAGCAATCTCTGGAAATCATTAAGAGTCTGCAATCAATCCCTTCTAATTTGCACCTACTGAGGTCTAATTTTTTTTAACTATTTTTATAGCCGAAATAATTAATAGACTCTCCTGTTTGTATTTTTCAGGAGGAATTTGTAATCCCCAACAAGGCAAAATTTTCTTTATTTATTCAAACATTCTTTTTAAAGTACCTATATTTGAATCAGTCAGTAAGATGTCATCAAAGTAATGGCAAATAGCCCGAGACAGACATAGGCTAAAACCTTGCCAGTAAGCCACAGTCATGTGGTGATACACAGATTTATTAAAAATGGGTTAATTAAGATGTGGGAGTTAGCCAAAAAGAGGCTAGAGATAATGGGCCAGACAATATTTTAAATAAATACAGTTTCTGTATAATTATTTCGGGTAAAGCTAGCCCGGCATCAGGAAGCGACCTGCCTGCTTCCTTTTACAACACAGATAGCTGGGATGAATTAAAGGTGATTGAGTACTTTCAGTGGTTTGAGAAGCCCTGAGGCAGGTGGCCCATGGAGCAAGTCCAAGGTGTTTGGGTAGAGAGAAAGCCCTGAAGCCCTGTGGCTGCCCTCTTGGTTGCAGTAATATGACCCTGGCTACTCCGTTTCTTCGACTGACTTCTTCTAATACAACTTACTGGGCTGGTTGAAGACAGCTAAGTCTAGCTTGTCAGAGTCTCTCAGGAACGTGGAGTTAGGAGCAATTACAACTTGGAGAAAGTGCATACTGCCTTCCTAGACTCACAGGGAGCAGAGACACATCTACAGAGATACAGGGAGAGATGGGCAAAGATAGGCAGAGGAGGAAGCTAGGAGGTGATGTCTGAAGTCTTCATTGTTAATTCCAGGTCTCCGTGTGCTCTGTGATGTTTCTGCCTTTGGATTTCAGCAGCTATCTTAGCATTTGTATAAAACATTCTGGTTTCTCTTAAGAAAGGTCAGCAAATACCAGAAGCACCTGTACTGACTCTTGGTCTGTATCCTAATGCTTCTGAAATATATGAATTTAGACTCGGGCTTCGAGAAGGCACCTCTATCTCTACGATAAAACTCAGAGGCAGAATGAAGGCATACACGAAAACCAAAAAAAAAAAAAAAAAAAAGAATGAAGGCATACATCCTCAACTGTTTGTTTGTTCTCCATTCAATTGCTCCACTCCTATATAGCTCAAGACCCCTGGCCTAGGGAATGGAGTCACCCATGTTGAGCTGGTTTGTCCCTTATCCAGTAACTTAACAATACCTTGAGCAAGAGAATTCTACTTTGATTTATAGGTGAGAAAACTGTGTCTAGGAGAAGATGTCATACTGTATGATCACTTGGAAAACGTGAGTCCATTCTGGTCTCCTAGGCCTAGTGTAGGGGGCTTTTCTAAAATTGGCCACTAAAAACCTCAACATCGTCTATGTTCAAAGATACTCTAGTATCTTTCTTATTACCATAGATGAATGGCAAGCCAGATACTTTCCATCTGTGTTCTTTAAGATAAATATACATATGGCCAGGCGGTGGTGGCGCACGCCTTTAATCCCAGCACTCGGGAGGCAGAGGCAAGCAGATTTCTGTGAGTTCAAGGCCAGCCTGGTCTACAAGAGCTAGTTCCAGGACAGGAACCAAAAGCTAAGGAGAAACCCTGTCTCGAAAAATCAAAAAAAAAAAAAGATAAATATACATGATTCTGGAGAACTCAAGAATGTTCTAGATGTGCTTGTTGGATCTAGTGGATAAGGACTAAACAGGGTGTGATTGAGATGGAGATCAGCATTCAGACCGAGGCTTTGATGGGCTCTAGGGCCAGGGAGATGTGCAGTCAGATAGAGACTCTGAAGGCTCTTCCATCTGAAGGACATACTTTGCTCAGCCACTGGCAATCAGCTTTCTTGAGGTAAATTTCACTTCGTGCCTTTCCACATTGACTTCTCCCCAAAGACACAGCTTCTCTTCTACCACACATCACACAGGGAAAGAGCCTGGCTGTCCACGAGACATGGTGACTCTGCTCTGTGAACGCCGTTTCAAAGGGGTCACTAGAACCCAAACATGAGTGCCATCTCTTCAGAAACATGAAGAGAAGCTCGAAACTCTGAGGAAGGAGCTGAGTGTCTTGCAGCAGTAAAGGAACAACCACGGTGAGCTGACGTCCACGACCCGAGGTGGCTGCTCCGCACGATTTGTACAAATGGACTCACTCTGTTCTGCGTTGTGTGCTGGCTGGTATAAAGAGGTTACATAGATTCAATAGTGGACTCCCCTAGAAAACATGACTGCATACCTCACTATTAAAAATGCTTGTTATCTTTCCATTGAGCATAAATAAAATGAAGCCAAGTATCAACGACAATACTAGTAAGAATGGACAAGTAAAAGGAGGATGGAAACTAGAAATTTTGTGAAATAACATTTTAAGTGGGACAGGCTCGTATTTTATAGTTTTATCAAAATGTACATAATTTTGCATACATTTACAATTTACATTAAAAACAATGCTTTGAGCAGAGAGCTGCTCATTTAAAACCATTTTCAACCAGGAAGGTACCACCAGGGGGAGCCCTCAGCACCCTCTCAGCTACCTGAAGTCTCAGCTGTGCTAGGCTGTTTCCCAGCCTGCCTAGAAAACATTTGGCTTGCCCAAATGGGATGTAAGGGAATCTGAGGATGAGCAAATAAATTTCCTTTCTTTGCATCTACAAGGAAAAAAGTAGGCCAGCTCATTTCTAGAAATTATCAGTAACTCAAAATGATTTTCTGGGAAGGAAAAAAAAAAAAACAATGATTGAATAATCTTACACCCTAGGCAGCTTTCCCTCCCTAGCGGGTGCTCAATGTCTCCTTTCGGAAACTTTGATGGGAAACTTGCAGCAGGGATGCACTTGGTCTGCTTGTCAATCACACAGTAGGACAAAGGACACACTGAAAGATTATTTAAGTACAGCCATCAAGGGGTACCGGCAGGGCTGGAACAGGGGCAGCCCCTGCAGAGAACCCAGGTTTTTCCCAGCACTAACGTGGAGGCTCAGCATCATCCGTAAATCCAGTTCCTTTGCCATCCGGCCTCCATGGATACCAGCACGAGTGCACGCGCGCGCACACATACACACACACACACACACACACACACACACACACACTCACACCACTTAGACACACAAAACAAAGATAAAATGTTTAAAAGCTACAGGCTGCTTAGCACTGTGGAGAAAATGTGTGCTGTGCTCACACTAGGGCAGCCACAGAGAGGGCCTGCAGGTGAGCCTGGTCGTAAGTCCAGAGGTTCGGAAAACAGCTCTGTTGGCAAAGTGCTTGCTGTGAAAGAACCTGAGTTCAATTCCAAGAATCCTTAGACAAAAACAATATGGCGGCACCTGTTTACATTCCCAGTACTGAGGAGGCAGAGACAGGAGGCTCCCTGGGGCTCCCTTAGGCTCCCTTAGGCTCCCTGAGGCTCCCTGGGGCTTCCTGTGGGCTCCCTCGGGCTCCTGGGATTCCCTGAGGCTCTCTTCCTTGGGCTCCCTGGGGCTCCCTTAGGCTCCCTGGGGCTCTCTGAAGCTCCCTGGGAATTCCTTGGGCTCCCTGAGACTCCCTTAGGCTCCGTGTGGCTCTCAGGCCTGTTGAAATAAGAGCGGCGGGGCTGCGTCCCGGGCACCCGGCCGCCCACATGGTTAGCTCTAGGTTATGCCCTGAAATAATTACACGGAAACTGTATTCTTTTAACACTGCTTGGCCCATTTCTATCTAGCCTCTTCTCTGCTAATTCTCGCACCTGGACTAGCCCATTTCTAATCATCTATGTAGCACCAGTCTTACCGGGAAGATTCTAGCCTACGTCCATCCTGGGTCGGAGCTTCATCGTGTGCATCTTCCCAGGAGCGGGGAGCATGGTGTCTCTCTGAGGTGTCTGCTCCCGAGAGCAGAGCTGTCGAGTCTGAGCTCACTTCCTCTTCCTCCCAGCATTCTGTTCTGTTTACTCCTCCCACCTATGTTTTAACCTATCAGGGCCAAGCAGTTTCTTTATTACTTAACCAATGGAAGCAACAGATTGATATGACACTCCCACATCACAGGCCGGCCAGCCTAGCCCACTGAGGGAGTTTCAGGTCAATGAGAGATGCACATATATACACATGCCTGTACTCGCACACGCCCACTTGCACACAAACAGGCACAATATGTACATACATGACCCGGCATGTACATATACCCACATTTAATTATTGACCGCAGCTATTCTTCTTTATTGACTTAGCCCTAAAACCATAAATTTATTTAACTACAATGCGAACATTACATATCTCATGTTTAAATTGCATACTCAGACCACACGTGATCACCTAACAGACTATAAAGACTGCGTGTCACCGAAAGGTCTCCTCACCTTCCTCTGCACAGTCCCTGTCCTCCGGTCCCTGCTGTCCTCTTCCAGAGGCACACTCGTCTATCTTCTGGTACTATCAGGTACTCTGGGCTTCTGTTATGAATTCGTCTGGCTTGCTCCTGGGCTCTGGCTTCAAAGTCTCTCCAATTCATTTGTTTTATTGTTGAGTGCTATTTGAAGGCTGGCACATAACAGGATGCATTTATCTGTTCATTTGCCGAGGGACATTTGGGGTCGTTTAGGCAATCAAGGATCATTACAGACAGTGTCTGAGTGTTTGTGAACCAGTCTTCACGGGGACAGATGCTCTCTTTTCTCTTGAAAAATTACCTAGGAGTGTGACGGTCGCCTCCTCAGAATAGTTGAACCACATCTGCTCTTTAAAAGACTGCACAGATGCTCGCATGATGTTTTCCCTTCTTCCATACCTATACACGTCTGTGTATTTTTGTGTATACATTTACAAAAGCATGCATCTTGGTTTCATAGCTAAGAAAAGCCATGAATATCACAAGTCAATTTAAAGTAGAGAAATACAAACTTGGCCTGTGTTAACTTAATACCATAGGTACTCCTCAACTTTTAATGGATTATGTCATGGAAACCGAGTGTGTGAAAATATTATAAATTCTATGTGGTTCATGTGCCTAGCCTACAGAATATTGAAAGTGAGTCTGGCCTTAGTGTACTCGGAGGATGACCTTAGCCTATGGTTGGCAGAGTTGTCTCTGTCAAAGCCTGTTTTATCTGTTTTCATGGCTGCATCTTGAACTGTCAACACAGTCTGTTGCCCAGGCCTTCCTGACAGTGTGAATGACAAAGACAAGGCAGAACTGTGTTAGAAGCAGCCGGCACAGGGAGTGACCACCATAGCATCTGAGGCGTGGTTTCATCTAAGTGCACCCTAAAATCAAAAGCTTGTGGGTTTGGACCTCATAACCTGCGGCCTTCAGCACAGTGCCTTACGCTGTAATGTTGAGTTGATGTCCTGTGGACGGTGGAGGGACAGAGACAAATTCATCACCACCAACTTCAAACTACTTATGTTAAATAACTTAAGCGTCATCGGGTAATTTGTGGAAAAGAAAAGAATGAAAGAGACTTGTATTTTGCCAAAACCCAAGCGTGATGAAACACCCTCGGAATGAAAATGGCGTGGGTGTCTCATAACTGTGTCACTTTTGCTTACGACAAATGCACATCTCAAGAAAAACCAGAGGGGATTCGATTTCAGGGCTCTGTCCTAAATTCCGCCATGGGTTCTCACTTTAGGTTGAAGACGATGTGACTGCTACATTGTGAACAGTAAGATTCCTCAGGAAGCATCTCCAGCCCGACGCCGCTGCCCAGAGACCAGAGCTCTCGTTTACTTTGGTGTAACGTGGTCTGGGCTCAAACAAGTTCTGCTGGCAATTGAGGTTGTACTTTATCATAAGTTTTTTTTTTTGGGGGGGGGGAATCTCTTGAAATCTCACAAAGTCATGAAATCTCTTCATAATTTCCAAAGAATGAATGTAAACACCAAGAAAGACTTAATTCAATGTTTAGAAATCTTTCTACTCCGTACCAACTGTGTGACCTCACGGAAGTTACTAGACTGCTCTGTGGCTATGCGGGAGGCATATTGAAATATATGTTTTTCAAGGCTTAAGGAAAATTGAAAATAATGCATTGGGAACAAAAATAAGAACAGAGAAATCTATAATAGAAATATCCCCTTTCTCTCGTCAGCGGAAAAAGCGCCCCTCTTCATGCCTTGATGCAGATGGTATTTTATGCCTCTTCAGACTCCCAGCTGTTGGAAGAGTTTCTCAAATTTCCAAAGAACTCGCGTGACTCCAGAACGGCTTCTGGGACCTCGCTGAGTTAGTTACTCTTCTTGTCACTGGAACAGGATATTGCGCAGAAGCAACCTGGAGCAGGGGACAATTTCCTGGGGTTCGTGGTTTGAAAATATCACCCATCATGACGGAACAGACGCCTTTCTCAGCAGACATGAGTTACACCCACGAGGCCCCCACTTTCTCCAGCTAAGCTCCACCATGTATGGGTTCCATAGCAGCACCCTGGCTGGGGACAACGTTCAAACACTGTCCAACCGTGCATCTCTTTGCTAAGGCCAAGAACTATGATTACAAATATTAAAGTGATCCATGCGTTGCTCTTTAATTTAGGATTGATTTTAATGTCTGATTATGCATTTAGGCTAGAAATACGTATTTTTATCAAAACAAGATGAGCCTCTACTTAATAGTCCTGGGTTTGTTGGAAGATAAGGTACTTATTTAAATAATAATACTTCACTAAATTAGTTAAAATACTCAAAATGATTGAGCACCGTGTACTGATCAGGAACAAACCGAAGTCTTGGCGGTAGGTGGGACCAGCGCAGGCTCTCAGCTGATTTACAATGTGAGCATAAGTCGCTGCTTCAGGGCCTGGCAGGGGTTGTGGATGCAGAGCAGAGGCCTTTCTGCTCAAAACCTCTAGTCTGTAGCTTGTCAACTGATTTTTTTTTAAATCTAGAACATTGTAGAAAAAATGTTTTATAGAATACAGAATATCCCTATGTAGTATATGACTACCATTGAGTCCAGTTTTAAGGTGATGCCAGAGCCCATAGCAAGTACAGACTGCATGAGGGCGGAGTTCACACTGGCGTGGGAGGCAGCCTCCGGAAGTGGTGAACTGTGTATAGGAAGAAGGTCAGGGCTCCCAGTGTGGGTGTGGCTCAGCTGGTCGAGTTTTTGCCCAGCATGCGTGAAGCCCTGAGTTCAATCTCCAGCAACGTAAACGGCAACGCACAGCGACACCTGCCTGTAAGCCTAGCCCGTAGCTAAATAATAAGCTGAAGGAGAGTCTGAGCTACATGAGACCTTGAATAAAAAGCAAAAACTATTAAATTTGTCAAAGATCAAGTTCTAGTTCCACCGCTTACTAAGTGGGGTTCCGGTCCTCCGTCTCCGTGTGCAATATGAGTAGTAACGGTTCCCAAGGTGCAGAGCTCATGAGACGGCCGTGACTTAAGGGCTTGGAACCTGGCGCAGAGCTAATATTGTCTTCAGTTTCTCACTAACAGGAAAAGTTTGTTCACTCGACAGACACGAAGCACTTTCGACAGGTCAACTTCTGAGAACCTGATCAGGACACAATACCACACACCTCCTTGGTTACTTCTCCCCCTGATTTCCAATGCTCCCTTTCCATCTGTTCCCTGGAACGTTGTTGCTGTCTTAGAATGGTTTAAGGGAACTAATGGCCCTGGGGGGGGGGGGGGGGGAGCTCAGCAAGCATGCTCACTGCTTTTCTGTGTTAGAGGTCAGCATTTACGCCGGACCTTGGAGGTCAGCATTCATGCCCGACTCTTTACCTTGGAGGACAAAATGCATTATTCTCCAGACTGTGAGAATTTGAAGTCTCTAAGGAAGGGGGTTCTCCTCTCAGCTGAACGGATGCTCGCTCACCTGCTCGGGCTGAAGAGCCAGGCATTTTCATCTTGTCTTTTCCCTCACTCTCACAGCCCCAAGGCCATCTTAGTTTTATTTTCAGATATGATCCTTCCCCTCTCCCCATATTGTGGAAATGCCCTCGGAGGGCTTAACCCTCCTCACAAAGCTGGCATTCCCAGCCACCGCCTGGGCTCTCTGCCAGCTCATCTGACCCTCCTGGCCATCTGCGTCCCAGCTGCTCCCAGAGTCTCCTAAACCAAGCTTGCCAGGCTCTGCAGGGCCCGTCGGGTAGGGTTGCATACCTTGCCTGCAGTATCCGGCCAGCAGGCCCAGTCTCATGTGTGTGGCTCCCACATCTGTGAGAACGTCAAGCTAGGCCACTGTCTGCTTGTTCTCACGTGTTTTCCCATGCTGTCTGTGGGCCGGGTGTGGCACCTGCCATGGCCTTGGCCCTCTTTTGCACCATCTAACCAGCTGCCTGGAAGGGTCTATTCAGATGTCGCCTACTTACTGAGTCTTAGAGAGAAGCCTGCCTGAAGCGGGGGGTTGGGTGGGCTAAATGCTCCCCATTAGGCCCCTCAGCCTGATCTTGGTATTTTGGTTTCTGAGCAAAATTATTCTTTATCATCCTCCATAATATTAGACTGAATAAGTAGACTATACTAGACCGGATTGGGATGTTCATAATCGATAGTGAACCAATTACTCAAATTGACAGCACTCGGGTGAGACACTCCACACAGTTCCGTAGTAACAAAACAGATACGTAACTTGTTTGGCTTCAGGTTCTCTGTCTCTAAGACACTCCCCTGCCTACTGTGTCCCGAGAACTCCCTGTATCCATGTCTATGTGGGTGAAACGGGCAATAGCCATGTGCCAGGTTGAAGTCTAGTCTGTTGTCTGTTTGGGACTGGCACTTCTGCGGTCGAGAAGCCTTCTCAGCTTTAGGTATAGCTGGAAAGTCTCGGTAATTAGGGCTCTTGGCAGGGAGGGGCCATAAACAGATTGGCAAAAGTTCAAAGGCTTTTATATTACTCTGCATGTGTGTCTGTATGTGTGTGTTTGTGTATGACATGTATGCTGTTATGTGTGTTTGTGTTTGCACGTGTGTGTGTCTATGTATATCTGAGTATGCACATGGTATATTGTGCATGTGTGTGATTGTGTGTATTTAAATCTCCACGCCCTGCTCCATGCTGCCTCAGTATTGGTTGGTTTTAAAGACTATTTAAGCATCATTAAATCTTACTGGGAAATTCATGAGCCAATCTGTGTCTCCAAACAATTGTTTTGGCTAGAACAATCCTTTGCTTTTGTCCTGACCTTAATAAGCTTAGGTTTCTCTCTCCTGCATGCTTGAGAACTCATACTCCCCGACATCAGGAGAGAAAAGAGTGTTCTATGGGGGGAGACAGAATGAAAACTCATGCCTGTATTAAAAACTTCGAGTCTGTAGATCTATGGTGTAGGTCTTGTTTCAGAGTTTTGAGTATGCCCTGTAGAAGTACAGTTTTATGTTAATGGCATGCATACGCCTGTAGTTGGGACACTGAAAACATTACTAAGAACAGTTGGTCCAAAAGACAGTTTGAAGCCCCCTAGAGCATTGTGCAATCACGTTACAGGCTTTATTGAGTAGGTCTTGTTAAAATGAGCTTCTCAGGATAGTTAAACGCGCATTTCAGAGTCTCCTGGAGGATTCTCAAGGTTTGGTTCCAACAGCACTTGCAGCGTTCAAGGCCTTTCTCAAGCCAATTGGCCAGGTGTTCTGACTCTCCTGGAGGAGGCGCATCTGTGTGGAAATGGAAGCGAATGCTCGTCTGGGCCGGATGAAGGATGAGTGTGCACGTGTTTACATTCCAACTCCAACAATGTATCCAGGGAAGCAATGCATTTGTTTCTTTTCCCATAACAAATCCGATTTGGAAAAGTTTCTGAATCATTTTCTCTTGTTTCTCAGAGCCATGTTTTATCACAGAGCAAAGGTTGCGGACTTTTTCTCCTTAATCGTGCCTCACAGGGAGGAGAACATTGCGTGAGCCGAAGCGTCTCAGGCTGTAGCTAATCAGCCGACAACAAGATGATCTCTAGTCACTACTAGAATATTCTTAATACCGAATGAAACATCAGTTACTAAGCCCCGTGTCATTTCTGAGAACAGAACTGAGCACAGGAACGGAGGAAACGGAGAAGGGGTTGCTTGCGGAGCTTATTTCAAGTTGGAAGTTTTGTGACTGAAAATAAAAGTGTTCTCATGGGAAGACAGAAAACTTATCTGAGTGGAGGGAACATTCTCGGCTTCCAAGTTACAATCCCCTTACAGCTGTTGTTGCTGGCAAAAGGGCTGAGCTTCAATTTAATGTTTTATACTTTAGTCATATCTCTCACCCCTTACTGTGGCTTTCCTAACTGACTCCATGACAACCACTACGACCTCATCTGTGTTATTTCATTGCCTTTATTTACTGTGTGTACATGTTCATTTGTGTGCAGGCGAGTGTGTATTTAGAGGCCAGAGGACAAGCTCAGTTGTCGTTCCTCAGTCTCTTTCCACCTTGTCTTATGAGGCATGTGTTGGTTTCCACAACTCCTTAGACCATCAAGGACCATTCGAGCCCAGGCTGCTGCCTGGGACCATGTCTGAGTCCTTGGTTCTGCCACAGCCAGGTTCTGTTTTGATGTCTATGTTGCCATCAAAGACCACACAGATGACTGAGAGCTGGGCTGAAACCTGTGACCTTGAGGGTGTTCACTGGTCATGCCACCTCCAGGGCCATGCTGATCTGAGTGGCCTGCACTGTCACCACGTCCATGATGTCATCTGGGCAGAGCCGCTGCTAAGGGCTTTGTCTGGGTCTGTGGTCCTACAGTGGCCAAGGTTTGAGTTGATGTCCATGGCACCTGTTACCATCAAGGCCCATGGCAGAAAACCAAGGTCTGAGACCATGTTGGTACATGAGGGACATGCTGCCCCTGGGGCTATACTGATCTAGGTGGCCTATGATAACACCTGGGCTCAAGCTTTTGATGAGGGCCATGTCTGGGTCTGTGGCCCTGCTGCAGCTATAGGGTCTGTGTAAAGCCCATGGTAGCACAGGGGACGCTGGAACCATGCTGTGCTGAGCTAGACATGCGCTTTACCCACCCTGCCAGGATATCCAAGAGGAGTCCCAGTGAGAGGTGGCTAACGGTGGCATAGCAGAAGCCAGAGACCTCAAGCCAGACCAACGACTCGTAGCAAGGCACACTCGCGAGTAAAGACGAATGAACTAAAGGGTAAACTGTGTGTCAACGGGCCACACTGCAGCTTCCACAAGCTTCTTCTCTTTTTTTTTCTTTTGTTTCATTTGCTTTTTGTTTTGCTTATGTTTTTTAAATTTTGTTTTGTTGGGGGTGGGGAGGCTGCAAGGGCAGAGGGCAGATGTGAGGAGATGGGGAGATGAGTGGGATCGGAATGCACGATGTGAAATCCACAAAGAATCAGTAAAATGTAGAAAACCCACCACCAACAACCAAAAGGAAACAAGGCCATGAGTTTGAGAAAGAGCAGAGGGAGACACACAGGAGCGACTGGAGGGAGGAAAGAGAAGGGATAAAATGAGGGGCACGTGCATAGGAAAGCTGTGTAACCCACAGTCAGTAATGGAGGAGAAGGACAAGAGGCTAGCTACTTGAATGTTCTATGTGACATGCGATTTCTAGTTTATGTATTTGAGGGGGAGAAAGGAGAACAGAAATTAATGAGCAGATGACTAAATGAATGGCAGAATTAATAAAACATCATTTTACTTTCTGCCAACCGGTGACGGCTTCAGTTCCCACCACATCACAGTGTCACGTCACAAACCTGCCTGATATCAGAGATGGGCATTCTGCCTTTTCTCGGGTCAATTTCATTTCTAAGGAAGGAACAGCAAAGACTAGACCGACACCTTCCATTTTCAGGTGCAACATCTGGGTCAAGCGTGTGGCCATCCCTCTTCCTGAAGTCATGAACGATGAGCAAATCCTACCATGTGGTTCCATTCATGGGGCTGGGAAATGTGACTCGTGTGGACTTTGTTCATGATATCTCAAAAGTATGTGTCCTTGAGATGTAAGTTCTTCGAAAGGTAAGATGGAAACTGACATCTATGTGGTGTTAGAAACTGCGCAAAGATCCCCTGAACAATCACGGATGCTCTAAGATTCACAGATAAAAATACTCTAAACTCAAAGAATACCCTTCCAATTTTCATTATGCTAACGTTATCTTTTAAAAAACAAATTGTTCTTCCTGTTCCAGCTGTTTGTTTTCAGTATTAAATTGTTTTCTATGAATCTGGAACACATCCTTAAAAGCATTTTATGGCAGGAAACATTTTGTTAGCATCTGAGTTTATGTAATTAAATGAAATTATAAAGGAAAATTTCATTAGTTTAAACAGATATAACTGTTTGATACTGTTATGTCATTTCATATTAGGAAGAGAATGGAATATCATAATATTTTATAGCAGTTAAAAGAGTTTTATACAATAATTTTTGTTGTTTTGGACACAACTTTCATTATGCATGGAAGCTGTCAATATAAAAGATTTAACTCAAACGAAATTTAGTCATTAAATTGTGACCGCAGGAATACAGATGTTAGTGAAACAGTCCGAACACAAAAGTAAATGACAAGCTCATTTGAAATTATTTTTTATTTAAATCGTCACTAGAAAAAAATTGAGGCTAAAAATTGCTTAAAGTTACAGTGGGGTGTACCACAAGCAGGATGAATATACATGCTGTTGTTTTCAGTGTAATTACTAAATAATAAAAATTAAATAACTAAACATTGAAGGGAAAAAGTCATTACCAGAAGAAACCCCTAAAGTTAATTCCTCTGAAAAAGTCTGAGAGATGGGGTAGCATGGGTTTTGTGCCCACAGGCTCTAATCCAAGCTTCCCAATACGTTGGAAGACAAATCTGTAAACCCATCTTGATTTTTTTTTTTTTATTTTCGAGACAGGGTTTCTCCGTAGCTTTTGGTTCCTGTCGTGGAACTAGCTCTTGTAGACCAGGCTGGCCTTGAACTCACAGAGATCTGCCTGCCTCTGCCTCCTAAGTGCTGGGATTAAAGGCATGCGCCACCACCGCCCGGCCTGTTTTTTTTTAATATTAACTGAAATAATGAAAATTAGATTTAGAATCAACAAAAATAAATTTTGTTTGAAAAAAGAATGCCATAATGAAATTTAATTCTTTGTAGGGCAATAAAAAAATAAATTAAAGGCCAAAAAATTCTGATTCATCTAGCAAAAAATATGAATAAAAAGATCTTATTGTTGGCTGATGTGTTTTATAATAAATGTCTTCAAAGCTCTACACAGACGCATGTAGGGCAATGGCTTTTCTTGCTGGAGGACTTCACTTAGCCGTGTCTTCTCACTGTATCCGCAAAGGCTCGTAGCAATGTGGGACACTCCAGGAAGAGGACGGCTCTGTAATTCCCACGCTTGTCCCAGAGAAGACATGGAAGCTTGGAATTCAGCATCTCAGGCAAGCCACTTTCGCCGGAACCCTCCTTTCTCTGAACCCTCCTTTCTCCCCGACCTCCTTTACTTTGCGTACAGTCTTTGCTTGCTGGGTTAACTGCCTGATATGTCTTTCTGAGTCTGGGTTACCTCACTCAGGATTTTTTTTTTTTCTAGGTGGGGGTGGAGGAGAGGGAAGGGGATGGGAGAATGGAAACGTGAGGGATCAGGATGGTTGAGTTGGGGGCGGAACAGAGAGGGTAGTAATGAAATAATCTTGATAGAGGAAGATATTATGGGGTTAGAGAGAAACCTGGTGCCAGGGAAACCCCAGGAATCCACAAGGATGACCCCAGCTAAGACTCCCAGCAATAGTGGAGAGGGTGCCTGAACTGGCCTGCTCTTGTAATCAGACTGGTGACCACCTTACTGTCATCAGAGAACCTTCATCCAGTACCTGATGGAAGCAGATGCAGAGATCCACAACCAAGCACTGAGCTGAGCTCCAGGAATCCAGCTGAGGAGAGGGTGAAAAAATTATATGAGCAAGGGGTGGTGGGGGAAGGGGTTTGTCAGGATCAAGAGGGAAAACCCACAGAGACAGCTGACCTGAGCTTGTGGGAAATCACAGACTCTGGACTGACAGCTAGGGAGCCAGCATGGAACCTATCTAGGCCCTCTGCATGTGGGTGACAGTCCGGTAGCTTGGTCTTTAGTGGAGATCCTAGCCGTGGGTCTAGGACCTGTCCCTAATGCATGAGTTGGCTCTTTGAAAACTACTCCCTATGGTGGGATGCCTTGTTCAGCCTTGATGCAGGGGGGAGGAGCTTGATCTTCCCTTAACTAGACGGGCCATCCTTTGCTGACTTCCCTGGGAGACCTTACTCCATCTGAATGGAGGAGGAGGAGTGGATGGGGGGCAGGTAGAAAGAAAGTGGGGGGAGGGAATGGAGGGGAGGAGGGAGGGGGAAATTGTGGTTGGCATGTAAAATAAAATAAAAAGAAAAATATATAAAAATAAATTAATTTTTTAAGAAAGAGCCTGAGGTGGTCAGGTTTGCTGATGTTTACCTCTGTCGTCATGGTTACAGGGCAGCAGCTTCAGCAGGCAGTTAAACCCACTTGGCCATGGGCCTTTGCAACAAAACCTGAGCTCCCAGTTTCCAGTTGTGCTTGGAGCAGGAATTGGCTCTGAGCCCACCCTGCCACAGGGTAACTGGAAGCCAAGTCTACACCGTGCACCCCAAATGAGCCAACAGTCGACACTATTTTTTCAAACATGACGCACCGTTTGTGAATTGGAACATGAAACCCAGAAATAAGACTGGAGGATTTGTTTAAAAGCTTTTTTTCTTTTGCCCTTCTGTTCTTACAAAGCATTTCCATCAATGCTATATTTTTCCTTAATTTCTTCCAGCCCTATCTTTGATTAAATAAAGAAAGCCAAGATACCGTGGGCCCTGAAGACACAAGGTCAAAGACAAAAGCTTATCTGTCTCCATGAGGTCTCTCCAGTAATTCTGTTTACTAATTTTCTAAGTTCTCCCCTCATATCTTTTGACCATTTCCCAGGAGCCACTGCTCCTCAGAGAGGCAGTCACATGCAGAGTGGATGGCTCTCAAGTTGGCATAAGGAAGCTGAGCTTACTAAATTGGTGTGGTTGTCATTTTCTGTCCTGAGAGCTGCACTCTAATTCTGGCTGTGGTTTTGACAGAACTGCTTGCTAGCCTTGCTATAAAAACTTGCTTAAACTGTTACGAATTAAAATGCAACTGTAAGACCTGTTGTGAGATTAAAATAGAACCAGACAAATTTAGTATCTGGAATTATACCCAAAAGATGTGAGGCTTGAGGCTACAGAGATGGCTAAGAGCACATTAGTGCTTTTGCAGAGGAGTCCCAGCAGCCATATTGGGTGGTGTACAACTGCCAATAACTCCAGCTTCAGGGGATCTTACACCCTCTTCTGTGTTACACACACACAAATACATAGAGATGACGATGATGATGATGATGATGATGATGATGATAATAATAATAATAATAATAATAAGAAGAAGAAGAAGAAGAAGAAGAAGAAGAAGAAGAAGGTGTGAGATTTAGTGAGCAAATGCACGGTGTCTTGAAAGAGTGTGCAGACCTCACCACAGCCATGAATGGTCATCTCAGAGCTGTAATGAAAGTTAAGTGTGTACACATGGCTGCTATATCTGCTGACATTCTCAGAAAGAACATTTTAAATTCAAGTCATTGGACTGGAGAGATGGCTGAGAGGTTAAGAGCACTGACTACTCTTCCAGAGGTTCTAAGTTCAATTCCCAGCCACTATATGATACTCACAACCATCTGTAATGAGACCTGGTGTCCTCTTCTGGCCTACAGGCCAAACACTATATACAAAATAAATAAATCTTAAAAAAAATTCAAGCTGTTTGTAAAGAAGGAATATAAGATCTTAGAAATACGTACACACACGCACACACACACACAAATCACCTACCACTTCCCTATTTAAGAGAATATTCTGTTTACTTACCCTAAACTCAGGATGCTGCTGCCATGCTTTTCAGGATGGCCGATGTGATGGTGGTGGGGGACATGACTTCTTATAGGCTTTTTAGTCCCACCAGACTTACATGATGTGTTCTGGGAGACCCAGTCTCCATACACCTCAGGAAGTGATGAGTGTTCACTCTATCCATAGCATAGCTGAACTTAGAATTGACACTGTCTCGAAGATCAACTAGAGAAAGATTTACAGGCTTACCTCTAATAGTGCCTGGAGAGGGGGAAGGGGCTGGCATCATTGTCTAGGCTAAGATGAGGGTGATGATTACCCTTGTGCTTCTTTTGTCGGCTCTATCACCATTGGTTAAAATAGACAAGGATTATTAACCTAAATTTCAATTGGCCAGCATTCTCATCTCTCAGGTCCTGGGTCTCATGTGGAGTTCCTTCTCTTTGCACAATGGACTGTTAATCTCAGCTGATCAACCCGAAAATCCATTTCTTATTCTCCCACCTTCCACAATGAGTCACTCATAAACTTGTTTTTCACAAGAAACACGGCCTGCTCATGCCTTCCCTCTGTGACCATCACTGGGGCTTAAATAATCCCCGTGTGTGAGGTTTTGGTCACCATCTCCATGGCCATGTTTGTCCAGAAACTAGGTGCAAATATAATCTGGTGACACCTTTGCCCTCCTTAGTACTGACCAGAGGCTTTAATTTGCCTTTAAACGATGTCACAAGGCATATTTTTACAGAATGTTTCATCTCTTCTACTGCTAGCCATAATTTTGGGTTCCTTAAAAAGTTAATTCTCTAAGGAAAACTGCCTTGTCCCAAAACAAGGCTAACCCCCCACATTTTAGCCCAGTTCCTGGGTCTCCGACCTTTCACTTGCCTGAAGATGCTATCCACACTAGATCCCAACCCTGCCGTATTTAGGGATTTTATATATTTGTTCATGTTTGGCTCTGTGTTTTTATTCTAAATCCTGGAACATGGTAGAAGCCTAATAAGAGTGAATGAATAAGACATCAAAATGATAAAATACAATGTGTGGTGGTGCTATGGTGGGAATGTTTCCACCTTCCAAGCGCAAGCGAAGAGAACCTAGTCACCTGATGTGGGAGTCCCCTCTATGTGCTGTGATTACCATTAATTAATGAAGAAACTGCTTTGGACCTGTAGCAACGCAGAACTTAGGCAGGCAGAGAAAGCTAGGCTGAATGCTGGGGAAAAAAAGGGTGGAGTCAGAGAGAAGCCATGGAGCTGCCAGAGTCAGACATGCCGACTCTGACTTTAGCCAGTAAGCCACAGCCATGTAGCGATATACAGATTAATAGAAAGAGGTCAAATTACTATGTAAGAGTTAGCCAATAAGTAGCTAGAGGTAATGGACCAAGCAGTGATTTAATTAATATAGTTCCTGTGTGATTATTTCTAAGCCAGCCACGCAGCCGGAAACAAACAAGCGGCCCTTTCTCCAACAGTCGGCAAATTTCTGGTTAGTCTCGCTGTGGCTGAACATGCTAGAGACTCGCTCATTCCCTGACAGACTTTCTCATGTTGAGGGATAAATGATCCAGTTCTCGGCTAGAAACAGTTCATCCTTTAGTTGTTCTCAATGACACAGCGCTTCCACTCTTGGGGTGCTTGGCTGCACTCTTCCTTCCCTGTCACAGAGTTGGGTGGGCAGCGCATCTCTAGACCTGAGATTGCACTTTGAGGCAAACATGCTTGGGTCTGTCATGGGGCTGGCAACGTCACCTCTGGCCAGGTTCTCAGCCAGCTCCAATCTCACAGAGCAATTTTCTCTTCTAACGTGCATTGCAGTTCGGGTGGGCTTGGGCTTGTGATCAGCAACCATCACCTCACGCACCCGCAAGCCAAGGTCATCTCTGCAGCTGGCTCACACTTTCAACCACGGGCATTACAGTTGAAGGAGCCAGCCCTCAGAAACGTGTTTGTTTGTAAGCAACCCCATTCTGCAGAACCCAAAAACTGTTCAATCTTTCTGAAGAAGATAAGGTCCACCAATACGCTGTCTGAAAGACTTAAAGAAAGAGTAGGAAGCCCAGGACTAAAGCACCCAAGGTTCAGCATCTTGTTACTCCATGTGTCCTGCAACACAATCATTGATGTACTTCTTTAAAGGGGGAAAAAACACTAAGTAAAATAAGGCAAAGGGTGCATAATATGCTAATCTTTTGGTCAAGAGAATGAAGGAAGCCAAAGGAAAAGACCAAGAACAGATGCCAAGAGATGCTGTCCTTTCTGAGAGGGTGTGCTTCTAGTCAAAAGTCTGAGTTCGGTCCAAAGTAAGTCTTTAAGAGGAACAAATAAATGTTCAAACCTTGAAAAAGTCATGAAGGAAGTAAGGAAAGAAGGAAGGGAGGGAGGAAAAAGGAAGAAAAGGAGTGGGGGAACAAGAACCATGGTGGCATCGATGTTTCAGGCACTTTTACTGTTATAAATAGGAAAGAATACTCTGGCTATGTGCGCGGCATTCCTTTGGGAGCGATGCTCATGGTGAGAATGTTAAGTGGACCAGCTGTCCAGGAAGACAGCCCGGAAGCTCCTCCAATGATTAGACATGGAGTTATCCCATGATCCAGCCCCTGGGTGTGTGCCCAGAGAATCTGCAAACATATGTCCAGTTAAATATTCATCAAACAGCTACTGAGTCGACAGAATGTGGTACGTCTACACCGTGGGGTATTACTCGCCTCTGAACAGGACTAACGTGCTCCTCTACCGAGAAACAAAACCATGGTGGAAAGAGAGGTCAATTCTCGCGGCAGACCACGTATTATAGACTGCAGTTTAACCGAGGTGGGCAAAGCCAATCCAAAGTGGAGTGCCCAGAGTTGCGTTCTTGGAGGAAAAGTGTGATGGCTCCGGTGCATGACACTTTTGGGCTCCTGTCTCCAGTTCCCCTTGATCTATTACAAGTAATAATACATCCTCAGTTGGGGGGATCCTCCATTTCCAATGAGTGGACTTTATATATAAAGTACTCATTAGCAAAACTGTTTGCAGCAGAGGGCAACCCGACTGGGTGTAACTCAGTGGCAGAATGCTTTCCTAGCATGTGTGGAGCCCTGGGTTCGATCCTTGATAACGCATCATCATCATCATCATCATCATAATGAAGATAGCAGTCTCTTGGCCACCAAGTCAGAGAAAATGCTTTGTCTTATACTACAGGGATGGAGTGGCAGCTGGTTCGTGTGGAAACACGGGGAACTTGTGGTTATTCCAATTAAAACAGCATTAATGCACAGAGCACGGTGCACATAAAACTGTTCAAAGAACGAAGGAGGTGAATACGATGTCTCAGCCCCTGGCTTTAGGTCATAGCAGGAACAGTGGAAGAGAAAGCTGGAACGCTTTGGCCACTAGGGGTCAGGAAAAGGCTGAGATGTGAGACTAACCTTGCGCCTAATTGTCCCTAGGCACCAGCAGGTGGGTGACTTCCTGAGGAATTAGATTCAGGTTTTTCCTGAATGAATTTCTACTGACAGAGCCTAAGGTTACCCTCACTTCAGGTCCTCTCTAGTCTCTGGTTCCTTACGAAGCCCCTGGTCACCCTCACCTCTGGCCTCTCTAGTCTCTGGTTCCTTACTAAGCCCATGGTCACCCTCACCTCTGGCCTCTCTAGTCTCTGGTTCCTTAGGAAGCCCCTGGCTACCTTCACCTCTGGCCTCTCTAGTCTCTGGTTCCTTACTAAGCCCATGGTCACCCTCACCTCTGGCCTCTCTAGTCTCTGGTTCCTTAGGAAGCCCCTGGCTACCTTCACCTCTGGCCTCTCTAGTCTGGTTCCTTACGAAGCCCCTGGCTACCTTCACCTCTGGCCTCTGGTTTCTTTTCTCTATTTTGCCTTTCAAATCACAGAAAGTTTCCTCACAAGTAGAATCCGAACCACAGCTAAAATAGGAAAGGCATACAAAGGGGTTTTGAGCGAAAAACCCACGGTATACAACAAGAACACCGAACACATAATAGAGGTCCCAAGAAGAGTAAGAACGTAAAACTCCAGAGCTAAAATCTCTTGGAAAATTCCTAGAAAATGTAAAAAGGCAGTAGTATCTCCACAGAAATGCCAACAGTGTTTATATATAGGAAATGCATGGAAATAGATGGGGTGTTTTCCATGTCAATGTTGAGAATAGACATACGAGTAAATGTTTTGGAAAGTAATTTTGTATCACCAATTTACAAGGAAAAAAAAACTTGATCCTATTAGAAATTAATACCAATGAAAAACCAACAAAAAATTTTAAAATATTTACAGAATTTTACCTGAAAGCTGCCTATCTGAATGCTGACTAGTTACTCAGAAACCCACCGAGTCATCTGCTCACACGTCAAACTTGAAAGCATCCTGTGAGCTCTTCAGATCCAATCTTACTCAGAAAGCTGTAAAAATCACGTTTCTAATGTATCTCTAGGGGCATGAAGCAAACCAGAATTCTTTTTATTGATAACGTGATTCTGTGTTCTACAAAATACTCCATCCTTTTTCCCAAGTTCCCCAAGGGCTGGCAAAGTGAGTCACCTACATGCTGATATGGGCACTGCTCCACAGAACTGGGTGTGCACCATGCCCTGTTCCTACTCTGCTCCCAGCGAGTCAGGCAGCTGTGTTCAAAGACAATCTCAAGCCAAGCGTCACCCACCGCCCCTGCTCTGAGCATGTAGAGGAGACTCTAGAGGGAGGAAGCAGCTAATCTTAGAGCAGAGACAGAGGCACAGGGTGGGAAAGGAATAGAATGGCATGGTTCTGTGGGGGTCACAGAGGAAGCTGGAGAAAGGAGTGGCCGAATCCACAAGACCCAATCAAGCCCAGAGATGGCAGCTGCCATTTTTCTTGGTTCCCAAGGCTAATATCGGACTCCCAGACCTGTGCTAAACTCCCCATGATGACGGCCATAGATCAAAGATACTCATGCCCTGGGCACCCAGCTGTCAAGATGGCTCACCACACCCACACTTCTTAATTCTCCATGTGTAGCAGACAGAAGAATGTCCCCCGAACATGTCTGCCTTTGAATCCCCGAACATTACGAATGTCCTTGTTTACCTGCTGCTTTGGCTATATGTCTTGTTGTGACAGCGTGCCTGAGAAGATGCAGTTTAAAGGAAGGAAGGTTTCTCTTGGCTCGGGTTCGAGGGATTAGACTCTACCCTAGTGGGAAAGTGTAGGTGCAGAAGCATGCAGTGATTGGCCACATTGCAGTCACGGAGAGGAGAAAGGATAAAAGAGGGGCATCCCCCAGTGAGTGACCCACCCCCTTCATCTCCTAAAGGCTTGACCACCTTCCAAAACATCACCACCAAGTAGGGGCCAAGGGTCAAATACACAAGTCTGTGGGACTGTTTCACAGTCAAAGCCCGACACATGATGAGCAAGAGTAAAGACTATAGAGAAACCTACGATAATAAGAAGCTCACGTTCTTAAAGCTGGTAGGATTATTCTGAATGGACCGGAGCAGACACATGGTTCTTATACTGGGAAGAGGAGGAGCCCAGGGAGTCTGTGGTGGTGGAGAAAGTCAGAAAATTCCTGGGAGGACTGAAATGGACTCTGCTAGGTCTGAAAATGGAAGGCCCCACGAGCCCAAGAATGCAGGTGTCTCTGGACCAGGTCAGAAAGACCAAGGGATAGATTGTGCCCTTACTTACCCAGAAGTCATGAAGCCTAGCCGTAACGTTAGCCGGTGAAATCTGTCTCAGACTCTGGACTCCAGAAGGTAAGTATCCATCTGTGCACAGCCACAAAATGTCACCTGCCCCTCACTACACAAGCCAGTGCACCATGTTTGTTTCAATGGACCACAGGTCATTTTCCTTTCTTAAGCATTTCTAGTTCTTTTCTATTTATCTAGCATCTAATGCCCAAAGCTGGTTTTGGTGTCTGGTGAAGTGGACCCACTGGTAAAGGGGCTTGCCAACAAACCTAACAACCTGAGTTTAATCTCCTGCCCCATGTGGTGGAAAAAGAGAACAGATTCAGTCATGTTATCCTCTGATACCCACCTGAAATCAAGAATGGCCTTGACCTCCCCACCTCCCAGGGATGACAGACGTACACCCCTATGTCTAGTTTAGCAGTGTTAAAATCTGACCCAGGAAAAAAAATTAAAAAATAAAGAAAACTGCTTGGCCTGAGCTAATAGGCCAAGCAGTGTTTAAAAGAAAAAAAAAATCTAACCCAGGACTTGAGGCATGCGCACTAGGTGAGCACTCTAGCTCATCCCACCGTTTATTTATGGAATTATTTATGTTTATACATATCTACGTGAGCTTATGTCACATGTGTGTGCCTGCAGAGACCAAAGGAAGACATCGGATCCTTGGGACCAGAGGAACTGGCAGTTCTGAGCTACCAGGAACAGAACATGGGGCCCTCTGGAAGAGCAGCAAGTATTCTTAACCACTGAACCACCTCTCAGCCGCACACATTCTTTTACGCAATACTTCTGCAAGTGTACACAGCAGGATGGACACCTGGACTGATGTTCTAAGATACAACTGAGCTGTAAGAGAGATCAAAGCTACTGCCGAGTGCTTAATAGGACAAGCAGGCAGTTGGGTACTATTTTACTATTTTCAGTAGTGTGTTTTTAAAAACTTCTCCTGAATCCCTACTCCGAAAACATCAGAATTAAAAATTTTGGAAAGTGGAGCTGGAGAGATGGCTCAGCAGCTAACAGCACTTTCTGCTTTTCCAAAAGACCCGATTTCTGTTCCCAGCACCCACATGGGCAGCTCACACACAACTGTCTATAACTGTTTGCTGCCCTCATCTGGCATCTCCTGTCACTGCACATACACACATAAAAACACATAAACTCATATAGACACATACATACATACATACATACATACATATATACATACATACATACACACATAAGACTTTTAAAAGACTGAAAACCAAAATGAAGTTTTGGACTATGAGGACATTGCATAGTATGTAATATGCTGGCTTTCAAATATGGCTATTTGGTTGTTATTATATGTACACTGTTTTACGGCAGCTCATCAAGACAGGCAGTGAAATTCTACTTTTAAAGGCAAAATGGGGCTGAGTGACTCACTCTCAAATATTTCCGTTCCTTCATTTTCAAAAGATAAAACAGCACAGAGCAGGGAACGCCGAAGCCAGGCCTCACCTAGCCCCTAAGCCGGACAGTGCCTCACCTAGCCTTTCAGCGGGGCTGTGCTTTACACAGCCCCTCAGCAGGGCAGTGCTGCTCATATGACGACACTCACGTGTCTTGAACTCAGCGTGGACTTGTCCCCATGGAATCTCATCCCTATACAGAAAATGAAGATTTGGTCTTATGGAGTGTAGTTTGCGACTCTTTAAGTGAACAAATGAATGAATGAATGAATGCATGAGAGAGTGAGTGAGTGAATGAGCAAATAAATAGATCAGTGAACAAAGACACCTGTCTACAGGCCACTGTCAGGTGGAAGCCAGCAGACTGCAAGTGGTAATTTCGTTCCAAATTGAACTGAGACTGTATTCATGCGAGCTATTAGCGGCCTCATCAGAGAAGTTTACAAGCTAATTATTGTGGGGCACAAAAGCCCCAGCCGCCATCCAAGAATGCCTGGCTCACATCTTAGAAGAATTGATTTAAATGTCATTAATTTCCCCTGATGATTCAGAGTCACTTTTCACTTAGGCTACAGGAAATGGCAAAGAGGCCATGCACATGTCCTTCCTGAATCTGTTAGTCACGATGGCTGGCAATCAACTCTTCTGTTGCCTTCCGGGTGTCGCCTGGGGGAGCATGTGTCCCAGCCACCATAAGGCTAAGCTGGTGACCCTCTTGCTTTTTGTCATACTAGACATCACAGGAAAATATGTCATTCACACTCATACTCTATTCTATTAATGACTGAAAAAGAATCAGTTGTGCTCAAAGACAATCGCAGGAAAAGAGATGAATGGTTTTCAAGAGACAAGCTGGATTAGGATTGGAGACCCTAGGTTTGGACACAGCTTTGGGCTTGTAGTCACAAGATAACCATGAGTGTTAGGACTCCCTGACTTTTATATCTGGATCTCTATGTATTTCACATGTGTGTGTACGAGTGCATGCATGTGCATGTGTGTGCGTGTGTGTGTGTGTGTGTGTGTGTGTGTGTGTGTGTGTGCATTCTTTCCAGGCACAATCCATTTTGGTTTTGAGACAGGGTTTCTCATTGGCCTGGAACTTGCCAGAGTAGGGTAGGCTGGCCAACCAGGCTATCTCTGCCTCCCCGGGGGCTAAGACTATAAGTATACACTATTGAACCTGACTTAATTATGTGGGCTCTGGGGATGAAACTCAGGATGCCAGGGCGGCCCTAAGGACACGGATTCTTTCAGAGGGGTACTAAGATGCTCAGACGGCATCTCTCCCCCTCTCTTTCTCTCTCTCCACCCCTCTCTATTTCTCACACACACCCTCTCCCTCTGTCTTTCTCCATCTCTCTTCCTCTCCCTCTATCCAGAAAAGACAGTGTTGCCTCTATCTGTGTAGAACTTGATAAAATTTAGTGAGAAAATTCTGCTGCTGCCAACATCCAGTGACTAAAGATATTGTTTTCTTTTTATAGAAAAAAAAGAAAGAAAGAAAGAAAGAAAGAGAGAAGTCACCTGGTAAAGAAAACCAGGCACACAACCCTAGAATAGGAAACTTCAGTGGCGTGTCTTATTCCTGGTTTTTTTTTTTTTTTTTTTTTTTTTTGACTGTTGACACTCTGCTGTGCCTTGGGGAATCTGGTTCAGGGCACTGTAACTGGCTGGGGTGAAAGAACACAGATCCAGGCATACTGATGCCGCTGGAGACTTTTATCTGCACTATACTGTTAAGAACAAGCCCTGGATTTGTGCCACTGAGAAGGGGAGGGGAAGATCTATGGTGCTCTTGCAGAGGTTCCGAAACAGAGGAATCTGAGGACCACTCCTTCTCCATCCTCTTATTTCATCCTCCCTCCAACCTCGCTGCTTCACCTTTGCCTCCAACACACGGTGCCCGTGGAGCTGGGTCTGGGAGAGTAGATCAGACTTCAGCAGGGGAGAAAAGGGTGAGGTTGTTATTGCAGCAATGCCCAATAGAACTTGAGGGTTGTAATTGGTGAAATAGCCCAGGCAGGTGGGAGTACCAGCTCCTAGAGGGAGGGGGCCCTCACTTTGGATAGGATGTAGAGGAGAGGCTGAACTCCTGATTGATACAAAAGCATCTGAACATAACTTGAGAGATGTGGCAGAGCCATGCACGTTTCAGTCAGTAAGAAGATTGTTATTGTTTAATTGAGCAGAGAGAGTGGGTGCAGACTGATGCACTCACTGACCATAAGGGAGCAGAACCCATTCTTCTACACGAAGCAGAACACTTTCATCTGGAGGCAGTGCATCCCACAATTCCTCTGGCAACAAGCCTTGGCTATGCAGTGGCAGACACAAAGGTCTACGTGATCCCAATCCTCTGGTCTCATTTTCTACTACTCATGCCTCTGACGGCGGCCTGGGTGACTCGTCTCGTGTCAGAGGAGCTACAAAGGGGTTTTCTCTTCGCGTTCGCCATGGTTTGTTTTCCTCTTTGATGGAAAGAAACGGCATGTCAAAGTGAAGGGTGTGCCGTCAGCGGCACAGAGGCCCCTCATCTGTCACTGACAGCATCCCAGACTTATTCAGCCCCCTGCCCGGCTGCTGAGTGGGGATAGGGTTGCCAGAAATTGGAGGAGAGAAGCTTTCGGAAAGTGAAACCAATTGGGAATAATTAAGTTTTCCAAGCATGGAGGGAAATGGTTCTCCAGGAGTGGCGGGCAGAGCCACCACCTGGCTTCCAGAAACTTTCAAGGGCCTGTGCCAGGATAGCGTAGAACTTTCTCTTCCTTTTCTTGCTTCTCTTGGGGGAGACTGGGAGACGGCATGCCAGTCATTACTACTGATCCAGCAGGCCTTCTGTGGGTTTACATCATAGAGGGGTGCTCAGCTTTCAGACTTGAGACTCCACCTTAGAAGCTAAGTGAGGCCAGCATGAACACAGCCCCTCATTGTCGAGAGCCACCGAGTCAAAGATAGAAAACTCATCCAACAATCTAGATGGCAGAGTCATCTGGCAAAATTGGAATTTTCTTTTAACCTTAAAGGAAACCATTTACACAATCCGGGCTTTTACTCATGTAATGAATCCACTTAAAATTAAGAGAAATCTCTCATCAGAGATTGTTCCAGCTCCTGAGGTTTCTCTTTGTGCGGTTCATTTTGCGAATGGTCAAGTTCCTGGCTGAGGGGATCGGCGGAGCTGAGCTCCACGCTTTCCCAAGCACGGGGCTTGATGAAAGGATGCTTAATGAAGCGGAGCTAGGGTTCCTTGGTGCCTTTGATGGGGAGACGGGATAGCATCAGGCTGGGGAACTTAAGCATGATGGCGGCTGCGTGAGGAGATAAAGCAGAAAGCAGTCAGGGCCTCGGAGCTGTTTGGAAGTGGAGGCCTGTGTTTGAACAAGGACTATTTGAAACTGGAACCAGGCAGTCTGAGCTAAAAAGGCTAGTGCCAATGGCTGATGGACTCAGTGTCTGGAGTTATGTCATTCAGTCTTTTGTTGACCTTTGATCCTGAGGCATGCGCCCTTACCCTACAGCACATTCACACATGAGTAGTATAGAAGAAATGTCTAGAACTGATGGGAAGGGGAAAGGAACGTTCAATGTGTGTAACCCTGTGCCATTTCCTCAGAGGAAACGAGAGGAAGCCATCTCATGTGGAAGAGTAGCTCTGTGAGATTCTGCAACTTCACTGTGAAGCACAGTTTTTTTTTTTTAAATGATGAAACCAAGGCCTAGGACTTCAGGGCCTTGCTTAGCAATAGCACTGAGCCCACCAAATTCAGCCTTTCTTAGTGGGTCTCAGAGCAGGGACCCTGGGTCTGTGTATAGGAGAGCCAGAGGGTGGCATCCAGCAGTCTGTGTTTTAACAAAACTTGTAACATCCCACTCTTGGCCATCTCATGTCAGGAAACACATTCAGTCCAACCTCAGACGCCTACATTCCCATCCCAATGCCTCGTCTGAGACTCAGATCAGAATCCTAGCTGAGGAATGGAGATACAGAAAGGAAAGATGAAACTAAACCAAACCCAATGGGGCAGCTGCCAAACTCCACCTCCAGTATTTGAGGATTTGGGTTATATCATCTGTAGTCTCCCCTTTCACCTTTGTGTGGCTTCTCTCTAGGGTTAGCTCCACTGCAGCTTTCTCCCATGGACATTCCACACTCCTGAGACTTCAAAATCTCCAGTTTAGCTTGGGCTTCAGCTTCACACCTTCACGCACAGGAAGGAGTTCCATGCAGGGTTTCCAACATTCTGTTACACATTCTCTGATCTAGGCAGTTTTTTCAAACCTCAGTGCAACTCTCCATGGCCCCATAATTCTTACATCCAATGTCAATGCAACTGAATTTTCCAGAGATTAGAGTTTCCAAAGAGCTCAGAGTATGGTAATAGAAGGATGCGGCTATCAGAACACAAGGTGGCCAGGTCACAGTGCCACCACAACTTGTCATCTGTTATTCTACTTATGAACGCTCCCGTGACTCAAGCATTTCATCCAGAACAACCTTTATTGAAAGTGTTAAATCCTTGGCTTTATACAGCTTTTCTGATGCAATCAAGCATAACCATGCAAAGCTTTGTATGTAGTAAGGGAAACTGTGTAGAGAAAATTATATACATTTATGTATGGAAGATATAGGCCTGCCAGAGGGCTAGGGAGAGGAATATAATTGTGTGGATTTTCCTGAGGAGACATGGATGAGTGAATTCTGCTTGGCCCAGATACAGAACCAGCAAGAGACCAGCATAATAAACCATTATTATGTCCAACATGGTGGACCAAGGAGTTTACCAGGGTCACGTACAGGAGCACAAGTAACTCTCCAAGACAGCTGCATTGCTGAAAAGCCACCCAGTGTGGAGATCCTTGAATGACTTGCAGGCAACTCAGCACATCACAGGGTCTCCTCCAGATACCTTGGCTGCTGTTCTCCTCCCCAGCAGCTGTTGCTGCTTCCCTAACTTTGGAGAGGGGCCTTGTAAATCCCTTGGTTTCAGGAACTTCCTGTGACTTGTGAGGTGTTTCCTTGCTGAGTCCCATAAACCTCCCTCACCCTCCTGGAGGAGATTTTTCAGTTTAGAAGAAATGACTACACAGCACCATACGCACGCATGTATTTTACAGAAAGAACCACACTCGGTTGAATGCTGTGCTTGGTGGACTGCCGGTAAGTGTGTTTCTCTTCAAGTTTCTCTGACACTGGAGAGGCAAGGCTGAAAAGCATCATAGAATATTTCCAACAAACTTTCTGAAATCTAGTGGAAGGCAGGGATGTGCCTTGTGCTCGAAGTACAAGAACATCGTGAATACTCCCAGAGACGAAGGACAGGGCTGTTAACTTGGCCTGGGAGGATGGGCACTGAGTAGTCCACCGGTAAGGCCCATCTTTTATGTGGGCTTCTTAGGATGACTCCAACATGTTCAAGGGAGAAAAGGGAAGAGTCCAGGGAGAAAACAAATAAAACGAAAAGATGCCTGCTCACAGACAAGAGAGACAAAGAGCAAACCCCACTGAGGAAAGTAAGGAATTGTATGTAAAATGGTAAATTTGGGAGTGTGACCAGCATGGGCCATAAAGAAGCCAGCATCGAGGTCAGGAGCTGAGATTCTATTCCGAAGTGTGCAGGGCCCTGCCAGAGAGACATGCCACAGGAAAGAATTTTACTGTTAGGAAGATGTCTCAATGAGAATGACATAAATTCACTAAATAAACATATGAAACTCACAAACAATTAAAAACATTTTCAAGGAAGATGCTTCTGGCTTATCACTGGAAATATTTGTCTCTTCCAGGTGAATAAACAAATCTAAAGATGAAGGGATAAAAGTGGTGAATTAGGGTCTGGAGAAACGGCTTGGAGGTTGGAAGCTCATCCTGCCATTGCAGAGGACCTGAGCTTAGATCACAGCACCCACCTGGGGTGCTCACAAGCTTCTGGAACTCCAGCTCCCAGGGTAACTAAGGTCTCCAGCCTCCGTGGGCATTGCCCTTGGGTGCACACACCCCCAACAATACATTTGTACAACCAAACACGGTACGAATGAATCATTTTAAATGGATCGTCTTACGGTACAGCACTTTAACCAGTCAAGTCCTTACAGTATTCTGTAGCTACCATTTCATGTCTTCACCCTGCCGTACTGTCACCATAACAGGGAGAATTATGCCCGATGCTATCTATGAGCAAATATGCTTCAAACTCACCTACTTTAAAATTACGGGGTATTTAAATTCACATTTGTGTGAGTCAGTCCTCTTAACTGCTATTCTGTGCTACCATCTATTTTTAAAAAATCACAAATTAGGTAGAAGTAAATGTGGGTGAAGGTTTAAGTTTTTTTAATGTCTTCAAGAATAACAAAACTGAAGCTATCAAGTCAGGAAGGAAACTGATTAAGAGAAAGAATAGATTTGATTAGACATTCACATCAATATCTATACAGAACAAAGGTAAGCATTAATTACTAACCAGGTTTAACACACACATTAATTACAAACCAAACAAACAGCAATAAACACTGTGTCCTGCATGCACAGCCCTTAGTAATTTAATACCAGTCATTTCTAAAGGGTAGCAGATGAAATGAGCTCTGGCAAATGGCGTGAATACAGAAATGGGCTCAGGAGAAAACCTTTCTTCTCGTCAGACAATGTCTTAGTGTACATTCCAGGCTGATCTAAATTGTGGGATTCTCCTGCTTAATCAGACGCCCAGGCTCTGGGACCCCAGGTCTGCACCATGGCTTTGAGAGTAGCAGAGCAGCCTTGACCATGTCTGCAGATAGACAGAGATGATCACAGCCATGCCAGGCTCACTCGAGATAATTCACACCACTTCATACCACTTCCCCTGACTTCTCGGAAGGAAAGCAAGACAGCTTCACTGGGTAGATGTGAATTCTTTGGTCCAATAATTTCACTCATTTCAAGATTTTCCTTCCTTCCTTCCTTCCTTCCTTCCTTCCTTCCTTTCTTTTGAGACACTGTTTCTCTGTGTAGCCTTGACTGTACTAGAACTCGCTCTCTGGACCAGGCTGGCCTCAAACTCACAGAGATCCAGCTGCCTCTGCCTCTTGAGTGCTGAAATTACAGGCATGCACCACCATACCTGTTTTTTTTTTCTTAGAAGGAAAATGGGATGCAGTTGGATAAACAGAGGGAAAATGAATTGGCTGGAGAGAGAAGTCTTGTGGGACGAAGTCAGTGTCTCAAGAGCACTGAGGGTATCAATCTCATATAAGTCATCTTTCCTTTTAAGTGTACCACCAGGCTCAGGATCCTTGATGTTTCTCCAAGTGAACCAGGTCTCTGGAGAGGCATTCTGGGTACCACAGAGGGCAGTGGGCTAATAATGGGTCTTTGTAAAACTTGCTTTGGAGACATGGAATTCAGTCATGACTTCTTTTCCCCACAAAATCTATTCTGGGATATTTAAAAAGTTGAAGACAGCTTGAATTTTTTTTTTAATTCATGCATTTTTAAAATGCCATCCCTGACTAAATTTAAGCTTATTAACCCAAGGCTAGAACATTGCAATTCAGTTTTTTATGCATCTATTTGAGCTCGATAAGGTTCCAAAGCCTGGGTCTTTCAGGATGAACCTGTTCATTCAATAGGCAGAGATTAGGTTTCCAATACCCCATCTACCCCATGGGTAAACATATTTGTAACACCACTGGGAACATATGACCCTTGTTCAAAGGACTAAATGAAAAGCGAAGTCAAGAAATCAAAGGCATTTGGACTCGACCTAGAATCTGCAACCCCCATGGCGAAGTCATTTGGGCACCAAAGGCATGGAAATAACCAGAAAGGATCTATTCTCTTAAAGATATTTTTCCAGTCGTTGAAAAACAAACACATGGCTGTGTCTCTCCAACTTAGCACCCTCTTCCTGTATCTCTAGCATGGCTTTCCCACCCATTTGAATTTCTGCCCGCAGGGTCTTTGACTCTTCTTTGAGGGCACTTATCTTTGCTTTTCTCTAGGAAATACAAATGCCATGTGGTGATGAAGGGGGACAGGAAATAGGCAGCCTTGCTAAGGAAGATCCAGGGAGGCTTCATCCTGACCCCTTGGATGGTCCTTACTGGGTCCCCAGGGCCAACGCAGATTGGGCTGGTTTCCCCCCTTCACAGGAATGTCAGCTGTTCTTGGAGTGTTTCTGAAGAGTTCTGCTATACATTTATCTATTGTTCAATTCACATTGCCATGCCATGAAGGCAGGACGCTGCTGCGTGAGGCAAGATACCGGCAAGATCTTCATAATGGCCCCGCGCTTCCTTCTCATTGTGGGAAGGGCCTCAGGAAGGTGTTGTGGTGCAGTAGCATAGCATCTAGACAAACATCTGTTTGGGATTTTATGTAACTATAAAATAGCAAGGCAGAGATAGAAATAAAAGGTGACACTTTGAACTAAAATTCACATACACTCAAAATTTAAAAAAAAAAAGAAAGAAAGAAAAAAGAAATCTGTCCCAAAACATACAATCCTCCAGCACCAGGGAGGCAGCAGCAGGTGGATCTCTGGGTTTGCGGTCAGCTTGGTCTACAGAGTGAGTTCCAGGGCAGCCAAGGCTACACAGGGAAACCCTGTCTTGATAAACAAACAAACAAAAACTTCAAACTAAAAGCAAATAAAAAAAAACCCAAAATATAATCCTGCCCCCCCCCAAAAAGTTTATTTTTGTTTTCCTCCAAGGAAAGATTAGAGAATTGTTCTATGGGGAACATAGTTGGTAGTTCAGAAATGTCTCCTACCAGCAGCTCTGAGATAGGGCCATCTTCTCCGAGTACTTCTAAAGAAAAACATCCTAACCTTCCCCCAAAGGTCAGTAAATATTCTGATAGAGCGTTAATGGAGAGCTGCCTCCGTCACTTGGAAAATGGCTACTGTATTACCCGACTCTCTGAAAGGAATGTAAGAACTGATTCCGTGCCTCTGACAGAAAGATGAAGGCAATGGAAAGAGTGACCGCTAGGGAAAGAGATCCTGTGTTCCAAGCTTCTTGCAACCCGAAGATTAGAATATCTCCGGATTAATTGAAACAGGTAACCAAGAGGAGGAAAGACCAGAAGTAGCTGGGTTGAACTGCCCTGGTTTCAGAACTGATGTAAACAAGAAAAGAGCTGGGGGCCAGAGCGGGGGTATGGACGGAACTTAGTAAGAAGAGGCCAAGACTTTCTGTATCTAAGATTCAGGGTTGAAAACACTTGCCAAAAGGAGATAGGAAGAAATGAGATCAGTGATGCGCTTCGCTGTGGAATTCAGGGGCCCCGCAGCCCTGCAAAGCAAGAAGGATGCACAGCGAGGCCATTGACTTTGCAGCTGGACAAGCACCACCCACACAGCCCTGATTTCCTGATTTCCCAGGGGGCACCAGCGCCGACTTGACTCACCTGAGGGGCTGAAGGACTGTTGTTTGCCCCATCTTTCCGGTTATAACCAAAGTAACAATAAACAGCCTCCCTCTTTAGCAAGGGAGCTGATCCTCACCTCAGCACCCCAGCGCGCTCTGTAGAGGGCAGGCCCCAAGAAGGAAGCGCTTGGGACCTTCCGATATGTGTTCTTTCCAGGAGGAGGCCACAGTCACAGCCCAGTTTCCGGAGAGGTGAAGAAGCTGCCTCTGCAAACGCCTCAATTCCGTTCTGTGTCATATGTCCAGTGTGTCACCAACCCCTCCGTGTGCGTCGCCCCTTAGCTCTCCTGAAGCTGACCCGCTTCTGTTTCCAGAGGAGCGATTCCCACCAGGCTTCTGCAGGAGCTTTCATGTATTTGTTCCAGATCTCCTCCACTTGCTCCCCCCATCCCCACAACACTTTCCACTTTGCTTAGAAACATTTTCAAAACGCTGATTTCATCTACTGTGTCTGTTTAAAATCTTTAAATGGCATCGTCTCACTGATTGGCAGGGCAAATATTGTCAAAGCTCAGATTGAAAGATGCTGTTGGCTGCCCTGAAACATAACTGTTCAGATGGGGACTCTGAGCTGACACAATCTTCTACAAGCTGCCCTGATGGAAACACGGTTACCCCGGCTTCCACACTCATACCGCTCTCTCCCCGGAAGTCCACAGACGTAGTGTGGCAGGGTGTTATTCTATAGGACACTTTCATAACTGCAATTTTTCTATGGCCTACACTCATCCAAAAAAAAATGTGTATGCTACATGATAAGGTTCATGGATGGGCAGGGTAAACCTTCTTTGTCACCTAAAAGAGTCAATTACTCAGTTGGAGGATGATACCCAAATCCTTCAGCATAAAATAATTGAAAAATACTTAGGGTTTTCATTGCTCTGGCGAAACACCATGACCAAAAGCAACTTGGAGAGGAAATAGTTTGTTTCAGCTTACGTATCCCAGTTCATCACCAAGGTTACCAGAGGAGCAACTGATGCAAAGACAATGGAAGGGTGCTGCTTACTGGCTTGATCCTCATGGCTTGAGGCTTGCTCAGCCTGCGTTTTCACAGAACCCATAACTGCCTGCCCAGGGTTGGTACCCGCCACAATAAACTGGGCCCTCTCCCATCGAACACTAAGGAAGAAAATGCCCCATAGGCTTTCCCACAGGCCAAGCTGATAAATGCTTGTTCTCAGCTCTGGTTCTCTTTTCTCAAATCAGCAGCAAAACAAAACAGGACAGGGACAAGACTGGACCCCACAGACACAAACGCTTGAAGGGGATGCTGCCCCGGTGTCACACTCTCTCCAAAGCAGAGGGAGGCTGCTGTGGTGGTGGAGAATTTCCCGGAGTGACAGCTGCAGCCCTGCATGGGTGCAGCAGCCTCTGCATGGGGGCAGCAGCATCACCCAGACACCATTAGCTCATGTGGGGCTTGAGAGACTGTCCAGCTGAACACCCAACCAGGAGCCCAAGCTAGCCTGATGGTCCCCAACTTGTTGGTCAGAAAAGTCTATACAGGACCTCTTCTCTTCTCCTGTGACCCCTTCTAGGAAGCAGCTCAGAGTTTGTGCCTGAGACGTGGTCCCTGTAACATTGTTCCTGCATGTGTCATGTTGCCGTGTGTGTGTGTGTGTGTGTGTGTGTGTGTGTATGTGTGTGTGTGGTTACTGTGTGCTGCTCAGCCTACAGTCGATCTCAGCTTTCAGTGGGACATGAAATGTCACACCATAGTGCTTTTGTCACATTTTGGGTAGAGGCACACATAGACATGAACATAGCTTAAAAATTCAGGCTTTGAAGCAAAATTTGTGGCCACTGAGGCTGCTTGAGGGTGGAACCAAAACATATGAATACAGCTGTTGAAGATGCAGACAGGCTATATATAAGGTTAGGGATAAACCAAGGGATGCGAAGAAAGGCTGGGCCCTCTCAGTGTAAGATTTAAGAAGGGGAGATCTAATTTTCCCTCCGCATAAACCTAATTGCGATGGCTTTGACTGCTTCCCTGACTCAGCCAGTGATTCACCTAACCCTGGCCTGAAGAGCTCACATTGTGTTTTAGGGTCTCAAATGCTGTGCACCCCACTAAGGAAGCTTGTGGGTGAATGAAAAAAAGACAAGACATGAAACAGTCCTGCCCAGCTGGGCCCTGGTTTGGGGAATTGGGAGTAAAGTTTTCCTTACTAACAGAAACCAAAACAAACCCAGAGGAGTCAGGCTGTGCCTGCCTATGACCCTGCTGGAGAATCCCAGTAGCATCAACATAATGCAGATGGAATCAGCTGTCTTTTCATGGCTCTGACAAATGCCTGAGGCTATCTCCTTAAAGGAGCAAGGACTGATTTCAGAGACCCGGGTCTATGCTTACTTATTCAGTTGTCTGTGTTTCAGAGCATCAGGAAGCACAAGATAAAGGAATCCTGCTCCCTTTGTGGTTGCCAGGAAACAGAGAGAGAATGGCAGGAAGGTACCAGGGAAAAAGAGGGCATCTAAGGAATAGCCAGTACCTACCTCCTAGCCACCTACTAGAGTTTCCAGCCTCCCCACCAACAAAAGCCCATCCAGTTATGAAGCAGGCAATGCCCGCTGATGAAACTGAAGCCTGTAAGAGCCCCTCACATCCCAAAGACAAGATCTGATGCAGAAATGCTGAAGACATCATGGAGTCGGTGCTTAGTGCTAACCTGTCTGTCACCCTGCGATGCAAAGATCCCTGTTGTTCTTGCCACTCCAGCTAGCTTATTCTGTAAGTTGTAACCAAAGCCTCCTATATGCCGAGCTAATGCTGTGTTGCTTCCTTTTTCTGCTGCTGCAGCGACCAGCCTGACAGAGGGAACTTAAAGAAGGGAGGCCTATGGTAGCTCACAGTTGAGGGAAGGCATGCTGGCAGGATGCTGAAGCAGCAGCTAACACTGTGTGCACGGCCATAAGAAAGGCAGGGAATGCTGTTTCTCAGCCTTTCTGTTTGGTTGGGACTCCAGTCCATGGGATTGTGCTACCCACCCGTAATTAAGATGGATCTTCCCAGCCAAATTAACCTAATCTATATGATCTCTCACAGAAATGCCCGGATGTGATTCCAGAACAGTTTTTCTCAACCTGTGGGTGGCAACCCCCTGGGGAGTCAGTTAAATGAGCCTTTAACAGATGTCACCTAAGAGCCTCCAAACACAGGGATATTTAGATTACAATTCCTAAGAGTAGCAAAGTCACAGTTAGGAAGCAGCAACAAGATAATTTTATGGCTGGGGGCCAGGAGGAACTGTATTAAGGGTCACAGCATTTGGAAGGTTGAGAACCACTGTTATAGAACCTGTCAAGTTGACAGTATCAACCCTCACATATATCAAATTCAGTTCAGTTAAAAAAAAAAAAAGTAACATTGGCCAAAACAAGGTGCTCAGGTTGTAGCCCTACCAGCGTCTTTATACTCCCCCAAAGTTGAAATATTTGGAATTTCCAGCTCAGCCTTCCAAACCCAGCCCTCAGGGTGCCAAGCAGAATCCCCTTCCCCGGAGTGACCTTATTCTAGACTCTGCCCAGAAAAAGCCCACCATCAGCGGCTCCTCCCCTGGAGACGCCTGGAACCACGCCTACCGGCTATTAAAACCCGCCTGACCGTACATCTGCCTTATGTACCCCTTGTGTTCTGTCCCCTGCCTTCGTAAGCCCCGCCCCCGGGCGTGCTCTGCTTTGCACTGTCCTGCTTATTAAGTCGGGATTAATTAATGTGGTCTGATTGGGTGTATTGCATCAGCGGCGGAGGAATCCATCAACCAGGGATCCAGGAGTTAACACAAGGGGGTTACGCTTGGTTTGTAAAAGATGCTTGTGCCATATCCTGTTTCCTTGTACACTGCATCAAATCCGTCTGATTTGTGGAGCAAGCACAAAGGGATCAGTGCAGTCCCACTGGTGGGTTTCCTCAAGGGTCTGAGAAGCTCAAGTGTGCCTTTTGGCCGGGCATCTAGACCCAGCACTTCCGATGGACGGGCCGATTTTCTAGGCGAGATGCGGTTTCCTTTTCAGTGTTCTGGAAATTCTGCTGAAATTGCACGTTCCTGCCACTTGGAATGCAGAATCTGTACTCCAGTGATTTACAGAAAGCTTCTCACCTACAAGATCTGCCAGTCACGGGGAAGTGGATGTAACAATTGCTTTACGGATCCTGTATTTTCACAAACTGAAAAGGAGTTGAAACGACATAGGCCCAGCTAGGAGGAGGGTCTGGCTCGTCAGGACCAGTTCCAGAAAAGCAGACTTCACTGTTCCTGGGTTGCAGGGTGTCTCCTTATCTGAGAGTCCGTTGTGAATGCAGCAATGGAGCAGACCAAAGCCTCTCAGTCTTTAAATACAGAAAGCAAAGTTCACACCTTTTTTCTTTTTTCTTTATTCTCGTGTCTTTCACATCATGCGTCTCCATCCCGTTCGTTTCCGGTTGCTTCGTATCCACCCTCTGCCCTTGCAACCTCCCTGACCAAAATAAAATAATATTTAAGAGAAAAAAGAAGAGAGAGAGAGAAACATCAATCTACTCATGGAAGCGAGAGGGCAAGGAAAATCTCGTAACAGGCCCCTAAGAACTCAGTTAAGAACTAGGCTTCAGTTCCTGCCTCTCGAAACTAAACAAGACAATTTCTGAGAAAGACTTGAAAGAAAGTACAGCCAATCGCCAACGCCCCTGATGGTGACCAAGCCTGGGCTAAACACCCCATTACCTTAACGCAATAGCCAAATAAGGACAAAGCCTGGAACTTGCTTAGACTTGCATAAGAATTGGAAAGCTATAGCCGTTATGATTGCAGTGTGAGCAGGGCCATGGCGGGTGAGGAACATGGGCAGGAGATAAATATGCCAGGCTTGAGTGCGGAGTTTATTGAGATAAAGAGAATGGGGGAAGGGAAGAGAAATGGGATGCAGAGACAGAGAGAGAGAGAAAGAGGGGAAGGGAAAGGAGAGAGAGAGAGAGAGAGAGAGAGAGAGAGAGAGAGAGAGACAGCATGCAGCCTCCTTGGAGAAAATGGCAGAAAGAAAGAAAGAAAAGTAGGCGGGGCTACTCTTAAAGGGACCTTTTGCACCTGTGTACAGACTAGGAGCCTGGGCTGGCCAGAGTACTGCCTAGGTGCATCCTGCCAGATGATGTGGCAGGACAGCATAATGCCTGAATCCCAACAATAGCCTTAGTCAACCTCTCTTAGCCCTAAACAATTAGAAAAGCACTAATATGATTGCCACTTGCGTAAGTCAATCCTAAATAGAATGGCCACGCTGCTTTTAGAAGTCCTTTAGTTGAATTAAAAAAAAAAAAAAAAAGCCTGCAAGCTTTTCTTGAAGGTCGCCATTTGCCATTTGCTTTTGTGCTGGATGCACGACCCCAGCATGCTGCTACTTCTATTCTCGAGATAATGAATGCTTTTGCTGACTGCGTATGTGGATAGTGGTCTTTTGTGATACTTCTCCAGAACCCTAACAGGAGCTATAATGGGACCCAGTGAGTCATGCAGTATGTCTTCACTTGTGCTTATTGCAAAGAATCATTGGTCTGGTTTGAGGCCTCTGGTTTCTGCTACACTGTCAATATTGGACTCTCACTGAGACCCCTCTCGGTTATCCTGCTGTTGCCCTGTGTTACGGAAATCCTGCAACTTTAGTTCTGCAGGACTGGTTCCTTAGAATGCTTCGGATGATCTCTGTGGGATGGACATTGGGGCGGGGCAGCACATACCGCTGGTCTGGGCCTGGGTAGTTTTCAGGGTTGGTCAGCCTGCCAGCTCTTTTTTGTCTTCACCACCAGTGTGAGCTCTCTGGTGAGCAAGGGGCAGGGCCAGTTCTCCTGCTTTCAATCCTTATCTTAATCCCAGCCCCGAAAAAACGGAAGCAGACACTGTCAACCCAAACCCTGAGCTCCAGGGTGACAGTTGTACTGGCTCTGAGATAGCCAGGCAAATATCACGACAGGCCTCTAATAACTCAGTTAAGAACTAGGCCTCAGTTCCTGGAAGTACTAGGCCTGGGCCAAACTCCTCCCCTCCCCCCACAGGTGATAACCAAATAAGGAGGAAGCCTGGGACTTGTCCAGCCTTGCCTAGGAATAGAAAAACTATAGCCTTAGCCACCCACCCAATAGCCCTAACCAATTAGAAATGCATAATATGATTGCCACTTGCATAAGCCAATCCTAAGCAGAATGGTCATGCTGCTTTTAAATTTCCTGTAGTTGCACTTATGCGTCCCTCTCAAGGTTGTTGCCATTTTGGACAGGTGTGTGCAATCCCACATGCATGTGGTATAGTAAAAACACTCTTGCTGATTGCATCGTGACTTCTCATGGAACCTAACAGCTCCTGGCAGTCTTTTATCGTTTTCCCAGGATTCATTTTTTGTCCTATGCTGTCTTCTGTCTGGACTCAGCCATAAAACCCAGCTTTGCTGGTGAAGGACCCAACACTCTCCTCGTTGCTGGGGTTGCAGCCAGGCTCCTGCAGCCTGTTTTGTGCGTGGGTCTTCAAACCGCTCCTACTTCGCCAGGTTTCCTCTGAGCTATCAAATACTTCCAATTCCTCGGCCTCTGTACTTCCTGGCCATTCCCAGGGGCCTTGGTGAACTCTCTGACTCCTCTCCTGCTCAGTCAGTGTTCTGCATCACATCCTGTTTCTAAGAACCTGCACCTCGGCTTCCCAGCACGAGGCCAGAAGGGCACTGAGCATGTTTGTGTTCGTCTTCTGAACTGCACAAACCTCCAGTCACCTCCACCGCCTCCTCCCCTTCTTCCTCCTCCCCCTTCTCTTCCTTCCCCTCCTCTTTGTATAATTTTAGTTCATTTAGAGGTGGCCTTGGCATTTGTCTCCCTCCTGTGTGGCAAAACTGATAACCCACATAAATATTTCAAACCTTCTCTTCTGCTCATCTGGAATGGCTATTCTAAAAAATGGATTATAATCGAAAGTCCTTTGAAGGCGACGCAACTCATCCAGTTTCTCTGGGTACCCGTGGATTTATCTGCCTGGCTTTTTCTCATTTCTCCCCACAGTGCTATCTGAGAGCAAGCGGAGGACCTACTGCACCTAGGTCCATCTCAGTGCCTGGGCCAGGGACCAAAGTACAGTTGGTACCTGGTGGTTTCATATGACAAGCAAGAAAAAAGTTATCTAATTAATATTTTTCTTATTCACCAGAGAAGTTTATCCTGCAGAGACGAATTCCCAAAACATGGAATTTTTCACCTTCTACACCGTCAGAACTACTATTCTGATTTGCTCCCCATTTGATTCCCTAAACCACAAATACAGCTTCAAATGTGAGTTTACCTCGACCGGCATCTACAGGACACGCCTGGTTCCCTTTTCCTTCTTTTGCTTTTACTTACTTGACTCCATGGGAATGGAAATGAGTTTTCTTCGTTCATTACCCACTGTTCTCGCTCACTGATGCTTATGCTGACTTCTGTCTGCTCCCTTTAATTTTGATCACTACGATTACAGTGATCAGTAGGGCGCATTTCCTAATTCCAGTGATTAACTCACATGTGATGTTTCTTTTCAGATTTGTTTTATTCTATGTGTATGAGTGCTTGCCTGCGCGAATGTTTGCCTGCAAGCTGGACCTCTGCACCATGTATGGGCAGCACAGGTGAGAAGCAGGTATCAGGTTCTCTGGAACTAGAGTTACAAATGGTTGTGAGCCACCATGTGGGGGCTGGGAATTGAACTCGGGTCCTCTGCAAGAGCAGCAAATGCTCTCAACTGTGGCACCCTCTCTCCAGGCAATCATTTGTTCCTAAGTGTTGCACTGAGGTCTGGTTTTAAAAGTGGAGGATGTGACTAACGATCCCTTGCTATTTTCACTCACCTCCACAAGTTTCCTTAAAGACAGTACACAGGGCAAGAGGCTAAATTAGATATATGTAATATAAGAAGAAGGGACTGGGAAGATGTTGAATCCTGCTCTGATAGGTTGGAGCTGTTGGGTAGACATTGATTTATCTCCTCCGGATTTCAATGTCATTTGGGAAATAGAAAACTTTAGGAGCTCCACTGGTTAAGTTCAGGGCTAATCCTGTGAAGATACAAAAATGTGTATTGGTGAATGCTTATGGTATTTTAAAAGTCTAAGGGCTTAGTTTCAGTATGCTGAGCTTTTTAAATATAAAAAGAGAAAAGCTGCGGTATTTAAATATTCCCTTTAGTTTAGCCTTTCTAAATAATTGACATAGCTTGTCTACACTAAACTGAAGAAGATATTTAGACTGGGGAGGCGAGGGCTGCTTAAGATGGTCTCCTGTATATACCAGGTTGGTCTTGAACTTGTGTGTGGTTGAGGACGCCTTTGAACTCCCGATCCCCCTTCTCTGTCTCCCAAGTGCCACCACCCCTGACTGGCATGGTTATTTACAACATGTCCACTCTGCTACAGCTTCTCTATACACAGAAATTTGCAAAGCAGCAAGTAATATAGAGGAATAAACCAGGGAGGCTAAACTTACTTAGGTGGAGTTCTGTGCTTCGAGTGTAGTCTAACTGTGCGCAGGTAGAAGAGACAGTGCCCAGTGCCTTAGCCATGACTAAGGCTTGGACGCCATAAGGAATTTAGGGGATGCACAGTTTTCACATTAGTGTGACTTGGTCTTGTTTGACTTATAGCAGATATGTTCTATGAGTGTGTGTATCGACTCCAAGCTACCCTACTGATCTTAAGTGCTGAGAATGCCTGGTGTGTGTGTGTGTGTGTGTGTGTGTGTGTGTGTGTGTGTGCACTGATGTGTATATAGTGATGTATACATATCTGGTGATGAGTGTGTGTAATGATGTGTGTGTAGGGATCTCTGTGTGTCCACTGATGTGTATATGTATGGTGATTTGTGTATGTGTTAATGGGTATGTGATGTGTGTGTATGTGTGTGTGGTGGTGGTGTGTAAACACACCTGTGTGTGAGCATGCATTCCCCCGTATATGAAGTTGCTTTTGTCATTCTCTATCTTGCTATTTTTAGAAAGGGTCTCTCTGGGAACTGGAAGCTCTCAGTTGCAATCTGGCTGACTGGTCAGTGAATCCCAGAATTCCTCTTCTCTTCCCCTTTCCAGTGCTGGGGTCACAGCTCCCCTGCCAGGCCTGACCTTTTCACCATATGGGCACTAGGGATCCAAAATCAGATTTTCACGCTGATAAGAAATGCTACCACTTCAGCCCCCACTGCAAATCCTTTCAAATAGAGGGCATCATTCCTTTGCTCTTCTTTCTGCAGCTGTACAACGAGACTCTCCTGACCCACGAGGAGGAACGTGCCGAACAGAATGAAAGTGGGGGCTCCCTAGAGCCCTGGATACCAAGTACTAAGTTTGATGAGTCTAAGATCAAAATGCCTCTGTGCGTCTCAGTCAGTGTACAGACCCTGTACAGTGTGCAGACAGACACTGTATAGTGCAGACAGACATTGTACGCAGACAGACACCGTACAGCGTGCAGATTAGAATTCTGTCCTACTAGCTGAACATGCAGTTGGACAATGATCATTCTCTTGGTTTCTTGGGCAGGGGAGGCGGGGCCTGGGATGGTGCATAGCAGGTCTCAATTCAAGGCAGTGACATGAGTTAATTAATTGCATGAACCAACCCAAGGCCAGGCAGGGCTCTAGTTCTTCTCCAGTATGGTTGAGAAAGACTGCACTGCCCTACAGTACACCATGTGCAATAGAGAAGGAAGATCAACACTCCAGACATTGTCTTGAAACTTCTTAGATGCCTAGGGTCTCATCTGAACCAGAGCGTGCCTTTTAATCAGCTTCCCAGGGTAACTTGCGCATATAATAAAGACATTTAAATGTAGAGCTAATCATGAGCTATAAAACTAATCCAAGCACACCTTAGCATTTATGTGGAATACTGCTTTTTTGCTTATTTCATATTGTTCTGTGTTCCATCCAATAGAATGTAAATTAGTGAAAACAAAACCTCAGTCACTGTCCTTGCTGCGGGCCCAGCACTTGACTCATCTAATGGTACAAATTGGTGTTCAACAATTGCTTATTGAATGAAAGAATTCACTGAAGGGGAATTGGTTCATCTTTGACAAACTCTTATCTTTGTGCCTCATCGTTAGGGAAAGGTATCTGAGGATACATCCATTGTACTCTGTGCTTATGACATGACGAATATCTTTTTTAAAAAAATCTTTTCTATCTCTGTTTCTGGGTACAAACGTTTAAAAGCCATGCAAAAGTCAAACCAAATCTTTATGAATGAAATCTCACACTGACTCAGGGCCAGCCCTGGAATCCCATTGTAGGTTTGGTTACCAGGAATCAGCCATTGTTTGGGAAGCTGTGAGGAGATGGATGAGTGAGGGGGCAGAGATGAAGCAGGGAGGATGAACGATGGAAGGGACATAAAGCCCAGAGTACAATGGATGTATCCTCAGATACCTTTCCCTAACGATGAGGCACAAAGATAAGAGTTTGTCAAAGATGAATCAATTCCCCTTCAATGAATTCTTTCATTCAATAAACAATTGTTGAACACCAATTTGTACCATGAGATGAGTCAAGTGCTGGGCCCGCAGCAAGGACAGTGACCGAGGTTTTGTTTTCACTAATTTACATTCTATTGGATGGAACACAGAACAATATGAAATACGCAAAAAGCAGTATTCCACGTAAATGCTAAGGTGTGCTTGGATTAGTTTTATAGTTGGTGACCAGGAGAATCTTGCTGCTGAGAACACATCGGAGTAAATGCCTGAGCTGACAAAGTGGAGGTGCGACCCCCCCTACAGCTTCCTGGGGCAGGCAAAAAACACAGTGTGTCCCAAGCTCGAGAGCCAAGACCCAAGGGAAGAGAGGAAGCGGGAGCACAGGGGAGGGGAGATCTGAGTGTGAGAAGAAAATGAACCGTAGCCTAGGTATCACTAAAGACTCTAGCTTCCACTTGGGGCGTGGACAGTCATCGGAAGATTCCACACCAGGAGAAATGGGAGCTGACCCTTGTCTTCACACGTGCCCTCGGCTCCTCTGTTGGCATGGATTGAAGATCACAGTGAAGCCAGGACACGATAAAGGTGGCTGGCCTAACAGTTATCGACTTGGACCAAGGTAGTGGGTGGGGGTCGCAAAGGGGGTCCGATTCTGATGGATTTGTCCTGGAGTGTGAAGTTTGAGGGGCAAGCGCTGACTGGAGCAGTCAGGGAAACAGGCATCACTGTTTTCTGAGACAAGGAAGGAACTATTTAGGGGCAGGCGAGCCTCTACTGTCAGACACTGAATGGTTACTATACACAGCCCGCTGACTACTGCTCTTTAGGTTTTCTAGCACAGACAGCACTCCCATGAGTCTATTGAAAAGTCTTGAGTCCATTTCTAGGGGACTTTTCAAAGCAGAAAACATGCTGCCCTCTGCACTGACATGAACTTCAACGAGAATCACAGCAACCAAAACTGTAACGGTAATTCAGCTTCCTGCCAAACCTGCAGGAGAAGGGATGGCCAGAAGCACTTGCCCATATCCCTAGGCGTTCAAGACCACAAATCACTAACCTAAGGTAAACTTGAAAAGTTCAAAGAATTCTCTGATCTCCAGATATATAATCAGAATAATAATACAGTGGCTGGGGGTGTAAGCTTGATGATATATCATGTATTCAGCGTTTCGGGGGGCCCTGGGCGAAATCCTCAGCTCTCCATAATATAGCACACACTGTGACTTGCCTGTCTTACAAGATTGTTGCAAGGGCTGATGGTACCATGCTGTGTGGTAGCCCTGGTTCTGGATAGCAACAAGACACAGCAAGATACTTCTGCAATCTGACAACTTTGCAACTGCAGATACCGTAAGTGAAAATCCGTGAAGTACTTTGAAAAGTCAGACAGGTTCAGCTTTACCGCCTGTGTTGGTTTGTTTTCTGGGGCTTTCAGTAAATGGTATTACAAAAGCAATCTGGGGAGGAAAGGGTTTTTTCAGCTCACAGCTTATGCAGGGAACTAAGTTTCAGGAACTCGAGGCAGGAGCCCAGAGGCAGGAACTAAAGCAGAGTCCATGGGGGAAGGCTGCCTACTGGCTTGCTAAGGCCTCTCTCTTATGCTTCCCAGAACCACCTGCCCAGGAGTGGTGCTGCCCACAGTGGGCTGGGCCCTCCCACTACAACTGTTAGTCAAGAGGCTGCCCCCACACAGCTGCTTACAGATAGGCTGATGGAGGCATTTTCTCATTTGAAGTTTCTTCATCACAGATGACCCTAGCTTGTATCAAACTGACGAAACACTGATCCACACAGCCGCTGAGGCCATAGACAGCTAGCTACCCTTCATTCCTGGACAGGGGACGTTAAAATGTCCTTCTCAGCAGAATGCTTTGATGGTCAAAGATCTCTGGCATCCTGTTGTCTTGCAATGCACACATCTGAGCAGTGACCAATGGTTGGATCAAGAGATACATGTGTAGCTTGTATCTGAAGGTTTCTCTTTCACCTGCCAGATCCTGAATAACCACTCTGAGGCTAACTATTAATTGCAATCTGATTGACTGATGGCTCAGGCTTATTATTATTAGGTTTTACATATTAAATTAACCAACTTCTATTAATCTATGTATTGCCACATGGCCGTGGTGCAATCTCACATCTTGCTTCTCTGGTGGCTGCTGGCATCTCCCTGACTCTACCTTCTTTCTTCCTGTATCTGTTTGGATTTCCCGCCTAACTATTTTCTACCTTAGTATAGGCCAAAACAGCTTCTTTATTAACCAATGGTAATGAAACATATTCACAGCATTCAGAAGGACATCCCACACCAATAATTTCTGCTTGTGTGAAAGTTTTAGTTGAATTATCTACAAGATATATCTAGCAGCTATATTTTAAAGAATAGCAGTCTTGTATGGACAGCTGTGAGCTGGGAACTTGGGCTAAACTTGAGGAAGATGAGCCTGGTAAAGCAGACAGGTCACCCCAGGTGCTTGGGGAGCTGAGATAAGAGACAACAGTGTCAAGACCAGCCTAAGTAGCCTAGCAGGACTTCAAAACGAAAAGTAAAGAGACTGGAGACTTGGCTCAGAGGTTAAGAGCACTGGCTCTTCTTTCAGAGCAACCACGTTTAATTCCCAGCACCCACAGTTTATAACTCTGCCTGCAGGGATTCTGACAGTCTTTTCTAGCACCCATGAGCCTTGCACACATGTGATGCACAGACACACATTTAAGAAAAATACCTATATACTGATGGAGGAAGGTCATTGGCTAATAAAGAAACTGCCTGGGCCCATTTTGATAGGCCATCCCTTAGGTGGGTGGAGTAGGCAGAACAGAATGCTGGGAGGAAGAGGAAGTGAGCTCAGACGCCATAGCTCAGCTCTCGGGGGCAGACGCGATGAAGCTCCAACCCAGGATGGACGTAGGCTAGAATCTTCCCGGTAAGCGCACCTTGGGGTGCTACACACATAAATGGAAATGGGTAATCAAGATGTAAGAATTAGCCAGTAAGAAGCTAGAGCAAATGGGCCAGGCAGTGTTTAAATGAATACAATTTGTCTGTTGTTATTTTGGGTAAAGCTAGCCGATGGCGGGAGCTGGGTGGCGGAATGCAACCCACAGCTCCTACTACAATATACATACATTGTTTTGTTTTGGTTTGGTTTTGTTTTTCGAGACAGGGTTTCTCTGTGTAATAGCCTTAGCTGTCTTGGAACTCACTTTATAGGCCAGGCTAGCCTCGAACTCACAGAGATCTGCCTACCTCTGCCTTCTCAGTGCTGGGATTAAAGGCACGTGCCACCACACCCAGGTACACATGACTTTTAAAAGTTAAAAAAAAATCAATAAATAAAAAGAAGAAATGGGGCTGTGGATGAAGTTCAGTGGTAGAGTATGTGCTCAGCCTGCATAGTGCCTTGGATTCAATTCCAAGAACCATAAACGAAACAACCCCACACATACAGAAAAAAAGAGTTTAACCTTAGTCAAGGTGCTAGTTAATAACTGGGCATTTTGCCCATTTAAAAAAAAAATCTATAACAAACGTTAGAAATACAGACTCCTGTGCGTGTGGAGGGGATATATGCACGGTGGCACTGGGCCTGGCCTCTACATACATCTTCATGAGTCTGACCACATGGTGCTCCATATTCTATTCCTAAAGCCGGCAGGAATTTCAAGTATGTCCTAAATTGTAAACAAGTCTCTCAGTGATGTTGTTCACCATTTCCCCTGGCCTCCGGTTCCCCTGGCCTCTGTTTCCCCTGGCCTCCGTTTCCCCTGGCCCCAGCTCTGGCCACTGCCTGTTGGGCTGTACTCTCTCACTGGTGTGGGGCTGCTTGGCGTTCCTAGCACCGACTCACAGACCGGTTCCTTGAGGCTCCTATGGCCATATCTACAGTTGAGCCTCTCCGGAGGATACTGCCGCCATTCCCTCGAGCAGCTGCTGGCTCCGCAGCAGCCAGGTGTCTCTTTCAAGACATCAAGCCGTGGCTCTTCTCTTCATCTTTGATGTGGTGAGGCTGCAGCTGTCCACACAGCAGAGCCCAGAACCTGTCTGCTTCACACGGACAATAAAACACTCGAGTCGACAAACAACATGTGATTTAGTTCATCTAACCCAAGGGCTCTGCCGATGCCAAAGACACACACCTGGGAGACACACAGGTTAAGGAACCCGATAGGTTGTTGAAGTTTCTTGAATGGGAAGGGGGAGCAGACCGTGTCCTACTGCATTATCTCCTCCCGTCTCCAATATCACGAGACACTGAAGAGAAATATCCAGATAAGTCGTGTTTTCATTCCATGATGACGACACTCTCAAGTGCCACTGCTGCAGTGCAGATGTTTGCAGCTGCAATGAGTTTGACATGCTTCAAAATCACCGTGGAATGTGCCCGATCGTGTGAAAGTACAGCGCATAGCTAATGGAATAAAAGCCACGCTGGGTCAGGGGAGAGCACATTTTAGCGTATCCTCAAGAATCACAAATATGAGTCATTGAGGCATTTGGGAGATTTAATTACTAATATGTGTGGCATGCGTATAGAAAACCTATATCCCAAATGCAGAATTTCCTAGGCACTCATTGTGAAAAATTTCAAACATTAAGAGGAGATGGTACAATTTTGCACCAAGTACCAGTGTGCCCAGCACCCATCAAGATTTCCCTACACTTGCCTTATAACATAGCCAACTGTTCATCCCACCGCCAAACTATCAGTTTTTCTTGCTTTTTGTATGGTTTGTGATCTTTTCTTCAGACAACATACCACTTAAAGAGTCAAATGTAATCTTCCAAAACACAACTGTTAGCTCCTAGTCTGAAGATTATATATTCTCAGCACTTCATTTAGACACTTCAGCATTCAGATTTCAGAATGAACGCTTGCTGTCTTTAATGTCTGAGGAAGAACACACAACTAATTAGTAACGAAAGCAGCCTTACAGCCCCCCCATAGTGCCTTTGCCGAATACACTCTCGCAGAGGGAGAAGGCAGCTACCTGCCAGTTAGAGGAGGATGGGGAAGAGGAGGAAGGGGAGGACAAGGAGAAAGGGAAGGGGGAGGTTTGAGAAGTGTTCTTTCTTAGAACCTTGAAATATCTTTATTATCGGAGGGACACACTGCTGAATTAGCCGTGAGGTTTCAGAAGGAGCCAGAATTAAGAGCTGAGCAACCGTGGAAATTATCCTGCTGTGTAATCAACCGAAAAATCTCTGCTAAAACGCCCAGTTCCAGAAGTCTTTTATATGCCCCCAGCTCCTAAAATTATGAAATGTCATAGTATGGAGATTAGAGGCAAGCCTCGGCAGCCTGACCCAGACAGACAGACTCACAGACCTTCACAATGAACATGAGCACTTAGGGAACGCGTCCGGACTGACAGCTCCTCTAAGGTGGATGTGTTTCTAGTGGGTGCTAAAATTAACCTCCACGTCACCAGCGATCGATCCCCACTGTTTCACAAGCATGCTTAGGGAAGATGCGAAGCCCTACGGACAAGAACGTTTCATGGTTTATCTGCTACCCAATCACATTTTGGTGCTTTGGGCAGCAGATAGTAAAGGAAATTTAAAATCACTTCATCTTTAGAGTTGAGTTTCTGAATCCATCAAACAGGAAATGAGGTTTTCTTTTCTTTCCTTTTTAAAGTAGGGTCTCATTTAGCTCGGGCTGGCCTCGGTCTAGAGGATGACCTGGGAGTTGTGTGTGGTCTTCCTGACTTTAGTTCCCAGGGCCGGGATCGCAGGTGTTTCCCACATGGCTGACTTAGGGGTGGTGATGGGAGCCAGGATCTGTGGGGCTAAGCCAGCGCTCGGTTAAGTGAATGTCACCCCAGCCCTCCCCAACCCCACTTTGCTTTCCTTTTCCCTATATCCTGTAACTGTTGGTGTCTCCAGGTCCTGTTTCTCAGGCCTCAGTTGGTGACTATGATGCTTGACCGGCAGCCATGAAGTTTGTAATTTAGAGTTGGTGCACACTTCGGAAACATTTGAAATTTTTCTTCTTGAACCTTACGTAAAACTAGTTCAGCTTTCTGGATTTTTAACAAGCCTCCGAGGTAATTCTTTAGGTGACCAATATTTGAGAGCGGCCAGTGTGAAGAACTGCACACTCAGGGGGTCTGCCCCCGGGCTGAGGGTGTCAAGCAACTTGTGAACGTCTTTCTTCTCTGCGAGGAATTCCCTTTGGCCCCTGAAGAAGCCAGATTCAGCCAGTGTGCTGGAGTGGACCGAGATGGGAATGAGATTCTAAAAACGTGTACAGTTCTGATTTTATATCTGTACAGGAGCTCAAGTTGCCCTTTGTTTAGGTGGTGATCTTGAAGCTTCATGCCAGAGAAGAACTCCCACCAAATGCTGCCCTGTTAGCAGAGGTGGTTGGAGATGGAACACACCATCTCTTCTCCCAGTCGTGGCAAAACACACATTTTACCTTGTTCTGCTCACGCATAACCAGTAAGTATTTTCTGAAAACTATGTTTCTATCGCCACTTAGCTAGGCTTGCTCTTCTGTTTGCCTACCATGCTAACTTGATTTCCTAGCCATCAGCAGTCAGCTGGCTTTCCAGAAACACTGTCCCAGCACCTCTGCTGAGGTTTTGAGTCTAGCTAATGATGCTGTGGGAAAAACAGGTTAGTGTTGGCACAGCAGCTTCCTCCCAACGGGAGCTGAGTGGATCAGCTTCGCTGAGCTTGGCTCTAGGGAAACCCTTCTGCTTCCTGTGTGGTGTGTGAGGCGATGTACCCTGCACCCAGTTAACCTCCATTCGCCCATCCATTGTTATATTTTCCATCCAAAGAGCGTTTGTGGGGGACTGAACTTGGAGTTTTCTTTTATTAAAAAGAATGCAATAGTAATGACTTTCTACGTCTTTTGCTAAGTTTGACTAACGCATAGTAAATCCAAAAACACTAGCACTCCATAAATGGTGGCTATTATTATATTGCAAAACAGTATTATTTTAAAAAGTAAGCAGTAAGCTCATACACTCTTCAAAACTGGTCCTAGAACGAGCTGAAATGTTAAGGTCCATCCATTGGTCACTGCTTTACAAGGTTTCCTGCTTGGTTTGAACTCCATAAATGAGCTGTGTGCAGCCTAATCAGACGAGGCAAAAAGCAGCAAAGAAAATATGTGGGTCAGTAACCTCCAGAGAAGGCCACAGGAAATGAATGTGTTTAGCTTCAAACAGATAATGGGAGGGCCATTCCACCCCTGTGTGCTCCATTTCCTCATCTTCAAAGTGGCCCTAATGACGGCTGTGCTCCTGGGGACAAATCAAGAGCAAGCCCATGAGATTTTGTCACATTCTAGGCACGCAGGCCTGGGTCAGCTGAGTTATCTCTCCAGTTTTTAGTTCCTTAATCTGTAAAATCTGAACAACACTAGGAAATACCTGACAGACATGTGAGAATTCTTGGTTCATAAAAACACCCTGGCAGCCAATGAGGGCAAGTCTGGAATGCATAGGTTAGCTTTCTAGGGCTGACATAGCAAAGCCTATACAAACATGGGTGCTTAAACCACAGAAACTCCTTGCTCTGTAATTCCAGAGGTTGGAAGTCTGCAATCAGTGCACTGTTCTCCCCCAAAGCCCATGAGGAATCTTTCCTCCCCTTCCCTCGCCCCTGCCCACCCACCCCCGCTTTTGCTGACTTGCTGGCAATCCTTGGCTTTCCCTTCCCTGCAGTTGTACACTTCTAAGGCTGACCTCCCTGGCCCCATCTTCATCCTACCACACTGAGGGAAGGCCTTGTCTTCACTAACTCCATCTGCAGCAGCCCTAACTGCAAAGGTGATCACTTTCTGAGGTGCTGGGCAGTAGAGCCTGCAGGACCCCCTGATGGAGGAACACACGGAAGTGTGTAAGAGGGTGTCCTTGTCTGCCTGCCTGATTTGCAGCAAGAATCACGGGTAGTCATAAAATACAGATGTCACCATAATCTATGGTGTCACCATAAAATGCCAGTGCTGCCTGTGGTTTCCAAAACTCTTCAAAGACGTACTCCTAAGAGGAGCCGTATCATCTAGTACAAGCATGATTAACCCCAGTGTGGTGGGGCAGACCTCGACAGGTGTAAAGATGATTGGGAGTTCAAGGCTAGCCTTGACAACTGAGTTCGAAACTAGCATGGGCTATGTGAGATCCTGTCTACAAAAAACAAAAATTCTAATTCAAAACGATTCAGATGACATCTTCGAAACGGGGTGCACTCAGGTTGTGTTCTGCTTTCAAAACAGATTGGGAAATGGGACACATGACCCACTACAAGATAACGCTGCTCCAGCCGAAGAACCAGGGTGACCTAATTGTTTCAGACACTAAAGTTCATTTATTGCTATCTTTAATGGTACATTTTTGTGTGCATGCACACACATGCTCAAGTGCATGCATGCATTTCTGTGTTAGGCATGTGTGTGCATGCTTTCATGCATCTACTTGTGTGTGCATGTGTGTACACGCATGCGTATGTGGGGTTTAACATTGGTGCCGTTTTGTCTCAGTCTGTTGAGCTGCTTACACGACAATGCTGAGCAAAGGGGTTTGATTCTTCTGACAGACATAATCCACCCCGGAAGATAAGAGCTATCCTCTTCTGTATTTATAGCTCTGGGCCAGGTCACAGCAGACAGCTCTGTCGCCCTTACTTGGAGACATTCTGTCCCACACTCATTCTTTCTATACCTTTTTCCTGTGTTTATGCCACATTTCCTTTAGAAACTGGTCTGTGGATATATGACTTGATGCTGTGTACTGGCTGCTGGCTGTTGTGAGGATTGAGGAAATTAAACAAGCATAGGCATTGTATTCCCATGCTATCTTCATTTCCTTCATACAGACCGAGTGGTGGCCACTCCATCACTTGGTGGTTCTATCTGTTCCTAAGGAAGCCTCCCTTTCACTGTCTGGAATGACTGCGCTAACCTCCCACCCACGGTGGGTAAGACCGGCCCCTCCATATCCTCACCTGCCTTCATAGTGATGCTGGCGGAGGTGATGTGATCCCCACTATGTTTGTGACTTAGATTGCCCTCGAGGGTGTTGAGCAGCCTTCACACACTGTTAATCGCTGTGTATCTTCTGAGAAATGTTTGGGCTGTTTGCCCTAAATTTAAGCTTTTGTTTTATCACCTTAATTTTTAATAGTTGTTTGACAGTTTTGTGTGTGTGTAATGAATTCCATTGTTTCACCCCTGTCTCTCCCTCTCATACTCCTCCCTCTCCCTGTGAAACTTTTCATCCCAGCAAATCCCCATCCTTCCTTCAATACTGATTTCATGTGTGACTTACTGAGTTTAACTGGAATGGGGCTATTTGCTAGAGCACGGACAACTTATCAGCTAAACCACGGAAGAAAATGACACCTTTCCCCCAACAACCCTTAACTGACAACAGTCCCCCGGGGCCCCTTCCTTTCCAGGACGAAAAGGCTGAGACATCAATCTCTGCAGTCCTTGTGCAGGTAAATATGAATGAGGTGGGTTCATGAGCCATGTCTGTCACATCCGGATGTCCTTACTGTGTCTCCTCACCCTCCAACTCCCACCTTCTTCCCTGATGCTGCTTCTGCCATCTTCTCCAAGTCATAAAGCGGGTGCTATGGCTGTCCCATTTAGGGACAAGCACCTATTCTCAGCACCCTGGTCAAGTAAGGGTTTCTGCAGTCACCACTACCCACTCTAGTAAGAAGCTTCTTTGATGAAAGCTGGGCACGGCACTGGTCTATAGGTGTCAACACGACTCTTTAGGAGTTAGTTTAACAACATGAGCATTTATTATAACAATGATGCTTCCTCCCCGAGACATATGGCTTTCTCAGATGTAGGCTCTTGGATAATAGAGCCAAACATCAATTCCCTACCAAGGAGCAGGCCTCAAATGTAATCATAAAACAGTTGGTTACCCCCACAACAACAATGCCATTATTGCCCTGGAGGGCACAGCTTTCCTGGCACGCCATGGCGGCTGGAATGGTTCAAGACTGTTGATGACTTCTCTCCTGGGCACCCTGCATAGCACTCGATTTAATAATTTTTAAATGAACATCTTGTAAGAGTTCTTTGCTGTTCGTCTGTCTCTGTTTTCTTTCTTTGACTTATCTTGTTACACATAACGACTGACGTGAAGCCATGTGGTAGTCGTGAAGCCATGTGGTAGTGACAACACAGACTGCAGCCACTGCCTTCCTTCATCGTCAGCAGTCCATAAGGGCCGGCTTCAATGGCTCAGGAAGAGCTCTTGCTTCTCTCCTCAAAACTAGAGGGACAGAGGGACAGAGATGGGATTGTTCAAGGCTGGGGCTGAAGAAGAAAAAGGAAGCCTCTGTCTTACATCTCTTTCCAGTGAGTTTTTACAACAGCAGGCATTTTGGAGAGGAAGGATCCAGAGAGACAGTGCAGGGTCCAGGCATGGCAGAACCTAGGGAATCTTTTCTTCAGCAGAAAGGGCCAGGAAGGAGTAGAAGGTCAGAGTCAGGAAGGAGGCAGAAACAGTTCAGATGACCTTGTGGTACAAAGAGGCCAAAGTGGTAGGGCCACCTGAGCTCACAGACCTGAAAATCCCCTGGGCAACAAAAGCAGAATCTGTCCCCTCCAAGCAAACACTAAAAACAGGAGAGGGAGCTCCCCTGGGGAGAGAAACCACACGTTTGGACAAGAAAACAATATCCCCTTGGAGCACAAACGTTTCCTGTCTACTTTTGGTTTTAGCTACATTTTAAAAATTAATGTCCAGTCGCATTATAAAACAGAAATGACTGTGGAAGAGCAACCTGTCCCGCTGAAATGATGAAACACCATTTGCCTGTGTAATAATGACCAACTGATTAGTTGACTCTGGGTCCACTTGACTCAGACTCAATCTGACGCAAACTGAGGTCACCCAGGGGCAATAGAGGAAATGGACTGTCAACTTCTTTCTGGTTTTGCTACATCTTCCCTTGAGAAGAGCGCTCGCCTGGATTTATAACGCCATTTTACAACAGCAGGTTCATTTAAAAAGACTTTCACATAAGAAAACCAAAAGCTTATGTTCACTTTGGGGAAGCTGCGAGCTCTGTCTCCAGGCGCTGCTCCGGCTGGCCGTCCTTTCCAAACCCTAGTGCTTGGACCAAAGACACCTGAAGTCTCTCAGAAGTCCAGACTTTCGGAGCAAAGGAAGGCCAAGAGAAGAAGGCCTGCTCTTCCTCCTGAGGTAGCAAGCTCAGCCTGTCTCAGTGTCTCTGTTTCAGCGGGCATTCTCTCTATTCATGACACTCAAGGGCACTTTCTTTAGAACACAGAAGGACAGCTCATGTCCTGCTTTCTCTGCTCTCATACACGCTTTCTTGATTCCTCTGTAGTCAAGTCTAGAGTCCCGCAGCCACGCTGGACCTCCACTCATGCCTTCTACCTGAAACTCCGTTTATAGAAACAGCATTGCTCCAGCATCTGTAAGTGATGCATTTTCTGTATTGTTCTAGGATTGGTTAGATTTTCTCCCCAAGATTCATGTGTGATGTTTGATTGGCTATAACTATTTTGCTTGGCTGAAATGTCTGGGGTGAAGATGGAGACCCATGAAGTCTTTGTTGAGAATGACCTTTAGCTCTGCAGATCTTCTCCTCTGGTGTTCAGGTCAGCCTCACGGCAGTTATTCCATTCATTAAGTTGAAATTCCTCACTATTTGGGGGCGAGCGGCTAAGTGGGTGATGTTGTTCCATACGTACAGCCAGGAGGGTCAGGAGGTTGATATCATCCTCAGCTACAGAACAAGTTTGATCCAGTCTGGCGCACGTGAGACCCTGAAGCCAGTTGCTGTATTGAGTACCAGAACCTATGGGGAACACAATGAAAGCAGAAAGGGAAACCCAATAGTTTCAAGGAACTCAACATCCTTGTCTGTCCAAGAGCATTTACTCAGCAAACAAGACATCCAAGAACAGAATAACATCAACACATCCATTCAGCCCCCCTGTGGATGAAATGTCCAGACCAAGAGGCAGGAATGTAGCATGGTCAGTCCTGCTTAAAATCTCTATAACTGAAGTTGATTGGTTGTGTTCCTTAAAAAGTCATTAAGTATACCTTCTAAATATAAATTTTCTTGACACAGAAATACTTTCTGAGGCAAGCATTTAATTTATCATGTCTTTAGGGAAAAAGAAAATTCCATGTAATAGCACAGAAACAATTTGTTCCCCACTGAAACAGGAAGACTATTTTCTCTCTCTCTCTCTCTCTGTGTGTGTGTGTGTGTGTGTGTGTGTGTGTGTGTGTGTGTGTGTGTGTAAGCTGTGAGAGTGAAGGGAAAGAATGCAGGTTGAACTCCTGAGTCTGTGATATTTACAGTGTCAAGGATTTCTTATGGTCCTTGGACCTTTGCTTGTCTCTGTAAGAAGGAAGTCTGAGAGGTGAAGCTGAGATGCAGGCTGCCTGGATTCCTCACATGAGGAAGAGCTAAGTTTGACTCGGTGGCAGTGTGAAGTGGTTTGTCTTTCATTCTTTTTCTAAAGAAGGGTAACATCCTCAAAGGTGTTTTTGAACTTCAGAAAGCTGTTGGTTATTCCATCTTCAATGGTTTGCTTTGCTCCATCCTACCCAAGGCCAGAGCCAACCTCTTCTGTTGTGCTTGCTCCTCTCTCTCTCTCTCTCTCTTTCTCTCTCTCTCTCTCATGTGTGTGTACTACAAATAAGGGAGGCTTCATCTCTGAACCTCAAGTCTCATTTCCCCCCAAAATACAATCATACACACACACAAATGCATATATGTAGACATACACACGCATACACATAATACATATATGCACACACAAATATAAAATACACATATACACATATACTTATACACATGCATACACGCACACACACATTCACACATACGCACATATACATACCTACAGAAGAATCCAGAAACCACTTTCCATTTCTTTCCTCTGCAGGAGCTGACGATTTCACTGACTGAAAGATCAAACCCTTCCGAGTCCTAGGTTTGAAATACATTTCTTGGATGACGGACCCATCCATCTGTTTTATTTGCCACAGGTCAGCTCCCAGGGACAGAGCTTTTAATATAGCATATTTTCTATTACTTATTGTTGGAAAATGTTTCCAAGACAAAGCTTCACACAAAATAACTGCAGGGTTTCTGGGCAGAGCGCTCGATCTCCATGGCTTGGTCCTTGACATCCCTCTCCCAGGGCTGCCTCCCCTTCTTGGCCACAGCCACATATGCAGGTCTTCCACCACCACCTGGAAGCAGCGACTCCTGGATGCTGAGGGTGGAGATGCCACCTTTGCCCTCAGTACATCCATGGCGAGCATCAGCCCCGGCCCCAAACATGCAGAATGTTAGGTAGGCTTTAGCAAGACTGATATGCTACTTCTGGGGTCCCCAGCCTCCCAGGTCCCAATGCTGCCCATTTGGGCTTCAAATACAATTGGAGGAGGATGAGCTCCAAATACAATTGGAGGAGGATGAGCAAGACGATTCCTAAGGGAAACAGTATTGTACTCTGCTGGGAAGCGCCATGCTGCGATCTGCTGGGGCACCCTAGAGACCTACTAAGAATTTCTGTGCAGACCTCACTGAGGCAGAGAAATATGTCCTGGATGTTTGTGCCTCTGCCTTTTGACTTTTGAACTGGAGAAGCCTGCAGGAGGGAAAGTCTAAAGAACTCACAATCTTCAGGCCTCAGGGGCCACAGGAAGAATTCTGCCTGCTGCAGTCACAAGGCCTCTGCTGGCCAACAAAACTGCCCTTTATGAACACACTGACTTCTGGGGCTAAACGCCAAAATGTATCCCAGCAGGAGTGTCAGGAAACAAACACGGGTCCAAAGACTCCAGCATGGGCTGCCTCTCACTCCAGCCCTTTAAGCCAGGTCTCTTCTGCAGTGACAAATTGTGATCCCCAGTGCCTGTTAGTCTCTGAAATGTGTACTGTGAGTTCACGTCGCTTGGCCATCTGTTCCGCTCAGTTTTGGGGAGCCCTCCCACACCACTGCCACCTGCTCTGTGTCTGTGCTGACTTTGGCTAGATCCCTTTCTGGACGTGATGAGGATGCCAGGCTTGAAGTGGGTGCCTGTGGCATCTGCTCCTGTCTGGGGTGCACGACATGTTTGCAAACGTGGTGTGGAAAGAGATTGAGGTGATGACAGCCACCCTGTGCCCCGTGGAGTCCCTAATTCATTTTTCTCATTACATCGCCCTTGGCAACCAATGGGGGACTAGGCTGGCAGAGGAGGGCAGCTTCTCCTTGTCTGAACGGCAGACTTTGGCACGCGAAATAAAACGGAACCTCCTAAATGCATCTTGGTTGTACAGAAGATCTTACTTTAAATCTTCAGTCTCTTTCCTCCCTTCTCAAAATAATAAGACAGAGAACTAGATAGAGATCAGAAGAGGGTGGAGTCAAGGCAGGGCAGAGAATTCACTCCGCCAGTTTTAGCCACTGAGGAGGATACTAGACAGGCTACCCAGGAAAGACTTGTGAAGAAGACTTACTCAGTTGTAAGGCTACATCAGAAAGTGTCCCTCTGGGTCACACAAACCGAAAGAGGTCACATGATCATGTTCCCTCCTTCCATTGGTACTTGCTCAGCAGAAATGGACCAGGACATGATGGAGGCCTGGCTTCTTTGGGTATCCCTGCCCAAGCAGAGTTTAACTAAAAATGGGTCTTTGCTATATCGGGTTGATTCAGAGTGTTCCATGTTTGACCACCTTGCTCTGCAGTCTTAGGCATGCTGCAAACCCAGCACGAAAACTGCTGAGGCGGGCGTATCTGTGCTTTGACCCTAAGCCTAGCCTCTGTCTCAAAAACAAAACGAAAATGCTTTTAAAAATAAGCAAAATAATCTAGACTAAGAAAGACAATGCTGAATGCTTTCTCTCATTTGTGGATGCTTGGTTTATCTATAACATGAAACAGAGGGGAAGGAAGAGGGCTAGCAGGAGGTGAGAGGTGGAAAGGGAGGGGGGAAGGCACAGGGCAAACACGGTCAAAGAAGATGATACGCCCAAAAGAGATTATATCCTTAAGAAAACCAATTCACTAGTGAATCAACTAGTGGATATAAATCACTGCTGAATCCACTCACAAAGCTAATAAAACAATTCTTTGTGTTTTAAGGGTTGGGTGGATTGAAATGCATTATCTTGAGAGAAATGAACCACATCTGGAAAGGCAGATTCCATGTTTTCTCTTATATGCTGAACTTGGATTTAAATTGAGTGCCTGCATACGTGTGCTGGTGAGAGTGTTTGCAAGTGTTTGTGCATGGATGTACAAGCATGTGTGCATGTGTTCACGGATGGGTGAGTATGCCTGCAGTACGGCACATGTGAGTGTACTGAGCGTGTACCCATGTGGGAATCAGTGTGCAAATACATGTACATACAGTGTGTACACATACGTGTGCATGTGTGAGTGTGTGTGTGAGTGCGTGTGCATGTGTATGTATGCATGCATTGAGTGTGCCTGTGTGTGAATGTGTGTAAGCTATGAAACTGAAAAGGGGACTAAGAGAAAGGAGGCAGGAAAAGGGGAGAGAATATAGTTGACCAGTAAGCAGCGGGCGGGGCTAGCAGGGCAGGACGGGAATCAAGCAGAGGGGAGAGGGTAGCGAGGAAAGTGAGTACCGAGAGCAAAGCGTAATGACACGTATGAAGATGCCGTGACAAAGCCCAACACTTTAATTAAACTTACATTCACTTCAAAAAAAAAGTGAGAACGAAACAACAACAAAATAAACCAACAAGCTGAGGAGGCGTCTCAGTCAGTTAGTAGAGTTGCCCGTGATGCAAGCATTAGGGGACCCTGAGGCCAGAAACCCAGAACCCACGTTCTTTTAAAGCCTGGCATAGTGCAGTCGTGCCCCGTAACTGCAGTGTGGGAGAAGGGAGGGGCTGCGGGGGGGTGGGGGGGAGGATGGACAGAAGGATCCCTGAAGCTTAATGGAAGACATCTGGCGTTGACCTCTGACCTCTACAAACACTCTCCGTGAGCACAATAACAACACACACGGCTCACACAACAACAACACGTACAAACTGTCATTGTCCCTGCACTATGGGGTCTCTCTTTACTGAAGCAGACAGCGACTGGGAGAGCAGGGATGGATTGAGAGCGGCTTAGTTAAGGTTTTCAGTGCTGTAATAAATGCCATGACCAAAGCAATTGGGAAGGAAAACGTTTATTTCAGCTTACAGTTTCAGGTAACCATCCATCCATCTCTCAGGGAAGTCAGGGCAGAAACTCAAAACAGGCAGGAACTTGGAGGCAGGATATTGAGGCTTATGTTCAGGAGTTAACCCCCTTAAACCTCTCAGGATTCAGAAAGATTGCTATCACAGGCAAAAACCTGACTAATGAGGTCTGAGGGTAAATGAAATAAATTAAGTCACAGAAGTCTTTTTATCATGTCCCATTTAATCCCCTTTCAGTTTTCCTCCTTGATGTTTCTCTTTTGATGGTTCTCACTGTTCCTTCCATCTCACAGGGTTTCCAGTTTACATACCCAGACAGACATAGTTAACCATTCTCTGGTAAATAACAATGATACCAAGCATCTCTTTCATAGGGCTAACAGGATGGATAAAAGGCTCACAAGATAGATGCCTTATGTCTTAGAAGAGGTGCGGCTGTAAAACTTAGACCCTAAGGTAAGCATCAGGGTGAGAAGGAATGTCTTTCTCTGGGGCTTGGTTTAGCCACCCAAGCTTTTTTTCCTGTCTATAAATAGTTAATTTCCTAAACTAGAACCTTGTGTCAAATGGAAGGTGAAGGTAAGCACAGAATATTAACAGCTTGTTAGGGCAGAGCAAAGGCCAGTAGGTTACACTCTCCTGAGCTGGCTGTTAAGGAATTCAGGGCCACCCAGACTTATAAGAGCACACATACTGTCTCTCCTGCTCAGTGCCTCCTGCTCAGGGATCCTTTCTTGTCAATAAGTCCCGTCGATAAGGTTAATTGTGGGGGGGTCTAGCTTTATGCAGATTGGACTATGAGAACAAAAGTTTGGCTGACTGAATGCCTTCACACCAGGGACCCACAGTGTCAGAGGAGGTATACAGTTGCCAGTACAGGAAAAGTCAGGTTTAAAGGAGGATGGTTTATACACTGTTGGGGTATTTTGGAATGAATCCCATTACGGAAGGGAGAAACTTCATGATTTCACAGGATTTCTACTGAAGCGACAGTGACTATCCAAAAGACAAGTGTTTCCAAAGCTTTGTAAATGGGGTTCCCCAGAAGTTGTACCCTTGTGGGTTTGTCTATGAATCTGTCAGCTGTGCATTGTCTGTATACTTGTGTCTCATATCAGCAGAAAGTGGTATAGAGGCCATGGAGGGATGCTGCTTACTGGCTTGCTCCCCATGGCTTGCCCAGTCTGCTTTCTTATAGCACCAGGACCACCTATCCAAGGATGTCACTATCCACAGTGAACTAACCCCTCACACATCAACCATTGATGGAGGAAGGTCATTGGCTAATAAAGGCACTGCCCTGGCCCATTTTATTGGTTAGAGGATAGGTGGGAGGAGTAAACAGAACAAAATGCTGGGAGGAAGAGGAAGTGAGGTCAGAGTTGCGACAGCCCTCCTCTCCGGAGCAGACGCCTCAGAGAGAGACGCCATGCCCCGCTCCCGGGATGAAGCTCCGACCCAGGATGGACATAGGCTAGAATCTTCCCGGTAAGCGCACCTTGGGGTGCTACACACAGATGATTAGAAATGGGTTAAATTAATATGGGAGAATTAGCCTAGAAGAGAATGGGCCAAGCAGTGATTAAAAGAATACAGTGTCCGTGTAATTATTTCGGGGCATAAGCTAGCCGAGCAGGCGGCCGGGGTGCTGGGGATGCAGCCCTGCTGCCCCTATTACTACAGATGGCACCCAGACGTGTGGACAACTGAATCCACTGAAAGCCTGAGAAAGCTTGGGAAAGAGTAAAGCATGTTTTCTTGGTAGCTGCCATTTCTCGGTTCTACTCTGCTTACTAGAGGCAAGCAAGCGCTCTCATCTAAGAGAAGCTTCCTGACTCACCTTTAGCTGCAAAACCCTGCAGCTCATTAAGAGGTCCTGACATGAAACACTTAAATGATGTTGACGAAAAGCTGAACACATGCTTTTCGGTTTTCAGCCGTAGCAGGAAAAAAGCTGTGCCGTTTAAAAATGCCAGCTTTCTGGGCTGTCCTACCAGGGCAAACTCTGACTATTTGAGACAGGAGGGCCGGCTACCGAGAGAGGACTTGAGTGTTGTCTGTTGTAGCTCACTTGCTGGCAGGGACCTTGAAATGCCATACAGTTGTTGCAGTAAACATGGCTACAGCCTGTATATCCGCCATGAGGCTAGAAAGCTAAGGAATGGACTGGATCTAGCTGGCAAAGCCACGCCTTTAGTCCTACTGAGATTGCTTGGTAAATTAAAGATTCATGTGGTCAGAAAAAGAGAGATATACAGTAAAGAGAGATTCAAAGACAGAGAAAATTTCTGAATGGTTTAAAGTGTGTTAAAAATATATGCAGACTAAAAGTTGAAGTTCTTAAAGTAAAAAACAAAAAAAGGAAGAGAGTTGTTGTGTGTGGTAGCACACGCCTTTAATCCCAGTGCCTAGAAGGCAGAGACTAACAGATCTCTGTGAGTTCAAGGTGTAGTAGCAAACACCTTTAATCCCAATGCCTGGAAGGCAGAGACAGGCAGATCTCTGAGAGTTCAAAGACAGCCTGGTCTACAGAGTTACTTCAGGTCAAAGATACAGAGAACCTGTCTCAAAAAGTAAAGAGTTAAAAGTAAAAATAAACGAAATAGAGGTTAAAACAAAGCTGTACAAAGATGGAAAATACACAGAGAATCTTGATACTATATGCTATTATGCTCTCTTTGAATTGTTTGAATGCTGAGGAAGGAGCAACAGATGCTAAAAGATATTTATTGATAAATGCTGCTGAACTAATCCGACATAGATATTTTGATGCCTTGACTTTGAAATTTGGATCTAAGGACATGATGCTTTGGAAAGGAGTTTCTTATTTTGTTTTCACAGAGGATGAGATGCTGTTCATTTCTTCTATTCCAATTTGGTATGATGGACCACGCCCTCCTGAAGGGTTGGTGTGAACGCCTTCAAAAAATTGCTTTGCTCAACTGCCAACTGAGATGAAGCTAGCACACAGGTTATACCATGAAAGACCTAATTAACGACGCCCCCATTCAGCAGGAAGCAGTTTGGAGAGAAAAAACTGCGCCCATGTTCCCAAATATGGTTTATAAACGTTCTTTTACATTTAAAGGGGGATATGATATAGACATGAATAATTTACATTAGTCTAGATTTTGCTTTATTGATAGAGATTTACGATCAATTTTGTTATATGTATAAGTGTTTCTGATTTTGATTAAGGTATTGTGATTGTGTAGTTCATTTAAATATGTAATGTATAATTAGGAAATATAAGTTGTTAATAGATAATCATAAATAATAGTCAAGTTTGTAGTCATGTTAGTTAATATTTTCTAGATGTGCGTAGATATATTTTAGATAGGCATTCTTCATGTCTTTCAAAGATTACAGAATAGGACATTTAATGTTTTAATAACTGAGGACTTTTCATGACAATGAGACACTCTGCTCCTGGCAGCACCAATGTACTTCAAGAGGAAGATGGGCATCGAAGAGGCACCTGATGGAGTTTGATAGCCATTTGGGCAAGAAACTGCTCTTGCCTGGACTATTGCATAAACTGGACACAGAGAACCCGCAGAGAGAGGACTACTGAACTTGCCTAAGGTGAGATGATCTTTCGGGGTTCCTGATTCATGAAAGAGTCTGCGAGACATTCTGCAGGACACAACAGATAGTGACTGAACTGACTTTGAATTTTCCTGCTTTATGGAAATGTCTGCTGGATACCATGGGCCTGAAGGCTGAAGATGGATGCCCCAACGGTACAAAAGAACTTTGGGTGACTGTCCAGGCAGCAGGATGTCTCTGTCATTTCTAGAGTTTTAAAAGTTGTTTTTTTCTTGTTTGCTTAGGTAGTATTGTATCTTTCTGGAGTCTTTGATGGAGTTAAGAATAGTTAGTTATAGTTATAGTTTTCCTTACTTATGATAAAGATTATTGTAACTTTTACTTGATAACTGTTTTGTTATATGTAATTTTGCTATGTTAAAGTTAAAGCCTTTTTTTTTTGTTTAAACCGAAAAAGGGGAAATGATGGAGGAAGGTCATTGGCTAATAAAGGCACTGCCCTGGCCCATTTTATTGGTTAGAGGATAGGTGGGAGGAGTAAACAGAACAAAATGCTGGGAGGAAGAGGAAGTGAGGTCAGAGTTGCGACAGCCCTCCTCTCCGGAGCAGACGCCTCAGAGAGAGACGCCATGCCCCGCTCCCGGGATGAAGCTCCGACCCAGGATGGACATAGGCTAGAATCTTCCCGGTAAGCGCACCTTGGGGTGCTACACACAGATGATTAGAAATGGGTTAAATTAATATGGGAGAATTAGCCTAGAAGAGAATGGGCCAAGCAGTGATTAAAAGAATACAGTGTCCGTGTAATTATTTCGGGGCATAAGCTAGCCGAGCAGGCGGCCGGGGTGCTGGGGATGCAGCCCTGCTGCCCCTATTACTACAAACCATCAATCGATAAAATGCACCCCAAGCTTGTCCACAGCCCAACCCTGTTGGAGCCACTTTCTCAGCCGAAGTCCCTCTTCCCAAATGACTCTAACTTGTGCCAAACTGACAGAAAACTAGCCAACACAGAGGGAGGGGGCTGCTAAAACAAATTGCCGTAAGAAAACCGAGTAAATACTTCTTATCTCACTTGTCCAGCGTTCTTTTAATGAAGAACATGCAGAAGTATACAAATTTACGCAGGGCTGCGAAAACATCTCAGTGGGCCCAGGTGCTTGCCACCAAGCCTGACAGTGTGGATCTGATACCTGGGACCTGCTTGAAGTTGTCCTCGGACCACCGCACACACACTCAAAGGAAAGAGCCTCTACAATGCAGCACGTGTCATAGGACGTGTGAAGGGGTTTAGGGAAAACAACTGGTCCAAACGCTGAGAAACCCCTGCGATGTGACATGCCAACTGGAAACATCACTCTTTATTGTCTATCTTAGGGAAGTAGTGTCAACCGAAAAGACTCGAGTGGTGTATTTGGGTGAAACTTGCCACTTTAATCTCTATAGGCAAAGACGGACATCTCTCCAATTCATCCACCTTGTGTTTTGAGACCTGTCATTGACCTGAAACTTGCCGAGGAAGCTAGGCTAGCTGGCCAGAGCGCCTCAGAGAGCCAGCTGTCTCCACCTCCCTACTCTGGGTCACAAGGATGGACCAGCACATCTTCCTGTTATACTTGGGTACTTGGGATCCAAACTCAGACCCTCATGCACACACAGCAAGCACTTTCCTAACTGAACCATCTTCCCTAACTCTAAAAGATATTGGCAGGAAGTTCCCCCCATATATTTGGTGGAATACTGTTTAACATCTATAATAATTTGTGGAGCTAAGAAAAAGTTTTCTAGTCTATGGGGAAAAAAATCTTGTTCAACGATGCTTTAACAAAGACTAAATTGTTTTCTTATTCTCTTCAAAGAAAATATGACAAAATTATTGCAGGCCTCCCAGGGTACAAAGAATTACTAAAACGATCATGTTTTTTCCGCTTCATTATATTTGGAACCTTGGAGAAAAAAAAATCTTTCAATTTGTTACTTTTCTTTTATTCCAAATAAACATTTGCACATAACTAATTTCTGAAGTGTTCATTTATTTTATTTTCCTTTAAGACTCCTAATTGCATAAGCCTCAATGCCTAAAAAAAAGGTTGAATTCAACTCTGCTTCACAGGAAACAAGCACAACTCATTATTTGACTAAGAAGAATGCATATTCTCCTATGTGTTTACTTAGGATTAAATATGGTAACTGCACACAGAGGTCTGTTTACATTTCCCTCCCTTTAATTGAGTCCCCAAAGAAGAAGACAAACACAGTGACTGTCTGCATAGTGAGTTGAGTTCTTCATAACATGGCAACCCAAATCCAAGCAAATAGTTTAGAAATTTGTGGGGATTCCGTTTTTTGGGGGGGTTGTTTTGTTTTGCTTTCATCTACTAAATGATGGTAATGGGTGTGGTTGGCTAGCATCCCTTTCTTCACTATCTTTGGCTATATATCTTGTTGCATGAGGATAAAATGGCTGCTATCTATGAAAATAATATCTCCACTATATGTGGTGGTCAGTTTTTATCGTCAAGTAGACTTAGGATCATCCAGCAAGAATACTCCAGTGAGGAACTGTCTAGACCGTGGTGGCCTGTGGACATGTGTTTGGAGAATTATCTTGATTAATGGAAGTTGGGAGACCCACTCTGAATGTGACTGGGTACATTCTCTAGGCTGGGGCCTGAACTGTGTTAGAGTGGAGAGAGCGGGATCCCTGAGTTGATTCTTTCTCTGCTCTTGTCTGTGGACAGGGGTCTTTAAGTTCCTGCTTTGATTGCTCCAAAGTGCTGGACTACGGGGAGCAGACGAAGCCTTGGGTGAATGTGTACTATTGACACGGACAAGGACCAATGCCTTAAACCCTTGGGTACAGCAAAGCTTTCCTTGGGGTGAGGTTCAGAGTGATGGCAAAGATTTTTGTTTTTCCTTTGGTCTATGGCGAATGTGGACAGTGTGTACATGCATGAGTGCTTGCATGAATAACCGAATAGCATGTGCAGAAACAGACAGCTTCAGCCTCCAACCTCCCATAGAGACCAGACAACCTCTCCCCGTGCTGTGTATAATAAACACGAGTGTGCTGGCATTCTGGCTGTTGTAGGCTGTCTCTTAGTTGATGTCGCTCCATCAGAGAATGCACGCCCCACCTAACCCCAGCTTTTCTATGCCCGTGTGTCTGACCTTTCTTCTCCTTCCTCACCCCCAATCAGGTTTCCGGGATCCACGCCGTGCTGGACATGGCAATGGACTATAATCTAGCTAACTCTTTTACTCCGTAAATTGTGTTTATTTGAGGTGTTTAATCACAGCAACAGAAACGAAGCAAGGACAATATATGATAAACTTAAGGTGGGACAAGCTTCTACCTTGCTCTGCAGTGACATGGGACCACTGGTACACATCTTGTAGGAAGAAGCTTAGAGGGCAACATACAGCCAGAATCCTTGGGGACATGGAAGAATGCCCAACTGGCATTACTGGGACATGACCTGAGCAACTAGACTATTTCAAAAGGGCTGTAGCCCTTGGTTTAATGAGTAGTCCTTTAAGGCAAAGAAATCTGCCCAAAAGATTGACTTTCTCTTTGGAAAACTAGTTGAAATGACTACATTTGGAAATCAGATCTTGACAGACATCACGGAGGCAGTTCTAGAAAGATGCCTCCTTGGGTCACCATTCCTCCAGAGAGGGGAGCTCTCTGGGCTAAGCCGTGTTTGTCCAGCATCTGGGTGAGTGCCTTCAATATCTTCAAGACACCTAGTACCTCAGGTGAAACAGTGAAACAAAGCAGGTAACATTCTGAACACTTAGCCATAAAGCCTACATTTCAAGTGCTCATATTGAGAGACTTCAAAAAAATAAAATGTTTGATTGAGCCTTAACTCCCAACAGCCCTTTCTAATTTAACTCTGCCCTACCTCCTTCATCGGGGTTTTTTCGCATAATATTTGATGGTTCACTGCAGAAGCTCAACCCTGGTACTTCAGTTGTTGCCGGCTTGTGAGTTTGTCCTTTTGACACAAAGTTATATTCTTTTTTTTAAAAATATTTATTTATTTATTATGCATACGATATCCTGTCTCTGTGTATGTCGGCTGGCCAGAAGAGGGCACCAGACCTCATTACAGATGGTTGTGAGCCACCATGTGGTTGCCGGGAATTGAACTCAGGACCTCTGGAAGAGCAGGCAATGCTCTTAACCACTGAGCCATCTCTCCAGCCCCCACAAAGTTATATTCTGTGGCCCAGGCTGGCTTTGCAATCAGAGCAATCCTCCTGCCTCAGTCTCCTAGGCATTTGGATTATAGCATGAGCCTCCATGCCTGACCAGCACTGGTCTTTCAGATGTCTCAGAGTGCAGTCTTGAGAGAATGGTCTTTACAGGAAGCTGGCTTCAGATAGGGAGTCTTTTATATGACCCAACGCTGAAAGAAGACAAAGCCTTAGGGGTACCTAGGCTTCCCCCAGGCCCTGGAGACCTTTGTCCTTGGAAACAGCTAATCATCAGCCGACACACACACACACACACACACACACACACACACACACACATACACACACACAAACATTGTCTTGTATAAGCTCTTCCACTGTTCCTATCCTATCTTTGTTCCATCCCAGAATTCCTTGGTACCAGATTACTTCCTTTTATTTATTTATTTTTTTAATACTATTATTTTGTTTGTTTGTTTGAAGACAGGGTTTCTCTGTGGCTTTGGAGCCTATCTGGAAACTAGCTCTTGTAGACCAGGCTGGCCTTGAACTCACAGAGATCTGCCTGCCTCTGCCTCCTGAGTGCTAGGATTAAAGGTGTGTGTGCCACCTGGCTCCATCTTACTTCTTAAAGGGACCCCAGCTTCTTTGTAGCCTATACTTTTGGGATCAACACAGGGAGAGACAACTGACAAGGTTTCCTCTCTTAATCGAACAGTCCATAATCTAAATCAGGACTCAAATACAGAGGCTTTCTTGACTACTAGAAAAAGCATACAGCTGTGAACTGGTTAAATTCTCCTGCAATCGAACACTTTCCTAGATAAGGAGAATGAATATTCTCTTGAGGATATTCTGCTGTGAAAACAGTTTTCTGTCCTCCTCCTAGAAAGATGGGGAGTCTTGCTAGAAGCCACCACATATCCGGTAACCTTTCCTGTAAATAATGTCTTCCGTTTCTCCCTTTCGTTGTATTTGAAGTTACGTTTTACTTTAAAGGCCATCTGTAACACTGTTAACTTTCTTTCTCAAAGTAAACCAGATCGTTTCCTCTTATTCTGCTCCAGTGGCTTGAAGAGGCTCCACTAAACACACAAGTATCTTCCTTTTTAAAGCAAACATCAAACCCAAGGCTTACTGAAGCCCTCTAATGCTTGACACCTCGCGAAAGGGGCTTCTTGCACTTCCCTAAACATTTTAGAATGTGATCCAGGAAGTGCACTGGTACAGGCTTCCAAAGAACACAGGAAGTAACTGTGGATTGGAAAGGTTGTTTCTAGGAAGACCTAGAAACAACTGTAATAAAGCTTTTTCTTAGCAAAGTTTCCACGCACCCAGCACAAGCTAGCTCATTATCCAAAGTGCCGGATTTCAAACGGTGGGAAAATTACCCTTAGATAAAATACACTTTATAGCACGTGATCTTAATCAGAACACAAATACAAAGGCCCTGAAAAAGAGTCTCCTAAAACTCAGAGGAGCAGGGTCTCAGCTTGGGAGTCTTCACTGGCTTAGGGCTCCGCCCCACTTCCAACTGTTTTGCAATCCCTTCTTTGAAAGTAATGGAGAACAATGCTAGACATGTGTTTCTTTTCAAGATGTGGGCACAAATTCAAGGTGAGAAAAAGTGGGGAGGAAGAGGCGGCAGGCAGGTCTGTCTCGGGCTGTGCCCTCCAGACAAACACGCGTTCCAAGACTTTAGACCCAACAAAGAGCGGCACCTGTGCCTGAGACAGAGGGCTGAACAAACACACCCGGCGAGCATCTCCCTGGCTCCCTGGTCCTTGGATTGGTCTTCAGACCACACTCCAACCTTTATTATACCAGCTACCATCTGGGCACGGGTTGGAACATCTTCCAGGGATCATTCTCGGTCCGTGTAGTCAGCTGGTGCACAGATGCAGACTGGCACTCTCCTGTCTGAAGTCTGTGTTCATCTGATTCTGGTATCTGTGCCTGCTGTCCCAGTCCTGTGTCCCTCTAAATCCACGCTGCCCTCGGCAGCCCCTACCCCTTAACTCTGCTGCCTTTCCTATCTGGAATGCTCTCTAGTCCTTAGACACCTTCCCAGGTCAGTTTTTCCCCAAAAGACCCTTGCTCACCTATCCTCCTGGCAATAGTGTTTACTAATGCTTCCCCTTGCTGACTCTCTGCAAGGGACTGGCTCCTGCCTGTTGACACCTGTCCTGCCTCCCTTCTAAACCATAATCCAAGACACAGCCTAACCCAGATCTTAACATCTGCTCGAGGATGCTTCTGGAGCCCCAAGAAAGGCTTAGCAAAAACAAAAACATATAGTTTTTGAAACCCATTTGCTACTTAGTTGCAATCCATTGAATAGCTGCTTCCAGCTGAGGAAAACAATGAACGTTTTTATTTTTATTATTTTATTTAATTTTTTAGTGTCTGTGAGGAATGCTATTGGCAAACAGTTGTAATAGGACGAGTGGGCCGTGTCCCACTGCCCAGCTAGCTTAACCCCAAAATAATCATACAGAAATTGTATTAATTAAATTATTGCCTGGTCCATTATTTCTAGCCTCTTATTGGCTAACTCTCCCGTATTAGTTTAACCCATTTCTAATAATCTGTATAACACCACAAGGTCATAACTTACCGGGAAAGATTCTAACCAGCATCTGTCTCAGGCAGGAGAATCATGGCGTCTGCAACACTTCCCTTATTCCCAGCATTCTGTTCTGTCTACTCTGCCCACCTAAGGGCTGCCCTATCAAAAGGTCAAGGCAATCTCTTTATTCAACCAATGAAAGCAACACACAAACAGAAGAACCTATTACACCAAACAGTCTTGCCTTGGGTAAGTTCTAGAAGTCTGGTTTTTTTATGAAACACAAGCTGATGTGCCTAAACTCAACTGTTCAAAAACTATTTTCAGTAACAATGAAAATACACAAGTGTGCTACACTGAAAACCACAGGAGGTGATGAGGTCAAATCCAGGCCAGCTCACCAGAATTCTCCGCCTCCTTCCTGGGGAAGCTTTCCTACTTTTCTGAGTATTGCTTTCTGAATGACACTCCCACACACCCATACACACACCCACACACCCATACACACATACACTCACTCACACACACTGCTCCCACCCAAACACATACACACACACACACTCCCACCCCTCCCACAATACACACACACTCCCTCCACCAAAACACACACACACACACACACACTCCCCTCTGCACAATACACACACACACTCACACACACACTCCCACCCCTCCTACAATACACACACACTCCCCCCCCACACACACCCCACCCAAACACACACACATACACACACACTCCCCCCACCCAAACACACACACATACACACACTCCCCCCACCCAAACACACACACACACACACTCCCCTCTGCACAATACACACACTCACACACACACTCCCCCCACCCATACACACACACATACACACACACTCCCACACTCTCCCACACCCATACACACATACACACACACACACACACACACACATGCACAAGCACACACTCACACACCATGGAGCTTTATTTTATCAGAGTGTCTTGAAAGAATCATTACTTTCTCCCTTGCCTCCCGTGACCACCAGGCAGTAGCTAAAGCTTCCAGTAAGATCTGCAGAGCTCCTGACTGCTCAGCTGGATCCTATCACTCCCTGGGAGGACTGCTACACTCTCATGGGATCTCTGGGATCTCTGGGATCTCTGGGACAAAAGCAGTTTAGCAATGCAAATGTCTTCTGCCTGTCTATGACGTGGTCTGTGTGTCGTACCATACCAAGTGACCTGTGTTACTGTAATTAGTTCCCAGGGCAGAGTGTGCAGATGCCTCTCACCTGGGGACGTTGAGGCAGTGTAGGTTCAAGCACTGACTCCATCCTGGGTTGTTGATTATATTTTCATCTCTCCCTCCACCTCTCCCTCCCTTCCTTCCTCCCTTAATTAACTAAGCAACCAAATTGTATCGCTTATGTTTTCAGACTTCCATGCGTTAATTATGAAACTAAATTTAAATAACTCAAGGACTATTTCTAAATAACTTGGAGGCTGCTCCCTTCCCCATCCCCTTCCCCCCCCAAAAAAGCCAGTTCTGGGTGAAACTCTCCCCAATATATCTCTCTTGCATTCTTTCATCTCTGCCACTAGATAAGGAAGTCAGAGGTCTGAGACAGTAATCTGTCTTAAGAATTCAAGGCTGTGGCTTGCGTAGGAGCTGTAATGGGAGACGATTCCATGTGAGCCAATCAAAATTAGATCAAGTCAGTGCTGATGCTCAGGAGATAGACGATGGTGCAGTGCGGTCATTTCCCTGGATAGTGGTCACGAGTACTCCGTTAAACCTTCTGCCATCTTGTCCAGCGTTTAAGATATCATTGTGTGAGGTGTGTCTCAGCCCATTGGTTTGAAGTTTAACAGGGAAAACCAAGGCATACACCTAGGATGGGATTTATTTTTAATCTCATTATGCAGTTATACAATTATTTATTGACATAGCAGAGATGTAAGGAGAACAGAGGAAAGTAGTTTCAAGGGAAATGCATTGAATTTATTCTCAAAGTGTACAACAGCCTGTCCAGTTAGACATCTTGTCACACTGCTGTGACAAAGAGTCCGAGAAATCAACAAAGGGAGGGAAAATCTGCGGTGGCCCATGATTCAGTCCAGGCTGATTTGCTCTGTTGCTCAGGGCCTGAGGTAGCAAAAAAAAAAAACGCTGCTGTGGTGGGAACATACGGCACACGGCACAGGAAACGGCTCACCTCATGACAGCAGAACACAGCCAGATCGCAGGGGCCCTGGAAAAGAAATACCCTTTTAAGTGACATACCCCAGAGACCCACTTCCTTCAGCTCAGCCCCACTGATGGATTATTTGTTGATAAGATTAGTTCCTTTGTAATTTATTTACCTTTGAGTAGTGTCCCTAGCTGGGGAGCCATGCCTTCGACACACTGACACTCAGATTGGGAACATAGCACCATCCAGGCTTTCCTTCCCTTCCTTCCTTCCTTCCTTCCTTCCTTCCTTTCCTTCCTTCTTTCTTTCCTGCCTTCCTTGCAGTTTGTCTGTTTTTCTTCCTTCCTTCCTTCCTTCCTTCTTCCTTCCTTCCTTCCTTCCTTCCTTCTTCCTTCCTTTCTTCTTTTGTTTCTTCCTTCCCTTTTACTGCATTTATTTCTTTGTTCTGTGTATGTGTATGTATGTGTGTGTTCGTATGTGTGTGTGTGTGTATGTGTGCATGTGTGTAGGCCAGAGAATAACTTGTAGAAAGAGGTTCTCTCATGTCATGTGTGTCCTGGAAATGGAACTCAAGCAGTTAGGCTTAGCACCAGATCCTGTGAGCTGGATCTGTTTTTGTTTCATTTTGTAGTTTTTGTTTTAAGAAGAAAAGGTTACCGTTTTTGTTTCATTTTGTAGTTTTTATTTTAAGAAGAGAAGGTTACCCATATAGTCCAGACTGGCCTTCACCTGGCTATGTAGAGGAGGATGACCATATATTCCTGATCCTTCTGCCCTCACAGGCATGCAGCACCATGTTCAGCTTATGTGGTACTAGTATTAAACCCACGACTTCACACATGAAAGGCAGGCTCTTTACCAACTGAGCCACATCCCTAGGCCTCATTACTCTTCGTCTGCTAATACCCATCACATAAATATATTAATCTAGACATTATTTCTAGAATATTGACTCACTAGGCATTATTATTGCTGATATTATGGACTCTCTACCCCGACACACACTTTTTTTTTTTCAGCTATAAAGAACAAGACCAATTAGTGACCTCCAGAACCATTTCCCTTGATGGGCCTGTATCCATTCTATTCTGTCTTAAGATCTGGTCCTTTGGGAGTCTGTGCAGGAAGGCCCACAGGCCCAGTACCTGGGAACTCCTTCACTACCAACAAACAATCCACCTCTGTTGCTTCCCAGTTCCTAAACTTGGCCTGATCTGTGTGTGTCACTTCTGACTGGACCAGGACCTCACCTGACAGTAAAGAATGGGACTGCAGCATCACTGCCCCAAATTCTCCCTGGGCGCTTTGGAGCTGTAGGGAGCCAAGGTAATTGATGGCACCAAATACCCATTCTGCGTCAGTTCATCTTGCTCTAGCATGGGTGCCTGCTTCAGGCCTCAGTGTCCCACTTGCCAAGACAGCAATGGCTTCTAGTATCAGGTCAACGTCCTTAGGAAATTAATACAAAAGCCTTTATAGCTCTTCATCCAAATACAAGGAAAGACCCCCCCACCAAAAATAACTCAGAATTCCTCTCCCCGGAATGAAGAGCCCGGAAAGGCTTCACCATGTAATTGAAACAGTTGTATACATCAGCGCTACAAACCCTGATGCCCGAGGACTCTTCTCTGTTCTCTTTATCTTTGGAATTCACATTTGTCTTTGTTGAAGGATACATACTGTATGTATAAGAAGCTACAGATGACAGGGGCCATAATGAAGTTACACTCTTTGCAAACCATCCAAAGCTCCTGGAGTCACCATGACAAGCTGCAGAAGCTGCTCCAGCGTGCTGTTTCCTCCAGCGTAGTGTGACTCTATCAACAGGGGACTGACATCATTTCCTTGTCGAGTGTCTATTGTTTAACTCCGGTGGAGAGGACAGGAAAAGAACAATATATTATTTATGGAAAAGGCTCTGGTCAAGAAAATAGTTTTTTCACTCCTCTGCATTCCAGGTTCTTACAGAAAAGATGACAGAAATTTACAAATCAATCGCACAAAAAGCATGCTAAATTTTTTTCTGCTCATGGTTTTTTTTTAATTTCTTGCTTATTTCCATATCACTTTTAAGTTGGCAAATAGTACTTATGTGTTTAATAATTATATATTTATGAGATGAAGTGGAGTGCTTTAACATTTTATTAATTTTTTTTAAGACAGATTTTACTCTGTAGCTCAGGAGGCTTAGAATGCCAGCGTGGTATTTAGTTCTATAAACACGGCCTATAAAAAGACCATCGGACTAATTAGCATAGTTACTCCTCACCATCCTTAATAGAAACATTTTATTGTGATTTTTTTAATTTTTTCGCCAATTCTGGGGATATATTTTGGTGCAAGAATTCTCAGAAATTACAAAATGAAAGAAAACCCATGCACTGGCAGTCAGTAAAGATTGAGTTGTCTTCTCTAATTCAACAGTTTATTCTGTGAGCAAATCCATCTGAAATGGAAAGGATTAAACTCCGAGTTGATCAAAAGCCCAGCAGAGGCTTGGGGGTTTTAGCTGGACTTAGAGGCCAATTTAGGATGCAGACACAACTCAGCAGTGACGAAGACGCCGATGGTTTCTCATAACTTTAATCTTTTTCTCATCTTACTGCCATGGGCTCCTTTGGAAATGGGGTTCAGAAAATAAGGGCAGAATATGGTATTTCAGTCCAGTCTAGGGATCATTTTTCTCCCTGTCGTTTCTCTCTCTCTCTGTCTCTCTCTGTCTCTCTCTCTCTCTCTCTCTCTCTCTCTCTCTCTCTCTCTCTCTCTGTGTGTGTATGTGTGTGCATGTTCAGACCTTATGTGAACCTGGCAGGTGTTCTACCATTGAGCTACATAACCAACCAGTCTTCTATATTTTAATGATACTATAGTATGAGGTCATAGTAATTGTAAGGTGATGAAATTTTTTTATTAACAGTGTTAAACAAACATATATTACATGTACTGTGGCTTTTGGGGATTTTTGGGTTTTGGGGGATTTTTTGGTTTGTTTTGTTGTTGTTGTTGTTGTTCGAGACAGGGTTTCTCTATGTAGCTTTGTAGCCTGTCCTGGGACTCGCTTTGTAGACCAGACTGGCCTTGAACTCACAAAGATCCACCTGCTTCTTCTCCCGAGTGCTGGGATTAAAGGTGCACACTATCACCACCTGGTTACATTTGCTGTGTTTTAATCCCTGGGCTGTTTTACCCACCACAGTCATTGTCTCCCCACTAAAGACTGAGAGGTTGGTTCTCATCAACCTGAATCAAAGGATCGGGGACACTCCGGCTTTCTTGAGATCATATAGATGGCCAACCTGAGAGCCTGTCTCCAAGACCGCCTAGTGCAAGACACTATGTGTCCCCTGTGCTGCCCTCCGTGACCAGTACTAAGTGTCTCTTTCACGGCGCTCAGGCGACAGTACTTTGAATGTGTTTAAGAGATTCTGATAAGCAATATATGTACCATGCCTACCAGACCCCTGGCCTTCAGAAATCAAAATATTAATATTGGGATTCAAGAAACCATTCTAAGAATAAGAGTTGGAAGGGGAGACACTAAAGAAATATTTGCTCTTCCTTCTCAGATTAGAGGACAAAGAAATCACTCTCAGTGCATCCTAAGAAGACAAACTACAAGTCCCAGAATTCCCAAAGAAAAATCCTACCCGTAGCTGACATGAGGAAAGCACCTTATTGTTCTCTAGCAAGGGAAATGACACTATGCATGATTGCACACTGGAGAAGTTTTCAAATTGCTCCATGAGGAAGGCTCCTATGCTGTCTCAGCAAGTGAGGTTTAGTATCTGGATGGAGGCACCTGATCATCTCACGCTCCCTGCATCTCTGTGAAAAATCAGCCACCAGTTCCCAGTTGCAGGTACCATTGACACTGAACCATCAGTCTTAGCCAGTAAAGGACATCGAATGGCAAGAGATGAGTCATTTGATGTCCTTCTGGGAGGAGGCGGTATTCCTGATCTCACACAGCACAACCTCAGCTTGGTCCCTCTTCCTTTCTCTGCCCACATCTGTCTAAACAGGGAGCTCTGTCTCCTATCTGGGAGGTAGTGTTTAGAGCAAACGGGACGGGGGCTCTGTGTAGCACGAGCGACAGCAGGAGTCATGCCCATCCCAGCACAAGTTCTTGAGGGACATCTTCCTCCTCTGCTAAGCCCTGGAATCTTCCACTGGCCCCAGACAGACTGCCTGAGCAACCTCAAAAAATGCTATTGTCATTGTCAGAGTGTAGTAGCCTTGTCTCAGATCCTTCATCTGGGTATGGGGAAGAAACTGCCTACTTCCCTTCCACAGTTGAGGGATGAACGTCCACTATGACGTCATGGCACTTGGAGGTGTGGCCAGAGGCTCGGTTTCTTCCTCATGGTTATGCACAATACCTATGAGAGCACTTCAGAAGGTTTAAGCAGGAGCGGGACACATGGCTTGGAGGCTAGGAGTACTGGGTGCTCTTGCAGAGGACCTGGCTCCCAGCATCCACAGGCTGACGTACAACCAACTGTGAGTCCAGTTCCAGGGGATCTCATGCCCTCTTTTGGCTTTAATGGGCACCAGGCACAGGCACATAAACAAGTAAAACATCTATATATGTTGACAGGAAAAAAAACAAGGAAGGAAGGAGAGAGTGAAGGGAGAAAGGAAAAGAAGGTGGGAGGGGAAGAGCCAAATAAACCTTTTTCTCCCCAACTTGCCTTTTGGTCAAGGTGTTTCATCACAGCAAAAGTAACCCTAACACACACACACACACAACATGCATACACAGGCATATACTTGCAAACATACTCTTATACACAAAAACCAGTAAAACACAGAGGAATACGCTGAGATGCACCCACATGGGGTCTGGGAAGAACCTCTAAATGTTTATCTCGTCTCCAGGATCTCAGTGCTGTGGCAGAAGTTAAGGCTGTGCAAACCCTGTGCACACATCTGGATCATCATTGTCTTCATTCCTCACTCTACACGCCACTGTCCTAGGCTTCTAATGAAAAGTCACCCCGGTACCAGCATCACAAAGAATGCGTATGTCTGCTGGGGCTCAGATGAGCATCTGACAGCTGCCTATTCAACTCTCCCCTACGAGAATTCTAGAATGAAAGGTTCAGTAAGGCAGATACGATTTCTCAGTCAATACTCACAGAAGTGCACACATTGCAACAAAGCTCTTCCTTCATCCGGAGACTCTGGAGACTTCTGTTAACAAGGAGATCGAACAACAAAAAGGAGACACAAAAGAAGGGATCCTGCAATATTTCTGGTTTAGGGCTAGGACAGCATCTTCACTATCTACCTAGTGTTGTCTGGTCTCCATGTCTTTAGAAGCAGAGCTGGATCTCTGGGACTCCTTAGTCCCCTAGTTCGGAGTATCATTTGTTAGCCCATAAGTGTCTGGGCAGAGTAAACAGGTAAATGAATCAAAACGAGTGAGCAGATGGGGCTTTTATAAGTACTGAGCCCAAGAACCAGCAACAGTAGAAATGATAACCCAGAGAAACAGCTCGCCAGCCCAAGATGGCGGAAGAAGTCTCAGTTTGAGAATTTGAAGCTGTGCAGAGCCTTAGCTCTGCGAGCCTCTCAGTTCAGGCCACCACTCCCGCTTAAAAAACCCAGTCAGGGCCAGCAGACAAGTGGCAGTCATGGTCTGGGGACACAGATACAGTTGCAATCCATTCTGCTACATTGTGCTAGACTGTCATGGCTACAAGTTCCATCTGCTCAGCTCTAATGCCTCCCGTAGCCTTCAGGGTTGAAGACACTCCTCAGCAGGCTGGGGGGGAGTGCTCCCCCTTTCCTCTCAGCTGCCTGCCCCCTGGAAAGCATTCCGGTTTCCATTAGCTAGTCCTTCAGAGCAGCCAATCCCATAGACGACATTCTAGCCCCAGCCTCCTTTCCTTGGCCTTCAACACCACTGCTCGACTTGAGGGCTTCGTTACCCCAGTAGCCCACCATGGAGAGACACTGACCGATCTCCAGCTGAGTGGCCTAACAGGCAGGAACTTATTGACAAAGCAAGCAGTACTCCACCCCCACGTCACGGAGCCTGAAAAATCAGTTCGAAAATCACAGATACATGAACACCACTGGCAGACACTACATGTCTTGAGAATTCCATCTTCCTTATCTGATGGAGACTGATCGGTGCTCTCTCAACAGCTAAATGGAAATGCATTTGAAACTGGAACATGAGGTGAATCTAATACCTTATATAATAGAAACACAAGAATTACAAAAATAAAAAAAGTCAATTTTCCTGTCTTAGCCCAGACACTTGAGACAATACAATGTCATTCTCAGAGAAAAGAAATTCAGTTGACAGAAGGGCCAGATGATGATTTTTATAACATTTA